>NC_083719.1:117420384-118916285 GCF_028564815.1 Eubalaena glacialis
ACTCCGTAAATGCCTACTGAATACAGGCCGTGCTCTCTTTCCTTCTTGAGGCCCCCAGACTCCTGGCAAGGGGCCTGGCATCTGGTGGGAAGATGGGCTGATTGGCTAGTTGGGTGAATGAAAGAATGAATTAATGAATGACCAGGTGATTGGCTGTGGAATTGAGTGTTCTCAAGGGACACCAGAATGGGAGATGTGCTTATGCTGGTGATCAGAATGGTCTGTGGAAACCCACTGGCCCTGTAGAGGATTCTGGAAAGTGAGCTTGGGGGGCAGGGCTGAGAGATGCAGCCAGAGACCAGTAGGCTGCTGAGGCTGAGCCCTTGGGGCAGGTCATGTCTTCTCCCTGGACCTCAGTTATTCCATCCATCAAATGGGCTTGGGAACCTTGCCCTGGCTGGCTGCCAGCTGGCCTGGGAGCCTGAGAGGTGAAGGGACTGTGGTGGGAAGGAGGAAGCAGTGGGTGGTAAAGACAGGAAGATGAAGCGTGGAGCTTGGCTTGGAACCTGAGAAGCAGGGAGACCAGCCCTGACCTGACGCCCGTCCTCCCTCTGAGCTACAGGGTGAGGGTGCAGGCTCACAAACCCCTACCCACCCACTTTTGCTCTGGCGAGGGCTGGGCTTCCTGACAGCTGCAGCGTCAGTGGCTGTGTGTGCCACGAGGTGGTGGCCTGTCCTCCAGGACTAGACCGGCTGTATCCCCAGGCTTATGACCCCCACGCCCACCCCACAGCCTCACGTCCATTTCCTGTTGACCCTGATGGGAGAGCCCAGACCCTCTCCTGCCTGAGCCACCTCCCCCAAAGCTAGATAGGAAATTGGTTAGCTGGGCGCATAGCAGCAGGTAGGAGCGGGCTTGGCCCCCTTTCTTCCAGGCAGCGTCCGTTCTTGGTGGCCTAGAATTTTAAGTCACAGGAGTCTAAAATCATAGAATGCTTGGAGCTGAGGGATTCTTGTCAGGATTCTTGTCGTGTTGGGATTCCAGAATCACAGAACCATGGGCTTTACTGCTGGAAGGATGCATGAATGGTCATGTTTCAATCTTGTTTGATGCTAGGAACGTTGAGGATCTGAGGGGAGGGGCTTCCCTGTGGTGCCCTCAAGTGACATGAGTACATACCTTAGACAGAAACCCAGTTCTGCCTTTGGTCTACCCCTCTTTGTAGATGAAGCCGGCTCGGGGAGTGGGCTGTGTGGGCCCAGTCAGGCAGCACGGGGATGCGGCTGGCCTGCAGGCGCAGGAGGGGTCCTCACGGCAGTGCCTGCCCGCCCGCTGCCCACGCTTCCCCAAGGCACCAGTGTGAGGAGGAAATGCAGGCTGTTGCTTCCAGCGACAGCCGGCAGGGCCGGGCGGCTTCCCAGCTCCCCCTCTGATTCACGGCTGCCTGCAGCTCCCCCCTCCCCTGGGGGCCTCAGCAGCCCCATCTGTGCAATGGGGAGAGGAGGCTTTACCCCACAGTCTAGCGTCACAAGGACAATACGGTTGGGATTCTTTTTAAGACCACCCTTACGCTGTGGGAGAGTTGGGCGAGTAGTACTGAATAGCCAGCTGGGCATTTGGACCCAGAGCACTGAGAAGTTCTGCTTGGAGTCGTCCTAATGCCTCCAGTAGCCTGGGAGGCTGAATGGGTTCCTGGGGCAGAAAGTGTGGCAGGTGGGAAATGATAGAGAAGGGCCCTGCAGACAGAGTCTCCTTCAGGAAGAACCCTGGATGGGAGACCTAGCTCACTGGGCTCTCTCCTGGCCTCGGTATACCCATCTGCAAAATGGAGCGTGTCATTCCATGAGGCCATTCATTCATTGTCTGCTCTGTGCCTGGATATGTGCTGGGTACTGGGGATGCTGAGGCAAGTAGTGGGGAGAGGAGGGGTGTCCTTGGCTGCGGGGTGGGCGTATGATTTGGCTAAAGGGGTGACTCTGGGAGAAGGAATGAGTGTGGTGCCGGTGGGGGGAGATAAGGGGCTGGCCAGCGAGGCGCAATGTCCAGCGGAAAATCCCAGCTGTTCTCAGGAAGTGTTTCCTCCACTGGTCCCCCGGGAGGGAGGCGAGGCAAGCAGGAAGGAGGATAGTTGGGGCAAACAAGGCCCCCAGCCAGTCGGATGGAGACGTCCCAGGCCTGGCAGTTGGGCAGGTGTGCCCCTCACACTGCAGGAGGGCTGGAACACAGCCCCCCACACTCTGGGGCTGGGCCTGTGGTGGCGGGCCGGGCTGCGAGGAGGGGCCGGGCCATAGTCCAGATTTCAAAGCCTTCCCCGGGGGCCTCACGGTGCCCTCCGCCCTGTCCTGAGCTGCCACCGCAGGAGCGGCAGATGCTGTTTCATCGGCTGAGGCGAGTGGGAGGCCTCCGGAAGGTCCTCCTGGGAGGTTCCGGGGGGCAGCGGGGGCGTCAGCAGCTGCCGCCCAGCCAGGGCTGGCTCATGGTGGCCTCCCAAGTCCCTCAGTTCCCCCAGGCCTGGGGGCCGGGGCTGGTGCTTCGGAATTGAGACCGGTTCCTCCCGCCTTCACTCCCCCTACTGCCCACCAAGCTTCTTGGCTCTGGCCCCCCTCCCATTCCTGGCTGCGTCTGCAGAGCCCCCGGGGGAAGGCAGGGGAGGAGGCGCAGCGGGCTCAGAACAGCGGGTGCCCGCGCAGCCAAGTATTTGCGCGAGCTGTCAGAGACAGACAGGCATGTGGGGAATTTGGTGCGTGTGGGGCTGGGGGAAGCAGCCGGGTGGGCAGGCAGGCAGGAGGAGGGAAGCTGGGGCTGCGTCCCCCGCCTGTTGAACCCTGCAGAGACCACCATTCTCCCCAGCCCAGGCCAGAAGGTGCATCCGGCACCTTCTTCCTGCCTGTATCAGTAGAGTGGGAGGAGTGGGACCGGGACCCCGGCTGATGACGGTGCTGACACTGGGGAAGGGGTGCCCTGTTGAGGGCCGGAGCCTGGGAGAGGCTGTCTGGTGGAGTGTGGAGCCAGGCAGGAATCCGGGTTGTGCCCAACTGTGGCCTGCAGGAAATAGCAGCTGTCATGCTCCTGCGTCTCCCCCCACCCAAAGCCTGGCACGACTTGTATCCTGGCCAGGGTCCGGCTGAGGCAGGTCAGAGGAGCCTGGTATTGCCCAGCCTGGGCAAGGAATAGGCAGGGTGAAGGGGGCCATGTTTATAAGCCTAAAGGTACTTGGGGTGCTGGGGAGGGCTCCCCCAGGCTTTCTTTTGCTGAAGCAGGCTGGGGTCATTTTGAAGGAGGGGACCTCAGCCCCTACCTCCCCGGACAAAGACCCCAATTTAGTCACCTTTGTCTTCTCTCCGATAGTTCCTGTTAGGCAGGTCAGGGCCTAGAGCTGAGTAATACTTGATGTTTCCTAGCTGAGAGCCCAGAGAGGGACATACACTGGCCCAGGGTCACACAGTGGGCTCCCCGGCTTTCTCCCTACCCTTGTGAGGGTGGGGTCATTGGGAAGAGGTGAACATTGGGGGTTGCTAGGGTGGGGGGCTATATTTAGTCAGTCCTGCAGAGCCAGGGGGCCCCTGGGAGCAGCTGTTGGTGGGGGGGCAGACAGAGGCCTAGAGCTGCATTTAGTCTGGACAGAAATATCCTCCCCCCACCCACCCACCCACCGGCTGGGCGGCCAGGCTGCGGGCTTGTCCCCTGAGGGGCAGCTTGCCTGGGCCTGGCGGCCGGCAGGACAGCAAGATGACCCGATAGGCTTTTCCCAGCTCAGGTTTCGATGAAACAGGAACCGGAGCCGTAGCCTGGGCTGTGGGGGCCAGGGCTGCCTCCCCCCGCTTCTCCCCTTCTCCCCATGATGCAGCCTCCCCTTCTCAGAGGCCTGGGGAAGCAGCAGGTTATTTATCAAGCTGGCCTCCCTGCCGCGTCTGCCTGAGCCTCCCCCCCACCCCCTCCCTTGCGCTGGCGGCATGAGCCCAGCAGAGCAGGGTGAGCTAGGCGGGCTGGCGGCGGGATGAGCTCAGGAGACGTGAGTCACCCCGTCCCCAGCAGCCCCACGAGGCCCTGCGGCCTGGCAGGCAGCGCGTACTCACGCACGCCCCGCGCGGCACCCCTGGGGGTGCACGCTTGGGACAGACGGTCACTCAGCACACGTCGTTTCACACGACCCAGCACACACGGCTGACCCCCACGGGCACGGCCCAGTCACATTCACTGTGCACACTCCAGAAGCACGCTCTCTGTCACACTCACGGCCCCAGCCTCTGGCGCACACGCACACTGGCATGCGCAGAGGCGAATGGATAAACAGAGTCACACGTGGGCGTGCTGGGGCCCTGGGACACGGCTCCATTAAGGCAGTTGTATGTCTGCTCCATCCTGTCACGGCCTCAGGCCATCGTCCTCCGGCCACAGCTCACCCAGATGGTGCGGAGAGTTGGGCCAGGGCCGCTGACCGCACCAAGCCTGGCACGCACACGCGCGCTCGCAGCGTGGTTGAGGCTCCATTCACTCAAAGGCCCCTGTGTAGGCTCACACAAAAGAGGCCCAGCCCTCGGCCATGTAGAGTCAGCTGAATTCTACAAGGTGGGCACGGGAAGGGAGGCGTTTTCCCACCCCTCAGGCTGGCTCTCTGGGGGAGGAGGCCCAAGTCTCAGGCGTGGAAGTGTTAAACCCACTTGCCCTCCAGTATGGGGATCCCTGGTCCAGGCAGAGCCGGTTGGGGGTCGATGGGGGAGGGATGCAGAGGAGCTAGGAAGAGGAAAGGCTGGAGAAGGAAAGCCGTGGAGAATTGATTTTCCTGGGAGCGCCAAGTGGCCAGCTGCTCCCCCCACTCAGGGAGCTGGATCCTTGGGAGATTGGGGGTGCCAGAGACTGGGGAGGAACGAGACTCCCTTGATCTAGGGGGCTGCGCCTCAGGAGTCTGTCAGCTCACACTCCCTGCTCACCCTGGCACCCGCTTTCCTCTGTCCTCTTGGTTCCCAAGCTCCTCATCATCCCCTCCTGCCCTGCAGCCAGCACCCTGAGACTTAGAATTCAGACTTAGCCCCTGGTTCTTAGTCCCTGGCCTGCAAAATGGATACAGATCTGGCCTGAGTACAAGGAAGGGCTGGGCTGCTGCGTTAGAGGGATGCCCTCAGGGAGTCTCTATGTTTCTGCTGCCTGTTGGGGCTGGTGCCTGCCTTCCCTGGAGTGAGCAGGACTGGGGGCATACCCATTTTTCATACACTGAAAAGTACATCATTTTTCAGATGAGAGAATTGAGTCTGATGGGGATGGCTTCATGGTCATGAAGGGCTTTGGACACAGTCACCTAACACTCAGACTGCAGATCATTCTGGGCCCACAGGATTGAGACAGCCTAGCAGAGGTCAAGGGGCAGGTGAACTCGGGCCCATGTTGGCTCCCATCTCCTGGCCACGTAGGTCTCCCCCATAAAGGCCTGGTCAGTGGTCGAGGAGAAGAGAGGGGCCTAGGCATCCTGAAGAAAACAAACAGCAGTGGCCAGTAAGGAGGACTGGATGTCTCCTGAGCCATTGACTCTGGAGTTGGACAGGGCTGGGCTCCACACCTGGCTTGGTTACTTGGAGCTTGATTACTGCCTGCTGTGTAAATCATGGCCCAGTGTGCCAACCTCTCTGACCTCACTTTTGCCACTTATAAAATGGGTATGACCCTTATCTCTGTGTCTTAAAACTGCAAGAGCTGAAGTAGGTGGTGGGGTGTGGTTCTCACCACGTCACAGTTGGATCTCCAGGTGAGTCCAGCCCTCCCTTCCACCTGTCTGCTCCACCAAAGCTGGCATTTTTCTGGGAGTAGTACCCCACAGCAAGGACTCCTTAATTAGAATGTCTTGGATTTACCCTTCTCTAGGACTGTTCTTAGATGACAATGCTGGGGTGTGGGAGTGGAGAGGCTGGGCTTGGGGCCACAGAGAAGGGGAGGGTTGGGAATAGATTGGACCCGGGGCAGAGGAACCCGGGGTCCTTGGGTGGACATTCCTGGGGGCTTCACAGTATGGGTGGAAACAGAGAGCCAACCATGGTTCCAAGACTTTTTCTGTCCCCTAACCCCCAACAGGTAGCAAGGCCACAAGTTAGACTCAAGCAGGGACTTCCAGGTGGCAAATGTGGCCTTGCAGGGCAGTGAGGGGCTTAGTATACACCTGTGGAAGGGCTGTTGGGACTGTGGGATCTTGAAGAAGTGCTGACATAGAGCAGGCAGGGCTGGGGGGCCAGGGAAGTAGGAGGAAAGGTTGGCAGGAAGTAGAGGTGGGTTATTCCTGTGGCCAGAAAAGGACAGCTGAGTGCTGCCCTCTTTGTAGCCTTCAGACCCCTACCGTGTGCTCACCTCCCCGTGTTCCTGCAGGTAAGAGGACAGGGCAGGGAATGTTCTGTTTCAGGCTGGGGAAACTGAGGCATAAGGGATTGGCTCAGACTCAAAGGCAAACAGTGGCAGAACTGGGGCTGCAACCTGGATTACCCAGCACTCCTGGCTTGAGCTGTCCTTGACACTCATTCTCGTGTTGGCTGATGATGACAGTAAAAATAACAACACAGCTCTCACTTATTGAGCGCCTGTGCATGCTGGCCCCGCACTGAGAACCTCACATACATCCTCTCTAAGACCCTGGTGGGGGTGGGGCTGTCATGGTGGGCATTTCACAGATCAGGGAATGGGCTCAGCAAGATCAAGCCCCTTGTCTGAGGTCACCTAGCTGGAGGCTGCAGAGTGGGAGAGGAACCCTGACTCCAAACCCCACTTGGACCCTTTCATGGCCTGAACCTGTGCCTCTGGGGGACTCCTACCCATCTCCCATAATCCACATGATGAGTAATGTTCTTAGTTGGGCCATCCCCTTCCCCACCTATGCCCAGCCCCATGACTCTCCTAGGGCCCTGTGTTATCTTGGACCCAAGAACCTTGGGACTGCTGACCCCTTAAGCCTGGGGAGGGTGAGCCCTGTTGCCCTTGTCTGCTGCAGACATGATTCACTGGGAGTGGGGTAGGAGTCAGGGCATGCCCCAGGGAGCAGATTGATGTTCCTTAGGGTTGCAGGGATCTCCTTGCAGACAAGTTCTGGGAAGGTCAATTGCTAGTCTTGTGAGAGCTGCTTAGGGGCCTGGTCAGCGTCACACCTCTCCCGTCCCCACCCCCCACCTTCCTGGGGACTCTTTTCCTCTCTCTGGAGAGCCCTACAGGGAGTAGTTAAGAAAGTGCCCTTGAGCTGGAGCTGTCTTCCTCTTCTGTACACAGGGGCCACAGTGACATCCCCCCACCGCCCCAATCAGTGTGTGCTGGTTAGCTAAAGAGAGCACCAGGCACAGCGTGGCCCTGGGTCAGGGCTCACTAAAGGTCACTGAGTTGGGTTTATATTGCTGGAAGTTGGTGCTGGCCTTAAACGGAGGGGCAGAAAGTCTGGGTTTGGGGCCCTGTGCTGTGTGGCAAGTTACTTCCCCTTTCTGGTCTCAGTTTCTGCATCTGTAAAATGACTGAGAGTCTGCCCTGCACATTCTCTGAGATGGAGGTAAGTCACAGTCAAGACAGACACACTCACAGGCCCTGCAACTGCAACTGGTCACCAGGTCCCCTAGGCTCAGGGCTCCTGCAGACCTCACGTCAGCATGGGATCCAGGGGGAGCAAGGTGGGCTCTAGAGATGGGCCAACTTGGATTTTAGTCTCACCATCAACAACTTGGGTGACTTTAACTCAGCTCTGAGCCTCAGTGTTCTCATCTGTGAAATGGGAAGACCATGGTGCCTACCTCTTTTGGCTGCTGGGAGAATAAAACAAGATGGTGTGGACAGAGCACCTGGCACAGACTCGATCTATGGTGACCTACCACACCCACCAGCTGTCCTCTTGGTTGCTGCACCACCACCGCCCCCCCCCACCCCCCGTCTTGGTCTCAGGGCTTCTGGGAAGGAGACAGTGCCAGTCTGCTGGCTCAGCCGGCTTGGCCACTGACCTTCAGAGCACCCAGGCTGTCAAGGCCACCTGACTGCCTGTCGGGCGGGTGGGGGGAGCGCCAGCCAGCTCCTCGCCTGACGCTACCCGCCCCAGCTCCCACTCTCCTCTCCTCTCTGCGCCTGTGTGTGAGCTAATTAATCTCAACCCCTTTGGGAAATTAGAACGCTGCAGTCGCGGCCTCCTCAGCCTTGCAGTGCCGGTGCTGCTACTGGGCCCTGCCAAGACCCACTGTAGTTTGGGGGCACCGGGTGGGGGGTGGGGGCAGCAGGATGAGCTGGGCAGGCATGGGTGTCCCTGAGCCCTCCACCTCCTGGCTGGGGGGCTCTGGCTTCTTGGCCCCCTCCCCTCTCATTCAGCATCCATAAGGAGGCCAGACAATCACCCTGCCAGGATGAAACCCAACCCCCAGTGCCTCTCTGACCTCTTCCTGGGGCTAGTATGGTCACCCCCTAGTATGGTCATGTTCCATCTCATTGCGGGGTCTTCTTGCCTGCCCAGCTCAGGCTGATGGAGACAGATGTAATTATGGAATTTTGCTTGGGAAATTAATTTGAAAAAGTTAACTAATTGGTGGTTCCGGAGGTGGCAGGCTCCACGCCCACCTGGTCCTACTGACGTCAGTGCTGACCCACCTGGGACGTGCAGCTTCTTGGGCAGGCTGGGGAGGGAGACCCTGGTGACCTGGCTGGGCAGACCAGTGTCCTGGCCCAGAGGGGACACCTGGGAAGGGTGTGTCACCTGGACTGGCTAAGCTGAACTCTGAACTCTGAACTCAGCCACTTGTTTGTGTGTTCACCAGGCCATTGTCAAGCTTCTACTATACACTGACCACAGTGTCTCAAGTGCCCCCAGCCAAAATAGACTACTGAGTGTTTTGTCCAGTTCTTCCGAATCCCTTTTCTCAAGGGAAACCTCTAAACCTATTCCCAAAGTCTTTTCCATAGAGCTCAAGGGACATTATTGGGCCCATTGTACAGATGAAGCAACTGAGGCTCAGAGGGTGTGACAAGGCATTCAGCTATATTCTCCAGCAGGATGGAGTAGTGGGTGTATAAAAGTTAGGCTTCTTCGCAAGGGATGAACACTTCCACAGGCAGCCCCCTCCCAAGTGTGTGTGATAGGAGCCTTAAAGTTGACTGTACCCCAAAGAGAGGGCCAGAGAACATGGCCAACCCCTTCCTCCCTGGCATCATTGTGCCGCCTCCTTCCCCTTCCTCAGACATTTGTGTTACCCTGTATGTGCATATGGGGACTTCTCCCACCACCCCACCCAATCCTCAGGATGACCCAGCTGGGCTGAGGCAGGAGGCCCCATACCCTAGGGCTCCCTGGGTTATGTAGGGAACCCTACTGCCTCCTGAGTCCCCTGCAGGGCCCCGGACCACAACAGCCTGACCAGGTTCTAGTGTCTGGAGGAGTGTGGACTCGGTACACAGTACCTCAGTACCCAGTCTTTGTCTAGACTGAGGATAGGTTGGGGCTGGGGCAAGAGGTGGCCAGGCCTGGGACAGGTCAGGGATATGACCTGTAGGAGGCCAGCAAGGTGAGGCACATGGGCTTTTAAGAGGTTTGGGTCTGGGTTCCCCTAAGCTGTGTGGCCTTGAGTAAGTCCCTTAGCTTCTCAGAGCCTCATTTTCTTCATCTGGGAAACAGGTGTGATCGTATATGCCACGCAGAGGGCTGTGGTGAGGCACAGGGAGGTATAACCACTTGAAGCATCTGACTTTGGCACCAGACTATTTCACTGCCTGGTGAGGCCGGATGGGTGGGAGAGCAGGGAGCCAATGGAACTGTGCAGGTGCCAGAGCCTGAGAAGGCCAAGATTTTGGAGGGGAATCTGGTGCATGTGGTTGGGACTGGAGCTGGAGGACACACGAGGAGGTGATACTTGTGAAGCACCCAAGAGCCAACAGCTAGCGGCCCAGAGCCCTGGGGCCTCTAGGGGGAGTCCATACAGCATCTACTCTTGGATTTGTTTAGTGCATTTCCTTAACCTCCAGGATGTCCCCAGGGACCAAGTGGGCCCTGCAGTTAATTGTGTAGGCCTCACCTCTCATAGTTGTTCAGAATAAAAGTGACTCTCATGGGCAGGCTGAGCTGGGCATTTTGCATCCCATAGCCCTCTGATGTAGTCTGTAGTTCTGGGTTTCTTCAAGGTCTGACCTCTAGCCTAAGGTTTAAATGGACCACACCCATTCCCTGAGCATCCTGTGTGGGCTGGGTATGGGCTTAAAGGGGAGAAACTTCCTCTGCCCACCTTACCTCCAAGAAGCTCCCAGCAGGCGACTGGCTAAGCGCTCGGAGTTCTATGCACAGACTCTTATTAAACCCTTCTCTGTGTGTGTCCATCCATGTTCCCCTAGACTGGGAGCTTCCTGAGGGTGGGGTCCATGACATCTCTCTAATCCCATGCCCAGCACAGAGTTAGCACTGGGTGGGGGTCATAGGGCTCCTGCTTGCCTATTTGACAGCTGGGCCAATTGACGCCCTCTGAGGACATTGCTCAGCCTTGTGAGGGGCAGAGCTAACCTGGCCCAGATGGGTGTGGGGTCTTCTGCAGGCTTCCTTGGGACCTGCAGCTCCTAACTCACCTGGCAGGCAGTGTTCCCAGTGTCCAGCCTTGAGTCCCAGGCTCCTGAGACCTTGGGGAGCGAGGAGTTCTGGTATCAGAGGGTCAGAGGAGAGACCTTAATCTCTCCAAGCCTCAGTTTCTTTATCTGTAAAATGGGGATACTGGTACCTCTTCCTGGTAGTGCTTGGGAGGTGTAGGGTGGGTGGTTAAAAGAGATGTTCTTAGCTTCATGTCTGAAACTTTGTGAGAACTCCTTCTTAAGTGTTCACCATCTTTATTATTACTATTAACACTGTTATTTTGTTATCATTACATTATTATTCACCCTCCCAGGGCCCCAGCAGCTGCGGTGGCTCTGGGCCTGGATGCAGAGCTCTGGTCTACAGAGAAGTTGCAGTTCCTAATTAGTCAGTGCCCCAAGGAGAGGGCCTGGGTTTTTATTTTTGCTGGAGGATCCCACCTGCCCAAGGCTTCCCCAGGCCCTGTCATCAACTGGGCTAAGGCTGCAGCCCCCTCTCCAGCCTCAGGTAGGGGGCCTGGCTCCCAGCAAAAGCCTCCCCAAATTTCCCCTGCCACTCTCTCTGCCTCCCAGACCTCCAGGGCCATGAATCATTTATGAGGCAAAAATGAAACCAATTAAGAACAAACTTTGAAAGCCTCTAATTGCTGCGCCTGGTGGCACCAAGGAATGAGGGAAGCCAGGCCTGTTCGGTGCGGAATCTCCGCCCGGGCCTTCCCAGGCTGCCTGTCCCACCGCGTCCCAGGGCGCCGCGGCCTCCCGGCTCCCCGGCTCCTCGCCGCCTCCTGGCCGCGGACGTGCCTGCGCGGCTCCGGCTTCTGCGTCTGCTGCCCCAGCGCCCGCCCGGGTCCCTGGCCGGCTAATTAGGGCCGGCTCCCCTCCCCGCGCCACCCGCCGCCCGCTCCAGGCCGGAGGTGATGGCTGCTGTTCCTGCCGTCCTGGGGCCTGTGC
Source organism: Eubalaena glacialis (assembly GCF_028564815.1). Lineage (NCBI taxonomy): Eukaryota > Metazoa > Chordata > Mammalia > Artiodactyla > Balaenidae > Eubalaena > Eubalaena glacialis. Next base: position 117,431,822 of record NC_083719.1, read on the forward strand.
CCCAGACCTGGCCGCCTTGCCCGTGGCGGGAGCCAGCCCTGCTGGCCTAGCTTAACCCAGACGAGCCCAGGGCACCCTGTCCCTGAACTGGGAGGCTGGGGGTCCCGGCGTGGGTAAGCGCTGGGAGGTGCTGGGTCACCTGGCTTGAACAGTCCCGTTCAGTCTCGGGGAGAGATCTGCTCCTCCCAGCGGGAGTGGAAGGGGCTGGGGGATGACTGATGAGATAGGGAAGCTGGAGGGATACAGGGGAAGGGATGGGGATGGGGATGGGGATGGGGTTGAGTTCCTGAGCTGTTGCGTTGGTGAAGCGGGACCCGACTCTTCCTCTCAGCGTTGCCACAAACACAATAAGCGTATACAGATTCCTTAGCCTCAATTTCCCCATTTGTCCACTATCAGGACAGGCCAGTTTTCTCTTGGATTTGTAATTTGAGGAGCTGGGCTTTACATGTCCCCCGCCCGCCCACTTGGGGGCTGCTGACGGGGTGGAGGTAGGGGTCTGGAGTATGGACCCAGCAGGGCCTGCCTCACTGCCGGGAGCCTTGGGCACTGGTGACCAGCCTGCTCACTGTGCTGAGGGCCAGGCAGGCCCTGGGCACTCAACGCACGTTGTTTGCTGAAACCGAATTTCTGTGCTTGTGTTTTTCCATAATTATATTAGCAGGTGGGATTTTTCCTCGGGGAAGCGGTGGGAGGGGGAGCGCCATGGCAGTGTCCCCACCCGCTCTGAGTGCGAGCTCACACTCGGCTCTGCCCGCCCGCCTGCCGTAATGATTTTTTAATTATGCAGCCAGTGCTCAGAATTGTTAATCCGCCTCCAGCCCAGCATCCCCTCCAGCAGCTCATACCCCAGCCCCTCACTGGTGTCCCCAGAGTGGTGGTGTCCAAGCCCGAGCCCATCACTGTGCCCGGGAGCACCACCATGGTGTGAGAAAGGGGAGGCCCGGGCAGGCCACAGGGCCACCTCTCCTCCATCTGCAAGTGACAGAACTTGGTGGTGCGGGGCGCCTGTGGCTTTCTTCGCACCCCGCCACCCCTGACCCCAGCATGGCTCGCTCCCACCAGCATAGCTGTGGCTCTGGAAGGGGGCAGGGGAGTGATCAGTGACCCCAAGGACACGTGCACCCAAGTATGAGCTTCGTCTCTGTCACACCCGCACTCACTTGGCTTCTCTTGCACACACACCCTCAGCCTCATAGCTACACAAGCACAGTAGCATGCTCTGTGTGTCTCTCACACACATAGCCGCACCTGAGGGCCAGGGTGCCCTCAGGAGACCCCGGTTGCCGCCTCCGTGCCCTGCAGCGGCCCTGCCCCCACTCTCTTGCCTCCATACCCCCCCCCACCCCCCTGCCTGACTGGGTTGCACCCTGAGGTCTCCCTGCTCCCACCTGGTGGGGTGGCTGCCTGTGGCTGGGGCCTGCCTGAACCTCCGTCGGCCCAGCCTGGGGGAGGGGGCGGGTTGGGGGGGGCTGTTCGGCAGCACTGTGGCGGCGGCTCCTCTCCAGGCGCCCAGCTGTGGCATCTGTCAAGGTCAGATAGCGACTCTGGAACCAGCCGGCTTGGCCCCATGGCCCCTCTCGCCTCATTATTTTTGTGTTCCGGGGCTGCAGCGCCACCTCCCTCCCTCCTCCTCAGCCTCCCTCCTCTTGCCTGCCTCCCCCACGCCTCTGCAGGGAGGGCCTGCGGTCTGGGGGCTTTTGTTTTCCAGTTTTTTCCACGCTCAGGCCAGGCAGATGCTGGCCAGAGCCGTCGGGTCTTGAACGGCAGACAAGGCAGGTGCCTCCCTCGGGGCTGGGACAGGTTCTTGGCCATTGGAACCCTGGGTTGGTTTCTCAGGGGGACAAACTGAACCTGGACGGAGCCCAGCCTCCACCACAGCCCAGGCGTACCTGTGGGCAACTTCCTGTTTCCACAGGGGCCCCAGCACCTGGCGTCAGTTCCTGTCTGCACCATTCCCACGCCAGGTGGGCCCCAGACTCACATCCCAGAACCCTTCAGAGGCCCTGAGACAACTCACAGTGAGCGCATGCACGCCTGCACGCGCGCGCACACCCTCACAGGCCAGAAGAACCCACAAACATCCAGCCACCACGTAAACCACTCTACTTGGACACACGCACACTCGGTCATACGCATACGTCCACAGATGCAGGTAGCCACATTCCACTCGTACACACACGGGAGTCACACAAAGACCTCCACCTCCACTGGTATCTAAGCCCCATGTGTTCATCAGTGCTCAAACCCACAGAGTGACAGCTGAGACTGTACACACGCACACCCACACTCTCATGCATGAAGCGTGCACAGGTTTCTGACACACCTCCCAGGTGGGCACACACAGATATACTTGTCCCTAGTGCTGCTTTCACCATACACACTCCAATCCGAGTGTGCTCCTTGGGGCCCGGTGTTCCTTGAGCAGTTACAACACCCAAGGAGCTTTTGTCCCCTGAGATGCTGAAGTGAGCTTGAGGCTTCCCTTTTGATGCACCCTGTGTGTCCAGGGAGCCCCTGAAAAGTAGGAAATGGTGGTTGACAGATGGGCCACCCTACCCACCTGGCCGGCCTCCATGGATGTCCACCACCTTGGGCACAAGAGCACTGAGATGGAGTGGAATGGGAAGGTTCTGTGTGGGTCAGGATGGGCTTGATGGCGCTGGCTGGGAGGTCAGGCTCAGGGGAGTCTCTCAGGCTCTGTCTCTGGGTCCCTCTGTCCACCTCCAGCCCCTGATTAGGGTGTGTAAGTGTTGGGGGAGTGAGATGTGGACAGACTTCAGGCCCACCGGGGTCTCTGGGGTAGCCCTGGCCGTCACTCACTTCCTCCTCCAGCTGCGGACTGCTGTGACCGCCCCTGAGAGGGGGAGGTAGCTGGAGGTTTAGCAGTGGTGGGGGCCCCCACCCCCCAGGAAACTCAAAACCCTGGGCCAGCCGCGGGTGGCGGGTTGGGGCCGGCACAAAGAGGGCCTCTGTGCAGGCCGGCTGGGCTGCCCGCAGGATTCTGGGGGAGGAGCAGGAGCCGGTTTCCGTCCCATTCTGCTTCCTGCGGAGGCCGCCGGAATGCCCGGAGCTCTGGCCCAGCCTGGCCCGTCCGGCCCACCCGCAGCCCCTTCCCCTGTCTTCCTGGGCCCTAAGGTACAGCTGCAGACTTCTCTGCAACAGCATCCCGACGTGTTTTGCCCAGAGCCTGAGAACCACACCCCCAGGACCCTTGAGAAACCTAGAGGGTTCCCCTAGGCTGAGAGCTGAACTGGACCTCACCCTCCAGCCAAAACGTGCCTTAGAGCCCTTGGCCAGTGTTGGAGAGCCAGGCCCTGGAGTCATAGAGACCTGGTTTCAAATCCAGACTCTGCCGTTTATTGACCTTGTGACCTTAGGCAGGTGAGCCTCATCTGTAAATGGGGCTAATACTAGTTAGCAAGGTACAGAGAGAATTCAGTGAGAAAATGCATGTGAAATGCTTAGCACAATACCTGGCAGAGAGTGAGTGCTCATTATTAGGGTCTGCTATTATCGTGTCCTCTGGGAAGATAGGAAAGGGAGGGGTCTGAATGCTTACCCCAATAAGCCTCACATCATCTGGGGCTTGGTCCCAACCCTATGGCCTGCTCAAAACCCTTCTCTCCAGGCCTCAGTTCCCCCATCTGAAAATCACATCAAGAGCCAATTCTGGCCTCTCTGATGGGGGCGGGGGGGTGTTCACTATCTGGAGTCTTTTTTCTGTATCTCTCCACCTCCTTCCCCATGGGCCCCTCTGGGCTCATGGCTCCTGCAGTTTGGGGTGAGGAGCAAGAACCATTCTTCTCCATTTTACAGATGGAAACTGAGGCTCAGTGTGGGGCAGGGTGTCAAAGTCAACAGGAAGGGACAGGATGGAGCCACAAACCTGGGCCTGCAGACTCAGTCCCCTGGCCAGTCCTATGGATATGTGCCCTGTCCCCACCAATTCCTTGGCCCACATATCTCTGAGCTGGCTTTCCCTGGCTTGTCCTGTGCTGAGGCCCACCGGGAGGGAGGTCCTAAGTAAGTGTGTGGGCTCTGATCCCAGGCTAGTGTCAGCTCAGACATCTCCACTTTAGGAAACCTTAGTCTAAGATCCAGGAGCTCCCAAACAGGGAGGCCATCATTTTCTCCAGATCACAGTTGCTTATCAAACTGCCTGTTCTAAATGGGGCAATCATAGTACTTCCTTCAGAAAGTGGGTATGAGGATTCGATGAGACAAGCCATGTCCATTGTCTGGCACATAGGAAGGTCTCCATACACGTTAGCTGTTATCCTCGTGGTGCAATGTTACAGATGGGGAAACTGGCTCAGAGGCCATATGCCACGGTCACACAGCAAGGAGGGCCCTCCAGGTCCTTTGACTTTTCCAGAGAAGGAACCTGGCCCAAAGGAGGTACCTGTTGAGGCAGGCCTTGTCTTTATCAGAGGTGTCCCAGGACCCCTGTCTTGTTCCCCAGAGCCCCAGGTCAGGGAATACCTCCTGCCCGGGACCTCAGCGTTTTTTGTCCATGAAATGGGTTTATCCCCTCCTGCAGCTCCTTTTGGGAGCTCTGTAAGGGCGAACAGAGCCCCCTATACTCCTGGGTTTTCTCAGCAGCATGTTTCAGTTCTCAGGCAAGGGGGTTGAGCCTGCCTTGAGAAGAGGGGCATAAAAGGCCAGGGGGTATGGAGTCAGGGAAATAGGATTGCAGCCCTCACCCCCATTCTGTCCTTGGCAGTTGGTCTTGGGGTGTTAGTCTTAGGGAGGCCCTAGTGGTATTGAGGGCGTGTCCCACCCCAGGCCATCTGCTGGGTGCTAACAGTGGTCAATGTGTCCTTGTATGTGTGTGTCCATCCATAGCTGGATATGTGCCCTGTGCTCTCCAGTGGGGCCTGCATTTCTCCTGGCCTCCAAGACCAGTGTCCCTATGTGTGTCTCCCTGGGCCTGAGTAGGGCTTTTTTTTCCCTCTGGAAACTCCCCAGGCTGAATCATGGAAATCAGAGATGGAAACCCCCCCCACACACACCCAATTGCTCAGCTCAGTTCAACCACCGTAGCCTGTGGTCTGCCCTCCCCGCCACCACTGGCCTGCCCACCATCAGTCAGTCTGTCCATCTTGCCTCCGTTGGAGACCAAGGACACCAGCCCATCAAGGTGGCTGGAGGGGCGTGAAGGGGTGTAGCAGGGATGTCAGGAGTGGGCACGGAAGTGTGGGGAAGGGTGCGATGAGCCAGGGTGTGTGAGTCTGCAACCCGGGCCTACATAGACGATGGCGGGCTCTGCTGGGCCAGTGCCTGGCGTCCTGAAGGCCCTGATGAAATGCCACCTCTTCCAGGAAGCCTTCCTTCAGCAGGCAGGACGGCTGGGAGGCTATTCCAGCCAGCAGAGGAGTAGGGGAGGGATGGTGCCTTGTGCAAACTCTGCCGTTGGTATTGGTGATAGTTGCACAACTCTGTAAATTTACTAAAAACCATTGAATGGGTGAATTTTATAGTAAGTAAAAACTGTACCTCAGCAAATCTGTTAAAAAAAATCCTGCCCTTGACCTCAAGCCCCACCCCGTTGGGACCCTGCCAACCTCATAGCCACACCTCGCACCCACTTCCCCATTTCTTAGGAACGCTTTCAGGTTCATGTCTCCTTTGGTAACCTCTCCTTATCCTTAACTCACAGGCTAAGCAGCCCCTTCCTCCAGAAAGGTCCCCTTGCCCCACTCAGTCCCCTTCCCGCTCTCTCTTTTCACATCAGTTCATGTGACCATCAGCCCAGCTCCTGCATACCCCTCCAGAGCTGTGCGTCTGTATCCTGCACTGTCTCCCCAGGACCACAGGGCATGGGGCCGCTATCGGGTAGGTGGTGCAGGCTGTGTGCAGCTGAACATCTAGAACATCTCACTGTGGCCACCTGTGTGCATGTCTCCATGCAGACAGCACTATCCCACCCCACAGTGCCTGCCTGTCCTGCCTCCCTCCCCCATTGCTGTGTGGCCTGAAGGGCTCAGGACAGAGCCCTGCTGGGGATGAATCCTGGCTCCCCTGGCACTGAGGGTGGAGTGAGAGCTCTGCCACCACCTCTGGTGACCTCATTGCCAGCTGGCATTATGATGTCACTGGCCCAGCGTTCCGGGTTCCTGCTTGGGTATCTCCAAGCCCCGCAGGTGGGGACACTCCCCTGGGGTCTGTGACAGCTCATCCCCCCGACCATGTAAAGGTGACGGGCATGGTAACAACCCTGGGGGGGTGGGGGCAGCCTCGGGGTAGCTGGGTCACCTTTCCCTGGCAGAACAAAGGCAGTCACAGAGCAGGGTGACTAACACTTGGGCTCTGGGTTCAAGTTCTAGCCCTACTGGGCACCGGCTGTTTGACCTTGGCCTGACAGCTTGAACCTCCCTGAGCCTCAGTTTCCTCATCTCTGAAATTGGTTAATAGTTCCTTTTTCCCTGAGTACTGGGGAGGAGTCAAGGAGGGAGAGAAGACAGGTAAAGCATAAGAGTACAGGGCCTGGGACACAGTAGGTGCTCAATAAATGCTAGCGGATAGGGTCGGTTAGTTAAGGGAGCCTGAGAGTCGCTTGGTGAGAGCTGGTTAGGGAGGGACGGTGTCCCGTGTCTTTTGGGGCTGACCAGGGCCTGGGGGTAGAGGCAGAGGTGGCTCCACTGTCAGGAGAGGGGCCCCAGCTTTGACTGTCCCTCACTTCCCAGCTCAGCCAAGTGAGCTCTAGCCCATAGGAGGTGGGGCCCACAGCCTGGCCCTGAGACCAGGAACCCACTGACCCCCAGCCCTCCTTCCTTTCTCCTCCCAGGCTTTGGGCCAGAGTGGGCTGGGGCTCGAGACAAGCTGGGTCTCATCTGGCTTCCCCCGACCTCTGCCTCTGCCTGCCTCTCCTGTAGGCATGTCCACCTGCCTTCTCTTGGTCCCCAGGTCCTTGCATCTGGGACTGTCTCCTCAGGGCTCTGTTTCCATGTCTCTCAGATCCTCTAGTCTCTGAGCTGGGCCAGGTACCCTGCGTCTCTGAGCCCAGTTGCCTCAGTCTGTGTTCCCTATGATGCTCTGTCCTCTAACCTTGACCCTTTGCCCTGTCCTCTCTCAGTCCCTTTCTCTGACCCCACCCCTCGAGTTCTCTTGTCTCGTGATCCTCTGTCCCCACCACCTGTCTCTATTCTTCTGGTCCCATGTCCCCCTCTGCCCCCCAGCTCTCTATGCCTGGGTTCCCCCCCTCACCCCCGCCCCCTGGGCTCTGTCCCCGCCCGTCAGCCCCTGGTCCCAGCTCCCGGCCGGCCCGGCTCCTGCATGGACAAAGGGGTCCTTTGTGGGCTGACCGCGGCTGGCGGGGCGGCGGGGCGCTGGCTCCGCATTACTGATGAAACGGAGCCCTTTGTTGTCCCTCCTCAGGCGCAGTATTTCTTTTTGGGGGCTGGATGCGTTCCTGGCAGGGCCGATGATGGATGCGCCCGCCGCCGCCCGCCTGCCCGCCAGCTTTCCCTCCCGCTCATTCCCGCTCCGCTTCAACGCAGCCCCAGCTCCTCCCCTGCCGCCTGGGCACTGCCAGGCCCTTCCTGGCCTGGGAGGGGGTTGCTGTGTGCCCTGCAGTCGAGGCCGGGGCCTGGGAGAAGGTCTTTCTTCTCTTATGTCCTCCCCTTCCATGAGTAGGGCACGTGAGCCCTGTGGTCAGTGGTCCACTGGGACCAGGGCATCAGCTTTTCCCAGGGTCTGAAGGAGATGAGCCAGGTACAGGGACAGATCTGGAACAGGCTTGGTTGGGGACCAGGCTTTGGGGACTAGACGTTGGTATCTGTCCACTCTGGGGTTTGAGTTGCCCTGTGTGCCAGTCCCCCTCGTGTACCCCCCACCTTCACTTTCTGAGGCTGACAAACCAGTGTTCTGCCTGCAGCACCTGTTCAATGACATATCACGTCCTCTGGGCCCAAAGTCAGCATGTCCCAGGACCTGGGGTTGGGGGGAGTGGGGCGTGGCTGGGGGGAGTTGTCCCTGAGGAAGGACAGAAAAATGAAAGATCAGAGAGATTCAAAGAGGAGGCCAGAGATGAACAGAACATGAGATTAGGTCCCCACCAAGAGAGACTCGGGATGGAGACAGAAGCAGAGAGACTTAGCCAGGGTGCCAGCCCTGAAAGCAGGCCCGGCTGTGTCTGTGTCAGAGGGAGCTGACTTCTAATTGACCTGCCCGCCCCACACGCAGAGCCAGATCCTGGAGCTGGGAGGAGGGAGGGAGTAGAGCAAGAGCAGCGTTAATGCAGCTATCGATTTCTGCCACCAGCCAGCAGGCCGCAGAGGCGGGGGACACACACAGAGGGGCTAGGGCGCAGACTGCTTCCCTCCCCACATCTCCAGCCCGTGGGCATCTGCCTTCTTCTGTCTTCTCCCCTCAGCCTGTGTCTGGGGCTCCTGGGGCTGTGGTCCAGGGCAGAGCAGCTGAGCTCGGATGGGCAAGGGCTAGGTGACTTGGCATGACAGTCTCTGGCCCTGATCTCACTGGCCCTTGTCCCCAACACCTAGCCAGGGTCACTGATGCCTGGAGGGGTACTGATCTCTGAGGACAGGGGCCCAACAGCCAGCCTGGGCTTGGCCCTTAGGAGGTAGAACGGAGCACAGCAATCCTGGGGTATGTGTGACCCCCTTCCTCTTACTACGATCTGACCTCTGTGACACCCCCAGCCCAGTCTGGACACCCTGCCTGACCCTCCTGGGTTTGTCCTGGTGGAATCTGCCAGCTGGCCCAGCTCTTCCTCACCACCCATCCACCTTCACTAGGAAGGAGCTTAGGTGGGCCAGTGCCTGCTGGGGAGAGGCAGGGAGTGGCTGGCTGGCTGCTGATGCCTGCCGTTCACCTCACCCTGGAGACAGAGCTTTTCCCTCGCCTGCACTCACTCCTCCTCGTGGCCACTCCTTAGCAGTCCTGGGCCAGGGACCCTGCCTGCTCGGGGCCTTGATTTCCCCTTCTGTAAGTGTACAGGGTTGGACTAGATGACCTCCCGGGCCAGGCTGAGTCCTGTGACTGGGGGATGGTGGGGTTGCCTGGGGACAAAGATGCAGTGTGTGCCGCCCCTAAGCCCAGGGCCGGACAGGCCCAGCCAGATGTGCGCCTCCCCCTTGAGTCGCCAGCTGCTCGGGGCTGGGCCCCGTCCTCCCACCCCTCTCCTGGGGGTTGCTGGGCCGTGGCAGGCAGACGCTAGAGAGCCAGGGCTGATGAGGAAACTACCACTCGGCTCCATCTGGAACAATTCCTTCTAGAGCTCCTGGCCAAGGAGCCTGGCTGCTCACATGCCTTAGTCTTGGGGCCTGAGCAGAACAGGCTCTGTCCTGGGAAGGGGCACCTCAGACACGTGGGCGTGGCTGAAGAACAGGCTCCATTCCCTAGAGGGTCGCACCTACTCTCGGTCCCAGCTTGCAGCAGCCAGAGGTCCCTCGGGCCCACAGTCCTCTCTGCTCTCACTGGGACCTCCATCCAGACCCATCTGGGAGCCAGGCCGGCACATAGCAGTGAGGCCTGAGTAGAGACAAGAGTGGGTCCCGAGGTTAGAGAGAGAGAGGGAAGTGTGTGCTGATGTGTGCACGAGCCCCCCCCACCCCCGCCACCACCCTGCTCTTGCGGGAGAAGGCTTGTCCTCTGGCACACTGCTGCCTGCCCTCTAGCAGGAGGGTATGTGCTCCTTGAAATAAGGGTTCTGCGCTCTATTTGGCAAACTCTGTTAAACAAAGTCAGTTTCCTTTACCTGCAGAACTTGCCAGGGCCTTGAGATAATTAACGTGTATTAGCAATCTCTAATGAGCATCCATGTGCAGCTTCCCATACTTTTTGGTCTGCATCTCCAAGCTGTTCAGAGACTGTGCCCACCGTTCTTCTCCATAGTTGCGTCAGTGAAAGATGAGTAAGCAGAGGGTAACCTCTGAGGTTAATAAAGTTCTCCCGCTCTCTCCTACCCCCAGCACAGGAAGGACTGCCTGCCTCCATCGGGTCTTCCCAGACCCTGGCAGGGCAGAGGGAGACCCAGCTGAGCCTCCACCGTGCCACTTGGTGGCTGTGTATCCATGGGCTAGTCAGTTCTTCTCCCAAACCTTGTCTTCCTCACCTATGAAATAGGATATTACTAGCCACTACTTGTGGGTTTCTCGTGAGTCTTAACTGAGATAGTACAAATTAGAAATTCCTAACTGTGGCTGGCACTGAATGAATGCCTAGCCAGGCTGTGGTGGTTACAGTGGTGATACAGCTGGTGGTGGAGGAGGCCCTGACCCTGTATCCTCTTGTCCCGACAGAGTGAAGACACTTCCACGTGGACGCCTGACCATGTGCCTGCGCTGAGCAGCAAAGCCCACCAGGCATCTCTGTCGTGGGCGGCAGGACCCCGGTGCTCATCTGTGGACTCCCCGCAGTTGGCAGGTTCCCCCACCAGCGGGGTCTGGGCCTCGGCCCCACCATGTCGAGCCTCGGCAGTGGCCCCCAGGACACCGGCGGTAGCAGCAGCGGCAGCAACGCCAATGGCAGCAGTGGCAGCGGCCCAAAGGCGGGAGTGGCAGACAAGAGTGCAGCGGTGGCGGCTGCCGCGCCAGCCTCGGTGGCGGATGATGCACCACCCCCTGAGCGCCGGAACAAGAGCGGCATCATCAGCGAACCCCTCAACAAAAGCCTGCGCCGCTCCCGCCCTCTCTCCCACTACTCTTCCTTTGGGGGCAGCGGTGGCAGTGGCGGTGGCAGCATGATGGGCGGGGAGTCTGCCGAAAAGGCTGCCGCGGCCGCAGCCGCTGCCTCCCTGTTGGCCAATGGGCACGACCTGGCGGCGGCCATGGCTGTGGACAAAAGCAACCCTACCTCAAAGCACAAAAGTGGTGCTGTGGCCAGCCTGCTGAGCAAGGCAGAGCGGGCCACGGAGCTGGCAGCCGAGGGACAGCTGACGCTGCAGCAGTTCGCGCAGTCCACGGAGATGCTGAAGCGCGTGGTGCAGGAGCACCTACCGCTGATGAGCGAGGCGGGCGCTGGCCTGCCCGACATGGAGGCCGTGGCGGGCGCCGAAGCCCTCAACGGTCAGTCCGACTTCCCCTACCTGGGCGCCTTTCCCATCAACCCGGGCCTCTTCATCATGACCCCGGCGGGCGTGTTCCTGGCTGAGAGCGCGCTGCACATGGCCGGCCTGGCCGAGTACCCCATGCAGGGAGAGCTGGCCTCCGCCATCAGCTCGGGCAAGAAGAAAAGGAAACGCTGCGGCATGTGTGCGCCCTGCCGGCGGCGCATCAACTGCGAGCAGTGCAGCAGTTGTAGGAACCGAAAGACTGGCCATCAGATTTGCAAATTCAGAAAATGTGAGGAACTCAAAAAGAAGCCTTCCGCTGCTCTGGAGGTAACGGCGCCTTAGAGGGAGGTGTGTGGGCTCTTGGGTCTGTCTGGCAGTCCAAACCCACCCCCACCCCCATCCCCACCTTTCCTGCCTGGGCAAGTGTCTGGGGGATGCCCGGCCTGTCCCTGGGCTCTGGGGTCCTAGGCCAGGCTCTAAGACACCAGTTCACTGCCCCAAGAGTCAGAGCCACATCCCGAGATGCCCTTAGGTTGTAGTCTGCAACCTAGGCAAGCATGTAATTCCAGGCAGGGACCTAGCAGAATCCCGCCAGGCCCCGGGATTCTGAACCCCTCCTGGAGTTCTGGGTCAGGTATTGAGATTCCCACACAGGTCTTAAGTCTCTGACTTTCAAACGTGTCCTAAAGCTTCCAGTCTGTGACCTAAGATTCTGGGACTCTCCCCTGCTCCATATGAGGGGTTCTGTCCTGTAGACCCTCTGGCTTTGAGGGATAAGTCCTTCATTTGCCCCTTCAGAGCCCAGCCTTTCCCCCAAGGCCACCCAAGGATAGAGCAGCTCCAGTGCTGACTGCTGTGCTCTGAGGCCTGGAAGACCCTAGTGCTAGGTACCTAGCTGACCGATTTGGGGTGCCTGGAGGCCCCAAGTTCAGTCTGGCTGCATAGTTGATGGCCAGGGTTCCTATGGGCCTGGGGTTAGAGGGTGGCTTGAGCCTGGGATGTGGGTAAAGCCTGTCCACTATGGGATTGGCTTTGAGAAGGCAGAAGGGTTCCCATGCTGCTTTCTCTCCACCCCCATGGCAGGGCCTGTCCCCATGCCCCCAGCCATGAGAGCCTAGCTGTGGTGCCAGGCCTGGGTACAAAAGCATCTTTTCAGCCTGCTGTCCCTGCCCTGTCCCTGCCCCTCCACGAGTGGGCTTGACGCAAATGTACAGAATGGTTGGAAAACAATAATGGCATCCCAGCAATGGCTATCCCCCCCAACTCACCCCAGCCCCAAACCTCATATCTGTTCTCCTGCCCAGAAAACACACCTGTATGCACACAAAGGCACCCGCTCTCCTCTCATGTAGAGACAGACAGATACACACACACACACACACACACACACACACACACACACCCTGCCCTGTACACAGTCTTATTATAGATGCAGCCTTTTAATAAACACAGCAAGCATCCTTCCGTCTCACCACAGCTCCAAACACACTGCACACTGTAGCATAGCTCAAGGCACACATCCTTATATGCGTCCAGTGCACACGCATACACACTCATTCGACAGAAATGTGAACACAACTCCCAGATGCATCATGGCCACCTGCCGCTTGTAGCCTTTGGACCAGGGAAAGGGGTCTTGCTGTCTGGAAGGAGGGTTCCTGGGCACAGTGGCTCAGGAGGCCTCACGGTGCTCCAGGCTCTCCGGTGGCCCAGCGGGTCAGGCTTCTCTGGCCTGGCCAGGATGGCAGGAACTCCAAGGGGTGGCTGCTTTTACTCCATGCCCATTCCTCCGCCATGAGGCCATCCACGGGGGAACGTCTTTGCACCAGGCCCAGCCGGACCCTGACTGAACTCTCTCCTTGTTTTTGTCTCCCGCCCCCGCCAGAAGGTGATGCTTCCGACGGGAGCCGCCTTCCGGTGGTTTCAGTGACGGCGGCGGGAACCCAAAGCTGCCCTCTCCGTGCAATGTCACTGCTCGTGTGGTCTCCGGCAAGGGATTCGGGCGAAGACAAACGGATGCACCCGTCTTTAGAACCAAAAATATTCTCTCACAGATTTCATTCCTGTTTTTATATATATATTTTTTGTTGTCGTTTTAACATCTCCACGTCCCTAGTATAAAAAGAAAAAGAAAAGAAAAAAATTTAACTGCTTTTTTGGAAGAACAACAACAACAAAAAGAGGTAAAGACGAATCTGTAAAGTACCGAGACTTCCTGGGCAAAGAATGGACAATCAGTTTCCTTCCTGTGTCGATGTCGATGTTGTCTGTGCAGGAGATGCAGTTTTTGTGTAGAGAATGTAAATTTTCTGTAACCTTTTGAAATCTAGTTACTAATAAGCACTACTGTAATTTAGCACAGTTTAACTCCACCCTCATTTAAACTTTCTTTGATTCTTTCCAACCATGAAATAGTGCATAGTTTGCCTGGAGAATCCACTCACGTTTATAAAGAGAATGTTGATGGCGCCGTGTCGAAGCCCCTCTGTATCCATCCACGCGTGCGGAGCTGCCGCAAGGAGCTCACAGAGCGGGAGGGAGCAGCCCACCCACCCCCCGGGCCCAGGCCAGCCTCGCTGTACCCGCGGTCCCCAGAATGGGACCCCCCCAACCCTAACAGTGATGATTTTGCAAAAACAAAAGTTCTGTTCGTTTATCCATTGAGATCTGGGAAGCTCATGTCTCGATATTTCCGATCCTGGCTACTTCCCTTAGAGAAAATAAGCCCTTTTTTTCTGGCCTCACTGATGGCAACAGAAGAAAGGGCTTCTTTGCGTGGCCCCCTGCCGGTGGGGGTGGGTGCCCAGGGGCCCCCGGTGGCCTGGGCCCCCTTGCCCATGGCCAGCTTCCTGCTGATGAACATGCTGTTTGTATTGTTTTAGGAAACCAGGCTGTTTTGTGAATAAAACAAATGCATGTTTGTGTCACGAAGCACCACTGGCTTCTTGCTCTCCGGTTTTGGGGCCTGGCTTGGGGGCTGTTGCTGGACAGGGGTTGTCTGGGACTACCTTGGGAAGGAGGAAGGATGGCCCAGGGACATTTAGAGTAGGGATCTCCTGGGAAGTGAGGCCGTCTGGATCCAGAAGGGGGGCAAGTAGGAGCAGCCCTGGCTGACGGGATGGAAATGCTCTTCATCTGGAAGTAGCCGGTACTGGAGCACCTCACCTGCCTGATTGTACCCCCTACCTCAGGATCTGGACCTCCAGGGACCTTCACTTACCTGGGGCCACCTTCTCTGTTCACCTGAAGTCATCAGGTCCGATCAGTGCAAAGTAGCCAGCAGTACTGGCTGGGGGTGGGGACTGAGCTGCCTGTTCAGGTTCTTATTTGTTCTTCCTTGCAGGGATCTAGTAAGGTGAATCCCCAGGGATGTTTTAGCCCAGGTTCATGGGGACCTGGCTGTGCCTGGCACACACACACACAGTCACCCCCACGTACCCCCCTTCAGGCCTGGACGTGTCCCTGGCTTTGGCTCTTGGCATCCACCCTCCACCCCCCCCCAACCACATCCCCGCCGAAAGATTGTTGGCACAAGGTCGTCTGAGACCTCCAAGACTACATGTCTGGGGAAGTCACCACACAGCCGCGTGGTCTAGGCCAGGGCAACCTGAACAGGAAGGGGTGGCAGCTGCACGCCCCAGCCCTGGACATCACAGAGGCTGGACGTATGCAGGATGCGGCCTCTCATCCACTTGACCAGGAGGCGTTCTCCCCACCCAGCTGCTCTGAGCCTGGCTGAGATGAAGCTAGACTTGAGGAAGGACTTCCTGACCATGTTGGGGCCTGGCTTCAGGTGGGTGAGGGCTTTCAGGATGACGAAGGGGCAACTTCTAAAGCTGAGTGGGCGGTCAGGTGGGGGAAATGTCTCTGCCATTGTTCCTGGGAGGAAAGAAAGCAGCCATGTTGGGTGAGGGTTCTGACCCCAACCCCTTCCCAGGTGTCACAAGCTCCCTTCGAGCACCAGGAGCTCAGCAGCCTGGCCTGGCACAGCAGGGGCAGGCGGGGGTGGTGGGAGGCAGCTTTCAACTTCATCTCTGCCTGGGAAAAATTCCCTTTCATGTGGCTGCCTGTGATCTCTCCGGGCGGCTCTGCCGAAGGGGGGGGCGGTCCAGCGGGGAGTAGGGGGAGGTGTTGCAGCCTGGGGCACCCTCGCCCCCGCCAGCACAAGGCAAACTCCAGAGCCTCTTAGGGGCGGGGAGGGTCTTCCTTGGAGGAGTGGGGGTGGGAAGCCTGGCCAGCAGGGGGCACCTGGGCAGGAGGCCCCTGCCTGCCCCCGCCTGGCTGCTGGCAGCACACAGGCCGCAGATGGCCTGGGCCAGCCCTCATTGGCATGCCTACAGGTGTGGGGTGGACGGCTCCGGTGCCAGCCCCGAGGGGGGGATGCTGTGACTCAGTCAGCCTGTACCCTTCAGTGTGCCAACCCACAGCCCGGCCATGGCTCCTGGGCTCACCCCCCAACACAGAGAAGCCCTAAGCTTGAGGCCCCTCACCTCTTCCAGTTTTGGCCTCTTGTGCTGTGCTTTGTGGAAAGGGTAGGCCAGCCCCTCTGTCTGGAGGAGGCCCAGGTAGGGGTGGGGATAACTGTGAGGTTGAACACATGATGAGACCTCAGTTACCTCATCTGGGAAATGGGGACAGTGATATTCTCTCCCCTATAAAGTTGCCTGATGATGAAATGAGATCACTCTAGGGAAGGGCCTGGCTCATTGTAAGCACTCAGTCAATGGCAGCTGGCGCTGCTATTTTAAAACTATTATTCACCAAAATCTCACCAAGATGTCTCCCACCTTCCGCCCAGGGTGTGCATCCTCCCTGAAGCCCCAGCCACCCCATCTCTCCACAGAGTGGCCTAGCTGCTGCCCTAGCCCTGGGCTGGGCCCTGCTCTGGCATGTCTGTCTCTTACTGTTTCTTTCTTCTTCTTCTTCTTCTTCTTTTTTTTTTTTTAATTAATTAATTTATTTTTGGCTGCACTGCGCAGCTTGTGGGGATCTTAGTTCCCCGACCAGGGATCGATCCAAGGGCCCAGCAGTGAAAGCGCTGAGTCCTAACCACTGGAGCGCCAGGGAATTCCCTGTCTCTGCCTGTTTCTATCTGTTGCTCTGTCTTGACCGTCCCTGCTGGTCTCCGACTCTCTCTTCTGTGTTTCGTCACCTTTCCATGTATCTCAGTTTCTGTGTGCCTCTTGTGTCTCTACATCACTATCTCCCTGTATCTCTCACCTCTGTGTCTTTCTGTTTCGGGCTCACCCCTGCTGCTCTCCCGTCTGACAGAGAAGTACTTAGAGGCGGGCTCCCCTGTGGAGCTGAATGTCCAATTCCCCTCCCTGGGGGTGCCCTCAGCTCCCCTATGCTACAGTTGGGAGCCTGACCTCCTGGTGACCTGGGAGTCTTCACCTCAAGCACCCCATACCCCGGCTCGGGTGGCAGTGGGTGGTTGGAGAGGCTGGGAGTGAGTGCACCTGGGGCTGTGGAGCTGGAGACAAACCCAGCGTCCATGTAGCTTTGTGTGCCTCTGTCTGTGTGTGTGTGTGTGTGTGTGTGTGTGTGTGTGAGAGAGAGAGAGATGCTTCAAGGCCCTGACAACCACGTGAGGCCTTGTGCAGCAGCGTGGCTATGTGTGACACTGACTGTGACATTTTGAAAATGGGTCGGTGGCAGTGTGTGGTAGACTGATGTGAGACCTCGTGTAGCCATGGGTTATGTGATGTCAGCAGCCCCACACTTTGGGGTGTTCTGTGACATTGCATGTATAATCCTGTGACATTGTTCAATCCTGTAACAGACCCAGTATGATACCAGGTTGTACAGCTGAATGTGTGACACTGGATGTATAACACTGATGCTGTATGGCATGCATGACCCTGTGACAAGACACTGGTGGTCCTCTGTGGTCTGTGATGTTGTGTCTGTGTGACCATCGTGGGTGTGGCCCTGGGACTGATATCAGGGGTTCTATGTGAGTGTGCGATGCTGGCTTGTGATCATGCTGTGACCTTGTGACACTGCCTGGGTGTGTGCTTATGACATTGTGTGTCACTGTGCACCTGTGATCCCCTCAGTGATGCTGACATTATGCACCGTGGTCTTTGTCTACAGCATTTCCTGGGTCTCTGCCCCGACAGCCATGCAACTCTGGGGACAGAATGAGGGCCCTGGCAGCCCCTCTTACCCCCAGCCTGGCCCTGAGGCCCAGTCTGGGTGGAGGAGCTGGCATGGGGGCAGCAGGCACGGTTCCCACGGCCACCACGGCCCCTCTCCCAGCCCCACCACCGCCGGCTTCAGCTCCGCAGAATATCCTGGCAACCCCAGCTTCTTTGTTCTCTGTGGCCGCCAAAGGCCTCTCCCCACCCTGGCCTGCCCAGCGCCTGCCAGGCGCCCCCTCCCCCCAAAGCAGCAGGGTTTGGCCTGACCTAGTCCCTTGCTGCCCTTATCCTCCACTCGAACTGGGGCCCCTGTTTCATGCCCTGACCCTGACTCAGCACACCAGACTGGGCCTCTGACCCTCTGCTATGAGCTTACTGTCATCGTGTTGTGCAGGAAGAAGGAAGCAGGACAGCTCCTGTAGTGTACTGGGTGATTGTGGGCCAGGTACTAGGCTCTCTGTATGGGTACTTCTCCTTGGCCCAAGGCTAGTTGGAGGCTGTCTTCAGTCTGGGATGGTTTCAATTTGTTGAATAAATTTGCTTCTTTGATTCCAGGAAGTCATCAGTTTAGGGATTATTATCTACTTTACAGATGAGAAACTGAAGCCCAGAGAGAGTAGGGGACATGCCCAAGTCACAGAGCAAGATGGTAAGGGGAACTGATGAGAACTCGGGCTCCTGGCTGTCAGACCCCTGCACCAGGCTGCTTTGGGAGGACCAGTTGCCTCCATGGACAGGAAAGAGGGCAGAGCCTGGGAGTCTGAGTCTAGACACATTAGGCCTCCCCTCTTCTTGGCCACCGTGTGCCAAAGCCACGTTCTGCATGTGTGTGTGTGTGTGTGTGCCCTTGTGGATGACCTTGGCCAAATGCCCTTGCCTCTGTTCCCAGGAAAAAAGGGCAACATAACCAGGGACCGTAGGGTGGGGCACTTGGCGTGGTGCTTTGCAGAGCAACAAGGTCACCTCACAGTGCCAAAACCCACGGCACCTCCAATAAGGACATGGGGCTGCTGGCCCAGGGGGCAGATTCTGGCTTGGGGCCCCAGCCTCTATTCCCAGGTTCAGCCCAGCTCTGTGCTGTCACAGAGAAGGAGGTGGTGATGGCCACATGGCTCTGCTGCATTCAAGGCCGCTTAGGCTTGACCTGATTGCAGCGCCAGCTCCCACTCCCTCCCAGGTACTGGAGATGGATGGATGGAGGTCACTGTGCACCCGGCCCTGGCTCCCCACTGCCCACCCGCGACCCTGTGCTGACAGGCACTGCTGACGACAGCCAAGGTAGGGGAAGGACAGGCAGCCACCAGCATGTTAACAATACAGACCTTGGCCTAGGCACCCTGCAGGCAGGTAATTGGCACAGAGAGGCCCAGCTGCCCCCCAAGCTCACACAGCCCCGCAGGGAGTCCTGTCCCGAGAGGTTCACATTTCTCCTGAGGGCCCCTTGAGGGCTCTTCCTGCCACACCGAGTGGAGAATGGCTGGGGAAGATAGAGGGGGTATGGGAGGGTCCCCCGAGGCCACCGACCCAGCTGCCAGAGTGGACACTTTCATCTCTCTTTGCCTGTCGACCTGCCATCCCTCAGCGGCATTAAATTCCCCTCCTGCCAGAGAACAAGGGCTGCCTCAGATTCCAGGCAGCAGGGCGTGAAGATGGGGTGGGCCCAGGGGAGGAGAGCCAGGTCCTCCAGGGCTTCAGGCCTGGGCTGGGGGTAGGGCTTGGGCTGGGGGCTCTGGTGGCCAGCTACCCCAGCCGCTGTCCAGATGCAGGTCTGTTTCCTGCAGCCTTCTCCCTCCTGACTGATACCTTCCTCCCCTTTCAGGTGCTACCTCCTCAGGAGCTTTCTTAACCCCTGCAGGACAGGTCTAGTGTCCCCGTGCCACCCCCATCACTGCTGATCACTCTGGCTGACATCGCCTGACTTCAGGGCTGCGGTCTGCAGCTCAGTGAGGACAGCACTGGCACCAGAAAACCTCTGTGGGCTGAATAAACACATTATCTCCTCTTTCTGGGCAATTTTTTCCTCTCGTGTGTTTCCAACTCTAATTGGAGTGCTGTCCACAGGTGAGGGTAAACTTACTAGAAAGAGCCCCCTTTCCCCAGCCCCCTGGAAGCTGCATATTCTGCATCTCTGCCCTTGGTTAGAGGTGCTAATGATATCACCGCCCCACAAGTGGTAGAGCTTGTTGCCTGTGTGCCAGGCATTGGGCTAGTCCATTGTGCTTATTAGCTCACTTAATCCTCACCACAACCCCGTGAGGAGGGCGATGATCAGTGATCCCATTTTCCAGATCAGAAAGTTGAGGTTCAGAGAGGTAGAGGTAGAGAAACATACATAAGGTCACAAAGCCAAGTTCCTCTGGTTTCAGAAGCTGGCCCTTAAACACCTGGTCATGCTTCAGGCTTTGGCTGGAAGAAACCAAACCCCCCACCCCACATGCTGCCTGTGATCCTGCCCAGATGCAGGATTAGGGTCAAGCATTACTTACTTAAACTTTTCTGCACTTTTTGACTACTGTTTTTCTTTACTTTTATTTTTGCAGTAAATACATATTGCTTTTCAAATCAGAAAACCCAGGAAAGTTCTTTAACCAAATGTTCTTAAGCCCAAGAAGGTTTGGAAACAAAGAGCATAGTGTGGAGTGAGGGTGGGGGATGAGAAGGTAGCCCAGGATCACTGCCCCCTCCCCTGAAATGATAGGATTTGGGTATTTGGGGGGCCCAAAGTGGGTGCAGCCTGAATCTACAAAGGCCTCCGCCCCTCCACCTCCCTGGCACCTCCCTGGCATCTTCCCACCACCCTCCCAGCTGCTCACCCAGCTCTAAGGCCAGCCCAGGAAGGGGCACCACCTGTGGCTGAGTTGGCTCTGCCCCAGTGGGATCCACAGGCAGCTGCTGGGGTCCGGGGGGAGTGGCTGCGAGGGTGAGGGCAAGGGCAGTGCCCGCCGCCGTTGATAAGGCGACAGAGCCCTCGGGAGTCAGGACGCAGCGAAGCCATGGAAACGAGTCCGAGGTGTGAGGCTGGCTCAGCTGCTTCCCCCAGGTGGCCGCCTCCCAGGCCTGGCGGGGGCCCAGCAAGGCAGGTCCACCCACTCCCTGACCCGGGGGCCAGGCTTGGGTGGGCAGCTGGGTAGGCTTGATGTCACCCCAGCCCACTTTACCCAGGGCCTGGCTGGGGTCAAGCCTTGGGCCTGAGCGGGGAGGGCTGGGGACAGGGGCGAGGGTGCTTCAAACCCCCCTGACCCCTTCAGTCCCTCCTACCTTCTACCGCTCCCCTCCTTTCCTATAAATATGTGTGCATTATTTACCTTAAGCATTTTGATAAATCATAATAGGAGAGACATCTGCTGTCAAAACTGCAAACTGCATTTGGGGTGCAGCTGGCGGCTGAGGGCTAGAGGCTGGGGGGTGCAAGGGCTCTGATGGCCTGAGAGGGGATAATATAGACGCCCCCCACCTCTCAACTAGGGCTGGGCCTTGAAGGGGACCCAGGCCCCATCATTTGGAGCCCCTCCTCACCAGCTGCTGACCACAAAACCTTCCCAAGGAGTCTATGCACTGCCCCCCAGTCCTTGCCTGCCTCCCTCTGCTTCAGAATTGATGCAGCCGTGACAGCGGCTGAGAATTCCCCCGAGCAGCGGAGATTAACTCCCGGGGCAGCGCGGGCGGGGTTGACCATGGGCGGCTGAGGAGCGGGGGGGGGGCTGACGCACAGGCCTCAGAAGATTAATCGCCCTGCAGCCGGCCTCATCACGAGGGTGCCTGGTGCTCTAACCCCCACCCCCAGGAGGGGCGTTGGGTCCTGTGTCAGGAGCCTGCACTGCCTCCTGCAGCCCCCATGGCTCCGATGAGTGGGAGGATTTTGGAAGCCAAGGCTGAGTTCCTTTCTCATTTTCTCTTCCCTTCCTGGTGGCCTTCGGGGACCCTGAGGACCAAGCAGCAATCCTGGGGCCTCTTTCCCTCCCCTGTTCCCAGTGTGGCTCAGCCACCCAGGGAGGGATAGGCTCTGACCCTTGCCTGTCTACCTACCACCTGCCAGCCCCACAGACCCCAATGGCCTGCTAGTCCACCAAAGCAGAGCTGGGGCGGTGGGGGCTGGAAGAGGGGTGCAGTGGATTTATGGGCTCAAGGCCGGATGCTCCTGCTGTCCAGCCAGCCCCTCAAACCATCTCGGTGGGTCTGTGGAGACAGCGGAGGGAGGGGATCCCGGGCAGAAACAGAGTTGGATTGCTGATTGATAAAGCACTGGGGTCAGGGACCTGGGTTTTGGCCTTTCTCAGCCAGTTGTTCTTTAGGGGTTGCAGCTAGTGGGACTGAGGTTAGATATGGGAGTAAAGTTCCCTAGGCAGGCAGGACCTAAGGGAGGCTGAGCTGTGGTTGGAGTCTACCTTGACTCTGTAAGTCTGGCTGGAGAACTCTCTTCTGTGCACCCACTGCCCCCGGTGCACCCATCACAGCCCTGCTGGCATCAGACGGGGTGAACTCTCCGTTCACTTGCTGGTCTCCCCAGCTAGAAAGTGAGCTCCAAGGGGGAGGGGCTTGTCTACTGGCACATGTTAGGTACTCAATAATGTTGGGTAAATGGATGAATTGGAGGTAGAGGACATGGGGTGGCCCTCTGTATATAAGGAGCTGGAGAAAGAAACTTGGATCTGAGCTCGAGGATCCCAACTGCAGGGTCACAGGCCGGTGACTGCCAAGAGGGGGCCCCAAGAGAAAAGGGGACTTGCAGCTGGGTGCCAGGGTGACACTCACAGGCTGCATGACCTTCTACTAGAAGCTTTCCTCTCTGGGCTTTGCTTCTCAGAGGTACTATGAGGGTGGAATGATAAGTCCTGTGTGAAAGGTCCTTGTCAACTCTCAAGCCTTGTACCCCTTGGTGAACAAGAGATCTATGTGGATGGGAAGAGCCAAGAAGCCTTCTTGGAGGAGGTGTGAGTAGAGCTGAGCCTCGAAGGACCGTGCTGCTTACCTAGGAGACTTAGAGATTGGAGCAGTGAGGACACCATACTGGAGGGAGCCCAGGAGACTGTGGTGTCAACCTCAAGCTCCAGGATGAGTGAATTTTGTCTTGGGCACAGTGGGAGCCAATGATGGTTCTGGAAACTGGGCAGCCTTTGGAGGGACTTAAGTCTGGAGTGAAGCCTTCAGTCAACTGGGGTTTGTGGGGCAAATTCCCAACTCCACTCTGGGCCCCTGGGGCTGGGCTGGGGAGTCAGCAGGAGACCATGATCATGCTCCCTTCCATGTCCCCTTGCAAGGGAAAAAAAACATACCCTTTATTAGGAAGGAGGTGGCTAGCCTTGGCCAGAAGTGACCTATCAGTTCTGGGGCCTTGACCACTCATTACAGGGTGGGGAACCCAAGTTACAGAATGGCCAGGCTGGAGAGCTTCAGGACC
Source organism: Eubalaena glacialis (assembly GCF_028564815.1). Classification (NCBI taxonomy): domain Eukaryota; kingdom Metazoa; phylum Chordata; class Mammalia; order Artiodactyla; family Balaenidae; genus Eubalaena; species Eubalaena glacialis. The sequence goes on from NC_083719.1 coordinate 117,454,380, forward strand.
TGTTCACCTCCTGGAGATGGGGATAAGGGGACATCTGGGTCCCACCTCTTATCCCCTAAGACCTTAGCCTAGAGGCAGCAGAGTCCTGGGCTAAGAGGCAAGAGACTAGGATTTCCATCCAAGCTGTAACCTGGTAGCTGGCTTTGTGATCACATGACCAAAGGTATAGCCAGCCCTTCCTGTCTAGCCTTCCCAATCTAGACTGCAAAGGAGTCCCTTCCAGCATCAGTCAGCCAAAGTTCTAGGCCTTCCCTAGGGGTTCAGACCTCAAGAAGGAGCTGTAATTTGGGGGTCCTTCACTCCAGCCCCCTCCCCCACCTCTGTGCTGGGCTTCCTCCCTTCTCCTGCTCCGACACCCACACCCCCCTCACCCCTGACCCTGTGGCCAGCAGCCTCTGCTGCTGTCATCCGTTGTCATGGGAACCTCACAGTTCTGACCTGGCCGCACAGGCAAGAGCTTGCCCAGAGCTCCTAGCAGGGGAAGCCGAGGGTAGCAGGGGGTGAGATGGGGGTGCCTATCTCTGCCAGCTTGGCTGAGTGCTGATGCACCCCACAGGAAGGGGGCACTGGAAAAATGACCCAGATGGGGGTGGGCTGGGGTGCAGGGTTTCAGGACCTGACTGCTCCCAGTCCCTGGGGTCTGTGCGCTTTCCCAGGCTGGCCCCCCTACCCAAACCCAGCTCCACTCTGGCGGTGGTAGGGAGGGGTGGCCAGGACCTTCCCATTTCCCTCACTGCCGATGGTTGCTCAGAGCCCTGAGCTCAGCTCATTCTCGAGGCTAAAAATACCAGGGAGGCGGCAGCGGCAGCTCCCCTGACACCCTGTCCGCCGCACCCCCCCCACCAGCAACACACACACACACACACACACGCACACAAACACACACACACACACACACACACATGCCCAGCCTGGACCAGGCACCAAGGTGCAGCTTAACTCACTATGATCCTTGGAGTTTCCTAAAGTCCCACCCCTGTGTGAGACTCAAATCTGGGTTCCACTTCCCAACTTGCTGTGTGATCTTGGGGTAGACCTTTGGCTTCTCTGGGCCTTGCTTTCCCTTGTCATGTAATGAAGGAGCTATAAAAGGAGAGACTTGGGAATGGAGTAGATGGTCAAGCCCTGGCTGCCCCAACTCATTTAATTACCATGGAGGTCCTGGCAGCACCCCCAACTGCGCACTGGGTCATAATCTCCGTTTTCTGGATAAGCACACTGAGGCTGGAAGGTAAGTGTGGCTCAAGGGTGTTAATCAGGGCTTTGGGTTCCAGGGTGGCCCCCTCTTGTCCTGCAGTGGTAAGGGGAGCTTCTGGGACCCCAGGCATTTGTTCAAAAATAAGTCTGCACCTGTATAGTAGGGGAGGGGTTAGCTCCCTCAAATCTCAGAGGAATTCCTGGTTCTGTGAGCATGACTGGGACTGAGGAGGAGTCCACACTGCTCTCCACCCAGGGTCTGGCTAAGGCTTGAGGCGAAGGTCCATACTCCCCACCCAAGGTGTGGCTGAAGTTCAGGTGATGGTCCATGCTACCCGTTTGCCCAAGGCCTAGCCAAGACATGGGCTCACTGTCCCCCCTGCTCACCCACTTAGGCCAGTCCAAGGATGGAGTGAGCATCCACGCTGCCTGTCTGCAGTCCTGGCTGAGCCAAGTCGAGGGTCCACACTGCCCACAACGAGCTGAAGTCAAAGTGAATATCCATGGGACTTCCCTGGTGGCGCAGTGGTTAAGAATCCACCTGCCAATGCAAGGGACCATGGGTTTGAGCCCTGGTCTGGGAAGATCCCACATGCTGCGGAGCGACTAAGCCTGTGCGCCACAACTACTGAGCATGCGCTCTAGAGCCCTCGAGCCACAACTACTGAGCCCATGTGCCACAACTACTGAAGCCCAGGCACCTAGAGCCCGTGCTCCGCAACAAGAGAAGCCACCACAATGAGAAGCCCGAGCACCGCAATTAAGGGTAGCCCCCGCTTGCCGCAACTAGAGAAAGCCTGCATGCAGCAACGAAGACCCAACACAGCCTAAATAAATAAATAAATAAATAAATAAGTGAGTATCCACCTTGCCCTTTTGCCCTGGGCCTGTGTCTTTTTTCCACCAGCCTTGGACTCAGGTTTCATTTTGAGTTTCATACTCTCTCTTCTCTCCTGGAAACCAAAATTTTTGCTCATCCACTATGCTTTAGAGGAGGCCCAGTTTCATATGGAGCAAAGCGGAAAAGAAAGATGGGTGCCCCTGCTATTTCCAGGACCCTCCGTGGAAGTCACAGCCATTGGGCACTGAGAGGTCTGGAAAACCATCCCCAGATCTCAGGGACCCCTGGGGGTCCACTGCTGTGAGACCTATGTCATTGAGTCCCACTCCTCCCCACTCATCCTGTCACCCAATTCCACTGACATCCTGAAAACCACAGGGCACACTTCACCATGGATCTAAGGTCTCAAAGGTTGGAGCTGGTGTCTGTAGGACCAGGGCATGGATTTTCTGAGTGGGCCACCCAATCCTGCAGTGCAGAGAGTAGGCTTCAAGTCATAGACCCTAAGTTTGCAATGCTGGCTCTTCCTGTTTGACCTGGGGTAGGATACTTCATCTTCCTGGGTTTGTCCATCTGTAGAACAGGTGTTTAATAGCACCAGTCTGCAAGGGTTGGTGCAAGGGTTAGAGGAGATATTCCCATAAAGTGCCTGGCAGAGTAAGCACTCAATAATCATTTTTTCTGGAGGCTGGAAGGGAAGGGGCATGCTCTGAAAGGCTTCTGGGACATCCGTTTATTAATTATTCCAGTGTCAAGAACTATGTTGGTTGCTGGTCATAGCACCTAAGGCCCTAGCTGGGGTCCCTGACTCTGAACTAGGGGCCTCCAAAAGGGAAGCGTTGCCCGTTAGTTTTGTGAACATATTTTTAGTCCATAAATAGATGCTCTTAGGTAAAACATTATAAACTGCATCACGTTGGTGGGGAAAATTAAATGTAAATTAGATAATTAAAAATGAAGCTGATGGGACTTCCCTGGTGGCGCCATGGTTAAGAATCCGCCTGCCAATGCAGGGGACACAGGTTTGAGCCCTGGTCCGGGAAGATCCCACATGCTGTGAAGCAACTAAGTCCAAGAGCCACAACTACTAAGCCTGTGCTCTAGAGCCCATGTGCCACAACTACTGAGCCCATGCACCGCAACTACTGAAGCCAGTGCACCTAGAGCTTGTGCTCTGCAACAAGAGAAGCGACTGCTTGCCACAACTAGAGAAAGCCCGCGTGCAGCAACGAAGACCCAACGCAGCCAAAAAAAAAAAAACTTAAAAAAAAAATTTAATTAATTAAAAAGAAATGAAGCTGATGCCTGCTGCTTGGTGCTATTACTTCTTATTAAAAGTTATGAGAGGTGGACCTGGGGGAGGTGGGAGGCTGGTTATCGGGTTCCAACGGAGGTGGTTGCTGCAAGGGATTACCTACTGGAGCTCAGTTTGGTGTTCGGAAGAGTCGGACCTAGGGGATGCTCCTGCATGGGCTCTCAAGAGCTCTGAGGGTGCTGGAACCAGAGCCCTGGGTGTGGGATTCCTGAGTCAGTGCCTTCCCCTCACCAAACCTCAATGTTTCCTTATTTGTAAAAGAAGAATAACAGGACCTACCCTCACAGGACTGAGGCAGGGGTGATGTGAGATAGTGTCTAGAAAGTACCTAGCCTAGGTCTGGCACATAGTAGGTGTTCATTAAATAACTGTGATTACTAGTAATGTCGTAACTACCATCATCGTGATTGGGTCCCTCCCAGCGGCAGACCCTGAGCTGAGGACATTACAGACAAAAGCTTCTGCACAGGCCACCCCTGCTAGCAAGCAGGATGGGTATTATTATCCTTATTGTATTAGATGGAGGAAAGCAAGGCTCAGACAAGGGGAATAAGGGATCCAGGGTCACATATCCTATGAGGTAGGTGGCACTGTTTACTATTCCAAGGTCACAGAGGGGAAGCTGGAGGAACACCACTCCCTTCGCAGTGCTCTGCTTCCCAAACTTAACAGGTTACATTGACTCCTTTCTTTTTTCTGCACCTGCTGTGTGCTTCAGGCTCTGTGATGGGTGTAGAGGCCCAGAGGTGAGTCATTCTGGAGCGAGGGAGACAGCCTGAGGGGCTAAGTCCCAAAAAAGTGTTTAACCAGAGCAAGACTCTAGAGAATAGACAGGCCTGGGGAGGGGGTCTGAGGTCTCCCCAGGAGGTGCGATCTGGTTCAGTATTATGAGATTGGTAGAGACTGGAGCACACGCTAGGCAGGTAGCGGGACCAGTTGGAGGAAAGGCAGGGAGGCTGGAAAGCCCGCGGCCAGGCCTGCGGTGGGCTGTGGAGGGCTGTGGAGGGTGCGCGATGAGGGGGTGGGAACACGAACACGCAGCGGGTGAGTCACCATTTCTGGGCCAGGCAGGCGGCGGCTGCGGAGCGGGGGGCGCATTCCTGGCTGGCAGGGCGGCCGGCACTAATGTCTTTCCCACATGGCCCCGAATTCCCGGCTCGGCACGATCACACGGGCAAGACGCTCCAGCGGCCACCCCCGCCCCAGCTGCCTCCTTCCCACGGAGAGGGGAAGAGGGGGAGGGAGTGTGGTGGAGGCACGCGGAACGGCCCCTCCCGGGGCGGGGTGGGGGTCTTAGGCATGGCTTCCCGGAGGCCGGCGCCCACGGCGCCCAGTGCACCTTGACGGAGTAACGCAGCAGTGTTAAAGAGCAAGGTCCAGCCTGTGAAGCGGAGGAAGGAAGGAAGGAGGCCCTAAAGGGCCATGGGTCCTTGGCCACGTCCCTCTGCTTCTCTGGCCCCATTCATCCACCCCCGCCCTGTGTAAGGCCCTGGCAGAGGGGGAGCTTTGTTTTTTTTGTTTTGTTTTTGTTTTTGTTTTTTGGAGCGCCTGGGCCGGATTGGCGGCAGGATCGTCGCAACTTCTGTGGCCTCAGATCCAGAGCCATCTGCCCCCTCCCCTCCTTCCTGCTCCTTCCTGACCCTTGGGCCCTCGTTGGGGTGGGGCTTGGGCAGGGGACTGGGGCTGGGGTTCCTGGAAGAGGCCACACCCAGTCCCCCATTCCGTGGGGTGGAGGACAGGCCCAGCTCAGACTAAGGTGACTATGAGCCACTGCTCTCCCACGCAGCCCCTGTCGCTTGGCCAGACCCCTGGGGGGAAACTGAGGCTGTGAGGGCGGCCCACCCGGAGCTCCCTGTCTGCTGGGGGAAGCTGGCGGTTGTCCCTCCCAGCTGGGCTCAGAGGCGCTAATGAGAGTTAAATGTGGGGCGTGAGTCACTTCAGAGCGGGGGGCTGGAACCACCTCCAGATGTGGATCCTGGGTGGAATGGAGGTTTGTACAGACAGCTCAGCCTTTCCCCCAGTCCTCTGTGCTTCATCCCCTACCCCTTGGCAAGGTGGGGATGGATTTCTGCCCAGCAGATCAGGCCCTGTCACCTGGGCCAACCTCCCCCAAATGGCTGGCTGCCTCAAGGGGAGGGGGGCTATGGAATCACAGGAGGATTCCAAATCCCAGGATGGGGCTCAGGTCCTCAGGACTTGTGGATAGACCAACACCTGGGGTTGTCTAGTGGTTATGAGTCCTGGGGTATGGTGATGTGTTTTGGGATAGGGGGTGGGCAAAGGGCCCAGGCCACCGGGAAGGATTCCCTCACCCCGTACAGCCCATCTGGTCTCATTCAGACCACCAGGCTCTGACCACACAGGGTGCCTGTCCCCCCACTCCCAGCCCTGACCTCAGGCCAGCACAGGGACTTCAGTCTGCAGTATTCATGGCAAGGCAGACTGTGTGTGTGTGTGTGTGTGTGTGTGTGTGTGTGCGCGCGCGCGTGAGCCCCTATGACCGGGTCTGTTTGTGTCACTGTGTGTATTTGTGACTGAATGTGCAATTGTGTATATTTATGTGTGATTGGCTGTCTGTGTGGGTCTCAGTGTTGCAGGGAACTTGGGAGGGAAAGGTGGGTTCCTGCATGTCTATATCTGTGTGTCCCATCTATGTCTTCATGGATCTTTCTGTGTGACTGTCTGTGTCAGCCTAGCCCCATCCACAGGTTCCCTGGCTCCTCCTTGAACACCCTATCACCACCACCAGGAGCCACAGGGTTAGGGAAGTAGATCTGGAAGGGGGCTCTGGGGGGAATGCAGTGCCCACTGTTCCCAGAATGTAATGGCCTGGTTGGGTGGGCAGCACCAGGGGGTGGGCAGGGGCGTGGGTAGCCACGGAGAGAGAGAAAGGGGGACAGGGGAGGGCCCCTGCTCAGCAGTCCCCTCCCTGCTCCCTCCGCTCCCAGCCCAGCGCCTCCTGGCAAGAGCTTATTTGCATGGTATTTACATTTCATTTGCATCGCGTTCAATTAAAAACCTGACCAGCTCCCGCCTGCCTGGCGCTGCCTGCCCAGCCTGGTGAAATCGTTGGTTGGGCATTGCCTGCCGCCTTCCCTCCTCCACGGCCCCCCACCCTAACACACAGGGACTGACTGATGTGGGAGGGGTCCTCTCCTCAGTGAGATCATCCAAGTCACCCACCCTAGGAGTGAGAGGGCTGGAAGTACAAATGGAGAAACTGAGGTCCAGAAAGAGTTGCCAGTGGCTCTAGGCTAAGGGCCAGTCTTGGACAGAGCTAGAATATTAGTAGTAACAGCTGCCCCTTTATGGAAGAGTCTCTGTGCGAGGAGTGGTGGCAGCACCTGGATGCAATATCTCATTTGAACTTAGCTACCTCTTGAGGGTAGGCCTTGCATTATCCCCATTTCACAGATGAGAAAACCAAGACTGGAGAGCGCAAGCTCAAAGTCACTCAGCTGACCCAGAATTCAAATCTCTGTCAGAATGACTTCCAAGTCCATGCTCCAAACACCAAGCATGACTGCCAAAAGTACAGTGCCTCCCCCATTCCTCCTGGTGAAAGGAGCTCATTACCTCCAGAGTCATTAGCTCTAGGATGAGCTATTACAGCTATCACTCTAACCTGGGGGGCTGGCCCAGCTGTTGCCTGTTCTCTTCCTTCCTAACTCTGACAGTCATGTCCATCCCTTGCTACAGGGTGGAACACTCTCTCCCTAGAAGTCCTTCCTGGAACTTGGCCATAGCCTTTCCTGTTGCAAGGCTGCTCTTCTTGGCAGTCAGAGCTGGTGACTTTGTAAAAGGCAACTGAAGACCCTGATAATGAAACAAACTCTAGGGGAAACAGCCGGACTAAGGGTGAAGGATGGGTGGAGAGATCAGGCAGGCCTATGGAGACATCCAAGCCATCGGAGCAAGCTTGGGCAGGGGGAACCATCAAGGCCCCTCCAGTCCTACATCAAGAGGCTTCCTGGAGCCCCCTCTCACCTGGCCAGAGCTGGGCTGGTAGATGTCATCTATACAGGTAGGAACTCTTGGAACTGGGGAGAGTGGAGGTCCTCAGGCTGCCCATGGAGGAGTCATCCAGGACCCAGAATCTAGCCCTGGAAATGGGGAGCCCTGGTGTTGACTGGCCCCAGGTGCCTCCCCACTCCAGGGACCACCTTTATCCTCCCCCCACCACCCTTAGGGCTCTAGAGGGACTCCACCCACCCCTGGTGCTGGAGGACCTGGCCAATCAGCAGACTCCTCTTCCCTGACCACAGTGATTAGTTCAGGGATGAGCCTGGCCAATCAGGCTGAATCCCAGGGCTTTGGTTAGAATTATGGGGTGGCGGTTGTCTAATATGTTGTGGGAATTTGAGGCTGCTACCACTTGGGGACAGCTATCCGTGAATGAAGCTCAGAAAGGGAAACTGATTCTTGGTCTTGAAGCCACATGCTCTTCTACTCGAGCCTCAGAATGAACCAATAGGTTCTAATTTTGCTTCAGCCAGTGTGTGTTGGGTTTCTGTCACTTGCAACCTGAAGTCCTGACCAGTTAATGCCTGCCTTGCCCAGTTCTGCCTTCAAGACTTTGCCTGTGCAATGCTCTGCCTGGAATACCTTCCTCTTGTCCTTTTCTGACTAGTCATACCTGTGTTAGAGGTCCAGCTCACCTTTTCTCCTCTAGGAAATTCACTTCCATTCTGTACCCATGTCTCCTGGCTCCACTCCCCTGGGAATGTTACCTGGAACTTCTGACCCCCAGCCTGGCACTCAGCATCTATGCCCAGAACTGCTGTGTTAATTCCCTTTTCCAGGGCTTGTGTCTCATTGCCCCATAGTGGATTGTAAATTCCTAAGTGGTAAGAGCTGTCTTTTCCTAGGGAGAGGAGTGATATTCTCCAGTGGTTAGACACTAGCTTTGGCATCAGGCAGCCTCAGTTCAAATTTTAGGCCATCTGTGTGATCCAGTCCCTCCACCTCTGAGCCTTAGTTTCCTGTTCTTTAAAATGGGGATGTTGTGAGGATTGAATGAGTCTGCATGAAAAAAATATACAGTCAGTCCATAAATGTTTACTGGGCACCCACTCTGTGCCCAGAACTGAGGGTTCAGCTGTGAAGCCCCACAGGCATGGCAAGGTCCCTGCCCTCAGAGCAGCTGAGGCTGGCGGTTGGGGCAGTGGCCCCAGCTGGAGCAGCCAATCAGCAGAGTGGGGCGGTCCTCCACAGCCTGCTAGCGCTCTTCTCTGAGAGCAGGGGCCCCCTCTAGCCCCCCTTCCTTCCAAGGCACTGGGGACTCTTGGTGGGGGGAGGCTTGGTCATCCCCTCCCCCTTCCTCTCCCCTCCCTGTCGTCGTCGTCGTCCCTTAGAGCCGGTGCCGCTCAGAGTTAATCTCCTCACCCGTCAGGGGGTGACAGGAGGTGTCTGTCATTCGGAGCCGAGGCCGTCAGCCTCGCTGGCTAATTGGGGCGCAGGCGCCGGGAGCACGGGAAATGGCCGGAGGGAAGGAGCGGGAATGAGGGGAGGGAGGCTGCCCTCACCTCCTTCCCACCAGGCTTGGGGCTGATCCACAGGGCTCCTTAGGGGAGGGGGAAGGCCAATCAAAGGAGGAAAGGGCTGTGGGATGGGGACTCTGTGACCTTGGGCATATTGCTATTCCTCTCTGGGCTTTATATGATTATTATTATTCATAATGACAACAGCCAGCCTTTATTGAGCAATTACTGTGTAAATCACTTCCTAGCACAGGCCTGCTGAAAACCTCCAGTGATTTTCTAAGGCCCTTGGAATTCAAGCCAGACTCCTTCCAAGGTCCTCGAGGGCCCCCAGTACCCACACCTCTGCCCTACCTGCTCCCCTTGCTCTCACCACACCAGCCTCCCCATAGGGCAAGCTCTTCCTGCCTCAGGGCCTTTGCACTTGCTGTTTCTGCTCCTTGGAACACCCTTCCTCTGCCTTTTAGCATGACTGACTCCTCATTATTCAGGTCTCAGCTCAAATGACACCTCAGAGATAAAATCCTTGACCACCTTATCGAAAACCACCCACTGCTACCTGCTGCGGTGCTGTTATGTCACCCTATTACATTATCCTATTTATACTTTCACAGCATTTGTCACAATGTGAAATACATATTTGTGGTTTATATTCATTCTCCCTCTCTAGAATGGAAACCCCTGAGAACTGGGGACCTCGTCTCTGTGATTTACTGCTGAAACCCCAGTATCTAAAACAATGCCTGGCACATGGAAGGCACTCAAATAGAGAATGATTAAATAAATGAAATTCAGGTATTCTGTTAGGGACTTCACCCAACTTAATTCTTACAAGAATCTTTGAAAGTTGGTATTATCTCCATTTGAGATGAGGAAACTGAGGCTCAAGGAGATTGTGTGACTGTAAGTTATGGTAGCTGGAATTACACCCAGGACTGTGTGACATCAGAAGTGTAAGGGATGTGAGGATGAACGTGAAGGTCTCAGCAGAGCATAGGCCACTGACAGGGGCACGCACAAGAAGAGGCCAGGGGTTGGGAGAGGCCACACCAGGTGGAAGCTTCCTCTGGGAGCTCAGCTGAGAGCACCCTATGGAGCCTCTCCTGGGTATGGGGGCTGACTCCATTTGGGCTGCTGTAACAAAAATCCGATAGACTGGGTGGCTTAAACCACAAACATCTATTTCTCACAGTTCTGGAGACTGGGAAGTCCAAGATCAAGGCACTGGCAAATTCAGTGTCCAGTGAAGACCTGCTTCCTAGTTCATAGACACCATCTTCTCACTGTGTCATCACGTGGTGGACAGGGCAAGGGATCTCTCTGGGCTCCCTTTCATAAGGGCACAAATCCCATTGACGAAGGCTCCACCCTCAGGACTTAATCACCTCCCAAAGCCCCCACCTCCTTATACTATCATATTGGGGGTTAGGATTTCAACATATGAATTTTGGGGGGACACAAACATTCAGTCTATCACAGAGGCAGAACCCAACATACTGTGCGGGGAGGTGGGTGCATGGAATTGATGCTGCACTGGGGGCCTTCACACAGGCCTGGCACTTTGCATACCCCAGGGCAGGGCTAAGATGTGAGCTATAAGCCAGGGTGGCAACCTCTTCCTCCAGTGTGCATCCACCTTTCATGTCCTCTCCTGCCCGTCAAGGTGCTGGCTACCCAGCCTGGCATTTTAGGCCTGACACTATCCAGCCCTCGTCTGCCTCCCTCTTCTCCTCTCCCCTTGCTGTACCTGACACCCTGAAGTGGTCCCTGCCCACAGTGCCTTCAGTCACATGTCTTATCATTTTCTCTACCCAGCCTTTGAAGACCAGCCCCTGCCCTGACCCAGAATTCCCCCAGGAAGGGATGGAGGGGAGGGTGGGGGGTGAGGGTAGACAGGAATCTTCCCATCTCTGTCTCTATAATGTTGGAAATAGATAAGGTTAGGTGGACCCTAAGTGAGTACTACCCAAAACCCTCACCCCCTGTTCTGGGTCAGCAGGTTGCAGGGGGTTGAGGGGGAATGCCAAGAGGAGGAATAGGGTACCAGGACCAGACCTTTGTGTATTTTGATGTTATGTGAACAGCATGCAAAGCAGATGCAAATATTATGCAAACTAGAACTTTTCTTTTTCTAGTCAACAGCACTGACAGGCTCTGAAATGGGATATAGGGGCCCGAGAACCCAAGGGGAGGTGTGGAGGTGAGGGCAGGCATCAACACTACTTTGTCAAGAGGAAGCTACATCCAAGCAGTACTTGAGTATCTATTGTATACCTGGCACCAGGCTGGGCTCCTGAGAGTTTAGATAAAGACTCAGGCATAGGGAAGTTGAGTGAAGTAAGGGCAAGATCCATCACCACAGGGATTTGGCTGAAGGCCTTTCAGAGACATCCTTGCATTTAATAGAATATGAGACCAGATAGTAGAATGTTTAAATTTTCCTGTTCCGGCCTCAGCCAGACCTGGGTTTTATTCTCAGTTCCACCACTTAATTGCCATGTGATCTTGGGCAAGGCACTTCACCTCTGGAAGTTTCTGTTTATTTGCTCATAAATTAAGGATTGTAATAGTATGGACCTCATTGGGTGGTTGTAAGAACTCAGTGACATGTATGTACCAGGGCATGGTGACTGGCCCTGGGTAAAGGCTCCATAGATGGGAGTTGTGACTGTAGTAACTGCTGCCCCAAAGGGGCCCCTCCAGCCTCTCTGGCCCTGCTCTAAGCTCCTAGAGCACAACATTCCCTAACTAACCACAATGGACTCTTCCAAGCATCTGCCTGAGGGCAGGGCCTGGGTGTGCTTTTCTCTGTCCCCACCTCAGCCTTGCCTGGAGGGTCACTCAACCGATTGAATGAATGATAACTGAATGCTCTCAACTCCTCTGGCAGGCACGGAGGGCAGGCCCCTATGGAGACCACTGAGGGGCTCAGAGGGTTACCCCAGGATGGTGAGCTGGGGTCCTGGATGAGGAGTGATCCCAGCAGTCAGTTTAGTGAACAAGGACTGGGTTAGTCCCTTCCCTATGATCCCCACCCAACTCCCCTCCAAACAAAGGTGTGGGGCAGGGGGGAGAGGAGGAAGAGTTTCTACCCTCAGCAAATGAAAACAAGGCCAGAGGTGGGGTAGGGAGGCCAGGGGATGGTCCTGATACAAAGAGGCAGGTGGTGGTGATGGGGGCAGGGGCGGGGGGTGGGGGGGCGGGTAGTAACCACAGTGCCCATAATAATAGCCCAAATTTATTGAGCACCTACTCTTTACCAGGCTCTGTGATAAACACTTTTCAGATGTCATATTCAAACCTTACAATGGCAATCTCCTTTTCCTTTTAAAATGCTTGACAATATTGATAGAGATGCCTGTCCAAGGTCACTCAGCTGGAAAATATCTGTACCGGCATTTGAACCCTGGCATTCCTGCTCCACAACTTTACCCTTCACCTCTAAGCAGCCCCTCCATGCTCCCAAAGGCTGACCTAGGTTCAAGTCCTGCCTCTCTCACCAAGCTTCTGTTGCTTCACCTCACCTCCACATCCACTTCATCAGCCCAAATATATCACTACTGCAGAAAGCGCCCCCCCTCCTCTCCACCCCCATCCTCTCCCCTCCTCCCTGGTCTCTCTCGTACCTTTGCCTTCCTCTGATCTATATAATAGCCAGAGGGATCTTTAAAAATTTAAGTCAGACCATGTCACTCCCAGTTTAGAACCCACCAAAGGCTCCCATTGCACTTTTCATAAACCCTGACCCCTCACCTGGTCTGCAAAGCCCTGTTCTATCTGCTTCCTCTTTGGGCCTAAGGTCACGTCCACAGTGGCATGCTCCACACCCTCTCCTTTGCTTGACTGGTTCCTCCTGGTCTTTCAGGCTTCAGTTCAGATGTTACCTCCTCAGAGAGGCCCTCCCTGACTACCATAGCTAACATGGTCCCCTACCTGAAATCGGTCTCACATGACCTATTTTAATATCTTCATGGCTCTTCAGACTCTCTGAAATGATCTTGTTCACCTATTTGTTTACTTGATTATGGTCTGTCTCCCTGAATTAGAATGTAAGCTCTATGAGGCTGATGTCCCCATAGTCTAAACAGCGCCTGGTACTTAGTAGGCACTCGATAAACATCGGAAAGAATGTTATGGTTGGTGTGACCTGAATCAAGAAGTCCAGTCCGTCTCTACCTCAGTTTCCTTTCTCTGTTGGGCTCTGTCTCCTTTTCCCAGCCTCCCAGGGAGTGCTCTGGATGAGATCAGCGATGGCAAAAGACTCCCTTCAGGGGAGGGAGGGCACGATGCCCGCCTGGAGATGAGGTCAGCGTGGCAGGCACCTCTCCGCTGTGCAGGAGGCAAGGCGAGTTGCAAAGATCGTTTTGACTAGACCACTGCCCCGGAATGAGATCCTAGACGGGCAGGGGAGTGTGCGCAACCCCTTCCTCCGGTGGCAAGCTCCTCCCGGCGGGGCCTCCAGTTCCCCCCTCCCCGGGGAGGCAGGTGGAGCTGCGTCCTCATCTTTGTTCCCATCTGGAGCGCGTTTGGCGCGGCGTGGCGGGGGCGGGGCTGCGCCCCCGCGGTGCCCGGAGAGGCTGGCCCGCCCGCTTATCTGATCTGCGGCTAATTGAAACTCCCTGCTCGCGAAGGTCAGCTCGGTCCCCTGACAGCTGCCGAGCCGAGCCGGGCCGGATGGAAAACCCGGGCTGTGCAGGGCCCGGCGGGGCGCGTGGGGGAGGGGTTGTGGGGGGCTGCCTCTGCGGCAAAGTAGACAAAGGCTGCCCCTCCCTCCTAGTGCGCGCTGCTGGGGGTCGGCAGAGGTAGCGGCCTTCGCCCTCACCCAGCAGGGCGCTCCGGCCGGGGTCACGTGGCCTAAGGCTAAAAGGGGGGGTGTGGGGGGAGCCCTTAATCCCTACGCGCCCGCCCACCCCGCTCCCACGCCGGGGCCCTGTCTGGGGTCTCTGGGAGAGTCACCCCCAACTTCCTGCCCCTACTCCGCCTCCACGCCCCGGCTCTGAGACTTCCTGCCTCCCCGGCTCCGGGCTGCTCAGGCTGTGGGAAGCTGGCGGGGCCGGGGCGGCCGGGTCCCCTCCCCCTGCGCGCTCGACGGGGCGCTGGGGGTCAGGGAGGAAGTGTGCGCGGTGGGGGGCACGGCCTGGCCCCGGGGCGGCCATCCGGTGGGGCAGGTGCGGCCTCAGCCCTGGGAGGGAGGACAGGCAGGCCCGTTGCTAATGGTGCTGGGGCAGGAGGGGGGTGGGGCGCACACCGCGGGGAGTCCCGTTTCCAGGGTTCCGGGTGCGGATGTGGCTAGCTCAGGAGGTCCCGCCCGTCGCGCCCCAGGCAGGCCCAGGCCCAGCAAAGCCGGCACGTGTCCCCTCAACCTCCTGCCTGAGTCTAGGCTGAGGTGTTGGGAAGCTCTCAAGGTGCAACTCTCAGCCTTCAGGCTGACCGCGCCCTTGAGCAATGCCTTTTGGGCCTTGGCTTTCCCAGTCCGTAAAAAATAACCCCAATGACAGCTACCATTTTTCAGAACCACGTGCCAAACATAGTGTTAAACGTTTTACGTACTTTGTCTCAAGCCACACGACAATTCCATTTTGCTGATGAGCAAGCCGAGACGCAGAGAGGTTGTGACTTGCCCGAAGTCACATAGCTAGTAAGATACCCAGGCGGGACTCCAGGTTCTTAACTATGGGTGGTCTTGCTTTAGCAGAGAGCTCTGGAGTTGTGCGCCTATATACGTCGATCCTGCAGGGCATTCACTAGTGCAGTGAGCCCCTTGGCGGCGTCTCGCTGCACGTGTTCTCGTCTTGGAGCTGGGCACGTGTATCTTGGAGCATTCCCGCGTGCCAGAGCCCGGGGACAGAGGTATAGCCTAGCGCACTGGTGCCCAGGTTCGCCCTTCCAGGTTGGGACCCGGCAGAGTCATATGGCTTGAGCCGCGGGCGGAGTGGAGCGGGGGCGGGGAACTCGGAGTAGAGTCCACGCGGGCCGCGGCGCCTGGGAGGCAGCAATCCCGGCGCCTGCAGCCGGCGAGGCGCGGGGTGACGCGCGGGGGCCCAGCTACCGTGACCTCCTCCGCGGTTTCCATGGAGACGGTGCACTATAAATAAAAAAAAAAAGAGAGAGAGAGGAGGAATTTCAAACCCGTTTTCTACCGCACTAGGCGGCAGCGGGGTGGGGGGGGGGGGGAGGAAAGCTCTCTTTGAATCGAGTTTCCCATTTCACCTTCCCAGGCGGTGGGAGTGCTTCCCCCGCAGCCCAGCCGGGAAATTGCCGCCCCTCACGCCGCGTGGCGCCCCCGGAGGAAGCTAATTAGCGCAGCCCGGGGAGCTGGGGACCGGGGACCCGGCCCCGGGGGACCGGGGCCCGCCTCTTGAGGGGGGAGCGCCTACAAATTGCCGCTCCCCCCCATCTCTCCAGGCGCGCACGCAGCCCGGCGCGGGCCGGGGCACAGGGCGCAGGCGGGAGGTCGCATCTGCAGCTTTGGCGCAATGAATCAGGCGCGGCCGCCGCCGCCGCCGCTGCGGAGCGCGTCTGGCATCCGGAGTCTCCCGGGATCGAAAATAATTTGGGCAAAGCGGTGGGAGGTGTGTGTGCGCGCGCGCTCCGAGGGTAGGGCGGGGGAGCCGGCGGGGCGGGGTGCGCGGGGCGGGGGGAGGTGCCATCCGACAGCCCCGCTGTGGTGAGAACAGAGTTGACACTTCTTTCCTTTCCACTTACTGCGGCAAGTACCGCGAGGAAGCTTAACCCTCTCACTGCTTGGACGATTAGAGTTGCCGCGAGCGCCCTCCTGAGGGCGCGCCAGTGTTGGGGGGCCAGGTGTGTAGGCTCTTTTGAGACTGGTCATTGCGGCCCGCTGGGTTCAGCTCTCTGGCTCCTCCGACTGGCGCTCCCACCTGAGCATTCCTTAAGGCACCCTCCTCGGGGCTTCTCTCCATCCCTCCTTTTACCTTCTCCAGATCTGGCTAGTGTCAGCGTTATGGCCTCAGTTTCCCCACCTGTACAAGAGGGTGAGAGTTCTGCAGCAGCTTCCTTGTCTGTCTGGTGACCCTAGTTTTGTGACCTTTTGGCTGGAGCACTAGGCAGAGGCAGGAGTGGGTGGTTAGGGCGGTGGATGCAGGAGTTGAAACCCCCCCCTCCTTCATCTCCCGCCCCGCACTCTGGGCGCCCTTCAACAAAATGGCCGAGTTCCTGTTTTTGCCTCTGACGGCAGAAATGTCACCGCCGCTGCATTAAGCACGCTTGGTGGGAACTCGGTTTGGATCGAGAAGCTGGTGCTCAGCTCTGCCAAGCTGCCTGCCGCAGGGGGGTGGGGATGAGCTGGCTGGCCAGTAGGCCTGGCTGGGGTCAGCCTTTGTCTGTGCGGTTTCCACCTTAACTGCCTGCCTCTCCAGCACCCCCAGGCTCCCCCTCCCTCAGCTATGCTGGTTGTTCCCACCCCACTCAAGTTTTTTACGGGGGCATGTATTCAGACCCTTGTGCCTGTCTGGCTCAGGGATGGCAAGGAGAGATGATTAGGGGGCAGAATCCACGTCTTCCTTCTCCCCACCCCCATGACAGGTAGCACCTCTAGAATTCACTAATCTTCTCCCCATTAGATGAGGAGTTGCCCTTTGGATGAGAAAGGAATGGTAGCCAGACCTCAGAGCATCCCCAGCCCCTGAAGTTCCCCTAGCAGGGCTTGAGTTGGGGGAGCTTTCCACTTTCCCCTACCTTCCTTCCTGCCAAGGGATCCCACCACCCCAGGAGTTCTCAAACCTTGGTGCACTGCAGATCGTCTGGCCCTGTGAGCTTGCAGATGTGGGGAGGGAGGGGGTGCGGTATCTGGAGAGTCTGATTCAGTGGGTCTAGGGTGGTCCTGTCATCTGCATGCTTCACAAGACCCTAGGGGTCGACGCCCTGGCTCCCACCCAGGAGTCAGAACTGGGAGTTCCACAGAGCTCCGTGGTCATGGCAATTAGCACCCGCACTGCACAGACTGGGAGATGGAGAGAGGAGAAGGGACTGTCTAGGGTCACTCTCTAAGGTAGGGGTTTCGTGGTTAAGAGTGTGGGCTCTCTTGGCTCTGCTACGAATCAGCTGCATGCTGAGCTAAAGCATGCCTTGGCATAGGGCAGGTGAGCTAAACTATACCTTGCTTTCCTCAGTTGTAAAACGGGGTAACACTGATAGTCCCTAACCTCACTGAAACAATGTGTGGCCTCAATGGGACAGTGTGTGGAAAGTGAGAGCGCAGGTCCAGGTACTTAGTGCGTGATAAATGTGAACCTTTATTATTGCTGTTATCACTATTAGAACCAGAACTGGAACTCAGGTCTGGGGTTCAGACACTAGTTTTGGGGGCAGAGAGTCTGCCCCAGCTGTTGTTGGTTCCCGAAGTTTGGTCCTTCAGGGCCTCACCAAGTCTTGGGCAGGGAAGAGTGGGTATGGGGTAGGAGTCAGTCCCCTGGGGGTGGTCTCATCTGTGGGTCTCCCCACCACAGGCCCTGGCGCTTTGGCCCTTTTTCAACCTTGGGAAATATCGCCCCTCCCACAGCTCCAACAGTTCCAGATGCCCGTTGGGCACTGGCCTGGTTAGTGTTTGAGGGCTATCCCCGCCCTAGACCCATGTCCACCCATGCTTCTTTGTCAAGCATCAGATTCTGTGATGGTGGGAAAGAGGCCAGGTAACTTAGCACCTCTTCCCTGCCAGGGGATGGTGGTGGGACAGGCAGTATTGACCTTGGGCATTCTGGGGGCAGAAATAGGATTGGAATAGGATACCCAAATTGGAGAGATCTTTGAGGATGGGGGAGCCCACCTCCCTCTTTGGAAAGGCAGGTTGGAGCTGAATGAGGACATACGACCAACATGTGCCTGGAATACATGGCTGATGTCTGTTTCATTCCGTGGCTTTGGGACTACTGGTTTCAGAAGTGTCACTCAGGGATTGTGGTTAGTATGCTGAAAGGACTTCCTGAAAACCAGGGCTAAGCACGGCGCAGGCTTCTGGGGTGGTCCCTGGGCACAAGAGCATTCAAGTCTGACGTGGGGAAGGGGTATGTGTCTACTTGAGGCTGGCTGGCAGATGGCTGAGAGGACCTCTCAGAGCTCCTTCTTGGCCTGTAGGCATTAGAGGGCATCAGCTTTGGGCCCTACTGTTCTCACACACACTTGCCTACACATCTATCCTTGCCACACGCATCCGGACTCACACTGACCCATATGTTCTCATGTTCCCACACGTACATTCATGTACCCATGAACATTTGTGTACACACATGCTAAAACACATGTGCAACACACATATGTACACTTCTGCATGAATTCACACTAGTATGCGCTTGTGCTCCCAGATGCACATGCATGTGCACACAGTATCCTGATGCATTCATGCACACGTTAACACCTGTGTACACACATATGTACACATTAACACTCATGTACGCACACATGGGCAAACCCCTAAGCATTTGCTCTCCCATCAGCTAATTTGTGTGTATGTGGATTTTCTGTTTTCCCTGAGGATAGGTCTATCTTTGGTCATTGCCAAGTACCCGGAGAACAGAGATTTGTTCGACTTCAGGGCCCACATGCCTGGTATTTGGAAGGTGTACAATACAGTATTGTGTGGAATAGATGAGTAAATGTGTAAGCGTATACAGGAATGTATGAGTGAGCAATAACCATAATGGTAAAGCAACTACCATTTATTGAGTACATGCTGAGTGTCTAATCCGGTGCTAAGTGCTGTCTTTAGAAGTAGCATCTCATCTAAGCCTCGTAGCAACCTATGACACAAGTACTATTATAACACCTGTTTAGGACTGTGAGAACGGAGACTCTGAGAAACAGTCACTACTTGTATTAGTTTCCTAGGGCTGCCCTAACAAAGTGCCACAGACTGGGTGGATTAAACAACAGAAGTTTATTGTCTCACAGTTCTGGAGACGAGAAGTCTAAAATCAAGGTACCGGCAGACTCCTTTTGAGGGCTGTGAGGGAAGGAACTGTTCTAGCCCTCTCTCCTTGACTTGTAGGTGACAGTCTTCTCTGTGTCTCTTTACATCATCTTCCTTCTATGTGTGTCTGTATCCATATTCCCCCTTCTTGTAAGGACACCAGTCATATTGGATTAGGGCCCACCCTAATGACCTCATTTTAACTTGATTATCTCTGTAAAGGCCCTATCTCCAAATAAGGTTGCATTCTCAGATTCTGGGGGTTAAGGAGTCAACATATGAATTTTGGGTGGAACATAATTCAACCCATAGTGCTACCCAAGTTTACACATCTAGGAAATAGGGGACGCAGGATTTGATCCCGGATCTGGAATGTCAGAGGCCACAGTATCATCCTACTATGTGGTACAGAGTGTGTGTACGTGTGTGTGTCCTAGTGGTCACTCCCCATGGCTCCCTCTCTCCCATCAGCACCTGGGTGTCCAGTGCCTGCTTGCATGAAGGAGTTGGCCTTTTACAGCCCTGGCTCACTGGCATGTTGGTAGCTTTAATGCTCCTTCGGCCATGATATGAGCACCCAAAGCCATCCCCCAGGATCCTCGTGGCCAACGCTGCCCGACAAGTCACCATTGACAGGAGTGCCTGGAGATACACACAGGGGACCGGGGGGGCTGCCTGACTCCCCCCCACCAGCTGCCATCTAAGATGCTGCAGCCTCATTTCAGAGGCTGCTGGCTTTGAAGCGCTCAGCCCAGTCAGGCGGGAAGCTGGAGCCGGCATGGGGGAAGGGGGGGCAGTCACGAGGCTTCCCTGCATCAGCTGGGGCAGCTAGGACCAGGCAGGCCCCGTGCCGACCTTTGTCCACAGCCTGAACCTCTCCTTGCTGCAAGGAGGCAGGGGGGCTGGACCTCACCCCTTCCTGCTCCTCTGAGCTTGGCTAGGGTGGGGGCTAAAAAAGAGACCTGGCCCCCGGGGCCAATGAGAGAGACAAAGTCTGAAGGGAGAGGCATGACCTCAATTCTATACGGAGCCCAGACTTTGGAGACATGGCCTCTGCCTTCAGGGAGTCTTCAGTCTGAAAAGTCCTAGCTTTTCTGAGCCTCACTTCGTCCATCCAGGAAGTGGGGATGGCAGTTTAGTTTGTTGTGAAGGTTCTGGAAGTTACTGTGGTAGAGGAGGACCAGGATTAACATGGGCATCATACCCCATGAGTAGCTATAGCATTTATGGGGATGATGATGGTGATGGTGATGGTGATGGTGACAGGCAACAGTTACCGAGCACTTACTAGCCCTCAAGTGCATTCTTTACCCAGTTATCCCATTTAATCCTTCTGAGACGTCTGGAGGCAGCTACCATCATCATTGCCATTTTTTTTTTTAACAGTTTATTCATTTACTTATTTATTTGGCCACGCCACGGGGCATGTAGGATCTTAGTTCCCCAACCAGGGATCGAACCTGTGCCCCCTGCAGTGGAAGCTCAGAGTCTTAACCACTGGACTGCCAGGGAAGTCCCATCATTGCCTTTTTTGTTTTTTTAATAAATTTATTTATTTATTTTTGGCTGCATTGGGTCTTCCTTGCTGCGTGTGGGCTTTCTCTAGTTGCGGCGAGCGGGGGCTACTCTTCGTTGTGGTGCACGGGCTTCTCATTGTGGTGGCTTCTCTTGTTGCGGAGCACGGGCTCCAGGCCTGCAGGCTTCAGTGGTTGTGGCTCGTGGGCTCTAGGGCACAGGCTCAGTAGTTACAGCGCAGGGGCTTAGTTGCACCGTGACATGTGGGATCTTCCCGGACCAGGGCTCGAACCCGTGTCCCCTGCATTGGCAGGTGGATTCTTAACCACTGCGCCACCAGGGAAGTTTCCCATCACTGCCATTTTTAAATGAAGAAACCGAGGTTCAGTGAGGTCGACTTGCCCGAGGTCACACAGCTAGAGAGTGAGGGCATGGAGGTTTGATGCTGCTCTTAAGGTTTCCCAGCAGGCCCTGAAGTTATATGAGGATGGGGTCTCAGGGTGGAGGCCTAGGGGTAAGACGCTACCATGGCTGGTAATGGCACAGATTCTGGGGTCCCCACACTCTGAGCCTACGCTGGCCTTGGTGACAGTGGCTGAGGCGTGTCCACGATGAGGATGATGAAGTGTATCCTTTGTCAAGGTGAGCCAAGCACCTGCCTCCACACTTTTGAATTTGGTCCTGACAGCAGTCCTGTGAGGTCAGCAGGGTGGGAATTATTCTTATTTTACAGATGAGGATACTGAGACTCAAGAGTGTTGGAGTCAGTCTCCTAAGCAAGTCAGAAGGTAGTGAGGTCTCGCTCAGGTGAGAATACCCATGGGGATATTCTTTCTGCTAGAGGCAGGTAAGTGTCTTCAGGTCACTTCAGAACAAAAGCCCTCCCTGGTTACCTTCCCCACCCCTGGGTTGCTGGCACTGTGACTGAGGGCAAGGGCGGGTAAGGAGAGGGTGCAGATTCCCAAGAACCAACTCCCAATAGCAACAGCAGTGTTAACAGTTGACATGTACTGGACCCTCACTTTGTGGTAGGCGTGGTGCTTATGTGTGTTTGTGTAGCCAGTGCTTCAGGCAGCTGCTGCCAGCCAGCACGAATAGGCACAGGAATTCAGTTCAAATAAGCCTGTATTAGTGAGCACCTGCCATGCGCCAGGCACTGGGCTGGGACAGAGCGATGCAGGTGAGAACAAGGGCAATAACTGAGAGGCAGGTGTGAGATAATGGTGATAACTGATAACGTACAGGAATGGCTAGACTGTGGGGACACAGGCACGGGGCCCCTAGTGTCTAACTGAGGCGCTAGGAAAGATTTCTCCGAGTAAGTAATGTCTAAGCCAAGGACTTAGAGTTCAGTAGGATTTAGCCAGACAAAGAAGAAAAGGTGTCAGGGAAGAGTTCTAGGCTTTGAGTACAGCCTAGAACCACAGAGGCCTGAAGGTAGAAGAACAGCCTATCTGAGGAACTTAAGGATGCTACAGGTGGCAGAGGGTGGAGGGGGAGAGGGGGCAGAGGGAGGGCAGATCATTGCTTAAGGACACTTCAGGCCAGGATAAGAGGTCTGGTCTTGACCCTGTGGCATAGGGGCCCACTTATCCTGCTTCCTGTCCCCTCTGCCACATGGTACTCTCCTATCTTTAAGACCCTTTTGCATCAATTGGATTCGTCCAATACCTCTGAGCAGTAGGTGGAGCAAGGGTCACCATACCCATCTTACAGATGAAGAAACTGAATCTCAGAGGTTATTGCGTTGGCCCATTTTACCTGGCTGGTGAGAGGGGGATTGGGCCTGGGCCCCAGACCTCTTCAGCCCAGCACTCAGCCAATGACCTGGACTATTTGCAGGACGTCAGTGTGGATTGGGATGGTGGTATGGTGTGGGGTAGGGGCACAGTCCGGTTTGGGGAAGCCCTGGGGATGGAGGGAGGGTGAGGATTCCCCCTCCCCAAAGCTCCAAGCTGGAGAGGACTGCTGCTGCCTCCCTTTTGCAGTCCCCAGTGGCTGGCTGGGGCTGAGTCAGCCTGGATGAAGTCACCTACTTCCGTGCAGCCTGTGCCCCCTGACCTGGGAGGCGCCTGCCAGGGGCACCAGCCGAGCAGGAGGACGGTCTGGGCAGCTCTCCAGGTCTTTCCGTCGCAGCTGATTTAGGGGGGCTGGAGGTGTCCGGAGCCGTCAGAAGCAGCTGGGTGTCTGGGGCTGCGAGGCCCATAACTCATGCCACCACCCGCTGTTCCCTGCAGTGCTCCCCAAGAGGTCTGTGATGAATCGCCAGGGACTGGGCTCATCAAAATCAGTTTATGCCAAAGGGAAATTAATTTCTGTCTCTCTGAGTTGGGGTGTGGGGATGGGAAGGACAGCTCCAGAGGCAAGCCAGTGACAACACTGCAGGGAGGGGAGGGATCCCACAGTGTGGCCATGGTGGTCCTTGGCTAGGGACCCTGCCCACTTCCACAGAGGGAATGACTGAGGCTTCAAAGGAGTCTCCTAATCTTGGGGAGAAGAACCCAGGTTTTGTTCTTTATTAATTTTTTCTCCCCTCCCTCCCTATTTCTGTATGTATTTATTGAGCACCTGCTATGTGCCAGGCACTGTTCCAAGGTGGGGACACAATAGTGCACAAGATAAAAATCCTGCTTTCACAGAACAGACTTTCTGGTCGGGTAAGACAGACAGACTGGTAATAGGTAAATAAGAAAATACTAGACGGCAAGAATACTAGGTGACTATTAAGATAGGGTGATATGGCCAACTTACCCAGCATGGTCAGGGAAGACCTCTCTGAAGAGGAGACAGTTAAGCTGACACTTGAGTTTCAGAAGAGGATAACCCATCAGTTGTGAAGCAAATTTTCTGAAAATCTAGTGCTGTTGGGGGCTGGGGTAGGAAGAGTGCATTTCAAGGGAAGGAACCAGCAGATGTAAAGGCAGGCAACCCCCAGCCAAGCACTCCCCTCATGAGGCTGGGCTGCTGACTGCTGCCACCTGAGCAGCTCAGCCTAGGCCTGGCTATGTGGGTGGCTGGGGGGCAGGCTCAGTAAATGGCTCTGTTGCCTGGACTGTCTCTCTTACTAGGGGGAGAGTTTAGAGAGTTTAGTAATTTAATATTACAATTTAATACGTTAGAAACAAGCCTGGATTGCTTATAGGGGAATTCACAAGACTCTTTTTATTTTTAATTTTATTTATTTTTGGCTGCGTTGGGTCTTGGTTGCTGTGCACGGACTTTCTCTAGTTGTGGCGAGCAGGGGCTACTCTTCGTCGCGGTACATGGGCTTCTCCTTGCAGTGGCTTCTCTTGTTGCGGAGCACGGGCTCTAGGCGCGTGGGCTTCAGTAGTTGTGGTGCAGGCTCAGTAGTTGTGGCATGTGGGCTCTAGAGCACAGGCTCAGTAGTTGTGGCATGTGGGATCATCCTGGACAAGGGCTCGAACCCGTGTCCCCTGCATTGGCAGGCGGATTCTTATCCACTGCGCCACCAGGGAAGCCCCCCACAAGACTCTTCTTTAAAAATAAAACAGGAGATGTCAAAGAAACCTTGGGTGGGGCAGCTGGCCCTGAGTCAAGGATCTGCTTTCTCTCTTTTGGAACCCTAGGGCTGCTTTGTGGTTAGGCAGGGGTGGCTGGGGGTCAGTCTTTTCCCAGCCCAGCTTGAATCTCTCTGCCAGGAGTTCCTCTGTGGCTCCCCATTGCCCAGTCACAAGAACCTCAGGCTGGGCATAGTGCCTGTCTGAATCCTCAGAGCAACACTGTTAAACAACTATTGTTATTTCCATGTTACAGATAAGGAAACTGAGACTTGGAGAGGGGAAGAGAATTTTCCAAGGTCTTACACCTGATTAGTGGCAAAGCCAGTATTCAAACTCACAGCCTGAGCCATTAATCTTCACTGCCTTCCCTATGGCCACATCGTCACACTTACCTGCTCTTGACCCACTTTCCATAATCCTGCGTTCCACAGACTGCATGCCGCACAGGTTCCTACCTCAGAACCTTTGCATGTGTGGTTCCCTCCACCTGGAGTCCCCTGCCTCCCCATCTCTGTTGAAACCCTAACCATTTTTCATGGTTTTGTTCAGCTTCTTCCTCTTCTGTGAGGTCATGTGCTTTTCCCCACAAGCAAGGGGGCTGCCCTTTATCTCTTATGCATCATAGTTCTATTTGCCCTACTCTCTGAGCCCTTATCACACATATTTTGTGTGCCCAGAGATTGGAGTGTGACAGACCAGGATTTAGGTTCACGTCTTATTTCTTCTTTTTATTTTTGTTGTGCCATGTGGCATGCGGCATCTTAGTTCCCCGACCAGGGATCGAACCCAGGTCCACAGCAGTGAAAGCACTGAGTCTTAACCACTGGACTGCCAGGGAAGTCCCCATGTCTCATATCTGTCACATATTGGCTCTGTGATCTTGGGAGGGCAACAACTTTGTCTCAGTTTCTTCATTAGTAAAGTGGGCCTACACCGGGGAGTCAATAGATGATGAATTAGAAACACTCAGTATAGGGTCTAGGTAGCACTGAAAAAATGGCAACAGCTGTCACAGAGCCTCTTCTAGCCTCAGTTTCTTCATCTGAGTAAAATGGGGGAAATACAGTTATTCAATGGTCCCTTGTAGGTGGTCATAAAAGATGGAAAGGGTGTCCGATGTGTCTGGCACACAGTGAGTTGGTGTTCAGCCAGAGAGGGCAGATCTAGGGATTCACCACATCTGTCTCCCTCACGGGTCCAGCCCAGGGCTTTGTGGCTCGGAGGATATTTTTTTCAGTTGAAGTTGAGGTGGATTTACATTTCCAAATGATGTGGGCTCATTCAGTCCAGGCAGCCCTCACACCCAGCCAAGAGGTTGAAATGGCTCCCACAAAGTCTCCATCATGATCATAACAGCAATTAATTTTTTGATATGGGCAGTTGGCATTTTCATTTTATGTAAAGCAGTTTTGGAAAACTTTGCTGTTTTTACTGATCTGTAACGTATTATTTAAGTACAAACAGCGGCTGCACAGGCAGCTTTAAGCAAAGCCCTCAGCTCCCTTGCAAACAGACTGCTGCCTGAAGTCCTTCCTGAGGAGAAATTTGGGAGCTCCCTCTATTCAGCCACCCCCCCACTCCCACCCTCCCTTGGTTATGAAGCAAATTCTCTGGAAACTCTGCCCTTTAGTGGCTGGGGGTGGGGTGGGGGTAGGTGAAGACCCCCAGCTCCTTTTACAGAGGGAGGCATTGTCTTCAGTTACCTTCACAGGGGGGAAGAGGTCTGAACAGCATTAACAGAAAGATGGGCTGGGGACTTCCCTGTTGGTCCAGTGGTAAAGAATCCGCCTTCCAATGCAGGGGAAGTGGGTACGATCCCTGGTCGGGGAACTAAGATCCCATATGCCACGGGGCAACTGAGCCCGTGAACCACAACTACAGAGCCCATGTGCCCTGAAGCCTGCGTGCCACAACTAGAGAGAGAAAACCCCGCACACCACAACTAGAGAGAAGCCCTCGAAGCCCTCACGCCAAGCCCACACATGCAACGAAGACCTGACACAGCCAAGAAAATAAATAAATATTTAAAAAAAAAAAAAAAGCATATGACACAATAAAATCATTTTAAAAAAACAAAAAGAAAGAAAGATGAGCTGACCCAGGGGCAGGCGGGAAATCTGCTTTCAGGTGGGGGAGGGGCTGTGCCCAGAAACCAATGGGGTCTCTGTCCCTAAAGACCTGTAACCTTTCCCACCCACTCTTCAGGCCGATTTCAGAGCTGGGAAGACTGAGACTGACATTCCAGTGGCACCCATCTTGGGGCTATTTCTCTGGGGAGTTGATCCCACTTTCAAAGTACAGAGACAGCCAACGGGAGGTGGGGGCTTGGTTGTGTGTCCTTTTGGGGCCACAGCTGATGGAAATGGAGCTTCTCAGAGGAAGAGGCTCTGTCCAGAGGGCAACCCTGAAATGTGACGTGCCTGCAGTCTGGCTTGTCTACTGGGTACACAGGTATCCCTCTCCAATGGTTGGGGTCTGAGCATCAGTTTGGCAACATTGAATGAGAGCTGGAGAAATTATCCAATAGTTTGGAAAATTGGATATAAGAAGAGAGAAATGGTGCAGCGGACTGTGAGAAGGCTTTATCTTTTTAGTTCATGGTACCTGAGGATTTCAAGAGACCTTTGCCTGGAGAGACACAGAGACCTGGGAGCAGCTGGGCCTCTGGGTGTTCCTGTGGGGCCTGGTGGCCCCTCTACCCTCCTCAGTTTTCCACAGCGCCATATACTCAGGGACAGCAGAGGCCTTGCTGTGAGTGACAAAGTAGATGGTGTGTGGCCTTGGGAGGGGAGAGAGCTCCTAGGGCCTGTCTGGGCAGCCCCTACCTCCTCTCCCCTTGGGTATTGGGAGTCTAGCCATCTTTATTGACCTTAAGGTTATTCAGTCAACAGTGTTTCTTGAGAGTCCCCATGGCCCGGGTTTGTGTTAGGAGCTGGGCCCCTGAGTGCCCCAAAAGTGTGTCCCCTCAAGGTACTCACCATCAAGAGAGGGGGGCCAAACCAGTGGACAGCTCATTCCATCCCAGACATCTGAGCTTGGGGATGCTCATAGCAAAGGCCCTTAATCTGGTCTGAGAGGCCAGGGAAGGCTGCGTGGAAGTAACTTGTTGGATTCCAATTATAGCTCCACCTCTTGCTAGCTGTGTGACCTTGGAAGAGTTTTTTTTTTTTACCTTGCTCTGCTTTACTTTCCTCATCTTTAAAATGGGAATAATAACACCTACTTCAAAAGACTGTTGTGAGGATTCAGTGAATTAATACATGTAAATATCCCTGAAAACAGTGCCTGCCACACAGTAAGTATTCTGTAATTTTTTTTTTTAAATTAATTAATTAATTTATTTTTGGCTGTGTTGGGTCTTCGTTTCTGTGCGAGGGCTTTCTCTAGTTGTGGCGAGTGGGGGCCACTCTTCATCGCGGTGCGTGGGCCTCTCACTGTCGTGGCCTCTTTTGTTGCGGAGCACAGGCTCCAGACGCCCAGGCTCAGTAGTTGTGGCTCAGGGGCCCAGTTGCTCCGCGGCATGTGGGATCTTCCCAGACCAGGGCTCGAACCCGTGTCCCCTGCATTGGCAGGCAGATTCTCAACCACTGCGCCACCAGGGAAGCCCCTAAATTTTTTTTTTTAAATAAATTTATTTATTTATTTGTGGCTGTGTTGGGTCTTTGTTGCTGTGCGCGGGCTTTTCTCTAGTTGAGGCGAGCGGGGGCTACTCTTCGTTGCGGTGCGCAGACTTCTCATTGTGGCGGCTTCTCTTGTTGTGGAGCACAGGCTCTAGGCGTGCGGGCTCTAGAGCGCAGGCTCAGTAGTTGTGGCGCACGGGCTTAGTGGCTCCGCGACATGTGGGATCATCCTGGACCAGGGCTCGAACCTGTGTCCCCTGCATTGGCAGGCGGATTCTCAACCACTGCGCCACCAGGGAAGCCCTCTGTAAATTTTAAATAAAGAATAAAAACAGGGAATTCCCTGGCGGTCCAGTGGTTAGGACTCTGCGCTTTCACTGTCGAGGGCTCCGGTTCGATCCCTGGTCAGGGAACTAAGGTCCCACAAGCCATGTGGCCAAAGAAATAAAAAAAAACACTACCACTTGGATGAGTAGGACTTGGCAAGCATATTGATAGGAAAGAGTGTCCTCGGCAAATAGAACAAGGGCTTAGATGTGGGGAAGCAGGTTCCTCCAAGGGTCTCCCTTCTGTGTCACCTGGTGGGGGTGACAGTGGCTGTCCTGCTCTATGATTTGGGCTGGTAACTTCACCCCCCTCCCCTCCACCACCACAGTGTGGTCTTGGGGCCTGAGATGCGACTGAGTCCGTGGGCTGTGACGTACCCACTCACCCAGTCCTCTGCTGGTCCTGCCAGTGTTTGTGAGCCCAGCCCTGGCTGGGCAGTGCTGGGCATTCTCATGTGGGCAACTGGAGCTCCCCGTTTGGTGGGAAGCCCAGGGGTCAGGAGGGCTTCTTGAAAGAGGTGCTCTCTGAACAGTGTCCTAAAGGAAAATGAACACTTTCCCAGACAAGGGGAGCAGGGAGTTCCAGGTAGAGGGCACAACCTGTGCAAAGGTTGGAGAGATCCCAACTCAGGAGAAACAAAAAGACCTTGGGTGGAGTTTAAGTGTGGGGCCTGGGGAGCCCCACTTTGGGTCGGTTTTATCAGGAGGTTTGGATTGTCCTCCCTTTGCCCTCTAGCCCCAGCAGGGTGGTGGCCTAAGAGGTTAAAGTCCCGTCCTGCTCCAGGGCCAGCCCAGGAGCTGGGGGTAGGGGCGCCAGTTGCCCTGTGCCTCCCTCCCACTCCAGAGCCGGGAGGGTTTGGCAAAGCAACAAGGCAGCCTTTGTGTGTCTCTGTGGGTCTAGGCACGTCTGGCCCAGCCTAGGCGGCTGCTGGTTTCAGTGCCCTGTGATCCCAGCCACGCGGGGTGGGGCAAGGCATCCTCAGGGTCCACACAATGTGGCTTCCTGGTGTCCCCAGCACCTCCACCAGGGCTCCCCAGGTGAGGATGCCTGTGCCACGGAGTACATGGCCACGTGTGGGGCTGGCAGTGAGGATATAGAGCAGGTAGAGGGAGGGTGGAGGTGTGCGGGGAGGTGGGGGATGGGAGCCGGGCACATCCCAAGCCTCCTGTGTGCCCCAGCATGTGCCTGAGGGGTACTCCTGGGTGAGTCTGTGAGTGTGCATTGGGGTGAGGACATGCTTCGGGGTGTGAGGGTTTGGGGTGGAGCACATGAGCAGCCCCCAGCCTGCTCAGAACAGAGCACTGCTGTCTCTCCCCTTAGCGCCAACAACGAGGCCTCTCTCTTGGCACATAATGTCCCCTCTGTATTGTCTGCTGCTCAGTGGTGACGATAATTTTAAGGCTCAAATCCTTTTCGCGGGTGCTGGGGGGAAGGATGGAGGCCGTCTGGGGAGGGCCAGTGCTCCCGGGCTAGGTTTCAGCCTGTTTTCAGGGGAGGTCTGTTGTGTGCTTGGGGTCTCCCCCTACACACTTACCACCCTCCCAGGGAGAGCAGAGGGAAGTCAGGTACTCCCAGAAGCCTCTGCGGGACCCCCCCTACAGCCCCCAAGTCACGTGGCCCCGCCCAGCTCCAAGCCCTCCCCCACTTAGACTTCAAGGCCTGGGGGCTGAGACCTCTTCAAAGGAACCAGCTCTCTTAACCCCTTTTAGTCAGTGCCTATCTCTGCTGCTTTAGATGTTTCTTCATGTTTACCCCTAGTCTTTCCTGCTGTGGAAGCACTAGACCAGCAGTTGTGAACCTTTTTGCTCTCAGGACTCCTTTACAGGCTTGATAATTATTGAGGACCTTGAAGAGCTTTTGTTTATGTGGGTTATATCCATCAAGACTTACCATATTAGAAATTAAAACAAAATTTAAAAACATGTGTTTGTTTTTTGAATTTGAATATTCATTTAAAAAATAACAGTAATGGGGACTTCCCTGGTGACACAGTGGTTAAGAATCCGCCTGCCAATGCAGGGGACACGGGTTAGAGCCCTGGTCCAGGAAGATCCCACATACTGCGGAGCAACTAAGCCCTTGCGCCACAACTACTGAGCCCACGTGCCACAACTACTGAAGCCCGCGCGCCTAGAGCCTGTGCTCCGCAACAAGAGAAGCCACCACAATGAGAAGCCCACGCACCATAACGAAGAGTAGCCCCCGCACGGTAACAAAGAGTAGCCCAGGTGCACAGAAACAAAGACCTGACGCAGCCAAAAAAAAAAAAAAACCAGTAATAATTCCATTACAAGTTAACATAGATAATATACTTTTATGAAAAATAACTTTATTTTCCGGAACAAAGTAAAATTAGCAAGAGGAGTGGTATTGTCTGTACATTTTTGCAAATCTCATTAATATCTGGCTTAATAGAGCAAAAGGCCCCCTTGGGGTTGGATTCTCACATCTGCTTTTGCTTTCAGTCTGTTGTGGTATGTTTTTGTTGTTGTTGTTGCAGTATATGAGGAAAACTTGGCCTCACACAGATTTCTGTTTGGAAAGTGAGTAGTATTTTCATAGCCTTTCCAGATAATTTGATACTACACCAAAACTTGACAAGTGGTAATTTCTTAAAGGTTAGTTGCCATGAAGAATCTGAAATCCTATCAGTGAGCCTTTTATATTCTGTTACATTAAAGTCCATTTGTCTATCTTGCCCTTTGAATAGATCTTTTGCCCATGCATAATTTTATAACATTATGCATTGATAATTGAGGAAACATTAGTTCACTGAGTTATGCAGATCTCTCAAATGTTAACACATTTCATTATATAATATTAAATAATCACACTGATATCACCATCAGTTTCATCAGAAATGTACCAGGGAGGGAGTTCCCTGATGGCGCAGTGGCTAAGAATCTGCCTGCCGATTCAGGGGACATGGGTTCGATCCCCGGTCTGGGAAGATCCCACATGCCGCGGAGCAACTAAGCCCATGCGCCACAGCTACTGAAGCCCGCGCACCTAGAGCTAGTGATCCACAAGAGAAGCCACTGGAATGAGAAGCCCACGCACCGCAACGAAGAGTAGTCCCTGCTCGCCGCCACTAGAGAAAGCCTGTGTACAGCAGCGAAGAACCAACGCAGCCAAAAATAAATAAATAAATAATAAAAATAAGATGATTTGTAAACATTAAAAAAAAAAAGAAATGTACCAGGGAGATTTCAAGCTTATGGTGACCTATACAAGTATTCCCAAATTCAAATTTTCACTTAAAAAATAGAATTTTATCATTGGCGATAAATACTGTAGTTGTTTCCCTTGAAGTGACAGGCTCACTTGATTGTTTCTGAGAGCATAGCTGCCAAATATCCAAGTCTAAAGTTTGTCTGTCTTTCTTGTCGAGTAAAAATGGTGCTCCATAAAAAAGCAGCTAGTTCAGCTTGTAACTCAAACAACTGCAGAAGTGCTTTCCCTTGAGGCAGAAATCATAATTTGGTATGTTACAGACTGTTTTGTGTGAATTTCCCATATCATCACACACAATGTTAAGTAGATGTGTATGCAAGGTTGAGATTTTTTTAAAAATTTATTTTATTATTTTATTAATTTTATTTTTGGCTGCATTGGGTCTTCAATGCTGCACGTGGGCTTCCTCTAGTTGCGGGGAGCAGGGGCTACTCTTCATTGCGGTGCGTGGGCTTCTCATTGCGGTGGCTTCTCTTGTTGCGGAGCACGAGCTCTAGGCTCATGGGCTTCAGTAGTTGTGGCACACAGTCTCAGTAGTTGTGACTCTTGGGCTCTAGAGTGCAGGCTCAGTAGTTGTGGCGCATGGGCTTAGTTGCTCCACGGCATGTGGGATCTTCCCGGACCAGGGCTCGAACCCGTGTCCCCTGCATTGGCATGTGGATTCTTAACCACTGTGCCACCAGGGAAGTCCCCAAGGTTGAGATTTAATAAAATTACTAATTTTACTGCTTCACTTCAACAAGGACATTCTTAAGTGAAACTAGCTTTTTTTTTTTTTTTTTTTTAATGGACTCTCCTGACAGTGATGTATACAATGACTTCTAGTACAGTTTGGTGTCACTGCCTTGATTTGTGCTAAGGCACAAACAATTTTAACCACTATTGCTTTTGTACCGTCATTGCAAATCTCAACACAGTAAAAAGTTTTAGTATTATTAGTAAAATAATTTTGACTTCACCTAGCCCTGAGAAAGTCTTGGATACTCCCAGGGTTCTATGGACCCTGCTTTGAGAACCACTGCACTAAGCTATTCTGCCTCTCATTCTGTTCTCATTCTGTGGTGATGGGCTGTGTTTTACATATTTCACTGATTAGGACACTGAGGTGCAGTGGAGCCTCACATGGGTCCTCATCTCTCATTCCAGCACTGAAAAGAGAATTTTTTTCCTGCAAGGATTGGGGAGGCTTCTTAGGGGAGGTGGCATTGATTTGGTGGATGGGCAGAATGCCAAAGGTGGGGGCCTGGGAGTACATTCTTAGTGGAAGGAACAGCATTAGCAAAGACCTAGGGAAAAGAACACATGATGAGGCCAGATAACTAAGGGTCTCAAATGCCGGCCCCAAGGCAATGGGCAACAGAGAGTGGTGTTGACAGGGGAAGCGATGGATGAGATGAACCCAGAGACAGAGAGAGCCAGAGATGGGGCCCTTGTCCTTCACCAGGAGGCCTTCCCATGCTGGCTGGCCTCAGGGCTGTGTCCTTAGGGCAGGGTGACATGTGGCTACTTACATGGACTCATCCTTCGTGACCATGGTTGGCAGTGTGTGGTCTGTTGCCCAGAATCCCCTAGTGAAAAGTGTCTCCACAGGTTTCTGCACTGACAGTCAGCTTCTCTTTTCCTTTGTATCGGCTTTTGTGGTGACAGCGACTAGCCTCACCCAGCTTCTTGTGTCATGCATGCACGTGAGGGGACCTGGGCAGAGGCGGCAGCTGAAGGGAGAGGTTGGTCGTGGTGCCATATCAGCGTGTGATAAGGGCCTGGGCCTGAGTGCTGTGAAAGTAGGGGCTGCAGCACTGACCCTGAGCAGGGACTGCCTCCCATCTCCACCCCGGGCCTGGCCTGCCCTCCCCTCCTCCAGTGGCTCCGTGTTCCTGCTCCAGCTTGTCCCTCTGAGCTACTGGGGCTCGGCTCCTGGCCAGGTCTGATATGGGGAGACAGACCTCAGTTTCTGTGCAAGACAGGCCTCTATATCCTGCTGTGCTCCCGGTCTGGGTACTGGGCCTATATGGCTGTTTGTGGCTGTGCCGTGTGACTGTGTGGGTACGTCCTATGCTACGTGTGATCGTGACTGTGGCACATGATGTGCTCTGCAGCACAGATGTTTGTGAGCTTGTGTACCCAGCCATGTACATTGAGTTGTGTGTATGTTTTTGTACATTTAGTTGGTTGGTGTATATTTTAGTATATAGTTTTGTATATCTTTTGGGGGTGTGAGTGTCACTGCGGTGGGTGTGTGTTTTTGTGTGATGGTTTGTCAGTGTATATCTTGGCCCAGGCCCAGAAGAAGGCCTGCTGAGGTGTTGCCGGTGGGGCCCATGCTGGGCTAGGGAGCCCACAGCCAGGCGGTCCGACTGGGAACAGACATGTCCTCACTGGCCCAGAGAGCATCGCAAACCCTCAAAGGGCCCCTGTCCAGCCAGCTTCGCCACCCCTGGCCAGTCAGGGTGGCTGGCTGGAAAGGAAGCATGAGGGAACCAAAACAACCTCGGCCCACCTCCCACACCTTGCTGGCGCTTGAGCCTAGTGGTGGTAGGCCAGGGTCCTGGGCCCATCCTCCTAAGGCTCCAAGCACTTTTTGTTGTGGGGTTGGGCAGGGACCACAGGCACAGCTCAGTGTGGCTCTTGTGGTCAACTTCAGCTCGTAGTGGACCACGGAGGCAGAGCTGGGCCCACACCTTGTTGGGTCAGGGCTGCAGGTAGGACCAGCCCTGCTGAGTCAGGACTGATGCTGAGTTCATTACATGTGTCACTCATTCAACAAATATTTATTGAGCATGTGCTCTGTTCCAGGCCCTGCTTTAGGTGCGAGGAATATAGCAGTTAACCTCACTGAATTGGGGGGAGGGGAGAGGGGCCTGCTGCTGTGCATTTTACAGATGAAGAGCCAGATCCTGAGGGGTTAAGTGATTTTCCCAAAGTCACGGCAAAGCTGAGATTGGAAACCAGGCCTGTCTCGTACCAGAGCTGCCCTCCGCCTGCTCTTGCTGCTCACAATTGCAGCCTACATGCTCACTGAGCTAGGACCGGCAGGGTGAGGGGATGGGCAGACAACGCTTGGCTAGCCTTGTGCCCTGGGCTATTGTTTGATGCTGGAGAGTGGGTACAGCAGCTAAATAGTGAGCTCCTAGTTGCTCTGCAGGGAAGGTGGGGGTGCCTGGGGTGGTCCCCAAAGGCTGTGCATAGAAGTGGTCAGGTGGAGATTCAGGTGTGGGGAGGGTGTGGAGGGTGTACCTTGTGTCTCCAGGGTGCAGTGGGACCCAAGGGAACACTTCCTTTCTGGCTATGTGACCTGGGATGGGGCCCTGCTTCACTCTGAGCCTCAGCTTCCTCATCTGTAAAGTGGGCACAATAATTGTCCCTCCCACCCTCAGTGGTACAATGCTCAGGGCATAGTGCCTGGTGCACAGTAGGGCAGCTGGGGGGATGGGGCAGAAGTGGAAGTAGGCAGGGCCTCCCCAGGGCTCTCTGTTCAGCCCCAGGAAATGGGTAGAGGGTAGGGAGGAGGAGGAGCAGATGTGCCCGCATCTCACAAGAGCAGCCGCATTTAGCCACTGAGTCAGGATTGAAATATTCCTGAGGGAGAAGAACCCTGAGGCTTCAGGGCGGCAACAGCTCGTCAGTGGGGAGTGGGGAAGGGATGTTGTCACCATCTGCCTCGTGTCTGTCTGCGACTAAAATAATACTGGGGTGAGACTCGCCGCAGGCACGGGCCCAGCCGCAAGGTTCCCCGGAAGAGGGAGGGGCCAGGGGGTGCGGCAAGGCTCATGGGGGGATCAGTCTCATGAGTGCAGGGCAAGGGGACCCTCCAGACCTGCCTGGGGTCTGCCCCAGAGGGGAGACGAAGCATGTGCTGAGATCCCAGTAAAGCAGAGGCTACAACAGAAACAAAACAAGGGGGACAGACAAATTGCCTGATTCAGCTTCCATGAGCTGATCCAGACTATTGAAACCAGAAAACGTAGCAAGAAGCTATTTTAATTTCAGCCAACGTATAAGTTTTGGGTGTATGGTTTACTGTGGTTTTTATTTTGAATCAAATATGGAGGATGCTCCATAATCTCACAGCTCAGGGCTCTGGGGATGGAGTCCCCACCTTTCTCATTGGGTACAGTAGTCACATCCCAGCTGCCTCCAACTGTTGGTACCCCTGGGCCTGGGCAGGTACCCCTTCAGATGGGGACCTGGCTGGGAGCCTGATGCTTGGCCTCTGGGCGGTGAAGCAGTCACGTCTGGTCTTTTGCTGTGGGTCTCACCAGACATGAGCAGTTGGGTATTTTTGTTTTTGCAGAGAGAACAGACCCATGACCTCAGCGGTTTATTTTAACTGCAGAAGCACCCTAACTGTTGATTGCTATGTGCTGACATGGTACAGTGCTATCGGTTCAGCAGGCAACACATGAGCACCTACTGTGTGCAGGCCCTGAGCTGGGCAGGTTGGGCCCACTCTCAGCATACAAGGCCAGCCACCTGGGTGCCAGGGAGGGTGCTGGATATGGCAGGAGACCACAGCTGTTGTCCTGAAGGAGGTGGCAGATGCACTCAGCCTTGAAGGGGAGACACGGAGACATGTGGCATCAGCAAGGGAGAGTGGGGAGGATGCTCCAGGCAGAGGGAACCGCATGTACACAGACCACAACTCTGTGGCTGCCTCTTTGTGGCAAAGGTATACGCATCACAATCTTAGCTGCACTGTGGAGCCCTTCTAGTAGGCCGGACCTCATGCTTACTGCTTACATGTGTTTTTCTGGTCGCTCCTTACCAACCCCCCAAGAGGTTGGTACACTTAGCGTCCATTTTACAGATGAGGAAACTGAGGCTCAGAGATGTCTAGTAACTTGTCCTGTGTGCTACCCCTGCACAATGCCCTCATTTGGCAGGCAGCAGCTGAGGTCCTGCTATGCGCAAGCCCTGAGTCAGGGTGCTTCCTGAAATCGGACCCAGCAGCACACTCCAGAGTGTTGTATGGCTGGGGTCTCTCATCTCCATCTGGGCATAGAAACCAGAGGAACCTCTCTCCAGGGTGTGTAAGTGTGTGTATATGGGGGAGAGAGATGCAGGAGCCTGCATGCAGCAGCCTAGGGAACCCCACTTTACAACCTTGAGTAAATTTCTCCTCTGAGCCTCAGTTTCCCCATCTATAAAATGGGGCTACAGTACCTGTGTGAAGTCTCCTTGTAAGGATTAAGAGTGAAAGCAGGTGTGAGAAGCCCTCTGTGAATTCAATGAGTCTCCGATCAGGGCTGATTCTCAAAACATGAGGAGTGATCTTCCCAGAACAATCCAGCCAGCAAGCTTTCCCTGCAGCTGACAGCCCCCGCCCCCCCCCCCCACCTGCAGCCACCACCCTGAATTATTCAGGAAGCTCCAGGCCTCTGTGGCCACCCTTCCCCTCCCCTGCACGCCAGGCTGTCAGCACCCACCTCCGAGCCTCTGCCAGGGTTTTGCCGACCTCAGGGCCCCCACACTTCAGCCTGTTCAGGTGGGCCGTGAGTGTGATGGGGTGATTGTGTGTGAGTTTGAGAGAGTGACAGGGAGTGTGTGAGAGCATGACAGTGTGTGTGACAGTGTGTGCAAGCATGTGCATGTGCGAGGGTAACTGAGTGTGCAAAGTGTGAGAGTGAGTGTGAGTGTGTGTGGACATGTGAGGGTGAGGATGAGCTTGTGTGTGAATGTGTGTGAGTTAGTATGAGGATGAGTGTGTGAGTGTGAGCGTATGTGTGAGTGTGCTATACTGTGTGTGAGTGAGGATGGAGGCTGGGTCCTCCTTAGGTGCAGGGAAGCCAGGCTCAGACAGGGGTGTCCCTCTGGCTCAAGAGTTCACAGTGATCTGGGAGTCATATTCCAGCCTGGAGAAGGAGGGGGTCAGCTCACCTCTGTTTCCATAGTCCCTTCTTAATTGCGAGCAGCAGGGAGAGGCGGGAAGAGGCAGAGGTTTGGGAAGAAGGGTATGTAGTGGTTAGATCATGGACAGGACCTGGAGTCCATGCCCCTGTGGTGGCTTAGACCGCTGCCAGACTATTCCTGGTATGTCTCATTTCCTGACAAACTGAGACCCTCAGAGGAGAGGCAGTTCCCTCCCACTGGTCCCCTTCTTTTCCCTGAGCCTGGGAGAGCTGAAAGCCCCAGTGGGTGAGAGGTGGGGGACTGTTCCCTTGCATCTGTACTGTAGCCAGGTGGCAGCCCCCCCAAGGTCTTAAGGGGGTGCTGAGGAAGGGGGCAGGAATCCACCGGTAGGCTTGGTGGAGGGCCCCCACCCACAGGCAGGAAGGGCAGAGCAGACCTCCCTCTTCTTGACCCACTCCTACCTACACCCTGGTCCTGCCTGGAGGCTTACCATCCAGTGTGTGGGAATTTGGAGTGCCGGCGTGGGGTGGGGTGGGCTTTAGGAACTGGGAGCCTGCCGTGTGTGGAGGTTGGGGGTGGGCTGTGTGACAGAGGTCTTTAGCATGAGAGAGGTCTATGTATTGGTGTGAGGATATTGGTGACTGAGTTTGCATTTGTATCTGTTAGTTTGTATGTGTGCAAGCAACATACGTGTGACTGTGCTTGTGTTTATCTGCAAGTTGTGTGTGAGTACCTGTTGGTGTGACCAGATGAGTGTGTGCGATCTATATTGGAGAGTGTGTGTTTGTGGAAGCATCTGTTTGGGTGAGCGGGTGAGAGATGATTGACAGGGAGGGGGTTGGGGGGCCACCCTCAGCTCCATGGCTTCAGCCTTCCTCAGGCCTCGCTTGGCATGGCCTGATATCCTGTCTGACTGTGCTGGGACCATGCTGCTGGGAGTGTGATTGCCTGGCTTTGGCTGACAGAACCTCATAGCCCCATGGGAGGGGAGCTACAGGTAGGGGAGGCGAGGCAGGGTGAGAGACTTGATTTTTGTGTGTGTGTATGAGAGACTTGATTTTTGTGGGAGACAGATAGAACTGGGTACAGAGCCAGAGCTGCTGGAGTCTGATGCCTGGGTCCAAGTCCCAGTTCCTCCACTCACTGGAGTGAGCTGGGTGAGTCGTTTCCCTCTCTGAGCCTCAGTTTCCTCATCAGAACAGTAGGGATTATGATGGTCAGGGGACCTTGGGGTATAGGGCCTGCACACTAAGTGTTACCCACCAAATATCCTATGAGACTGTTTTCCTCCAGACTCTGGGAAGTTGGCCAGTTGAAGGCCTGGACACTGGCCTCCAGAGGCGGGGGAGATGGCACCTCCTCCCCTTCCCTGGGCCCAGAAGGCCTGATTTGTCGCTACTGTACCTCTCCCATCAGAGGGATATGCGTGGAGGGCTCAGAGGAGTATAAGTCAGCAGTCATTCTGTCCATCCCCCTCCATTCTGGGAGGGTCAGCTCCCAGCCCCCAGACCAGCGAGCATTTTCCAGTCCTCTACTCCTTCCCATGGT
Source organism: Eubalaena glacialis (assembly GCF_028564815.1). Classification (NCBI taxonomy): domain Eukaryota; kingdom Metazoa; phylum Chordata; class Mammalia; order Artiodactyla; family Balaenidae; genus Eubalaena; species Eubalaena glacialis. The sequence continues at coordinate 117,492,750 of NC_083719.1, forward strand.
CAGAAGCAGGAATGGAGCAAGTCCTGCCCATTCCCTCTCTGGCCTCACTTTCTCCCTCTGTAGAGCCAGGCAGGTGGGGTGTACTGGGGTGGGAGGCTTGAGTGTCCCTTCTGCGAGGTCCTCAGAGCTGGCTAGCTCCCTCAGTGCCCCGCACCCGCTAGCCTGCAGAGCTGTGGCCCAGGCAGCTGTCCGGCTGAGCGGGTTAGCAACACAAGACAGATGGTGAGGGATTATCTCAGCTTCTCAGAGTGCAATGGCGGCAGCGGTTGGAGGGAGGAGGAGGGGGCTCTCACACCCTCCCCATGTGTGTATCCATACACACACACAAATGTACATGCAGCTCCCCACTCCTGCCCCAGACCCAACCCAGGCTCATGATATTTATGAGGTGGGCAGGAAGGCAGGAGGAGAGAGGAGATTCTGAGAATTGTTGAGAACCGTGGGACTTGGCAATCTTGTCCCTGTCCCACTGGACTCCTGGACCACAGGCTGAACCAGCTGGGCTTCTGAGAAGGCCCTCCCTCTGCCTCCGCTTCCAGGGTTTCTCGGCAGCTGCCTCCACTGGGAATGGTGTGTTCAGGAGAGCATGGACTTACAGAGAAGCCTGAGGCTCAGAGATGTGTGAGCTGTGCCCAAAGCAAGTTTGGCACACGAGCCGGCTGAGCTCTGGGGCTTGGCAGGTGGTGGAGGGCACCGATGGTGGGGCTCCTGAATCTTCTGCAAACAAGGTGTGTTTGCCCCAGCACTTGATGCTGCTGCCCAAGATCCCACAGGGGTGTGTGTATAACCTGTTACAGGAGCAGCTGCATGCACACAAGGACTCAGGCACAGCCTCCCTTTCACATATACTTTGGGTTCTGCATGCAGGCTGTCTGGAGTTGAATGACAGAGCTCTGTCTCCAGGCTCTGTCACTGGGAAAGAATTGGGGTGGGGTTAGAGCCCCACTGAGTGAATTCGCCCAACTGTCCCCTAATGTGCCACAGGCAGACAGTGGAGGGGCTTTCTCTTCAGCTTCAGCTAGAGACTCAGCACTTGTCCCCCATTCTCCCTTAGACACCCTTCCCTCCCCCCAGGCCTGAGTCATCAGTGCTGGGCCCCAGGGAGGGGTGTGGGCTAGGAAGCTGGGCCAGATTTGCAAATGGCCACCCCAGGGGAACCTTTTCCCAGCAGGGGGTGGGAGTCAGGAAGGGAAGGGCAGGGTGGAAGCCTCAAGACAGAAACTGTTTCTCTACTCACAGCTACCAATGTCCAGACCTCTCCTCCCTCCCCAAGAGTGACTCGGCCTGCTGGACCCAGGAGTGTGGACTAGGGGCAGTGCTAGGCTGCTCGGGTAGCCTGGTGCCAGTCTCTGCCCAGAGCAAACCCACTCCTCTAGGCCCCTGAGGCTTCAGCCTGCCAGTGTGCTCCTAAGGGTTCATGTGTGGGCTGTCTAGGACTCAAGGTCAGGTTAGCCTGAGGGTCAGCCGGGGAGCCAACTGGGCCTACCTTTGAAGCTGCATTATTTGTGGGCTTGCAGAACTTGGTGACACCACCCCACTGCTTCTGTCACGGACAAGACTCTCTGCACCACAAGCTCCTCATTTGTAAGCCAGGCTAGCCCCTCTCTCTCCTCTCGGCCTCCAGTCTGAAATGACCCCTGACTACACATCTGGCTCTCTGAAGGTGGGCACCTGGCAGGGTGCTGGGCGGAACCTAGAACCTGAGTCCTGGTCAATCTCTACCTCTCTGACCCTCTGGCCTCAAGCTGGTGGTCTGTATCCTGCATCGTGAGGGTTGGGCGAGACCATGTATAAGCTCCCCACCTCCCCTCAGAGCTTGACCTGGGGAGGTCCTACATGAACTTGAGGGGTCTGAGCTCCCCCCTCTCGCTCATCAGCGAGACTTTTCTGGTCGTTTTCTTAAGGTTTCAAAGTAACATTCTAAAGAGGCACCGTGAGAGCCAATCAGAGAGCCCATGTAAATGAGGAGTCGCTGATTGGCTGTCTCTTTCACGCCCTTTACGAAACTTCAACTTCATCAACTCGGCAAAGATTTTTCGCTCTGGCCTCTCGCGCCCTGCAGGAGGCGGGGCTGGGGGTCACCCGGGCCATCCCCCTGCCGCTTGGTGCCTGGCCCGCCGAGTCGGGCCACTTAGGGACATGCGGGGGCGAGTGCGCCGGACTCTGGGGGTTTATTCTGGCTCAGAATCCCGGCGGGGGCGGCCCGAGGAGTAAGCCCCCTCCTCCTCTTCTTTGTAGGACCGCTGCAGAGCGGGCTGCAGACCGCGGGTATCGAGCTTGGCTGGGCCGGATCGATATCTGCCCACTGGACTGATGCGCCAGGGAGTCGGCTCGACAGGGGCTCAGCGGCAGAGTGATGGCCGTGCAGCTCCCCGCCCCACCCCCTTCAGCGGCACTCCCCGGGAAACCGAGGCGGGGGAGTGGTGTCGGGATCGAGGGCGCGGCGTGGGGCAGGCGACACTCTCTCGTTTTGGGCCAAGGCCCTCACGGTGGGGGCGGGGGTAGCCCGAGGCCGCTCCCTGCTCCCCAACCTACGCTCATCCCCACCCCCAACGACTGCCCGAAGCTCGAGGTCTTCCCCGCCTGTATCTCGTCCCCTCGTCCTATCCGTCGCCTTCCTCCCACTCTCTTTGTGTGTCTCCTCCCTGGCTCTGAGGTCCCTCCCTTACTTCTCCTCTCTCTGTGGGTGTCTATCTCTACATCTCCGTCTCCATTTCTTTCTCTGCCTGACTCTGTCTCTAGCTGTCCCTCGGTCTCTGCTTAGGTCTCTCCTCGCCTCTTGCTCATTTTCACTTCCTCTCTTTGTCTGGTTCTCTCTTCTCTCCCTCCCTTCAGCCGTTCCCCCCCCCACCACACACACACACCTCACAGCCCTGTTTACGATGTCCCCAGGGCTGGCAGGTGGGCGGGGCTGCAGCAGAGACGGGGTAGGGAGGGAGACGCAGCCTCCCCCCCAGCTGTTAACCTTCACGCTTCAGGCTTCTGCGGATGGCAGAGGAGGGGGAAAGCCCAGCTGCCAGCTTGGCGGAGGTGACCAGGCGGGGACTGGGGCTGCCCCTCCCTCTGGGCTTGTCTCTGGGGAGATCTGGGGCCGGAAGGAATGTGATGGAGGGCGCCTCCGGCGGAGAGAGGCTATTGGCCCCCCGAAGGCTTTTGCTGGCCGGGCGGGTGCCCAAAGGGGGCTCTGAGCGGCGCCGGCTCTGCCCGCGGCCGGGCCGGACGTGGGGGCCGGCGTGAGAATCCCGCCCATCTGTGAGCCGGCCTCACGCCGTCAGACCCAATTTATCTCGCCGCCAAAGTTTCACAGCCATCTGCTCGAGTGGAACGGCTTCCAGCGCTGGCCCCACCGGGCCCCCCAGCCAGCGCGGGGATGTTTTCCAATACGGCAGTATTGCAGCCCCCCCCACCTCAAAGCAAGGAGTGGGGGGGGGGAGGCGGCAGAGCGCGGTGCGTGGGGCTGGCAGGCAGCCCTCTCCCGCGAGCGAGCCGACCCTGAATTTTAAGCGATTGATCAGGAAGCGCAGGCCGTTCCCATCACTTAGAGCAGCCAAATGCGACGGCGCAGGGATTTCAAGGGGCCTTTGCGGAGGCGGTAAAGAGGTCACCGTCACCGCGCCAGCCGGCGGGCAAGAGGGGGCGAAGGCCTGCGGGTACACGTGTGTACACACGCCTGTATACAACCACACCTGTATCCACGTGACCCCCGGGGCCCCAGCACTGACCAGAACTCGGCATTTGGATGTGAGCCCATCACTGTTCCCCAACCCCCATCCCCCAACCCCTAGCGCTGTCTGAGAGACCTAGCTAGAATTCCGCCCCTGTCCCAACAATGATCACCTTAGACAGCTTCAGCACAGGAAGCCCAACCTTCCTCCCCTCCCCCTATGTGCCTAAAATGCAAACGTTTGGGCACCTGCCCCTTGCACTTCTGAACAAGCTTGCAGAGGCAGATGTACCCTGGGCCCCGGGTAATCACACAGGTGTGCACAATTCAATTACACACTTGACCTCAATGCTCATGCATCGGTATACTCCCAGTCACCACCAACACACCCCCACAAACATGCACACAGTAGCTCCACCATTCTCAGCCCAGCACCGAGGAACAGAGGGCCTCCACACCCCCTTCTCCAGGACGCACACACATGTGCACACTGCCTCCCAAGACTCTGAGCTGCTGCTGTGTCCTCGGGGTGGGCGCCTCCACTGCCCTCCAGGCAGTGCGGGTGCAGACCTCAAAGAGAACAAAGGCCGAGCGGATGGAGGGAGGGGGGCTGAGCCCCCGGCCTCATCCTCCTTGGCGATGCTCGTCTGTCTCGGCTCCACGGCCACCGCATCGAGCGGCTCTGATTGCCGAGTAAATCACAGTGATGATCTGAATAATTATCGTCTCCTGAAAAGAGAAAAAAACAGGGGAATAAATAAACAGAGGAGGGAGCAGCCACCCGATTTCTCACAGCCCTGGGTGGGGAGAATACCTTGGGGTGGGTGTCAGTGGTCTTCTGCAGATCCTAAGGGCTTCTTTGGGATGCAGTGCAGGTGGGGGGGGGGTGGGCCTCAGGGCTGAGAGTCCTTCCAGAGAGGTGTAATTATGATCTGGTCCTCTCTCTTCATTCATCTCCCCAGGTTAAGTCAGGCCAGCTCCCATACCCATTCCACCCCAGCTGGCCTGTCACTGCTTCTCACACAATCAGGCCCACCTGTCCTGTAGAGCTCCCTCCTGTCTCCAGTCCTTGGTTCAAGCCCATCTGCCCCCTGGGATGCCCTCTCCCTTCCTCTCCAGCTTGCCTGACTCTCCCATCTCTGAAGGACGAACCCCAGGCTACTTCCTTTGGGAGGTTCTTCCTGACTGTCCAGCCTTCCAGGATCCTCCCCTCCCAATAGTCCAGTGTCTGATTCCACATAGCCTGACTGATTTGGGGATGCTCACCTGGTCTCCTCAGCTGGATGGAGAGCTTTGGTGGGAAACAGCTTTGTTCTAAGCAAAATAATGATTATAACAACAATAACAGCTATTACCCCATCCTGAGCATTACTGATGTGCTGGCCCCATGCTAAAATATCCTCTCACATGGATCCTCCCCAGAATCCTGCGTGGGAAGTAATATTCTCATTTTACTAACGGGGAAACTGAGGATTAGCAAGAGTGAAGTTTGGCTCTGGCCATCCCTCCAGGATTAAAATGCTGGTCATCTTCTGGAGTCCTCCCCCCACTGCATCCTACAGGTTGGAGGAGCTGTTCCTCCCCCAGGTCTCAGCCCATTCCTGCTCTTCCCACCTCCCCCACCTCTGTTTTCCTATCCTCAGGAGGTGTGCCATCCATGCATGGTGACCCTCAACCCTCTAAAGGGCACGACCCTTCCCCACAGCCCCGGCATCAAAGGAGGGGCAGCTCAGTCCTGTGCTTCTCCTGCCTGAAATGGTTCCAGATGTGGGACCTGCAGGGGCCTGCGGAAAACGTAGGGTGATGTTTGGCATATGGATAGGTTTCCTCCTGGAGGCTGCCCTGAGGGAGACCCATCCACCTCCCACCCCTGGCACCTGGTCAGTAAATGGGAGCAGAACATGGTTCAGGGAGGGGGTCTCCCCAGAGGCTGAGGGAGGAGGACCCCTTGTGGAGCCTGGGTATCTGGGGCAGGAGAGAAGCTGAACCCAGTGTGGGTTAGCCTCCTACCCTCCATGGGGGGCAGGCTGTGGGATCTGGAGCCTGAGGGCTATACCCATGGCTGGGTTCTCTGGGCTGTGCAAGGAGGCCCAGGACTTAGTGGTTTAGATTCCCCCACACCTCCACAGAAAAATGCCATTGTAGATGGGGGAAACTGAGTCACAGGTCCCAAACTGACTCCTGGCTAATGGTACCTGTGCAGACCTCTCCCATGGGGATCCTGATTCAGGGCCTCATGTGTTTCTGGGGACATGGGTGGATCTGAAAGCTTTTGTCTGTGGCTTGGGTAGAAAAGGGACAGGTGAGACATTGTATTGGTCTAGAGACACATCGAGGTAGTCCCACCTCTGGATGTGGGTGAAGATGAGGCAGGGCCCAGCCTGGCTCTGGTAAACCCTCAACCCCTACTCGTCAGGCCCCTGCATGTAACAGTCACAAACATAAGCACTCACACCTGGGTACACATGGGCAAGAAGACATTCACACTAACATCCACACACACACAGGGGTACACACAGCACAAATACGTACAAACAGGTACATACAGACACGCTCTGTGACAAACACACAGGATATGCAAGCAGACTGCACACACAAGAATCCACAGGCCTACGTGCTCACCCCCATACACATGCTTATGGAGAACAGACAGGCACAAACAGGTACATACAGACACACGCACAAAGACACGCAAGCACATTTGCACAGTGAGGCAGACGCACACATGTGCACACACGTAGGCACACACCAGATCGCTCGCCCCCACCCCCCTTCAGGGAGCTGGCTGCCCGCCAAGCGCGGTGCTTTCTGCTGGGTGTGCACAACCTTTCACAGGCTCTAATTGAGTCGAGGGTGATTTATAACTCGGCGGCGCCCCTGCCTGAGTGGGCTGCCCCCTCCTACTGCAGCCCTGGCCAGAGCCTTCGACCACCTCTGCCCCATCCTCCTCACACCGGGTCACACACACAGGCCCTTAAGAGGGAGAAGGGGACCTTTCCCTCCTTGCCACCAGCTCCTTTCTTTATTCTTGCCTTTCTCCAGGGCCAGACGCTGGGTGCTGAGAGTTTTTGCCTCAGCCCACTCACCACCATCAAACCCAACACTACACAGCTCAGCCTCGCGGAGACCAGTCACAGCCTTTCTAACCTGCCTGTCTAGGGACAGCCAAGACTTTGACTGCAAACCTCATGTGCTTCCCGACCTGCAGCAGGAGAAATGAATTTAGACATGAGAAGGGACTTTCTCAGTGTGTTGGGACTGAGGGGTGCGTTCTGGTCAGCAGGGACTAGGAGAGCCTGGGTTCAGCGTGATGGGAGAGGGGGAGGCCACTGGGAATCTCGTTTCCTCCCCCTTCACTCTTTTGGGTAACTGAGCTGTCTGTGACCCTCCCTCCCAGCTGTCCCCATGGCCTGTGTGCCTGGGCCTGTGATTAATCACATTCATTAGGCCTGGAGGTTTGGCTCATAAAGTCCCCTTGTCCACCTAAGAAGGAGCTGCAGTGAGGGCCTTTGTCCTGGTGTGTGTGCGCGGGGAGTATGCACCCTGACCCCTCACCTCTGACCCTGACGTGGACTAGCAGCTTCAGCCATGGTCCATGAGCTCAGCCTGAGAGCTATTTCATCCTCCCAGTGTCAGATACGGATGCTGTTAACCCATTTGACAGTGAAGGCAACCCAGGCCCAGAGAGGCCAAGTCATTGCCCAAGTTATACACTTGGTTCATGGTGGAGCTGGGATTTGAAATCAGACAGCAGAGCAAAGCACGCCTAACCCAGAGCCTGACCCCATCATGGAGTCCCATCTGGTCCCCAGAACTCCTGGTGCTCAGGGTGCTGTGTTTTGGAGCAGGAGAGGTTCCTTGGAGGGGCTAGCCCTCTCTATTCCCAGAATGGGCTTAGTTTACAGCATGAGGGACTCAGATTAGATTTAAGAGGGACCTTCCTGGCAGTAAAAAGATCGAGAGCCAAGAGAAGTGTGTGTGTGTGTGTGTGTGTGTGTGTGTGTGTGTGCGCGCGCGCGCACGCGCGCTGGAGAGAGGTGCAGTGGAGAGTCTGGGCTGCCCCTAAGGGAGTCCACATGGTAATGGCAGCCAACATTTAGTACCTGCTTATTGCCTATTGACTCACATAATCCCATGGGAGAGGAGATGAACCCTATTTTAGAGATAAATACAACTGATATTCTGACAATTTAAAACCATCTGCCCCAGCCTCATGGATTCAATGCAGCTGCACCCCCATTCCTTCCCCCCTGCCATGTTCTCTGGCCTCTGTGGCTCAGTGACCCCACTTCATCTTTGCTTGGGTCAACCTGGCTCTTGGCCCTCTCGAATTTCCTTGGACACATGTGAGTGAGGGTGTGAAGTGGGTGGCCTCGAGGGCATGGGGTGTGTCCCAGACTCCGATGGGGTAGGGATTTGTGTGTGGATGCATGTGTCAGTGTGTGTGCTTTTGTGACCCAGGTCTGTTTGTGTGTGGAGGTATCTTTGGGAGTCTGTGTGGGTTTGTGTTTGTCTATAGATCTCAGTATGTATCAATCTACCTGTCTCTCTCTGCATGGCCTGTGTGATGTGTTTGTTCGTCTCTGAGTTTCCTCCTCATTTGTCTCAGTGTGTGTGTATTTTTGTATGTCTGTCTCTCTCCCAGCTTCTGGGTGTGTCTCTATGTGAGCATCTCTGCATGCCCTGCTGGGTGTGTGTGCCCCTGTAGCTCTGTTTCTGCAAGTGACTTTAGGTGTGACAGCGTGCGTGATGGTGTGTCGGTCCGTCCGTGTGTCAGTATCTGTGTGTGTGACTGCGGGTGAAGCTGTCTTAACTGTGTCTGTGTGCATGTGAGACACCATGTGTGCGTGTCACTGAATGGTGCTGTCTGTGACAGTGTTTCAGGGCTGGGACTTCTGTGGGCACAACATTTCTCAGTAATCAGGAAAATTCTTTTCGTGTAATATTTTTTCAAAAATCGCAATTAATGCAAAAACGGCATGATGGAAAAATATAAAAATAGTAAAGACAGGATGAGTATGTGTGCACGTCTGCGTGACTGTGTATGTCGCGGTGCCCGTGCGTCCTCCCTCCCGCGCCCGCCAGGTGAGCCCACCCCACTCCAGTCACGCTGCGCTGGGCTGAGCCGCGGTAATTTCCGAGTCGGCGGCGGCTTTGTGTGCACCGGCCACTGTCTTGGGGGCGGGGATGGAAGGGAGGGTTATTTCTCCCCCCTCTTCCTTTTTATTGGGTCATTAACAACGGCCCGGACTGCCGCTGCGCCCCCGCCCCCCCCTTTCATGTCTGCCGCGCCTCCCGCCATTATCTCCCTCCGCCGCGCAGCGTAATTCGATGCCAATCAGGTTTGGGGCGCTGAGGCAGCCGGATCAAAGACCGGGCCGCGGCGCTGGAGGGAGCTCGGTGGGGGAGGGGCTGTGTCCCCCCCCCCCCGATCCCCGACGTCGGGGCACCCACCGTATGTCCCTACCAAGCGCCCAGGGTCAGACTGGGAGGCCCCGCCCGACCCGGGAAGGGGTTCAGAAAACCACTTGGGGAGACGAGGTGGTCAGCGGCACCGGCGCCCCTCGTGGGCTGGAGCTCGCGGGTGGTTTCCTGGGAGGGCCTGGCCTTTAGGCGGAGCCTTGAAAGATTTTGGTAACAAAAGTGGAGCTAGCTGAGAAATGGCATTATAGGTAGAGGGACGAGCTTGGGCAAAGGCTGGGAGGCACGGACCAGCAGTGTTTTAGGAATAGAGAAGAAGCTGGCAGATTGTTCTGGCTGGGTGGTTGTGCTGTGTTCCACGGGCACGGAGCAGTGGAGGGTTCTTGGGAGGGGAGGGACAGTATCTCAGCCTGCCTTTAGGACCATTTATCTGATGGTGTCCTCTGCCTACTGGAAACCCTGCTGACTCAGTTTCCGTCTCTGGGAGATGGGGACCCTATCAGCTCTCTCCACCTCCTCCAGGAGACATTAGTAAGATGGTGAACATGATACAACAAGCAAAGACAAGCACAACTCACATTTATTGAGCCCTTACTGTTTGCCAGGCTAGGCCCCAGTCTTGTTTCATCCTCACAACAGCCCTACACAGTTGAAACTAATTTTACAGATGAGCAAATAGAGGCACAGAGAGGTAAAGTGACCTGCCCAAGGATCCGCAGCTGGTGAGGGCCATGGCTGGGATTTAAACCAGGCTTACAGATCCAGAGCTCACAGGAAGAGGGTCCTCTCCTGGGAGAGCCCCTGCCCCAGCTCTCTATCCTCTCCCACCCCACCTGGGCCTTGGGGAGGGATGGGGGTAAAGGTTTTGAAGCTGCCAGTGTGGGGAGGTGATGACTCCACAGAGTAGGCTGGGTGGGGAGTGGGACCAGCATCATCCTCCCCAGACTCACAGCCACCTCCATTGCTTACAACCCTCGGCCTTGGATATGTCACCTGCTACCTCCACCCAGTCTGCTCCTTCCTCTGTAAAATGGGGTTAACAAGTTTCTTTGGCTTGTCCCTGAAGAGTCAGTGAGTGAATGCAGCAAAGGGTATTTTAAAAGTAAGGTGTAATAGAAATGGTAGTTTTTATTACCGCCATCAGCCAAAGACTGGTGTGTGTGTGGGGGGGAGCAGGGTTGTCTGCCAGACAGTCCCAGCAGAGGATAGAAAGTCCCTTTCTCCCCAAAGAAAATGTCAGTGTTTAGTCCCAGTGATTTTGGGGAGAGCTGTTCCCCTACCCCCAACTCCTGAGAAGGAGAGAAATAGATTTTCTCTCCCAAATAGTGCTGGGTCTTACAACTCTAAATATCTCAGACCAGAGAATGTTCTGAGCAAACCACGGTATACATAATACATGTTTCTGTTCTCAGCTAAAAACAGGCCTCTGGACCTCGAGGGCGCCAGCCAGCAAGGGGCCCTGCCTCTGTCCTCTACCCTCAACCCTCAGATCTGGGCTCTAGTAAGCAGGGGTTGGGGATTGGGGGGAGTGGGGAGTGGAGGCCCCTGAGCACTTGGCATCTTCCACATGGTTTCCTGAGTACCTACTTGGGCTGGGTCTGTGCTGGCGCTGGGGAGATAGATGTAGGAGGCCCACAGAGAGTGCGCATTCTGGTGCGGGTGGCCAGTGAGAGAGCACAGTTCCTGCACAAGGGGATTTGTGCTCACATGGGCCGGGCTTCTAGTGGGCTGGGGGTGCCCTCTCTTCCTGGAGGGACAAATGGGTTGGATTGAGAAGAATGAAGAGAAGTTTACCAGTTGAGGGCTGGGGACAGGAAGCACATTTCAGGAACATGCAAAGCCTGGAGGCCTGAAAGAATAGTGCACAGTGAATGTTTCTGGAGATGGGGTGAGCAGGGGGGCTCTGAAAGGGCAGAGCCTGAAGGAGCTTGGAGGTGAGGGTGCTGGGCACCCAGGGTGGCTTCACAGCAGAAAGTCATCGTACCTCAGCCTTCTCATCTGTACCATGGGCACAAGACACCACCCCACCCCTCCCAAGCCAGACAGGCCTTGGTGGAAGGTAAGGGAAGGCACTTGTGCTTTCACACCGCCGCCCACCCCGCCGCCCCACTCAGGGAACTAAGTCATGGGCAGAGGCTGGGGTGAGGAGGCAGGGATGCAGGGCTCTGTCCCCACTGTTCTCCATGCACATGGAAACAGATCCGGAGCCCCCTCCCAGACCTGGTCTGGGGTGCCAGATGGAGGTGGCCATGATTTGCAGCCCCAGGTGACATGAGCCTGTGGCTTTGGCAGTGTTTCCTGCTGGGGAAATGGGATCTTGGTTCTAGCTCTCTGGTCAGGAAGGCTGCTCTCCGCTGGATGGCTCTGCAGGGCCTGGCCTCAGGCCTGACCAGCTTCTTTTTTGCTATCTGTTGGTTCTATACCTCCTACCTTCCCGAAGGAGGTCCATTGTCCCCCATGCTCCACCCCTCCTGGGGAGTCCCTGCCTGGCTGGAGCTGGGTGCCTGTGTGCGTTGGGGAAGGGGGTGGCAGCGCTGCACACCGCAGATCCCAGCTGCCTCTGGACGCTGAAAAATCCAATTTTCTTCCTAATTGCCACCGCCCGCGCGCACTCTCTCCCCTCTCAGTCTACTTCTGCTTGGCGGTGCCTCGTCCCCCCCACGCTCCCCCTACTCCTGCCTCCTCCTGCCCACCCCACGGCGGACGCTGCCCACCCCCCCATGGTCACCCGTGTCGGGACGCACCATATATCATGTCTGCAGCCGGGAGGGGCTCAGGGAGTGGACGGCCCCCGCCCTGGGCTCCCTGACGAAATCGTCCTTTTCTGTGGCGGATGACAGGTTGTGGGAACAACAGCTTGAATTACGGAAAGAAGTTTCCCCACTGAGTTAATCTGCAGTGGCTGGAGGTGACCTTCTGGAGACGGCGATTAATCACGGGCCGTGGCGGGCGCCATGCCACGCCGGGCCCTTTGGGGGAATACTAATTCCACTACAAGATAAATCATAATTTGACAATAATCATCTGCCCTAATCACTCCAGTTCTTCCGTTTAATTATTTGTATACACCGTGTTTCTTCATCGAGGACCCTGTGTGCCCATGGGTGGGGAAGAGATGGCCACCTGGGCACAGACCCCTCTCTGGCCCCCTCAGCCTCTTGGCACTGTGGGTGAGCCTGGGAAGACCTGACTCAGAACTGCTTGGGGGTACGCTGGCGCTCAGAGTTGCGATAGCATGACTGGGGAAACTGAGACGCAGAGAAAGGCCAGACCTTGCCCAAGGTCCCACGTCAAGCTTGGGGTGAGCCAGGCTGAAGACTAAAGCCTATGATGTTCATTCCTAGGCGGCACCCGCTGCACCGCCCTGCTGAAGAATTGGTCCAGAGCGCCTCACTTCCACTGCCCAGCTCCCTGACCTCTAGCCCCAATCACCTGGGATGCCTGGTCCCACTCTCTATCTGCCAGCATGGACAGGGTTGCTGGCTGCTTCCCCTCTCCTTACCTAAGCCCTGGGCCTGGCTGTCCACTCGGGAAATGAGGATCAGGGGTTGTGGGCATCTGAGTAGGCATGGCCTACTCCTGCCTACCAGGTGCTGTGTGATTGCTGGCAGTTGACAGGACCTCTCTGAGTCTGTAGCCTTTATCTGTAAATTGGGTGAGGCTCCCTCTCTTCCAGGGTGGTGGAGACCTGGCCTGGTGCCAGATCTACAAGGGTGCTCACAGATACCTCCCACTGCTACTTCTTGTTCTGTCAGGGCCCAACTACTAGGGCCCTGCATTTCCTACTTCCACCCCCCCACCCACAACTCTGGCTTCTGGTGCCGCCATGCTCAGCCCTGGGTTGGGCTGCTAGGACAGCTCCAGGGATCTAGCTCTGCCCCTGATGTCTCCCCTTGGAGGGGCTGGCTAGGCTGCTGCCAGCTCTGGTTCCCTGAAGCAGGAATCAGAATGACTCGGGGTCTTTCTTCTTCCAGGCCAGCTCCTGGCACCGCATGATAGGGAGTAGTGGTAAGGAAGGGGTCCAGTGGGGGCTGTTGGACCAAGCAAGGCCCCCCACACGGGGCTTTTGTGGGAACCTTGGTGTGCCTTTGTGGCACGTAAGGGGATGGCTTCCCCAAACAAGAGCCAAAAGCCTAGGTGAGTGCTGATAGGGCTTCAGCTGTAGAGAATGATATAGCAATGATAAGGAAAATAACAGCAGTGAATGTTCATTCCCAACAGCAGCCTGCCTGGGCATCTCCTGGTCCCAAGGATGCTCTATGGTAGGCTGATGGTAGAAATACAGCCCTTATCCTCAGGCTGCCCTAGGCTCAAGGAAGAGATGTGGCCCCTTTGCTCAGATCTGAGAGAGAAGAAAGAAGCGGGGTGGGGGTGGGGAATGTAAACAGCAGTATTACCTGCCAACATTTGTGGAGCTCCTGCTATGTGCCCGGCCCCGTGCTTAATACTCTGCCTTTTTCACATCTGAGTCCTCATGATCATGAGTGAAGTGTGATGTCAGCCCATTTTACAGATGGGGAAAGCAAGTCTCAGGGAGGCAAAGTAACTTGCTCTGTGTCACCAAACTTGTGAGTACAAGGTTGGGATATGAACTCAGCCTCCTTCTTCATTCCCTCCCATCTCCCAGAAATCTTGACAAAGCCACTTTGTCAGTGTTGATCAGTGTTGTGGAATTTCTGGTCAGAGGATCTGGGGAAAGCTGAGCCAGTCTCTTCACCTCTCAGGATCTCCGTCTTCCCACCTATGAAAAGGGGTCTGAGGCAGTTGTAAGACTGTGTATGTGAAAGGGCAGCTGGTCCCTGCCTCGGCCCTCCATACTTGTAAGTCCCTCATGGGGTCTGACTTCCCTCCCTTCTGTAGTTTCCCTTCCCTCATCCTCTGTGGACACAGGGCTCCCTTCTTGGTCTTTGGCTAGACCTGTGCCCTCCAACTGCAGCTCCTCAGTGACCCCTGCCTGGAAGAGGAGATATGCGTGGGACTGGCAGTGTCTTGTAGCCTAGTGGCCTCCATCTGATGCCATTACCTGACAACCCCTGGGCAGATCAACCATGGCTTGTGACCGGTGGGGACGATGCTGGCTCTGTGAGATGTGTTTTGGTCAGGCACCCCCCTGGCCATCCCCAAGTCCTTACGCCATCCAACCTGCCTTTTGGGGCCAGTATTCCCACACCCCAGGCAGGGGTCTGGAGGGTGGCTGTGCAGGAGTACCCAACCCCAGCTATAAAGACCCGAGGGGGGTCATTTGGTCTTTCTGAGCCTCAGTTTCCTTATCTGCAAACCAGAGGTAATAATAATAAGCACTTAATAATTCTTACCTATTGTTAGTATAATTATCAGACCGCATGGTGAGATCACAGAAGGGTGAGCCAATTGTCACCCGCCCCTAGCCTGACCCTTAAGTTGCCTATTTGGGGTGTTCAAGAGGGGATGGGCATCCCCCCCTGCAGACAGCACTCCAGTCAGAAAGGCCAGGCTGCTGGGTCAGGCCCCTCCCACCTGAGTTGCCTCTCTTCCTGCAAGGGGAATGGCAGGGCGGGGGGAAGCTGGCAGGGAGGTGGTGGAGCGGTGGCAGAAGAGAAGGGAGGCAAAGGCTGGCCGAGTGGGGGAGAGATGGCCTGGGGGGAGAGCAGCTGAGTCGCTGGGGAGGGAGGGAGGCTGTCGCTATAAATACCTCCCAGGTAACAGGACCTGTAAATGAAGGGAGGGAATTAGTCACATTCCGCGGCGCCTCGGAGAGAGGACGGGGAGCAATGACCTGAATCCATGGAAGGGAAAAAATTAGGCTAACCTTGGTGGGGGCTGGTTAGGGCTGGATACTGTGCCTCCTCAGAGAGGTGCCCTGGACGCGATCTGCTGGACAGGCAAGGGAGGAGCAACTGTGGCAGGAAGGGTCTGGGAGGGATGGCTTGTCTGCTCCATGCCCATATGTGTGAGGGTCTCTTTTCTTCTCAGGGATTCCCTCGCCTCTCTCAGAAACTCAGACCAGTTCCTCATGGAAGTCTTTCCAGAGGTCTAGCCCTGGGCTTTCCTCATGTCACTCTGAAGCACGTTCCCATTTGCTGCCCTCCTGAAGGTCTCGCTCTTCCTGAAACCCCCATGTTATCATGCATTCAGCTCTGCGGTCATTCCCTGGGTTCCTGGTTCAGGCAGAGAATCTGCTTGGGAAGTCAAGAAGGAGGTGTCCTGCTTCCTCTCTGGACCCCACTGCCAGGGGGTTGGATCCATTTGTCCCTCACCAGGATGAAGACCATGGCCTGCTCCCCAGTCTCCCAGCTTCACCCCGCTCTGGGCCCACCCCCCTCCCCATGGTTGCCAGAGCAACAGTCAGTGCACCCCTCCCTTACTTGTACCTTCCTACTCCTCTAGGGATGGAGTCAGGCCCCTTGGCCTGGCATACGGAGCCCCCCAGATCTGTCTCCAAGCAGCTTTCTAACCACATATTCTGCCCTTGCTCTCCCTCACACTCTAAATTCTCCAGGTCTTTGCTCTGGTTGTCATTTTAACCAAGGATGCTTCCTCTTGCTCTGGCTGGCAGATTTTCATTTTCTCCCAGGCCTCCAAGTCTGAGATTCTCCTGGCCACCTCCCCAGCTGAGTTGGGTCCTCCCTCATCTATGCTCTGGAAACCCTTCTGGCAGGGGTAGTGTGGGGAAGTGGTTAAGATCCATGCGATATGCCCTCTGGTGAATAAATAAGCTCTCCATGCCTCGGTTTCCTCAACCCCTCATAAAAAGGGGTTCTCACAGTGCTTCCCAAGGGTGGTACAATTTGGGTGAGACGCTGCCTGAGGAGGGCTTAGCGCAGTCGGCGGGTGGCAGTTCTTGGGGTCACAGTATCGATCGCACTGTTTCTGTGTCTGCTTCCTCTGTGGGCTGTGAGATGGGGGGTAGGGGTGGCGGCGGCGGCGCTGCGTCCCCGTGTGACTCGTCGCCGCAGCCGCAGTGGCCATCTCGCGCCTGGCACTGAGACGGTCGGCAAATGTTTGCTGAATTAATGAGTAGGGGCTGCAGGGCGGGTTTGGGCTGCAGTTCCGCCTGGGCTGCTGCAGCTGGGCCGCCTGTGTACTTGTGTGAGCCGTGGGAGTATGACTGAGGGGTATCTGTGGGTGGGGGATTCGTATCCGTGTCCCGGGGGTCTGGCGGCGCCGTGGGCAGCCTGGCGCGCCCGCTCCCTGGGGTCCCCGCCGAGCGCCTGCCTGGCTGCGGGACCCCGTTGCCAGGAGCAGTCAGGATGCGGCAGCGTCTCCATGGCAACGCGGCATCTCGAGCCTCGCGCCGCCCTCCCCCGGCGCCCCGCAGTGGGCAGGAGGCCGAGCCTGGCAGCCCCTCCCGGCCCAGCAGCCAGCAAGCTGGGCCAGGAGGCCGAAGCCTGGTGGGAGGGACTGAGGAGGGGGCTCCTTATTTTTCTAGAGATGAGGGGCTGACCTGTCTTTACTTCCCTCTCCATCTGGGGGAGGTGGACAATATGAGGGCTCTGTCCTGTCCATGTGCAGCACTCCCACCCCCCCAACTTCTGTCCAGGAAATCAGGAACAGGTTCTGGTCAGGGCAGGAGACCCTCACCGGCCAAGGGACATCTCTGATCTAAGTCCACGCTGTGAAAATGGCACAATGATCCAGCCTCGAGGGGCTGTTGGGAGGGGGCACTGAAGTACTGCTGGGGAAGTGCCATCCTGTCCAGGGTATGAGTGCAAGCCCAGTGACTTCCAGTACTCACCCAATGTCCACCAGTATCCCCACTTCTCACCACTATTGCCCATGTCCCCAGTACCCTGAAACAAACTCAGTGCTTCCCAGTGTGGGCTCAGTTCCCACCTAGTGCCTCTGGTACTCACCCAGTATCTTCCCAGGGCCTGCCAGTACTTCCAAGTACCCACTTGGCACCTCCAGTTGTTATCCACTAGCCCCCTATGCTTACTCAGTATTTTCAAATATCCACTCAGCACCCCACCCCGCAGTTCATACCCAGTAACTATCTGGTGCCCTCCTTTCAGTTTAGGCTTGGTGCCCCTTAATATCCCCCAGGGACGACCCACTTCGCCGGGTACCTGCCTGGTGGCCTCTAGTGCCCTCCTCTTATCCACCCAGTACCCTACAATCAGTACCTACCCAGTACTCCTGTTCACCCAGTGCTAACCACTACAACCCAGTATACTCCCACTATGCACCCCCTGCCCCACTCTCTACTTTCTGGTAAATCTCCCTTATCCTCCTGATCTGCGCCCCTCCCCACTCCATCCCCCCAGCCCGAGCTCCGCCAGACCGCAGTGCTCCAGATGGCCAGGAGGGGGCGCGCGAGCGGCCAACCGAAGACCGAAGCGCGGGGCGCGGCCCGGGAGGAGGTCGAGGGGCTGCGTCCGAGGCCTTTGTCTTACGAGTCTGAGTCCGCGCCCAGGATGGGGCTGCATTTCGGGGAATTCTGCCGGGAGTGACCGCACCCCCACCCTTATCCTCTGTTAGCCCCGCCGGGCCCGCCGCCGCCGCCGCGGCTTCGGCTCTGGGAGGGGGCGCGCGCCCTCTGGTGGCCATGGAGCTGCACAGCTCCCTGGGCTGCTGCACGGGGACAAGGTGGTGCGTTCCTTCCCTTCCTCTTCCAGCGTCCTAGTTTGCTGGGCCTGTCCTAGTGCTGGCTCGCGGAGGGTTGGGGCTGGGGGTGGGGGTGGGGTGCGGTGGGGTTGTTGGCAATCCAGGCCCCTCTCTGGTGGCAAGGCAGAGGGACTGGAGCCTGGGCTGAGGGAGAACATTGGTTAGGGAGCTTGGGACTGGTGGTGGAGGGAGTGCTAAATCCGCTAAGAAATGGATCTCTACTCAAGGATTCAGTGGTGGGATGAATTGGGAGATTGGGATTGACATATATACACTAATATGTATAAAATGGATAACTAGTAAGAACCTGCTGTATAAAAAAAATAAATAAAATAAAATTCCAAAAAAAAAAAAAAGGATTCAGCAATTAGGGTTTTTATCCGGGGTGTGCTGCCTGAAGAAGGGCTGGGGCATGGGTGGATGGGGCCAGAGTCGGGTGGTAGGGTGAGGCAGCTCTATTCCAGGCCTGGCAGCTCCTGCCTGGCCCCAAGCCCTTAGCAATGGGATCCCCATCGATCGGCCTACTCCTGAATGATGCCATTACTGCCTCTGCCCACCTGCCAGCCCTCAGTCCTCTGCCCGCCAGCCTGGACCAGTTCCCCAATCTTCAGCAGTCCTGGGGTGCCCTTTCTCTCTCCCACAGTGTGTATTCTCTCTTCTGTGTATTGGGGGAAATAGATGGAGCTACAGCAGGAAGGATCCAGGTTAGATTCCTGCAGTCTGTCCTTGATTTGGGTGACCTTGGCCTGTAGGACCAGCCAGGGTCAGATCTGTTATCTTGTGCCCACCTCTGGTCTGGCATCAGGACAGCACTCAGCTAGCCTCTGCTCAATGGAGTAGTGAGTGAGTTCCCTTAGACTTATAGGTCCTTAGAGATGCCGCCTCCATCTTCCTCCTCATTGTGTGGATGGGGAAACTGAGGCACCCAGCAGGTAAAGAATTATTCCAGAATCACCAAGAATGGACGGGTGGGCCGCAGAGCAGTGAAGTGATGACCACCGGTCTGGTCTGGGTTTGGGCTCAGTTCTTATACTTACTGAAGGAGCTTGGGCAAGTCATTTCCTTCTTTCTAAGCCTCAGTTTCCTCATTTATAAAATGAGGATTAAAAACTCTGTCTACTTCCCAGGATAGCTGTGAGGATTAAATCGGACGGTGATGGTGTTGGGGAGAATAATAACGATTAGAGGCATTGTCAGCCAAGCGCTCACTTTGTGCCAGGTGCTGTGTCAAGTGACTCAGCACATGAGATCCTAGAGGTGATTATACTAGGTTGACAAAGGCTCTGGGCCTTCCTGAAGAGGCCTTGGTAACGAGAGCAGCTCACAGGCAGAGTGACGAAGCCCCTACCAGGCCTGGTGCCCGACTCCAGGCCTCCAGGATGAGCTCCAGCGCTCCTCTGCCGGTGCTCTGGCTGGAGGCAGAGGGAGGGACGAGATGACCTTAAGCTGTCCCCTGTGCAGCGGCTCCATGTTCCCGAGGCCTGGATCCGATTTCCGGTCCCAGGGGAGGGCAGAGGGGGCTGGTGGATGGAGGAAGTATGTGTCCTGGCCCGGGCAGCTGGACCTGGGGGCCTTGCCCCGGATCCTGGGGCCTTTCCTGCAAAGGGAATGTCCAAGAGCAGGAAGGAAGGAAGTGGGGAGGGGGAGGAAGAGGGGGAGAGAGAAAGGATGGGACAGGCCCCAGCTGGGAGTGAGTTTTCTCTGGGACTGGCCCAGAAAAGAGGACATCTGGATTAGCCTGGCTGAGAGGCCATGGGTCTGGTGGCCCTGGCTGGGGCCTGGATGTGGGTGAGGTGGTGGGGGGCAAGAAAAGAGGATGAGTCCCACCCTCCGTCTCCTCATCTGTGTAGCACGTACAAGAACACCCCCTTCCTGGGCAGGATGGGAGTAAAGAATGAGGTCAAAAATGCAAAGCGCCACAGGGGCCTGGTAGGTGCGTCATGTTTGAGTTAGTCCCTCCTCCCCCGCCTGGAGGCCTGACCTGTGAGACAATACACAGCTCAGACCTAGGCAAGGGCCTGTGAACTCAGGCATTCGTTCAACAAGCGTTATTGGGCACCTACTGTGTGTTGGGGCCTGGGGCTATTGGCGTGCACAGGAGCCAGTCCTGCTCTCACAGAGCCGGTCTGTAGTGAGAGAGGAGGATGAGTCGCTAGGCAGTGAGGGAAGAGCACAGGGCCTGTGACAGTCCAAGTGAGATGCCTGACCCAGCCTGGGAGGTGAGGGAAGGTTTCTTGGAGGAGGTGATATTCATGTCAGGACTCAAAGGATGAGTATGCATTAGCCAGAAGAAGGGGCGTGGTGGGGAAGAGCGTTCTAGGTGGAGGGAAAGAAAAGCAGGTCCCAAGCCCAGGGTTCAGGGAGAGCACGACTATGGCCGCAGCAGAATGTGTGGCAATGAGCCGTAGCAGGAGGGGAGGCAGGGCCTTGGGGCTCAGGGATAGGGCTGTGGATTTTATCCTGAGGGCACTGGGGAGCCACAGAAAGTTATAGGCAGGGGTGGCATGATCAGAGCAGAATAAGGCCCAGTGGAGGGCACTCAGGGCCTCCACCTCCGTGCCCTCATCTCTCACCGGTCCTTGGTGAGGAGCAGCCCGGCCAGAGCCTCATAGCCCCCTAGTAACTTCTCAGGTTTTCCCACCCCATTTCTTTGTCAAGTCTTCTTCCCTATCTGGATATTATTTCCCTGGAGAAGCCAACATCTTCCCCTGACCATGAAAACACAGCACAAGGAAGGATGGAGCAGCCCTCAGTCCCTTTTCCTTTCTGTCCTTCCTTACTCATCAGTAAGCCAAAGGGAGAGAGTATTGGTAGAATGTGTGCGAACCAAGTGAAATAAAAACAGTTGACTTAATTTGTGCAGTCTTTCCACCACTCAGGTAAGAATGAAATACATGTGCATGCACAAGCTACAAAATACAAACTGTATAATTTTGATGATTCTGCATATGAGTGAAATGTCCTTATATTTGCATTTAAAACTGGCATTGCATAATGTAAAGATGAACAGTAGAAGTCATGCTAGTCATTAAAATTTTTAATTTTTCTTTACTTAGAATGATATTAAATAGCAAATACAAAAACATCATGACAAGTTGAGAGACCACCTAGGAAAGGAAAAAGCTTCATATATATTACTATTAGGCATTTTCTCCTTGCTTTTTGGACGAGGAAGGGGCCCTGCCTTTCCATTTTCTGATGGGTCCTGCTCTGGGTGGAAGACCCCTCCATGTCTGTTTTAGGGTGGGAGGTGTGAGGGGGAGGACCCAGGGCTGCCCCCACCCTGGGCATTCCTTCTGTGGTGCAGCCAGTGTGGTGAGTGAGGCTTACAATTCCCTGAGCCCAGGGGTGCCGGCAGAAGATGGAACCGCCTCCTTTTCTATTGTATCCCTCCCAGCTGGGGGAAGACCTAGCCCTCCCTGGGGGTCCTGCTCTCTCCCCATGTGCCACAGTCCAGGGTTTAGGGCAGGGCATCTGGGGGAAGCCAGCCCCTTCAGGCCTGAAGATGATGCTGTCCCTGGCCTTGGAGGACCTCTTCACTGACTACCAGGCTGCCATCCAGCCTTTGAGCTCCAGGGGCTTCCTGGTTCCCTCCCCTTAAGACGGGGCTCCCCAAGCGCGGGACCTGCAGAGAGGCCTCAGAAGCAGGCTGTTGTGAAGCTGGAGAGGGCTTCTGTCTCCCCTCTCTCAGCACTGCCCCCAGCTGGGTGAAGGAGAGGGGTGGGTTCTCTCTCCTTGGCTTGCTTTTGGGGGACAGTGAAGGGAGGGACCGAAACCCTTTGGCAGTGATCAGCCAGCAACCTGGCGGGCTGCCGGTAGGAGGCCCTCGCTGTTGAGGCAGAGGGAGGGTGAGTGGTAGTGCAGTTAGGTGAGAGGAAAGAGCCTCCTGAGACTGGGTCTCCGAGGGGCTGGGGGAAGGGCAGGCTGCCTGGGGTGGTTAAGACTCCCTCCCCACTGTTTGCCTCTGGCTCTAGTCCCACCGACTAGTCCAAGCTCTCTGACCCTATTTCCTCCTTGAAATCTCAGGATAATGACTGCACCTGCCCCAAGGACCGCTGTGAACATTCTCTGAGCTAATGCACAAACAGCATTTAGTGTGGAGCTTGGCACTTAGGAGCCACCATTCACAGAAGCTCATTTGTTGTGGAAGAGGAGGTTGGTGACTTGGTGGGCCCTCCCTCCTCTGCCACCAAGAATGTCCTCCATCCCCTTTCCCTCTCCCGGGTCCTCCTCCTTTCCTCTACCCTGCTTCCCCACTTCCTCTCTCTGCTGTTCCTCTAGCATACTAGGCTTGTGCTCACCTCAGGGCCTTTGCACTTGCTGTTCCCTCTCTCTGCAGCTCCGGTCTCCCAGATGCTTGATGACTGACTCTCTCATTTCTTGGGTCATAGCATAAATGCCACCTCCTCCGGGATGGTGTGCCTGATTGCTCCAGTTGATGTCTTCCTGGTGAAGCCACTCTTACATTTCACTTGATAGGTGATAATTTTGTTTACTTGTTTTTTCAGCATCTTTCTCCCTTAACCCCCAGGCTGTGAACCTCATGTAGGTGGGCACCTTGTCATCTTGTTTCCAATGTCCTCAGTGACTGGAAGCGCATAATAGGTGCACCACACAGACAGAGCCCTGCTTTTCTGAAGTTCACAGTTTAATGAGTGAGGCAGGATTGAACAAGCAAACAAATGTTTTGATACATATTTATTATTATTATTATTATTTTAAAAATACGCCTTTATTTTATTTTTTGGCTGTGCCGTGCAGCATGTGGGATCTTAGTTCCCCCACCAGGGATCAAACCCGTGCCCCCTGCAATGGAAGCATGGAGTCTTAACCACTGGACTGCCAGGGAAGTCCCTATTTATTATTTTTCATTGTGGTAAGATATATATAACATAAAAATCAGGATCTTAACCATTTTAAAATGTACAGTTCAGTGGCATTGAGTCCATTCACATTGTTGTGCAACTGTCACCACCATCCATCTCCAGAACTCTTTTCGTCTTGCAAAACTAAAACTCTGTACCCATTAAACAATAACTCCCCATTTCCTGCACTCCTTCCAGCCCCTGGCAACCACCATTTTACTTTTTGTCTCTATGAATTTGACTACTCTACATAGCTCAAATAAGTGGAATCATGCAGTATTTGTCTTCTTGTGACTGGCTTATTTTGCTTAGCATAATGTCCTCAAGGTTCATCCATGTTGTAGCATGTGTCAGAATTCACTTCCTTTTTAAATAATATTCCATTGTATGTATATACCACATTTCATTTATCCATTCTTCTGTTGATGGACACTTGGGTTGCTTCCACCTCTTGGCCATTGTAAATAATGCTGCTGTGAACATGGGTGTACAAATATCTCTTCAAGACCCTGTTTTCAATTCTTTAGTGTATATACCCAGAAGTGGAATTGTTGGATCATATGTTAATTCTATTTTTAATTAAACATTTAAAAAAATTTTTTAATTAAAAAAAATTTTTTTTGGCTGCACCACACGGCATATGGGATCTTAGTTCCCAGACCAGGGATCGAACCCGTGTCCCCTGCATTGGAAGTGTGGAGCCTTAACCCGCCAGGGAAGTCTCTATTTTTAATTTTTTGAGGAACCATCATATTGTTTACTTCAGTGGCTGCACCCTTTTACATTCCCACTAATAGTGCAAAAGAGTTCCAATTTCTGCATATCCTCACAGGATATGCTTTTTTTCTGCTTTTTTTTTTTTTTAGTAGTCATCCTAATGGATGTGAGGTGGTATCTCATTGTGGTTTTTTTTTTTAAATTAATTAATTTATTATTTTTTTTTGGCTGTGTTGGGTCTTCGTTGCTGCACGCGGGCTTTCTCTAGTTGCGCGAGCTGGGGCTACTCTTGTGTGCGGGCTTCTCGTTGCAGTGGCTTCTCTTGTTGCAGAGCACGGGCTCTAGGCGCACGGGCTTCAGTAGTTGTGGCACTCAGGCTCAGTAGTTGTGGTGCACGGGCTTAGTTGCTCCACGGCATGTGGGATCTTCCCCGACCAGGGCTCGATCCCGTGTCCCCTGCATTGGCAGGTGGATTCTTCACCACTGCACCACCAGGGAAGTCCCTCCTATTGTGGTTTTGATTCGCATTGCTCTAATGATTAGGATGCACATTTTGAAAGAAATGTTTGGAGAGAATGGAGGGTAGGGAGCCTTTTAGCTCTGGTGGTCTGGAAGGAGGTGGTGTTTAAATTGAGGCAGAAGGGAAGGAGGCAGCCAGTGGAGGATCTGGGGGAAGAACATTTAGAGGAGAGAAAACAGTAAGTGAACAGGACCTGAAGTGTGAGTGAGCGCTGCATGTTTTTGCCGGAGAGATAGTGAGTAATGCGCAAGGGGGTGGATGTGGAAGATGTGGTCTGACGGGTGGGCTAGGTGATCCAGGACTTTAGGCCATGGAAAGGAGTTTGTATTTGCAGTTTACGGTAAACACTGGTTTCCTCAGGTCATAGGCAGAAGGGAGGCCGAGGGGGAACACGGGGACAGAGGGATGGATGGATGGAAAAGGGGGCTGATTGGGCGGTGATGTCACTGTTGTGAGTGCGACAGTGTGCGTGCACAGGACACGTGGTGCTTGCTGGTGTGTGCCTGTGTGCGTGTGTGCACCTGGCGGCCTGGGGCATGTGGGTGCTTGTGTGTGTGTGTACATCTCCAGAGGCCCCGGATCATCATGTGATCGTCTCTCTCAGGAGCGTGCTGTGCCCACCTACCTCATGCCCACAGTAGCCGCCCCAGCCAGCAGGGCGTGGTGTTGCTTCCTGGGCTCCTACCACCGGCCTGGAACCAGCAAGAAGGATCCGGTTGAGGCTGGTCTCCGAGTATGACGACCAGTCTTTGAAGGTTTGGAGACAAGGGCTTGCCCCCCTGAGACCAGGAGATGACTCCAAGCCTCACCTTTGCAAGGCAGCAAGGGACGCGGGGGCCACAGACTGGGCGAGCAGGGCCGGCTGCTGCAGTACCGAGAAGGGCCACACGGGGGCAGCCGAGGACTCGGAGAGGAGGCGGGGAGGGGAGGGGGAGGGGAGGGGGAAGGGAGGGGGAGGGGAGGGGGAGGGGGAGGGGAGGGGGTAAGGGGTGGGAGGGGAATGGTGTGTCCTGGGGGTACAGAGGGGCGGACAAGTCTGGGGAGAACCTCTGTGGGGCTCTGAGGTTTGCTTCCACCTCCAAGTGGCTGTGTGTGTGAGAATAAAAGGAAGCCATGAGCTCCTTGCCACCCCAGTGGTGTCTCATTTCATCCTCAGCAACAAACTCACAGGCCCAGAGAAGTGGAGGCACTTGCCGAAGGTCACTCAGCTGGGCATTCAGAGCAGGCCTGCCTGACCTCTCGGCCTGTTTTCTAACCACTCCCTACCCTGAATGAGTTCATCTGCAGATGAGTGCTGGTTTGTTGATCTATCTCTTGGCCTTACCTGACCCCAACATTCCCTGTATCATCAGAGCATGCTCCCTCTTGGGCAGGGCCAGGACAGTCTGGGAAGGGAGGCTAGGACTTGAGACTTCTCCCTGAGGCCCCTGGGGAGGAGGGGTTCAAGGACCCTGGGGTGAGCTCAGATGTATGCCCCCATCACCATGGGAAAAACAATGTATAGTAACATCAGTCCCCTTTCTGACCTTCCCCTTGGCTGAGGGCTGGGGTGGTGGGGGCGTGGGGATGGTGGGAAACTAGGGGCTGAGCCCCTGGCCTGCCTCTGGAGCCCCTACCCCCTCTGCTGAATCTCACCCAAGCATCAGGCCCAAGTCCCAAGGACTGTAAGCTGGGAAACAACCAGGGTCCTCCTCAAGAAAACCCACCAATGACTCTTCCCTGCATATAAGCGTGTGACTGAAGCGGTTTGTCCATCCTTGGAGAAAAAAACATGGATGGTTTTAGCTGAGACCATTGAACAGAGGGGCAGACTGAGGCCCAGAGAGAAACGGAGTCATCGAGGGTCATGCAGTGAGGCAGCGGCTGAGGCCCTGTGCATTTTTATCTGGAAAGGGCTAGAGAACCCCAGACAGGGGAGTCAGGAAGATATATACCCACAGGGTGGAGATTGAGGGGCCAGAATGGCAGTGATCTGGCCTCCTCCTCCAGAAAGTCCCCCCTGACCATCCCCTCTGCCAGCAATCTCAGAAATGGTCTCAGAGCTCCCTTGACACTTTGGTCAGGGAGACTAAAAACTTACTCTGAGTTGCTTTCAGGGACCTCAGAGACCCCCAGTCTATTCTCTTAGTCTGTCTAGAAATCTCCTCTCTAACCCTCCTGACATCTGCCCATCTTGCTTGCACACCTCATGTGACAGGGAGCTCACTGCCTTAAAAAGCAGCCTGTTTCATTGTAGGACAGCTCCTTCTAGTGAGACCAAACTGGCCTTCCTGTGCTGTTCCCTTGGTTGGAACTAGCTCACCCTGTGGAGCACCGAACATGTGCCTCTGTCTGTGCACACAGGCCCCAGCTGGCTGCAGAGAGGTCTGTGCCCTCCCACCCCCACGCCAGCCTTCTCTGCAGCTTAAGTGGTCTCAGCCCCCCGTAAACAACCTTTCCAGCCCTTCGTCTCCTGAGCAGCTCTCCGCTGGGTATACTCTGGGTGGGAATGGCTCCTTCTGTGGTGACTACTTTTTTCTCAATACAGAAGAAAATATGTGTTTGTTATAGGGAAATTAGAAAATACACACGAGGGAATAACATCTGCAATGCCGTCACACAAAGACAACCCCTTTTAGCTCCTTAGGACTTTCCTTCCAGACTGACGCCAGTGCGTGTGTTAATGAAGTGAGGGGTAAAAGCTGGTTGTAGGAGGCCTTTTAGGGGAGAAAGGCAGGTTTTGTTCAACTTAACACCTTGAAGGATCATTTGGTTGTGAAGACAGGTCTGCTCTGGAAGATTGAGGAAAGGGACAAAGAGAAGGAAAGGATCCTGATAATAAAGAAAGAAGAATTTCCAGTTTCCGAGGGCCATGCTAGAGATGTGGGGAAATGTTTCTGGAGCACTGTCCTCCCCACAAGCTCCCAACCACCATTTGCTCCCACTCTCCATCACCTTCCTCCTTCCTGAGCCGAGCCTGGGGCAGGCATTGCAAACCCAGGTTCCAACGGCAGTGGCCCCCTTTAGAATGGGGAAGTGAAGCCTGCAATCCTGAACTCCTGGGGATAAGCCTCCTGCAAGATCCAGTCACACGGTGAACTCTCCCCTTGCCCAAGTCAAGCTGTGAGTCCAGCTGGTGGCGCTGGCGGTGTGAAGGAATTAGGGGGGTTCCCAAGAGATAGTGCAGGGGAAATAGGACAATGCGTTCAGGAGGCAAGAGCCAGGTGGGAAATGGAGAATTTCCTGGAAAAAGGAAAACAGAGCCAGCTGTGATAAGAAGAAATGGAAACTCCCCAAGAACTCCAGGGATTGGGATGGGGGCAGGGATGGTGCATGGAGTAACCTGTGTCACGGGATGGGGTCTCTAGTGAGGGGAAGGGTAACCCCAGAGAGCTGATTTTCCTTCTCAGCTAGTGTGTATGTAGAGAGAATGTCTTTCCATTTCAGCAAATATTTGTCATGCACCATTTTCATTGCTGCATAATACTCCAGTGCTTAAAGGTGCTGCGATTTCTCTAACCCATGCCCTATTTTAGGATATTTAGGACTTTTTGCCATCATAATTAATGTTGCAGTGAATAACCTTGTAGCTACATCTTTGCCCCCATCCATCTTTATTCTCTTAAGATAAATTCCTAGCAATGGAACTGCTGGGTTGAAGAGCAGGAACAATTTTTTTTTTTTTTTTTAAACATCTTTATTGAAGTATAATTGCTTTACAATGGTGTGCTAGCTTCTGCTTTACAACAAAGTGAATCAGTTACACATATACATATGTTGCCATATCTCTTCCCTCTTGCATCTCCCTCCCTCCCACCCTCCCTATCCCACCCCTCTAGGTGGTCACAAAGCACCGAGCTGATCTCCCTGTGCTATGCGGCTGCTTCCCACTAGTTATCTATTTTACATTTGGTAGTGTATATATGTCCATGACACTCTCTCACCCTGTCACATCTCACCCCTCCCCCTCCCCATATCCTCAAGTCCATTCTCTAGTAGGTCTGTGTCTTTATTCCCATCTTGCCACTAGGTTCTTCATGACCTCTTTTTTTTTTTTTTTTTTTTTCCCCTTAGATTCCATATATATGTGTTAGCATACTGTATTTGTTTTTCTCTTTCTGACTTACTTCACTCTGTATGACAGACTCTAACTCCATCCACCTCATTACAAACACCTCCATTTCATTTCTTTTTATGGCTGAGTAATATTCCATTGTATATATGTGCCACATCTTCTTTATCCATTCATCCGATGATGGACACCTAGGTTGCTTCCATGTCCTGGCTATTGTAAACAGAGCTGCAATGAATATTTTGGTACATGACTCTTTCTGAATTATGGTTTTCTCAGGGTATATGCCCAGTAGTGGGATTGCTGGGTCATATGGTAGTTCTATTTTTAGTTTTTTAAGGAACCTCCATACTGTTCTCCATAGTGGCTGTAGCAATTTACATTCCCACCAACAGTGCAAGAGTGTTCCCTTTTCTCCACACCCTCTCCAGCATTTATTGTTTCTAGATTTTTTGATGATGGCCATTCTGACCGGTGTGAGATGATACCTCATTGTAGTTTTGATTTGCATTTCTCTAATGATTAATGATGTTGAGCATTCTTTCATGTGTCTGTTGGCAATCTGTATCTCTTCTTTGGAGAAATGTCTATTTAGGTCTTCTGCCCATTTTTGGATTGGGTTGTTTGTTTTTTTGTTATTGAGCTGCATGAGCTGCTTGTAAATCTTGGAGATTAATCCTTTGTCCGTTGCTTCATTTGCAAATATTTTCTCCCATTCTGAGGGTTGTCTTTTGGTCTTGTTTATGGTTTCCTTTGCTGTGCAAAAGCTTTTAAGTTTCATTAGGTCCCATTTGTTTATTTGTGTTTTTATTTCCATTTCTCTAGGACCTGGGTCAAAAAGGATCTTGCTGTGACTTATGTCATACAGTGTTCTGCCTATGTTTTCCTCTAAGAGTTTGATAGTGTCTGGCCTTACACTTAGGTCTTTAATCCATTTTGAGTTTATTTTTGTGTATGGTGTTAGGGAGTGTTCTAATTTCATACTTTTACATGTACCTGTCCAATTTTCCCAGCACCACTTATTGAAGAGGCTGTCTTTTCTCCACTGTATATGCTTGCCTCCTTTATCAAAGATAAGGTGACCATATGTGCGTGGGCTTATCTCTGGGCTTTCTATCCTGTTCCATTGATCTATATTTCTGTTTTTGTGCCAGTACCAAACTGTCTTGATT
Organism: Eubalaena glacialis; assembly: GCF_028564815.1. Lineage (NCBI taxonomy): Eukaryota > Metazoa > Chordata > Mammalia > Artiodactyla > Balaenidae > Eubalaena > Eubalaena glacialis. The sequence continues at coordinate 117,521,743 of NC_083719.1, forward strand.
ACTGTAGCTTTGTAATATAGTCTGAAGTCAGGGAGCCTGATTCCTCCAGCTCCATTTTTCGTTCTCAAGATTGCTTTGGCTATTCGGGGTCTTTTATGTTTCCATACAAATTGTGAAATTTTTTGTTCTAGTTCTGTGAAAAATGCCAGTGGTAGTTTGGTAGGGATTGCATTGAATCTGTAGATTGCTTTGGGTAGCAGAGTCATTTTCACAATGTTTATTCTTCCAATCCAAGAACATGGTATATCTCTCCATCTATTTGTATCATCTTTAATTTCTTTCATCAGTGTCCTATAATTTTCTGCATACAGGTCTTTTGTCTCCTTAGGTAGGTTTATTCCTAGGTATTTTATTCTTTTTGTTGCAATGGTAAACGGGAGTGTTTTCTTAATTTCACTTTCAGATTTTTCATCATTAGTATACAGGAATGCAAGAGATTTCTGTGCATTAATTTTGTATCCTGCTACTTTACCAAATTCATTGATTAGCTCTAGTAGTTTTCTGGTAGCATCTTTTGGATTCTCTATGTATAGTATCATGTCATCTGCAAACAGTGACAGCTTTACTTCTTCTTTTCCGATTTGGATTCCTTTTATTTCTTTTTCATCTCTGATTGCTGTGGCTAACACTTCCAAAACTATGTTGAATAATAGTGGTGAGAGTGGGCAACCTTGTCTTGTTCCTGATCTTAGTGGAAATGGTTTCAGTTTTTCACCATTGAGGACAATGTTGGCTGTGGGTTTGTCATATACGGCCTTTATTATGTTGAGGAAAGTTCCCTCTATGCCTACTTTCTGCAGGACTTTTATCATAAATGGGTGTTGAATTTTGTCGAAAGCTTTCTCTGCATCTATTGAGATGATCATATGGTTTTTCTCTTTCAATTTGTTAATATGATGTATCACGTTGATTGATTTGCGTATATTGAAGAATCCTTGCATTCCTGGAATAAACCCCACTTGATCATGGTGTATGATCCTTTTAATGTGCTGTTGGATTCTGTTTGCTAGTATTTTGTTGAGGATTTTTGCATCTATGTTCATCAGTGATATTGGCCTGTAGTTTTCTTTCTTTGTGACATCTTTGCCTGGTTTTGGTATCAGGGTGATGGTGGCCTCGTAGAATGAGTTGGGGAGTGTTCCTCCCTCTGCAATATTTTGGAAGAGTTTGAGAAGGATAGGTGTTAGCTCTTCTCTAAATGTTTGATAGAATTCGCCTGTGAAGCCATCTGGTCCTGGGCTTTTGTGTGTTGGAAGATTTTTAATCACAGTTTCAATTTCAGTGCTTGTGATTGGTCTGTTCATATTTTCTATTTCTTCCTGGTTCAGTCTCGGCAGGTTGTGCATTTCTAAGAATCTGTCCATTTCTTCCAGGTTGTCCATTTTATTAGCATAGAGTTGCTTGTAGTAATCTCTTATGATCGTTTGTATTTCTGCAGTGTCAGTGGTTACTTCTCCTTTTTCATTTCTAATTCTATTAATTTGAGTCTTCTCCTTTTTTCTCTTGATGAGTCTGGCTAATGGTTTATCAATTTTGTTTATCTTCTCAAAGAACCAGCTTTTAGTTTCATTGATTTTTGCTATTGTTTCCTTCATTTCTTTTTCATTTATTTCTGATCTGATCTTTATGATTTCTTTCCTTCTGCTAGCTTTGGGGTTTTTTTGTTCTTCTTTCTCTAATTGCTTTAGGTGCAAGGTTAGGTTGTTTATTCGAGATGTTTCCTGTTTCTTGATGTAGGCTTGTATTGCTATAAACTTCCCTCTTAGAACTGCTTTTGCTGCATCCCATAGGTTTTGGATCGTCGTGTCTCCATTGTCATTTGTTTCTAGGTATTTTTTGATTTCCCCTTTGATTTCTTCAGTGATCACTTCGTTATTAAGTAGTGTATTGTGTAGCCTCCATGTGTTTGTATTTTTTACAGATCTTTTCCTGTAATTGATATCTAGTCTCATAGCGTTGTGGTCGGAAAAGATACTTGATACGATTTCAATTTTTTTAAATTTACCAAGGCTTGATTTGTGACCCAAGATATGATCTATCCTGGAGAATGTTCCATGAGCACTTGAGAAAAATGTGTATTCTGTTGTTTTTGGGTGGAATGTCCTATAAATATCAATTAAGTCCATCTTGTTTAATGTATCATTTAAAGCTTGTGTTTCCTTATTTATTTTCATTTTGGATGATCTGTCCATTGGTGAAAGTGGGGTGTTAAAGTCCCCTACTATGATTGTGTTACTGTCGATTTCTCCTTTTATGGCTGTTAGTATTTGCCTTATGTATTGAGGTGCTCCTATGTTGGGTGCATAAATATTTACAATTGTTATACCTTCCTCTTGGATCGATCCCTTGATCATTATATAGTGTCCGTCTTTGTCTCTTGTAATTGTCTTTATTTTAAAGTCTATTTTGTCTGATATGAGAATTGCTACTCCAGCTTTCTTTTGATTTCCATTTGCATGGAATATCTTTTTCCATCCCTTCACTTTCAGTCTGTATGTGTCTCTAGGTCTGAAGTGGGTCTCTTGTAGACAGCATATATATGGGTCTTGTTTTTGTATCCATTCAGCCAGTCTGTGTCTTTTGGTGGGAGCATTTAATCCATTTACATTTAAGGTAATTATCGATATGTATGTTCCTATTCCCATTTTCTTAAATGTTTTGGGTTTGTTATTGTAGGTCTTTTCCTTCTCTTGTGTTTCCTGCCTAGAGAAGTTCCTTTGGCATTTGTTGTAAAGCTGGTTTGGTGGTGCTGAACTCTCTCAGCTTTTGCTTGTCTGTAAAGGTTTTAATTTCTCCATCAAATCTGAATGAGATCCTTGCTGGGTAGAGTAATCTTGGTTGTAGGTTTTTCTCCTTCATCACTTTAAGTATATCCTGCCACTCCCTTCTGGCTTGCAGCGTTTCTGCTGAAAGATCAGCTGTTAACCTTATGGGGATGCCCTTGTGTGTTATCTGTTGTTTTTCCCTTGCTGCTTTTAATATGTTTTCTTTATATTTAATTTTTGATAGTTTGATTAATATGTGTCTTGGTGTGTTTCTCCTTGGATTTATCCTGTATGGGACTCTCTGTGCTTCCAGGACTTGATTAACTATTTCCTTTCCCATATTAGGGAAGTTTTCAACTATAATCTCTTCAAATATTTTCTCAGTCCCTTTCTTTTTCTCTTCTTCTTCTGGGACCCCTATAATTCGAATGTTGGTGCGTTTAATGTTGTCCCAGAGGTCTCTGAGACTGTCCTCAGTTCTTTTCATTCTTTTTTCTTTATTCTGGTCTGCAGTAGTTATTTCCACCATTTTATCTTCCAGGTCACTTATCCGTTCTTCTGCCTCAGTTATTCTGCTATTGATCCCATCTAGAGTATTTTTAATTTCATTTATTGTGCTTGTCATCGTTTCTTGGTTCCTCTTTAGTTCTTCTACGTCCTTGTTAAATGTTTCTTGCATTTTGTCTATTCTATTTCCAAGACTTTGGATCATCCTTACTATCATTATTCTGAATTCTTTTTCAGGTAGACTACCTATTTCCTCTTCATTTGTTAGGTCTGGTGTGTTTTGACCCTGCTCCTTCATCTGCTGCGTGTTTTTCTGTCTTCTCATTTTGCTTATCTTACTGTGTTTGGGGTCTCCTTTTCACAGGCTGCAGGTTCGTAGTTCCCGTTGTTTTTGGTATCTGTCCCCAGTGGCTAAGGTTGGTTCAGTGGGTTGTGTAGGTTTCCTGCTGGAGGGAACTAGTGCCTGTGTTCTGGTGGATGAGGCTGGATGTTGTCTTTCTGGTGGGTTCGTCCACGTCTGGTGGTGTGTTTTGGGGTGTCTGTGGCCTTATTATGATTTTAGGCAGCCTCTCTGTTAATGGATGGGGCTGTGTTCCTGTCTTGCTAGTTGTTTGGCATAGGGTGTCCAGCACTGTAGCTTGCTGGTCGTTGAGTGAAGCTGGGTCTTGATGTTGAGATGGAGATCTGTGAGAGATTTTCGCCGTTTGGTATTACGTGGAGCTGGGAGGTCTCTTGTGGACCAGTGTCCTGAAGTTGGCTCTCCCACCTCAGAGGCACAGCCCTGATGCCTGGCTGGAGCACCAAGAGCCTTTCATCCACACGGCTCAGAATAAAAGGGAGAAAAAATGGAAAGAAAGAAAAAAAGAGGATAAAATAAAATAAAATAAAGCAATTATAATAAAAAATAAGAAAAAAAATTATTAAGAGTAAATTTATTAAGAAAAAAAAATTTTTTTAATTTTTAAAAATAGATTTATTAATTTTTTATACTAAAAATAAGAAAGAAATTATTTAGAAAAAATTTATTAAGAAAAAAAATTTTTTAATTTTTTAAAATAAAAAATATGAAAAAACTTATTAAAAATTTTTTTAAAAATAGAAAATAAGGAAAAAATTATTAAGAAAACATTTATTAGGGAAAAAAAAATTTTTTAAGCCAAAAAAAAAAAAAAAAAAAAACGGACGGACCTAACCCTAGGACTAACGGTGAGAGCAAAGCTATACAGACAAAATCTCACCCAGAAGCATACACATCTACACTCACAAAAAAAAGGAAAAGGGGAAAAGTTAATATATCCTGCTCCCAAAGTCCACCTCCTAAATTTGGGATGATTCGTTGTTTATTCAGGTATTCAACAGATGCAGGCACATCAAGTTGTTTGTGGAGCTTTAATCCGCTGTTTCTGAGGCTGCTGGGAGAGATTTCCCTTTCTCTTCTTTGTTCGTACAGCTCCCGGGGTTCAGCTTTGGATTTGGACCCGCCTCTGCATGTAGGTCCCCTGAGGGCGTCTGTTCCCCGCCCAGACAGAACGGGGTTAAAGGAGCAGCTGATTCGGGGGCTCTGGCTCAGTCAGGCCGGGGGGAGGGAGCGGTACGGAGGAGGCGGGGCGAGCCTGCGGCGGCAGAAGCCGGCGTGACGTTGCAGCAGCCTGAGGCGCGCCGTGCGCTCTCCCGGGGAAGTTGTCCCCGGATTACGGGAGCCTGGCCGTGGCGGGCTGCACAGGCTCCCGGGAGGGGCGGTGTGGAGAATGACCTGTGCTCGCCCACAGGCTGTTTGGTGGCGGCAGCAGCAGCCTTAGCGTCTCATGCCCGTCTCTGGGGTCCGCGCTGATAGCCGCGGCTCGCGCCCGTCTCTGGAGTTCGTTTAAGTGGCGCTCTGAATCCCCTCTCCTTGCACGCCGCGAAACAAAGAGGCAAGAAAAAGTCTCCTGCCTCTTCGGCAGCTGCAGACTTTTTCTCGTGCACCCTCCCGGCTAGTTGTGGTGCGCTAGACCCTTCAGGCTGTGTTCACGCAGCCAACCCCAGCCCTCTCCCTGGGATCCGACCGAAGCCCGCGCCTCAGCTCCCAGCCCCCGCCCGCCCCGGCGGGTGAGCAGACAAGCCTCTCGGGCTGGTGAGTGCTGCTCGGCGCCGAGCCTCTGTGCGGGAATCTCTCCGTTTTTCCCTCTGCGTCCCTGTTGCTGTGGGATCCGCGCTGATAGCCGCGGCTCGCGCCCGTCTCTGGAGCTCGTTTAGGCGGCGCTCTGAATCCCCTCTCCTTGCGCGCCGCGAAACAAAGAGGCAAGAAAAATTCTCTTGCCTCTTTGGCAGCTGCAGTCTTTTTCCCGGACTCCCTCCCGGCTAGCACCGAAGCCTGAGCCCCAGCTCCCAGGCCCCACCCGCCCCGGCGGCTGAGCAGACAAGCCTCTCGGGCTGGTGAGTGCTAGTCGGCACCGCTCCTCTGTGCGGGAATCTCTGCTTTGCCCTCCGCACCACTGTGGCTGCGCTCTCCTCCGTGGCTCCGAAGCGTCCCCCCTCTGCTACCCGCAGTCTCTGCCCACGAAGGGGCTTCCTAGTGTGTGGAAACCTTTCCTCCTTCACAGCTCCCTCCCACTGGTGCAGGTCCCGTCCCTATTCTTTTGTCTCTGTTATTTCTGTTTTCTTTTGCCCTACCCAAGTACGTGGGGATTTTCTTGCCTTTTGGGAGGTCTGACGTCTTCTGCCAGCGTTCAGTGGGTGTTCTGTAGGAGCAGTTCCACGTGTAGATGTATTTCTCATGTATCTGTGGGGAGGAAGGTGATCTCCGCGTCTTACTCTTCCGCCATCTTGCCCCTCCCTCCAGGAACAATTTTTAAGGCTTTTGATACTTGTTGAAAAATTTCTTCCCAGAAGGTGGCAGCACTTTGGCTCCTAATGGGTAACAGCTGTGTGAATGTGCCTATTTCCCCACACCTTGACCATCAGTTGTCTTCTTTTCACAATATTTTATTACTCAAATTTTAGACTTATAGAAAAGTTGAACAAATTTTACAGTGAACACCCATATAGCCACCACTCAGATTTGACAATTTACATTATATTATATTTGCTCTCTCACCATCTATGCATGTCTCCTCCCTCCATCAGTTCATCTGTGTTTTTGGACGTATTTCAATGTAAGTTACAGGTATCAGTACATTTCACCCCTGACATTTCAACATGCATATCACTAACTAGAGTTCAATATTTGTGTATGGTTCTTTGCTTTTTTAGACGAAACATATATTATGAAAAGCACAAATCTTAAGTATATAATTGGTTGAGTTTTGACAAGTGCATATACTTGTATACCCCAACTCCTATCAAGATATAGAATATTTCCATCAGTCCAGAAAGTTTCTTAGTCACCCCGTGACCCCACTGTTCTGGTTTCTTTCCACAGTAGCTTAGTTCTGCCCATTCTGGACCGTCATAAAATGGAATCATATAGTATCTACTCTTTTTTGTGTCTGGCTTATTGCATTCAGCATAAAGTTTGGAGATTCATTCACGTTATTGTGTATATCAGTAGTTTGTTCCTTTTTTTTGTTGAGTAGAATTCTACTGTATGGATGTATAGCAGTTTGTTAATCCATTTGCCTCTTGATGGACACCTGAATACCACTGAAGGTTGTAATGACAGGGTTGGCTGCAGTTGCCCTGGCAATCAACTGGACACCTGAATACCACTGAAGGTTGTAATGACAGGGTTGGCTGCAGTTGCCCTGGCAATCAACTGGACACCTTGGGCTGTTTCTCATGTACAGACGAATGGATGGCTGCCCAGCTAGGTCTTCCTGACCTTGAACTTGTACTTTGTTGGAATTTGAATGGCTTTTCCATTTGTCCTCATTAAATTCCATTTTGTTGGTTTTGACTTAACCCTCCAGTCAGTCCTGATAGTGATGAGAGTAGCAAACTCACATACACTTACCATGTGCCAGACACTGAGCTAACTCATTCAGGCTTCAGAACAACCCTACTGAGGAACTACTATTATCCCCATTTTAGAGATGAGGAAATTGAGGCACAGGTTAAGTAACTTGACCAAGTCAACCCAGTCACAAATGAGCTGGGAATAGAACCAGGTAGTCTGGATCCAGACATCGTGATCTTAACCACTCACTCTATTGCCTCTTTTTGGCTTCGGATGTCATCTCCCTCCATCTTCCACTTTCTGCAAGCACACTGAGTATGCCTCTGGGTCTTCATCCAGATTACTGGTTAAAAAGCAAAACCAGGGAATTCCCTGGTGGTCCAGTGGTTAGGACTCTGTGCTTTCACTGCCGAGGGCTTGGGTTCGATCCCTGGTCAGGGAACTTAGATCCCACAAGTCACGGAGCGCAGCCAAAAAAAAAAATCTATGGACCAGATAAGTCCAGGGCGAAGGACAGAACTTGGTGGCATGCCTCTAAAGATCTCCTCTACCACATTTTGTTTATCCCTTCATCTGTTGGACTCTTAGGTTTTTTCCACCTTTTGGCTATTGTGAATAATACTGCTATCAAGTTTGTTAATTGCTATTTCATAATCCTTTTCTCATCAGGTTCTCCTCAACCATTCCCACTACGATGGCTCTTGTCAAGGTCCCCAGGGACGTCCGTGTTGCTAAATCCAATGATCAGTTTTCAGTTCTCATCTCATGTGATCCATCAGGAGCGTTTGACTTGGTTCATCTCTGTCCTCCTTGATACGTTTTCTTCATTTGGTTATGGGATCCCACATTCTCCTGCGTTTCCCCTGCCTCTCTGGATGCTCCTTCTCAGTCCCCCATCTTGTGCTCCCCTTTCCCCCACCTACCTCTTCATATGGGAAGCCCTCAGGGCTCCTTTCCTGGCCCTCTGACATACCCTGCCCCCACTCCTAGGTGGCCTCATGACTTCTCCCAAATGCCCATCTCTAGCCTGGACCTTCCTCAAGTATCCATCTGTCTATCTCTGACATCTCCACGTGGGTGGCCAACTGATGTCTCAATCTCCACCTGTCCTCCTCAAGCACATACTTCCCCACCTTAGTTCCCAGCAACTCCATCCTTCCTATTGTTTGGGTTCTCATATTTTGCTTTACTCTTGACTCCTTTTTTTCTGACACCCCACACCCAATCCCTCAACTCATCTTATTGGCTTTAACTTCAAAATACATCCAGAATCTGGCCACTTCTCACCAGCTCCGCTGCTACCACCCTGGTCTGAGTTCCCATCAACTCTCCCCTGGAATTCTGCAGTAGCCTCACTGGTCTCCAGGCTTGACCCTGACCCCTCCTATCTATCCCCAACAGCCAGAGGAATCCTTTAAACATATAAGTCAAATCAGGTCAGTTCTTTGTCCTAAAGCTTGGGTGGCTCCTCATGTCACTCAGCATCAAAGCCAAAGACCATATAATGACCTTCAAGGCCCTATGTCACCTGGCCCCTTCCTCTCCGCCTCATCTCCTCCACTCTCCCCTTGTTCCCTTTGTTCCTTGCTGTTCCAAGGACACACTGGGCACACTCCTACCTCAGGGCCTTTGCACTGGCTGTTCTTGTTCCTTGGAAATCTCCTCCCCCAGATAGCTACATGAGAAATTCTTTTTACCTCTTTCTTGTCTTTGCTTGAATTCACCTTCTCAAGGTGTCTAGCAGTAGCACTCTGTTTATTTATTTTTTAACATCTTTTTTGGAGTGTAATTGCTTTACATTGTTGTTAGTTTCTGCTGTATAACAAAGTGAATCAGCTACACGTATACATATATCCCCATATCCCCTCCCTCTTGCGTCTCCCTCCCACCCTCCCTATCCCACCCCTCTAGGTGGTCACAAAGCACCGAGCTGGTCTCCCTGTGCTATGCGGTTGCTTCCCACTAGCTATCTGTTTTCCATTTGGTAGTGTATATATGTCAATGCCACTCTCTCACTTTGTCCCAGCTTACCCTTCCCCCTCCCCGTGTCCTCAAGTCCATATTCTACATCTGCGTCTTTATTCCTGTCCTGCTCCTAGGTTCTTCAGAACCATTTTGGGTTTTTTTAGATTCCATATATATGTGTTAGCATACAGTATTTGTTTTTCTCGTTCTGACTTACTTCACTCTGTATGACAGACTGTAGGTCTATCCACCTCACTACAAATAACTCAATTTCGTTTCTTTTTATGGCTGAGTAATATTCCATTGCATATATGTGCCACATCTTCTTTATCCATTCATCTGTTGACAGACACTTAGGTTGCTTCCATGTCCTGGCTATTGTAAATAGAGCTGCAATGAACATTGTGGTACATGACTCTTTTTGAATGATGGTTTTCTCAGGGTATATGCCCAGGAGTGGGATTGCTGGGTCGTCTGGTAGTTCTATTTTTAGTTTTTTAAGGAACCTCCATACTGTTCTCCATAGTGGCTGTATCAATTTACATTCCCACCAACAGTGCAAGAGGGTTCCCTTTTCTCCGCACCCTCTCCAGCATTTATTGTTTGTAGATTTTTTGATGATGGCCATTCTGACCGGTGTGAGGTGATATACCTCATTGGAGTTTTGATTTGCATTTCTCTAATGATTAGTGATGCTGAGCATTCTTTCACGTGTTTGTTGACAATCTGTATATCTTCTTTGGAGAAATGTCTATTTAGGTCTTCTGCCCATTTTTGGATTGGGTTGTTTGTTTTTTTGATATTGAGCTGCATGAGCTGCTTGTATATTTTGCAGATTAATCCTTTGTCAGTTGCTTTGTTTGCAAATATTTTCTCCCATTCTGAGGGTTGTCTTTTCGTCTTGTTTATGGTTTCCTTTGCTGTGCAAAAGCTTCTAAGTTTCATTAGGTCCCATTTGTTTATTTTTGTTTTTATTTCCATTTCTCTAGGAGGTGGGTCAAAAGGATCTTGCTGTGATTTATGTCATAGAGTGTTCTGCCTATGTTTTCCTCTAAGAGTTTTATAGTGTCTGGCCTTACATTTAGGTCTTTAATCCATTTGGAGTTTATTTTTGTGTATGGTGTTAGGGAGTGTTCTAATCTCATTCTTGTACATGCAGCTGTCCGGTTTCCCAGCACCACTTATTGAAGAGGAGTAGCACTCTATTTAAAGTTGCAATACCCCTCACCCTGTCCACCTCCTGGGCCCTTCTACACTGCCCTATTTCCCCCTGTAGTACTCATCATTGTCTATAATATTATAAATTTTACTTATTTATTGTGTTTATTGTTTCATTTCTTCCCCCACCCCCACTGGAAATGCTTTAGGAGGGCAAGGATTTTCGCCTCTTTTGTTTACTGCTATGATTCACCCAGAAGCATGAATATGTAATGCCTCAACGACAATTCGATGAATGAATGAAGGAAAGAAGAAAGAAAGTAGGATAATTTGGGAAGGGGTCTGCAGTCTAAAAGTGGGTTGGAGCCAAGAAAATATGGGCTTCTGGCATGGCCAGGTGTCGTGCATGTCAGTGCTGTTTGCTGTGCAGCAGCCGTCTTCCTCCTCCTGGTGATTCCTCTCCCTGTTTTCCTTTGGAACAATTTCCCCTCCCACTATTGGTCCATACAGATTACCTGGGGCTGACTCCACTCCTCACTCCAAGGGGGGCAGTGACTCCTTAGGCCACAGTGACTGGTTCAGGGCTGGGCATATTTCGCTAGCTGGGCCAATGAGACTGCATCCTAAGACTTTTGCTTACATTCTTGGGATGGGGAAGTTTTCTTCCCTCAAAGCTAGACAGAAGCTCAGAGCTGCCTTAGCCACACTTTGTTGGAAGAGGTTACCTGGAAATGAAGCCCACACAGAGGAATAGTGGACTACAGATGTGGAGAAAGACCACTTTTGGGAGCCTGGATTTGGTACTTCCTGCAGCTGGATCTACTCCTGGACTTTTCATTTACTTGAGCCCCCTTTCACTGAGGCCGGCTTCTGTCACTTGCAGCCACTTAAACTGTACCTGCCTGAGCTCCTGAACTGGGAAGTGAGGAAGGGGCGGAGCAGGGTCAGCAGGTGGCAGTCCCAGGTGAGAAGCGTTTAGTATACGGAGGGCATTCAGTTATCAGTGCTGAATGGTGGGGAAATGGGAACAGATTTGCCTTGGTCCTGCCATAGAGGAGCTCTCAAACTGTTGAGGGAGAGAAGGACATGGGCACTGATGGGGCAAGACAGACTGAGGGATCCTTCCACACCAGCTGCAGGCTAAGCTGAGATGGATAGCACCCAAGATTGGGGAGGGAAGCGGGAAGCGGGAGGTGTCCCCTGTAGAGCTCATTCCCGAGCTGCCACTTCCCCCATCACCTCCAGTGCAGGTGGAAGAGCCCAGTTAAAGTACACACCAGGGTGTGTTCTGGGGTAGGTCCCTTAACTTTCCTAGCTTCAGTGTCCTCATGGGTAAAATGGGCTGAATGATGTTCACCTAGGGTTTCTGTGAGGATGAAATGAGATAGTGTGTGAAATGAGATAATGCCAAGAACTTAGGATGAACCTGGCTCACATAACAGTCATTTTTTTTTAAAAAATTATTTATTATTTACAAATTTATTTATTTATTTTTGGCTGCGTTGGGTCTGCGTGGGAGTTTTCTCTAGTCCCAGAGAGCGGGGGCTACTCTTCGTTGCGGTGCACCGGCTTCGCATTGCGGTGGCTTCTCTTGTGGAGCACCGGCTCTAGGTGTGCGGACTTCAGTAACTGTGGCTTGTGGGCTTAGTTGCTCCGCGGCATGTGCGATCTTCCTAGACCAGGGCTCGAACCCATGTTCCCTGCACTGACAGGAGAACTCTTAACCACCGTGCCACCAGGGAAGTCCCTCACAAAACAGTCTTAATAAATGTCAGCTGCTCTAATTGTTCCCCGCGGTCTCTCCTAGCCCGCGGCTGTGCCTGGTGGTGCAGGTGCAATTCTTGTAGATACCAGCAGGTGGCGCCCCGACCTCAAAAGAACCCATTCCTGGACTGACGGTTTTCTGAAGTACTCCGGAAGGGGTTGGGCGGGGCGGCCTCTTGCTTCTCAGCCAGTTAGAGCCCTGTCTTCACGGCTGCTCTGGGGAGAAGTACCTGCACTCCCCTCAGTTCCAAGGAAGCGGGGCCTGGGTCACCATAGGATAGTCAGTGGAGCCTCAGTTTTCCGTCTGTATTGTGGAAGAGCATGGATTTCGGAGACAACCCGAGCCAAGTTAAGGAAATGCTTAGGTTGGTGCAGGTAAAGGACTATTCAGAAAGAGCGAGCATCCCAGCACGGAGGCTGGTTACAGACGGCCTGCGACAGGACCTTGGGGCGCGGCTGGGCCTGGTGCTGAGGCAGGGGGACGATCCATATGACCTCTATTCGTTTCCTTTCTGGATGAGTGAGAGAGAGAAAGAGAGAGAGCCGAGCTGCGCGGCACGGAGGACCCAGGACCGTGCGTGGCCCTGTGACGCGAGACGCTCTGGTAATTTTGAGTCCGGCCAGCAGAGGGAGGCAGAGAGCCTCGTGGCCCCGGATGGCTCCGCTTCTAAGCCCCGCGCCCGCCCTCCCTGGACCTTCCCGTTTGGCCGCGCTTCCTGGGGCAGGAGTCGGCATGTCCCGTGTCCCTTTGCTTTGAAAAAGGCTTCTACTCCTCTCTCTGGCTGGGCTTCCTGGGTCAAAGCGTGGGGTGAGGGGGAGTGTCAGCTTCAGCCCTAAGTCTGTGAGCCCTAGCTGAGCCCATCCCCTGGGCCTCAGTAACCTGGATGGGATCTACCGGACACTCCAATTCTAGCAGCTCTCCAAGGGTAAGGATTTGGGGGGCAGAAGGAGATCCTTTTCCTAACCCCCATTAATCCAGGCCTGGATGGCCAGCTGGACCTCCGGAAGCATGGGAGTGCATCTCATCCCACCCTGGCCAGTTCCCGGCATTCTCCTGGACTGGCTCCCAGCGGCCCACAAAGGCCCTCAAAGTTCTGGGCCAGGCTTTGCCTGTGCCCTGGGCCCGCAGCCGGCTGGCTCTAGGCACTGCAAGTCCCTGGCACTCCTTGTGGGGCTTTGTCCACCAGCCCTGGACCAGTACTGGCAGGGCCACACTTGCTGGGGGAGGGGGTGGGACAGGCAGCTCTCAGAGCTTGAGCAGTCCCCCTTCCCTCCTGCCCATGGGCTTGCTCCCCTCCAGGGGACCTTCCCTCTACCTCACCTTGCTCAGGCAGTGCCCTGCCTTCTCCTCTTGGCTGCAAGCCCGAATCTTCACCTTCTTCAGGGGCTTGCTTCTATTTTACTACTCATTTATTCATTCATGCATTCGATACTTACTGAGCTCCAGCTACCCTCCAGGCCCTTACTAGATGCTGGGGATCCAGTAATAACTAGATACACAGTCCGTGCCCCTTTTTGGAGTTCACAGTCTGGGTGAGATTGTAGGCAGGAGACTAGTAAAATCCATACCTAAAATTTGACTTCACCTTGTGATAAGTGGGGTGAAGTAGATAAGCTGCCTGCCCCAGGAAGCTCCACCTACAGAGATATTTCCCCTGGGAAATCATCTCATAGGCTGTGAGCTGTGGAGGGAGGGATTTTGTCTGGGCTCTGCTCCACGCCCCCCCGCCCCCGCCAGGGCCTGGCACACTGGCACACAGTAGGTGCTCAGTAAATGTTTGTTGAATGAATGGATGAATCATTATCCTCACAGCCACGGGCTGCCAGTGAGCATGGTCTTTGCACCTTACACTTCCTCCCAGTTAACACAGGAGTCGCAGGTAATGTTGGGGATGTAAAGACAAGACCTTGAGGCTCCCAGGATTCCACCTCTGGCCACTCTGACTCCCCGCCTGCTCCTCACTGCACAGCTTCCCTACCTCGGGCCCTTGCCCTCCGGGACCATCCAGTCCAGAGAGTAATGGCACAGTGTGGTATGTGCTGTGGTGGGGGAAGACGATGGCACTGCACTGCTACAGAAGTGACGGAACAAATTTCCTGCCCTCCTGGAGCTTATGGCCCAGTGATGGTAGTGGTGGGAGGGAGACAGACAATAACCAGAATAAGCGAGTAAACATGTAGTATACAAATATGTGTTATGGAGGAAAAGAAAGCAGGTGAAGGGGAGACATAGGTGAGGGAGGGGGTAGTATTTTAGGTAGGGTGGTCAGAGAAGGTGACATTTGAGCAGAGAGCTGAAGGGGGTAAGGAGTGAGTCATGCAGCTACCTGGGGAAGGAGTGTTTCAGGCACAGGGAATAGCAAGTGCAAAGGCCCTGAGGTGGGGAGTGTACCTGGTGTGTTAGAGGAACAGCGAGGAGGCCAGTGTGGCTGGAGAGGTGTGAGGTTAGAGAGGTGACTGGGGCCAGATCACAGTAGGACCTTGTAGCCATTGTAAGACTTGGCTTGAGTCTTAGTGACAAGGGAGCCATTTGAGGATTTTGAGCAGAGGAATGACATGATCTGACTTACACTGAACAGGATCCCTTCGGCCACAGTGTTGGGAATGTTGGTTCTGGGGCTGTGTGGAAGCAGGGGGACCAGTTAGGAGGCTACAGTAATAATCCTGGTGAGAGAGGATGGCGGCTTGAGGCAGGTGGTGGCAGTGGAGCTGATGAGAAGTGGCCAATTTGAGACACGCTTTGAAAGTAAATCCCATAGGATTTGTTGAGGGATTGGATGTGGGGGTGAGAGAAGGAGAGGCAAGGATAACTCCCAGGTTTTCCGCCAGAGCTGATGGAAGGATGGTGGTGACAAGTACTGCAATGAGGAAGCTTTGGTTGGGATAAGTTGGAGCTGCCCTTTGGAGATCCTAGTGGACCCTTCAGACCAGCGGTTGGGTGTGAGGGTCTGACCTCAGGGGGAAAAGATTGAGGCGGGAGAGTCATGCGCTGAGAATCATCAGGGTTTGAAGCCAAGGTGGGCTCAGCATGGGAGAGCAAGGGGGAAAAGACAGGACTGAGCCCTGGGGCACATCAGCATTCGGAGGTAGGGAGGGGAGGAGGAACCAGCAAAGGAAAATGAGAAGGCAGAGCCAGGATGGAGGAAAACCAGGGCAGTATGGGTCCTGGAAGACAAGAGGAGAACATATTTCTGGGAGGAGGGTGTGATCAACTATGTCAAATGCTACCGATAAGATAAGATGAGGTCTGAGAATTGACTTTTGGATTTGGCATCATAGTGGCCACTAAGGACCACTATCTAGTCCCTTCATACAAATACTGGAAAGAGGTGGCCCCTCCAGGTAGACCCGGCTGTGCAGGCACACAAAAGCGAGACACCTCAGTGTAAAGGAAAAGGTGTCCCTCTCTCAGCCAAATGTAGCCTGTACCAGGCACACAGCATGGTGAGGGGACAGCAGGCTGGATTTCAGCTCCCACTCTACCCCTAAGCACCCTGGGGGACTTGTGCAGTGCCCAACCCGTACATCTGTACTCAGCAGCTGTGTTGGTGACCTTGATGAGTGCTGTCAGTGAAATGAGTGTGGATGAGAAGATGACAGTTGGATTGGAGTGTGTTCAAGAGGGGTGGGAGGGCTTCCCTGGTGGTGCAGTGGTTAAGAATCCACCTGCCAATGCAGGGGACACGGATTTGAGCCCTGGTCCGGGAAGATCCCACATGCCGCGGAGCAACTAAGCCCATGCGCCGCAACTACTGAGCCTGCGCTCTAGAGCCTGCGAGCCACAACTACTGAAGTCCGCACGCTTAGAGCCCATGCTCTGCAACAAGAGAAGCCACCGCAATAAGAAGCCCACGCACTGCAACGAAGACTAGCCCCCGCTAGCCGCAACTACAGAAAGCCCACGCACAGCAACGAAGACCCAACGCAGCCAAAAATAAATAAATTTATTAAAAAAAAGACAGGATGGGAGAGGAATTGGAGAGCATGGACAACTTTTTCAAGGAGCTTTGCTGTAGTGGGGAAAAGAAAGGGACAGTAGCTGGAAGGGGCTGTAGGGTTGAGAGGAATTAGCCAAGTGAGGGGGGGGGGTGAAGGGGACGGCATCCCAGCCAGGCGACCAGCATAAGCAAAGGTCATTAGGAGTGGTTGGGATGTAGGAAGTTCCTAGAATGTCACATGGTAGGTGGGAGGTGTCAGGAGAGGATACTGGACAGGTGGGCTGAAGCCTCTATCTTGGGGGTGGGGTTGGAGCATGGCTGGGCATACAGTAGGTGCTCACTGAGCGCCCTGGGATTGCCTGGGGAGTCCCTTCCCAGCCTCTCCTCCCCAGGCCTGCCTCCCAGCTGGCAGATGGGAGAATTGGGTGTTTCAAGTGTTCCCTGAGCCAGCGCTGGACCCAAATGCCTCCCCCAGTTGGCAGGTCTCAGGTCCTGGCCTCTTCTCCTCCCTGGATGCCCCAACCTGTTCAGGCTGAGGAAGAGCAGGAGGCCCTGCCTGGGCCTGAGGAGGCTGGACGTCAGGTAGAGGCCTCGGCATGGCAGAGGCTGTGGTGGGCTGGGTGGGCTGGGAACTGTGTCTCCTGCCCTGTCTAGCCTCTAGCATCTGCCTTCCTGAGACTCACCCTCATGAGGAACGGGAGAAGCTGCTGATTCTTCTTTCCCTGGAGGAATGCTGGGGAATACAGAGCATTTTGGTTGCTGGTTGGGGGGATGCTGACCTTGTTTTCTTTCAAGGTAAAAGTAGCTACAAGGACTAATAACAATAACCCTCTCTCCCACGTGCATGGCACCCAAAGTGCTCTCTCACACAGAGCCCACCTGTGGCCTTGTGACAGTCCTTTGAGCCCTTTGAGCTAGTTCCACTTTGAACATGGGAAAATGAGGCTCAGGGAGGGGATATAGCTGCCCGCGGCCACACAGCCAGGAAGCAGCAGTGGCCACACTAGAACTCCTGTCTCCTGGCGCTGGCCAGCTCATGCCCACTGAAGCAGGCTCCAGAGTTTTGAAGGTTGGGGAGCAGATCCAGCCCAGGGACTAGGTTTTGCGTACCAGTCTGGCCCAGTTAAGTGGAGAGACAGCTGGACCCTCCTTCCTTCCGTTTTTTCTTTTCACATACAGTTATCAAGCCATACCGTGTATTAGGTGCTGAGGGTACATTGCGAACAAGGCAGACCTTGTCTTCAGGGGGCTCATAGTCTATCTAGGTGGACAGAGATTAAATAATCCATTCCATGAGTAAGTCACTCATTACAATCGGAAGAGCCGTGGCCTGTTGGGTGCATCTGTGAGCCGGGTCTTGGGTGGGTGGGCACCGAGCACATTAACTCCTTTCATCCCTGCCCCATAAGAGGGGCTGTGACCATCCTCATTGGGTAGATGAGGAAGTGGAAGCTCAGAAATGTGGTCCAGCTGTGACTTGAGGTCATGGGTCCTGAGGATAAGGAGCAAAGCCCTGTCACCACCACTTCCTCCCACCGCCCTTGCTGGTTGCCACCTGCCGCCCAGCCCTGCCTGCAGGTAGCAGAGGGCAGAAGATAGAGGGCAGGACAGCAGGGAAGACATGATCCCTCTGTGTCCTTCGAGAAGATCCTGGGCCCCTGCAGTAGAGTGGCTCCCTGAGAATGTCCTAGGGTCTGATGGGCCATGAAGGGCTGTGGCCTCTCAACTGCTCAGCTGTGTCTACAGGATCAGACCTCCTGGCTTATGCTTTTGGAGTTTGTTTTCTCATCTGTAAAACAGGTCGTAGGATTGTTTTGAGGGTTAAATATAACACATAGAAAGCATTTAGTGTGGACTCGGGCACACAGTAGATGCACAGTTAATAGCAGAAATGTCACTGTGGTTGATGAAACCCCAGCTCCAGCTGTAGCCCAGCTTGAAGAGGGAGGAGACTGATCACAGCTCAGACCCTGTACCTCCAATTACTGCCACTCTGCACAGCTTAGGCACCCCTCATAGGTCAGCAAATCCTCTCTTCTGTCATCCTCTCCTCCCTAAGAAGAGGGTCCCTAACTGTATGTGTGTCTATGGATGGGAGGAAGGACACAGAACGCTTCATGGAGGAAGAGGCATTTAAGGAGGGATTTGAGGATTGGGTAGGAGTTCATTGAGCACAGCAGGATCAAGGCCCGACAAGGCAGAGGGTGGAATACTTGCAAAAGTGTGGAGGTGGGAAGGAGCTGGGTGAAGTGAACAGCGCTTGGGGGCTGGAGTGGAAGGAGAAAGGTGGAGTGGCTTCTTGTGGTAGGGCCTGACCCTAACCTGATCTCCCTTGTCCATGGCATGGGGCCTGCTCACCTGCCCTGCCTCCCCACAGCTCCCGGTCTCCCTAGATCCCTGTGGGTGGGGGCCCTTTATTACCTCTCTGAGGGGTGGAATCTTGCCCTGTAGGAGCCTCACAGCCAGGATGTTCTTTTTAGTGTTTAGCCCAGATACAATACTGTCAACCTTCTCTTCAGAGCTAGGGTCCTGGGGTGGGGGGAGGGCTCCAGGTGGTGACTAGCAGGGTCTGTGGGCCAGGTTCCTTGGGACAGAGTTTCCACAGCCCAGAGTACTGGGCTCCTGACCTGGTACTGGGACTCTGTATTCTCCCCTTCCCCTCCCTCAGGGTCTCTCCCCTTTGTCCCTCTCTCCTGCACCCCTCCTCACTGCACTCCTTCCAGCTCTGTCCCAAGCCCCCCTTCTCACCCCATACCCCAGGTCTGTCTGTCCCTCTGTCTGTCTCAGTAGGTAGGTAAGTAGGTTGGGCTCAGCCTCCCTCTCTCTGGGATGGTCCACCTTGATCCCGGCACTTCTCGCTCCTCTCAGTCGGTTGGGTCTCCCCTGGGCGGGGTGTGTGTGTGTGTGTGGTGTGTGTGTGGTGGTGTGTGTGTGTGGTGTGTGTGTGGCGGTGTGTGTGTGTGTGTGGTGTGTGTGTGTGTAGCGGGGTGTGTGTGTGTGTGTGTGTGGCGGGGGGTGTGTGTGTGTGGCGGGGTGTGTGTGTGTGGTGTGTGTGTGTGTGTGTGTGTGTGCGCGCGCGCGCGCGCGCGCGCGCTGGCGGGGGTGTGGAGGGCAAGGAGTCAGACCACGAACAGACCAGGGGAGGAGGGCAAGGACCCGCTCCCTCCTTCACCTCGAGGAGGGTGGTTTCTGAGGGCTCAGGGTCTGGGGCCCCAAGGTCCCGCCGAGGGGGCGGTGTTGGGTCCGGCGGGCTGGCCCGGGGTTAGAGGACAGCTGGAGCTCGGCTGGGCTAGGAGCGGGGGCGGAACCTCGCAGCGCGCCCCTCCCCCACTTTCTTAAAGGGCCGGCGCGGGCTGGTGCGGCACGGGGCTGGCCGCCCTTCTCGGCCGGGTCCGGGCGCGCGATCGGGCCCTCAGTGCAGAGCTGGGGCAGGTGGGCAGGCGGGCGGGCGGACTGCGTGGCCGCTGTCGCCTCCCGGCTCCATTCCCCCCGCCCCCCGCCCGCAGTCCCCCCGCCCTTCCCCGCCCTTCCCGCTCCTCCCTCCCTCCTCTACTTCCTTCCCTCCCTCCTGCCGTCCGTCCCCCCCACCTCTGCTCTGCTTCTCCACAGCCGCGCTCCGACACCTGAAGGGATAGCAGCGAGCGCGGGAGCCCCGACAGGCGGTGGCGGAGTGGGACGGTCAGTCCAGCGGGGGCCTCCTCATGGCCCCACCGTGAGAGGCTGGACCCAGCGACTGGGAGCAGGAGCGGTGAGTCGGGCCGTGCGGGAACACCTTGTCCCCAGGGTCAGCGTGCTCCGGGACCCCGCCCCTCCCGAAGCTGGGCTGGGGGCCGGGAGGGGCTGCTGGGGTTGGGGGGAGCATGCTGGGTGGCAGCGCCGCCCTCCGCCCTCCGTGCCCGCCCGGGTCTGCTAACAAAGCTACATTTCGAGATCAATTCCGTGGCGGCTGGAGCATCTGAAGGATACGGTTGTCATGGAGATGGGGCCGAAAGAGGAAGCCCGGGATGGCAGAGTCTGGGCCAGGGAGAGAGGGCACCGCTAGAGAGCCCCAGGCTAGCCTGCAGGGAGGGTTAGGGCCGGCAGCCCAGTTGTCTCCTGATCTCCACCCCCCCACCCCCCACCCCCCGCCGTTTGTCTAATCTGAGTGTATATGTGTACGTTGATGGGGTGCCAGTGGGAGCTTGGTGGCCAGGGACCTGGGGTGTTGGGTACCAGGCCTGCTGGCCACCACCTTTACCACGGAGCAGCTTTGAAGATTTATTTCTGTTTCCAGTTTCCCAACTTTGACAGCCTGGCTTAGCGGCCAGGCCTCAGCGGCTCTGAGCTCTGCCGCTGGAGCAGGGCTTGCATGGGGGCGTGGCAGGCATCAGGCAAGGCCAGGAGGCACATAATGGCTGTGGCAGCCACAGGGAGGGAGGGATCCTTGTAGTTACTGCTAGGGCTGGGGTCGGGCAGGGTGTCCAGATGTGGGGACCACCTGCTCAGCTGGCCCCCCTCCTAGGAGGAGGTATTCCAACTCTTGCTGTCCCTGGA
Source organism: Eubalaena glacialis (assembly GCF_028564815.1). Taxonomy (NCBI): domain Eukaryota; kingdom Metazoa; phylum Chordata; class Mammalia; order Artiodactyla; family Balaenidae; genus Eubalaena; species Eubalaena glacialis. Next base: position 117,542,247 of record NC_083719.1, read on the forward strand.
GGACCTGGGGACTCCCTGAGTCAGAACTGGGGGCATTGTCTCTTCACAGGCCCAGGGAGCCACTGCCTCAGCCCATCCCTTAACCTTAGGGCCATCTTGGGGTGCCCTGGGAGAGAACTGGGGGCACCAGCCACAATGGAAGTGGGTCTGAGAATTCCTGGAAGGCTCAGGATAAGCCAGGCTGAACTTGATGGGTGGGTGAATGGGGAGCAGGGAGAGGGCTCAGGGTTTAGCCAGGACAGATGGGCAGCCTGGGTTTGGGGAGAGGCATTTGGACTTTCCTGGGTTCTCCAGCTCCTTCTTCCAGACCCTGGAAACAAAAGCTGCTTAATGGGGGATACTCAGGCAGCTCGAGGGAGAGTGGGGAAGGGGCATTGGGACCGTCTCCAAGTCCAACCTCTGGACCCGGCAGATATAGTCATTTTTCCACTCCTTCCTTGGGAGGTTAGGAACCCTACCTCACAGGGATGCTGCAAGTTCTATGACCTATGATCTCTGAATCAGCAAAATGGGCCAGCTGCCCTCCCTTACCCACCTTACCTCTTTTACATCATACCCACCTTCCCTCTCAAGAGCCCCTTTTCCCCAGCATATGGTAAAAGTCAGTGGCTTTTGAATGAGGCTACTGCAAAGTTTGGTCCTAGTGGAAACATGGCAGGTCCCTAGGTTGTGGCCTGAACCAGAGGATTCCCACACATTGGGATGAGTAGGTGGGTGGTGGCCCAACTAAAGGTAGAAGGTTGACTGGAATGACCTTTGAAGGCCTCCCCTGCTGGTGCCTTTTGCAGGGGCTGAAACAATGCTTAGGTGACTTGTACCCTGTAGTCCCAGGAGTGCCCTGTGCCAGCCTGAGAGGCTTCCCTTCTGCTGCTGGTCTGACAGCTATGGGTGTGCACTCCCCCAGCCGGCCTGACCCGCAGTGTTTCCTGACGCAGGGGAGCAAAGTTACTTGGAAAGGACTTGCTGCTCTTGACAGGACTGAGAGAGGGGTGGGGGGACATTGCTTCGCCCAGCTTCCAGAATCGTGCACTGCCACTGTGCTAAGTACTCCCCTACACAGACCAGCCTTTAGAGGGAGGTATGCCCATTATTTCCTTTTTGTGGATACTGAGGCTCAGGGAAAAGTTGCTTGTTCAAAGTCGCCTGGTTGGTAAGTGGCAGAATCAGGATTTGCACACGGGCAGAACTGCTTGAAGCTTGGACTTTTGTACCCAATCTCATTCTCTTCTTCCTTGGAGGTGCAAGTTAGGAGGGAGGTGGGACTGAGCACCTTTTCATCTGGAGCAAGAGAGTGAACTTGGGGAAAACTGAGGCACTAAGCTGGGATCTTCTAGAGAGCTGGGATCGAGGCATTCCCGTTCCGGACGTTGGCCTGAAGGAGAACAACACTGCCTCTCGCGACAGATGATGCTCTAGACATTCTTTGCCAGATGGTCTTTTCCAGGAAAATCTGTTTTGAGAGGCATCTTATGTCTGGGGCTCCATATTTAGCCTGGCTCCTCACACGGGAGGATACACTCAGGCTGTCACCCCTTGAGGGGTGTTTGGTGGGGGGGTGGGCCTGGGCCAGACCCAGCTCCTTGCTACGGTTCAGGCAGAGGTGGGTTAGGGCCCCTGTTCCTGCCAGTCCTGTCCCGGCTGAGGGCTGCCCTGCTGGTCTCCCTGGGACCTGGCTGTTTCCTGCAGGGCCCTGTCCTCCTAAGTTGGTTTGCTTGCAGGTAAGCCTGACCCTGTTTAGGTGGTGAGCCGCTCCAGGGCTGTGTCTACTTGGCCCCGGAGGACTCTGGCATCCTGGCCAGGCCCACAGCCCAGCGTGCCGTCTGCTGCAGTAAGGACTGCCTTCTCCTGACTCCTGCGCCATCAGGGGCCCTGAGCTCCCCTCTTTAGAGTGTCTCCCTCCACTCCCTTCCCTCCCCCCTAACTTTTTGTCTTGTCACATCTGATCGAACAATGAACACCCACCTATATACCCTTCACCTAGAGACCTAGATTTGCCAACTGTTGACATTTTGCCCACATTTGTTTTTCTCTCTCTCTCTCTGAAACTTCTGAAAGTAAGTTGCAGACATCATAGCACTTCAGCTCTAAATACTTCAGCATGAATTTCCTGAGACAAGGACATTTTTCTACATAATAACTGTACTGTTAATCATACCCAAGAAATTTAATGATGCAATCTAACCTCATGTAATCCATATTGAAATCTCTCTAGTTGTCCCTGTAATGTTCTTTATAGCTTAAAAAAATTTTTTTTTTGATAAAGGATCACACATTGCATTTAGTTATGTCTCTTTAGTCTCCTTTAATCTAGAACAATTCTCTGCTTTTTTTTTTTTGAAGTCTCTTATGACATTGTCAGTTTTAAAGAGCCCTGGTCAGTGTTCATGTAGAATGCCCCACATTCTGGGTTTGTCTTATTGCTTCCTCATGAGTAGAGTCGGGTTAAACATTTTTGGGCAAGAATATCCCATAGGTGATGTCGTGTCCATCAGCAGGCGCGTGTCATTAGCCTGTGCTATAATAGGTGGTGCTAAGTTAGGTCACTTGGCTAAGGAGTCCCTTTGTTTCAACCCTGTTCCTCCCTCTTCCCTACCTCCAGAAGCTTCATCCACCTGGTCACCCGCACTCCAGGTCAGCAAAACTGACTGAACCCCCCCCTTCAGAACATACGCCAGAGAAAGGTGATTAAGCAGACACTGATGGGGCCTGCAAGGAGTTCACAGCCTCAGGGGTGTGGATGGGATGAGCCACAACTCAGGGCAGGTGCTGTCAGTGTGGGGAAGAAGCCCCGAGAAAGCAGTGAGGGGCACAGGGTGGGGGGGGAGGAGAGGGAGTGGGGGGCAAGACAGGAAGGAAGGGGGTGGGGCCTGGACCACAGCTGGCCTAGAATGTGGGCTGACAGCTGGCCCTTTCCCCAAGGGCACTGGGAGCTACTGAAGGGTTTTTTTTTTTTTTTTAATTTTTATTTATTTATTTATTTATTTATGTCTGTGTTGGGTCTTCGTTTCTGTGCGAGGGCCCTCTCCAGTTGCGGCAAGCGGGGGCCACTCTTCATCACGGTGCGCAGGCCTCTCACTACCGCGGCCTCTCCTGTTGTGGAGCACAGGCTCCAGACGCGCAGGCTCAGCAATTTTGGCTCACGGGCCCAGCCGCTCCGCGGCATGTGGGATCCTCCCAGACCAGGGCTCGAACCCGTGTTCCCTGCATTGGCAGGCAGACTCTCAACCACTGCGCCACCAGGGAAGCCCCTACTGAAGGGTTTTAAAGAGGGGAACGATGAGGCAGATGTGAGTGCTGGGAAGGGCGCTCTGAGGAGGATGGCATGGACTGGCGGGGCGAATGGGGTGAAAGGGACGGTCAGGAGGCCGTGACATGGTCCAGCACAGGATGCTGGTGCACTGGATTCTAGGCTGCTGCGTACGGCGCACAGAGGGAATGCACAGGGGGAATGGAGTTGGTGTGGTGGCCCTGCTGGGACTGGGGTATGGCAGGTGGGGGGTGGAGAGAAGGGGTGGAGTAAGGAGAGATTAGGAGGCAGAATGATGAGCACTGGTATCCGACTAGTGGTGGGGAGAGCTGTCATGCGATGGCTTGGGGAGGATGTGGAGAATGCTGATTTGAGTGTGTGAGGTCTGAGGTACTTTCCAGGTCAAAGGAACAGCGTATGGGAAGTTCACTTCCCCAGGTCTTGGTGGAATGAGGGCAGAGGGAAGGCCACACACAACCCACAGCAGGGAGCGGATGGTGGGCTTTCAGGTACCAGCAGCGGAGGGACTTTGAGTGGGGGCAGGGGCCGGCTCAGAGGCAGCTGCCACTATAAAAGTCAGGATAATCTCTCCCTTGAAGACCCCCAACTCCCTTACCTCATTTCACTTCTTCATACTTGCTTGGCAAAACCCCAACCCTGGTTAAATGCAGTGCCTGGTCTGCTCCCTCTGTGCAGCTGAATGGGGCTGAGAAAATCCACTGCCCTGACTGGTCTCACTTTTAGTTCAAAACCATGAACTTCGGGTGTGTCCTTAGTGCTGTCCCGCAGTCCCACATGGGTCCTAAATCCATCCCCTCTCCCCCTACGTGATGACTATTTCACTCTTTCTGTTCTGCCTTCAACCCTAGCTCCTCTTCTGCAATCCTCCCTCAAAGCTGATGACATTGCTTCCTACTTGTTTGAGAAAACAGAAGCAGTTAGAACTTCCTCAGACTCCCAGTGCTACGTTCACCCATCCACTAACATCTGTACCCACTGCTCTGCCTTCCCCAGTTGCTGCGGGTGAAGTGTCCCTGCTCCTGGTTTAGGCCAGCCCTCGACTTGTGCAAATAGATCCTGTCCCCTTGTGCAGTAGAGGGGGAACCTATAATGCGGGCGGTGGAGGGCACACTGTTCCAGCAAATGCCCCCTCCTGCATTATAGGCTCCCCCCCAGTGGATCATTCCATCAGCAGATATCTTTTTTTTTTTTGGTAATAAATTTATTTATTTATTTTATTTTTGGCTGCGTGGGATCTTCCTTGCTGCGCGTGGGCTTTCTCTAGTTGCGGTGAGCGGGGGCTACTCTTCGTTGCAGTGCATGGGCTTCTCATGGTGGTGGCTTCTCTTGTTGTGGAGCATGGGCTTTAGTTGCGCGGGCTTCAGTAGTCGTGGTGCGCAGGCTCAGCAGTTGTGGCTCGCGGGCTCTAGAGTGCAGGCTCAGTAGTTGTGGCGCACGGGCTTAGTGGCTCGGAGGCATGTGGGATCTTCCCAGACTAGGGATCAAACCCGTGTCCCCTGCATTGGCAGGCGGGTTCTTAACCACTGCGCCACCAGAGAAGTCCCTTTCAGCAGATATCTTGTTATTGTTTCTCCTGTCTTAAAAGATGGCTCTCTCATTTTCTCCAGCCAGCTACCACTGCATCTCTGTGCTCCTCTTTACAGCAAACCTCCCCAGAAGGTTTGTCCGCTGACTGCTCTTCTCAAGGTCACCAATGACCTCCATGTTGCTACACCCAATAGCCATTCTCAGTCCTCATCTGCCTCATTTGGCACCTTCAATCTCTCCCTCTTCCTTGAAATACATTCCTTGATCTCCAGGACATCCATTGTCCTGTTTTCCTCTGACCTCGTGGGTGCTCCTTCTCCCTGACCCCCAGCTCACAATATTGGAGTGCTCAGGACTCAGCCCTTGTATGGCTGCTCTTCCTCATCTGCATTCACTCCTGAGCCGATCTCATCCAGTCCTATGGCTTTACGCACCACCTATGTGCTGCCAGCTCCCAAATTTATATCCCAAATTTTGACTTCTCTCCTGAGCTCTAAAAGCCCACTCAGCATCTCAACTGCCATGTCTACTGGACACCTCAAACTCAACTTGTCCAAAGCTGAGCTCCTTTCTTCCTGATCTTCCTTCCCAAACTTGCTCCACCCAGTCTTCCCCATCTCAGGAATTGCAACTCCATCCTTCTAGGTGCTCAGGGTCGAAATACTGGTGTCATTCCTGACTCCTCTCTTTCTCTCCTATCCCATGGACAGTCCATGAAGGGGTGAGACTTTTACCAGCCCCCAGATCTCCCATCAGTGGGCTATGGCTGAATAGGAGGGCCAGTTTCAAAGATGGGGACAGGGAGGCGATGGTGGAACGGCCCAGTACAGACCCTTTCACACCTGCTCACTTTGCACCACATGCTGCTCACCTTCAACCGGGCCCAAGGAGACCACAACCTTTGTCAGACCCTGTGCTGAAGCCCTAAAACAGAGACAGGAGAGGACAGGGTAAGAGGAGGGAGGGAGGGGAAGAGGGAACTCAGCAAGGGAGGGGTTAAGTGGAGTGACATAATCAAGAGGTTGGGGAGAGGGTGGGGAGGAAGGTCTCAGGGCAGGAGGCAGAGAGGAAGAGGCAGGGTAGACAGAGAATGTGAGGATCTGGAGAGTATGGGGTAAATGAAAATTGGGCAGGGAGGAGGGAGGATGAAATTTCTTGGTTCATCTCTCTTGGCTGTTGAACCAGACTGGGGGGAGGCTGCTCAGAGTTTGAGCCCCTGAAGCCTGCCCCTCCCCAGGCTTTTTAGCCAAGGCAGGACTTGCTGGGAGGACTTGCCCTTGGTCAGTTCATTGTAGCTTTTGGGGTTAAGCTCTCAATCTGCAGGTTCATGGCTCAAATGTGGCTCAAGAAGCAGAGTGAGTCCCAGGTGCCAGCTAAGTTTCAGGAAGACAGGCAGCAGCCAACTTAACCAGAACGGCGTAGTCCTTTGTGGTCCCAAATAACTGAGGGCTCACCCTGCAGGGAAGTTGACTGGGGGTAGAGTCACCAGCTATAAACATGATTTGGGGTTTGACAGCAGACACTGTGAATTTCATCAGTGTTGAGGGCTCTCCAAACCAGCATGCAGATGTATGCAAATGCTAAGCAAATGAAGGTGCCAAGTGGCTGAGGGGCAGGGAGTGAAGTAAGCTGGGAGATGTAAAAGAATGACCTTTGCAGAGCTGGGCCCAGGGGCCCCTGAAAGTCCCAGCAGGCTGCGGGGCACATGCAGATAAGATGCAAATGTACACCCAATCCCAGGAACCTCTGCCTGCCCAACCATGAGAAAGGAGGCCTTCCAGACACCCACAACCCAAGGCCAGGCTGAGAGGAAGAAAGCAGGTTGGTGCTGGACTCCCGGTTAATCCCAGATTAACATCACCTGAAGGGAATGGGAGCCTTTTAAGGGAGGCCCAGACCCCTGGCCCTTGCCCTGCACCTGGTGTGGCTCTTGTGCCTTGAGATGGAAAGCTAGGAGGGAGCCTGGTCTGGGGTGGGAGTGTTAGTGGGGCCAGGACTGTAGGGTCCTCACCTGCCTCAGGAAAGGGTGGGGCACCCTCTCTGGCCCACCCTCCTGGTCCCCACAGGAGCCTTTCTCCTGCCTCCACCCTCAGGCTGGGCCTCTGAAGCTGCTGCCTCAGAACCTGCTCTGACAGGCTGCCCGGGGCAAATGTCTGCTGGGGCCCACTGGGTGTCCTGTGCTGCTCTACTGTGCATTCCGCCCCCAATGTGGGCAGCCAGCTCCCTCCCCTGCAGACCTGAGAGATGGTTCTGGAAAAGCAGTAGCCGGCACCCTTCCCTGAGCACTTGTGCCTGACTCTGAGCTGAGCATCGCAGCCAAGCCATCTCCTTTGTCCTCCCTGCAGCCCTGCGGGGCAGATGCTGTTAGCACCATCGCCCCCATTTTGCTGAGGAGGGTGCTGAGGCTCAGAGAGGTAGGCAGCTTTCCTGAGGTCACACAGCTTGTGGGATTTGAAGCCAGGTCTTTCTGACTGCACAGTTAGGGTGCTGACCCACTGTCCTGGACTGTCCCATCTGAGGCACTAGGTGGTCCAAGCTGAGAAGACCAAGTAGGTAGAAGGATTAGGGTCACTTTGGGGAATGGAGGCAGGGCAGTTCCCAAGGCTCCTGGATAGACATCCCTCCATATTATCCGGGGCATCTCCCTGCCCCGGGCAGGTGGGACATGGAGGAGGTACACGCCCAGGCTGATCTGTGCCTCGGAGTGTGCTCACAGCTCTGGGATGACAGGAAGGTCCTGACCTCCAGACTCGTTGGCTGGCAGAGATTGTGGGGGGGCATGGTGGGCTGTGTGATCCAGGGGCCCCGCTGAGAGGTCTTCCCGTCACCTCCCTGTTGCTCGTGCTGTCAGTGGCTCAGCAGGTTCTTGTGGAGGGCTGGAGTGGACAGGTCTGGGCCAGCCTGGGCCCCATGAATGGTGTGGGGCACAGCTGGCCAAGGTCTGTTCTGAGCACTTACAGCACACCAGCCCTTTTCGCTGATTGTCTAATTTAACTGTCCACGTGGGTACAGTTGTGTGTTCGTGTGTGTGTGAAGATCCCAGCCCATGTGCTAAAATCTGGGTGAGCTAGGGAGTCAATTAGTGTAGTAGAAATTTTGGGAAAGGGCAGTGGAATCAATGGGGGTGTTCAAGGTAGGTTCCCAGGGGGCAGAGAATAGGTCTGAGAATGAAAGTTTTCCAGCTTTTTTTTTTTTTTCCCAAATAGCGTTCATGGAACTCCGAGTGTACAATGTCAGAGGTGGAAGGTCCTTGGGGATTGTCCAGGTTGGGGTTCATGCCCAGTTCCTATGGATGGGCTGTAGGGGTCCATGAGCCTCTCAAAAAATACTCAAAATATTGTGCACCTGTGTGAGTCTATCTGGAGCAAGATCCAGAGTTCCATCAGATGCTCAAAGAGGTCTAAGGCTTAGAAATGGTTAGGAATCTCTGATGTACACAGGGAATGAGGCCAGAGAAGGGTTTCATTTGCCCAAGCTCCCCTAGCACATTGGAGGCAACACCTGAGTGCCTGGCTCCCAACCCTGCTGCCTGGGACAGCTGTAGTCTCAGTTTTGCCTGTACACTGACATTCCAGAATGATTTTCTCTGCTCCCCATCCCCTCTACGTACCCTGCCTGGGCTGTAGGCACTCTCGGACATCACACAGGCTCTTAGATTTTGCCTGTCCTGGGTAGTGCTCAGTGCCACGGGTCCCCTATCCCAGCTCTGCCTCCTGTGCCCCCATTTCTACCAGGTGGGCCTGTACTCCCCCATCTCCTCCCAAGCCCACACAGCTGCCTGATGCCATGGGTGTGGCTGTGGTCAGTGTGGGTGCCTGTCTTCCCCAGCACCTTCCCTAGCCTGAAGCACTGGGTTGTCCCTCCCCTGCCCCAGCTTCTCCCAGAGCAGAATGGTTTCAACCAATCACCCAGCTGCCCAGTGATGTAGGTCTAGATGCCCCGGACGTTGCCCCTAGGCCTGTAGGCTCCTCACCACCTCAGGAGCCTACCTCATGTGTAGCTGTCCAGCTCCTTTCATGTGTGTTTATGGGTCTGAATATATGTGGGATGTGTGTGTGTGTGCCCACAAGTGCCTGTACCGTATGTTTGCTCACAGATGTGCACGCAGGCGCCTGCACCCATGCATCTGCCCTCTGTCTTATAGAACATGTTGGGCCCTCCAGCCCTTTCCTTGGGCTTCCCACAGTCCCTGGCTTGGATCCCAGCATGGAAGGCACTTTACGAGGTTATCCCTATGAGAGTCCCGTGTCGTTCCACGCAAAAACCAGCCTTGTCACTTTCCACCTTCGTGACCCTGAGCATGGTCCTCAACCTCTCTCAGCCTCTGCCTACAATGGGGATGATGGTAATCTCTAGGTTATCATTCACCAAATATTTAAAAAGTGTCCACTGTTTGCCAGGCACTGTGCTAGGCTCTGGGAGAGACAGCAGTGAACATGACATAGTCCCCACCCTCACTGAACTTACCACCTAGTGAGGGGGATGGGCAGAAGATAAGGAAACAAATAGAAAAGGGAGTTTCAGATCTGCTAAACGATGCTTAGCAGATATGTTGCTCCGTGAAGGAGTGTGGAAGAGTGCTGTGTAGTCAGAGAGGGCCTCTCTGAGGAGGCAGCACTGGAGTTGAACCCTGAGTGACAGAAGAGGCAGTCATTTAAAGATCTAGGGAGGGCTTCCCTGGTGGTGCAGTGGTTAAGAATCCGCCTGCCAATGCAGGGGACACGGGAAGATCCCACATGCCGCGGAGCAACTAAGCCCGTGCGCCACAACTACTGAGCCTGCGCTCTAGAGCTCGCATGCCACAACTACTGAGCCTGCATGCCACAACTACTGAGCCCACATGCCACAACTACTGAAGCCCACACGCCTAGAGCCCATGCTCCACAACAAGAGAAGCCACTGCAATAAGAAGCCCGCGCACCACAACGAAGAGTAGCCCCTGCTCGCCGCAACCAGAGAAAGCTGTGCACAGCAACGAAGACACAATGCAACCAAAAATAAAAATAAAAAATAAATAAAATTTAAAAAAATAAATGAATAAAACCATCATAGTAAAAACTGGTTCAGGCTAGAACCATAAAAAAAGAAAAAAAAAAAAGATCTAGGGAAAGAGCATTCTAGGCCAAGGGTACAGCTGGTGCAAAGGCCCTGAGGTGGGAATGAGCTCAGGGAGCAGAAAGAAGGCCAGTGTGGCTGCTGGGGTGGGGGATGGGCCAAGGGCAGTGAACCAGCTCAGGCAGAGCCTTTTTAGGCCATGCTGAGGAGGCCAGATTGGCGATGGGAGCTGATGGAGGGTTGCCAGTGAGGGAGGGGTGTGATATAATTTGTGTTTTCACAACTCACTCCAGCTGCCATGGGAGAGTGGGGAGGGGGATAGGGTTGTTGCAGGAACAGCTGAGACCCAGAAAGTGGCTGGCTTGGCATTCAGCTCTGGCCCAGCCAGGGTTCCATTACCGTCATGGACCCCATTTTGGTTGGTGCTGAAAAAGAGGCTGCTATGCCCAAGGTTATCCCAAGGGCAATCACAGGAGCCTCTGCCTAGAGAGGGGCCTGGTTCTGGCTGAGGGAGGATGCAGAGGATCTAGCCACTGCTGGGCTGTCATTTGTAGGCATCTCCTTCTCATGAGTGCCCTGTGGCCCAGCTGTACCCCCTCCCCTGCTCTTGCCGGCAGGGCTGGAAGTGGGCAGGGTCACTGCTTTGTGTAGACTCTTCTGGTTGAGGATTTGAGCCGTGATCTTGAGGGAGGGTCTGGGAACTGGGGCTCATCCTGTACTTCCAGCCCATCCAGGTGCAGAGGGAGGCTACTCCTGAGTCTAGAGGTAGCTACTCACTGTGTGACCTGGGGCAAAGCCTTTCCTGGTTCTGTGCCGCAGTCTCCCCGTATGTCAAATGTGGTAGTGGAGAGAGTGGGCCATAGCTGCCTTTCTCCTTGACCTCTGTAGTGAGTTTGTTTTTCCTTGGATCTCAGCCCTCTCATCATTCATGACCTTAAGTTCTCCCACCAGCCCTGGGGAAGGAGAGCAGAGGTGATGCCCCCATTCTGCAGATGGGTTCACAAAGGCCAGAGGGGACGATGATGAGTCCCAGGTCACGTGGTGATTCAGAGTGAGGACTTGGGGCGTTGTTTCACGCCTCTGCCCTGAAGACCCCCTACATGCACCCCTCCCTTGGGCCCAGCAAGAGAGGGGGTTCCTGGCTCAGCTCTTTCTGGGCTCAGCTGGCCTTTAGCCCAGGCAGGGACTCTGGGCCCCTGCCCAGAGTGGAGCTCAATGTGCCCCTTGTCTGTCCACCCCCAGAAGCTGAGGACCCGGCCCCGTGCCCGGTGTTGGCAGAACCTCCATCTTGCTCTCAGCTGCAGGAGGACATGGCAGGGCAGGTAGGGCTAGAGCCAGCCTGAGGCAGCTGCTGGAAGTTGGAGGTGACATAGTGGCCTCCCAAGAGGTCCTTGATTTGTCCATAACCCTGGCTTTGGGGCTGGTGTAGACTGAGCACCGGGTGAAGCCGCTTATGCTCTCAAATCTCAGGCCTCACTGGGAGCCCAGGCAGAGCCCTGGCCAAAGGGGGGCTAAGCATCCATGTGTGGGTGTGGGAGCTTGAGGAATCCTGGTGGAATTAGGTTGAAACCCTGTGCCACAGATCCAGTGCTCACCCAGGCCTGTGGGCTAGAAAGCAGGCCAGAGGACTAGAACTCAGGCAGCAGGCCCAAAGGCCCCACTGTCCCTCCTCTTTCCTTTCTAAATGCTCCCCTCACCCCCAAGGAGTCTCAGCTGAGGAGATTACTTCCTGTTCTCCTTGCTCTGAGTACACAACCCCAGGGAACGGATTGAAATAGCAACTGCAGCAGCAGGGATTTAGGGCAGACCAGAAAGAATCCCTCACTCAGTGCCGAGCCCCTTGGGGTCTCCAGTGTCCTAGGATCAGGGCCCAGATATTCTAGAGCCTAGCTTTTCAGATTTTTTTTTTAGTCTGTGCAAGTTTTTTTTTTTTTTTTTTTTTTAAGTTTTAATTAATTAATTAATTTATTTATTTATTGGCTGTGTTGGGTCTTCGTTTCTGTGCGAGGGCTTTCTCTAGTTGCGGCGAGTGGGGGCCACTCTTCATCGCGGTGCGCGGGCCTCTCACTGTCGCGGCCTCTCTTGTTGCGGAGCACAGGCTCCAGACGCGCAGGCTCAGTAGTTGTGGCTCACGGGCCTAGTTGCTCCGCGGCATGTGGGATCTTCCCAGACCAGGGCTCAAACCCGTGTCCCCTGCATTGGCAGGCAGATTCTCAACCACTGCGCCACCAGGGAAGCCCTGTTTTGTTTTTTAGAGTAAAATCTTATCCTCATACAGTCTTCAAAACTCTAGGAGGTGACGGTCAGGGTGGCTGGGCTGGGGCCCCAGATCCCCATCGGTCCCGCCTGCTCTCTTCCACTCCATGTTTGAAAACCAAGGGGTACATGAATCTTAAGTGGTCCTGTGGTGGTAGAGCCCCCCCAAGGGCCCAGAAGCCCCCAGAGAAGTAGACTCACCTTCCTCTCCAGGCTCATCTCTAAGTGGGAAGTTTCTCCTGGAGTCTAACCCAGTGTTTCCCAAACTTGCCTTATTATAAGAATAACAGATTACTATACTCGTTCCCTATAGATTCTGGTTCAGGAGGCCTGAGGGAGCGCCTATCTGTATTTTAACAAGTTCCTCAGGTGACACTTATGACCAGGTGAGTATGGGAAGTATGGGCCTCACTTAAATTCCTGTTGCTGTACCTGCGTGCCTCTCCTCCTCCAGCCTCTCGTGAACCCCCAGCACCCTTTCTCCAGAGGAGACTGGGGTTACTGGGGGAAGCTGAGGTCCAAGGAGGGGAGGAAGGAAGTTCTTTGGAGGGACCGGTCTGTGTCCTTGGTGGCAGAGGCCACTAGGGGTAGGGTGGGGCAGAGAGGGCTGAGGGGAGAGCCAGAGCACAGCCTGTCACATCTGCCCAGCCTCCTGAGATTGGACAGGAAGCTTCTGGGAAATTGAGCTTGTTCTGATCCGTTTAAAAAAGGGTGTGTGTGTGGAGACGGCAGGGAAAATGGGTCTCCTCATTTTACAGAGGAGAAACAGACCCCGGGCAGGGCAGAGGGCAGGGGGCTGGCCTGGGTGGAATAGTGAGGAGTCCCAACGTGGACCCCACGAGGCCGCATGGTGAGTTGGGCTCCCCTTCCAGTGCTCTCCCCTGGAGGGCCCCGTGGCAGCCTCCTCACGAGTCCCTCCTCAAGGATGGGTGAGCGCCGGGACCGGGGCCGGGTGTGGAGGGGAACCCCAGGCTCCCTCCTCCTTCCTCCCCCGCAGCCTGGGCTTTGTGCGCTCAGCGGTGGAGGAAGCCCCGCTCTCGGCCAGTCTCCCGGGTAGCGCCGCCCCACTCAGCACCCTGGACAGCGCCTCCTCGGGGCCTCACTTTGGCTTCTCTGGGGTGGCCTCTGTTAATAAAGCTGCACTTCTGTTGACTTCCTTGCCTCCCTTCTTAACTCTCCCTCTAAAGGCAGCCCCCAGTCCAGATCTTTTCAGTCACCACTTGTCTCGCTCCTGGAGCCAGGGCAAGGGAACATGGAAAGAGGCAAGGTGGCTGGCTGCTGTAGGCCTGGGGTTTTGTTCCCTTCACTCTCCAGCGGGAGAGGAAGTGGCCTTGGAGGAGTCCTGGACCCTTCCCTAGTACCTGCCAAACTGGATCTTCCTCAGAGGGTTTTGATGAATTCTGAAGGGCACAACAGAGATATATAAGAGTTAACAGGGAAGGTAGGACTGGGACATACCAGTGGCTGGGGGTCTGGGGAGAGGTGAGTGGGGCTGGCTTGAGCAAGGCAGTGAGGAGGCCACAGCCTGAACCCAGACTCCAGCTGAGAGGTCCTGAGAAGATCATCTGGGCCATGCTCTGTCCTCAGGCAGGCTGCCTGATGCTGGTTCTGCTGGGCTCTGGGCCCCCAGCACTGCTCTTTCTGATCCACCCCTTTCTCTCTCCATCCACTGCCAGGTCAAGTTGGGTCACAAAAGCAGCCAGCACGGGGTAGAAGCAGTGGCTGCCATGGATGAGGATAAGCTTCTATCTGCACTGCCTGGGGAAGATGGTGCCACCTGCGACCCCAGCCTGGAGCCTGAGGAGGAGCCTGGGGTCCAGAATGGAATGGCATCCAGTGAGGACCTGAACAGTAGCCACACCAGCCCAGGGCATGAGATGAGGGGCACCCTGGTGGACACTGAGGGGCATACAAAGGGCCTGGACATGGCCCTCCACGGCCTCAGCCTTGGCCTCTCCCTCACCAACGGCCTAGCCCTGGGGCCAGACTCAAACATTCTGGAAGACTCTACAGAGTCCAGGCCCTGGAGGGCTGGTGTGCTGGCGGAGGGGGACGATGCCTCCAGGAGCCTCTGTCCAGACGCTGAGGATCCTCCACTGGGGTAAGTGGGTGTCTCGGGATGGGGGGCTCACCACATTTGCTCCAATGCTGCATGGCCTGGGCCTAGCCACTTAGCCTTTCTGGTTCTTGTTTTTCCTCATACATGAAATGGGAATTTTATGTCCCTGTTTTGGGAGGATAGGGCCATAAGAGAGATTTCAAAGGCCAGCAGTCCTGTTGTGCCACCCCCCCTCAGCCCCCCTATTCACCATGGGCTGTTTCTTTTTAAAAAAATTTTTTCTTTTCCATTGTGGTTTATTACAGGATATTGAATATAGTTCCCTGTGCTATACAATAGGACCTTGTTGTTTATCCATTCTGTATATAATAGTTTGCATCTGCTAATCCCAAACTCCCAATCCATCCCTCCCCCGCCTCCCCTTCCACCGTGGGCTGTTTCTATGCGGGGTTGGAGGGCCACACTCCCTCCATCCCAGGCTGGACATCAGAGTTCCAAAATGCCTTGATGTGGGAGGTCATCTGGCCTATCCCTCTGCTTCCTGGAGATGAGAATGTCCCAATTCTGCAACTGACCTCAAGAGAGTAGGCTTATGTGGATTAATCTTTGTCAGCTACTCCTCCCTGAGTGCCATCTGGGAGTTCGACCAGGAACTCCTACTTATTGGAGTAAGTCCTACTTCCTGGAGTTACAGCCCCATTTCTATTATCCTCAGCTGGAGGTGGAGAGGCCCGGCGTCTTAGAGGTGCCAGTTGGACAAGGAGGCGAGGATGGGGCAGGGGAATGTCTAGAAACCCCCAGTGTGGGCTGAGAAAAGAAAGCATATAGAAAGCTTACTGTGTACCGCTGCAGGCACTGGCCCAGGCAGACAAGGGTGTAGGAGGTGTGCGAGCATGTGTTTGTGGGGCATGCATGTGTGTGTGTACTGGTGTGTGCACGGGGATGTGTGAGCATGTCAGTGTGCCTGGCCTGTGCATTTGAGTTGCACGTTTGGGTCTGCACGTGGATGTGTGGGGCTGAGTGTGCCTAGGTCTCCAAGGGCAGGAATGTGAGTACGTGGGGTCAGACGCGAGTGTGTGCCGGGTGTGCCAAGAGAGGGTTTCCATCCGGGCAGGGCCTACGGGGGGCGGGGCCTGTGGGGGCGGGCAGGAGGCTGGGGCTTCTTGGAGCACGCTGTTTGTATTTAGGTTGGTATAATTTTGGAGGATGGCTGAAGGTGGAGGCAGATGGAAGTTTGGAGATTAAGCTGATGGTCTTTAAGCCCCTGTCAAAACTACCCCTCAGGTTTGCTCAGGTGCATGAGAGGGTGGTAGATATGGGGACCGTTCTTGGCTCTGACACGAGATGAGAGCCCCCAAGGGCAGGACTCTGTCTTGTTGTTCCAGGACCCAGCATGGGCCTGGCAGAGAGAGCTGCTGGGCAGATTTTGGGTGTCTGCTCTGGCAGCCAGGGCAGTGGCCCTTCTCTTCCCTCCCCTCCTCCTGGAGGTCAGTAAAGGCAACTTCCATCCCAGCCCCCTGCTGGGCATCCTACCGCCTTTTCGGTTTCTGCCCTTTCCCCACTTCCTTCTCCAAATGAGGCTGCCGTCTCAACTCCTGGTGGGACAGGGGTGGCCGATGGCTGTGGCCTCAGCTTTTCTCTCTCAGGTCAGTATTTCTCCAGGAAGCACTCAGGGATCAAACTTAGGCACTGGGGGGGTCCAAGGAGGGGTTTGAGGGGGTGGGGCACTTCCCAGTCCTCCAAATATGGCTCAGTCTCTGCTAAGCCCCAGGGACTAGGGGCCAAGCAGGGCATAGCCAGATCCTCAAGGTTACCAGGGGTGTGCTTCTTTGTAAATGGTGGGCCTTGGTTTATCTGAAATGGGCTGGGCTCAGCCAGCTTCTTTCTTTTTCTGTGTCTCTTGCTTTTGCTGTCTCTATGTTTCTCTCTCTCTCTCTTTGTCTCTCTTTATCTCTGTTACTTTCTTTCTATCTTATTCTGTCTCTCTGTCTTTGTTTTTCATGCTCTCTGTATCTCTTTTCTCTGTTTCTTTCTTATCTCTCTCTTATTTCTCTTCTTCTCTCTGTCTCTATTTTTATCTCTTTTAGTCCTCTTCCTTGCCTGTTTTCCCTGCTTACTTGTGCATCTCCCCAGTGGATAAGAGGCCTCAGTTCATCTATGTGTGATGCTCGATTTTAGGTGCTGGGGCTACATCAGTGAACAGAATATACAAAAATTCCTACTTTCATGGAGCTTATGGTCTAGTGAGGAGACAGATAATATATCATAAAAATAATAGATAATTACATAGTATGTCGGAAGGGGACAAGTGCCTTGGAAAATATAAAGCAAGAAAAAGGGGCTGGGGTGTTTGGGGGCAGGTCCTAGTTATAAATAGAGCAGTCAGGTTGAGAAAGGGATGCGAAAGGAAGGCTTCAGCTTGAGGAAAGAGCACTCTGGGCAGAGGGAACCGCTGGTGCAAAGCCCTCTTTCGGGGGCAGCACAGGGCTCTGCAAGGGCTTAGGCAGTGTAGTGGGCCGTGGGGCTGATAGGCATCTGTCCATTCACCCAGTGCACCACTCAGCAGGGTTTAGAGGACCTACTGTGTGCTGGGTGCTCCCTGGCCTTGTGTGTGGGTGGGGGGAAACAGGTGTAAACAGGGGAACAAACAGAATACTACATGCTGAGAGGGGCTGGGAGGAAATGAAGACATACCCTGAGGATGGACACTACTGAGGGGCCAGTGTGTTGGGTGGTGTGGGCCTGCCTCCCTCAGTCTCTCTGAGGAGGTGACGTTAAGGCAAGGCCTGAGAGCTGGAATGTGGCAGCCAGGCTAAGAACCACCCAGGTTGTGGGGACAGCAAAATTATGACCCTTTGTGACACTAGCTGTGATGGGGAGCCTGGAGGAAGCAGCCCCCCAGCCCCTTCCCAGGCCAGGCTGGGGGAGAGTCTCACATTCATTCATTTAGCTCAGTGATGCCCACTGTGGGCCAGGCACGGTGGGTGGGGGGGCTGGACCACGCCTGTCCTTTCACTGCTGTGCCCCGGTACCCAGTCCAGCATCTGGCACCTAGTGCTCAGCAAGGGTTGGCTGAAAGAACAAACAGGACACGATCCATGCCCACTCCCTGCCCCCAGGGAGCTCCCAGACATGGATTGGTGCCATCCTAGCACCTGTAAGGGGGACACCTGGCAGGATGGTGACTGGTCCTCGCATCCCACAGGCCAGGAGAACCAGATGTGCGGGATGGCTTCAGCGCCACATTTGAGAAGATTGTGGAGTCGGAGCTGCTGCGGAGCACACAGTACAGCAGCCTGGACTCCCTCGATGTGCTGAGCCTCACGGATGAGAGCGACAGCTGCGTCAGCTTCGAGGCCCCCCTCACGCCCCTCATCCAGCAGCGGGCCCGGGATAGCCCTGAGCCAGGGGCTGGCTTGGGCACTGGGGACATGGGGTCTGAGGGGGACATGGGAGCAGCTGGCGGTGATGGGGAGCTGGGCAGCCCCCTGCGGCGCTCCATCTCCGGCAGCCGCTCCGAGAATGTCCTGAGCCGCCTGTCTCTCACGGCCGTGCCCAATGGCTTCCATGAAGATGGACCCCCGGGCCCAGGTGGGGACGAGGAAGACGAGGAGGAAGGCATGGACAAGTTGCTGAACTCGGCCAGGTGAGGCAGGGCCCAGGCTGGGAGCCGAGAGAACCATTGAGCAGATGGGGAAACTGAGACCCAGAGGAGGCAAAGCAAGTTAGGACATCCGGGGGTCTGGAGTGAACAGCCCTCTGCAAGGTCATTGTGCCCACCCTCTGCACCCCCAGCCTGAGGTTCCATTCTGCCCTTCCAGGCCTTTCTAGCCAAGGTGGGGTCAGGGAGCTGATCATCTAATGATGTCCTCTGAGGGCTTTTCTAAAAGTCTGACTTGATTCTGTCCCGATGCAGTGGAGCTTCTTTCCCTGGTCTGGTCCCTGGATTTTCAGAGGCCTGGGGAGGCCTTCCAGCCCCCAGCCAGGGCTTCTGACCCCCTCCTCCCCAACCCCACCTTCCCTCTGCAGCGACCCCAGCCTGAAGGACGGCCTGTCGGACTCAGACTCAGAGCTGAGCAGCTCGGAGGGGCTGGAGGCTGGCAGCGCAGACCCACTGGCCAACGGGGGCCAGGGCGTCAGTGAAGCTGCCCGCCGGCTGGCACGCCGCCTCTACCACCTGGAGGGCTTCCAGCGTTGCGATGTTGCCCGGCAGCTGGGCAAGAAGTGAGCTCGTCTCCGCACCCCTACCCCAGGCAAACCCGGTGTCTTCCTTGGCCCAAGGCGGGGTGTGGGTGGCTTCTGTCAGGGGGGCCTGGTTCTGGGGGCTCCCAACAGTCCCCAAGAACTTCTCCTCCTGCCACTGACCTCATTCCCGGCCTTGCCCTAAATCTGTTTCCTTTCTGGGCTGCCTGGGGGAGGGCGCCCCCGGCTCTGAGGGAGGAGAGGTGGTGGCGGGCGGCCCCTCGGGGCTGGGGGAGTGGGATGTGGCATGTGGTTATGGGGCCGTGGTGGACGGTAGTGAGGACGGAGCAGCCGGGCAGGGGCTGGTGGGCCACCTAATGGGGCCAAGGAGGGAGGGGAACCTGGGCCTAGCTGGGACCTCGGGGGACCCAGGAGCTGGGGAAGGGGATCCTGGCCCTCATTAAGCCCCACTCACTGTGTGTCTGTTGGGACCAGCTGAAGGGGCGGGAGCCGCCAAAGCACAAGCCCCAGTCTTTGGACTTGGGGGAAGGGAACTAGCCAGGTTGAAGTCCTGAGGGGTAGGGGACAGTCAGCTGTGAAGTCAGCCGGCGTGTCCTGAGCAGGTCCGGCCAGCAGCATGTCCACCTGCCTTGTCCTTCTTGCCTGGCCATCCAGAGGACCCCCAACAGCCACATAGCCTTCAAGATGCACAGAAGCAGGCTGGGCCTCTTGAGAGAGCTGCTCCCAGGCTAAGAGAGGCAGCCCAGACTCTAGACCCCAAGTCAGAGCTGACTTGGGCTTAGGCCACAGGGAAGTCCTGAGGATCCTCCCTTCTCCCTCCCTCCCGACTCCTCCACCCTCCGTTGCCTCCAGGACACCCCTGCCCTGGGCCTCCCCCAAAATCACATGGCCCACACCCTCACCTCTCCCACTGGGCTATAGTCACTAAACCTAATGACATCCTCCTTCATTACGGTTGATCCCCACCCTCCCCTGTCTTTTCAACCACTCCCTCTACATGAGTTTTCCCATCAGCATTTAATTGTGCTTAACTCTTTCCCATCTGAAACAAAAATCCTTCCTCAAATCGTACTTCCTCCCCCAGCCGCTTCACAGCCAAAATTCTGTTTTCTGCTCTGGATGGCCTCTGTCCCCTCCCCTTCTGCACATTCAGTGCCTCCAGGTTGGCTTCTTCCCCTGGAGGGGCCCTTCACAAGCCCCTCTTACTAGAGTCAGTGGCAGCCTGGTGTCTTTGAATCCGGTGTCTGCTACCGGGCCTCAACTTTCTCCCCTTCAACAGCCTTGACACACCGGTCACTCCTTTCTTTTTCTTTAATTAAACTTTTTATTATGAAAATTTCAAGCATACACAAAGGCAGAGAAAGTAACATCTTAAACTTCCATGTACCCATTACTCAGCTTCAAAGTTATCAATATTTTTCTATTCTTGTTTGATCTATTCCCCCCACCGCTTCCCCTCACATTTGCTAGAATATTTTAAAGCATATTTCAGACTCTCTATCATATGATCCATAAATATTTAGTATGTGTCTCTAACTGACTAGGATTTTTTTAGACAGTCATAATTCCATTATAATTTCTGACAAAGTTAAAAAAATTCCTTAGTATCTCTAACATTCGGTCTATGTTTAATTTTCTCTGGTTGTCTCAAAAATGTTTGTTCAAATCAGGACGCAAATAAGGTACATGCATTACATTTGGCCAATATGTCTCTTGCCAGTACCCCTCCTTTTTGTAATGCCATGTATTTGTTGAAGAAACGGAGTCATTTGTCCGGAAGAACTTTCCATGTTTTGGATTTGGTGTCCTCATGGTGTTATTTCACACGTTTCTGTAAACAGGAGGGAGAGCTCGGGGCTTGATTGGATTCAGGTGGAAATATGCTCTGTTTTTTGGCAAGAATTCATCACTCCAGTCTTGAAACACTCTCTTCCTTGGCCTCCAGGACAGCATACCCCTACCTCTCTGGCTGCTGTTTGTCTGTCTCCTTCTCTGGCTATCTCTTCCCTCAGCTCGCCCTGAGAGGGGTTCTCCTCAGATCTCTGACCTGGATCTGCTGGCCTGTCTGTGCCCCCTCCTCTCACATGGGCTCGTCCCCCTTCCTACTGAGTTGTTAGTCACCAGTTAAGGGCTGATGACTCTCACATGGGTGCTTCTAGCTCTACCTGTTGTCCTGGGCTCTGGGCATCACCCCAGGGGCCACCCTCTCTGTCGTGCCCCACACCCACTCCATCCCTCTCCACGTCCTGTGGATTCTGCCTCCCAAACATCCCTCCTCCCCACCCCTTCCATCTCTCTCGTGGACAGCTCCTACCGCCCCCATGGGTCTCCACTCCACAGGCAGTGTTCCAAATACAGATCTGACCATCTCACTCACCCCCTCCCTGCTTCAAACTCTTCCAGATCAAGTCCCAGTCCTTGCCCTCAGGCCCGGTTCCCTGCCTCATCTCTTCCTGCCCCCATTCCTGCTCTCCAGCCCCGGCCACATGGCCCTGCTGGTAGCTTCTTGGACAGTTTCCTCTACTGGGGACACTTTGCATCATCTTACCTCCTACTCCCTTCACGTGGGTGGCTCTTCCTTTCCTGAAGGTATTGGATGAGACATCACCTCCTCTAGGAAGCTTCCTGACTTCACCACCTCCTGGCCCAAGGTTGAACTGTCAGAGCCCAACTGGCCAGCAAGGGAGACAGCAGAGGAACGGGCAGGTCTGGGTGGGTGGGTCAGGGTCCCCAGGGGCCCACTGCCACGAACCCCCGCTGTTTGCTGTGCCCTGCTTCTAATGGATAACCCCCTGCTCTCCTGGCAGCAACGAGTTCAGCAGGCTGGTGGCCGGGGAGTACCTCAGCTTCTTTGACTTCTCGGGCCTGACTCTGGACCGAGCACTCAGGTCAGTGGGGCTGGGATGGGATAGTGCCCACAGGCGATACAGCCACACATCTGGATTCTCCTGCCAGCTCTACTGTAAACTTGCTGTGCAAGACCTTGGACAAGTCTCTTGACCCCTCTGGGGAGGCTGAGGGGAAGGGGTCATGAGAGCAGCAGCAATGCAGAGACTCAGTGAGTACTGGCTCTGCGGTGGGCGCTGAAAATATGAAGGCGGGAATGCATTCGTGAC
Source organism: Eubalaena glacialis (assembly GCF_028564815.1). NCBI lineage: Eukaryota > Metazoa > Chordata > Mammalia > Artiodactyla > Balaenidae > Eubalaena > Eubalaena glacialis. The sequence continues at coordinate 117,563,731 of NC_083719.1, forward strand.
TCTTCAGGAGGGGAAAGGGCCAAAAGGCTTGCCTGTACTGAGCATTTCCTGTCTGCAAGATGTACCCTTTACACACCCTGCTGACTGCATCTTAGCAACACCCCTGTAAGGTAGGCGGTATCATCCCATTTACTTGTGGAGAAACTGTGGGCCAGTTCCCCACAGTTACTGAGGGAGGAGATAGCCAAAATGGAATTTGCCCTCAGGTCCTGTTGGTGTTTGGACCCGGGGAGTGGCCCTCAGGAGGGGCAGGTGCAGGCCCCAGGGAGCGGAGGGCGGGGAATGGGAAGATGCAGCCCAGTGTCCAGCAGACCCGGCGGCAGGGCCAGCAGGGAGACCCTAGGCCAGAGCCCTCTTGGGGATGGGCGGCGGTCTCTGAGCTGAGGGGTGGGTGGTCCTATGTATGTTAGATCTGTTCAACTCCTACTTGCCTCTCACACTTTTGAAAACTGTATTTTCCCTTCTTTTTTCTCTGTTTCAGTTGGGATATTTTCTATTGACCTGCAAAAAACCCAAAAAAATCAAAGCATCTGCCCTACTGATAGCAGTTGAGGGAATGAGCTATTGCATTTTGGAGGCACAATATTATGGGAACAGTTTATATTTATTAAATACAGTGATCATTATTTAAATCTATAAGTGTTGCACAGGGCTAATAATTTTCTTATTGATAAGTATTTATTATTTTCTTATTGATAAGTTCACTTACCCTTTCTCTGTGTCTCATATGCTGTTAACCCCATTTATTGAGTTTTCACTTTCTATTGTTTTATTTTTCAGTTCTGGAAATTTCATTTTATTAAACATTTTTTTGGGTAGGTTTTCATTCTCTGGGGGGAATTCTTCATCTTTTGATTTATTTTCTACTTACTTTCCCCATCTTTCCCTCTCTTTGAACATATTAGTCGCAGTTATTTCAAAGTCCTTGTCTGCTTTTACCCCGACATCTGCATCATCTATATCTGTTTCTATTGTTTCTCTCTTGGTTTTCCATCTTATATCCTATTTCTCTGTGTGCTTAGTAATTTTTTTATTAGATGCTGTACGTTTTGTATAGAACACCGGCTATAGATCATTATGCGTTCCTCCAGAGAGGGTTTACCTTGTCCCTTGCTAGGCAGTTAGAGGAGGGCAGGGAGGCGCAGTCCTAATCCATCCAGGGCTGAGCTGAGGAGAGGCAGCCCTGAAGTTTGGTAAGGCTCAGGGTTCACCCCGATCACAGGGTGAAGGCTGCAGGGCTTTCCACTGAGAGCATGGGGTGTTCACTGGGGCCTCTCCCTTTGGTGGGTCCTAAATCCTAATTTTGTCTCCTCGTTGCGGCGAGACTGTCAAAAAACCAAATCCCGCTACTTCTCAGAGAGGCTTTCCTACCCATTACATCTTTAGGTTTTGGTAGATATCTCACAGGGGAGAACTGGCCATATGTTTACAGCCCCTCAAGTCTCCCGGTTTGTCTCTCCAGCTCCATGAAGCCACTAATTGTTCTGCCTCTTACCTGTGCCCGTGATTGGCAGTGTCCCCGGGGAGAAAGCAGCTGCAGATCAGACCACCTCTCCCCAGTTCTCTCCTCTCCAGAATCTTGGTCCTATTGGTGTTTGTTGCGTCAGCAGTTTTCTGATAGCTTAAGAGAGATGTATTTTGTCTGGCTTTTCTCATTGTTCTCAGTGGAAGTGTTCGTCGGCTGCAAGCTACTCTATCCTGAGCTGAGTCTGAATTTTCACACTGGATGATCGGGTGGGGAAGGTGTTCGGTGGGTCGGGCTCGCAATCAGAGGCATGAGTACCGGGTGGGAGGACCTTGTATATCCAGCCCAATAGATTGAGACTCGACTCTGCAGGCCCTGGGGAGCCCCAGAAGGTGCTGGGTGTGAAGCAGTATTTTGGGAGGCAGTGCTGGCAGCAGTGTGCTGGCGGCCTTTGATCCAGAGGCTTCTGAAGAGGGTCAGGTGGTAGAGGACGAGGCCTGAAGTTGGGCTGTGGGGCAGAGGAATGATTGGTGTGAGAAGCGCAGAGGATACAGCAGACGGGCCGGTGGTTCCAAGATGCAGGGGAGAGGGTGGGCAGTAATGAGGCTGATCCCGGGGGCAGCCTGAGTTTAACTGGAGCTTGGTGAAGACCCCTGAGGAAGGGGTGTTTGGGCTGGGGAGCCGGAGCTGGGATGGATGACTCCCACGTAGGATAGGCTACGGTTGGGATGGGGGATGGGTTTTAGAAAGTCCTAGTGGAGTATGAGGAGAAGAGGGAGGGGCCAGATGCAGGGAAGAGAACGGGGAACAGGAGAGACAGGGAAAGGAGGAAGACTAGATGGCGGATGGAGTGTTTTTATATAGCAGTTGATTGATTGGGATTGAATTAGAGAGTGGTCTGCAGTTTTGGATGCCTTGGGAAGCCTCCAAAGGTAAAGACTGGCCAGAATGGGGCTCACAGGTCCCAGGGTGCCTTACAAGTAGCTTGAGAGAGGATGAAGCAAAGTGGGCATTACAGAAGCCAAGTGAACCATGGCAAAATCAGGAACAAACTAGTCTCATGAACCCAGGATGGATAGAGGCCCACACTGTCTCAGTTTTCTGTTTCCCTTCCCAAGAAAGGGTGTGCCTAATGCCCCAGGTGAGGGACCTCAGCCCCATCTCCCAGCCCCTCTGGTTTTGGCATCCTCGCCAGGGACCCCTGAGAGCTGGTGACCTTTGAATTTGGCCTTGAGAGGGACTCAGAGCTGCCCAGCAGAGGAGGCTCAGACTTGGGGTGGGGGGAGTGAGGGAGGCCAAGGTTGGGCCTGGGGCTCAGCTGGTAGTGCCTCAAGTGAGGAGGGGGAATGGCTGAGGGAGAGCGGTCTGAGGAGCGGTGTGGATGGCCCAGCCATGGAGGAGGGAGCGAGGAGTGGAGCGGATGCTGGCACTGAGGTGTTCGTCTGCCTTTGCTCTTCACGATCTGTCCCTTGCCTCCTTCCAGAAGGGCCCTGGAGGGTGATGAGGGCTGAAACTCCACACTCCAGAGGCCATCGTGGGGGTCAGGGTGCCTCCCTGGGCCCAGATGCTGGGGCTCTGGGGCCTCAGCCCCCTTGGGCAGATTTGGGTGGTGTGTGTGGGGGGGGGAGTCCTACCCTGAGTGAGAATTCAGACTGACTCAGGGGCTCTGGGAGGCCCTCAGCATCCTTGCATTACCCTCCAGAACCTTCCTGAAGGCCTTTCCGCTGATGGGGGAGACACAGGAGCGTGAGCGGGTCCTTACGCACTTCTCCCGCCGGTACTGCCAGTGCAACCCTGACGACAGCACTTCGGAAGGTACGCCTTGCCCCACTCCCCTGACCCCCGGCCGGGCCCTGGCTTCTTCCTACCTCTGGTCCACCTGCCACTTCTGTCCTGCTCAAGAAACATCAGTGAATGAACGATGGCAGGTGGCATGGGGACTGTCTGCTGGAAAAGGAACCTCCCAACTGCCCTGCCCGTTGTCATTCCCTGTGCCTGAAAGTCCTCCGTCCTGGAGTCAGTCCTTTGGGTCCTCATTCTCTGTGGTGCCCTGTCGCAATGCTGATTGTTGGTGTGGTGGGAGTCCTGGTGTGGAAGTCTGGATTGGGGTCCTCTTAAGTGCAGGACTTGTCCTGTGGATGGACCTGAGTCCCAGGAACTGGGGGACTAGGCTGGTTATTAGAGGAGACACGGGCTATGGAAGGGATATAGCCCGGGACCCAGAGCTATTCCTGGGTCTGAGATTCAAGGTGAGTTTGGCCACAGCAGGCAGGAATCTGGGCTAGAACAGGCCCAGGGTGGTCTGGTCACCTCTGAGGGAGGGGTTGGTCCTGACCTGGGGTGAGCGAGTGACTCCGATGCTGTAATGGGGGTGGGACACGGAGCATCACGCAGGCCCTGGGCCCTGACGTGTGGTTGGCAGGTGGCTGGCCTCTTCTTGTCTCCAAGGTCTCCAGGCTGGCTCTGACAGGAGGCAGGTGGGAGCCTGGGGTTGGGAAAGAGCTGGGTGCTCACGCTGAGGGTGCCACCGTCTCTGATTTAGATGGGATCCACACGCTCACCTGTGCCCTGATGCTTCTCAACACGGACCTGCATGGACATGTGAGTTGGGGAGGCAGGGAGCGGGTGTGTCCTCTCACTGATTCATCCCGAGTTATCCAAGGGCCGGTCCTTTCTCCAGCCCCCTTCCCGAGACCTCCTGCTCGCTGGCCCATGTTTCTTTAGCAGACGTGGGAGTTGGGCAACTTGGCTTCTAGACTTGGCTCTGCCCTAGTTTTATCCACTTGAGATCTGCCTGGGTCCTCGCCCCCAAGCAGAGCAGTAAGAACAGCTGAGGCACATGGGAATTTAGGATGTGCTAAATAAGACGTGTGCCCCTAGCCGTGTCCATGCCAGACATTGCTAAAAGATCACATGTTCTTCCTACCCCTTGTGCTGTAAGCTTGAGTGCAGCCCTGTTGAAGTGCCACGCCCCAGGCAGCCCCTTCCGGTCAAATGGTAGATTGCCCTCAAGAGGCATTCTCATCACGCACCCCTCACCCCTCCGCCCCGACTAGGCAAACAGAGAAGTGATAGGTGGGTGCCCCGGGCTGTGAGCCTGTGTCTGGTCTGGGATCTGGGCATCTCAGTACTGCTCGTGGCTCAATAATTCCTTCTTCTTTCCTCTGTCTGCTCCGGGGACCCCCGCTTTGGGCTCTCTTGCCCTCTCTCAGGTGGTAAGTGTAGCTGGTGGTCTGCATGCCCTGTGAGCCTAGACCCCATCTCCATGTTCCCTTTCTGTGTCCCCCATCGCCCCATCTGGCCTACTGATCACTGCCCCATCATTGCTCACCCCGGGGTGGTCAGAGCCCCTCTGTTGGGTTGGGGATATTTCAGTGACTCATGGGGACAACAGGCCAGCACATCTGGTTCTGAAGTTAACCAGGAAAGTCCAGGACATGTAGGGTGGAAGAAAGACCTGGGATAGGTCCAACTTCAGATCCTACTCTTGCCTCCAGGTGGTACCTCTGTGACCCTGGGCAAGACACTAGCCCTCTCTGCGTCTCAGGTTCTACATCTGTGAGGTGGAAATAATGATTTCCCCCATAGCGGCCTGGGGAGGCCTGAGAGAGGTATCACCAAGTGTCAGGGTCTGGCACTTAGTAAGGATTTATTATTTAATATTATTATGAATAATATTATGATATTATATTATACATTATAACAATATATCATAATAATATTATAATGTATTATTTTATACAATATATTACAATAATATTATAATATTATTGCACAATAATAATAATAATCGTATTCATTATTAATATTAAATTTTAAATAATGGAGAGTCCAAAGCCCCAGCCTGCAGATCCCTGGAAGATCAAGAAGGTGAAGTGTCCCACCTGATGGCAGCCTGAGCAAGCGTGGGCGCACTGGGGTACCTGGCCTGGGGAGAGTGAGAGCCTCACTGACCTTGGCACGAAGAGTAGTTGTGTGACAACTTTGGTTATGTCCGCCTGGGCTGTCAGCCTGGGTGTGGAACAGGAGATAAGACGTGTGTGTTCCATGGGAATATCACCAGAGCAAATGCCCATTAACGGGCTGACGTTCCCCCAAGACTGCTTACTGTTTGTTTACGGAGAGCAGGTGTTGCTGGCTTACCTTAAAAGGAGCTTTAAGCACACTCCTCCTCTCCCCATCCTCACCCTTGGCAGGGCCAAGGGCCATCTCAGGACCCAGTCACTCCTGTGCCAGCCCTGGGTGCCTCTCCCCCTGGTTGAGAGCTGCTAACAAGGGCAGCAGTCAGTGAACCCCAGGTCGAGAATACTCTCGAGCTTGGTGGGACTTAGCTGCACATGGCACCACCTTAATGCCTGCAGCTGAAGAGAAACATCACCACCTTCATAGATCAGAAGCGGGTGGGGCAGGATTGTTCATACTTGGAGCCAACAGACATTGAGGATCCCACCTCTCTCTTGAGGTAGTATTGCAACACATCAAAAGCAAGCGTTCTGGGTTGGAGTCCTCAGCATTTCTCCACACAATAGCTTGTGACCTGGAGCGAGTTATTTACTTCCCTAAACCTCAGTTTCCCCATCAGTAAGTCCCTGTGAGACTTAAGGAGACAGCACTTGTAAAGTGCTTAGCCCAGGGCCGGGTTGTTGCAGTTACTGTGAGCTTCCCAACGGAAGTGGCATCCCCTGCTTTGTTCTTTTCCCCTTCCCTTCCTGCTCTCATTCTTCTGCTCTTTGACAGAGACTGAGTGTCTGGTGGAAGGGTGGGGATCTCAGGAATGTGGGGCCTGCTAGGGCCCCCAGAAACAGCTCTGGTCAGAGCAGGAGGCAGTACAGGGGCTGGCAGACGGAGTAGGTGCACCCTCTTCAGATGGGCACAGCCTGGTGGAGGAATCTGGAGGACTTTCTGTAGGAGGGGCGTTTGGACTTTAGGGGCTGAGCACCTTCTGTGTTCCATAAAAAGAAGGAAAGAGAACCCCTGCCTCAGGGTGCCTACCTTGTAGTTAGAGGAGATAGAAAATAAAGAAGTAAACAAGTGATTAAAGCAGTGATAGGTCTGTGAAGGGAATAAACAGGAGGGTGTGATGGGGCTGGACTCTGGGTCAGGGAAGGTGTCTCAGAGGAGGCACGGTTGGGGCAGAGACCTGGAGGATCAGCAGGAGCCAGCCATGGAAAGACCAGGGACAAAGCCTTCCAGGCAGAAGGACCAGTGGGGCTGGTTTCCACCTTTTGGCTATTGTGAACAGTGCTATGAACATACGTGTACAGGTTTTTAAAATTTTAAAAATTTATTTTTATTTTTTAATTGAATGAAAAATTCTTTAAGTTCTATAGTACTTTACAATTTTCAAAAGTTTCACACACATTATTTCATATAATCTCATAATAACCCTTTTTCTTCCTACCCTATATTGCCCCTTGCCCTTCCTGGTAACCACTGGTTTGTTCTCTATATCTGTGAGTCTGCTTCTTTTTTGTTTTATTCACTGATTTGTTGTATTGTTTAGATTCCACATATAAGTGATATTATATAGCATTTATCTTTCTCTGTCTGACTGATTTTACTTAGCATAAGTTTTTGTTTGAGCACCTGTTTTCAATTCTTTTGAGTGTATACCTTAGTGGATTGCTGGGTCTGATGGTAATTCTATGTTTAACTTTTGGTGGACAGTAAAACTGTCCATAGTGGCTGTTTTTGGAGTCCAGGTGGGAGATGATGGTGGCTGGGGCAGACAGGGCAGTGAACATGGAGAGAAGGGACAGATGAAGGAGGCCAGTTGAGGGTGAGCCTGACAGGACGTGCTGATGGGGCTGTTCAGGGAAAGAGAGGAGTAAAGATGGCATCAGCATCTGGCTGGATGGGGGTGCTGTTTCCTGAGATGTAGAAGGAACTTCCGTGGGTGGGTGGAGGGCGTGGTGAGTGGGAGAGCTGGGGCTCAAGTCCCATTTGTGACATATTGTGTTTGAGATGCCTACTGGACATGAACATGGGGATGCCAAGGAGCTGGTGGGATAAACGAATCTGGGATGCAAGAGAGAGATGGGGTGAGGAGATCATTGTCATCCTGGTGGAATGAAAGCCATGGGACTGGCTGAGTGCCTCAGGGAGAGAGGCAGGCTGGTGACCTCGTCCCAGGGCATGGCATTATTTAAAGGTCAAGCAGAGCAGCAGGAGAGGCTTTGAAGCAGCCATGGAGATGGGAGGAAAACCAGGAACGTGCAGTGTCTCAGAGGCCAAGAGAAGAAAGTGTTTCAAGGAGAAAGGAGTGGCCAACTGTATAAAAGGCTGCCATGAGGTCAAGAAAGATGTAACAGAAAAATGACCATTGAGGTTGGAATGCCCATCGGTGGGTCATTATCACTGGATGGTCAAGGTCATTGGAGACCTTCACAACAGCACTTTAGGTGGAGTGGAGAGGACAAATGCCAGGCTAGAGTGGGTGGAGATGAGGATAGGAGGGGAGGAAGTGGAGGATGTGGAGAATTCTTTTGCGATATTTGGCTTTGAGTGGGCTCCTGAAATGAGCCACTGGCTGGAGAGGTCTAGGAGGGACTCTTTCAAATCTGACTAGGGCATGTGTGTATGTCAGTAGTATCCACTAAGCAGGCAAGGAGAAACTGATGATGCAAGAGAGAGAAGGGAAAATCGAAGCTTTCCTTGAGATGAGCAACAGAGCATAGGTGGAGAGTGGCCTTAGCTGGGAGTAGGGAAAGCTCATTCCCCATGACAGAGTGAGCTGGAAGGGGAGGATGTCAGAGGAGGGCGATTTTAACCTCCAGACAAGAGAAGATGGGAGCTTGGGTTAGAATTGGAGATGGAGACAAAGAGAGGTATTAAAAATGTATTTTGGATGTGCAGTCACTAGCACTGGTTAATGGAGTGAACGCTGGGGTGAGGGAGGGAGAAGCGTCTAGGCTGAGGCCAGTAGAGGGGGGAGGAGATGGATGGGAGAAGCTGTGCCATGAGCTTTCAAGCTGAAACAAAGATAAGTTGTTTTTCAAGAAAAGCTTAATTTCTCTCAAACTTGGGTTGCCTGAAGGTTAGCAGTGGGAGTGCTGGGGAGGTGGGTTGGTGCTGGATGGTGGAGGACTGGACAGATGCAGGGGTTGGGATACTATTCTGAAGACTGGGGGCGGGGGTCCTGCCCATTCTCAGATGGCGTCTGAGAGCCATCTGAGCATCATACAAGAACTTTAAAGGAGCACTGAGTACAACTCAGGTTTAGTCTAGATTTGCAAATAGTGATGAGGGTTTCCCTGCCCATGGGACTTTCAGTTGGCCCCTCTCCTTGCCCTGAAGGATGACATCTACTTTCTTTCTTCTTGGCCTGTCTCATTCTGCTCTTGGGGGGAGACTTAAAGACAGGCTGGGATTGTTCTGACCCCAGGGCTGCGCAGGCAGGTCACGCCAGACCTGTGGAAAAGGCCTTGGAATGGGGCTGTGGCCAGGCCAACCATAACTCTTTTCTGATTGGAGACAGAAGCTGTGGGAACAGTTTTGAGGGTCAAGGCAGCAGGGAGGCCCTTTTGATCCAAATGGTGGTGGGAGGAAGGGAGGAACTGCGAACTTGGAGGCCCCAAATCATCCATGTCAGTTCACCTTTGGAGTTTCTGGACACACGTCTTTTCCTTCTCTCTTTCCCTCTTTCTCTCCCTCCCTCCCTTCCTTCCTTCCTTTTTCTTCTTTCTTCCTTCCTTCCTTCCTTCCTTTCTTTCTTTCCCTTTCTCTCTCCCTTTCTTCCTTTCCCTTCCTTCCCTTCCTTCCCTTCCCTTCCCTTCCCTTCCCTTCCTTTCCCTTCCGTTCCTTTCCCTTCCCTTCTCTCTTTCTTTTTCTTTTCTGGTACATGTCTTTTTGCCTGGCTGTTGTTGTTATTATATTTTAAATCAGATAATTTACCCAATATGATTTCACTTTTTTGCAGTTGATTATCTTACTTTCCCATCCAGAGAGAGATTGATTTTAGCAGACGAAAGTGTATTCTGCTGTTGTTGGTTGTAATGTTCTATGTGTTGATAAGGTCAAGTCTTTTAACTGTGTTGTAAAAATCTTGTATATCCTTAATGATTTTTTTATTATGGTAAAATATACAGACGTAAATTTACCATTTTAACCAGCTTAAGGTGTACAATTCAGTGGAATTAAGTACATTCACACGGTGTGCAACCATCACCACTCTCTTGTTTCAGAACTTTTTCATCACCCCAAAAGGAAACCCTGTACCCATTCACAGTTATTCCCCATTCTCTCCTTCCTCCAGCCGCTGGCAACCACTAATTTGTTTTCTGTCTCTATGGATTTGCCTATTCTGGATATTTAATGTGAATGGAATCATATAGTATGTAGCCTTTTGTATCTGGCTTCTTTCACTTAGTGTAATGTTTCCAAGGTTCATCCATGTCATATCATGTGTCATAATTTCATTTGTTTTTATGGCCGAATAATATTCCATTGAATGGATATGCCACATTTTGTGTATCCATTTGTCTTTTAGTGAATGTTTGGATTGTTTCCACCTTTTTGATATTGTGAATAGTGTTACTCTGAACATTTGTGTACAAGTTTTTGTTTGAACACCTGTTTTCAGTTCCTAGGAGTAGACCAGCTGCATCTTATGGTAATTCTATGTTTAACTTTTTGAGAAACTGTGAAACTATTTTCCATAGTGGCTGAACCATTTAAAATTCCCACTAGTAATGTGTAAGGGTTTCAATTTCTTCACCTCCTTGCCAACACTTCTTTTCTTTCTTTCTTTTCTTTTTTAATGATAGCTGTTCTAGTGGGTATGAAGTGGTATTTCATTTTGGTTTTAATCTGCATCTCCCTAGTGACTAATGATATTGAGCATATTTTCGTGTGCTTGTGGCCATTTGTATATCTTCTCTGGTGAAATGTCTATTCAGGTATTGATACTTTGCCCATTTTGGGGGGTTTTATAATTTTTATTTAAGGTTGTAAAAAGAAATAAAAAATTGTGGTAAAATATGCATTACGTAAAATTTACCATCCTCACCATTTGTATATGTATAGGTCAGTAGTATTAAGTCTATTCACATTGTTGTGCAACCAGTCTTCAGAACTTTTTCATCTTCTCAAACTGAAACTCTATCCATTGAACAACTCCCCATTCCCTGCCCCCCAGCCCTTGGCAACCACCATTCTACTTTTTGTCTTTGTGAATTTTACTACTCTACATACCTCATATAAGTGGAATCACACAGAATTTGTTTCTGTGGCTGCCTTATGTCACTTAGCATAATATCCTCAAGGTTCATCCATGTTGTAGCATGTATCAGAATTTCCTTCCTTTTTAAGTCTGAATACTATTACACTGTATGTATATACCACATGTTGTGTGTCCTTTCATCTGCTCATGGACATTTGGGTTGCTTCCATCTTTTGGCTGCTGTGAATAGTGCTGCTGTGAACATGGGTGTGCAAATATTTCTTTGACACTCTGCTTTTAATTCTTTTGGGTATATACCCAGAAGTATTATTGCTGGATCATATGGTGATGTTATTTTTCACTTTTTGAGGAACAACCATGCTGTTTTCCATAATGATTGCACCATTTTACATTCACACCAGCAGTGCACAAAGTTTCCAGTTTCTCTACCTCCTTACCAACATTTGTTATTTTCTGCTTTTTGATAATAGCCAAGTTATATCTTATTATAGTTTTAATCTGCATTTACCTAATGATTAGTAATCTTGAGCATCTTTTCATATGCTTATTGATCATTTGTATATCTTCTTTGGAGAAATGTCTATTTAAATCTTTTGCTTTTCTTTAATTGGGTTGCTTGTGTTTTTGTTGTTGAGTTGTAAGAGTTCTTTATTCTAGATACTATACTCTTATCAGATACATGGTTAGAAAAAATTTTCCCTTTTTATAGATTGTCTTTTCATTCTCTCAGTAGTGTCTTTTGGGGCACAGAAGTTTTAAATTTTGATGCAATCCAGTTTATCTATTTTTTCTTTTGTTGCTTGTGCTTTTGGTGTCATATCTAAGAAACCATCGCTAAATACAAGGTCATGAAGATTTAGTCCTATGTTTTCTTCTAAGAGTTTTATAGTGTTGGCTCTTATGTTTAGATCTTTGATCCATTTTGAGTTACTTTTTGTATTGGTGTGAGGTAAGGGTCCAACTTCATTCTTTTGCTGTGGATATTCAAATTTCCTAGCACATTTGTCCCAGCACCATTTGTTGAAGAGACTATTCTTTCCCCATTGGATGGTCTTGGTACACTTGACAAAAATCAATTGATCATAGCATTACAATTTATAAATGTATCAAAGTAGCACAGTGTAGGGACTTCCCTTGTGGTCCAGTGATTAAGACTCCATGCTCCCAATGCAGGGAGCATGGGTTTGATCCTTGGTCGGGGAACAAAGATCCCACGTGCTGCATGGTGTGGCCCCCCGCAAAAAACACCAACAACAGAAAAACAAAGTAACACAGTGTACACCTTAAACTTACACAATGTTACATGTCAAATTTACTCAGTTAAAAAAATCAATTGACCATAGATGTATGGGTTTATTTCTGGAGTCTTAATTCTATGCCACTGATGTATATATCTATTCTTATGCCAGTGTCCCACTGTTTTGATTAGTCTAGCTCTGTAGTAAGTTTTGAAATCAGAAAGTGTTCTTTTCCAAGATTGTTTTGGCTATTGGGATCCCTTACAATTCCATATGAATCTGAGGATAAATTTCTACATTTCTGCAAAAAAGGCCATTGGGATTCTGATAGAAATTGTATTGAATCTGTAGATCAGTTTGCGAAGTATTACCATCTTAACTATATTAAGTCTTCCAGTCCATGAACACAGGATGTCTTTATATTTATTTATGTCATTAATTTCTTTCAGCAACCTTTTTTAGTTCTCAATGTACAAGTCTTTCACCTCCTTGGTTAAATTTGTTTCTAAGTACTTTATTCCTTTTGATGCTATTGTAAATGGAATTGTTTTCTTAATTTCATTTTATGATTGTTCATTACTAACATATAGAAATATAATTGATTTTGTGTGTTGATCTTATATCTTGCAACTTTACTGAATTTGTGTATTAGCTCTAATAGTTTTTTGGTGAGTTCTTTAGGATTTTCTGTATATAAGATCATTTCATCTGTGAATAGAGATAATTTCACTTCTTTCTTTCTAATTTGGGGGACTTTTATTTATTTTTCTTGTCTAATTGCTCTGGCTAGAATTTCTAGTAGAATGTTGAATAGAAATGGGGGAAATGGGTATTCTTGCCTTTTCCTGACCTTAGGGGAAAGCTTTCAGTCTTTCACCAGAGTGTGTGATGTTAGCTGTGGGCTTTTCATAAATGCCTTTTATCACATTGAGGAAGTTCTCTTCTATTCCTAGTTTGTTGAGTGTTTTTTTTTTTTTCCATGAAAGAAGTGTTGAATCTTGCCAATTGCTTTTTCTGCACCAATTGAAATGATCATGTGTTTTCCCTCCCTTCTTTCTATTAATGTGCTGTATTACGTTAATAGATTTTTATATGTTGAACTACTCTTGCATTCCTGGGATGCATTCCACTTGGTCATGATATATAATCCTTTTTAAAAAAATAAATTTATTTATTTTTGGTTGCGTTGGGTCTTCATTGCTGCGCACGGGCTTTCTCTAGTTGTGGCGAGTGGGGGCTGCTCTTCGTTGCGGTGTGCAAGCTTCTCATTGTTGTGAAGCATGCACTCTAGGTGCACAGGCTTCAGTAGTTGTGGCACGTGGGCTCAGTAGTTGTGCCTTGCGAGCTCTAGAGTGCAGGCTCAGTAGTTGTGGTGCACAGGCTTAGTTGCTCCGCGGTATGTGGGATCTTCCTGGAACAGGGCTTGAACCCGTGTCCCCTGCATTGGAAGGCGGATTCTTAACCACTGGGCCACTAGGGAAGTCCATAATCTTTTTAATATGCTGCTGTTTGCTAGTATTTTGTTGAGGGTTTTTACATTTATGTTTATAGAGGATACTGTTCTATAGTTTTATTTTCTTGTGATTTCTTTGTCTGGTTTTGGTATCAAGGTAATGCTGGCCTTATAGAATGAGTTAGTTAGGAAGTGTTCCCTCTTTTTCAATTTTTGGGTAGAGCTTAAGAAGTATTGGTGTTAATTTTTCTTTAAATGTTTGGTAAACTTCACTAGTGAACCCATCTGGTCTTAGACTTTTCTTTTGTGCGGTTTTTGATTACTGATTGAATCTCTACTTCTTTTTAGGTCTATTCAGATTTCCTATTTTTGCTTGAGCCAGTTTTGGTAGTTTGCGTGTTTCTAGGAATTTGTTTATTTTATCTAGGTTTTCTAATTTGTTGGCATTAATTAATTGACTGCTATTAACAAATTAATTGCTTAGTATTTTTGTTCTTCTTGTTACTGAGAAAGCAGTGTTAAAATCTCCAACCAAGATTGTGAATGTCTTTCTCTTTTTAGTTCTGTCAATTTTTGTCTTTTATCTTTTGAGACTGTGTTACTAGGTGTATACAAATTTAAGATGCTTATATCTTCTGGTATATTGACCCTTTTATCATTATGAGATGTCTCTATTTCTAGTAATGCTTCTTGCCTTTAAGTCTATTTTGTCAGTTATTAGTGTAGTTATACTGGAGTTCTTTTGCTAGTGTTTGCAGGTATATCTTTTTCTATCCTTTTTCCAAGATTTCTGTCCCTTTATATTTAAGAGGTGTCTATTAATCTTTGCCTTTTAATTGTACCATTTAATGAATTACTAATATATTTGAGTTCAAACATACCAGGTTACTCTTTGTTTTCTCTTTGACTCATCTGGTCTATATTGCTTTTTTTTTTTTTTTCCCTTTCTTGCTTACTTTTGGATTATTTAAGTATTTTTTAGAATTCCGTTTTCCCCTGTTAGCTTGTTAGTTGTGAATTCTTTTAGAATTCTTTTTGTGGTTTGCAATATGCATCCCTGACTTATTAAAGTACTTTTTACCACATCCTGGGAAATGAAATAACCTTAAAATACCTCAACTTCATTTATTTGTCTTCTCAACTTACATACTACTGTTATCATCCTTTTAAATAGTATATCTCTTTCTATATTTTATTCCCCAGAAAACTTTATTTTTGTTATTTTGCACAGTCAATATTCATTTAGACTTAGCCACCCTTTTTGTTGCTCTTCATTCCTTTCTGCTTCTCCATGCTTCCATCTGAGATAACTTTCCTTCTGTCTGAAGAATTTCCTTCCTTTCTTAATTTCAAGTGTTTTGCTGAAGTATGACCAGAGTGTTTCCCAGGGCCCCTTGTCCTTGGTGGGCCCTGAATTCCAATTTTTGTTCTCTAGTCCTATTGACCACTCAGTTGCTCACCCTTTTGGCCACTGCTTGAGAATTGACAAATGCTTCAAAGAGGAAAGCTACTCCTAGTCAGTCTCATCACCTCCATGTTTCCCTTCTTTGCAGGATCTTTAGCCTTGAAGTTCTCATTGCTCTTATATTTCTCCAGTGTCTTCACACAGATGTTTTATTAATATTTTGACCAGCAATTGTTTCTGATGGGAAGGTTCATCTGCAATAAGATAGTCTGTCATTACTAGGATTGGAAATCTTGCCTGGTTATTTTTTTGATTTTGCACCCCTGACTGATGGCTGGGGAATGTTCAGTGTGTGTGGAACTCAGGCAATATTATCAACATTACCCTCATACTCCTCAATTACGAATGTACACATAAATGACTATATACATGTATACATAATACATATATGTACATGTAAAATATACACATAGACTTATGAAACATACTATATTAAGGCACACATAGGTCATTTCTCCTTAACCCTTTGGGAAAGGTATAGAAAATTCTTGCTTGTCAGCTACGTATAAAGCTTTCTATCATTGTTTTCTGAATTATTTTCTGTGGTGTGTGAATGTCCCACATGATGTTAATAGAATCTTTGCTAAAATGGTGCCAAGGTCAATAAATTTGAGACACTGTACATGGAATCCTCTCCCTGGAGACTCTCAACACACAGAAGCACCTTAAAAACTCTGAAACATACAAACTTATTTGATTATGAAATCCTTTTCTGAGGGGAATTCCTATTCCCATCTGTAGGTGAATCTTGGGAAACACTGCCTTATAGCAAACCTAAATCCACAAAATCCTACACCAGTAAATATCTAGTGTTCAAGGGTCTTCGTCTTCTCAAAGGTGAAGTGCCACCAGTGTTTCCTCAAACGTGGACACTGCAAGTCTGAAAGTATGCACATCAGATGTTGGGTTTGGAGGGCTGGAGCCCCTCTTCTAATCATTGGTTAAAAAACGAAGGCAGAACTTTGGGGTACAGTCATTATCAGCTCTTTGTCTGTTTGTGCCTCCTGGAGTGAAACCATCTGCTTGGGCTCCTTTGGTCCCAGTGCAGCTCAGCATGGGGTACCCATGTGTGTTGGTGGAAATTGAATTTTGATTCTCTTAAGACCAAACCCTCCCTCACTTCACCTACCTCTTGGAGGTCTTGCCGCCCCTCTGTGCAGGTGAGAGGGTGAGACAGTTGTGACGGAATACACAGAGCTTCTGCTCAGGAGCCAAGAGGCCTGGGTTCAAGTCCTGGTGCTGTGTGACCTTGGGAGAGTTAACCATGGAGTAGCGGGTGAGAGCACGGGCTTTGGTGTCAGACACACTCAGCCCTTCTACTTCCTTGCTGTGTGATCATGGGCACGTCACTTCACCTTCCTGCACCTCAGTTTCCTTACCTGTCAAGTGGGGATAATAATAACACCCACCTCACCTTCTCTTTGTTGTGAGAAGGAAATAAGATAATGCATGTTGAGTACAATACCTGGAACATGCTAGGCACCTGGCAAATGTCAGCTATTACACTACATCATCTAACCTGACTCCTTCATCCGGGTTTGAGGAGAACCCCAACCTCTCATGATGCTTGAGGATCAAATAGAATCTTGAATGTGAAAAAGAGTTTTGTAAACTCTTGGGAGACAAAGGGAAATCCAGGCAGTCTTTTTTCATTACTGCCCTTGATGCTGCCTCATCCCTTCTGGCCGGGCAGGGCAGGGTGTGGGGACCACACCAACTTCCATCCCTACTCTCAGGCAGAACCATTTCTCCATTACAGAACATTGGCAAGAAGATGTCCTGCCAGCAATTCATTGCCAACTTGGACCAGCTGAATGACGGACAAGACTTTGCCAAAGACCTGCTGAAGGTATAAATTGATAAGGGTCCCCATGGCCCCAGCTGTGTCCAGGGTGGGTGGAGAGGAGAGAGGTTTCTGCCCACTAAATCCTGATGGTCCAGATTCCTAATTCTGGGGTCAGGGTCGTGATGACTTTGGGACAGAGGCAGAGACCATCCAGCTCAACATGTGACTGTTATGTGTTCCCTGAGTTAGGCAGAGGGGTAGGCTCTGTGAGATTTGTTTTTAGTGCTCCACTATCATTATTGCTGTCATGGTAATCCTCAAACTTGCCACCCATTGTCACGGCTGCCGCCACCATCACCACCACCTTTATCACCACTACCACCTTCACCACCACCATCATTATCATTACCACAGGGAAAGGCCCACTCATTCAACATCACCAGGAATCTAATTTTCTTTTGAGGCTGAAGCCCAAGGTGGAACTCTGGCCTTTCAAGCCTGGTCAGTTCTCCACCTTGGAGAAAGAGGAGCAGGTTTCTGGGGGGTAGATGATGAGTTCCGTTTTAGATAGTGAGTTAGAGGGACCTGATGATATCAGGTGGGCAGTTGAATAGTGAGTCCAGAGGTCAAAAAATAAACATTGCCTCCATCGCTGTTCTTACCATAATTATGTTCTTCACTGTCAGGAAGCACTTAAGAGTGTTCTTGTAAGTAAGATCAAATAATCCCAGTCCCTTCACCCACCTACTCCCTGTCTACTCATCCACCCATCTACCCATCCTCCCATATACCCATCCTTCCGTCCACCCACCCACCCTGCAACTCAATCATTCACCTGCCCATACACCCACCCATTCACCCATCACCCACACATACACTCCTACACAGTCCCCTATATACGCTCCACATCCACTCACCCACCCATCCACTCACCCATTTCCCTGCCCATTCACCTACCTACCAACCCATCCACCCACTCATCCTCAAGTCTATCCAATCATCTAAAAACGAATCCACCCACCCATCCCCCATTTATTCACCCATCCAATAAATAAGTGTGAATCAAACACCTACTTTGCCCCACTAGCTGAAAAGATGCTCCCTCACTGCATCCACATTGCTAGATGGAGATTTCTTTGACTGTTCATTGAACTCCTCTCTCTCTTTTTCCCCCTCTCCCAGACCCTTTACAACTCCATCAAGAATGAAAAGCTGGAATGGGCCATGTGAGTAGTGCCCGTGGGCACAGGTATGGGGAGACTGAATTACGGGGAGGGGGGAGGGGGAGTGGCTGGGGTACTGGGAAGTCACGCCGGTTACTCTCCATGGTGCTGATTTCTCCCACCCAGGGCCCTGGTGACCCCTGGCCAGCTGGCCAGCTCCTGGTGTTGAGTTCCCCTTTGGGTTTGTTTTCTGTCTTGATAAAAAGTGTGCAATGTTTACAGCTATGGAATAGATTGAACTGTGAGTTTAGTTTCATGATGTTCACAACAGGTTTTCTGTTCAGGGGATATTGCCACTATTCCCAATGATGATAGCTCTTTCCCCTTGGGGAGGTAGGCAGGCATGAGCTATGAGTCCCTTTACAATTCCAGTAATCTGACCATGTTGAGGTGGTGATGCTGTTGGCAATGGAGAGAGGTGACTGCCCCCTAACTTCTTCCCCTGTGAGGGCAGTGAGACCTGGAGGTGCCCAGCCATCTGGAAAGAGGTGTGGTGACCTTGCTGACTGGGGAGACTAACAGCCTCCTGAGGAAAGTTGCCACTCCACTGGGGAGTTGCTGTACTCCCCAGGGCAGCCTGGGTCTTTGGGTCCATGAAGAGGTCCCAGGCAGGGATTGTTAGGAACCCCAACCCAACTGGGGAGAGCTGACATTCTTATACCAGGGCTCCTAGGCTGGGGAACCTAGACTTTAGGGACCTCATCTACTGACCTTCCCTCCCTCACCATGTCCCTGGGGCTTGGGCAGTCTGGCCATGGGTTACAGCTCCCTGGGGCTGGGCTTTCAGAGAAGAGAAGGAAGACAAGGAAGGAAGCCTGAAGGTAGTAAGGTCTCCAGCTTTGTGATCAAGGGTGAAGATTGGAGCTTGGAGGCCAAAATTCAAAGCTCAGGGGAGAGATGTCAGAATTGAAGACTCAGGGGAGGGGACAAAGGTCTGGACCTGTGGTCTGGAACTGGAACCTCCTTATCTCTGCTGTTTACCTCTAACTGGCTTCCAAAGGAGTGTTCTTTGGGGAGAGGGCATGTTGACGTGGGGATGAGGCCTCCGTGGAGGTGGTACTCAGGCCTAGTACTTTCCTAGTGATGAAGATGAGCTGAGGAAATCACTGTCTGAGCTGGTGGATGACAAGTTTGGGACAGGCACAAAGAAGGTGACACGGATCCTGGATGGTAGCAACCCCTTCCTGGATGTCCCACAGGCTCTCAGCGCCACCACCTACAAGCATGGTGTGCTGACCCGGAAGACTCACGCCGACATGGATGGCAAGAGGAGTGGGTGTCAGGCGGGGAAGGGGCATGGGGAGGGATGCTAGTCCAGAGGGGTCCACACCCCCTTGGCCACTCCTCTGGTAATGCCCATGCAGGCAGATGTGTAGGGGACACAAGGGAAGAGATATCGGGGTGGGTGTTTGTGGCCACACTACCCGTGCCCCCCTCCCCAGCGCCCCGTGGGAGGCGTGGCTGGAAGAAATTCTACGCGGTGCTCAAAGGGACCATTCTGTACCTGCAGAAGGTGAGAGACTACCCCAGAGTCCTTACCCAGAAAGGGCCAGCCCAGCCCCTGCCTTATGGTGTCCAGAGGGTCCGAGGCAGGACCTAGGGCTTAGGCAGATTCTGGGTCCTCCCCCATCAAAGGCCTTACTTGGGCTCACGAAGGGCTTTGGTGGTTTCAGGGAGGGGTCTTTTGAATGTTCAGGGGTTCAGAGGATACCCAGTGTAAGGCCTGTTCAGCCTTCTGAGACCAACTGGGGAGGAGTGCCTGGTGAGTCTTGTTGGGGTGGGCATGGCATCAGAGTGGCAGCAGCTGAATAATGGTGGGATGTATAGGGACAGAGAGAAGGAGAGCAAAAGGGAGGGACAGTGAGGGTGGAGGAAGTACGGGTCAGTAAGCCAGAGCCTGGTGATGACAGAGGCTTGCCCACCCCCTACCTGGCCTGTCCAGGATGAGTACAGGCCTGACAAAGCCCTGTCTGAGGGCGACTTGAAGAACGCCATTCGTGTGCACCATGCTCTGGCCACCAGGGCCTCCGACTACAGCAAGAAGTCCAATGTGCTGAAGCTGAAGACAGCCGACTGGAGGGTCTTCCTCTTCCAGGCACCGTAAGTAGGAGTGGGAGCACCCTCGCTCCCACCCTGGGCTCAGGACCTGCCCCATCCCCTCGCCTCGTCCACTTCAGGGGAAGCGCCCTTAGCTTCCCCTGCACAGCAGCCATGAGAGTGAGTGTATCCATAAACAGCTTGGATCCCTCCCCAGCAGCAGTGGTTCTCAAGTCTGGTCCCCTCAGCATCTCCTGAAAAACCTGTTAGAAATGCAGTTTCTCTGATCCCACCTTAGACCTCCTGAATCAAAAATGCTGGGGATGGGCCAGCAATTGTGTTTTAACAAGCCCTCTAGGTGATTCTGATGTGCACTGAAGTCCCTAAATACAGGGCAGATGGGATCTTTATCATCCTCCACTTAAAGTCGGGGGGATGGGTGCAAAAGACTCACCCTACAGTTTCTCCGTAAGACCTTCTTTCCACTCCCCTGCACTCCATCCTCCTGTGACTTGAGACTGGGGTTTCATGTGTCAGATGAGCTTAAAAGGGGGGAGGCTGGTAAGTGAGCTCTCAGCACAGGAGTGGACGTGCCAGGCCAGGTAGTGGGGCAGGGACGAGATGGCCGAGTGGGGGTGACCAGTTGCCCAGCTGCCTCTAACCATCCCCTGCTGGTCTCACACTCATTAGCTCCAGGCCATTAGCTCTGAACCTGGCTGGGAAGCTTTATTTTCACATGAAAATCCAGGTCTTGCCTGGGAGCTGGGACAGAAGGGGAGCTCCCTACACAGATGTGACCAGGCCCATCCAGCCCCCGTCCTGCCGTCCTCCCTCACTCCTTTGCCCACTTACACGGAGGTCTTCATGCCCTCTCTGTGCCAGGCTGGTGCTGGGTACTGGGTGCTGGTTGTGGGATAGGGAGTCCTATTGTGAGAAGCCAGTGTGCTCTCCCCTCCCCTCCTGTCCCCAGGAGCAAGGAAGAAATGCTGTCCTGGATCCTTAGGATCAACCTGGTGGCTGCCATCTTCTCGGCGCCCGCCTTCCCAGCTGCTGTCAGCTCCATGAAGAAGTTCTGTCGGCCCCTGCTGCCCTCCTGCACCACTCGCCTCTGCCAGGTACAAGCTCCTGGGATCACAGCACCACCTCCCCAGGCTGCCTCTGCCGTGCCAGGCCCCCCATTCAACAGCCCTCACCTCAGCGCCTATCCGGCGCCTGGTCCTGGGCTAAGAGACAAGCCGAAGGGGCAGATATTCTCCTCCATCTCCACCCTACCCCACCCCCGTTTACAGATGGGGAGACTGAGGCCACACACCGCACAGTGGCCTGGGTGTGCCAGTGGCAGTGTGTCCTGCGGATGTGGTTGTGGTCTGTGGGCATAATGTGTGTCTGGGACGAATGGGACGGAATGTGTGTGTCACAGGGAGCGAGCGACAGGTGAGACTTGGCTGCCCCTTCATCCAGGGCTCTTTTGCTGCCCTCACCTACCCTTAAATATTTTATTTGTAATCCTTAAAAAACTCCTACTCATTAATACTCATTAATAATATTTTTTCAGAGTTTTTTTTTTGAGAGGAGAGGATAAATGGTGGGCCACTACTTGTGAGGTGGAGGGCAGGGGCAGCGCCATACTTCCCTTCCTGTCAGGGCCCTTGTCCGGGATCTTCTCCACAGAGCCCCTGGGGCTGTGCAAGCGGTGCACACTCCCCCCATGTGCACACATACCATTCAAGCACACGCATGTTTATGTGTATACACACGTGCTGTGCACCCACACCTACACCATACTTGTGTCTGCACACACACACACACACACTCCCCCCATACAAATGCATGCAGCCCAGTGCCTGCATGGCACAGAGGGGTCTGGCTGTGCTGTGATGGCTGGGGTGTATTGTGCACTTGTCTGTGAGTGACAGTGTCTTTGGGTGTGATCCTGGGTCTGTGGCCATCAGACGTGTCCGGGCATGAATGTGAGAGACTGTGTGCATCGTATGAAGCCGGGGGTGCCGAGGCCGGACTGCCCCTTGGTCCAGTGGGTTTGTGTGCATGTGAGGGTTCATAGGAGCCAGGGGCTGTGTCTGGGTGACTGTGTGTTTGTGTAAGGGAGTGTCTGCATCCACACACAGTGTGAGGGTCTCTCACCTCCTGAGCCTGCGGGGGAGGCTCTAGGAGAGCTGATGCCAATGGCAGGAGGGGAGGAAAGAAGGCAGCGGCGGAACGCTCCCTTGGGCCTAGACCCGGCTCTGCCCCTGTGTATTTGACGACCCTGGCCAGGCCTCAGTTTCCCTTTGGTGAAGCAGCTCCTGGTGGGACAGCCCTATGACCTCCTGAGAGTGGGACCTCACAGTCCATGACTTGTCTTTGCAGGAGGAGCAGCTGCGTTCTCATGAGAATAAATTGAGGCAGGTGACTGCAGAGCTGGCTGAGCACAGGTGTCACCCGGTCGAGCGGGGCATCAAGTCCAAGGAGGCTGAGGAGAACCGGCTGAAGGAGCATTATCTCACGTTTGAGGTGGGCCCTTCAAAGGAGGGGTTTTGAAGGACAGGGCTGGAGCAGGAGGAAGAGGCCAGCTCCTGCCTTCCACATCATTCCCTGACCAGGGGCTCCTGCTGTGGGGGGCTCCCCTGAGGTAGTCGTGGACGGTGGTCTCCTGTGGACCAATCTCTGCACAGTCCAGCTGCACAAACAATTGTGCCCTCACTTATGTCTCTCAAAGAGCACCAGACGGGCTGTACGAGAGACCCCTGTCACCCCTCTACATCTTTCTCCAAGCCCCATTCTCACCTCCCCTTTCCCCATAGGCCCAGCTTCTCGGGAAGTTTTTACGACCAAACCACAGAACTCATAAGCCCTCTCCACGTGACTTTCCCCCCTTGTGTCTCATGTGCCTCTTTCACATAGGTTTATCAAGCAGAGCACCTTGGTCTTTCCTTCTGAGCTCTCCCTCCTCTCTATCTTGTCTCTGCCCCCTCCCCTGGTTCTGCCCCACAGTTGGGTGAAGGATGGCGGGGTGGACTTGGGGGAGGAAGGCAGGAACCACTTGTCCATTTTGGACCGACCTGCATCAGGGGGGTGGACAGACACAAGAGAGGCTGAGACCAAGTCAGGAAGCCCCCGGAGCAGGAAGGGTGGGAAGTCGCCCCTCTCAGTCTCTAGATTTCCACTCTGATTTTCTACTGCAGCATAGAGGAGAGAGGAGAGCTCCCAGGATAGATCCTGACCTTTTGAAAAACATAACACGTTATAGCTTTCGGAAGTCTTCTCTATTTCACTCTCTCTGTGATGTAAAAAAAGCCACACTGATTGGCAGGTGTGATTCTCTTCACTTCCCTTGTATTGATTGATTTAATCCTCATATGAACTCTGTGACGTGGGTTTTGTTATTATCCCCATTTTACAGATGGGGAAATTGAGGCTTGGAGAGGTTGGATCACGTGCTTGAGGTGACACAGGAAGTGCAGGAGCCAGGATCCTAACCCAGGCAATTGATTGTGGCTCCAGAGCCCTGGTCTTTCTTACCCCCTGCCTGGCTTAACTGGGGTTGGGGGGAGTGGTGGGGTGAATGAAGGGTAGGGGAGGTGAAGCCCAAAATGAAGGGTCTTTCAGCTCCTGTGGCAGAGCTGGGTGAGAACAGGGTCTCGTGACCCTTAGTCCCTGCCTCCCCTGGGACTGCGGTGAGGGCCTGAAGCTCAGAGTCAAGGCCTCAGACACTGCCATATCTCCCTCCTAAATGTTTACCAATTTACAGCCCCTTTAATAGCTCATGAATGTGCCTCTCTCTCCAGGCCCTCACCAACACTGGACATAATCTTCATTAATCTGATAGGTTTAACAAGTGGTGTCTTATTGCTGTTTTAATTTGGATTAAATTTTTTAAAAAAAAATTGTGGTTAAAAAGCATAGCATAAAATTGGTCATCTTAACCATTTTTAAGTATATGGTTCACTAGTGTTAAGCCTGTTCACATTCTTGGGCAACCAATCTCCAGAACCTTTTCACCTTCCCAAACTGAAACTCCATAACTATTAAACAAAGACTCCTCAGCACCCTCCTCGCAGCCTCAGGCCCTGACAACCACAGTTCTACTTTCTGTCTCTATGAGTGTGACTACTCTCTAGGTACCTCATATAAATGGAATCATACAGAATTTATGTTTTTGTGACTGGCCTGTGTCACTCAGCACAATGTCCTCAAGGTTCATCCCTGTTGTAGCATGTGTTAGAATTTCCTTCCTTTTTAAGGCTGAATACTATTCTGTTGTATTTGTATACCACGTTTTGGCTATTCTTTCATCGACTGATGGACATTTGGGTTGCTTCCATCTTTTGGCTACTGTGAATAATGCTGCCGTGAACATGGGTGTGCAAATGTTTCTTTGAGATCCTGCTTTCAGTCCTGCTTTTATATCCAGAAGTGGAATTGCTGAATTGTATGGTAATATTATTTTTCACTTTTTGAGGAATAGCCGCACTGTTTTCCACTGTAGCTGTACCATTTTACATTTCCACCAATAGTGTACTCGGGTTCCAATTCTTCCACATCCTTACCAACACACTTGTTACTTTCTGTTTTGTTTTTGTTTTGATAGTAGTTATCTATGTGTTTGAGGTGATATCTCATTGTGGTTTTGATCTGCATTTTCCTGATGAATAGTGATGTTGAGCATCCTTTTGTGTGCTTATTGGTCATTAGTATATCTTCTGTGGAGAAATGTCTATTGGAGTCCTTTGCCCATCCTGAAATTGGGCTGTGTTTTTGTTGTTGAGTTGTAGGAGGTTTTTTTTCCCTTTAATATTCTGGATACTAGACCCTTACCAGATTTATGATTTGCAAATATTTTTTTCCCATTCTGTAGATTGCCTTCTCACTCTATTGACTGTGTCCTTTGATACAGAGAAGTTTTAAATTTTGATAAAATCCCATTTGTCTATTTTCACTCTTGTCTGTGCTTTTGGTATCATATCCAATAAGTCATTGCCAATTAATTTGGATTTTTTAAAATTATGAGTGAAATTTCTGTGCATGTCCCTTGCCTAATTTTTTTTTATTGGGTTGTTTATCTCCTTTTTATTGATTTGTGAGAGCTCTCTAAATATTAAGGAAATTAGTCTTTTGTCATATAAGATACATTTTTTCTCATTTTGTTGTTTGTCTTTTGACTTTGTTTTTGGCCTTTCTCTGCCCTTTCCCCAGAAAAGCCGTTATGAGACCTACATCCACCTCCTGGCTGTGAAAATCAAAGTGGGCTCAGATGACCTGGAGTGGATTGAGGCCCGGCTGGCCACCCTGGAGGGGGATGACCCTTCTCTCCGCAAGACACACTCGAGCCCTGCCCTTAGCCAGGGCCATGGAACTGTGACGGGCAGCAAAGTCACGAGGGATAACACTGGGCCTGATACTTAGCTGGCATGGATGGGCAGGTCCCAGAGGCAGGCAATGCCCCCAGAGGGCTCAGTGAGCACAATTCCAGCCAGGGGCCACTCGGATCAGCTCCAGGCAGTTGGGCAGCCAGGGGGGTGTGGAGAGCCCTGTGGGCCAAGGAGATGGAGATGCTATTCATGGTGTCGATCTTGCGTCCTGGGGCTGCTCTGGGCCTCCGACCCTCTCCCCAGCTCTCACATCCCTCTTCACCCCAGAGCCTCATTTTCTAGGCCAGTTGTGTGCATGCTCTAGACGCCATCTCACTGGAGAAATGGGAAGGGTGGTTGACTTCCCAGGCTCTCCTCTTCTCACAAGTTCCTTCCCTCATCTCCCTTGTTTCCGAGGGCAGGTCTTGACCCCAGGTCTCAGCTTGGACTCCCACCCTTTCTCCTCCTCCTTCCTCTGAGTTGACCAGCAGCAGGTCTGCAGACCACCAGCACTATCCTCTCCTCCTCCACTCAGCAGCCTTGGGAACCACACCCCATTCTCCTGCCTCACCCGGCAATAACCCAGGACCCAGGCCTGTCCCTCAGTGCCAAGCTCTCTCCACTCAAGTGTGTGTCCACCTCATCTTCCATCCATCGAGGCCACTACTGCTTTCTTTTATATGGACATAAATGTATATATATAAGAATTATATATATATATATAA
This sequence comes from Eubalaena glacialis, assembly GCF_028564815.1. Lineage (NCBI taxonomy): Eukaryota > Metazoa > Chordata > Mammalia > Artiodactyla > Balaenidae > Eubalaena > Eubalaena glacialis. Next base: position 117,589,652 of record NC_083719.1, read on the forward strand.
GGAACCCCTTTAGAGATGGTTTTGGAACTGATATCAGTTAGAGGATGAAATAAGAGGTAGGAAAAGCCTATTTCAGAATGCACTTGTTAGCAAGGAGGGCTGCTCTCTGGCCCCTGGAGGCCCTGACACTCGGGAGGGAAGGTAGAGATAGTATGACCTCCTCTCACCCTATTTCCCCCTCTTCCGGCTGACCTGTGACTTAAACTGCTCTTACAGTTAATGCTTTGGAATAAATAGTGTGTGTGTGTGTGTGTGTGTGTGTGCTGCCCCGTCTGTCCCACAGGCATCCTGGGGTGTGAGTGGGACGGGACCATGGCCCTGTTTATATTTTGGTCTTTATGTTGGTGCTGCCAGGTCTCTGAGCTCCAGAGGTGGCCTCTTGTACAGATCTACTGCTACAGGAATAAAAGACACTCTGCTTTGCAAATAGCCATTTGTCAACAAGCCCAAAGATGTTTGGTGGGGGAAGGTTATGGAAGCCATTAATTCTTGGTCTTGGGAAAAGGTGGAATGACAAGTTGTTGATTGTTTTTTAGGTTGCTATTTCTCGTACTCTTCTAGTGACTCAGAAACGCTAGTTAAGGACATGTCTGGGAAGAATAATTTTCCATGTGATGATCACAGACTAGCATCCTTTAAACCCTGCAATCCTCAGACTGACAGTGGTGGGGGTGATAGCACCCTCAATACAGCTGTGATGAGCAAATCCTTTCTATTTTTAAAATAGATTACTGTAGTTTGGCCAGCAATTTGACCTCAGTGGTAACATATTTAGTTAATAAGCCAACCTTGCAACTAAGCAGCCAACATTTACAAGCCCACTCACATTTGATACAAGGGACCTGTGAGTCTGTGGAGAGATGTAGTGATTTAAATCCAGGTTATTTAATTTGGATCAGCTGAGTGTATTTTATAACCAAACCATCTGGCACCTTCGTTTTGCTGAGTGGAAGTAACTGTTCATTTAAGTGAAATTGAAAGAGCAATGTGGCAACATAAAAAAGCTCTCTACTTTTTTCTCCACGCTGTCTCAAAGGTCCTTTGAATTTGGGGTCAGCTTCCCACCCTCTACCTCATGAGGGTGGGTGAGTGAAAGCAGAGGAGCAGGCTCCATCCGCTGCAGACACGTGTGCTTCCCTGAGCACTAGCTGTGCCTCCCATCAGTAAAAAAACTTTTAGTTCACTTTCTTAATTGTATAATTATTTATTGTAAATTATATACATGTACTACTGTACTAAAATATGTACATTATAAAACATACACAAAAATAGAAATTTTAAAAAGATGAGATGAAAATAAATCTAAAGCAAAGTTCTAATTTTTTTTTCTGCATTCTAATGGACCATGATATTCCCTCCACAACCTCTGCCCCTAATATGTCCATTTTCCAGGACTGTCCAAATCCAGAGACTTGGAGGACTGCAGGTGAGATGCGATAAGTGGTTTGCGCCACCTGGTGGTCCTGGGAAGTGTCCGTGGGCTCAGGGACTCCTGGGGGCTGACCCTTGAGGACAGCGTCTCTTGAGCCTCCATCCTCTCATTGAGTGAAGGTGAACAGTGCTGCACACTGTGCTGGGTGCTGGGGATACTGTGGTGAGAAAAGGATTGACCAGATCCCTGTCCACACGGGGCTCACAGTCTAGTGGGGAGGGGGACAGACAGTCACCATTTCCATTTGGGACTCTGGAAGGGCTGGGGAGACAAGCCAAAAATGACCTGGCAGGGAGAAGAAAAAAGAATTGGAGAAGTGGGGAAACTGACTCAGGAAGCCACCTGAATGTCCTAAGTGCTCCTGGGGGACAGGGTAGTAGTAGGAAAGTCACTTTACAGGGCTATACCTCTTCCTGACAGGCCATACTAAAGATGCCCCAAGGCAGAATTTGAGAGGTGAGTAGAAAAGGGGCCTCTCTGGCCACACCTGCTCCTAGGTTCCGTTCACACCTGTGAATGAATAGGTGGCCGATATGAGGAGGAATCAAGGAAACTGATTAGGTTCTGGCCTTAGACTCTCAGCAGGTAACTTAGAATCCAGAGCAGATAATGAAGGTACCAAATGGGGTCATGTGAAAGTCAATGAGTTAATCAAGGGGCCATTCAGAATTACTTGGGGTTACATAGAGGTAGATGGGTTCACTGGGGTCATGGAGGTGGTTTCTGACTAAAAATTTAGAAGGTAAAAACTTAGGGCCCTCAGAAGGGTCAAATGAGGATACTAAACTGGGTCATGAAGAGATCAGTGGGTTCACCAAGAGGTCATTCAGAATTACTTGGGGTCACATAGAGGTCAATAGGTTCACCAAGAGGTCATCCAGAATTACTTTGGGTTACATAGAGGTCGGTGTGCTCATTGGAGTAATGGAAGTGGTTTCTGAGTGAAAATTTAGAATAGCAACTCAGGCCCTCAGAAGGGTAAAATGAGGACAATAAACTGGGTCATGAAAAGGTTGATGGGTTCACCAAGAGCTCATTCAGAATTACTCAGGGTCATACAGAGATCATAAATCACATAGAGGAATTACTGGCTCTCAGAAAATTTTAGAGCCAATAGCAAACTCAGAGCCGGCACAGGGATCTGGATGAGATCATCAGATAGGGGCTAGAGAAGTCAGTGATTTGCAGGTTTGTGTAGCATTTAGTTCATTAATTTCCTTTTTTTCTTTGTAACAGGTACTTTTTTCCACAGCATCCCCACATGAATACATGTCTAGTTCTTTACTTTTCTCCATCACTTCCCTTTCATCCAGTTTTTGCCACTCTCTGTGTGACTCAAGAATGCAAGGCACAGGATATGGTCATCATCATCATCAAATTAGCCATTAATAGACATCTATCATGTGCCAGAAGCAATCCTGGGCTCTCTATATAATCTCCACAGCAACCCTTTGAGGTAGGTGTTAGCATCACCATTTCCCAGATGAGGCAAGTGCAGCCTAGAGAAGTCACACAGCTAGTGAGGGGCAGAGCTGGAATTTGAACTCAGGCCCTGTTGATACCTAAGCCCTTTCAACCCTAAGCCTCTCTGTCCTTCACATGTGTAGGTCTTTGAGCTGACTACACACATTCCGGGCTCATTTGCACACACGCCCACACGTCAACCACCGGAGCTCTTTGGATAGCTGACTCCTTTGTGTCTGGTTGGAACCTAATGGTTCCTGGTGCTGGGCATTGGCTTAGTAACATTAATCAATGAGGGGAAAGGCTCACCCTGGACTACCATCTGCCTTCTCCATGCCTGAAATCATGTACGCTTCGTCAGGGACTGCAAGTTTAGACAGGCCCTGGCTTTGAGTGGGTATAAAAAACCCCAACACCCTGTGGGCTTACAAGCTGCAGCAGCTGTGGTCCTCCTGGCAGCTGAGGGTACCCATTATGCCACTTTTCATGTCCACACTTTGCCTGTGACATGCCTGAGGCCCCAAGGGTCATCTTGCCTCAGCTGCTTCAGTGCCAACCTCACAACCCTTCCCTCCTCACCCACCTAGGCCCGGAAACTCTTGCCTTATTCTGGCCCCTGTAGCTCCAGGGCAGGAACTGGGCCAGGGCTCTGAGGCTGAGCTCGAAGCAGAGTAATCTGCATCAGCCCCTTGGCCAGGTTCCCCAGCAGCCCGGGGCGGCTGGGGCGGGGGGGAGCTAGGGGACACCTTGTGAACGTTCTTAGAACAGGGAGGAGGGCTGGAGCCTGTCCTGGGAGTCGAAGGCAGGGAGATTGAAGGGAGGGTCTCTTCTCCCAGGGACTGCTCTGGCCCTCTCCAACCTCCACACCAACATCCATCCATCTCTATCACAGGTCTTCATCCTCTGTCTTCCCTCACCTGGGGGCTACGCACACGCAGTCAAACATGAGTTATTTCTGATTTTATTTATAATATAAAAATGTTCAAGTGTCAACAGTCAGGTGTTTGGACATTTCAAGGGGCAGGTTTCCCATTTGTTTAGGATTTTTTTTTTTAAACAATTACTTTTTTGACAAATTAGCAGTGGACCCAGTTTTGGGGGGTGGGGAGGTCAGGGCTGGAGAGGGAGTGGAAGTCATAGGTGGGCTAGGGGCTGGGAGTTGGGCTGTGAGAAGAAAATGGTGTTACTTTATTGCTAAGAGGGGAATCAAATACACTGTCGAGTGGCTCTTCTCGGTCCCAGCGTGACCATGCATCCAATCTAAAGAATCTGAAATGCAAAGGACATGCAGGCGTAAAATAGAAAAGACAACCTGTAAACGAAGGTGCTGCAGAGGACGGAGGGGCGTCCTGGAGGCCATAGGGGAGGAGGAGCCACGAACATTGGGGTCCTGGCAGAGCTGCCCCCTCCCCGGGCCGAGGCTGTTGGGAAGACCTCTTTCTCAGTGCCCCCCTCCCTTAGCAGCTGTGAGGAGCGGGGAGGCCCCCTCCCCATTCTGGTTGCTGTCGCTGGGCCTTAGTCTCCCCCTGGACGTTACCTGACCCCAACTCTAGCTCCAAACCTAGGATCCCCGCCCTCTCCTCAGGGGGCCCAGGACTCCAGATCTTGCACTGGGGCAAAGCTACTCCGGACCTCATGTCGTTCCTTGGGGTCCCCAGCCTTGCGCCCACCTGAACCCAATCCCGCAGCCTCTTCTCTCCTGCTTTCTCTCGCCACCACCACCTCCCACGACCCCCGCCAGCTTGGGATCCTACATTCCCCCACCCCGCAACCCAGACTTCTCTCCAGGAGCTCCAGATTAGCGTACAGCAAAAGGCACCACAATATAGGTTTCTATTAAAGAGTCAAAAAATTGGCCCATCTCTCTTTTTTTTTGTTGTTTCTTTTTTTTTTCCGAAGCTGTAAATCAGGATGTCACATATAAATAGTTTCCCTATAAAAACGTCTTTGCCGTTAGCTAGTATTATAAGACAATTTTTGCTAAAATGAAAATAAAACATTTTGTTATACCTTTTTCCTTTTATAGAAAATAAAAATATTTTTATTTCTTTTTTTTCCTCCTTTCTCTCTCCAGTCGGCGGTCTCTGTTCTCCTTAAAGACAGTGGGGCGGGCGAGGCGGAGGGGGCGGCAGGGGCCCTAGAGGGGCCCCGAGTCCTGCTTGGACCGCGGGGGCGGCCCGCGGCTGTGTCTGCTGCTGGCCCGCGTGCTGTGGCTGTCCAGGGAGTAGTAAGTCCTGCTGTCGGCCGCCGGGCAGAGCGGCGGCGAGTCCGAGCGCAGCGCGTCGTGCGCCGCACGCAAGCCGAGGAAAGGCGTGCTCTCGGCCGCTAGCGCCCCGTCCGCGTCGTCTGCTTCGTCGTCCGAGGCGGAAGCCGAGCCGCCTCCCGAGCCGCTGCTCAGCGACAGCGAGTCCCGCGCCGCGCGTGCGCGCTGCGCCGCCAGCCCGTTGAGGCGCGAGCGGCGCCAGCGCCGGGGCCCAGCCGACGTCCTACGGGACGCGCCGTGGGCGCGCGGCCGCGGCGGCGGTGGGGGTGCGCACTCCTGCGTGGTCTCGTACTCGTCGTCCTCGGGGATGCGGAAAGGGCTGGCGGGCAGACTGCCCAGGCTGCCGCCTAGGGCGCAGGCCCCGCGCCGCGGCCCCGGTCCCGCCGCGGGGTAGTAGTAGCTGTCGTAGCTGCGCTGCATGTCCGCACCGGTCCCGGGCCCTGGACCGGGGCCGGGGGGCGCCGGGTGCCGCAGGAGCGGCTGCTGCTCCGCCAGGCGGTAGCTGATGGGCGCGGCGGGCGGCAGCGACACGGCGTGCGCCGAGTTGGGGGACGTGATCTCGAAAGTCGGCACCTGCGTGGCCAGCGAGTAATGGAAGTCCACGGGAGAGAGGCGCGCGGGCGTGGTCAGGGCCGACACATACCTGCGGGGAGAGGCAGAGACGTGGGCCGGTGGCCAGGGGATGGGGCGGACCTGATGCAAAGCAGTGGTCTTGCCCAGGATCCCTCTTGCAAGAACCATGCTGGTATTCCTCAGTGACCGTAAGCAATTTCCTTAATTTCTCTGAGCCTCAGTTTGCTTATCTGTGAAACGGGAGTAACCACAGTGCTCATTCCGTAGCATTGTTGGATGATTCCATAAACGTATCAGTGGTCCTTGGCTGTGGGGATGCTCACAGTCACCGGTGTTCCTGAATGGTTACTTTGGATGAGGCTAAGGCTGGGGCATTTTACATGTGCGATCTCATCTAATACAGTAATTCTACAAGAAGCTTTTGTTAGTCCCGTACTACACGTGAGGAAACTGAGACTCAGAACATTTAATTGACTTACTCAAGGTTCACACAGCCAGGAAGTGGTTGAGCTGTGATTTGAACCCAGGCCAGGCAGGAACCAGAACTCATACTGCCCAATTCCTCATTCTAGTCCCTTCATTCAGCCACCCCTGTGACTTGGACTTACCTCCCCTCCAGGACAGTTCATCCCATGGCTGATGGCTACAGTGGGGAAATATTTTCCTTTTTAAGTTGAAGCTAAAAGCTGCCTCAGGGAAGTGACTGCTCCCACCTCAGGTAGGGTCCTCAGCCCAGAGCTCATAGTTACCAAGACCCCACTGAAGTGTCTCTGCTTGGGGCTAAAGACCACCAGTTCCTTCAAAAGTTTGCCCTTGCTAATATCTCCCACTCTGGGTCCCAGGCACCTGTCCCTTTTCTTTCTCCACATTTCCCTTTCTGAGTCAACCAACCTCTTGCCCAACCATTATCCACCTCAGGACAGGGACCACCCATCTCCCTGCCTCTCTTCCAAACTGTAAAGCTGGGCACCTCATTGCTCTCCGGAGTCCCCATTACTGTTTTTCAGAATCATCTGACTCCCCTCTCTTCCCTCTCCCACATGCACATCCATCACGTCCTACCCATTCCCTTTCTCCTGGAATACCCTCCACCCTGCTCCACTCCATCCTGGGACTAGATGTTCACTCTGGTCATTCCCCCACCCCAGGGTCTTTCCTCCTTCAGCCTATGCAGTTCCCAGAACAATCTTTTTTTGGCCACGTGGCATGTGGGATCTTAGTCCCCCGACCAGGGATTGAACCTGCACCCCTGCAGTGGAAGCGTGGAGCCTCAACCACTGGACTGCTGGGGAAGTCCCTCCCAGAGTAATCTTTTAAAGTCATAGCTCTGCTTTAGGAGGCCCTTCCTGCTTACCCACCCAGGGCCACTGGCCATCTATCTGGCCCCAGCCTGTCTGTTCAGGCCCAGCTCCACTCTCCTCACAGCCCACCCTGCTCTAGGCGCCTCATCAGCCATGTCCTTAGTGCCTTTGCTGGAACAGCTCAAGTTGTTCCCCTTGCCTGGAAGTCTTTCCCCGCCTTGCCTCTCTACCTCCCATCCATTAAGGCAGGGGTCCCCAAACCCCAGGCCGCGGACCAGTACCCGTCTGTGGCCTGTTAGGAACCAGGCCGCACAGCAGGAGGTGTGTGGCCGGACTGATTGAAGCTTCATCTGTATTTACAGCCACTCCCCATGGCTTCCATTACCACCCGAGCGCCGCCTCCTGTCAGCAGCATGGTGAGTTGTATAATTATTTCATTATATATTACAATGTAATAATAATAGAAATAAAGTGCACAATAAATGAATCATCCCGAAACCATCCCCCCGCCCCCGTCTGTGGAAAAATTGTCTTCCACAAAACCGGTCCCTGGTGCCAAAAAGGTTGGGGACCGCTGCATTAAGAAGTCCTATTGCTCTTGTTACTACTGATAACCATAGCTCCACCTAGTGAGCACCAGCGCCATGTCAGATAAGAGGCGAAGACCTTTGCGTGTGATCTTAGGGTGGCCTTCATAAGAACCATGCACGATAGGTGTAATGCTCCCTGTTCTATAGCTGAGGAAACAGGCACAGAGGTGATCAACCTGCCCCAAGTCACACAGGTGGTGGAGCTGAGCTTGGAAAGGTTGGTCTTGGAAAACCTAGCTGCTTCCCAGAGCCTGCCGTCAGACTGGGTTTCTCTGCCCTGGTGGGGTGTCCTATGCTTAGCACTTTCCATAGGCAGCTGTGAGCTTCAGTGGTTTTGTGTCCATGACTGGCATGGAGTAGGCTGAGTTGAAGCCTTCTCCACCCCAGCCTGGAGTTCCTAGTACCATGCCCCTGTTTCTGCTCTCCTCCCACAGATCCCACTTGCCAAGGGGAGAGCAAGATGGAGGCTGGCCCCCTGCAACTCCTGGCTTGGAGTCAGGGAAGAAGGGAAGGTTCCTGGTTCTCACTGCATTCATTGCTCAGGAACCCAATGGCATCTTAATCCATGGGGGCCTAGTTGCTGATACTTCCAGGGCCTTCAGGCATTCTTGGCTTATTCCCATCTGCACTCATCAGTTTACTCACAGACAGCCTCCCCTCCCACTCTTCAATCTGCTCAATCTTGGTGTCTGTTTCTCCTGGGACATGGGGCCTCTAGGTGACACCAGGGTAGGGCAACTGTATGTTCTGGTTTGTCCAGGCCAGACCCTGTTTGTTCCTGATGTTCCACTGCAATTATTAATAACATCCCCTTCTACTCTGAAAAGTGTCCTAGTAGAACAATTAAATTAAATGGTCATAACACACCAGGGTCTACTGGCTGTAGTCCCAGCCTGTCATTAACATGTTGATGACCCTGAGCAGACCATTTAACTTTTCAGGGACCTTGCTTGCCCATCTGGAAAATGGGGATGAGGCTCTTTGGAGTGCTTCTGAGGTGACCTAAGGGTCAGCCCTGGGTCAGTGGTGCCAGCTCTCTGGCTACGGTGGGGCACAGGTCACGGGGTAGGAACTGACCTCTCGCTGTGTGGGGAGTCACGCAGGGAGTCTATGGAGTCATGGTAAGGTGGCACAGCAGCCCTGCGCTGCTCCTCTAGGCTGTAGGCTGCTGCCCGCCGTGCCCGCGCCTCCACACACGCTGGGCTGTTGCACTTGCTGGTGCCCACTGATGACAGCATGATGCCCGATTGGGAGTCGGAGGTCAGGCTCTCAGAATGTTCCAGGCTCCACGTGTGGCTCTCATGCCTGGAGAAGCCAGGTGGGAGTTAGGTGAGGAGTCAGGAAGGGGCTGGGCAGCCCAGCACGTGTGGTCCCAGGCCCGCCCCTTCCCTGGTTCTTCATTCCATCTCAGGCTCCCTCAGCTCACTGCCCTTCACTCTGGGCTGATGTGTAACATCATAAATGCCAAACCCCGATTTTGGGAGGAGGAGAGCTGGAGGCCCGTGGATGGGTGAGCTGCAATGTGCAGAGGCCTCTTCCTTTCCTCTCTGCAACCAACCTCTCCTTAGCCTCCCTGTCTGGGATCCTTCCACTCCCATGGTCCTTAGCCACTTGCCTCAAGAGGCCAGCCCCAGTGGCCAATATATGGGGACCCTGCCTATTCTGTGCTGCTCCCCAGGGAAGAAAGGGGCCAACCATGTTCTTTCTTGAGCTGTCTGAGCCTTTGTGCTTGTGTGGACAGGCCTCCCTACCTCTGGAGAGGAGGCTAAGGTGGACGAGGTTCATGTGGAAAACCCAGGAGAGGGCATCAAATAGCTGTGGGTATTTGAGTGAGCAGGCACTTTATGCCAGATGAAGTGGTGCTGATGAGGTCCAAACAAAACCAAAGGTTAGGTGGGAGCACAGTGATGCTGTTGTTCCTCTGGGGCTGGTTTAGACTAGAAAAGGGAATCCGGTCTCTTGAGAATCTGCATGTACGTTTGGTGGTGGGTTCTGGTTTGAAGCCCCCCACCTCCACCCTCCTGCTCACAGGGACCCTCAATACAGAGCCCAGCCTGGCTGGGGAGTTTGGTGTGTGTCCCCAGGCAGGTGTGTGGTGCGCATGTGCACGCCCTGAGGGTGTGCATACAGGAGTCTGCAAGGCTGCATGGGCCTTGGTGGTGCCCACCTGTGGCTGGAGGTGGGCGTGGCTGTGGAGCAGTGGTGAGAAGGAGAACAGGAGTGGCTCCCGGAGAAGGTGGTCTCCGTTTCCCTCCGGATGACATGGTCTGTGGCTGGCACATTCTTGGAGATATACTGGAACAGACAGAGGGTTTTTTTTGGGGGGGGGGGGCGGTTAGTGACAGATGACCAAGTTGGCCCTCCTTCCTGGTGGGCAGGGGAAGTGAGGCAGTAAGCTCCAGGTTGCAGGGGCGGTGGTGGTCCACTGGATAAGCGACTCGGTGTTAGGGCAGCAATGGCCCCTGGAAATCAATCCCCCGACCTCCCTTAAGGAAGTGGGCCAAGCGAGGCTAAGTCATCCTGTTGAGGCAAGGCTAGGCTAGCAGGCAAGGCTGAGCACAGAAGGGGCCGGCCGCCTCCCTGGCCCATTCTTGCAGGGGGCATAAGAAGGCGGGCTACACAGCAAGGGGTCAGAGTGGGGCCTGGGAACACCACTCACGTCTGCCATCTGGATCTCCTCAGGGTCCAGCCGGGGGTGGCTGGGCCCATTGGCCAAGCTCCGGTTCTGGTGGGCTGGACACATGTTCTGTCGAAGGTGGTTATGCATCTGCTTCCGCTGTTTTCTGCACAGGGGAAGGTGCATTAGCCTGACCCCCCCTCCCCCCCTCCCCTGACACACACAAAGTATGAGCTTCCCTAGCTGTTACTCCAGGGAACTAGTCTACCTGTGCCGGGACTGCCGTGGCAGTCTCCTGCTACTGCTCTTTGCTGTGCTCAGGCTGCCTTCAGCCCGGACCCCTTCAATCAACCCCCTACATCATCACTGCCAGCCGGAATTCAGCAGGACCTGAGCGTAGTGGTAATGAGCTTTGGCTCTGCTGAGAGAGCAGAACTCTACTACTTTCTAGCTGTGTAACTCTGGACAAGTTACTTAAACTCTCCATGTTTCACTTTCCTCATCTGTAAAACGGACTGATCATCTATGCATTCCAAAGACCATTGAGGATTAAGAGTAGATAAAATATTCAAGCACAGTGCTGGCCCACTTCATTCATTCATTTATTTGGTATCTATTGGGTTTTTACTATGTGCCAGATGCTGTTTTGGAGCAGAGGAGACAGATATGGTTCCTGCCCTCATGGAGCTTGCAGGCCAGTAGGGGAGGCAGATGATAAACACATAAACAAATAAACAAACAAGATACTTTCAGCAAAGTGCTATGGAGAAAATAAAACAGGATGCTGTGGTCAGGGAGTCAAGACCTGTGGGGCTACTTCACTTCGGCACCTATTAAGTGCTCAATACATTTGTTTTGTAATCAGCAAGTTTAATCATGTCACTCTCCTGTTAAAGCCCCTTCATTGGGCTTCAGAATCCTGTTTCCTCTCCCCATCCCTGTCTCTCACTGCCCTTTCCCCACCCCAGCTTGCTGCATCCTTGGAGGGCTTGTTTCTGATCCTACACTGTGCCTCTCTGGCCTCTGGGCCTTGGCATCCAATTGCAGCACATTCTCAGCCTCTTCACCTGCTAACTCCTGCTCATCTCTCAGGCCCAGCCTAAATGCACCTTTCTCAGGGCAACCCTCCCTGCCCTCTAGCTGAGGTTAGGCACCCCTGAAATACATCCTGTAACACTGGACCTCTTGCTTAGAGCATGTGCCACGTGCCTGGTACAGGGCCTGGTGTCCAGCAGGCACTGAATGAAAGTTTGTTGAAGAAATAAGTAAATGTGGTAGGGGTTAGAACATGGGGCTTGCTTCTCCCCCCAGTTCTTGGCCTCAATTTTCCTACATGGGCCCAGTCTCCTCCTGTGGGCTCCCTGAACCCTAAACCCCAAGGCTGGTAGGGCCTTAGATCTCATAGATAGGGGCAGCAGGAGTCAAGACCCGGGGGCTCAGTCCCCCAAATGGTGGCTATGCCCAGACTCTTGCTTTCCACATAAGAACAGATATGACAAACTCTTTCTGTACCACATCACTCTACAACCTGCAATGGCTCCCTATCATCTGTAGGATAAACCCAGGTCCCCAGGCTTGACATTCAAGGCCCTGTGGTGCCATGCAGGTTCCAGCTGTTCTTTTAGGCTCGTGCACCTTTTTAAAATTGACCCCAGCCCTTTGCTCCAGCTAGCCTGGGCTGCTCAAGCTCCATGAACACAGCTGACCCTCTCCTGCATTTGTTCTTTAGCTTGCACTCTTCTACTGGAACTGTCCAGCCCCTTTCCTTGCTCCAAGGTTCTGATGCCACCTTTCCTTTGCCCAGGGGTGGCGCAACCCCGTCTTCTCTGTATTCCTGCTTGGACTGCTCCTAGGTGGGATTAGGCAGTGCCCTGTGAGGTCTCTTTTTCCCCAGAGAAGGTGCCTCCCTCTCTGTGCTTGCCCACCCCCAACACTGCCCCAGTGCCTGCCTACTTGACAGGGCAGATCCTCCCTCACAGGATCCTCTGAGGTACTAGAGGATCACACTCATTTTATAGATGAGGACTCAGAGAAGCTCATCCGTTTCCTCAGGGTCACAGGAAATGGCCGAGCTGAATTAGAACCCAGATCTATCTTCTTCCACCGCCTGGGCTTATGACCGTTCTTGCGCAGTCCTCTGGGGCCTGTCTACCCCTCCCTCTGCTCCTGCTTCTTGGCCCAGCCCTTTGGCCCCTCACCAGCTGCAGAAGGAGGCAGAGGGGCATAGGAATGGGGGAGGCTCGGCCAGGCATGGTGGGGTGGAGAGGAGAGCCTGTCCCCACAAAAGCAGTCCCTGGTTGCTCTGAGTGCCCGACAACTCACTTGGTCTTGCAGTAGGCGACCACGCAGACGATGCCCACGACCAGCAGAGCCACGCAAATGCCGGTGATAGTCAGGACCCTTTTCTGGTACAGCTCCTCGGCTTCTGCAGAGGTAGAGGGCGTGAGGGGGCACGGTGGGAGGCAGACCCGTAGAGACAGTGCTGCAGACCGTCCCCCTACCCCACAAACCCCGGGCTCTCTCCAGCTCAGGTGCTGCCCGGCTCCCATCCATCTCACCCCTCCCCAGCCAGTTCCCTCCCTCCTGCTTTCCTGAACTCCACCCACCTGTGGATCTCATCACAAGTGACTACCCCTGAGTTCACCTTCCCAAACCCGTGCTCTGCCTGGAGCATGTGAGTGGAAAATGCAGGGGGATGGCTGGAGGAGGTGGGATGGAGGTGAAGTTCCCAAGGTCATAGGGGAGGGCAACCCACTATGGCCTGGTGGCTGCAAAGAGCCTCGATGGGCTGGGGGAAGCTGGTCTTCATGGTGGTGAACATGCAGACCCTGGGCAAAGGCCTGGCTGGCCACTTTGGCTTCCTTAAGAAGGTGGAGAGTGGCTTGTTCTGGGCTGGAGACAGGACATGAGGCCCAGAGCCTGGACTTAGGAGGGATGCCAGGACCAGGAGCAGGGACAGAGCAGACCAGGCCCACAGAGGCGGGAGAGGGGAGAAAGGCCTTGGTTTATCCCTGCAGCTTGGTCAGGGTTGTGGCCCTGGCCCACTCCAGCTCTCCCCGTCTCTGCTTGTCAGAGACCCACGAGTGGCAGCACAGCCCCCTGGCGCCTCGGACAGCCCTTGTGCTCAAGGAGCAGCCTCCACCCTTCTGAAGGAGCTGAGCTAGGCTGGGCCTCAGAGCCCTCAAAAAGACCCAACTATCCCCTCTACCTCCCACTTTTTGGCGGGGCAACCCCTACCCTTCTAGAACAGAGAAAGCCTGGAGGAAGCAAAGGAAAAAGGTGACAGCACCAGACATGGTCAAGGCCTACAGCCTAGACACCCCACCCTTGCTCCCGCTCCCATCTGCTGGCCGGCCCCTCCCCATCGCTCCCCTCCCACCAGCACAGGGATAAGTGGGGGCAGGACCCAAAGCCTTGGTGGAGCCCTGGGCAGTGTCCCTAAGCCCCCAGGCTTGCAGGGTCTCCCGTGGCACAGGTACGCCCAGCAGCAAACACTGGGTACAAAGCCCCAGGCACACATACCTGGAGGACTGTGCCCGTCTGACACACAGACAGACCCTTCACAACAATACACACGGCCGGCACGCATGCGATCACGCCCACTGACACAGTCATGCAGAGTCTTGAACAAACAGCCCTCCACCCCAGATCCCCACCTCCAGGCTCTGTGGTCCTCGTCCTGCCTCCGGTTCTCATCCCCAGCCACGCCTCAGTCCTCCACTCAGGCCCCTGTCTCCATCACTCCTCTCAGCCCGCTCTGGTCATGGTCACCAACAACCCCCCGCTGCCAAGTCTGTGGTCATTCGCTTCCCTCTCAGCAGACTCCCCCTGCTGCACCCACTTCCCGGGATGGTCTTCCCTCCTGGGTTTCCTCCCCCTGCACTGGCTCATCTGTCTCAGTTGCTACTTCCCCCTCTTCCATGTGGGCTGCAGGGTCCAGGCCCAGAGCTCTCAGGCTTCTTCCTCTCTCCACCTGCCCTTTCTCCCTCCATCATCTCACCCAGACTCAGACTTGAAATACCATCTGTATGCAGCTGAATCTCACTTTTCTCTCTCCTGCCCTGACCTCTTCCCGAGCTCCAGATTCACACCCTGCACTGACAGACCCAACAAGGTGTAAACATGTCAGCCCCCCAGAACAACATAGACACGCACACCTACAGATTCCCCCCCTGCACCCCCTGCCAGGATCACACAGACACCACAGACTCGGCCCCTCTCCTCCCCACCCTGTCACAGCAGAGAGACACACATACTCTTACACATAGACTTTCAGCTCCATCTTCTGAGAATAGCTGACGGTGGCTAGGTGGCCGGGGAACTAGGGCCTCCCCAAATCTGCCACGAGAACAGTCTTTTCATAACTGCAGGCTCTGCACACATCTGGGGTCTGACCCCACCAAAGGCTCAACCCCTCTGAGCCCCTGCATCTCTCCTGCTATATGTGTGGACCAGGGTGGAGCCTCCCAGCACAAAGCCAGAGAGCTGGGAAGACTGACCCCCTCAAAGTCCCTTCCTGCCCAAGGCATCTTCCAGGGGCCAGAGGACAGTCATGAGTGGGACGTGAGGTTCTGAGCTGGGAGGCAGGAGGGCAGGCACCAGAAGCCAGCCCACCGTGGACCCTTGCTGGTGTTGCCCACAAACACATGTGCCACCGTGGGGACGGATCATGAAGGGAGTAACAGCCTCAAGCAGATGGCAAAGCCTGGCAGACAAACACAGGGCAGGCGGCAGAGACAAATGGGTGTTATCAGCTGCCAGCCTGGTGAAGAATGAAAAGCAATGGAAATGGAAATGGGAAAAGGAAGGAGGATTAAGGTCAAATTGAAAGGGATGCCTCTCTGCACAGTTCTCCAAACCAGGATTCTGTGGCTTTCAGACACCTGCTCTCCGAGGGCTCTTGTCTGGCCAAACCACTGGGTTGCACACAGCTCAGGGGTCCCTCTCCCCTCAGAGTACCCTGGCGACTGGCCCCAGGCAAGGGGGCACTACTGTACACGGGGGTGCAGTCTGAACGCCAGGGTACTCTGCTGTTCATGAGCTTTTCTTGTCTCCCCCAAATCAATGTAGTTTATTACAGGACATCCTGATGGGGACAGGGGGATGTTTGAAATCATCCCTTTTCCATTTGGGGGGAAAGGAAACCACACATCCAGCACACATGGTGTCAGAGGCTATGGAGAGGGGCTGTGTGGATGGCGCTGACCGATACATAGAGGCTCCGTACCCTTTAGTTCAAATCCAAGGTGCTCTGGCAGTGCAGAAGAAAGGAGGGTCAGAGAGGGGAAGGGATGGAGGGAGAGATACAGATAGAGAGAGAGATGGGGGAGGGGGCGGGAGAGAGAGAGAGAAACGTTGGTCAGGACTCTTCAGACACCAGCAGCCAGCCTGTGAGGTGAAAGCAGGTTAGTGGTGTCCCCTCCCAGCCTCCTGAGCCCCTTCCCCGGCACCCAGTCCCCAGGAGCCCTTGACTGGGGTAGAGAGAGGAAATGTTAGGATCAGCAGGCAGGGCAGGTTCTTTAGAGATGAGCTGTGGGGTTAGTACCTGGTGGGGAGGCAGAGGCGCAAGAGTCAGTTGGCAGATGTCCCCAGGGAGGAAAGGTGAGTGGGGGCAGGGGGCGGAGGAGTCCCCATCCTCCCCCTCCCAGCTCCAGTGCCAGGCCTTCGACCCTTTCGAGCCTGTCCTGGAGACAGCTTGCTCAGCCTGAGCTCATTCATGGGGCCCTTCTTTCTGTTCAGAACTAGGGCTTGGGGTACCCAGACAGGCCCCTTGTCCCTGTCCTGCCCCCATGGGCCTCACTGGCCTGCCCATCTCCTAGGAGCCAGGCATGGAGGCTCAGAGTTTGTGTGGAGCAGGACTGGGGAGGGGAAGAGGCCCCAGGCAGCAGGTCACTTCTCCACTTGACACCCCCAACACCCTAGAAACCTGCAGGGGCTAGGCCTCGGGTCCCAGCCTGATCACACGACTTAGGAAAGCAAACTGCAACTTGGAGAAAGACGAGTGGGTTCACCTGTAGAACACCTGTGCCCCCTAAATGGTAGCCAATTGCACTCTTTGAAGCTGGATCATGTTGTAAATGTGCAAATTCACGGGTCTTCGAGGTAGACACCCAGGCCATCGAAGGGTTGGATAAAAGGGCCCTGCCCAAGGGTCAGCTCTGTCACTGACCTGCTGTGCGACCCCATAGTACCCCGCCTATCTGACTCTCAGTCTTTCATCAGTTAAATGGGGATCAGACCTGGCCACGGTATCTCTGAGGTCTGCAACTCGGCTGTCCTTCAGAATCATCCAGACCAATGGAACCAGGCTGTGGGGTGGGAGCCCAGAAATCTCCCCAGTGCTTTTGAAAAGCTCACCTACCATTCTAAGGTAACAGCCAGCACCTGATTGCAGGCCTCGAGTCTCAGTTTTGTCCCTAGTTTGCTGTGTGCATGTGGGCAAGTCATACATAGTCTCTGTTTCCTCATCTGTCAAAAGTGCCTGTACACAGTGAGAGCAGAAACTAACACATTTAAAATCAACTAGACTCCAATAAAAATTTAAAAAAAAAAAAGACGGGCGAGGCGGTGTGCAAGGGCTTGCTCCACTGCCTCCGCACGTGCACAGCAAGTTCCGCTAGACTGAGGCAGGAGGTGGAATTGTGTTCTGATGTTCTCATCTCCTGCAGAGGGAGGGGAGCACGGGGACATGAGCAGGAAGTCCTGTGCACTGTCTAGCTCTGGATCTCTCCCCTGCTTCCTGATAGGGATTCCAGAGGGTTATGCAGTTGGAAAAGGGCAAGAGAGTAGGATGGCTCTGACTGAAAGAGCCTTGAGGAAGATCCTGGGGCTCTGACCCCCAGTTCCATGCAGAGACCACACCCTTGAAGCATGAACCCCAGCTCTTCTAAACATGAGCCCTTCTGTGCACTCCTGTTAAATCTGAGGTTGCGGGTGATCTTGAATGTGGTTTCTTTGCAGTCTTACGCTTACTGCTTGGAGGTAGGAGTCACCATAAGCACAGCAAGTCCACTCCTCTCCCAGGGCCTCCCAGGGCTGGCCAGCTGTGCTAAGCAGGCAGTACAAACTTGACAAACTGAAAGGGTCCTCGGGGGCAACTCTCACTGAGCAGTTAATCCTGTAGCCCCAGGGACCCTCCAGGCAGCTCAAAAGAGCTCACAATGTTTGGATATCCAGCCAGGTTCCCCACAGAGAACAGCCCAGCTTGACCACAGCACCCCAGACACTAAGAGAACTGTGGTTCACAGAGCTGGTCTGGGCTCCACTTTTGGTGGTGTTTGTATTAGATGAGGCAGCTAGGGCCCAGTAGTGCTAGGACACTTTCTCAAGGTCACATCGCCAATTAGGAGGCGGAAGGGAGACTGGAGGCCAGGTCTCTGGTCTCTTGGGGCTAAGCCATGGCTATTCCTGCCCATTGAGTCCCTGGGCAGACCTGACTGGCTAGTCCTCAGGACAATGACCATCTGGAGAAGTGAGCAGGGCTCCCAAAGCCATTTAAGAGTTTTCTCCTGCATCACTGCTCTGGGAACCAAGTAGTAGCAGCAGCAGCTTTTGGGACTCCTGCCTGGCCTCCCCTTTGAGTCAAAGGCCAGTACTGTTTTGGGTGGACAGTGGTGGCTGGCAGGACTGCTGATGTCACTGAGAAGTCACTAAAAGGCAGCCCTGCTTCCCTCTCCCCGGGGATGGATTCTGAGGGGCCTGCAGCCATGTCAGCCCCAGCAAAAAACAAAAACAAAAACACCCCAAAAACCCAAAATCAAAAAAACAGTCTCCCGCTCATCATATTCACTGACTGCCACTCAGCCAGGATGGAGTGATACCACCGAGTCACAGATGGGTCCTACTGAACAGAAATTTGCATACTGACCAGTAACCATGGCAGCCTGATGCTGGACTCCCAGCAGGGCCAGGCTTATCAGACAACAGGCAAAGTCTTCATCCTGGACATGTCCTACGACACCTGGTCACAGGCACCTGGACAAGGAGGCCCTGATGTTGACCCCGGAGCATGTGCTTGTGTGCTTGTGTGTGTGTGAGCAGGTGTCAGCACATGTGTATTTGTGTGCAAGTGCAGGCATGTGTTTGTGTGTGTGTGTGCAGGTGTGCGTGCTCTTGTATATGGTGGGTATCCAGGTGTACAAGTTTTGACTCTTGGGAAGTAGAGGGGCTGTCAAGGGAAGAAGGAGAAGCTTTAAAGGGCTACTGCGGCTGCAGGCTCTGTTTCTGTGGCCTCCGCAAAAGGTAACCTGGTCTAGAGGCTGTCCGGGCAGAGGGGGAAGGTCAGACACTTTGCTCAGGATGTGCTGGGAGTCAGCCTCCAGGGGACTGATGCTGCCCCTCTGGCCTCCACTCCCAAGCCAGCAGTAGCTGGAAGAGGAGCTCAACTGTGTTCAAACAACAGCAGGACCTTGACTAAGCCCTTGGTGTGCATCACTTCACTTCATCCTCACAGCAACCCTAAAGGCATAAATGCCACTATCCCCATTTTACAGATGAGAAAACAAAATCAGAGAGGTTAAATGAGGCCCCAGAACAGTAAGCTCAGCTGCTGGCAATTTTATTCAGGTCCATCTGAATCGAAGCCTGAACACTTAAGTTAGCATTTTTCACTCCTTTTTCAATAATTATCTGATAGAGCAGTGCATGAAGTGCTCTGGGCAAAGTGCTTGAAGAGTATAAATCCTTTACCAAAAGGTACCAGCAAGGGTCCCAGTAACACTAGGCAGAAAGGCTGCATTTCCAGGCTCTTTTCTGGGCTCCCGGGGCCCTGCTGACCCTCCCAGAAGATCTGAGCTGCAAGCTGAAGCAGCCCAGCTGGCAGAAAAGCTTGGACAGTGGCCGAGTTTTGGAGGCTCTGCTGCTCAGATTCAGGATGGGCTGGGACTCCCTGTCCAGAACAGTCCCATAAGCTAGGGGGGCTCTGGGCCTAAGGGTGAAAAGGAATAGGCCCTCCACTGCCTCTCTCCCCAGGTTCTCAGCCCCACCTGGCTGCTCTGCCCTCCTGACCTACGGTCCTCCAATGGGGCTGGATCTGACTCTGCAATTCTTCCTGGAGCCTGGGCTCTGGAGAGTTCTGTTGGGCCACGTGCCCACAGGCTCTGTTCTTATCCCCATGGCCTTCCTCCCTGGCCTCCAATGGGAGGGGCCTGAGGACAGCACTGCCCCCAACACTCTATTAAGAGAGTTGACCACCTGGGCTGCCCAGCCCCGACCTCCCTGGTGCCCCTCCTCTTCAAATCTTGGCTTCCAGGTTCCTGTGCAGGGAATGTCTAGGCTTTTGTGCTGTGGTCTGAGAAGGATCGGAAGGCTCCTTTCTCTACCCTGAGCCCCAAACCCCTTTTCTCTAAGGGCTACCTAAATGGCCCCCTGGGTCCCTCCCTCGGCCTCTTCATGCCCAGGCACCATCAATCTAGTTCTAATTCCTCATGGGACCCATCTGTCCTCCCTGGAGAGGAGGAGGTGGGTGGTGGGGCGAGCAGGGGCCTAGCGTGCTCTGGAGGATGGGGGACACGGTCCCGCCTTGCAGGCCAGTGGACCGCTGGGCCCCAAATGCAGTCCATGGCCAGCCTGTGGCTTTCTGCTCTGCTCCACCTCCACCTGATGGCACTTGAAGGCACTGCTCCCAGCCCCCAATAAAACACACCACAGGGCCTCATCTTTCAGCTCCAGGGGTCACACTTTTCTCTGCAGACTGTGCAAACCAGAAAGCTCCAACTTCAGAGATGGAAGAAAGGAAGGGAATGAAGTCCTGGATGGGGACTGAGACCAGAGAGGGCCTGGAGAGAGTCACCAGTTACCCCTTGATTCCTTCTTCCCTCTATGCCTTAGTATTTGTGGCAACCCTCACCCCTACTCCAACATCTAGTTGCACAGATGTCTCTGGTCTTCATGGAAACCACTGCCCTGGGACCTGTTTTCCCTCAATCCCCCTTCCCCACTCTCCCCCATCACCCCAAATCAAACCAAAAGACACTCTGGCCAGATGGAAAGGCAGGCTTTCTGAGAACTTGTTTCTCTCAAACACACGAGCACACATGTGCACACACTCATTGCCTGGCCCCACCAACAGCCTGACATCCTCAGGCAGGCTCTCAGAGGCAGGTGAGGGCTCTGCAAATGCTTCTTCCCATCCTGGCCAGGCTGCCTGACCCCAGTGGTGAAGAGGCCTGAGCCTGGCTCTGAGCAGCTGCAGAGAGAATTCAGTGTTACTGCGACCAGGCAGTACAGCACCATGAGGCAGGGGGTGTATCAGTTTCCTCTGTGTGAAACCGAGCAGGACCCTGCAGGTGCTTCCCCAGGAAAGACCCCCCAGTGACCCCTGCCTCTTGTTTGTAGAAAAGCTTTAGCCTCCTAGGCCTTTCTCCTGGAGTTCCAAAGAGCAGATTTAATCAGAGAAGTGAGAAAATGCAGAAACAAAGGAAAACAAATGAGACAAAATACTAAGAGTTTAGCCATAAAACAAAGTCAAGGACCTTTGGTATATCCTTGAGTTGTTTTGCAGATACTAAAACCCCACCAGGTGTTAGAAGTTAACTACATGATGACCACCCCCAGCCCTAGGCTGATTGGAACCAGAAGGTTGATGATTGAGATTCCTGAAACATCACCCTGTTACCTCACCATCAACCAATCAGAGGACTGAGCATGAGCTGATCACGCACCTCGTGACCCCACCCTCCCACAGTCTTTAAAAACCCTTCCCATGAGCCCCTCGTATTCTTTGCTTCACACCTTACAACTAGCGCTGTTCTTTCTTTTACCTCTATCCTGTTTAGTAGGTTAGCTTTGCTGCGTGTTTGGCGTAGGGGACCCAAGTTTGGTTCAGTAACGCGCACAGGCTTCTGATGAGGACTGAGAGGAGCCTAGGACAGCCCCCCGCGTTTCCCGGCCCACCCCAATCTCTCTAAGCAAGGCCCCATCCTTCCCACGGGGTGGGGGGTAGGGTGGGGGAAGAACTGTCAGTTACCAGGGAAGGAAAGAAATAGAAGAAAGAGACATACTGGAGAAGTTGACCATTGCGAACTGCTGACACCTGTCCCCGGTGTATCCCACAGGACACCTACCAAAAGAAAGAAAACCAGAAAGAGAGAGCCAGGATAGCAAGACATAGGCATTGCAACACCCCGGCACGGGCTCCTGCCAATGCCAGCTGGGTTCCTTGCCACTGTTACCATTTGTACCGGCCTCGCCACTCTGCCCCTTACCTGCAGCCCTGAACTTTAAACCCAAGGATTAGGCCAAAAATGAAAAAGCAAAACAAAAGAACTAACAAACCAAAATACAAAAAAGAAACAAAACAGCCAAAGATCAAAACAACCAACACCCCTGGCCCTATGTCCTACAACGGGGTGAGGAGTGGGGGGGGACTGCACCCGGAAGCTTTCTAAGGAGCAGGGACTCGTGTTTGTATCTTCAAACATACTTTGCTTAGGATCTGGCATGTACAATCGCAAAGGCAGTTTCTCCAAACATCTCTGTCC
Organism: Eubalaena glacialis; assembly: GCF_028564815.1. Taxonomy (NCBI): domain Eukaryota; kingdom Metazoa; phylum Chordata; class Mammalia; order Artiodactyla; family Balaenidae; genus Eubalaena; species Eubalaena glacialis. The sequence goes on from NC_083719.1 coordinate 117,611,372, forward strand.
GAAGAATCCGTTTGGACATCTGGAGAAGGAAAAGGGGAAAAATCACAGAACAAACTGGCATCATCCGCGAGGCTTAGGTTAGAAATCAAAGTGCACAGTGATGAATGAGAAAACCAAGTCGAGCGCTGGGGCATACTCGTTGCTGAAGGGGCTGGAGTCAGGGCTGGGTGGGGGGCTCGGAAATCTTCAAAATCTCTCTAATAGATGTGGCTCCAGGTGGTGGGGAAGCGGGGGAGGGGGAGGGAAGAAGATGATTTGGGGAAGCAGCGTGGGGAAATTGGGAACTTACTGCCTAAAGGTCCTAATGGTCATTGAGACTTCCCTTCTGACCTGCCTGGGGCCCCGTGAAGCCAGGATTGTAGACCCTTGGTGCCAGGCAGTCAGTAGGCTGGGGGGCTGGGAGTCTTCTGGAATACCAAGTTCTGGGGAGCCATTCCTTCCAAGCCCTACCAAAGGGTTCTCTCCAGGGCCCTGGGCAGGTTTTCTCATCCATGAAACAGACCCCAGAAAGCTCAAAGGAGAACTTGGGAATGCTGTTCCCAGACTGTGTGCCTACAGCAAAAGGGGCCTTGGAGATGTCTCATCTGTTCTTTCAAAGAGGGTTCTGTGGCCAAGTAAGTTTAGGAAATCCATTCCCAGGCTTCCTTGTAGAGTTGCAGTGCACGCTAGCACATGAAAGGCTATGAAAAGTTCTGTAGGAGGAAAGAGCTGAACTTTCCACTATGTTCCAAATTTATTTGACCTTGGAAGTTGTTTTTTGAGGAATCCTTGTGAACATACGGTTTGGGGAAGGCTGCCCTAGAGCAATATACACGGGAAAAGCTTATGGGGAACAGGTGAGGGTGGAGAGAAGCCTGAATTACCGGCATCCCAAAGCTGGCGGGCTGAGGGCAGGTGTGGGGCATCTGGCCTCAGGTGGCAAGAATCACGATGGCGGGGTGGGGGCGGGGCTGAAGCCTGTTCCGCATCAGGGGGCCAACTGGCTGCCTGGGACACCTGCCCTTTCCCCATGACCTGCTCCTCCATCACTGCCTGGCTCGAGCGGGAGTTCATTCTCCCACGTTGCCTCCTGCAGAGAACCACCCACTCGCATCTCCCTGACCTTGTCCTTAACCCCCAAGGTCCACTTCCTTCTGCTCCCTGGCTGCCACTCTCCCCTCAAGTCCCTGTCTTGTAGATTTCTGGGAGACATGCCCAGCCCTTGTACTCTCTTCTGAACCCCAGCAAGGCCAGGTACTTAAGGGAAGCTTACAGATAGGGCCAGACTGACCCTCCCGCACCACCCCCTACTCAAAGATGGGTCTATGCTCTTCTGCCTCTTCTAAATTAGGAAATTAGCTAAGCCCATCACCAGCGTCCCCTCAGTAACAGGTCAATGACCTTAATCAGTAAACTTCCCCAAGAGGTGAATGTACCCTAGCATTCTAGTGTATACCAACCATCAGTAGCCCCTTGAAATTATAGGGGGTGATGGCGATTGACTGTGACAGACCCTCACAAAAACCCTGTGGCCTCCAATCTAGCCTGGAGGATTGGGAGTGGTTGATGAGCAGATAGCTGGAGTCTCTCTGGGCCTTACTGTGTCTCCCTCAGGGGAGGCAGGAGGCTGGGCCTTGTAGCTGGGGCAGTGTGTGTGCAGGTATGCCTGGCTAATGAATGGTAGTGGAGCGGGGGAAGTGTGTCTGGAGAAGGGTGAGAGCCTGCACGTGAAGCTGATGCACGCTCATCCTGTTGAACAGGGTGGCTCGGAGGAGGAGGCTACAACTTTGTCAATACGTCCTTTTCTGACCCCTCGCCCTCGTCCCCAGTCATCCCAGCCCAGGAAAATGGAGGCAGTGGCTATGGCTTTCTGACCAGCTCCACTCAGGCTCAGCCCTTCTTCCTCAGCTCTCAGAAACTGATTCCACTTGGGATGGGACTAGAGGCGCAGGAGTGGCTTTTCAAGCAGCAGCATCGTTGGGGGTGGACGATAAAGACCCAGGACGTTGCCAAAATGACTCTTGCAATCAGGAATAAGAAAGAGATAGGCTTGACTGTGTCCAGTGTCTAAGATTAGCCTGGCTCCTGGAGACAGGAAAAACCTGTGTGTGTGTGTAAGAGAAAATGGGGGAGTGCAAGGGCAGGAGGGGACAGAGGGGAATTTATTCCCGCTGCTGAGAGTCAGGATGCTTTCCTGTGGCTCTTGGAGACGGAGGATAATTGAGCACATCCCTGCGTTCCCGGCCCCACACCCAGCCTGGACTACCCCGACTCTATCCTCGTATTATTCGTGGCCACAGAGTTGCACACCTCCAGGTGGTGCTGTGGACACCGTGTACAACACGAACAAGCCCCCTGGAGTTGTGCGATATAGTCCTAACCTTCCTGCCCTGGGAAAGTGCCCACTAGCTGAACAAAGGAGAAGGTGGGGGGGGGATGGGCACTGCACGGGGCTGGGAGGACTAACACCTGTGCTGCTCCTCAGGCACTGGCTCCTTTCATGGGGCTTTTGGACACTCCTGTTCTCTCGTTAGCCCTGCTTGGTGAGGATGAGCCACGTCCAGGAGGCTGGGGCTTCCCTAGGGAAGGCTCTTGGGGTGGGCCTACAGCCTCTCTACCCTGCTGCCAGGACCTGGTAACAGGGTACAGGCTACATTAGCCTATCGACCAGGAGCAGGGCCTGAACTTGGCGTGGGTGGCTGGCTGGTAGTGAGTTCCCACTCAAACAGGGATTGACCCCCTGAGTTTCAGGGACACGGGACAGATTAGGAGGAGTGGCAGGTAACAGGCTTCCCAGCCCTTCCCCCCAAGCTGTTATCCTTGACTACGGGAAGGTCTGTGCTCAGGGCTGGAGAAGAGCAGGGGTGAGAGAGGGGCAGAGAGGAGAGCCCACGGGCTGCATCTGGGGTGACAGGCTGGGACTCTGCCTCCCCGTTTTCCCACCCCACCCCCCGGGCCTCAGTTTCTCCTTTTGGTAGCCTGGGGATAATGCCATGTGTGCTGCCCTCACCCAGGGGAGAGGGAGGATGAAGGATGAGGGTGTGCCCCGGGCACTGGACGGAGTGAAGGGTCTCTGGCCTCATGAGGGGTGTGGGTGGAGAGGATGAGCAGGCAGATGGGCATGGGATGGGGGAAATCACCTGGACATGGGAGCAGAGGGGATGGGGGGGTGAGCTGATGGGAAAGGGAGGCATGCCACTGGTATGTGCACAGGGCTGGAAAGAGAGTCTTGTTCTGTCATCATCCCCTGAACCAGTCCCCAAGAGTCACGCACCAACCGTGCTCTATAAAAACACGGAGAGAAGAGGAGAAAGCAGCAAGAGGAAGTGCAGAGGCCCCTGTCTGACCCAGACAGGAGGCGGTCACCTTGATTTGGACCCCCGTTTTCAAATCCCCCTAAGCTTTCCTTTTTTAAAACAAAATTCAGTATCAGTGACACTGTTTCTTTCGGCTCTGAATTCTAGAAAAACAGGAGGGACGGAGTGTGCCTGCTTTCCAACACTCCCCGCAGGGCTCTGAACCAATACACAACAACAAGTGTCAGAAAACCAGGAAGGAAAACTGATTTTTGTAGAAACTGGAATGAAACTGACCAGTCTAGTTTCATTATCCAAGCTAAGCGGAAATGCAAAAAAATCAAAATAAAAAGTAAACAAACAGCACAGATGGTACGACGTGAGTTCCGTTTCCTAAGTTCTTTCCTTTTTATTCCATGCATTCCATTCAGGGTGTCATCAGGAACCCCAAGAGGCCTACCCCACTTCCCTCCCAGCTCACCCACCCCCAGAATGGCCTCTGGGTTCTGCCCTGCCCCCCTCCCCCCTGCCCTTCTCCAGCACAGCTCTGAGGACCTGCCCTCCTGATTGCAATCCCCGCCAGGGATGCCCCTCTCCCCTGAGGGCTCAGGGCATCAGGGAAGTTGGTTCCAGGAGCCCTGGCTGGGGCTGACCCAGGACAGGCTGAGATGGGGAGGTGGTGGTTCTGGGTACCAAGCTCAGGTTCTAAGCAGTGAACCCCAGTTGCCCTGGTGGAGAGGGGAAACAGGACAGCATCTTCACAGTGGCTCAGGCTCCTGCCCTCTGCTCCTCTCAGACTTAGCTGGGCGGGACCCAGAAAGTCCTAGGGGTACAGCCTTGCTGGCAGGGCCCCCTGGGAATCCTATAGCTCACTACTCTTTCCCACACTAAACTCTGGCACTGGAGTCCTGGGTCCCATGGCCCTCCTCAGCCCCGACACCTGTCCTGGGTGGCTGAAACCTTTTCTGTCTGGAGCCAGTGACAATGCTGGATCCCTTCAAGGTTCTGGGATCCGAGGGGCTAGGGAAGAAGAGAGGCCTGGTGTGTATGTGTTTGTTGTGGGGGACAAGAAGAAGGGGTCCAGGGCTGGCCCATCTCTGTGAGGTATTCCAGAACGCTTATGCATTTCTATAGATCTACTCCAAAGTGCTCAGAGCATTTTCAAGGCTAGAATGTTCCCCAGGGTCTGTGGCCACTAATGTGGCAGCTTCCTAGAGGCAGAAAGAGAGGAAGGATGAGGGGCTGCGTCTGGACTGAGAACTTCCCTGGGGGACCTGCTGTTGCTTTTGGGACTGTCCCTTGAGATTCAGGATGGGGGAGGCTGGAAGGCGGATGGCAGCAGGTGAAAGGTGGAGCCGAGGTGGATGCTGGCAAAGGAGGCCAGCTGGAGCAAGAGGCACAGGTGTGCCTGGCAGTCCAGGCTCAGCTCACCCAGCACTGAGGGGAGGGCATGAAGGAGGTGTGGCCCCTCGTTATCACGCTGTGAGGTGGAGGGGTCTTTGGCCAAGGCTGTAGTCAGGAGGGAGATGCAGCTCTGGAGCTGGAGGCCAAAGGCAGGAAAGCTGAGGAGCGCTGAATCTGACCTTATCTGTGGGGAGGGCAAACGCCTCTCTCCGTGAATCTTCATCAGTACTCTGCTGGCCCTTGCCCAGATGCCATGGCAGTGGGGCAGCTTTGGCACACCTAGGCTTGGGCTGCTTTGAAACCCAAAGTTGTGAACTAGGCCTCCCTCCCTCTACTCAGGATCCGGCCAGAACCTGTGCTGCCCTCACCAAGCTCCCCTACCTGTTCCTTGCTCACCCACCAGAGAATCTGTCAAGGGGGCAGTGGGGGCCCGGCTCCCAGAAGATGTGGCTGGGCCTGAACAAGCCCTCCCTGATCACTGTGCTCCCACCTATCCTGTTTGCTAAGGGTGGGGAGCAGGGGGTCCTCAGCTCCTGGGAGTTCCTTCGGGGCAGCTCTTAGGGGGAGGCAGAGTCCCAACATGAGCTTTTCCTCAACCCTGACCTCCCCCACTCAGCCACACCCAGAGTGATGTCCTTGCTGGTGGCCCTTCACTCCCCAGAGAGGGGCTAGGGACTGAAGTGGCACAGGCAGCAGCCAGGGCATATCTGGGCACTGGGGTCCTGCTGGGCAGGGAGAAGAGCCAGGTCCTGAGGTGAGCACTGGGGGCAGAGCCCTCTTCTTCCCTCAAGGCTATAAGAGCAGAGCTCAGCTAGCAATGGCTCTGGGACGTGTGCCCTACCTGACCCTGCCAGGCTCCTCACTGCTGGGGAAGATGCACCCTGGGCAATGTTCATCAGAACAAAGTTTGGAAAGTTGCTGAGAGATGGGGAGGGGAAGAGAGAGAGAGAGAGAGAATCCAGTGCCCCGGGCATAGACTGGTCTCGCCATCTCCCTAGAAGGTGTTGGTGAAAGGGTGGACGTTGGAAGATGGGGTGGGTAGGGACCTGGGAAACTGGGACTGCAGAAGCCCTGAGCCCTTTAGAGCTTACATCTCCCTGTATTCCAGGAAAGGGCTAGGAAGTGGGGCAAACCTCCCTGTCTACACCCCTTGGAGACCCCTTATTAGTATCTTGAAGCTCACTTTTCCTAGAGCCCTCCACTTCTGCCCCAGCCTCTCTCCCCCGGCTCTTGCCCCCATGCCTGCCCCCACTGGTGACTTACTTGCAGGAGAGCTGGTTGATGCCCTCGATGTAGTAGCAGACGCCTCCGTTGACACAATAGGACTTGGCTGTCTCGTTGCACTTGCGGGCGTGCCCCGACCAGGATGATAGGGTAGTGCTCACTGGAGGTACGAGAGACACGTGCCGGTGACCCACTGAGACCACCTCTGGGCCCCAGGAATCACCTCCTTCATGGCCCATCTCAAAGCTGCACGATCAGAGACTGTAGGAATGGCTGGGGTGGGGGAAAGGTCTGGTGGTCCCTCCCAGGTCACCAACAAGGCCAAGGGGAGGCCATCGTGAGCTCGGACCATCTGCCCAGCACCACCTTGCACCCTCGCTCCAGGCAAACCTTCAAAGGCTGGGAAGATTTTCTTTTTTTGGAGGGGATGAGAGGCTAGCAGAAACTGCTCCATCTTCTGGCATAAGGGCCCACCTCTGCTGCTTGCCTGCCTGCCTGCCTGCTTGCCTTTCTGGGGGCTCCGCTGCAGGTGGATGAGGCACCATGTCTTACGTGGGGGGCAAGTCACAGGGGTTCAGGGAGGAGACATTTATATCTGTCTGCACTGCTGGGGCTCTCATGGACCAGGGCGTGATTACAGGGAGCTGGGCTTTGAGGGGAATGGCACCTTTTTGGACACTGTAATTTTCTGCGATCTAGGGACATGTGGGGAGAACCCTAGCTTCCGTCTCTCCCCCCTTGGTCCCAGAGTTGGGCCAAGCCGCCCAGAAATGCTACAAAGGCCGCTATGCGCGTCTCCATAAGCATCCAGGGCCGCCTTCATGTCCTCCCTCACCAGGCGGCCTCCACCTCCCCCACCCGGTCAGCTGTTGCCTCTGGAGGGAGCCTCCAGGCCTTGGACAGCCCAGGCCATAAATCCGGGGCTTCATGTTGCTGGGGAGAGGGCTGGGGGACAGCTGGGATGTGGAAACTAGGTGACAGCAAGACTGGGCTTCAAGGCTGCTAACCCAGACTGCACACCTGATGGATCACATTCATTTGATAAGTGAAAATCACAAAAGCACTGCTCCCCTATGGGATGGCATCCAGAAGCCTGGTTTCAAGTGAAAATTCTTGCCCCAAATTTCAGTCTTTATCTGTTAGCTAACCTCTTAGGCTGTGTATCCATACTGGGCAGCTAGAAACCGGTTCCTGCTCCCCCCTCAGCTTCTGTGGCTCTGAGGGCCTCTCATGCCCACCCAGCAGTGGCCTCCTGACTGAGGTGGCCCATCCTACCTTGGCCGGTCCTGTCTCCTCAGGGGTACTGAGTCTCCACCATCCCCCGAAGTAAGTGGGGGGATGAGAGGAGGAGGAGGAGGGCAGGCACTTGGCGCCCTGAGTGTTTAGACGTGTGGGGAGACAGATGGAGCACGGGACTGGGAGTGTATACACAGCTCTGCCTCTGTATATGTCTGAGAAGCTCGCTGATAAAACCCAGCGGGTAGGGCCAGCTCCCACCTTCCCTCCACATCATGCCTGCTGCTAGTCTGGCATCCTCGAGCTCCACCCCTGCTGACGTCTCCCACCTCTGCTCAACCCCACACAAGGCTGGGACCCACATGCTTCTGGGTCAGTGAGACCCAGGGAACTAAGAAAAGGACAGAGAAGACAAACAGCTGAGGTGACCACGCCTATGAGTTATAAAATCTCATTGCCGGGAGGACCCTAGAGGTTGTCCTGCCCTTCGGTTACATTGCCAAGGAGGAGTGAGGAAAGAGAGCAGGGAAGGGCCTTCCAGAGTCCAGTGTGTGTTGTAACAAGGCCTCAGGGCTCCTAATGTCTGGCTGAGCATTCTCACCAGGCACCTGGTCCCTCATGTAAGAACACGTTAGCACCAAGGCTTGACGGGAAGACGAATGCCAACACGATGTGGACCACGGGCCTGAGTCCTCTCATGGGCCTTGGCCAAGCCAGAGAAATCTCAGGCCAGCTTGATGCCCTCTGCAGCCAGGGGTGGAGGAACCTGCCCAACGCTGGGCTGCATGCGCAGCGGGCAGGAGCGAGGATGGTTGGCAGGACCACAGCCGCAAGCTTGGGCCTGTCTGCATGCACGTCTGTGCTCACTGAGGCCTTGGGAGGCAGAGGACGACTCCTGAGGGAAGACAGGGCCCCATCTGGGATCCATGGCCTAGAGCTGCCAGAACCATGTCAGGACGGGGACTAGGCTGGGGCCCCAGAAAGGTACAAAGGGAGGGCAATGGGGGAGCCGGTTGTAGAAGGTGTGGAGGGAAGTGACCATAGGCCTTTCCACCTCAAAAAGAAGTACCTTGAGGCCACCCCTGTGACGGCAGGGCCCTCCCAGCTCACGGCAGCCAACTCTGCTGGTGGTGAAGGCTCACGCCAGAAGATTTCCACACTGAAGAGGTGCATTCGTGCTATTCCAGCACACATGGGCTCCTAAGGCAATGTGTCACGCTCCCTTGTCAGCCTATTCGTATTTCTTCACTGTGTTCTCCCGTGTTTGGGGATGTGAAGATGACAAATGACCTCCAAATGGGAGAATTTGGCCACTCCCTGGATACCACCACGGGGATGGTGCCGGGCCACCCCAAACTGAGCTCTCACTCATCTGCCCCAGCCACTTGTTCCTCTAGCCTTGCTCATCTCAATGACTGGACAGCACAAACCAAAGGCCTAGAGGGCATCTTTGATTTCTGGTCATTCTCTGTCCCCCTAGCCGTCCATCACCGATGGCTGCCTTCCTACCTCCTCCTGAGGCTCTGTCCATGTCTCACTACCGCCTTCGTGGTCTCTTTCTTGGATGGCCACAATTGCCTCCTCACTGGTCTTTCTGCCCTCATTCTTGCCTTCATCTCTAACCTTTTCGCTTCGCAGCTGCTACCAAAGTGGTCTTTAAAATATGTAAATTGATCAATCGCTTCCATTATCAAAACCCTCCAATGGCTTCCACTCATACTCATAATAAAGTCCCCCCACCCCTCCCCAAGTCTAATCGGGGCCTAACCACCTCTCCTGCTTCATATCCTGTCCCTGTCTTGCAGTATATTCAGACTCCACTGGCTTAGTCCAGCTCCTCTAAGAGGCCACGTGCCTTCTCATCCAGGACTTTCAAAACATCAGTGTCTCAGAGAGGCTGCTCAGGCTCCTCCTTTACTCCTTCCCTTAGCTTTGTAACTTCTCCTTGTAGTGCTTATTCTAACAATTAAAGGACTAGTTGTGCAATTACTAGCTGTCCAAAGCTTAGCTCCTCCACTAGAATGTAAGCTCCATCTGGGCGGAGGCCATGTCTGTCTGCTTCACTGGTGAACGAACCCCAATGTCGAGCACAGCGCTTGACATGTAATAGGTGCTTAACGAATATTTACAAATATTTCTAATGAGCAAATGGACATCTGATTCTTGAGAGAAAGGTACCTTCTTCTACCATCCCAGGGTCTAGGCTGGTCTCCTTGGCTGATGATGATATCTTTTCTGTAGGTTAAAGCATTGTCTCTTACTAAATGCAAATACTCCTGGAAGGTCATTAGGGAAATGAAAATCAAAACCACCGTGAGATAGCACTTCACACCCCCTCAGGTGGCTGTATTTAAAAAAAAAAAGATGGATAATAACAAGTGGTGGTGAAGATGTGGAGAAATGGGAACCCCCCCCATACTTTGCTGGTGAGAATGTAAAATGGTGCAGCCCTTTTGAAACACAGCTGGTCATTCCTCAAAAAATTAAACATATTTACTATATGACCCAGCAATTCAACTCCTAGGTGTATACCCAAGAGAACTGAAAACATATGTCCACACAAAAACTTGGACACAAATGTTACAGCAGCATTATTCATAATAGTCCAAATGCGGAAACAACTAGAATGACGCAACAACCTCAGTTGATGAATATATAAACAATGTGGTAGACCCAGGAGATGGAATTATTATTCAGCCACAAAAAGGAAAGAAGTACTGATACTACTACAACATGGATGAACCTTGAAAACATTATTTTAAGTGGAAGAAACCAGTCTTGAAAGGCCACATATTCTGTGATTCTATTTATATGAAATGTCCAGGATAGGTAAATCCATAGCGGCAGAAAGGAGATTCTGGTTGCCAAGGGCTGGGGGGATTTAAAGAAAACACCTGGGAAGGATAAACCCAGGAAGCCTCTATCAGCCATTAGTGTCTTGGTGTGAGTGAGTTTATTGGGTCTCTGAAGAGAAAATGGGCCGGGAAGAAGCTGATGCTGCAGAGATGCTCTGCCTGCTGCCAGCTACTGCAACTGCTTTTCTCCCTTGCTCTTGGAGAAAATCTCTGCTCGTCTTTCAAGGCCCAGATCAAGTGTCTCTTCATCCTGTAAGGCTCCCCTCCCGCCTGCCTGGGATGCCCCCTCTCCCGTTGTTAAGTTGCCTGTCTTTCCTCTTCAGTGTGTTAGAACAGGCAGACGCTTTGAGATCACGTTTTAGCTTCCTGCCATTTGAGGGGACTTTGGGAGCCAAGACTGTGACCCCTCAGCACTCAGAACAGCGTCTTGCTGAGTTAGGCCTCGCTGAAGGCTTGAGTTGACAGTACACATGGGTGCACCTGTGATTAAACAGCTAGCCTTTCTAAGCCCCCAGGTAAGGGACAGGCCCAGAAGCCTCTCCAGGGCTTCCATGATCCTGTGACACCCCAGGTCACACCTGCCTGCCCTCTGGGGCAAAGCCAGGCCCAGCCCGATATCCCAGGACTTGGTACAGCCACCCCGGGACAGTCCCAAGTCCTTTCACCTGGGGGTGAGAAAGCCGGTTTCTCAGAAGTGGGTTACATCAGGCTGATTGTTTTGTTAAAAGCACCACGAACTTCTTGCTGACTCTTCCTCCTCTCACCCGACTCGGGAAAGCCGTCTCTTGTGAGCTGGCAGAGCTGTGGCTGCAGGAAGGGTCAGCTCTGATCTGGAGAAATGGGGAGTGACTGCTAATGGGCATGGGGTTTCTTTCTGAGGTGATGAAAATGTTTTGGAATTAGTGGCAAGGATTATTCAACTGAATATACTTCAACCCACTGAACTGTATACTTTAAAAAGAGTGAATTTTATGGTATGTAAATTACACCTCCAAAAACTGATTAAAAAACACCTGGGAAGGGTAAACCCAGGAGGTCTCTATCAGTCCTTAGTGTCTTGGTGTGAGTGAGTGTATTGGGGCCCTGAGGAGACAAGGGGCCGGGACGGAGCTGATGCTGCGGAGATGCTCCCCCTGCCGCCAGCTCCAGCAACTGCGCCCCCTGCACTCTTGCTCCTGGACAAAACCTCTGCTCATATTTCAGGGCTGCGGTGATGCCCCTTGGGCAGCCACTGCTCCTTGCCAGCCCTCCCATGCCCTCTTCCGGCCGCCCCACCCCTGTAGCCCTGCCTTCCCTGGGGCCCAGGCGGGCCAAGCCAACCCACCTTGGAATGAGTCAGAGGGGGGCAGGCACAGCTGCCCGCCACCCACCATCCACCCCCTCCCCAGGGTGGGGTTGCTGCCAGTCTTCCGGGTTCCACCGGTAAACAAGGAGCCTGAGCATCTCTACCTGGGAAAACGTTCCCAGTGGGACCTCCTGGTCCCCTCCAGTGGCCCTGTTCACCTCCCCACGTCAAGGGTAGGCTCTTGCCTGCGTGGACTGAAGAGCAGCTGAAGAGGTGTGGTGTGAGTGTGTACACGTGTGGCAGCGGCAGTAGGTGCACAGGACGTCAGGCTCAACACAAAAAACCTGCGCATCCCAGAACTGTCGGAGACGGGGCTGAGAGATCACCTAGCTCAGCCGCAGATGGGAAAACAGAAGACTAGGGAAATGGAGTAACTTGCTCAGGGGTGCACGACAGAGCTGGAATGAGCCCAGAGCTCTTGACTCTGTCCACAGCTCTGCCATGCCGCTCTCCTGTCTGCTGGAGGGACGAGAGACACGGAGCCCTCAGGGCCCATCCCAAAGCTCTACTGTCTGATCCCTAACTGATCAGAATAGGGGCTACTGACGGCTGACAGGAGCCCACATGTGGGGTGGGGCTGTGACTTATCTGAAGGGCTCACGACGGTGGACACTACTGTGGTTTCCTTCATGGCATGGCGGCCCTTTCTTCTTCCTCTGCCCCCAGCACCGCTCTAGGGAAGTGCCCCCGTGTAGTTTTGGCAGGGCCATCACTCACAGTACTCTGCCTCTCAGTGTCCCCTCTGCACACAAACGGGCCTGACAAGGATGATGGCACCCCATCCCCCTGAGCACATGACCGGGCCGAGTGGGTACAGGACCAGAATCCATCCTTGTGATTGTATAAGTGGAAACAGAGACAAAGCTATCTCTTTTCCCTGGGTGGTGCTGGGATGATGGAAACCTGGAGCTGAAGCCACGGCCTCCTCTTCCCAATCCCTTCCCTAAACGTGGGAGAAGCCCACTTCACAAGAGGAGAAAAAGAGGCCAACGTGCCATGGGAGGGGGCGTCCTGACCGCTGCTCTGAGGTCCTGGACTCTGTGTGTCTAGGGCCAGTTCTACCTCTGGACTTCTCAGCTTTAAAAACCAATAAATTCCTCAAGGTAGTTTTATGTTGGGTTCTTATCAGTTCTAACCAAGAAAGTCTTAAAATATAAAACAGGCAACCTCAAATCCAAAGTGGATCTGAGAATGTATGCCCACTCTGGCTGGGGGTGGCAGATGCTGGGCCCCAGCATGGTCCACTTTCCCAGGCTTGAGACAGGCTGGGAGGAGCAGGAGGTACCCCCACTGCAGCCCTGCCCAGGCTGGGCCACGTGGAGTCAGGAAAGGCCCTGGAGCAGGGTCTGTGGTCTTTTCTGTGATGTTTACCAGGTGCTGACTAGAGCCTGGCACTGTGGAAGGCCCCGGGGCTGGAGAGGTAAACGGGCTAGACATGGCCACGTAGAGCTTAGAGGGGCTCAGTGTTTGCCAACTACTTTTTCATTGTGTAGCTCTATGCTGTTTGACTCTGGGCAGAATATTTAACCTCTCTCAGCTTCAGTCTCCTAATGCATGAAGTACTCCGTGGGGTTGAGTCAGGGTTCCAGAGGGAACATGGGGCCTGGCACAGAGCATGCTCTCAGGAAATGGTAGTGATTACTGGAACTCCTGGGGAGAAGGCATCCTCCCTGCTTGCCTCACTCCTGGGCTCACAATTCCACCGGGAAGGTCACACCCGCAAAGAAAGTTCGGCAACAGGATGAGAGCTGAAGAATGATCTGATAGAATTGGAGAGAGAGATACACAAGACCACAGAGGGCCGAGGAGTGGCCCAGGAGTTGGGCCTGCGCTGGGAGTGCCACTGCGGTGGGCTGGACAGGTCAGGAGGATAGCTGCCTGGGAGAGATGGCGCAGGAGGAAGAATAAAAATGGGAAGGAGAGGCCGACTACAGTTAGGGTCGGAAAGGTCATTTGGGTCAGATTTGTGAGAGCTGGGCTGTGGGACCGAGTCCTTGTTCCTTGGCTGCATGGGTGGGGGAGTGACAGGGCGAAAGCATCTTGAGGCTGCTGCTCTGGTCCAGTTTCAGCAGGGATGAAACCTCGGCCGGGATTGCCCCTGAGGTGGGGTTGGAATGCAAAAGACAGACGTGAGTGAAAGATCCAGAAAGAAGACGGACCAGGACTCGCAGACTGAGACCTGGTAGATCCAGTGGTAAGGGAGATGGAGGAGCTGAGAGGCTGCGAGGACAAGGGAGGTCCCTTACAACACGGCAGACCGGGTCTGAGCCAGGCTCTCCTCTGAGGGTCAGAGGGCAGGGTTCTCGTTAGACTGCGCTGGGTGTAGGGGGTACTGGAGGGCTGTCTGGTGGAAACACAGGGGATGAAGGGAGATGCAGGACTGGACTCTGTGCTGGGAGCAAGACTGGAAGCGAACCCAACAACCAGGTGGCCAAGTGGTACGCGGAGGCTGGGTGTCAGGAGGAGGAACGAGAGCTGTGGGGTTCTGAGGACTCAGGCTAGAGTGGAGGGGGCGCGGCCTGAGGACGGCAGCCTTGGTGACTTTCCAGTCAAGGGCGATAACCAGAGGACAGCCCAGCAGGGAGGCCGCCTCCATGCCGCAGCTGGAGCTGCCTCTGCGGAGGCGGGAAGCGAAGGGTGCCGTGGGCTCCTGACCTTGCACGTTTCCCAGGGAGGGGATGACCTGTGGGAGAGGGTCCTGCCATCTCTGAACTGAGGCTGCCCCCAGGGGCCCGGGGCACCCAAGCCTCCCACCCGTGGCCCTGCGGAGCCGGCTGCCTGCACTCGGGCGCCCAGCAAAGCAGCGGGCAGGCAGCTCACGCGCACCCTGGGTCTGCCTCTCCCCGGAGCCCCGCTTCTGGCAGCCCAGCCTCCCATAATTGCCTTCTAAAAATATCCTTCCCCCCACCCCCACCTCTTGATTTCAAAATATTTAGTTTTCAGGGTATTTAAAACGAGAGCTGGCGGCTCTTCCAGGTCCAGATAACAAAGCTAAACATTTATGCTTCGACTGCATTTCTCTGAATCAGCTCAGATCTTGGGGCTTGATATGGCAGTGGCAGGAGGGAGAGGAGTCAAGTGCAAGATGGATCATGTGCGGGCCTCCCTAGGGCTGGGGGGCAACTGGCCCACCCCACAGAACCCCTCTAGGACCCCTCCCTTCGTTGGGGGACCACCTACCGCTGTTGACGAAGAGCCGGCCCCTGACGGTGTCCTTCCCCAGGATGTTCTCAGCCTCGCAGACGTACTCCCCAGCGTCCTCCACCTTCACCTTGTTGAACTGTAGTCGTGAGTTCTTTCTGGTTAGGGAGGGGATAAGAGGGGGAGAGGCGTGAGCCAGGGCTTAGGTTGGCCGTGGCTCCCCAGCAGTCACCCAGAGGTCACCTCTCCCTGCACAGCCACAGCGTCTACGCAGCGTGGACGGGAAGTAGATTCCCTCTGACCAGCCATTGCTGGGGTCCAGGTGGAGTGCAGAGTCCCCAGGGCTGGAGGGAGACCTGGGCACTCAGGAGAACGTGGGATTCTAAGTCCATGAGTCCTCACATTCACTTTTCCAGGGCTGGGCCTTCTCTGTAACGATTTTTCTAGGGGAGGAAAGTGGAGTCCTTAGGAAGTCGCATGGCCACCTCCCTCCTTCTCCTTTAGTGCCCTTCTCTCAGGCCCGCTGCGTCTCCCCCCACCTCCTTCCAGTAGAGCAGCTGCTGGCTCACAGCTACCTCAGCCTTCCCTTAGAAGCGGCAGCCGCGTCACTCTAGATAAGCCAGGCCTATTTCCAGATACCCGGCAGGGCCACCGATCTAACAGGTTCCCATGGCAACTGTGCCCAGCCTCCCAGTCCAGACCTGTAGCTCCCTCCTGCCTTTGTGTCGGCCCTGCCACTAAGGGGCACTCTGTGGCCTCCCCAAGGGGTTTCGCTTCATTCATTCAACAAATGTTCACTGAGTGCCTTCTGTGTGCTGGGAGCTTGGATACCTCAGGGAACAAAAAGATCCTATCCTCAAGGCCTGACTTGACCCTTGTGGCTAATCTGGAGGACAGGGCAGGACAGATGGGAAAACTGAGTCCCAGAGGGGCTTCCGGACTTGTCCAAGGGTACCCAGCAAGGCAAAGGCAGAGGTGGATGAGGAGCTGGAGTTGGTGAGGACTTGGGCCCCAAGCAGCTCGTGGGCTGCCTCCTGGAGCCTGATGCTGAGGCTAACCCCTCTGTGCAGGGCTTTGCACCCAGCCCTGCATGTCACGAGTTGTGGGGCGAGGCCTGGGCAGAGACTTCAGTGCTGTGTGTGACTCCAGGGCACCTGGCCCTGCTTCCCCTCTTCTTTCTGAAGACCCTGCCAAACCTCTCCTTCCTTCCGTGGGCTTCCCTGCACTTGCCCGCGGGTGCCTGGGCTCCGTAGGATCTGTTCAAACCTCCCATCCCTCCCTCTGCCCCAGTGCTCTTTAGGGCCAGTCTGAGCTCCGGATTAAACCCTGGGAACCCCGCCTGGTCCCTGGGGGAAACAAAAAGTAGCATGAAAATTTCTTAACATGATGTAACCTCCTCCTCTTTTAGTCCCGAGTTAAAAAATCAGATTCCCAGAATATGCGCAGTGGGTTGGAGGAGTGGTGGCATGGGAGGTAGGGTAGCCGAGCTGTCCTGCCCTGGGCCTAGGGATGGAAAGACAGAGCCATGAAGCTGATGGGGGAAGGTGTGGATGGTGAGCGGAGAGGCTGCACCAGGGATGGAGGAGATGGCAAAATGACCCACATCCCTCCCCGGGCTGTGCTTTGGGGACCTACCTGTCTCCTGAGCTCCACCTCAGCCTCTGATGCTGGGCTCTTCCCAGACCTCCTCATTCCAAGATCCCCCAAACCAGCCTCCATGAGCTTGTCTTGTCAAAAAGACCCTGTTGCTGTGGTGATGTCCTTGCTGACATTACAGTGACAGCTGCCTGACTCCGTTCCACCCCTCCCGGCTCACGCCGTTCTCTGTCTCCTTGGCCCGGTGTCTGCCTACAACCCTCTTCTGTCAATTCAAGTTTGTTCTCTTCATTAAACAGAGCCCTGGAGGCCCCTCCGGCTAAGACAGCATTTCCTTCCTGGCTCCAGCCTAATTAGATGCCACAGATCTCAGCTGTCCCAGAACCAGGCTTCTGCTTCCTGACCACCAGCTCTTCCCTGACATTAGATGAGCAGAGTAGGGGATCACCTGAGGGTCTCTGGGTCAAGAAGGTATAGGGGACACAGACTCAGAACTTCCTTGTCGCCCACCCACAGCTGAATTCAGAGGAGCTTCCCTCACACGACATGACATGCAGCAGGACAAGGCGGAGCTAGGCTCACAGTTATCTGGAGGAATGAAAGCTAAAACCAGAAGGAAGGGCTTCCCGTATGGAGGGGTGTGAGATGTGTGGAAAGGTGGGTGTGCAGGGAGAGCCCCTCCCCTTTGAGGTACCAGAAAGAGGCAAGGGGACAGAAACAATGACCCCTAGGTTTGCTGGCTGCAGACATCTTGGCTTACCAGGTGTGTGATGATCTCCCCAGTTCCAGGAAGGTGGCCCCAGCCTTGCACAAGAGGCTCTGGGGTCAGGGCTGAAGGGGGGGCTCTGTGGGGCTCTCAGGCCCCTAAGGAGTGCGGGCCACTACGTTTCTCTTCTCCTCACTCCTAGCTCCAGTCCGAAGCCCCAAGGACTCAGGACTCCCTCCCACCTTCTGGCAGGCCTGGTGCCCGCTCGCTAGGCTGACCCAGGTCTGCCCCTGTAATGGACGCCCCTCCCCTCCTTCCTCAGCCAGTTTTCTGCTGGCAGGGACTAGGGATCTGGGCGGCTGCTTCCTCCACCCGTCCGCACGTTTTCCTCAGTGCCTACCTCCTGCTGCCTGCCCGAGGGGCCAGTTCCAGCCTGCCCCTCATAAATACGGGAACACTCGGTTCTGCATGGGTGGGCTCCATGCCCAGGGCTGGGAAGGGGGGCAGTTTTCTCCTGGCACAGGAAGCCTTGGGTGAGACACCTCAGTGGCGCAGCCCCAGAGACAGGCGGCACCCACTGGGAAGGGGTCTCCGTAGACCAAGAGTGATGTCAAGACAGAGAGTGGCCTGGGCAGAACGGAGCGCTGGGAGGGCCAGAGTGCAAGCTGCAGTGTGGGCAGAAGGAAAGAGAAGATTTTGCCAGAAAGAAGACTCCCGCCCCTAACCCCTAGCCCCCATGCCAGGTGAAGTACGTGTCTATAGAGGTGGCAGCTCTCTGAGTCACAACATGGGAATCAGAAGTTCTCCATCATGGCCCCTCCTCCAACCCATCGCCACACTGCAGGGAGCCCAGGGGCATGATGGGTGGAGCAAGGCAGTTTCAGAAATGCAGCAGATGGGACAAGGTCCTGACAGGAAGGGGGCAGAGGCACACTTCAGGCTCTCAGGGGTCCTTAGTACCCAGGAGGAGACCCAGATGATATGACCAGGCCGTTTCAGGACTGTGTGACCCATTTGTCTGATGACACTGAGGCTTGACCAGGATAGTAACTTGCTCAAAGGCCAACCCAAAGGGTGTCCTGCCCAGTCCTAGTGTCACCCTGCACCCAGGAGAGGAGAGCTAGTCCTGCAAGATCCTCATCAATTCACACCGGAAGTAGACCTCCTCTGCCAGGCCACACAGGAGAGAGGGTGTGTCTGGGGGGTGGTCTTGGAGGCTCTCATGCTGGGAGAGACAGCCCCCCAACCATGACATGAAGCCGTGTCTAAGGCACTGTGGGAGGAGACGGTGGGAGCTTGCTGGAGGGCTCAGGAGGGTGACCCAGAGGATGTGACATTTAAGCCGGGCCTCGGAGAATTTTGCAGAGGACAAGGTGAGAGGAGGGGGGGCGGGCGCTGCCAGCACAGAGAACAGTCTGGGCCCAAGTCCAGGGGTCAGAAGCACCGAGGTGTAGGGGAACAGCGAGGCAGTGAGTTACAGGCCAGGAAGGGGAGCGTCAGAAGGGCCCCAAGACCTAGGCTGTCCTGGCATACTGCAGGCTCTCAAGATCTGTCAAGCAAATGAATGAATGATCAGATATGTGCCCTGTTAGAAAGATCATCCCCTGTCAGAGTCACAGGGATAAGTGACTCTGTGGACCCCTCGAATTGCAAGCAAAACCAGGTGTATAAGGCGCATATTTTCTGAAGTAAGGGTCAAGGCCTTTACCAGATTCTCCACTAGAATCTAGACTAGAAACTCCGTGAAGGTGGGGACCATGTCTGCTCCAATCCTTGGTGCATCTCCAGCCTCTGATAGAGTGCCTGGCATACAACTGTTGCTCAGCACATGTATGTGAGATACAGAAATGAATTCACAAAGGGGCCTGTGGCCCAGAAAAGGTGGGGCGCGGTCAAGAGTGAGACCGTGGAGGAAAAGAGGCTAGAGGCAGGGAGAGCAGAAGTGAGCAGGGAGCAGGGTGCCTCCTTCCAGAGACGGGGTATCCACCTGGAGGGGACGGCATGGGGGCAGGTGCCGGCCAGCGGGCAGTCTGCTTCTGCCACAGCTGAGAGGAGAGCACAAGGGGCAAGGCAGAGAGGCTAGACTGGGCCATTCTGGGTTAGAGATGTCTGTGGAACTTTTCTGGTAAGCAGCCTGAGGTGACTTCTAAAAATTCACTATTGACCCAGAAAACCCCACAAAAATCATGCAAATCATAGAGGTTCAAATCTTCGTGTTCACTTTAAGAACACTCGTGAAACTGCCCAGGCCATTAAGGGTATGCATATCCGAAAAGCCACCAAGTATCTGAAGGATGTCACTTTACAGAAGTAACCTGTGCTATTCCATCATTACAATGGTGAAGCTGGTAGGTGTGCCCAGGCCAAACAGGGGGGCTGGAAGCAGGGTCGGTGGCCCAAAAAGAGTGCTGAATTTTTACTGCACCTGCTCAAAAGTGCAGAGAGTAATGCTGAACTTAAGGGCTTAGATGTAGATTCTCTGGTCATTGAGCACATCCAGGTGAATGAAGTCCCCAAGATGCGGCGTAGGACTTACAGAACTCATGGTCGGATCAACCCATACATGAGCTCTCCCTGCCACATTGAGATGATTCTTACTGAAAAAGAACAGATTGTTTGTAAACCGGAAGAGGAGGTTGCACAGAAGAAAAGGATATCCAGAAGAAACTTAAGAAACAAAAACTTATGGTCTGGGAATAAATGCTGCAAAAAAAAAAATGCGCCAAAAAAAAAAAAAAAGATCTGTGGGGTATCTCAGGGGTGGTAACTAAGTGTTTACCTGGCAGCATGGGTCTGGAAAAAGAAAGGCCATCAAACTAGAGATGGAGGCTTGGGGTCATCAAATATAAGAGGGTGAAATCACCTACCAGTGGAGAGGGGAGAAGAGTGAAGCCCCAAACACAGCAAAGTCCCAGCATTCATGACGCCTGAGAGAGGGTGCTCAGAGGCACAAGAGGACCAGCAGGAGGACCACAGGGGCAAGGAAGCAGGTGGCACCCATGCCAAAGGCTGCTGAGAGGCCTGGCGGCCGGGAAACTCTGAGGTCACAGGGTCTGTCAAGAGCCACAGCTGCAGAGAGAGTTGGGGTTGTATTTACAGGGCAGATTCCTGCAGAGCAAAGAGGAGTGGAGGCTGAGCTGTGTGGAGTCAGTGGGTGTGAAACTCCCTCCACGTGGTGATCGAGGGAAGGAGCAAGATGGGGCAACAGCCGGAGGAGGAATGGGAGGCGGCAACGTGGAGGGAAAGCTTTTAGAAGAGAGGCGATGTTAGTGGTTTGTTGGGGGGGAGAGAGAGAGAGGCTGAAGTCACCAAAGAAAGGAGTTTGTTGGTGGCACAAGGGCTCTGTGTGTGCAGAAGGATGTGGGTGAGTGTGAGGGCCACGTGCGGATCAGGACTGGGGATGAGGATGGGCCATGTTGTGGACTGTTTGAGAGTAATGCGGCCGGCAAGGAGCACCCCGTCTCCTGACTTCTGCTGTCTCAGTGAAGTAGGGGGAAGGGGAGACGGGGCCCCCAAAGCTGTAGAAGCCTGTCCACTCCTCTCTCCAGCTCAGAGCCAGGCTTGGCGGGGAAGGGGTGAGGTGGCCTCAGAAGGTGAGCTTGATGGGCAACCTGAATTTCTTGCTAACTCTGTAGACTGGTGACACCCCAGACCCCCCCTCCCAAGTTCCCTTAGGAAGCAGTGTTCCTTCAGCCATAAACCTTTGATCTGTACCAAATCCTCTTAAATTACTTTCTGTTTTCTGCCTGGACCACTTTCCAGGGTGACCAGTCCTGTCTTTGCTCCCCGTTCTTAGAAAGAAAGTCAGAAAACTGGAAGCCCTGCCCAGACCCCTGACCCCCACCTCCTCTTTCACAGGTTTCAGAGACTAAGGCCTGAGGGCAGGATGTGTACAGCCGGGGTCAGCCGGCGAACCAGGAGCAGCCTGAGCCCAGACCCTTTTTGCATCACTTTCTGTTGTCGGGTAGGTTGGAGGGTCCTCTAAAATCATCTTCATTTGCATTTTGCAGGGGTGAGGAGGAAATGATAACTCCTCTGGAGGGGCAGGAAAGGCTGGGGTGTGCCTCAGCCAGAGAGGGAAGTCCACAGGGCCCTCAGGGCCCGCAGAACAGAGGTCAGGCTTGTCCTGCCTTCTCACAGCCCCTCAGGAGAGAGGTGAGGGGCTGCCCTTGGACTCTTGGCTTCTCTGGTGCCTGGAGCCCCCTGTCTGGCCAATCCAAGATGGAAGAGAGGCCACCTTCCACAGCCCAGAGACCCTAGAGCTTCAGATTCTCTTCCCTGGAGCACTGACTCAAAGACTAAAGTCAATTTCCACGTCACGGGGGAACTGTCTGAGATAGATTCCTCCGACACCAGTCAAAGCCATGTGCCTTTCCCTCACCTGGCTGTCTGCCCAGTGACAGCTTGCTGAGCTGAGGAACCAGCCCATCATCACACGTGCCCTCCCAGACACATTCTAGAGGCAGGGTCCTTCACCAAAGACTGCCCAATGGTGGGCTTTCCGACCCTGTGGCGGGTCCTTTGAGAAGTTTTATGCACAAGATGGGACTCCACAGTTAAAGCTGACTTGGACAATCAAATTGCCTTCAACCATCCAGGGACATTAATTAAGCAGGTACCGTCTGCAAGACGCTGGGGCCGCATCACCAGAGGGGCTGGAGCTGCAAGGAGAAACTGGGCGCCACAAAAGAGGGGGGACTGGAACTGGTTCCACGGGTGGATCTGGGGGCACAGCCCTGGGCTCTTTCCGGCTCAGGCCCCTCCTTCTGAGGAAGGATGGGGGGGGTGGCTGGGTGGATGGAGGGAGGGATGTCGCTCACCTGCCATTGCCGTACTTGATGCGAATGTCGCGGCTGCGGTTGAGCTCCTTGCCGTCCTTGAACCAGCGGTAGGAGGGCTGGGGGTTACCGGCTGCTGCCTCACACTTCAGTGATTGCTTCTCACCCACCTGTCCCGTCTGGCTCTTCATCTTCTTCAGCTTGGGCCGGGTGGCTGTGGGGATACAAGGCAGGAGGTGAGCGTGTTGGTGGTGGGGCAGCGCCAAGCACGCGCAGCAGAGGAAGGGCCACTGTCCTGGGGGTTGGGGTAGAGGGTGAGCCTGGGGAGCCGCCCCTCCTGGTGTCATTTCCTAGTTCAAATCAACAAGCCTTCACAGAGGGTCTGCGATGATGTCAGTGTGGGTACCGCCTATGGAGAGTTTTCCTTCATGCCTGGAATGGTACTCAGAGCTTGATACACATTAGCTGATGAAAATCACCCTGTGAGTTCATTGCAATGATTAAACCCATTTACAGATGGGGAAAACTGAGGCTCAGAGTGGTGAAGTCACTTCCCCAAGGGGCTGGAACTGGAATTCAAACCCCGGTCTCCTTGACTTCAGTGCTCATGATCTAATTCCTGTCGCAGACCCCCAGGCCTATGCTGGGCCCAGAGGACACAAGTGGACCAAAATGACAGACACAGCTCCTGCCCTCAGGAAGTTCAGTCTGGCAGAGGAGCTGGAACCTGGCATTGACATCACAGCATGGTTTATGGAGGCCTGGGGGTGCTGAAGCCCAGAGGCGTGTCCCCAACCCAGGCTGGGGAAGGAGCTAACTCAGCTGAGAGCTAAAGGATGGGGGAGCTAGAAGGGAGGGAGGTGGTCCAGGCTGTGGTTTATCAGAATCGCACGTGGGCAGCAAGGTGAGCTGCCCTGAATGGGTGAAGTGGTGTGGCTGTGTGGGGGATGGGGCCTGGGGCTACACTGCTGGGCACAGGGCTGCAGGGCTGCAAATGCCAAGCTAAGAGGCTTCTCCCATTTTTCTTGAACACCATTCTATTTCCGCCTGCCCCAGTCTCCCATGTTTCATCTCCTTGCCCCCCTCCCTCTAACAACCTAAAAAAAGAAAAGGAAAAAGTACTCTGTTCTTAGGACAGTGATGGCAAGTCCATGCTCCCTGCTGGGGTGTGTGATAATTTCCACTGGGACAGCCCTGTAAAGGATACCCAGTGCCTTTGTGTGTGCTCTCATTTGGTCACCGAGCTCTGTAAGGCAAGTGTCATGCTGACATAAAGGGTGAAGATGAGACTCAGGTTAAGAAACTTGGCCAAGGTCACCCAGCCAGGCAGCCACAGAGCCCAGGTATCTGGATTTGCAATGTGTCAGGCTTGTAGCAGGCCGGTGTCTGCTTTTGCAGCCTCAATGGCTCTCTTTGAGGAACAGAGAAACTGGTTGAAGGGAGGGTCTGCTGGGGCCAGAGAGTTGTCTGGGGACTGACTGACCCTGTCTAGGCCATTGGTTCTTCCCCCACGAGTTCAGAGTCACAGCTCGAGCTGGCTCTGGATAAAGACAGGTGAGAGGGCCTGGCTACAGGGGCCCCTCACTGAACCTAACCCTGGGCTGCTGCTTTTAGTAGGGAGTAGATGAGCGTGGGGTACAGGGGCAGAGGGAGCATGGAGAGAAAGTGCTCCCAAAGCCTTAAAAAATATAGTACATAGATTCAAAAAAATGGTGCTTGTGAAATGATTTTGTTCATTTTAGAAAATTCAAAAATACAAATGGATAAAAGAAAATAAAATCATCCATTATCCTAGTACTTACAAGTATTTAAAACACACACACACACGCACCTACACATCTATTTTTAAACAAAGTGGGATCAGTGCCAGTAACATGTTTCTTTCATGTAATGAAATACTGTAAGCCTTTCACCTTGGCATTAAGTATTAATAACATTTTGCAAACTGACTTCTATAGGACAGGCATATCCAGAAAGAGGATAATAGATATTACTTAAGAAAACGGTTGCATGAGCAAATCAGTTTGGGAAATATTAAATCAGTGGGTAAATATTAAAGAAGTATCTTCATTGACTTCAGTATGATTCCCCAAGTAAGGGTCTTGGAGCTTTTTTTGGAAACCCTTGACTTTATTTCCTTGAAATGCTATTATCTGGAATAAGTTCTATAACATAACAATTTATGTGTGTATATATTTATAGATATATAAATATTTTAATAGAGAATATATTCACATGATTCAAAATTCAAGAAGTGAAAAGGGGTATGTGGCTTAAAAAACAGATCTCCCTCTAACTTCTGACCAAGGCCACACAGTTGCCTTTCTAGAAGGCAATTAATTTTATCAGTTCCTTTTACATCCTTTCAGAGACCTTTTAAGCATAAACAAAAACCCCTAGTATTTACACACACATTTTTCCCTATAGCACCATTTTCCGGGTTGCATAATATTCCTGAATGGGTGAATCAGAACTTATGTAACCAATTCCTATTGTGGAGCATTCAGCATACATTCTCCCCTGCCTCACCACACCCCATCACAGACAAGCCCAGAGGAACACCCTTGCAGCTTCATCCAGTGTATATATCCAGTGCACATCAACCTTTGCACATATCCAGTGTATACTGCTGTACGGGCAGTGAGGCTCCTGACTCAGACTGCCTGTATTCAAACCCAGGCTTTGCTATTTGTTAGTTCTGTGTCCTCAGGCTATTGCCTTAATGCCTCAGTTTCCTCATCTGTAAAACACAGGTGATAAAAACAGCTCCTACTTCATGGGATGATGACTGAGGATTATATGAGATAAGGGATGTAGAGCCTGGCACGCACAGAGCATTTAATAAAGGTTAGCTATTACTGTTATCATTATCCACAATTATTTCCTAAGGCAATCTTCCTAAAAGTGGAATTGCTGCGCCAGAAAGTGTACAATCTTCTTCAGCTTTCCACGTTGCCAAACTGCGTTCTGGAAAGGTTGCACCAATTTCCACTCCCACCACTGAACGATGGTGCCTGTTTTTTCCACACCCTCACCAACATGAGGTATTATCATGTATTTAATCTCTGCCAATTAGCTAGGCAAAAGATAACGCCTCTTTGTTTTTATTTGCACTTATTTGATTCCTGGTGAGGCTGACCGCTTTTCGTAAGTGTATTGGCTCATTGTATTTCTTCTTTTTGAATTGCCTGTTCTTGTCTGTACTCTTGTTTTTCTATTGGGTGCTCATCTTACTGATCTGTAAGAGTTCTTTATAAATAGTAAGGCTATTCACCTTTTGCTACAATGTTTTTCCCCAATTACCTGCTTCTTACATTTTTAAATGCTGGTTTATTGTTTTGGGGTTTTTTTTTTTTTTTTTTTTTTGACACTCAGATTTTATGTGTATCAACCTATCAATCTCTGGGACTTTCTGGAACTTCATTATTCTAGTGTGATTGAAGCCCTGCCTCAGCATCCTTCCCCCTTACCTACACCCCACCGTCCTCCGTCTGCTTGCTCTCGGGGCCCCAGTCACCCCTTATCGATAGTTATCAACCCTAGATGCTAATGAGAACCATATGGGAAGCTTTAAAAAGTGTGTCAGTGCCAGGGACATTGTTCTGGACATTCTGAAGCAGGACCTGTGAGGATGGGTCCAGGTATGTGGGTTTTAAAAATATATAATAAGTATGTAACATACTCTAGGCAAGAGCACGTATTGTAAGTGTAGAGCTTGACAGCTGGCTGCAAGCTGAACACATCTTCACAGGTGGCTTTGCTCCAAGGTTGGGTTGACACCCAGTGAGCTAACCTCTTGGTCACCTGGTGACCTGCAACTAGGCTCCTCCCCCTCCTCGTGAACTGGGGACACAGAGAGCTCTTCTCAAGTTCTAAGGTGCCTCCTTCCCCTGCTTGGAGAGTGTTGACCTTCCCTGAAGTTCTGAGGTGAGGGAGCCCCCGACCCCACCCTCCCCAACCCAGGCCCCCTTCCTCCCAATGAGCCAGGGCGGGGGTGGCGGAATACCTGGTGGGAGGAGGTGGTGCTTCCTGACAAGTCCTGGCGTCCTGTGCCCTGAGCCCGAGGCCACTGCTTAATGGTGGTGGTAATGGTTACACAGAGACTGACCCAGAAACAGCAGGCACGACCCCAGTTCAGAGGGCCCGAGGAACTGGGGGCTTCAAGGTCGTTCCCTGCCACCAATGGGAAACCCAGGACAGCATTTCAGATCACAAGGAGCCACCCCATCTAGTGAGAACCTTGTGTGACCTGACCCGAGTGACAGTCCACTCACTTCAGAACCCCATCCAGTTCACTTTTTCCCCATTCATTCACCCTACGATATGCCAGGCACTGTTCCAGGCCCTGAGTGTACAGTGGTGAGCAAGGCAGATAAACTTCCTGCTCTTGGGAGCCTGCATTAGAGTGAGGAGAGTAGATAATAGCAAACAGTCTCAGGAAATATGAGGCAGTAATAAGCTCCTGGATAAAGGCCTTGAGGGGTAAATGAGCTTGGTGAGTTCAAGGGATAAAAAAGACCCAGGTGGCTAGAAGATTCTGGAAGGCAGGGGAGCCTGGAGAAGTAGGCCCAGGTGACTGACATGAGGCTGTGTGAGCTAGGACGAAAAGTCTGGGTTTGTTTTGCCTCCCCCCACCACTTTTGATGTGCTTACTAGAAAATTTTAAATTACATATGTGGATCGCATTATATTCCTGTTAGACAGCACTGGGCTAAAGGATGACAATAAAAACAACCATACATTTCAATCGTGCTGTGTTCGTTACGAACAGTCTTCTTTTCTGTCTCTTAACGGTTCCTCACAAGCATCATCTGAGATACTGAAAGCCTATGTCTCCTGCTCTAGCAGCATCCAGTCCTGGTCCCTGTTCACAGGTATCTTAGTTCACGGCTCTTTGAAAGCCAAGGATGTGTGTTTTGAAAAGGAATGGGACCCCGCGAACAGGCTGCATTTTTTACTTCAAGCAAGTCCCTTGGAGAGAGGGGCGGCAGCCCAGGAAGAACGCCCCGCAGGTGGCACTGGGAACATTGCCCAGAGGACCTCTGTACCCTCACTCCTGGGCCTGGAGCCCTGTCAGGCTTTCTGCAGTGAGGAGCGTGGGCAACCTGCGCAAGACGGCCCTGGAGTTTTATAGATGTGGTGGGAGGTATCAGAGGCTTATAAGTTGGGGAATTACTTGATCTTACTTTACTTTCTGCATTTTAAGCTCGTTCTTATCCTGAGCCACCATTGCTTCTCCCACTGCATCCCATTGGATTCAGTACCAGACCCTGGGGACACCTGGGACAAGGCTAAGAGGCTGCTGACACAGCAGACCTTTGAGGAGCTGAAGATAGAGCTTACCAGGCCTCAGACATGAGTGGGCCAGCTCTAGCCCCAGCCTGGGCACCATCTCTGAGCCGGGTCCGGTATTGTCTGGGTCCCTTTTATAGCCCAGGGCCCAGAATGCAATGCTAGTGTGAGGTATGGAGACCACTGTACCGTGTCCCTAGAGTGTCTTGGGGTCAGAGCTGAACCAAGCAGAGAAACAGTCTTCCTGGGGTGGATGGGATCTGTCAGGACAAGAGCTGAAGCAACCCAGTGGGTAGGCTCTCACCCCGTAGTCAGTCAACCTGTGTTTACTGAGTGCTACTATGTGCCAGGTCCTGTGCTGTCCCAGACAGAAATGATCTAGCCCCGTATGGAGCAACCACTCCTACCGACCAAGGAGCATAGCTTGTGCCTCTCTGTTATTGTTTTGTTACATAAGAAATACATTTTTGTTGTAGAAAAATTGCACAACGTGGGCTTCCCTGGTGGCGCAATGGTTAAGAATCTGCCTGCCAATGCAGGGGACACGGGTTCGAGCCCTGGTCCGGGAAGATCCCACAAACCGCGGAGCAACTAAGCCCGTGCGCCACAACTGCTAAGCCTGCGCTCTAGAGCCCGTGAGCCACAACTACTGAGCCCACGTGCCACAACTACTGAAGCCCGCGTGTCTAGAGCCCGTGCTCAGCAACAAGAGAAGCCACCGCGATGAGAAGCCCACTCACCGCAACGAAGAGTAGCCCTGGCTCGCCACAACTAGAAAAAGCCTGTGCACAGCAACGAAGACCCAACTCAGCCAAAGATAAAATAAATAAATAAATAAATTTATTTTAAAAAAATTGCACAGTTCAAGTAAGGAAAAAGAAAAGCACATTTAAATCCATTCAATTACCACCAGAGAGAAAACCACTGTCAACATTTTCAAATACTTCCTGCAAGACTTTTCTCTTGAAAATGTTTTATAGCCTACTTTTCTTGGTTAACATAAAGACATTTCCCCAAATCTAGAAATACAGATCTAAATCATTTTAAAGGCTGCATAATATTCCGTTGTTCAGAGGAATTTGTTCGGTTGTCTCCAACGTTCTGCTAATGTTAACAATACGGCCATAAACTTCTCTATAAATTCAGCTTTGCAGCCAAAGGGAGGGCTCTCAGTCCTGAGGGTCTGCGCTTATTTCCCCACACAGAGAGGGGACCCTAAAGGCCCAGCACACAGGAGAGCGGACAGACGAGAGGCATCAGGTAGAAGCAAGAGGAAGATCTGTGCTCAAAAGAAGTGGGTGGAGATTCCCAATACCCTGCTTCCCCGGGGCTGCTGCTGCCCCCCGGGGGCGGGGACAGACAGCAAGTTGATGGCCTAGGTGGCCCTAGGGTGTTGGTCAGCCCACCCTTCACCGCCCCTAGTGTCTCCTCAGACCAAGTCCTGTCTACTGAGCTCCCATCCTCCTTGAGAGGTCACTTCGTCCCGTTCCCTTCCCAGTCCTGCTGCTTAGGGCCCACCTAAGCAGCAGGACTAGGGCTCTCTGGAGTAGGGGTGTGGGCGTGTGGGGAGAGCTCTTTTGGCAGCTTTCTAACAACAAGAGGAAAGTCTCTCAGGGATGACCCAGGTCTCCGCAAAAAGATCTCCCTTGATAAGGGATCCCGTAAAACCTTAAGACACATCTCAGTTGTCATGAGTTGAGCCATGGTTAATCTGGGGGCTTCTGCTTTCTCATCACCCGATGCCAAGCCAGGGCATCTGGCCCGCATCTGTGTGGCAGGGAATCCCCAGAAAGCACCTCACTGAAGAGAACAACAACAGTAAGAACAACCAGGGCTGCTCCTTTCCCACATCCCAGCCCCGAGGCCAGGCAGTACCGCTGCTGCCAGCAGCTTGACCTCATTCCTCTCGGCAGTGGGCGGTGGGTGCGGAGCCTGCAGAGATCTGAGAGCAAGACAGATGCCTGGGACAGGGCCAGGCAGCCCAGCCAGGCGGACCAGGCCCGGCCTCCCTCCCGACAACCAGGGCGCAGGGGCAGCGGACTCCTAAAAGGGTTAATGGTCCTCACCTCATGACTAAGGCTGAGCAGTCCCCTTTGCAGGGCAACACCTGGAGACAATGCGGCCAGCCTGCCTGGCATCAAAGTCTCCCACTGTCCTGCTGCTGACGGGCTGTGGGCCAGCCCCCTCCCCACCCCTCCCCCACCCAGAAAGTGACCGCGACCTATGGGAGGTTAATTACAGACTCCAAGTTCAAATGAGAAAGAAAGAAGAAACAACAACAACTAAAAACACAGCTGGTTTAAGTGAGCACAGAGGGCCTACTCTGAAACCAGCCATCAGGTATCCTCCCCGGAGCCTGCGGAAAAGCCATTTGATACCCACAGGCCAGGCCTCGCAAAGGGAGTGTGTCCCTGCTGGGCCTCTTGGCTTTCCCTGAGCCACCTTTCCTCAGCCAACCAGGCCCAGCCTGGTGCCTGGGCTTGCCTTGCCCGCTTCTCACACCATCCAACAAATATCCACCTCAGTCCCTATGATGTACCAGCCACCTACCAGCCATCAGGGATATGGTGCTAAGCAAGACAATGTGGCCGCTGCCATGGGCTCCACTGAGGCTGGGAGTGGAGTGAAAGCCAGCCCAGACCTAATGGGCCCTTAGCTCAACAGGCCAGGTGCCTGACACCTCAGCTACAAGGTAGAGAAGAGGGGCCAGGGCTGGCTGGGGATGGGAGCTAGAGAGAGCAGACGCTGGTCCAGGGGGGTGGGTAAAGAGAGGGGAAGGGAGGAAGGAGGAGGACACAAAGCTTGGCAGCTCCAAGACCAATTGAGATGGTTCCTGCCTTAAAGCCTCGCCTGCCCATCCAGAAGCACCCATCCACCGACACCCAACCCTACAGTGCAAGGGCAGGGCAAGAACAGGCCTGTCTTGACCACCAGGGCCAACACTATGCCCCTCCCTTCCCCCAGTCCCCTCTGGCAGGAGCCCGGCGGCCTGACAGAAACACTGCCGCCTCGGGACCCTCCCAAGACAGAGATGCCCAGCCCCGGGAGTCAGGCAGGTCTACGCCACGGTTCCTCACCTAGGTTCAGGGCTGAGACATGGGGTCAGGAGCAGCAGAGATGGGGGACTGCGGGGGATGTCACCTATGTCTGGGGAGACTGCACAGGTTCGCAGAGCAGAGGCACCGGTTGCTGGGGTGGCATATGGCTCCCTGGTTCTTACCAGTGCTCGGGGCACAGACCGCAGACAACTAGAGTTGGCACAGAGGAAGCCGTGCATAACAGAGGAAAGAGTGGTAACCGAGGACACAGTAGTTCAGGTCTTTGTTCTGGTCTCCCGATTTTCCAACTGTCCGCCCTTAAGTAAGTAGTTTAGCCTTTCTGGGCCTCAGATGACTCATCTATTAACCACACTCTGCCTATTTTAGAGGAATGGGGCAAAAGAAAGCTCTCTATGGAGGGATGGAAGAGATTATCATCTCTTTGGCTGCTGCAGGTAGAGGTAGAGACAACAGAGATGACAGTCCTGCAAGGCCATTACCATTTGCCCAACTCTGTTTAAGCTCCTCATTGGGCAAGGATGGGCCCTGGCCTCGGAGAACCCTCTGGAGGAGGCCTGCTGCTGATGGACTAGGCTACCCCTTGTTCGAGGAACCCAGAGAGAAAGAGAGCTGCGGAGGGGAATCCCAGAGCCCCTTTCCCGTTTAGGACAGGTCTGCACTTCCCACCTCATCAGCCTGGCTGGAGAAAGTTGTTCCCGAAGCTCTAGGTCAGGGGAAAATGAAGCGGGGGTGGGGAAAGGGGAGGCACCTTATACACCAGGCAAGACTGGCTTCTCAACCTGGGATGCATGCAAAGCCACAGGATGACCTCAGGGCCTCTTTCTGAAGGGTTTGCCAAGCTCATTAGTAAGGAAAAGCAGCACCTTTGTATTAAAACAAACAGATCTATGATGGAGTACACTTGCAAGTTCACGTGGATTTTTAACATAAAATAAAAATACAAGAATTCAAAGAAATGTTGGGTTTCAGGGGAAAAAGTCTTAGCAGGCCTGATACAGGTAAGGATACAGGCCCACGTGCTCACCAAATGCAGATACCTCAGTGGGTTCTGGGGTCCCCCACGTTGCCAGAGGCCTGGCCACCCGCCCTACAAGTTATCCTTGGAGAGTCCTGGCCTAAGCGCTCTGGAGTCTGGGAGGGCTGAGCTGTGGTCTTTGTGATCCCGGCTAGTGACACAGGGGGCTGGAAAGAACTCACCCTAAAACAAATCACTGTCTGGATCTGCAGTCAGTAGCTCACAAACAGCACGGGGAAAACCAGTTTCTCCATCTTCTCTCCCAAGACTGTGCTCTTTCTCCTGAGTTCCCGCTTTCAGTCACCTTGTCATCGGTGACAACTCTGTGTCTCTCCCCAAAGGTGGAGACCAATCACCTTCCACCACGCCTCACCCTCCTAAGCCTCCATCGTCTGCCAGGCCCTGGTTCAGGCTATATTGCTCCCCCAGCCCAGAGTACCACTCTGGGAAGATTCACCTCCGTGTGCCTCTCCGACATTCCGAAACCCTCCTTGGCTCCATGATGTCTGTAGAAGGAAGGCTACGGGCCTTCCTTGGCTGGCAGCCAGGGTCCTCAGGGGAAGCTTGCTTGGTCAGTGAATGGCCCCTTCCCAAACACAGCTCTCTGCCTTTTCCCCTACCGGTTCCCTTCAGGAATTATATATTCCAGGCAAACCAAATCACAGGCTGATCCCCAAGCGTGCCTGTTCTGTCCTCTGCCTGCCTCCATGCCCTGTGCTCATGCTCCGCCGCCATGTCTTTCCCCACAGAAGCACAGTTGAGAGTGTCAGACACACAGGCTGGGGGTCAGACCAGTCTCGGCTTGCATTCTGGCTCTGCCCAGTGTCTTGTATAACTAGACAAGTTACTTAACCTCTCTGAGCCTTTAGTCCCTTGTCTGTAAAACAGGAACAATCTCACCCGCCTCTGAAGATTGTGGTGAGAATTAAATGGGGATAATGTATGTCAAGAACTTAGCACAGTGCCTGGAACAGAGAGATAGCTCAACAACTGGCCCTTCTTATTCATCTAAGTCCCTCGAGATCACCTCAGATGGCATGGCCTTCTCTAATCCACCGAGCCAGGAGCAACCTCTGCCTTGCACGGACTCCCTGAGCATTTCACCTGCCCTACTTCGGGCTTTCTACCTCAGAGCAAAGTGGGTTCTTATCTTTCTAGACTGTGGGACCCTCAGGGAGGAGATGTGTGGGAGCACAGCCATACTCCTGGCGTCTGGCACTGAGTAGGCGCTCACTGATCACTGGCTGAACAAATGAATTAGTGATGTAAAGCTGGGCTGTGACTGATGGGTGCCTCACAGTGGCCCAGGTCAAGACTGCTGTGAGCACTCAAGGAAGGGTGGGGTCCCTTGACGGCTAATCCCAGGGCCCTTTCCCACCCAACACTCCTCCGCAGCTCAGTCCTTTCCTTCCCCCTCAGCCAAAACATCTGCCCCAGGACAGCAGAGCAGATGGTGCAATCGGGGCCTCCCTGAAGGACTACTCTTGCTCAGCCCACCGGGCTGCTCGACAGCTGAGGGGCCCCCGGCCGTGGGCAGGAAGCTCAGCCAGGGCAGCCTCTTCCCATGAGACTGCTCTTCTTCAAATAGGAGAACGGGCCACAGGTGTCTGGGTACAGGGTTGAAACAGCTTGATAACAGCCTCCGTCATTCATTCGCTCAAGCATGTACCGGGCACTCAGGACATGTCGGGTGCTGAGGGTCACGTGACACGGTCTCCCTGGTGGGGATTCCAGCTGAGCGGGGTATTGCCCACACAGTGGGGTTGGTACTGTGATGGGGAGGTGCTGGGTGATGAGGGCACAGACCATACACCTCAGCCTCCCTCCTCACCCTGAGGGCCAGGGAGGGCTCTGCAGAGGGAACAAAGCCTGTGCTGGGCCTGAAGGGTGACAGGAGTTGGCCAAGAGGAGGGAGACAGTGTTCTAGGCAAAGGGTTCAAAGGACCAGGGCAGGAGACCACAGTGCACCCAGGGAACTGAGACCCGAGGCTCCGTGGTCGGCGGGAGGGGGCAGTGTCTCAGGAAGCTGTCGCTCTCTTTCTTGCCCGGTAGCTGCCAAACCCTTTACCTTGTGGTGTGTGAACTTCTCTGGGCCTCAGTTTCCCCATCTGTACAGTGAAGGGACTGGCCCATGAGCTCAGATCCAGCCTTGCCTGACTAGGCCAGAAGTCACAGACCTTTGGCCAGGCCCAAACCTCCAGAATCCTTCTAAAGTATTGCCAGCTGGTGAGCTATCCCAAGGCAAAGCTCATGCCCCCTGTACGCACCCATCACCACACACACATCCTGACTAATCGGCTGGGACCGTCGAAGGAGCCCTGGCCGTGTCCTCCCCTTGCCCATCCTGCCACAAACTGGTGGTGGCTGACGATGCCTCAGGAGCGGCTCTGGGAGACCAGGTCAGCCTCCTGCTCAGAACACTTCACTCCGTGCTGTTTCAGGGAAGTCTAAACTCACCAGACTGACACTCAGAAAACCCGTTTGGCCCTGTTGATCTCTCCCTCCTACACACCATGTTCAGCAGCGTATCTTTGGGATTGCACTTTATTTCCCAAACACCCTCTGTTGCCCCCTTTTGCTCACGTGGTTTCCTCAGCTGGAATGCCAAGCCTCTTTAGATCTCTCCAGCACAGTGCTTCCTTTCGCCAAGGTCTATCTCAACCCCATCTCCTCCAGAAAGCCTGCCCAGATTCCTCTGATGGGAATGAGTCTCTCTTCTTGCCACTCTGTGTCAGTCCTTGCCAGGCTCGACCTTGCAGCTCTAGGTCTGTCCCCATCTCTCTCAGCCCACAAGGTGGCGACCCCATTCCCCTGACAGCCCCCAAGCATGGTGCCTGGCACAGGTGCCGTGGGGCTGGCATGCCCTCTGCAGGGCTCTGCCCTGGGAGGCTGGGCCACAGCTTAACCAGGGGTTCTCATGCTTCAGCACGCATCACAGTCAACCAGAGGGCTTGCTAAAACTGCTGGCCCCCATCCCCATGGTTTCTGATTTAGAAGGTCAGGGGTGGGGCCCAAGAATTTGCATTACTAGCAAGTTCCAAGTTTATGCTTTAAACCGGGTTCCCACTGGTTGAAACATTCACCTTTTGCACAAGGGGTTCCATAGGACCAGAAAACTACCCAGACTGGTGCTAGATCTCGCTGGACTCTGGATCCCGAGCTTGGTTTCTGCTTAGACTACTTGACCATAATAACCTCAGGCTTCCCAGGAGCTCCTGTCGGTACAGCCTCAGGGCCTTGGGCTGCCCCTCTGTCAGTGCTCCACGGTTCCTATTCACACCTTACTGCCACAGTCACACTGCAAGCTCCTTGTGAGGGCAGGGACACAACCTGCCCATCTCTGTACCCTTAAACCCTGCCCAAGAGCCCAGGAAGTAAATATCTGACCAGTTGTGTGATGGGAAGGACCTGCTCCAACAAGTGGACCAACAGAGCATCCTATGTCCTTCACTGGTTTGTCTTGAGAGGCACAGACTGTGGAAGAGCCCGGAGCCAGGTGGACTGTGCATGGCGAGGCAGGGTGGAGGGGGCAGACCTGAGCCTAAGATCCCATGCTACCATTAAGTCATGCTGGATCACAGGCCAGTCGTGGACTCTCTCCCTGCCTCAGTTTTCTCATCTGTAAAGTGGGGATGATAAAATAGTATCTCTATAGAACCAGGACTGACACATAGTAAGTGCTCAGTAAATGATAGCTGCCTCCTTTCTCCCCGCTCCTCTCCCAACCCCCAGCTCCAAGCAGGTTGGGTATGGAACGTTCCTACCTCTTGGAAGGCCCTTTCTCACCCTGGTGAATTCCTCCTCACCATCCAGGCTCAGCTCAATTGTCACCCCTCTGAGAAGCCTCCTCTACACCCTCCCAGGAGAACAAATCATTCCTTTCTTCATCATATACCTCATCACATACAGATCTCTGACTTTACACTTGGTTGCAATCACAGGTATTTTGTAAGGATCTGTCTTGAGCTTCTTGAGGGCAGGAGCTGCGATTTATTTGCACAGGAGGAGCTCGATGAATGTTTGCAGATTTATTTGCATAGGAGGAGCTCAGTGAATGTTTGCAGAACTGAATACACTGTAGTGAATGAGAGCACACGCAGTGTGTATAGTTCCCACGTGGCCACGACCTGGAAGTCTTGGTGAATGGATGGATGGCTAGGCCAGGGCTGGGCTGGAGGAAGACAGAGAGCATATGCTGCACTGTCCCCTGCTAAGTTATAAATGGTGTGCTACAGGCTCAGGCATGGTGGGAAAACACAATGGGCACATGGTTCTGATGGACCCCAGGCTCAAGTTCTGGCAGCGCTTTGCCAGTATTTAAAAAAAACCCTTCTCTTCCCTATGCCAACTGTTCGTCAGGCCAGCCTTGTGTGCTTGAATGCAGAGGAGACTTAGAAGGGGGAGTGGGGCTGATAACCAGGCATGGGTAGCCACGCTGGGAAGCCCACCCGAGGCCAGGGCTAGGGCCTGCCAGTGCTGGGCTAGCACCGTTTCCTCCATACACTCCTCACTCTGGCACCACCCTAAGGTCAGGGCTGGCCTGACTTGGCCCTGAAGCTCCCAGCACCAAGGGCAGAGGGCAGAAGTGGGGATCACTTAGGCATTCTCGTCAATATCCGAGTCCAAGGGCTTCTGCTTCCCAAGAAGCTGCTGCTTCTTCCTCCAGCGGCTCATAGAACCCACAGGGGCCAGAGGGCCTGAGGGAAGGAAGGGCCCAGCTCATACTCTTTTTTTCTTTTATAAAT
This sequence comes from Eubalaena glacialis, assembly GCF_028564815.1. Taxonomy (NCBI): domain Eukaryota; kingdom Metazoa; phylum Chordata; class Mammalia; order Artiodactyla; family Balaenidae; genus Eubalaena; species Eubalaena glacialis. The sequence goes on from NC_083719.1 coordinate 117,647,043, forward strand.
TTATTTACTTATTTCTTGGTTGCGTTGAGTCTTCGTTGCTGCATGTGGGCTTTCTCTAGTTGCAGAGAGTGGGAGTTACTCTTCTTTTCGGTGCGCGGGCTTCTCACTGCGGTGGCTTCTCTTGTTGCAGAGCACGGGCTCTAGGCGTGCGGGCTTCAATAGTTGTGGCACATGGGCTCAGTAGTTGTGGCTTGCGGGCTCTAGAGTGCAGGCTCAGTAGCTGTGGCGCACGGGCATAGTTGCTCCGCGGCATGTGGGATCTTCCCGGACCAGGGATCGAACCCATGTCCCCTGCATTGGCGGGCGGATTCTTAACCACTGCGCCACCAGGGAAGTCCCACCAGCTCATACTCTTTTAAAGGAGACTATCCCCTTTGTTTGCAGCCTGAAGCCCTCGGTCCAATTTTACTTCTATCCCAGACTTACTGGCCACTTGATTCTCCCACAGTGGGTGACTCACTGTGTGCCCCCAGCCCCACTGCTGGGCCAATCTGGAAAGACCAGGGCTCTCTGTCCCCTCGTCCCCACCTCTGAGTGTCTGGGACCTGGGCTGAGGACCTATAAGTCCTGGGGTGTGAACTGCTTTGAGCTCTCAGGATGAAAGCCTGCTGGGCAGTACAAAGTCACTCTCTGCTTGTTGTTCTTGCTCCTAATGAACCCTGGGGTGCCAGGGAGCCGGAGTGGAGTGTGAGACACAGGCTGAGCCCCAGAGGGCCAGGAGGACCACTCCAGGTGCCCGGCTCAGCAGGGTCATCCAGGGGCCAAGGCCAGAGGCAGGGGCTGCCAAAAACAACTGCCAGATGTGGCTCAGCCACGTACACGTAGGCAGGCGCGTGACCACCTCTGACCTGACCCCGGACAGCCTAAAGACAGGAGTTGATCCTAGAAGTCTGGGCGCTATCTTCACCAAAGGCAGGAGATGGGAAAGATGAAAGAGAAAGACCTTGCAAGGATTTTTTGCACCCATTCAAATGAGATGTGTCCAGAGCGCTCAGCTAGTGATGCTAATCCCCCTTCATATCCCCGTGAAGACCAAAGCCTGTGCCCTGCCCTACTGTGGGCAGACACAGAGTCCACTTCACACGGGAGCTCCAACAGAGGGACACTTTCCATCAAACCCTGACCGGACTTTCAGGGGGCACACGGAAAAGGCCAGTTACTTAGAATCAAATTCCAAAGTCGTTCTTCAAAACAACACAGCACTTTCAGGGGTTATCAGTTTCTTTGGGGCCAGCTTTCCCCCTTCCTCCCACCCTAATCCCATAGCTCTCCTCCTCTCAGGATTCTCAGAGACACAGGGCCTGAGGGCTGAGGCTCCGCTGTTGCTGTGGAGAAGGTGAGAGCTGAGAGCAGAGCACATTTCCTGAGGCCCAGAGAGAGGGAGGGCAGTGCCCGGGGCCACACAGAGGCTGGACCCCAGGTATGTGAGTGAGCTTATTTTCCACCCCTCCCCCCAAACACTGCTGCTAAGGCTGGCAAGGCTAACCAGCCACCCCTACCCCAGTCCCCTGGGATAAGGGAAAATGGGGGGTGAGGGGAACCCAGCCCCAGGTAGGGATACCAGGCATTGGCCCCACGAATTCTCAGTGAGTCATGGGGCAGAGTTCACACCTGCAGTTCAGTCCCACCGGCACCCCTGTGCCCGTTTCCCCACGCTGGCCTGGGTTTGAGTATAGCGGTACCCTTTCTGCTATTTGCCAAGGAGGAGATAGGGCTGCTGGATGTGTGGTCAGGGACAGGGGAGCCAATTAATTAATGTTCCCTCCTTTCTCCCTCCCACTTTCCAAATTCCCTCCCCCATCTAAGCTGAAGATTTTAATGGATAACTTGCTCACACTCTCCATGTCTGCACCTCCCAATCTTTCAACCAAATGTGGCTCCGCCCTGGCTAAGACCCCTCTCCAGCTGCCCAGTGTCTGTGTTCTCCCTGGCAGGGGCACTCTGAGCATAAAAGAGGAGGACCCTGCAGTCTCAGATGGGCCTGGAGGGCAGTTGTGAGGGAGGCCTCCCACTCTGTAGGCCACTGTTGGCTTAAGCACTCATCCTACCAGGTTTGAAATCAGACCCACCCAGTTACATAGCAGGGATTTAAGACTGTTGCTTCTCACTGACATGGTTTCTCCTGATATCTTGTTTGATATCAAGATATCAAGATAGCATGATCATCCCCCATGATTCCCCCATTCCACAGTGTCCCAGGTCTCCAAAAGTCCTCTAGCTTAGGCCTTTGGTCTGTTTGGTATCTACTGATCAGCCAACTCCCTGAAAGAAGCATTCTGAAGAGCTGCCCACTGGGAAGCAGGAAACAAGAGAAAGCAGAGAAGAAAAGACAGCAGGAAAGATTATAGTTAGACATCAAGAAGGACTTTCTCACAGGGGTAGAAGATGCTGGAAGAGATCACCGAGAGGTCCGTGGCATCTTCTACTCATAGCCCTCTCCCACCTCTGCCCCAACGCATACTCTACCCTCTGCAGCTGCTCGTTTCCCGGCCCTATCAGCTGAAGCCCATGTGGCTTGCTACCAGCTCAGCTCCTGCAACCTTGACATTGGAAGGGTGCCCTTAACTAGCCAGCCTTCCAAGGTGCCCACACGAGGATGTGTATGGTGGGGTGGGAGAAGAGGGTGGCTCACTGAGCCAAAGCCATGAATTCTGATCCTGAAAATAGGCACCCTGAATTCCTTCAGATCTCAGATTGGAGGTCATCCACACTACACGAACCTAGACTAAGCTGCCTCACATTAGTATGGTCAGGGCAGACCCACAGTGTCCATTACCTTACAGAGGACTCCTAGACACACTCATCCAGCAGAAATGGGCAAAGAGGCTTTCTTTATGAAGAAGAGAACATAGCCTGGCCTTTAAAATTCCCTTAGTTTCTTCTCTATACTGGGCTGAAGGCAGTGTTTAACTCCTAGGCTTTTCCCAATAAAGAGACCTCACCAGCTACCTTGCTACCCTTTCTCCTGCATTACACAGAAATTCAGGAAAGGAAAGGAATTTGGCCAAATTCTCAACCACAGTTGAAGCTTCCCAACTCCCAGTCCAGTGCTCTTTTGAAGACATTTTTATGTTGCAGCTCTGGCAGGAACTCTAGTGAGAGACAGAGACCCTGTAAAATAGGCATCATTGTCCAGGAATGCTGATTGGAAGCCCCAAGACCTATCTCTGGAACTTACTTTGTGACTCTAACCTCAATAAGCCTCAGTTGCTCCCTCTGTAAAATGGGGCTAGGACCACCTACCCCCAGGATTATTATGAGGATTAAATGGAGATGAACCATTTGAACATGCCTGGCTTGCTGACAAGTACAAAATAGGCATTAACAAAATGCTTGCCTGAAAAAGAAAAAAGTGAGAACCCGAGGTTTCCCAACTGCATCCCAATAATGCAAGCCTAGCTCTGGAGGGGAGGACCTGCACACCTTAGGCCCATCCCTGAGAAGCCCAAGACCAGTGCACTGAATGGAGACCCCTCCTCCTTCCCCCCTGCAGCTGCCCAGGGAGGGCACCAAAGTGGGTCTCAGTACAGGCTCTGCTCACTCAGAGCAACTTCTCACCTCCCAGAACCCAAGGGAGTCACTCCTGAAGACCAAAGGGGACAACTGCCTGATGCCTGGTCCAGTTCTAAGGGAAATACCTGTCACAGAAGCAGGGGCTCCCTACTCCCTGGGGCTCTCCAGGACAGGGCATCCCTTCTCGGGAGGTGGCAGGCAATGCTGCCCTTGCTCCAATGGCTGAGCAGAACTCATGGAGGTGTGGCACATGGGTGGCAGCGAGCCCAAAACACACTCTGAGGACGGGAAGACAGTGACAGCTCCCTGAGCGCTGCGGCCAGGCCAGGCCCCGCGTCTGCCTGTCCGCTGTCTTTTGGTCATCGCCCCGGCCCCACTTTGCTACTAGCTGCGGGGTCCTCGCCGGCAGGCCGGTCCGCTCGGGTCGCGCCTCTTTCCCGCCCACTCCGTCGGGAGGCGGCGGCCCGGGGACAGGCGCGCACAGCCACCGACCGGCTCCGAGTGCGCAGTCCTTTGCCTGACCAGCCGCGGAGACCCGCTTGCACGCAGGCACCCGCGCCCCTCGGTGCCTGTCACCTCGGCGGCCGCTCGCACAGCCCCGGACTCAGCCGCGAGGCGCTGGGGGCGGCAGGTTTCTCCCAGGGAAACGGAGTGTCTGGGTGCGCCGAGGTGCCCTACCTTTCTCCCCGGGTTCGAGCTCCAGCTTCCTCCCCTCTCGGTGCTTCTTGGTGCGGCCTCGGCCCCTCCTCCTGGACTCCGACATTCTGCCCCGGGTCCCGGGTGATGGGACCGATGCGAGATGCGAGGCGCAAGGCACGGGAGGCAGGGGGACGGCCTGAGCTCTCCGCAGCCGCGCTGCGCCCCCGCCGCCTGCAGCCCCAGTGCCGGAGCGCGGCAGCCTTTCTTATAAGCGGTCACACCCTCCGGGGGAGGGGAGCGCCAAGCCTTAACTCTTCCCCTCCCGCGCCCAACGCCCTCACCACCCACCCCCCCACCCGCCCCGGCTGGGCTGCCGGGGCTGCGCGCGGCCGGGTTTGGCCTTGGACCCCTCCCGGGGCCCACCGAGGGAGGCAGGACCGGGCGCCCAAACAGAGCGCCACGACCTCCTCGCCCGGAGAGAGGGCTGGAGCTGGGCTGGGGGCCTGAGCCGTGACTGAGGAGGGGGAGTAGAGATCCCCCAGCGAGGGCCAGGCTGAGGACAGCATGGGGGTGGGGAGACAGCGAGAGTACGGCCTAGGGAGGGACCGAAATGAAGCCCACTGACCAGCCCAGCGGAATGGGAAGCACTCTTGCTTTTTGCAGTCTGTCTCCACTGCTTCGTGCGCCCACCAGCCTGCCCGCCCACCCCGACCTTAAGGGCAGTGTGCCTGTGCCTCCTCATCCCTGAAGGTCTGGCTGCAACCCCCTGGGATCCCACCAACCGGGGGAATACCTTTTATGGAGCCACCATTTGTGCCTGGCTGCAGGGGTCTGTGGCCCAGGACCCCCTCCCAGCCAGCGCAGGCTACAGCCAGAGAGAAACCTGGGTGCCCCAGGTGGCTAGTAGCGCCCCCTCCCACACACACTGACAGCCCAGGCTGCCAGCACCAGCTGGCTCTTCTCTTCAAGGCCTGTGATGGTGAATTCAGACACTGGAACCCCCCTGTCCGCCAGCACACCTCGCACAAGCCAATGGACAAGGGCTGTCAGAAAGGACAGCGTCCTGTCTCCTGCCTGGGTGTGGTGCTGAAAGGGTTACATAGAAGAGGCTCTCCCTCTTCTGGCTCCCAGAAAGCCTGAGCCTGCGGTTTGCCTGCCTCGCTCTGCCTGAGGTGTCCCCTTACAGCCATCCCAACTGGAATCAGAGTCAAAGATCATCTTAGCCAGTCCTCTGCCTCCTCAGGAGAGGGTCCCAAGGCTTCTCTGGACAGTGTCCTCCTTAGGAGAGCCTGGAGCAGGTTAGGGCTCTGGGTCAAGGCCAGAGACTCTGAGGCTCCAGGGCTGCCTGGAGGCCTGGCCAACCTTGAGGCCAAATGGGGAGGGGCGGGGGTGGGGGAATGGGGGCGGTGGACACAGAAAGAGAAAAGATGCAGGCAATGCCCACGCAGACGGCTGAACTCTAGTGCTCTTGGGGCCTCAAGCCTGTCCCATCAGGGGCCAGCTCTGGGAAGACCAAGTGTAAGAGATATCCCTCCTCCCACATCCCAACTGGGGTACAGTGAGCACTCACTTCAATTCAGGTAGCACTGTTCTCTGTGAGGTGGGCAGCGAGGGGTCCTGGGCAGAGCCAGAGTCCAGGTCTCACTCCTCCCCTATTCATTCAGCTTCCAAGTTGGCATTCATATCCATCCCTCCCCAGCCACCCGGTCACTGCCTCAGTTTACTCTCTCCTCCTGTCCCACAGACTCTGGTCTCCTTGCTTGAAGTCTTGCCCTCTCAGTTCTGACCTCCTCAAGGCCATCAGAGTGAGCTTGCTAAAACACAAACCAGATCACTTACTATTGCCTACAGGTTAAACCTAAGCTCCTCATTGATATCCAAAGCCCTGTTCCATTGGGCCCCATCTCAAAGCCTTCTAGCCTCTAATCCTGTGCCTTAGCCGCATTTACTTACAAGCCAAACACACCATATTGTCTCCTCTCCATATCTTTGCACAGACTAATCTCTCTTCCCAGAATGGCCTTCCCCCCTTCCTGCCTCCCTGGCCTGGCCTGGCTACCCTCTCTGTTCAATCATTTAGCCAATATGTAGTAAGGCTTATTGTGTTTCAGGCCCAGTGCTATGTGCTGGGGATTGGCTGTGAGCAAGACAAACATGGGCCTACTTACATGAAGATTACAGTCTTGGTGGGGATGGACAAACAACTAATTACACAAATAATGAATTAATTAAAATTTGTGTTAAATACTGAAGAGACGCTCGCTCAACAAATGTTTCTATATGTTGACATACAGGTTGATAGAGGAAACAGATTGTAGTGAGGGAAGTCATTCCCTAGGAAATATTTAAACTGGGATTCAAAGAATGAGCTGGAGTTGGCTGGACTAAAGGGAGGTGGGAAAGAGCATTCCTGGCAGAAGCAACAGTACCTCCAGTGGCTATGGGGCAGGAAGGAGCTTTTGTGCCTTTGCAAAACCAAAAAACAGTCAGTGTGCTGAGGGGTGTGTATGCGTGTGTATATGGGTGTATGCGTTTGAGTGTATGTAAGTGTGTGTACGGGGTATGTGTATCCGCAGGTAAGGTAAGTGTGTGTGCACCTGGGGTGTGGGGGGATGTGGGATGGCACACACGTGTGGAAGGAGCCTGGAGAGAAGGCAAGCAGCGGTCAGATCAAGCAGGATACTGTAGGTGCAGTAATGGTATTGGGGGTTATCCCAAGAGCAATGGTCTGCTTCCAAAAGCTTTTAAGCAGCGTTTGTGAGGGGTGGGAGAGGGCAATCACCCGATCCTCTGCTTCCTAGTACTTTTTATGTATCTCTATAAGAATACATCAATGTGTATTGTTTTTAGTCCCCCCTCCCTTTTTTTTGGCCGCACCACACAGGGGACCTTAGTTCCCCGACTAGGGATCGAACCCGCGCACCCTGCAGTGGGAGCGCGCAGTCATAACCACTGGACCGCCAGGGAAGTCCCTGCTTTTAGTTTCTACCTCTGTCTCCACTGCTAGAGTCAGGCCCCTTTAGGGCTGGGAGCCCAGCACCTGGCACATGGGAGGTGGCCTGTACCTCCCTGTGGGTCAGATGAGTGACCCCCTCCCACTAGTGAAGAAAGGCCCAAGCGCAGCAGCAAGACAACATGGTTCCAAGTAGGAGCCTGCAGCCAGAGCTCTCACGGCTCAGTGTCGATGCGTGATACGAGTCAGAAATGCCACGGCAACTCCACGGGGGCATGAGCACTCTCCATGGGCTGGGATATCCACACATACTCCTGAGGGAGGTGGGGCTTGAAGAAGGGCTTCCAAGGTGGGGAGGATTTCGATAGGGGGCAGGGGAAGGGTTCCAGTGGGTGAGATATGGCAAAGCCCTAGGGGAAGCAGTCGCTGGGCACTGGCTCAGGAGGCCATGAGCAGACCAGGTTGATATGAGGAGGCTATGGGAGTTACTAATAATTAATATGGCAAACACTTACTGGACACCTAGTGTAAGCCAGAGCTCACAGCGCTCAGCAGCTCAACCATTAACTATCTTTATTAAATAGAGCCTACTAGGGGACAGGCTCTGAACATTGTGAGGGTCAGGTAAGAGCTTGAACCAGGGGGCAAAGGCGACGGAAGCAGTAGTAGTAAGAATAGCTAACATTATAGTATTAATTCACTTAATTCTTTACAACAACACTATAAATAAGTATCATTATCCCCATTTTGCAGAGGAAAATGGGAAACTGGGGCACAGAGAGGTGAAGTTATTTTTATTTGTGCAAGTCAAACGACAAGTAAGTGGCAGAGCAGGGTGAGGCACCTACGCGGTTGGGTACCCAGAGCACAGACTCCTTAGCACAGCTCCACAGTGTCACTCAAGAAGATGTGGAAAAGGAGAGAGTAGAGAAACGGCCTCCTCAAGGCCACCCACTGGCCTCGGGCCCTGCACAGTCCCCGTAGCCCTGTGATGGCTACTTGATGCCTCGGTCGCAGGCAGGTGGAGAGTCACAGGGCACCATGAGGTGTGCTGGCAGGGCTCCCACGGCCCCGCCCCCCAGTTCCTGGAGCAAAGGCTTCCTGGCGGGAAGGACAGCGGGCACTTGGAGCACCCCCAGCCTGGACCAGGGCTCCTGCCATGAGCCTGAAAATGACCCTGGAAGCCAGACCTGTTGCCATGGGAACTCCTCCTTACCACAGGTTGTGCAATGCCCTGTACAACCTCATGTGGGAGCGAGCCGAACCTGGGGATGGGCCCAGGGACCACATCACCCAGAGAAGAACCCTCTCCCCAACCCTGGTTTCGCAATGGGACACTAACAGTAACGTAACAAGTTAAATTCAGTTCCTTTAAAGAGCAATAACACAATGTTTAACGGGCTTACAAACTTTTTTTTTTTCCTTTTTTAACATTTTCCCCTCCACTTTGAGGCTGTACCACCAGCCAACTTTGAAGTTTAGCAAAGTTTAGACTTGTTTGAGTCATGTGCAAAAATGCCTTTGAGTGAAAAGGGAAAAAAAATACTACCCCTTTCTCCACCTGAGACTTTGGGGCTCCGAGAGGATTACCTGTAAAGTTCTCCTGCAAAGGGGTCTCAGGGACCGAGCCCCCTCCCCTTGGACTCACTGCTTGGTGGGGTTCTCCAGGAGAGTGTCAGTGACCTCAGGCCAGGGAGAGCCTGATGCCCTTCCTTAGGGCCACCTCCAGCCCAAGAAAGGGCACCCCTGAGCCAGCCCTGAGCCACTGCATGTTCGCCCGGGGAATTAAAAGTCCCTGGAGAAGATGAAGCTACTCTTACTCTCAGCCACCCCCGTTTTAGTGCCTCAAAGTCACGAGGCTCCTCTCCCTCACTCCCCACCCAGTGAAGCTGCCAGAGGAGGAAATAGATCAATATGCCACTCCCTGTAGGACCGGAGAACTTCCCAGTCACCCTGGAGGATTATGCAAGGAAGGGCCTGGGAAGCCCCTTACCCCACGACTCTAGGAGACAGTGGGATCCTGGCTGGAGCCAGGTGTGCCCTGAGGAGCGCCTGAGAGTCAGTCCCAGCCCACCAGGCCCAGAGACAGACTCTCCCAGAAGCTGCACCCGGCCTGCAGCTTCAGCATCCCTATAAACCACGACAGATTTCTTCTCCTACATACAAGCTCGCTCATGCTTCCACCTCTCTCTGACAGCCTGCAGAGAACCGGGCAGCCAAAGAGAAGGGAGCTGCATAGTTTGGACAAAAAGGAGGGGCTGAGTTAGATGCTAGGACACCTGGGCTTGGGCCCAGTTTTGCCCCTGAGATTAGGTTCATCTGAGCAGGTCAGTTTCCAGGTCACCAGGGACTCAGGCTACAAAATGGGGAGAAGTGCCCCCAGATCTCCCTGCCCCCCAGCCTGGGAAGGCCACTAGAACCTGGGTGATCAAGGGAGTAAGGGGCTCGAGATCATTGCAGAAAACACTCGACTGCCAGGTGAGAATGCCTCTGGAGCCACACACAGCCCTGTAAGCCCTGGCTATTCCCCTCCGAATTGTGCCTGCCCGCTCAGCACGCACATTGGCACCCACATCTAGGTGCATGAACTCCCCTAAGCCCTGGTACCACAGAGAGATTGAAATCAGTCATCCATCCCACCCAGGCTCCAAACCAGTCCTCGTAAGACTCTGATGCTCTGAGCAAGACTTGGTTTCTCCTCAAGGGGGGAACAAAAAAGAGCCCACAGGCCTTTCTCACAGAGATTCCACTAAGCAGATGAGGAAATTAATTTCTGATCTTCTAGAATGAGGACACTTGAAAAGGGCTCAGCCTTGGGCAGCTCCCTAGCCTCAAAGGCCCACACCAACAGTGCCAAGGTGCAGGGCCACGCCTCCCCGCCATGCCCTTTTGACCCCATCCCCTTTCCTTTGGCTCCTGCGGGGACACAGGTTAGCTGTCCCAGAGCCTGAGCTAGACCTGACTGGGGGTGCCGATGGGTGGGCACCTCTGCTTCCATTCCCATTGTTTAGAAGCATCTTCCTGCCCCAGCCCACCCAATCCCAAACCCAGGAGAGAATTCATGCCTCCTGCTCAGGAGTTTGTCCTTCCTTTCAGCCCCTCTTGGGAGAGAGAAGGAGGTGGAAGGGAAGGGGCAGGCCCATCCCAGGAGGAGCCCCAGGACAAGCTGGGAGGGACCAGGAGAGAGAAGAAAGCATTGGCCAAAGAGAGGGTGGAGAGACGCCCCTGGCTCCAGGGGCCGGGAGAAGAAAGCCGAGGCAGCAATGGGAGAGCAAACCAGGGGAGAGGTGAGGCGACAGGCAGGCCTGGGCAGGGCTGGAAGCAGGATGGAGAGAGGAAGTGAGAAACTGGAGCAGCCCCGGTGATGAAGGGGGGTGGGGGGAGTGTGATGAAGATGACAAAGAAATGTGGGCCCGGAGGGAGGCGGACTAGGCGCCACTTCCAGTGTCCCCAGACACCTGCTGGGTGCCCTTGGGCAGGTCTCTTTCCCTCTCTGGCCTGCCTTCCCATCTTGAAAATGAGATTGGACTAGATGATCTTGAGAGGTCCTCCCGTGTGAGGAACCTAAGGGTTCCATGCTTACCAGCAAGAGGGGAGGGGGCTGGGAGCAGACAAGTGAGTGGCCCCAGTCTGACAGATGGGGAAGGGAACTGGTCCACAGGCCCTTCTCCCAGCCGCACGCTCTCCCTTAGCTCTTTCCTTCTGTGGCCACTTGGTTTAGCAGAAGCCCTGAGTTGTTGTCTGTAGCCCCTCTGTTAGGCTGCAGGGAGGGAATCAGGGGCTGGCACAAAGCCTGGGGCACGGGTATCAGTCCCCGCCGCGGGGGGCCGGGCTGCCCTGGATTCCTGCTGCCAGCCTCTTCCAAGGCACAGCCGGGGGGCAAACTGCCCCGTCTGCATGGAAACACCTGGGAGACTCTGGCGCTCCATCTTGTGACCCAGAGCCACACTTCTCCCCGGGGTGAGAGGTGGGAGCCTGTTTACCTTTCCCAGTAGACAGGGAAAGGGGTGTGATTCAGTCCTTCTGCCTGCCTTCTTCTTTAAGCTAACTGTGTAATTACACAGCAATAATAATAACTGGCACTTACACACTGAGGCCTGTGAACGTACATAATTTATAACGACATAATGACTTGTTTGCTGGCCTGGGGGCTGTGGGGACCATGCACAAGGGCTTAGCTACTGTCTACACCATCCCGGGGACACAGTGACTGCGTGCATCAGCAACCCATGAAAGCCAGCGCTCCCAGAAGTAATCGTCCCCCACCCTGCGGGTCCCGTCCGAGTGTAGCAGGGATAGTGAGGGGCCAGCCCTCTTATATGGAATCGGCTCACATCTCTCCATCCACTCTGGGAGGTCAGGCTGGAGGGGCCAGTGTCCATCCCCACCCCCTTGAGGACTGAGGGGGCTCGTCTAGAAGGTTGCAGTCCCTTTCCGGGCAGAGGGAGACAATTCAATCCAGACTGGCAAATTTGGAGAGACTCCTGGTCACCGCCCAACGAAACAAGAGGCCTTGCCCAATATAGGCATTTATGAGCCTGGAGGCAAAAAATTCTCTTCTCTCTCTCAGCCCTGCCCAGCCTAGCCCTACCCAGCCCAGCCCTGCCCTGCCACCCCAGGCTTGGCTGCTGCAGGGACCACAGCCCAGCTTCCCTGGCCTGGTCTGGATGCTGGTTCACATGCCAGACTTGGACCTCTTAGAAATTCCCAAAGCACAACTTCACAGATGCTAATTTCATCGTAGCTCTGGCAGCCCTCAAGGACCCTGAAGACCCAACTCTGGCCCTGTCCTCTTTCTTCTTCCTGCCCCCAACCACCACTTTCCTTCTCCTCAGAGCCCCTGTTTACAGCTGATGGAAGTCCCAGCACTAACCACAAAGCAAAAACCATGAAAACTTCTAGGCTCTTGGCTCTTGGAGCACCCTGGAGTGGGACTATCATAATTCACTCAGGAGCAAGGTCTACAAATTCCAAGTAGATACGATATCAAGACAGGGCCAGGAAACCTGAGTTCTCTTTTCAGCTTGGCCAGTTTTTTCCTGGTGGTTCCTGAAGTCATATTTTCCCTTTGGGCCTTGATGTCTGCTTGCCTGTGAACCAAGGGAAGCCAAAATGCTAGCCAAGGGCCACTCTAGCCATGAACCTTCAGAGAAGAGCTCTGAGTCTCCAAATGTGTTCCCATCTCTAGGAACTTCATCCCTGGCCATCAGCTGTTGCCCCTACAGCTGGCTCTCTAGCAGCCTCCCTCCTACCTTTGGAAGGTCAACCATTCTTTGCTGGAAAACTCTGCTCTTGTGAGCCCAGCCTGTGGGTGTGTATGGGGATGCGCATGGGAACCAGCAAGCACCTCCATGGCCTCAGGAGCTCTGAGCACCTGCCCCTGGCCATTGGAAGCTGCAGAATTCCATTCAGTCTTCCGAGGGCTGCAGACCACAGCATAGAATCATCCACCATCCTCCCACCATCATGACAATGGCAACAATGAGGAGGAGGATGTCAATGATGGTGACTTCGATAACCCTCTTGCACCCATACTCACCCCTAAATCCATTTCCGACACCCTGTCGCAGTCACACCCAGGCTTCTGGTGAATCTGACTCTCTCTCCCACCCTCTCTGAAGCAGTGGCTTCTGAAAACTGTGGTCAGCGAAGTGTCTACCGCAAGCCTTTGTCTAATTACCCACATTGTTCTGGGTTCTGAATGATGTCCAGCCAACTGCTTCCTTTATGTCATTTTATATACAGTCTTCCACCCCAAATCAGTCCAACACCACCAACCCACCCCCTAGTCCCTGAGGCTCACCTCTTGGCCAGCGGCTTCAAAAGTTCGGCTGCCTGAGGGGATCTCCACCAGAGACTTTGTGTCTCTTCTGCTTTGCTTTTTTTTTTTTTTTGCTCCTTGGAGTCAGACATTGCACCCTCAGCACCTGCTCTGTGACAGACGCAGTGCTGGGCACTGCAGGGACACAAAGGCCCTGCCCTCAGGCGCTCACGGTCTAGAGGGAGGATAACACTTTCACAGATGGACAAAAATCACAGTGTAAGACAGCAGCAGCAATTTATGGATAGTTTCCTATGAGAGGATCATTCTAAATATCCTGGAAGTTCCTTGGGAAGAGTTAGTGTGACCCGTGGTGGTCAGTCAAGGTGGGCTTCCTATAAAGGAAGGGGAAGATTCCAATTAGCAGAAGGGGTTGGAGGTGAGATGCGAACTGGGGATGGGAGGATGGATGTCAGAGGGAGGTACACTGACTTATAAGGGAAATCAGGATGCTTCACATCCTACACCTGGGCCCTCTGGCAATTTCCCTGTCCCTACCACCTCAGGACCAGGGAGCCCGCACATTTGGAGTGGCCTTAAGGCCACCGTGGGCCCGGAATTCAGCCTCACTTAGAGCTACCTTCCTCTAGCTGCTTTCCAGGGCTCCACAAAGAAGAATGACACCCCCTCCCCAAAATGCACATGTACACACATGCACACCCACCCTAAAGACAGCAGCTTCATGAGCTTTTCTGTCAAATCCCCTAGGATCCTCCCACTATATATATTCTCTCTGTCCCTCCCTTGTTCACTCATACCTGTCTATACCTCGCAGCCTCATCCCTCCTATTGTAGTCCTCCAATCCATTACATAACTCTGTTTGGGATTATTTTTGCCCAGAGGTATGAGCTGCATTTCTGCATATTTAAGCTGTCCTTGATTCATTCCTGCCCATTTCTTAGTTCTGTTTGCCCAGGGTGCCCGCCCCGCCCACAGGCTCCAAGGCCCCTGGGAACATGCCCACATCGGGCTCAGCCTGCCTCACAGCTAATCGGCTGCTCCACTACGGGCCCAAGAAAGCAGACACAGAGCCATGCGGGCACCGCTCAGGTGGACCCCAGGCCAGGGTAGGCCCCGGGCCTTATTACACCAGAGTCACAAAGACTCTGATGCCTTTCATCGTTCTCCATTCCTCCCTCCCAGCAAGCCTTGGCCCTTGTATCTCCTGGTCTTTTCCACCTGCAGGAGTTGCACTCCAACTCTATGGCCCCAGGGTGAGGCCCCGATAATTCAAGGGGGAAGGAACAGTGGGAGGAAAGACAAAATGCTAATTAATGGTTTGTTTCCTATTAGCTTCTCACAAATAGAATGGCTTAATGTAATTACTGAAATGGTTACAAGGGGGCTCTTGTTGCATTGTAAAACATTATCTGACAATCATTTTATTTTTAAGAGCTCATTACCAAATAGACTGGAAGTCACTCTCCAGCCTTCTGCTGCGGGATGGGGTGATTTGGTGGACAATAAGATGGGGAGCCTTTTTGCTCAAGGTCACCAGTTGAAATGAGGATTCAACCCAGCAGTTTCCAACTACTGCGAGCAGCCGGTGCCAGCTGAGCTGCCAAGGCTCGCCGGGCTCGGTGGTGGCCAGGACCCGCAGGTCCTGCCCACATTACTGTGTCTCATGCAGGCCCCTGACTACTGGGTCACCAGGGAGGACACTGAGCTCCTCGGGACAGACTGCCACCCGAATTTTGCTCCTCGCAGGCCAGCACTACCACCTCCACACCTGTATCCTGTGCCTGAAGGCTCTGTCCCAAGGCTCCCTTCGCAGTTACTTTGCTCCTACCATGTGCCAGACTGTGCCGATGGATCTGCATGTGTCTCTCATAACACTCTGAGTATTGTTATCTGATTTACAAGCAGCAGAATGACATAGCCTAAAAGTTTATGGAAGGCTCTGTGAATTTTAGATGATCATCTAGTTAAAATGAAAGGATCATGGTAACATTTGTACTGCGAAGATGCGATGGGAATATAGGAAAGACTTTCCTGGAACACGGGACAGCCTGGACAAAGGCACAGAGTGGGAACTGGCAGAAAGGGTTCAGAGAAGGATGACTATTTCACTTTGACTGACATCAAAGACACAGATAGGGAGCCATAAGAGAGAAGGCTGGGAAAAGTGGGTGGGAACAAGGCAGCTCAGAGCTCTTGGAGCTCATGCCAAGGAAATGAGAGGACATAGAAGGTTTCTGAGCAAGGAGGTGACCCAACCTCCGTTCTCCTTTTGGAGGCTCATCTGGCAGCAATGTGGAGTACTGATCCCCTCCAATACATTCCGAGTTACAGTCTCAGGGGTGCAGCCAGACTTGGTATTTGTAGCTATCCTGATGCAGATGGCATCTGAAACACACTTGGAGAAAATTGGCCCTAGAGAATCCAGTCCCCATTGCTCAGCTTGGCATTTAGAGTTTGTTGCAACCTGTCCCCACTATCAATTTTTTTCCTTACAATTATATTTTTAAAAGTTAATTGAGACAATTTACATACCATATAAGTGACCCATTTAAAGTACAAAATTCACTGTTTTGGGAGGGTATATTCACAGAGTTATGCAACCATCATTATAACTAGTATTAGAACATTTTCATTACCCCGCAAAGAAACCCTGTACTCTTTAGCACCCCTCTTCCCCCATCCCCTGCAGCCCTAGGCAACCACTGATCAACTTTCTGTCTCTATAGGTTTACCTATTCTAGACATTTCATATAAATGGAATCATACAACATGTGGTCTTTTGTGACTATCTTCTTTCACCTAGTATATTGTTTTTCAAGGTTCATACATCTTGTAGCATGTATCAGTGCTTCATTCTTTTTTATGACTGAATAATATTCCATTGTATGAATATACCACATTATTTATATATTCTTCAATGATGGAATGATGGACATTTGGGTTGTTTCTACTTTCTGGCTATTATGAATAGCGTTTCTATGAACATTTGTGTGTAAGTTTTTGTGCGGATGTATGTTTTAATTCCTCTTGGGTATATACCTATCTGGGAGTAGGATTGCTGTGTCATATGGTAACTCTGTTTAACCTTTTGAGGAAGTACCAGACTGTTTTCCAAAGCAGCTGTACCCTTGTACATTCTCACCAGCATTTATGAAGTTTCCAATTTCTCTATATCTTTGACAACACTTGTTATTATCTGACTTTTTGAGTTTAGCTATCCTAGTAGGTGTGAAGTGGTATCTCACTATGTGTTTTTTTAAAGTAGATTTATTGAGATATAATTCACATACTGTACAATTCACCCACTGATACATTTCAATGGGAATATTACATTACTTCATTGTGGTTTTGATTTACATTTCCCTGATGAATAATGACATTGAGCATCTTTTCTGGTGCATATTGGCCATTTGTTTATCTTTCGAGAAATGTCTCTTCAGATCCTTTGCTCATTTTTAATTGGGTCATTTATCTTTTTATAATTGAGTTGTAAGAGTTCTTTATATATTACAGATACGCATCCCTTATCAGATATGTGATTTGCAAAAATTTTCTCCCAATCGTGGGTTGTCTTTCACTGTCTTGATGGTGTCCTTTGAAGCATAAAAATTTGTAATTTTGATGAATTCCAATTTATTTTTTCTTTGGTTGCTTGTACTTTGGGTGCCTTTTTTTTTTTTTTTTTAGAACCATTACCTAATCCAAGGTCACAAAGATTTACACCTGTTTTTCTTCTAAGAGTTTTGTATTTTTAGCTCTTACATTTTTATCTTTGATCCATGTTGAGTTAATTTTTGTATATGGTGTGAGGTATTCTTTCCCATGTGGATATCCAGTTGTCCCAGCACCCTTGTTATACAGACTATAATTGCATTTTTCATCAGTTCATCTCAGTGATTCTTATGTGGACTACAGTCTGAGAACCACTGAATTAAAGGATACAGAACTAGGCTAGGCAATGAGTGAAAGGGTTTAAACTTTGGTGGTCATATTAAGAATTGAGATAAAAGGACAGATGAGAGATATAGGGATGAAGGAAATGGTAACACAAGGTGACAGAGTGGTTGTAGTGACCCATAAAAAGCCAAAGATGACAATACTATGATTACACCTTTTCTTTGTACCCTTTTACAGCTTAAAGCATGTTCCCACAAACCTTGTTTTATTCCGTCCTCTTAGTGAGATAGAGAGGGTTACCATCTCCGTACAACACGTGAGGAAACTGATTGTCCAAGATGTGGTTAGTAAGCAGCCAAGGCAAGCCCCGAGATTCTGAACATCAGTGACTAGAACACTGACGAGAGTTGGCAAAATGGGGGCAAGAGCTGCTTGAGTTGTTTAGACAGGTTGGATTTGGGCTGCCAGCCGGACATGACTAGTGGACATCTGAAAACGCAGCACCAGAGTGGGCTCAAGAGGTCGGAGTTGAAGATGAGGTTTGAGGAGTCACTGTTGAAAAGCATCGTTAAAGTAATCGGCGCAGGCAGGCCTGCCAGGGAGAAAGTGTAGACAGAAAAGAGGAAGGCAGAAGCAGTTCCTTGTGGGAAGAGACCTATATTTAGAGGCCAGGAAGAAATCACCAGTGTAAGAGGCCAGGAAGGGTCAAAACAGTGGATGGGAAAAGAGCTAGGAGAAGAATTTTCTGAGAATAATAGGGTGGGTCAACCAGTAGCAAACACTGAATAAACAGCCAGGAGGGAGAAAACTTCCAAAAGGCAAGGTGGGGGGGATGGAAGGGGCTGGGAGAAATGTCACAGATCATTGTTTTGAAGAGTTGACCAATGAATCACACTTCACTGCTTGATGGAACTGTGTTACTTGAAGGAAACGCTTCGTGATCATCTTGTAAAGCAAATAATCACTCTCTAACCAATCAATGTCTGTTTGTCTATCTATCTATCTTAGAGAATTTTCACATAAAGGTTTTGCTTAAAGTTAGCTATGGCTGCCTATGGAAGGGATCACAATGTGCTTCTTAAATGATTACCTTTCCAGGGGCAGAGAAGTCAGACCAGGTTTCTGCAGTATGAGTACAGATTAAGCAAGCAGTTCTGTGAGTTTCGAGCTTGTATTCAAAGTCGTGTATGGGGAAGGGAAATGGCAGGTATGGGGCCACTAACCCTCCCTTCCCCTTGCCCACTGGGCATCATATGGCCCTGTGTTACTAACAGCAAGAAGCACTTGCCAGGACCTGGTCATTATGTTTAGCTTGTATGCATTAGCTGCCTGAGAAAATGATCTTCAAGTTTCCCTGAATCTCTGTAGCTAAATGACAGGCTGGAGAGAGGAGGGACCATGGGAGGCAACAAGATGAGAGACGAAATGTTAGAGTGATCAAGCATCTGGAGAAGGGTACTGGATACTCTCTTGTTCCACATCTTAGCCCTTATGGGTTTAGTTTGTATCAGGGTAGAGGTGGGGGGTGAGTTACATGGCTAAATGCCTGGCTTTGTGATAGTTTGATTCAACTGAGCAGAGCTCTCTGAGCATCTAGTCCAAGCAAGCTAAGCACGGTGGGGGAGACAGTGATGCTGAAGACAATCTGGTCTCAAGGAGCTCACAGCTGCCACACTAACAGACAAGAGATGTGGTCTCTTGCACATATTTGGCATGCAAATATTTGTGAAAACAAAATTGAATTAAAATATACAACACAGGGCTCTAAAAGAGAAGCAATGAATGTACATGGAATACTAGGTAACCACTTCAATGACAAATATGTTGGCTATGTCAATGTATGAAGACTGTAAATAAAATACAGCAATTGAACAAGGCAGAGACCACACCACAGACAGCTGTGCAAGGCTCTCAACCAAAATCAGAGAGACTATGGAGGGCAGTAGGGATTTACCTGTCCAGTGTTCCATAAGTTTTCTTCCTGTAAACTGGCTTAGGTTCATAATTAAAATGAGTGGTCTAGAAAACAGGTGTTATAGAACTGTGGAAGATGGAGTGGTCATGGAAGAATGAGACTGCAGCTGGGCCTTGATGGATGGGTAAAATTCTCCCAAGCCAAAGGGGGTAGGGAACATTCTAAACAGGGAGAATAACATACACAAGGGTTCAGAGGCAGGAATGTGTAGACTATAACAAGGCATAGTGAGCAAACCAGCTTAGCTTGGAAAAGTAGATGTAGACCCTGATGCTGAAAGCTTACATGCCAATCTAAGGTATCTGGATTCTATTTTATAGGCTGAGGAGGATTCCTAAGGGTATAGGGCAGCAAATCTCAATCTTTACATTTGTGAGGATTAAATGAGTTAATCCAGGTAAAGTCCTTAGATCAGAGCTAAATGTTTATTATTATTATTATTATTATAACCTTTGTGGCTTGTCTTCCAAATAAACCATAAGTTTCTTGAGGGCAGGGATTCTATCTTCCAGGGAAGGAGGGAAGTGTGTATGTTGGGGGGGTAATCATCTAACCCAGACTCACAGGGTCAGAGAAGGCATCCCAGCATAAAACATGGCTTCTCTGAGACCTTGAAGACATTAATCAGGCATGACGAAAGGCATATCTGGAGTGGAGATTGAGAGGAGAGAAAGGAGATTATTCCAGACGAGAAAACAGCGTATAGGAAAGCCCAAAGGAGAGAAAGTACATGAAACTAAAGAAAAGTTTAGCTACTATCCTCTGAGAAGTTTTCTGTTTTAAAAGTAAATGACAAAATGGTCATAGCATTGTTGCAGGATACAAGGTTAATATACAAGAATCAGTCACTTTCCTATGTACCAGCAATTAACAAGTGGAATTTGAAATTAAAAATACATTACCGTTTACATTGGCATTCCCCTCAAATGAAATATGTAGGGATAAATTTAACAAAATGTGTACAAAATGTGTATAAAACTCTGATGAAAGATATCGAAGAGCTAAGTAAATGGAGAGAGATTCCATGTTCATGAACAGGAAGGACTCAATGTTGTCAGGATGTCAGTTCTAATCAGAATCCCAGCAAGTTATTTTGTGGATACTGACAGACTGATTCTAAAGTTTATATGGAGAGGCAAAAGACCCAGAATAGCCAACTCAACATTGAAAGAAAAGAACAAAGTCAGAGGATCGACATTACTCAACTTCAAGACTTACTGTAAAGCTTACAGTAATCAAGACAGTGTGGGGGACTTCCCTGGTGGTTCAGTGGTTAAGACTCCACACTCCCATGCAGGGGGCGAGGGTTCGATCCCTGGTCGGGGAACTAAGATCCCATATGCTGCACAGTACAGCCAAAAAAAAAAAAAAAAGGAAACCCCGCTTTAAAAAAAAAAAAAGACAGTGTGGTATTGCAAAAGAATAGACAAATAGATCAATGCAACAGAGCCCACATAAATATAATCAACTGGTCTTTGACAAAGGAACAAAGGCAATACAGTGGAGCAGAGATGTTTTCCTCAATAAATGGTGCTGGAATAATTGAACATCCACATGCAAAAAAATCAGTCTAGGTATAGTCATTACACCCTTCACAACAATTAACTCAAAATGAATGATAGATCTAAATGTAAAATGCAAAACTGTAGAACTCCTAGAAGATAATGTAGGAGAAAATCCAGATGACCTTGGGTTTGGTGATGACTTTCAAGATACGACACCAAAGGTACAAGCCTTGAAATAAATAATCGATAAGCTGGACTTCCATTAAAATTTAAAATTTCTGAATGTTCTCACCACAAAAAAGAAATGATATTTATGTGATGTAATAGAAGTATTAGCTAAAACTATGGTGGTAATTATATCACAATACATAAATGTATCAAATCAACACTGCTGAACTTTTTAAAAAATTTTATTTATTTTTATTTTTCGCTGTGTTGCATCTTCTTTGCTGCGTGTGGGCTTTCTCTAGTTGTGGCGAGCGGGGGCTACTCTTCGATGCAGTGTGCGGGCTTCTCATTGTGGTGGCTTCTCTTGCTGCGGAGCACGGGCTCTAGAATGCAGGGGCTTCAGTGGATGCGGCACATGGGCTCAGTAGTTGTGGCTCTTGGGCTCTAGAGCGCAGCCTCAGTAGTTGTGGCGCATGGGCTTAGTTGCTCTGCGGCATGTGGGATCTTCCCAGACCAGGGCTCGAACCCGTGTCCCCTGCATTGGCAGGTGGATTCTTAACTACTGTGCCACCAGGGAAGCCCAACACTGCTGAACTTCTTAAACTTACACAATGTATGTCAATTATATTTCAATTAAAAAAACAAAAAACTTCCGCTCTGTGAAAGACAATGTCAAGACAATGAGAAGACAAGCCATAGACTGGGAGAAAATATTTGCAAGAGACACATCTGATAAAGTACTGTTATCCAAAATAAACAAAGAACAATTAAAACTCAACAATAAGAAAACAATCAACCTGATTTAAAAATGGGGAAAGGACATGAACAGATACTTCACCAAAGAAGTTATACAGATGGCAAACAGGCATGTGAAAAGATATTCAATATCACATGCCATTAGGGAATTGCAAATTAAAACAATGAGATACCTCTACACACCTATTCAAATGGCCAAAATCCAGAACCTGACAACACCAAATGCTGGTGAGGATGTGGAGTAACAGGAACTCTCTCATTCATTGCTGATGGGAATATAAAATGGTACAGCTACTTTGGAAGACAGTTTGGCAGTTTCTTACGAAATGAAACATACTCTTACCGTATGACCCAGCAATTATGTTCCTTATCCAAGTGAGTTGAATACTTATGTCCACACAAAAACCTGCACAGGGATATTTATAGCAGCTTTATTCATAATTGCCAAAACTTGGAAGCAACCAAGATGTCCTTCAGTTAGGCGAATGGATAAATAAACTGTGGTACATATAGACAATGGAATATTATTCAGTGTTAAAAAGAAATGACCTATCAAGCCATGAAAAGACACAGAGGAACCTTAAATGCATATTACTAAATGAAAGAAGCCAATCTGAAGAGGCTACTTACTGTACGACTCCAACTATATGACATTCTGAAAAGGCAAAACTATGGAGACAGTAAAAAGATCAGTGGTTGCCAAGGGATACGGGGAAGGGAGGGATGAATAGGCAGACTACACAGGATTTTTAGGGAAGTGAAGCTATTCTTTATGATGCCGCAATGAGGGATACACGTCATTACACATTTGTCAAAACCCATAGAATGCACACCAAGAGTGAACCCTGATGTAAACTGTGGACTTTGGGTGATAGTGGTGTGTCAATGTAGGTTCACCGATTGCAACAAGTGGACCACTGTGGTGGGCCATGTTCACATTGATAGCAAGGGAGGCTGTGAATGTGTGGGTTAGGGATATATGGAGCTCTATACTTTCTGCTTAATTTTCCTGGGCACCTAAAACTGCTCTAAAAAATAAAGTTTATTAACAGCAACAACAAAGCAAATGACAATTATGAAACACTGTTCGTGCCACATGATCGCTCATTAAAATGTATCTTGTGTTCTCCAGAGGTCTCCTAGGCATGTCTGTGGTAGACAGCCCTGAAATAGGAAGACAGAGAACAGTGAGCACAGGGCAGAAGTGAGCTCCCAGGACTTGCTAAGAAACCTTGGTTCCTGTCCTGCTCAGCCACTAATTAGCTCTGTGGCCTCAGATGGGTCTCAGGCTCTCTCTCTCTCTCTCTCTCTCTGGCATCCAGTTTCCTCCTCTCCAACAAAGAGTTTAGATGGACTACCCCCCTCAGTGAGGCCTCTTCCAGCTCTCGTGTCCTGTGCCTGTACCAAAGAACTTGGGAGCTCTGGCTCTCTGGTACTTAACTGGAGAAAAAGCCCTTGGGAATCAACCTCCAAGGGCTCAGCCAAACCCAGAGCCCCAGTTATAATTCACAAGGCCTGACAAACAAGAGACCAGCAAAATTCTGAGGGCTGATGGGATCCGTTTGGCCACGCATGGGACCTCTAAGCTCCCTGAAAGGGGGCACCAGCTCAGATATGTGAGCACCACCCAAACAAGTGGTTCCCAGGCCCCTATGACCAGATGTCTCCGTGCTGCAATGGCAGTCCTGTTGGTCATTTCCCCCTTGTGCTGGCTGCCAACAGGGCTCACTAGAAAGAAGGGCACCGACAGCTCCAGGGAGCAGGCCCTGGGCCAAGGACTCCCAACTTCAAGATGGCAGGAGGAAGCAAAGAAGAGAAGATAGTGAGCAACCCAGGCCTGGCCCAGCCCTGCCCAGGGTCACTGGGATGGATGAGTGAGCCTTGTCCCACCTTCTGCTGCCATCTCCCACAACCCCGCAGGTTAGGCACTGAAAGCATCTTCGAGGGGCCCCTGGTCCTGGACAGGGGAACGACCCTGGCTGTCTGGGCTCAAGCATCTCTTGTGGATTTCTATTTCTTCTGATCAGAACTGAACTCTCTTTAATAAAACATTCTAGTGCTAAATTAATTAGGTTTTAACAAGAATACATGTTTTTGGTTTGCGAGACAATATCAAAAGTGCAGAATTTCTGGTAAACGAGAAAAAGAAAAAAACCCTGAATATTTTTTCTTAAGGGCAATGAATTATGCCTTCCTTGTTGTGTCCTACAGACGGAATTACTCAACCCGCTTGTTCTGTTTTAATTAACCCAGCTAATAATTTCCCTGCTGGATTCCCTTGTTCATAACTTCTTGGTTTCACATAATAACGTGTTTGTTTCTTCCTTTGTGTTCTAATGAAATGATAATAACCTTCCCTGGCATTCATTTCATCCTTAATATCCGGAGATTTCATTAATATAAACCCTCCTTCCATCTGCTCTTGCTCCCTTTTAAAGGAAATATTTCTGTGTTCTCTTTACTTGTCTTCTTTGGGGAGGCTCAGCTAATCTCCTCTATTCCAGAAAGAATCTTTCCCTAAGGCTTCCCCGGGCCGATGGGGCTTGGCACACGGTCCATCAGCCACGCCCTTTCCAGGGCCTCACTGATGTCTCTTCGCTGTTGCTTCTGGGACAAAGTCCATGGCTCACTTGGAGCCTCGTCCTCGGAGGAAGGCAAGGGCACTAAGTTGCTGACACCTTTGGGGCAGGGCGAGGTAAAAGAGTGAAAATGACACTGATATGGGGATCTGGAGAAGAGGCGCAGGGCTTGCCTGAGTCTCGGGTCTTGGGACAGCAGGAGATGTCAAGACCAGGAACAGCCCATGGGGAGGACACTGGGAGGTAGGAACAAGAGGAGAGCCTGAGGTCAAGGAAGGTGTGAGGTTAACCAAGGTATTGGGATAAAGGAGGGACGGTGCAGTCTGTTGGTTCATCAGTGACTTCCGCTGTCTGTCTGTCTGTCTTCTTTCTTGTTTTCTTGGTCAGGAGCTAAATCCTGACTACCAACCAGTGTCAAGGTAGAAAAATTCCTATGGAGTGAAAGTCCTGGGTTCATTATGCTGCACCAAAGAATCTACTGGGGTGTCCACCTGCACCGCACAAACTCGGCACTTCTTTGTATGCGGTCTTCTACTACTCTTGCCACTGTGCTGGGTCAGGGGAACCCACCACAACCCTCTAGAAGTTTCTACGCTGGTGGGAAACTGAGATGATGCTCCCCAAAGCACTAGCAACCCCAGATCCTGGGGGCTGGGCCTGCTGAATGTGCCCCCCTGAAGGTCATAGGAAGGGAAACTTGCAACCAAGTGGCCAGGAAAGGCTCCCCCTCTTTCCTGGCGACTATTTCTTTGATGCTACTACCATGTAGACTAGAAGTCTCTCCAGAGGTCCTTCTATCCTGTGGATCATCTAGACCCCTGGAGTGGGGAGCACTGCTGGGAGCAGAGCAGTTCAGGCCCTTGAGCCACACCACTGAGGGGAAAAGCAAAGGCCCTGCAGCCAAACCAAGCTGAGGGAGGAACCGCGCTGGCAGAGGCTGCGGGCAGACGCCTACAGTGAAGCTCCTGAGGTCTGTAGAGGACTCTGCAGCTGCCGAGAGCTTGAGGGATGATGCAGGGCACTGTTCTGGTCCATCTATCCTCAACTGTCTGGCTCCCACAGCCCAGTAGGCCCCAGCACTGCATCCACTCCATGGGTCTTCCAAGCAGCCATCCATGGATACAGGGAGGCTGCACCCACCAGCTGGCAGGGCCCATCCTCGCTGCCCAGGGTGCCTTCACCTTGTTTCCTTCCACCTCGCCCCTGCCACACGCACCCAGCAGGCGCAGCAAATGTGGCCATCGCAGCCTCTGAGTCATCCCATTGCCCCTAACACTGGAGCAGGGTGGGGGAGAGCCCAGAGTCTTCTTCTGACACAGGAAGAGGGTAGAGAAGAACCTTGACCATCCACAACAGATTGACTTCTTCGGGTCCCAAGAGATAGTGTGCCATGTCACACGTGCTGTGGTTGCCCTGCTGGGGTCAGGATTCGTGGGTGTGGGCTTCTTGGCTCCATGTGTTTAACAGTTGCCTCTGCACTTTCTGAGATGGGCATAGGTGCCCACCAGGGAAGGATGACACTACAGAGGCAGCACTAGTGCTTGAGTCCTCTGCAGGGAGCAGTGCACACAGGGCAGGTGTGGTCATGCTTAGTCACATATGATCATATAAGCCTGGCTCTCAATGGCCCTCCAAACTAGCTACCCCTTCCTGATTCTCCCTGCTTCCCAGACCCCAGGCTGGCTGCAGCGAGTGATGGTGCTGTGCTTACGGCCTCGGTGGCCTGGCCCCTGGTTGCTCAGTCTGTCCAGAGATCAGGGCCATGGCTTCCATCAAGTGTACTGCCGAGTGGGAATGAGCAGGGCTCCTGTACAGAGGTACGCCTGGGCAGGAAAACAGTCTAACTGTGCTGTTTTCTTCCTTACTTCATTATTCTAGAAGTGGTCAGCCTCCAGGCTCCGGGCTCAGGCAAGGCTGCCTCCAGCCCAAAGGTGATAAATGAATGCTCAGTAAACTCCTCCAGGGATAGAACCCCCGTTCCCTCTTCTTTGGGAGGTCTGATCAAAGTGGAAGCAGTGAGTCCCATCTGTGACATCACATGAGCTCACCTTCCAAGCACATTGCATCCAGACCTTCCACCAGACAGTTGGACACAGCACCCTCTGTGACCATGGAAGGAAGAAAAGCTTCCTGGCTCCTGAGGGGATGGAGCTCAGGGTCTGTGCTGGCCACCCTCTACCAGGACTCCACGTTAGGATACCCCTAACCTTAGTGTCTTCGCAGAGTCAAGATTCTAAGATCTAATAAAAGGATGTGGTACCTGGCAAGGGTCACAGCTGCCTCGCCAGGAGACCGTACTGGGAAAGCATGCAAGTGGGAGTCGCAGTCTCTCTTCCCGCCCCCTCCCCGCTATGGTTATTCTTGGCTCACTCTGGGCCCAGATGCCTCACCCCTGCCCTGTTGCCCCATCCTATTTGGAAACTTCACTGCAGGGAGTTCCAGGCAGCTACATCCCCCCCTCCCCTCACCCCACTTTTACTCTGCCTCTTGTACCTGAAGCCCTCCAGTTCCCTGCTTAGAGGCTGTGGGATTGCTCCTCAAAGAATACAGCAGACATGAAAATGAAAATTATAGAAAAGAAACCTGGCACGGCCTACAGGACAAGTTTTGAATAGTCTCTGGCCCTACTCTCCCCTTATCTCATGTCCAAAGAAAACCATCCCCAGAGTTACTCCACTGCCCTTGGATGGGATGGCCACCAGCTCACAGCTTTGTCTACCCTCTCCCTGGGAGGCCAAGAGGCAGTCTTTACAGAGATGGGGTGCTATGTCCCTACTCTGCCCCTTGCCCTGGGAAAAGCCTCTTTGTCTTCGAAAACAGAACCATCTCAACCCTCATATTGTCAGCTCACTGCATGCCCTGTAGTCTCCACCACTGGTCAGAGGCAAGAGACAAAAAGGAACCCCCTCTCCATCAGCCAGCCCCCAGTACTCTCATGACTGGAGCAGGCATCAAGACAAAACAGGAAAGACAACAAGATGGGCATGAATGCCTGGGCCCTGAGTCCCATCACTGGCACGAGCTATGGGACTTGCCCAGTTCATAGCAATGAAGCCAGCTGTCCTGACAGCCTTCCAGGGATCTCCACTTTTTCGCAACAATGAACACTGTGGGCCACCTCCTTCCTGAAAGTCTCCCCTCCTGTGTCTTCTTCCTCTCCCAGGGCTCCTCTTTCTCCTGGTTCTCCCACCTTTCTGAAGGCTATTTCTCCCCCTCCTTCAATGATAGGCTATTCCTTTTTGTCTCACTCTGTATGTGTAAGTGCTTCTCAGGATTCTGCCCTTGGCTCATTTATCCGTTCGTTTACTTCTCTCTTCCACAAGGATATGAGAGCTGCTCTGGGCCAGGTACTGGGCTTGGCATGGGCCATTTATTTCTCATTCCCCTCCCAAGGACTTCCACAACCCTCACAGCAACAACCATGGCTTCTCGAAGACACCCCAAGTGTGTTTCCAACCCTGGCTCTTCTGATGGTCAATCCTGTGTTCTTAACTCCAGCTGGATACTGGAAGGTGAAGCCCAGACACTACAAATGGAACTTAACATCTCCTCCCCTCATTCTTCTGCCTCTGACTCTCTGACTTCTATTACCTGCCTCTGCATTTTCTTGGCCACTGGAGCTGACAATCAGGAGTTGTCTCTGACTTGCATTCAGTCACTGGCTGTGTCTGGCTAATTCTACCAGCACGATGTTCATCTAACACCTCTGCCCCTTCCTATCTACTCATTCTCATCGTTACCACCACACTCAAGCCTTCCACAGTCTCCCAGCTTCCCCCCTTCATCCTGGCTCTCTAGTCCCCCGCCCTCCCCAAAAAAAGTCCCACACAAAGTTGCTGGATGAATCCTTCCAAAGAGCTTTTATCTTGTCACTCCTCTGCTCAAAGGCCGTTAAGTTCTCTATCAACTCTCAGGTAGTGTCCAAATCCTCTGGCCTGCCGCTCAAGGCATCCATATTGTGTCTTTTCTCATTGTTCTGGCCACCTGGTTCTCAAACACACCCTGCTCCTTCCCAAGAATGTTTATTCTGGCTCCTAGGCTCTTTATGCCATCTCTTTTATTTCTAAAACTACCTGTCCCTAAAGAACAGGATCAGATGTTGCTTCCCTCCAATGAAACATGCCATGCCTTCTACCACAATGATTCCTGTGGCCTCATTGGCCTGACTAGACCGTCATCTTTAACTCACAGGGACATTTTCTCCTTCCTCACTGCCCTCCCAGCACCTAACACAGTGGGTGTTCCTAGTGCTTGTCAGGTGAATGAAAATATAATTCTTGCTTCCTGGGGAAGGCAGGAGAATACATGAGATCAGGTGTGGGCTAGGAGTTCCTCAGAAGGAAGGTGTGAATAGTGGTCACAGTTGTATGGAAATGTCTACCAAGTAGAGAAGCCACACTTCCATCTAAGTACCAAGGAAATGGTACCCCCAGGAGGCTACTTGTAGGTCTTTCTTGAAATGTTTTTAACTGCAGGATGGCTTCTCCCCTTTACCAAAACTTCTCAAGGACCCCTCTGGCTCTCAGACTCCTTCTTCCAATGGGGTTTGGCACCTCACAAGCCCCTCACACATCAACCCTCCTATCAGCTGCTGGGTCATTCTGTTAGTGAGAAGAATCACCTCCATATTCCAGTCAATTATGACTCTACCTTGAGGACAAAGGGAGAAAATCACCAACGGGGACATTTACTGCTCATTTGTTTGAATACGTGACGGCACTTAGCATGAGCCATTTCAACATAGTTCTTAACCCAAGACACCCCCTTCAGCTTCAGAGAGGGCTTCTGTACTGACATATTAACATGGTTATTTGTGGGACAAACCAGGATTAGAGTGTTTTCCCATAGCACACTCTCCCCTTTCCTAAATTTTTCCCACTCCGAGTCAGGACTAGATTTATTCCCTCTCAGACCTAACCAGAGAACCAGCTTAAAGCAAAATTGCCTTCTTTCTACAAATTTGCTGTTTCATGCCTTCCCTGGGGGAAGGGATGTAAATGAATTAAAAAAGAAGTTTTCTCTTCCAGTTTGCTGATTCTGGGGTAAACCAAAGGACTTGACTCAGCAGCGCAGAGGTGACCATGTCTATAAGGCACTGAAAGCAAGATGTTTCCTAATGAATCCCTGCAAAGAGATAGTTTATGTATGATCTGTTTTAGCCATGTGTAGGGTATGTTTGAAAAAGGTTTCAACAAAGAGGACCAAACTCCTCCAGGTCTCAGAGACAGAAAAGGAGCAGAGCTCAATTCAAACTTTTACACAGGTTCCTGTTGGTTTGTGTTTCTTCTCCTGGCAGGAGGTCTGCTTTCCATCTCTACCAGAACACACTTCTGCTTCTGATGATAAAGTGCGTGCCTCACTGGCTTCCATATACTCACTGTCTGCTGCTGGCCTTGCTCAGGGCCCCACTTGGCAAAAATGGCTAGGGAAAACCCACTAGGGGACAACGAAGGCCATGTGGGCTACCAAGTAGGGGTTCAGGGAGTGGCAGGCCATGGGTGGATCCTGATAAAAAGAGTAGCCTATGCTAGAGCAGACAAGCAGGCTTCTATCTACAGTAACAAGAGGTTTACAGAGAACGATAAGCCACCAGATATCATCCAAAGAACAAACAGATTTATCTGGGTCTGTTTCACATGGTGACAGTTGGACTAGTGGCCAGCAAAGAGCAAGAGGTTACAAGTCCAACTAGAATTAAAAAGCCAAGGGTACATGGGCTTTGAGTCAGATGGATCCAAGTTTGAATGCCAGCCTAGTGATTCAGTCTCATTAGCTGGTGCCTTTGGATTCACCATCTAACCTTGCTGAGCCTCATTTCCTCATATGTAAAATGAGGAAAATGATACCTACTTTACAAGGCTGTTGTGAAGATGAAATGAAATGATAATATAAAGTGCCCAGGACAAGACCTGACATGCAGAAGGAACTCAATTTGCTGATATTATAGAAGGGAAAAAAAAAATAACCCTAATCCTGAAGGAGTTTTTATCTAGTTATTAATACAAATTATATGAACATTAGTAAACAAACAGGATATGATCAAGCCTTAGATTGTGGGGTATAACTTTAAATGCAGCAGTTCAGAGATTAAGAAGATCTCTGAGGGTCACAGTCATCAGGGAAGTCAATCTGGAGAAGGTGGGATGAGAGTAGGTCCTTGAGAGCAGGGTATGAAAGAGAGAAGTAGAGAAGGGGTCTTCCCCTATTACCATGCCATAGGGGAAATACTGGAGCCAAGTTTCAAGAATGAAGTCCAGGGGCTTCCCTGGTGGCGCAGTGGTTATGAATCCGCCTGCCAATGCAGGGAACATGGGTTCGAGCCCTGGTCCGGGAAGATCCCACATGCCACGGAGCAACTAAGCCCGTATGCCACAACTACTGAGCCTGCGCTCTAGAGCCCGCAAGCCACAACTACTGAGCCCGAGAGCCACAACTACTGAAGCCCATGAGCCTAGAGCCCGTGCTCTGCAAAAGAGATGCCACCGCAATGAGAAGCCCACACACCGCAAGGAAGAATAGCCCCCGCTTGCCGCAACTAGAGAAAGCCCACGCGCAGCAACGAAGACCCAACGCGGCCAAAAAAAAAAAAAAGTCCAATGGGCCAGGTACAGTTAAGTCATTTTGAAGGTCAGCAAGGTAGGGGGAGACAAAGTTTGTAGGCCTTGTATCAGGTGCTGGGAGTACAGTGATGAATGATGATTCTTGTGTGTGAAGCAAGCCATGTAACAGGTGCTATGATAGCTCTCATACATTGCTAGTGGGATGTAAATTGGTATAACCTATATGGAGGGACATTGGTTAAAGCTATCAAAAATTTAAATGCACATAACCTTTGAAGCAATTTTCATTTATAGGAATTAATAATGTTCATTGATAATCTTAACAGCAAGACATTGGAAATAACTATCCACTAGAACAAAACCCCAACAATCCTAATTAACATTCATGGAACATTCCACTGAACAGCAACAGATCACATACTAGGCCACAAAACAAGTCTCAATACATTTAAGAAGATTAAAATTATATCAAGCATCTTTTCTGACCACAACAGTATGAGACTAGAAATCAATTACAAGAGAAAAAAGAAACCAAAAACTGCAGTGACAGAAAGCAAGTCAGTGATTGCCAGGGGCATGAGGAAACTTTTTGGGGTAATGGAAATGTTCTATAAGATAATAGTGGCAGTGTTTTAGGTGGCTGTATACATTTGTCAAACTCATAGACTTGTACCCTTAAAATTAGTGAAATTTATTGTATGTAAATTCTATGTCAAGTTTTAAAAAAGGATGAGGTAACTCTACCTAATACATATGGAATGAACTCCAAAGTTTCCACTCCAATGTAGGTGGGAAAAAAAAACAGCTAGGTGCAGAACTATGTATATAGTATTCATTTTTTCCCCACAAATGATAGCAAACATATATGTATGTCTCATACAGGCAGAAAATATCTCTAGAAGATACTCAGGAAAATGTAATAGTGATAGCCTCTAGGAAGAAGAATCAGTGCCTGAGTCTGAGATAGGCAGGAGACTTTATTGTTTATCATACATTCTTGGACTTTCTGCCATGTACATTTTTAAAAAGATTACTGATGCAGGAGAGGTACAGGATGCCGTGGAATTTCACAGAAGGGATATCTATCTCACATTGGTGGGGGGGCGGCAGTGTTGGAAAATACTTCCTTGAAAAAGTTATACCTAGGCTAAGACCTGAAGGACAATAAGGAGTCAGCCAATGGAAGTGGGGAAGAAGAGGAAAAGCATTCCAGGCAGAGGGAATAACATGTGCAAAGATCCCAAGAAAAGAAAGAAAATGTGAATTAGGTAAACAGGTAGCAACCAGGTTTTCATCATGTAAGCTAGAGGTCAGGAAACTTTTTCCATAAAGGACCAGATAGTAAACATTTTAGACCTTGTGAGCCAAGAGGCAAAATCAAGGATATATTGTAGGTACTTATACGAGAAGAGAAAAAATTAATTTCTGCAATTTTATTGATGAAATTCAAAATATAATAATTGAGTACAACATTTTGTAATACAGGTCTACTAATGAGAATAATGGAATTTTTTTAGGGGGGGAGGAATAACATGGCACTTAATTGGGATGCAAAGTTAGTGTCCCCTATCATGAAAATTGATTGCAAATGTTCACCTGTTAATGCTGGTCTGTAATGAAATTTTATGCATTTCAGCTTTGAAAATGTCTTTTCACACACATAAATACTAACAGATATTGCTATCAATCCATGAGCATGTGATTTTAATTGAGTATATTCATCACTTGGAAGGTATTTATAGAATTCTATCAGATTCTTCTCTTGATATTTGCCTTTTAGCCTATCATTACATTGCAGATTAATCACTTCCAATTGAAAGTTAGGTGGAAGCTCCTCAATTGCACATTTAAATTAATTTTGAAATATGGAAATTTCCTTTGCACTTGCATCAACGTTGGAAAAAACACAGATGGAACTATAGTTTGAGCTCAGAAAATACTTCACTGCAAATGTCTGTGGATATGGAGCTCCTGCTTCTTGTTTCAACTTCTGACAGCGTGGGAAGTATATAAAGCAGCTTGACATTACATGTGATTCAAACAACATAAGTTGTAGTTGAGATTATTTTACCACAATATAAATTTCACAAATAAGCATTATTTTGCCTTGTAATTTTAGGTTTTATTCATTAATAAATATCAAGTCTGCAGCAAAAGTTAAATTCCAAAGCCATTCAGGGTTTGAGTGGTAGAGGGCAGTTTTTCTTATTCAGAAAAATTTCTATCTCATGAACAAGACCAAAAGACAACCCTCAGAATGGGAGAAAATATTTGCAAATGAAGCAACTGACAAAGGATTAATCTCCAAGATTTACAAGCAGCTCATGCAGCTCAATAATAAAAAAACAAACAACCCAATCCAAAAATGGGCAGAAGACCTAAATAGACATTTCTCCAAAGAAGATATACAGATTGCCAACAGACACATGAAAGAATGCTCAACGTCATTAATCATTAGAGAAATGCAAATCAAAACTACAATGAGGTATCATCTCACACCGGTCAGAATGGCCATCATCAAAAAATCTAGAAACAATAAATGCTGGAGAGGGTGTGGAGAAAAGGGAACACTCTTGCACTGTTGGTGGGAATGTAAATTGATACAGCCACTATGGAGAACAGTATGGAGGTTCCTTAAAAAACTAAAAATAGAACTACCATACGACCCAGCAATCCCACTACTGGGCATATACCCTGAGAAAACCATAATTCAGAAAGAGTCATGTACCAAAATATTCATTGCAGCTCTGTTTACAATAGCCAGGACATGGAAGCAACCTAGGTGTCCATCATCGGATGAATGGATAAAGAAGATGTGGCACATATATACAATGGAATATTACTCAGCCATAAAAAGAAATGAAATGGAGGTATTTGTAATGAGGTGGATGGAGTTAGAGTCTGTCATACAGAGTGAAGTAAGTCAGAAAGAGAAAAAGAAATACAGTATGCTAACACATATATATGGAATCTAAGGGGAAAAAAAAAAGGTCATGAAGAACCTAGTGGCAAGATGGGAATAAAGACACAGACCTACTAGAGAATGGACTTGAGGATATGGGGAGGGGGAGGGGTGAGATGTGACAGGGTGAGAGAGTGGCATGGACATATATACACTACCAAATGTAAAATAGATAGCTAGTGGGAAGCAGCCGCATAGCACAGGGAGATCAGCTCGGTGCTTTGTGACCACCTAGAGGGGTGGGATAGGGAGGGTGGGAGGGAGGGAGATGCAAGAGGGAAGAGATATGGGAACATATGTATATGTATAACTGATTCACTTTGTTATAAAGCAGAAAGTAACACACCATTGTAAAGCAATTATACTTCAGTAAAGATGTTAAAAAAAAAAAATCACAGTAAAACTTTACTACTCTTAAGCCATCAAAATGCTGTATAATAGGAGAAGTTAACATATTCAGCTCTTATTTCTGATAGAAATTCACAGAAATATCAATAGTTAAGTTCCCAAGAGTGTATATATTATATTTAGATCTATATCTATGTATATAGAGATATAAAGCTCACTGTTGTCACTACTGACTGAACAGCACATGATAGATTAAAATGTTTTCCTCCAAGTACCTGCCAATGAATAATACAATGGAAAATGATATGCTTTAAACACCTTTTACATTTTAACAAGTTTTGTAAATTTGCCTAAGTAAGGCTTTTTCTGTTTTACACATATTTTTTGCCATCATTAGTTATAACACATCTTAGCGGATTCCACTTCAGGTTGTACTGAATTAGTGTTTTCTCAACTATTCTCACCTATAGTTGCTCTATGCAGACTATACTTAGAGGCTAATTCTTCAGTCACTTCACACTTGGCATCCATTCCTTGAATAAACAATAACTGGCCAGTATCATTAACATCTGTCAACTCATCCAGAGCCAAGGAAAACCACTTGAAATCATTTGCCTTGTCTTTTAGTTTACTATTTACATTGCTCCTAATGTCCTCAGCTCTTTGAATGACTGTTTTTGCCGAAAGACTAATAGTCTTTGAGTTTATTTGCTCTGGACACATTCTTCAGTTGCTACAATCAACCATGATTTAATTAACTCACCATTTGTAAACAGTTTTCCTTGCTTTGCTAACAAATGAGCCACTTGGAAACTTACTTTGGTTGTAGCCTGATTTTCATTTTTTATTTTTGTGAGGAATTCTGCTATAATGAGATATTCCACTTTAAATTTCCTAATTTTTCTAACCATTGCTTTCCTGTGAATTGGGACTATTGTGATGAAAATTTGTTTGGTAATGTTGACGTATATTGTATTCTTTTAGCATAGCTATAATGTCGTTGCACAATAAATAATTCTTTGTCATTTAATATGATAAAATAATCCACAGTTCACTGTGGCCTCAAAATTATGACATTCAAAGTCTACTTTTCTTTTCTCGTTTTGACCTGAGTGTGAACTGATAATAAAAAATAAAATGCCACAGAACAGTGACACACATGTCACTTGAAACACTGTCAAGTTATAAGTGAATCACTGTAATTTATAACGGAGCAAAGTGATGACAGCATCATATGTGGTCTTCATTGCAGCTACTCAACTCTGCTATTGAAGTGTAAAAACAGCCATAGACAATATGTAAACAAATGGGCATGGCTATACATTCCAAAGACATTTTATTTATGGGCACTAAAATTTGAATTTCATAAAATTTTCACACGTCACAAATATTGTTCTTTGATTTTTTCAACAAATGTATAGATAAGAAAATTAAATAAAAGGCATCCAGATTGGAAAGGAAATAGTAAAACTATATTTACAGATGACATAATCTTGTATATAGAAAATCCTAAGGAATCCGCTAAAAAAAAAAAAAAAAAGAACTATTAGAATAAATGCGTTCAGCAAGGTTACATGATACAAGAAATATATACCTTATATTTATAAGAATAATAAAATATATATCATATATTATAATATTATAAAAATATATAGTATTTCTATACACTTGAATGAACAATCAAAAAATGAAATTAAGAAAATTTCATTTATAATAGCATCAAAAAGAATAAAATATGTAGGAATAAATTTAACAAATGAAGTACAAAACAAACTCTCAAAATTACAAAATACATTGTTGAAATAAAGTAAAGAAGATCTAAATAAAATGAAATACATCTTATGCTCATAATTCAGAAGACTTAACATTGTCAAGATGGCAATACTCCCCAAATATATAAAGAATGCTTACAGCTCAATAATAAAAAAAAAAAACTTTTAATGGGCAAAGGACAACTCAACAACAACAAAAAACAACCTGATTAAAAAATGGGCAAAAGACTTGAATAGCCATTTTGCCAAAGAAGCTATACCAATAGCCACTAAGTACATGAAAAGATGTTCAACATCATTAGCCATTAAGGAAATGCAAATCAAAACCATGAGACACTTGGGTATGACATAGGCAACAAAAGCACAGGCAACAAAAGCAAAAATAGACAAATGGGACTACACCAAACTTTAAAATTTCTGATCATTGAAGGACACAATTAATGGAATAAAAAGGCAAAATATGGAAAGGGAGAAAATACTTGCAAATCGTATATCTGATAAAGAATTAATACCCAGAATATTCAAAGAACTCCTACAACTCAACAACAAAAAAAATTAAATAACCTGATTAAAAAATGGACAAAGAACTTGAATAGGCATTTCTCTAAAGATGATATGCAAATGGGCAACAAACATATGAAAAGATGCCCAACATCACTAAACATCAGAGAAATGCAAATCAAAATCACAATGACATGTCACCTCACACCCATTAGGATGGCTACTTTCCAAAAAAAACAGAAAATAACAAGTGTTGGTGAAATGGTGCAACCACTGTGGAAGACAGTATGACGGTTCCTCAAAAAATTAAAACTAGAACTACCATATGATCCAACAGTCTCACTGCTGGTGATATTTTCACACCCATGTTCACAGCAGCACTATTCACAATAGCCAAGAGGTGGAAGCAACCCAAATGTCCATCAATGGATGAATCGATAAATAAAAATGTGGTATATACACACAATGGAATATTATTCAGCCTTAAAAAGGAAGGAAATTCTGACACATGCTATAACATGGATACCTTGAGGACATTATGCTAAGCAAAATAAGCCAGTCATAAAAAGACTAATACTGTATGATTCCACTTAAGAGTTACCTAGAGTAGTCTAATTCATATAAACAGAAAGTGGAACAGTGGTTACCAGGGGCTGGTGGGGAGGGGAGAATGGAAGTTGTTTAATGTGTACAGAGTTTCAGGTCTGCAAGATGAAAATGTTCTGGAGATTTATTTTTAAAAGCCATCACTGACAAGTGGCAGGACAGCCTAAAATGGGGAAGGATGAATGGGAATTTGGGTTTCAAAGAAGCAGAACCCAGCTACAAATATATCAGTTAAAGTCTCCAAAAGGAGACTTTTGGAATATCAATACCAACCCTTTATTTATGTGTGACAACCTCTGCTGCCCCTGAGGACTTCTGATGCCTAAGTCTAAAGTCCCAAAGTAATAAAGTGTATGTTCCAGGAAGGACTTTTCATGCTAAGAGGCGCAATGTTAAAGTTTAAATTAATTGATACCAGTCAGGAATTAATGAAAAAGGTAATGCCCCATATCCACGTGTTTATTTCTTTAAATCTGGCACTATTACAGACCACGAATTTAAATGTAATGAGTTATAATTTGTGTTAATAGTCATATCAAGTTAATCTAATAAAGAGCTCTACATTAAAAAACAAACATAAAACATCACTTCACATCCACTAGGATGGCTAGAATAAAAGACAGGTAATAACAGGTGTTGGTGAAAATGTAGACAAACTGGAACTCTCATACACTGCTGCTAGGGAAGTAAAATGGTACAGCTGCTTTGGAAAACAGTCTGGCAGTTCCTCAAAAGGTTAAACTCAGAGTTAACATATGGCCCAGCAATCCCTGTCCCAGGTGTAAATATACACCCAAGAGAAATAAAAACATCTGTCCATACAAAAACTTACACACAAATGTTCATAGAAGTATTATTCATAATAGCCAAAAGTAGAAATAACCCAAATGTCCATCAACTGATGAATGGATAAATGTGGTATATATATATATATATATATACATATTTACATACACTGGAATATTATTTGGCAATAAAAAGGAATGTAGTACCGATACACTTACAACATGGATGAACTTTGAAAACGTTACGCTAAGTGAAAAAAACCAGTCATAAAAGACCACATATTGTATACTTCCATGTATACCATGTATATGAAATGTCCAGAATAGGCAAATCTATAGCGACAGAAAGCTGATTAGTAGTTGCCTATAGCTAGGGGTGATAGGAGGCTAAAGAGTACGGGGTTTCTTTTTGAAGTGATGAAAATGCTCTAAAATTGATCATAGTGATGGTTGCACCACTCCATGAATATATTAAAGACCACTGAACTGTACACTTTACATGAGTGAATTGTGTGGTATGTGAATTATATCTCGATAAAACAGTTCCCCACCCCCTCACCCCAGCCAATGTACAAAATCTAGCTTACTGGACCATACCAGACCAGGCAGCAGGCTCCTTTCCTGGGGAAACTGAACAGTCAGAATTGAACCAGGGTCCACACAATCTCATTACACCTGACATCTGGTCACATCCAACCTCAGGGCTCCCGCATACAGAGCCCCTTCATTCCAGTGGTGTGAAAGAAGTTCAGCTCTGGACTTCCTGAAAGAACTAACCCGAATGGAACATTCTCGTCTCCAAAACAGGTCCACTTCACAAATCATTGTTACCATCACTTTGATTATCACTGCCACCATTCTAGTCCAGCATCTCAGCCCTATGCCAGCCAGCATCCTAGCTACATTCCAACTACTACTATAGCCAATATCCCGGCCATTGCTGCCAGTAGTAGCTCCCATTTTTTGAGTACCTGCTATGTTGTCTCTAATCTTCACTGCAAACCTGCATACCAAGAAGTCTGGACTTTATCCTGAGTGCTATGGAAAGCTACTGAATGGTTTCAAGCAGTATAATGATAAGGTTATATTTACATATTAAGATTTACTCTGGCCGAAGACTGGAGAATAGAAGAAAGACTGTTGCAGTAATTCCAGGTGAGATAAGGGTGGTGACAGTGAGGATGAAGAGAACTGGTAGGATTGAGAGATACTTAGGAGAGAAAATTTCTAGAACTTGATTGCAGATTGGACATGGGGGATAAGACAAGAGGCTAGAGTCAAGATTCCCTCAGCACAGGTAAGCTTAACAGCCAAGGGCAGCAATTTGCCGTTAACTATCAAGGTCTTTGAGTCTTGATGACCCAGAGGCTCCCAAGGCCAGATCACTCAAGTCTCTATCAATAGGGTTCCCTAAAGATCCATACTGTAGGCATCTCAGTGAGGAACCAAACTGACAGGACTAATTTGACCATCATAGAAATGGTCTCCTTTCTCTCTTTTCCCTTTAAGAGAAAAAGAAGCTGTTTACTCTGCATATCAAAAGATCTTCAGGAGGCCCAGTCTTTCTTCTACCAAATTTCTATCATTTCCACCTATCAGTTCTTAAAAATCAATCAGTAGGGCTTCCCTGGTGGCGCAGTGGTTGAGAATCTGCCTGCCAATGCAGGGGACACGGGTCCGAACCCTGGTCTGGGAAGATCCCACATGCCGCGGAGCAACTGGGCCCGTGAGCCACAATTACTGAGCCTGCGCGTCTGGAGCCTGTGCTCCGCAACAAGAGAGGCCGCGATAGCGAGAGGCCTGTGTACCGCGATGAAGAGTGGCCCCCACTTGCCGCAACTAGAGAAAGTCCTCGCACAGAAATGAACACCCAACACAGCCATAAATAAATAAATAAATAAATAAACCCAAAGTTAAAAAAAAAATCAATCAATAAATTAATTCCACAGACATCTGATGGTCCTGCTATGTACCAGGCGTGATACGCTATATTAGGTTTAAGGATTCAGAGGTGATCTCACTCCCTCTAGCACATCCTGTTCTTAGGAAAAGACCCAGAGCTAATTTTTATTGAAGCACAATTGACTGATGTCTTAATGCAAATTCCCCTTTGCATCCCCTTAATGCAAATTCCCACATTACATTTTTTATTTTATAAAAGAGAATTCATAGATAAATACAAATAAGGCAATCACTAGAACTCGTACCATCTAAAGATCATTATTATAAACATGTTAGCCTATGTCTTACCAGACTTCTATGATATTTCTCTCTTTTTTTATTTTAACTAGGGAATTGACATGTTACATAAGAAGAACATCTTAGGCTAAGGAATGACCCCAGTGTGGCTGCTATTTAGTGCAAAGAGCTTTCCTCAAGGCCTCAAAAGTCACATCTCTCAGGTTTTCACATAGGTGGCTGCTTCCACGTGAGACCCTGCTGGGTATCTGGCCACGGGTAAGCGTTCACATTCACCAGCTTCCTCTACACAAGCCCTGCCCACCTTGGTTTTGGAGACTAAGAAAAAGGAAGTTAACAGACACCTTCAAAGCCAGGGCAGGGGGCTGGTTAGGGGGTAAGGTCTCCCAAAGGACAGCTAGAATTGCTATATTCTCTGCATGGCTCCTGCCTCTGTCTAAATCGCAAATTGCTGCTAGGACTGGCCCATCTGTGACAAAGAGACCAGTGCAAATGTGTTGAGAGTGGTGTCTCAGACTCTTCCTAGGGGAAACCTGATTAAAAGGATTATTTCAAAGGAGTATTAGTAGAAAAAGAATTTCTGGCTCC
The DNA here is from genome assembly GCF_028564815.1 of Eubalaena glacialis. Taxonomy (NCBI): domain Eukaryota; kingdom Metazoa; phylum Chordata; class Mammalia; order Artiodactyla; family Balaenidae; genus Eubalaena; species Eubalaena glacialis. The sequence continues at coordinate 117,687,132 of NC_083719.1, forward strand.
CCAGGATAGAGCCACCTTTGAGCTAGGCTGTTACAACACTTCTAACTTGCCCCCCAACAGGTCAGCTGGAGTGAGACACACAGCAGAGAACAAACTCCCAATGCCAGGGACACAGATGGTCAACACTGGCCCATCCCTGACTGGCTGGGCCTTCCTTATCCACCCCAGGGGAGAGCTGGACGGTTTGCCCATCCCTGGGAAACTGAAATGCAGCACTAGAGGCTCTAAGACTTCCCCCACACCCAGGAGTATGATGTGCCGTCTGGAAAACATTTAGCTTCTTCCAAAGTAGACAATTCCTGATGCTGAGAGAGCTGAAGTCTCTCCTTGAACTGAAACCTAAGAGCACCTTCCCAGTCCCACCTCTTTAAAAAGGTGCCGGTCCTACGGCTGTGTTGTGACCTGCTCTTTCCCAGGGAACCAAGAAAGGGGTAGTCTTGGCCATCCCCAGGCTGACCATTCCTCCTGCAGATGCCTAGACTCACAGCTGCCTCCCTTCCCGGGGAAAAACTCTCCATAGACAGAACTGAACCAGGGTCCACACAGTCTCACTGCACCTGACATCTGATCACATCCAACCTCAGGGCTCTCACATATGGAGCCCTTTTTTCCAGCGGTGGGAAAGAAGTTCCTCTCTGAACTTCCTGAGAGAACTAACCTGAATGGACCACTTTTGTCCCCCAAATAGAGGTTCACTTCCCAAATCATTGTTACCATCACTTTGATCACTGCCACCATTCCAGCCCAGGATCTCAGCGCCTATCCCAGCCAGCATCCTAGCTGCGCTCCAACTACTAGCATAGCCAGTGTCCTGGCTGCAGCTGCCAGCCACAGCTCCTATTTATTGAGCACCTGCTACATTGTCTCTAATCCTCACTGGAAACTTGGAAGTTCACTGAAGCAGAAATGGCAGGTTCAAGATGTTGAGTCACAGCACAGAGAAGAGGTAGAGCTGGGCTTTCAATCTAGTCTGGATGACTCCCCCAACCGGTGCTGTTCCCACTGTCCCATGCTCCCTCCCTATGGTGGGCTGAGCTCTGGATGCAGACTGAGAAGGATAAAATACACATTTGCCGGCTATGTGACCTTGGGCAAGTCACTTACCTTCTTTGTGCTTCAGTTTCATCTCCACAATGACAGTTTTGTATAAGGCAAAGATACAGAACAGTATTTGTGTGTGTCTCTGGGTAGGGAAGGAGTTTGCGTGTGTGTGCCTACGGCTGTGTATTGGGATCAGGTGAGGTAGGGATGAGGCCATGTTCCTGCTCTCTAAGCCTAGGGAGGGGCCAAGTACTAGAGCTGCCATGGGGACCTAGTCAGTCATGGTCAGGCTGGAGGGTGCCTGTCCACCCCTTGCTGCCTGTCTAGGATGTCACATTCTGTGGTCAGGAAGAGGGGTCCTGGGAGTGCCACTGGAATGTGCCATCTGCTGGGAGCCCCTCGGACGGCTGATGGATGATAAGGTGACAATAGCAGCCTGGGCTCTGTGGCTCCCTTCTTTCCCTTTCATGAGGTTCCTTCTGCCCCATAGCCGTGGAAAGCTCCCAAGTTCCCCACAGATGACTCCTTGGCCAATCAGCCTGCCTTTTATCCTACACCACCCAGTTTTCTCAACTCTTAATTCTGTTTCGGAGACCTCAGTCACCGTGCCCTTGACCAACCATGCAGAAAACCCACTGGTTACAACACTGCAACCTCAGCCCAGCATCCCCTTTGTGCACACCCTCCCCCCGGCTTACCCCAGCAGTCCTGCCTAGCCTGGCAGGAAGGCCAAAGCTCACAGCCTCAGGGTCTCAGCTCTGGAAGATCCAGAGAATACAGTGGCCAGGAAGGAGGACCTGCAGATGCGTACAGGCATTCATTCACCAGCGAAGTTGTCGGGGAGACAGCACGGTATAAGGGCATAAGATTTATAGTCAAATGGACTAGGTTTAGAATTCTGGCTCTGCCTCTTCCCGGCCATGTGACCTTGGGCAAGAGATTTAACCTTTCTGAGCCACGCTTTCCTCATGTGTAAAACAAAGATAATAATAGCTACCTTGCAAGGTGGTTGCAAGGATTAACCAAGATAATATATTTGAAGCACCTAGCTCAGTGCCTGACACATAGCTGGCACCCAATAAATGCCAGTTTCCTTTCCCTCCCCGATCCCCCTGCCCGGCCTCTGCCAACACCAATGGGCAAACAAATTTGGCAGGTCACCTCTCAATTATCTGACGGTCCAGAGCTCAGCCTCTGCACCTTTAAACTGCACATGCTGTGGATTACAAAAGACAGGAAGGAGGAAGATGAGACAAGGTAGGATGGGGGTGGGTGGGCAGCCGAAGGGTACAGAGGGGAGTCTCAGCATGAGACGGGAGAGCTTAAGGCCCGGAGCATCTCAAAACAAGTGCACAAGAAACTTGTTAAGAACAGCTGGCCCCTGGGTGGGGCGGGGGTAGGCTCCAGACTCAGAGCCTGGTTTCAAGTGGGTCCTTCCCACCAGCCTGTCTGGGCTAGAAGCAGGGAACCTGATATTTACATGCTTCTGCAGATGTGTCCCAACAGCCTGCCTGCCCTACCACGGTGCTGGAGGGGAGGAATAATCGCACCAAGGCCGAGCTCCCCGTGGAGAGCCAGATGACCTCAGTGCTTCAGTGCTCCAAACGGAGGGGGTGGGGTGGGCTATGCGTGCATGTGTCTGTGTGTGTGCGTGCGTGTGTCTGTGTGTGAGCATGCATGTGTGCATGCAGCTCCAGCCCCTAGCAGACGAGGCTGCAGGCCTGGGTTGACAGGGATGCAACATCTGGCCAGCTGTGAGCCTGAGCCAGACGCACGCCGGCCAGATGTAGGGCAAGCTCCCCTGGGTGGGGGCCGCACAGGAGGGAGTCATAACCTCATTGTACGGCCTAATCCTGAACATACTACTCTGGAATATGTGCGCCATCAACGGTATCGCCATTAAAAAAAAAAAGAAAAAGGCCTCAATAAAGAGAAGAAGAAAGAGCAAGTCCTTGAGAGTCCCAGCGGCCTCTGACACACTTTCTGGGGGAGGGGACAAGTGGGGAGAGAGTCTGGACCAGCACTTACCCCTGGGCCCTAGCAGCGCCTGAGCTTGGGGAGAGCAGAGGGCTGAGCCGGGAGGTGTATCTCCCACCCTGCAGAGAGAGCTGCTGAAAGCTCAAAGCCCTGGATGTGGCCACAAAGAGCCTTTGTGACTGACGTTTAAGGGTTAATGGATCTGGGGGAAGGGGGTGCCTGAGTCTGGGAAGCGCTAGAAGAAGTGAGCCAGAGAACAACTCTGGGCCTCTTTCCCTGGCCTTCCTGAAACTAGGTATTCTGGATGCTTCCAGCCGGGAGAACACTAGAATGAATGTCTACTCCTCTCCTCTCCACTGTCCCCACTCCCATCTGCACTCCGCCCCCAACCCCCTATCCTGAGAGAACCAGCCAGACAAGCCACAAAGACTCAAAGCCAGGATATCAGGGCTGGGCTGCCTTGCTACCTGGGGGCATTGGGCCTGGGCCCAACCAGCTTTTCTGGAACAATGACAAGGTGCGGTGGTCACAGCAGGCTTTCTGGAGGATACGGGGTCTCAGAAGATAAGAGGGATTTAGCTACATGATGAGAAGAGGACAGGACCTGTCCTATTCAGCTAAGGAGGGCCTTGGGCCCCTGAGAAGCTGAGGTGGAGAGGGAAACACAGAGAAAGGAAGAGTGAAAGAGAAAAATCACATGAGAACCAGGACCTCAGCGCCCCTGTGGCCCCAGCCCTTTACCTGACAGTAGGGAGAAAGAGAAGAAAAAGGTGTAGAGAGCAGGAGGAGACTGTGAGAGGGACCCCAGCAATGGGCTTGCAGGCACTTGGCGACCCCCCAACCCACCCCAGGCAGCTTTCCTGCCCTGGAAATGCAAAGGGAGCCAGAAAGAATGGGCAGAGTTGAGGTCAGGTAAGTCTAGCTGGACAGTCGTCCAGCAGGAGAGAAGGGGAGGTGGTGGCTGGAAGCTGATGAGGAAGGAGACCCAGGGAGGCTGGGAGGCACGCAGAAGCAAGGAAGGGGCCGCCCAGGGTTCTCTCTGTCCACCTCCTACGTGTTCGAGGCAAGCACAACTGCTTCTCATTAGCAAAAGTGACCGTGGAGGAGAAATCCAGCCCAGCCCAGGTCACGGTCACAGCCCTGAGCAGCCAGCCTCAGCCAAGCCAGAGAGGAGCTGGCTGGGGCCCCAGGAGACCTGCAGCTGCTGTCCAGCCCTGGGGTCCCTGGGCCACCATGTCAGCGCTGTCGTGGGCAGTGATGAGAGGGAAGGATGAAAATGGCTGGAGGAACAGGGAGGGAGGGGAGTTATGCCAACACCCTCCTTCTGGCCGCCTTGCCTGTTTTCTTCCTCCTAATTCATTCATCAACATCACGGCCAAATCCGACCCCACCAATCTCCTGCTGAGAAAGCGGCAATGGCTTCCCAATGCCTAAATCAAGACAAACTTCTGAGCCCAGATGTAAAGATTCTCTGTGATTTAGCTCCCCTGGACCTCATCAATCCTCACTCCCATGGCTCCTGAACCAAGCCCTCCACTCCAGCTACTCTCCGAAAAGGTCCCCACGTGTATCCTGCCAAGTCCCTCTGTATCTTTACTCTCGCAGTTTTCTTAGCACTAAATGTCTTTTCGTCTCTACGAACTCATTATTATTCTCCTTTTACATTCCACTCATCTGCAAAATTGGGAGAGTGATAATGCCCACCTCATAGGGTTTTTGTAAGGATAAAATTAGAAAGCGCTTGGAACGGAGCCTGGCACTGAGTAAACATTAGCTATTCGTATTATTCTATTCATTCCCCTTCTAGTCCAAGCCCAAGTTCTACCTTCTCTACAGAGCGCCATCTCCCTGACTTGCCCACCCGTGACTGTCATCACCCCCCTTCTTGCATTCACCAGCTCAACTCACTTCTGTTCAAACGATGTGTTTGGCGCCCTACACAATGCTAGGCACCATTCTGGGCAGCAGGGAGGAAATGGGGAAGAAGGCAGTTCTCCTGCCCTCAAAGAGCTTACAGCCTGGAGGGAACCAAATAAGCAAAAGGCAGTTACGGGAGGGCATGCAAGTGCTGGGCTCAGACTACCTACTCACAGGGCACCATGGGAGCCCAGAGGCAAGACTAGCACTGAAGATCAGGGAAGGCTTCTCAGAGGAGGTGATAAACAAATTGGCATCTGAAAGCTGAACAGGAGTTAGCACGGCGAAGGGAGGGAGAGGTGTTGCAAACAGTAGGAACAGCATGAGGCGAGGAAGAGGGCGATGGATTTGGAAAGTGCAGTGAGCTCAGTAGGGTTAAGCATGGACCGTGAGGAGGAACGGTGAAAGCTGAGGCTAGAGAGGTTTGGCAGGAGCAAGATCTGGAAAGGCTGCATGAGCTGAACTAGGACACTGGGGCCGAGGCCTGTGGGTAACGGGGAGTCATGGGAGGGGCTGTGCTGCTCACTTTGGCCCTTACCATATGTGCCTGCAACTATTTTTAACTGTTTCATGTCTGTCAGAATTGTCTCTTAGGAGATTTACAACCTGGCACCTTCTCACATGCCTTTTTTCAATGAGATAGAATATAAGCAAGTGGATACCTACTAGATGCTCCTTGAGGGCAGCAAGGACTGCGCCGGGCTGTGCACAGAGCAGGAGCTCAGCGCATGTCTGGGACCAGGTGGTGTAGCAGGGCTGCTCTGCAGCTCAAGGGGGGGCGTGTACCGTGGGTCAGCACCCAGCCACAGGCAGCCTGGGGACAAGCCACTCAAATGCCCCAACACACGGTTTCTTCGTCTCTGCCGCCTGTCTACCTGCCTACCACACATGAGCATGCAGGTGAAAGCTCTGCAAAGGTGCACCGAAGGAGGAAGCAGATGTTGAGACAGAGGAAGGCTGGACCCCACTGCGGGGCTGGCTCTGGAGGCTGAGGAAGGGAGCCCGAACCAAGAAGAGCAAGAAACAAATGTGTGCCTCTCAGCAACCCACCACCCCATCCACGGCGCCCTCTCTGTCCATTTCTCTCTCTCCAGCTTGTGGGAATCACAGTCGACCCTGGAAGCTGCCTAGTCGTCCTTCCCCCAACACATACTGCAGTGACTGGGGACCTGAAGAAGTCAGGTTACCGGCTCTGGGAGGTCCTTGTCCTGACCAGTTAGCACCTCCACCAGGAAGCCTTTCCTGACACCCAACTCACAGTGCTCTCTCCCTTCTCTGACTTTCTGCACTTCCAGGTAGCACCATTCGTGAAGTACGTGACTGTGACTTCCCTCTAAGGGCTCTCAGACCTCACAGGGCCCCTCCCACCCTCAAGATTCTAAGCTCCTTGAGGGCAGGACCCAGCTGTTGCCTCTCCAGCATCCTCCATGGTCCTCATCATGGGCTTCCCAAAGGTGTTGGGTTGCTGGTTCCTGTTTCTTCCTCTTTGAAGCTGAGGGAAAAGATCTGGGGGTCTGGATGGTCCAGAGCTGGGTCCCAGGGATGGAGAAGGAGAGAAGAGTGGCCTCTCCTGACGTACACGCACTCCGCTTTCACCAGGCGAGGGCCATAAACTGGGAGCAGTGGTTATGTGACTGTCAGATGGAAAAGCTAAAGCAGCTGGGCAGTAAGTGTCGAAATCCCAATCGGCAGGGTGTGGAAGTTCCAGAAGACGAGGTGACGAGGCAAGGCGGGGAGGCCACCAGCTGCCCAGGAAGAAATTTAAATGCACTACAGGTTCCAGTGCCGGACAATGGGTCTAAGGCAAGGCCCACTCCAGGCAGCTGCCCCCAACCCCTCCCCAGCTTCATGGTATAGTGGGTGTGCCCAGGGAAGCACAGCTGAAAAATGGGCTACCATCTGGAGAAGATGACAGGGTCTGGAAGACAGTGCCACCAAAGGCCTTCTCCTTGAGGCAATTAAGGCAGGCCTCATCAGCACTTTGAAATGAGCATCTGGCTGGTTCCAGATGTGGAACCAGATGGGAGAAAATGACATCCTGGCATTGACTGGTAGGCAAGTTCAGGGTCCATCCTCCACCCTTCCAGCTGGCAGGGCCTTCTCAAGGTCTTTCTGTCCATGCCCCTGCCTGCATATCTCTCTTGGTCTCCTATCCCCAGCTGCAAGAGTCTCTTGGTTGTCCAAGTGACTCCTGATGTCTGGCTTTGGTCCACCCCAGAATCAGTTTATTCTCTTGTTCCGTGAAGATGGGAACTAGCTGGTCACCATTGTGTGTGTGCGTGTGTGTGTGTAAATATGTGTGTATATATGTGCACATTCACACAAAGAGTCCTGAGAACACAAGGTCAAGTCAGATCCCTGGCCCTGAAAGGGGCGTTGGAGAGGATGTAGCCCTGTTCACTTGCTATTCAGGTAAGGACACGAAGAAGAAGGGAGGTCTGCCATGTAGGAAGCAGGGAGTGATCGATCAGGTTGACTTAGATCTGGGGCATCAGGCTTCCAAAGGTCTCTCCGCACTGGCACATTTCCCCCACCCCACTCCAGCCCCGCCCAACACACCCAGCTCCAATGCTGTCTTGATCTGCAGAGTGAAGAGGGCCGGTTTCCTGGCATTGAGGCTCTCACTGTCCAGAGCTGCCAGTGTTGATATGCAGATGTCAGAGGGAGGAGAAGCAATTGAAGGATGGAATGTCCTCTTCCAGGTTGAAGCAAGCAGGATTAAGAAGAGCTTGAAAGAAGCCAAGAGGGATTTGGGAGAGGGGGAAGATGAGAGAAGAGAGCCCCCAGACAATGGGTTCTGAGGGGTGTAGCCCAGGGAGCGTGGCCCGATGGGGGAGGGTTCCCTTGCTCAGCCAAGAGAGAGCCCCTCATTTCCTCTGGACACTTGAGCCATCACCACTTCATGCCTCAGGACACAGCCCTCTATTCAGACCCCTGGTGGGTCCTGGGACTCCAGAATCAGTGGCTGCTCAAAACTATAAAGTGTCTCCTGGAGGTTTCCTGGGACAAGGACCTCAAACATAAGCTTTCCAAAGACAGGTTCACTTCACCTTACAAAGCAGTGTAAGGCCTGACTCCAACTTTGCTCAGGCTCAGCCCCTCAGGCTGCGAAATAGGCAAAGGCCACCCAGGGTGGCAAAGGAAACAGCATCTTTAGGCAGAAGGCGTGGCCACCTCGCTCCTGAATCACCCCATGTGAGCTACAATTTGAGACTGGGGGTCTACCCTGGCTTTCTTAGGAGGGGCTGCTGTTGAGAGGTGAGGTCCAGCAAGCAGAGAAAGAATGCAGAGCTTTTTCAAGCGTCAATGATTTTCTGAATTTGAAACCTCTTTTTTCCAAACTTTGCAGAGCACATACTGTACAGTCCCCTTCATTAGGGATTAATTACTAGCCAAGTCTGAAGTCTTTAGAGTTGTTTGGGAGTTATTTGAGCTGAAACAGAAAACATAACGATGTTGTTGTTTCTTCTAAATGGAAAAAGAATATCTTTTGTGGGTGTCTGCAATGCTTACCAACAGCTGAAGGGGTTTTTACTCTATCTTTCCAAAAATCGTTGCTCCAGGCCATGACCAAACATGGAAAAAGTGACCAAAAAAATAAAAATCCCCAAACCATGAACTTTTCAGAAAGTTACAAATAGCTGAAATAGAAGCATGTAATAGAAACGGCCAACGGCTTTGCCTAGCACAATTTCCCAGTATTTCCTGGCCACCCACCCACCACTCAAGTCTGCGATACCCAGGCATGTCTCCCTTCTAGGCATCCAAGAACCATGGAGCCAGGCACAGAACTGAGTGCTGGGGAAGATCTCAGCACTGGTTTATCATTCTCATTTCACAGGTGAGGAAACCGAGGCCCATCAGAGGGCATAGTGACTTGGCCCAGGCCCCAGAGCAAGCTACGGCAGAACCAGATCCCCAGGCTGGCTTTTACCTGGCTGTCATCCCATGCCCAGAAATGTTGCAGGGCAGACCAGGGCAGGGTCTCTGGGCCTTTGGGAAGCCAGGACAAGAAGCCATCTGTGGCTACGCTTGGGCCATGCACGTCACTGAGAGTAAGGTGGGCATTGTAGAGGAGAGGGTGTGGGCTTGGGGACAGAGACAAAGACTTCTTCCCTGTCTTGGAAATGGGGGTGGCAGGCTCTCATGAAGAACACACTGACTATGCTGGCCACTGGCCCAGGTAGCTCCAGAAACCCCCACCCCACCCAAGCTCCTGGACAGCCGGCATGGAGGAAAAAGTGAGTAGGGGATGGTGATGCTGCACCCCTTTCCCTGGATCCCAGGCTCCGATATACCAGAAATTACGCCAAATCAGGAATCTCTCCACGGCACCCCTCTAACCAAGATCCAGGCCAAGGCTTTTGGGACGTCATTCTCCAGACCTATTTCCCCCAAGGAGGAAGAGAGGGGACGGGGGCTCCCCTCTCCTTAGGGCTTAGGTTGGAGTTCTGCCTTGGCACAAAGCGTCTGTCTTAGGTGTGGTCCAGAATGGTAATACAATTTTGAGGTTAAAACTCTGGCACCAGACTGCTGGGGTTTGAATTCTGACGCTATCACTTCCCAGCTGTCTGACCTGAAAGTTACCTAACTTCTCTGTGACTCAGTTTCCTCATCTGTAAACAGAAATAATACTAGCACCTACATCCTCTGGTTCACAGTAACTATTGTTACTGTTGTTATCTGCTCGGTGTTGGCAACTTATGGAAGAGAGAATAAACAAGTGGATACCTAAGAACCCAGAACGTACTTCCTAAGTTGGACAGAACCTGCCCCTTCCCAGCTCCTCCACGAACCTGGAACAAGTTGCTAGGCTCATCTGGGCCTTGGTTTCTCCATTAGTAACATGGGGATAATAGAACCCTTTGCTGTTCTCTCAAGTTCTTTGAGAGGCTTGGATGAAAGGCACCAGCATCGGGGTGAGATGCTCCTATTACAGCTAATGACAGAACCAACGTGCTCATAAACTGCTGCCCGGCTCTGACTCAGGCTGTTTACAGTTCTAGGCCTTGCTTGTGGGGAGGCCCGGGTGGGTCTGTGGTCGGGGGACGGGGGAGCCCTGGCCGGTGCCTTCACCTGCCCTACTGTATTAGTGCATCTGCTGTAACCTAGCTTCCTGCAGGCTTCCTCTCCCTGGGTTGAACCCCTCCTGCCCGGTCTCCCTGAGAATCCCAGCACTCCTCACCCCAACGTCTGCCCCCTCCCCTCCTACCAGGACGCAGGCTCCAGCCCTGCGTGTGACACATCGCTCCAAAGGACAATGAAGCCTGTTTAGACACATGTGGAAGCCATGGTCTTAGGCTGCTGCAGCCAGAAGAATAAGACACTCCCCAAGGCCAGGCCCTCCCTCTCCCACCAGCCCAGGGACAGTGACCCAGAAGGGGATGATCAGCATGGGGCTGGACTCCCTCTGTGACCTCAACATCTGGTCAGATGCTGCAGGTCCCTCCCTCCTTTGGGGAGCTCCTAATGGGAGGCTGACCAGGGAAGGGAGGTTTTTGTAAATAAGACCCCCTCCAGAAGGCCCTGCCGAGCCATTCCTGTTATGTATCACCAGCTCAGTTTCTAGACTGAGGATGGCCCCCTGGTTCCTTCTGAGAATGAGAACTGGAAGTGAAGGGGGGGGTTGGTAAAGCCAAAAAGGAGCTGATGCCAGGCCATCTCCAGCCCCCTAAAAGAAGAGCTCTTTTCTTGGCAGTTCAGTCCAGTTCCAGGAAACCTGTGCAATAGCCTCTGTCCTAACCTTAGCACTGGCCTGGGAACATGCAAACCCGTCCAACCTGGACCCCAGGATGACTGGGGGCCAAGGCAGCCCTAAGCAAACATCCCTTGGCCTCCCAAAGTGCGTGCTCCTCACCAAAGCTCTCGCTTTCCTGACCAATCCAACAAACAAGTCACTGGACAGACGGATGGCCAGATGGCAGGAGGTACTGGCAACAAGGGCCACCAGCACGCCTCTCCCAATCTAGCTGTCTCTCTGGCCCCAAGAACTAGTCCTTGACCCCCCAGCATCCTTTCCCCCCTCCACGTTCCCTCAAGCTCCTGTTACTCCCAAGACTAGCCCCTGATAGTCCTTCCTTCCACCAATGCTACTAAGCCCCTATGGCAGACCACGTGGCAGACACTGAGTTAGGGATATGCTAAAGCGAGCATAGAAAGAGGAACATGATGCTGGAGGCAAGATATGGAGGACAGAGTGGGGAGGAAACTGAGCCTCCAATGGGAGATGGGCTGGCCAGAAACCAGCAGGCTTGAACCAGTCAGGACAGAATGAGATACACTGGGAGAAGGTTGGGGAGAGCATTCTAGGCAGGGGTAATGGCACCAGCAAGAAATGGGGGAGGGAAGTCACTTGGGATCTCCAGGAGAATCAGCTCCTACAGGGCACACAGTTTGGGAGGAAATGGAGAGTGACCCCCAGATTATGCTTTGGGGATCCTGAGCAGTGAAGGAAGCGCATAGACTGGGGGTGGGGTGAGGGTGTAGCCAGGGAAGTCAGCACAGATGATCTTCACAGGAACTCCCTGGAGGTAAAAGATAGGGACCTCTTCTTCAGAAATCAAAGCAACCTTTTAGAGATGGGCTCCTCGCCCTTCCCAAGCCCTTGAAGGCAGGGAAGGAACTAAAGGGAAACACTCTTGTCACGATTTAACAGAGAGGGAAACTGAGGCTCATTAGTGCTTAGTCATCTGCCCAAGGTCTTAGAGTAAATCAGCATCCAAGCCATTGGAATATTCTAGATGCCCGGCTGTGGAGGGGTCCTCAAGAGGTCACCTACTCCACCGCTTGCCCCAGGCAGGCCGGATCCCAACAAATGGGGCTTCTGACCATGCTTAACCATGTCCGGAAGCCTTTTTAATTTTTTTTTTTTTATCATCAGTGCCAAGTATTTGTTGAATTCAAATCTAGCCGGAATCCTTCCTGCTGCGGTTTAAACGTACAACTTCTCTGGTTCACAGGCAAGATGGGGCCCTCTCTAGACTTGAAGGGTGTGTTTGGGCTCTACCTCAGTCTTCTCTTCTCCGGGGTCAGTCTCAACAGTTTCTTTCTCTCCAGGCCCAAGCCTCCTGTGATTGACGTGACACGTACACTACGTGCTCGGTAACTATCAAATGATTGAGTGAATGGTGAATAAATGAACAAAAGAGCCAATGGTTTCTAGATAAGCACAAAGTCCTCCATGAATTAGACCCCTCAACACCCCTAAACCTGGCATGATACACATACAGCCGCTGCCCAGCGTAGTCTGGAGATATTCTTAGGCCGTATTCTTACTTTAAAAACATGGTGGGGAGGGGGGAGATAAACTAGGAATTTGGGATTAACAGATACACACTACTATATATATCTTAGGTAAACAACAAGGGCCTACTGTATAGCACACGGAACTCTACTCAATATCTTGTAGTAACCTGTAATGGAAAAGAATCTGAAAAAGTATATATATATATATAACTGAATCACTTGGTTATACACCAGAAATGAACACAGTATTGTAAATTAACTATGCCTCAGTAAAAAAAAAATTTTTTAATTAAGTTAAAAAAATAAATAAAAACATGGGTACCTTCCCTCCTTATCTACTGTAGTGCTTTTCCACCTTCAGAGCCTTTGCTGGGCTGGGGCAACATGTTTTCTCATTGCCTCCTAAGCCCCACGATGCACTTGCACATGACATGTGCACACACAGGTGCTCGTGTGTACAAGTAAAGTATGGGCACCGCCCCCGTGGGCAAACCCATCCCCGTCTTAACCAGGTTGGCATTTCTGCTGGGCTCTTTTGATGAAGAGGGTTACTTCTGCAGACAGCTAAGACCTATGTCCTTACAAATCCTCCTTATCTTCACCCCCACGATGCTGATACACAGAAAGAACTGAGCCCTATACGTACAGGTGCCATTTATGTTCATCATTGCCAGGCACTGTGCCCAACACTGTATACGTATTTTCTCACTTGGTCCCCAGACCACCGTATAGATTATAGAAGAGGAAACCGAGACTCAGGTGAAGTTTGAATGATAAATAACAGAGACAGGCTTGGACCCTGGTCGGCCTGACTCCAGAGCCCACTTATACCTCGGCTGCTGTCCTGCCCCCACCTAGGCCTGGTGGTGAAGGTGAACTTGGCTCTCCCCACTGCACCCTGCCCCACCCCCACCCCAGCATGCAGAACCACATCTAGGTAAGAACACTGCGTCGGAATGATCAGTGGGGCGTGGGGCATTGTTCACGTCCAGCAACTTGTCTTTGTTCAAACTGGTTCCTTTTCTGGATGTTTCCTTTTCTCCTAATCTCAGATTGAAGACCTATTATTTCCAAGCCAGGAAAAAAGAACAGGAGAAAAAAAAAGGGAGCTCTGTTCCAGGAACTGTAACATCTCTCTCTCCATGCTGCCCAGTTTCTCACTTCTCTGATTCTCGGACAAGCCCAGCCTGGCCCCCAAATTTGGCAGGACCATTGGTCACAAAGCCTTGTTAGGGTCTTCTCTTCCCCCATATACCTCCAGGACAAGACTGGGGTGAGAGAACAGGAAGGAGGGGAGAAAAGCAGAGCAAGGAAAGGCAATGGAAAGTAAGAAGTTCTAGCTCCCAGCCTAGCCCTCCGATGTGTACCCTACTCTCTTGGGACTCTACTGTGTATCCCCTTCCTGGCCTAGAGAAGTAGCTCTAGAGAGAACGTGTGGTTAGTCACACACAGAAACACATACACACGCACACACGTGGGTGCCCACACCAGAATGGCAGGCTATTATAAACACACATCCCAGCCTGGGTCTTATTCACAGAGGCAGTCGGAGCCTCAAGAGACACAAACCCCCCTGAGGCTAAGACACATAATTATGAGCACATTCGCTCCCAATCACGTTTCCAACACTGCCATAAACATGTCCTTTCTCTTAAGCACAAACATTGTCACATGCACGCTCGGGGAGTGCAGACCAGGTCTGTCGGCACAGGCCTTTGTGGACGGGCCCAAAGAACAAAGGAGGCTGGAGCTAGACCCTTAAATCAGATGGGTTCTCAAAGTTCATGGGCCTCTTTCTCTCAGCCCCCCACTCCATTCATCTCTGAAGTTCATGAATTGGCTGGGTCCCCTCCAGTCCAGGGAGGGGGCTGGGCCTTTCCCAACACTACCTGTGGCCCCCACCCCAAAGCACAGCCCATCCACCCTGAGCCAATAGAGACCAAGCTTATGCCAGGAAGGATGGTTTGTGGCTGAATGTCAGGAGATGCCACTGTGTCTCCCTGGGACAGAGTGGAGTTTCTAGTCTCAGGCCAGCAGGAGCCCCTAACCTGCAGCTGGAATCCACTGTCCCAGCTGAAGGAGAAACAAAGGTGTCCTGATGCAAGGGAGTTACAACACTAGACACTATACTGCCCGGGGCAGGAACCTGCCACCACCCTGTTAACCCCACAGGGTCAGGCTGGCCATCCAGCCTCCCCACCCAGCTCCACAAAGCCAACCCCGCTTGCTCTGGACACCAGTTGGCAATGCTCCCCTCTAAGACCTCCAAGAGCCAGTATGAGTGACCTGGAGGGGAACTGGGTTGGGGAGACAGGAGCAGCTAGACAGCTCCTTATGTTCCAGGTTGGGTCAGGGGAGAGCACCCCAGAGGGACACCCCAACTCTCAACATGAGTTCACCCAAAACAAAGCCTTCCAAGAAGGCAAACAGCTGTTCAGAGGAGAAAGCAGCCCAGGCCCGCACAGCTGCCAGCAGAGCTGGAGGGCACCGCGTTGCCCAGACCAGGCCAAGGAGCAGAGTGACACGGTCCTCCTGGACAGAGCTGGCACCTGCCACAGGAGGCGATGGCTTTCATGCCATCCACACCGGTCCTGCTGATGCTCCACTATGTCACCAGGAAGCAAACATCTCCAGACCTCAGATAGAAGGACTCCAACACTTCTGGTGATGAATCTGGGCCCTCCTGAAGGCCTCTCCAGCTGCAGCAAAGCAAGGCGCCCCTCTTTCTGCCCAGACACATCTCCTTCCCACCCTGGAGAGCCCTCCATCCCAGATGCACTCAGTGCTAAAAGGGAAAGTTCCTAGGAGGACTCATTAGTACAACTTTTACAGAGGCCAGAACGTAACTCCAAAGTAAACCCAGCAGAGGTGGGAATGTGGGGTTTAAGGCCTCTGCAGAGAAAGAGGTGTGCTGGCCACAGGGGGAGAGAGTATTGTGGGTACAGCCCCTCCTCTTATTCTGTCATAGCACCCAAATCAGCCCATTCACTTCCTTTCTAGGACATATCACAATATGTAACTGTGTTATTTTCATATTCACTTCATATTTGGTTTCCTCCACTAGGATATAAGCTCCATGGGGTTAAGGACCCATGTCTGTCTTATTTACTGTTGTGTTCCAGTGTCAGCACGGTGCTGGGCACACAGGAGGGACTCAGTAATAATTATTGAATGAACGAGTGGTCTCTGCCCACAGAACCTCTGCACACTGAGCTCCATCACCCAGAAACACAGGAGTAAGGTACCTAAAGACTCAGAGGATCCAGATCAGAAATGGCAGGAAGTGCTGCAAGGGAGGCCTGCTTGCTCCTCATCCACCTGTCAGCTTGTACCACACACTCCACAAATCTATCCTGAGCACCTATTATGTGGCAGTGGGAGCTGAGGACACCTCCATGTAATTAAAAAACAGAAACACTGCCCCCTGCGCCCCCAAACTGGCCCCTTTCCTTAAGGAGATGATGCCACTTTGGTAAGGGAGGCCTATCAGGAAACAAGCTACTACAACTCAGTCTGACAAGGGCCATCAGAGACGTAAGAACAGAGGCCCTACCCTGTTCTTTGGGAGCTGGAAGGTTTCCCAGAGGAGGGACATCTAAGATGAGCTCTAAGGAGTGGTGTGAATTAGCCAGCAACGTTGGTGTGCGGGAGGAAGAGGATTTCATAAAAAGGGATCAGTACGTGCAAGAGTCCAGAAGTGAGAGAGAATGTGGCTTAAACAGGGAGAGAAGGGAGTTCCGTGTGTCCAGTGATGGTGAGGAAATGCCAAGAGAGGGGCTGGAAAGGCCCTGGAGGCCCTGGAGGGCCTGGAAAATGGTGAGGAGAGCCACTGAAGAGCTGTAAGCAAAAAAGGAAAAGAATCTAAGCTTGCAATTTAGAAAATTCCCTAAGTCCTCAGAAAAGGATGCTCAGAGCATGCCAGCTCAGGCAGAGGGCGAATGGTCCTCCCTTTATCCCTAATGGATGGGCAGGGTATGGGAGCTGATCAAAAAGAAGCCTGGGAGGAGACAGGGTCGTGCAGGGCACCCAGCCTCCCCCAGTGGCTCAGTCAGTAGATCCTCCTTTGCCCCCTGCTTCAAGAGGTAACCCCTTGGGGGACAGCAGGAGACCTGAGATGCCAGTCACGTGGGAACCGTGTGTGAGGGGCCCCCTTCTGCATGGCCCATGGGGACAGGGTGACAGGAAGAGGAGGCGCAGAGCGACCGTGCAGTCATGGGAGCTATTTAGAGTCAACCTCCTCTCCAGATTCCAAGTACCTTCAAAGACCATTGCCACTGATCTCACATCCTGCTCAGCCCTGGGCTTGAGGCAGAGGCCCAAGAAGTGTTCCTCCTGGGCAGAGGAAGAGAAAACCCCCTCAAGTGCTCTCAGGATACAGATCACTCCCCTCCCCCAAGAGTCCCCCTCCTGAAGAACAAGTCCCCTACTCCTCCTTCCACATCCCACAGCCCACAAAGGCCACAGGTGGCCAAATGCGCCCTCCCACCAGCTCAGAACAAAAGCAGGCAAAGATGCTGCTGCCGTGTATGCAGTGGGCCTGGAAGAAAACAGTCAGTGACCCAGTGTGAAGAGAAGCAGAGACACGTGTAAGGAGAGGCTGGTAACTCAAGGCCTCATCAGAGACGTAGAAGACCTGAGCTTTTAGTCAGAGATCAGTCACCAACCTGTCGTGTAACTTTGGAAATTTTTTCAACCCTGAGCCTCGATTTTCTTACCTATAAAAGGAAAGCTGGACCATGTGATCTCTCAAGTCCTTCCAGTGCTTTGATCGAGGGGAGAGGAGGCTGTGTGGACCCCCAAGGCGTCTAAGGGAAATGTCTTGTGGTTTCCTGGTGGGCACCGGCACCCTCCTGTCAGGCCTTCCCACCTCGACAAAATACCAAGCCAGGGCCCACGATCACCATGTCCACTAGACTGTGTGAGGAGGGGTTAGAAGGGAGGACGTGGAATCAAGAAGCTAGAAGCAGCTGTTGACAGAATACAAAAAGAAAGGGACTCCATTGGTCTGGGCCCTGAGCTGAGAGGGCCTGGGTGAGTGGGAGCTAGGGCCTAGAGCCCCAAGAGTCTAGGAGCAGCCCAGGATTTGAACAACCTCCCCACAGAGAAGAGGCCTGTAGAACTCATCATTTATCCGGCTCTGCAAGCCAGCCCCGGGCCGTTCTCCTAGTTGTGTGAAGGGAAGAATGTGGTAGATCAACGCAGAAGGGGGAGGAGGGCCAGCAAGACAGCAGCAGCTTCCCTCCAAGACCTGCAGGGATTTGGAAAGAGGAAGGAAGGCTGGAAAGGGCAGGAGGGGTGGCTGCCAAGCTGGAGCATCCATCAGCCATCCACATGGGAATCTCCATCCCACTAACGTGCAGCGAGGGCCTGCTCCCGCCAGGCTGTATCCTAGATGACACCCTGATGAGCAACAAGGTAAATTCCCTGACAGGCCAGGACTCAGACAGCAGGGCCACCAAGAGCCTGCCTCCACCGCCTCCACAAGGCAGCAGGGGCATCGGCAGGCCCTAAACTGGGAGGGAAGCAGGAGATCTCTAGGGGCACCTACAGCCAGGTTAGGCTTTCCAGGAGGCCTTGGCCCAGGAGGAGGGGGCCCCCTTCCAGAGGGCAGGGCAGCATCTGAGACACAGCCTGCCCCGCCACCTGGTGGAGAAAAGAGGAAGATGCTGGAGACGGTGCTCAGCCAGGTAGTGCCCTGCCACCTGGTGGAAAGCTGGGGCGGAGGGTTCCGGAGCTCCCGAAATCAGCCCCAGCGGCCGACCACCCAGAATCACTCAGCCCCTAGGCAGCCTGCTGTCCCAGGCTACAGTAGGAAGGGTGCAGCCTTCTGGGGCGTGACCCCGGTCCTTACGTCATTTGGGAAGAGACAGAGCTCATTTACATGAAAGATTAGACAATACAATTACACATGCTCAATCATTCAGTTCAGCTCATTCACCCATCCAACCACCCATTCATCTATCTAAGGAGTCAAATACTTCAGAATCTCTTACTAGATGTAAGGTGCTGTGGAGATTATGCAGGGGAATAAATTACAAGGCTTGATCCCAGCCCTCAGGGAGCTTAAGCTCTATTATCCTTATCCAAACAAGGCGTTTTTCCCAAAGACTTTCACATATATCATCTCCCTTAATCTTTGTAAAACCCAGAGAGATACATATTTTTATTCCCATCTTACACATGAAAACACTCAAGCTCCAAGGAGTTAAATGATTTGTCCAAAGTTTCACAGCTGGTAGGTGGCAGAGCCTAAATAGAAACCCAGGGTTTTTCATTTGTTAAACAAACATTCCTCCAGTGCCTGATGTATGCCAGGCACTGTGGCAACAAAAATGAATGAGAAATGACCCTTCCCCAAGGGGTGCTCACAGTCTAGTGACTGACAAACAAAGACACCAAGAAATATACACAGGATATTGGGCAGGGCTAAGGGCAGAATTTTATACAAAATTCTCTCTACAGCATGAGCAAGAAGAGCTACAACTTTAATAAGGATAATAATAGCTACCATTTATTTAGAGATTACTATGTGCAAGGCACTGTGGTCAGTGCTTTATATGAAGTAACTCACTTAAGCCCCTGCAGGTGGGGGAGAGGCAGTGTTAATCCTACTTTGCAAATGAGGAAACTGAAAGAAAGAAAGGTTAAATAACTAACGGACAGGGCCAAGATGCAAACCAGCCAGGCATTCTGGCTCCAGAGCCTGCACCCTTGACCATTATACTGTACAGCCCCGAGGTAATGGCAAATGATTAGCATGTGCCCCTGGACTGATCTGGGGGAGAATGAGGAGAACTCGCTGGAACAGAGGCTCAGAGGCTGTGTCAGGTTTCAGACCCAGGAAGCAGACTCTGGCCCTGAGGCAGTGCTGGGAAAGGACCATTCTGATTTAACACTCCAAGATTAGGGCCAACATGCTTGACTTTTAATGACCCGTGATGACTCTGAATAGTCTCCTACAGATGTTCTGAAGTGAGTTCTAGATCTGGCAGAAGGAAGTAAGGAATGAGAGCTATCTTCAAAAGGAAAGACATAAGACCAGGGGGTGGAAGTTCAGGGGAAGCAGGCAAGGCACGATCACTAGTTGCTGGAGGTGCTAGAAGGGCAGTTTCTATACAGGGATCTTAGTGTCCCTTCCAATGCTGAGATGCCACACAGGCTTCTCCCTTGCTTCCTCCCTTTCTTTACAAACATGCATTGAGTCAACCTTATGCTAGACAACAGAGATTTCAGAGATGACTAAGACACAACACGTGCCTTCAAAGATTTTAGAGTTCAGTGGGGGTAGTGAGCCTTTAGACCAATCTCAAATGACATATGATGACCTTTGGCTTACCGCATTGACCTCTCAAACAGGAAGGGAGAGGGCCATATGTGCCCTTTCTATCTTTATTGGAACAGTTCTATACCTCCAGTTAATATTTGAACTTAATACTGAAAACCAGTTACGCTATCATGACCTAAGAATGGCGATATAAATAATAACATAAAAACAACTAACATCATTTTACTGTGTACAAGGCAGTGTACACCACACCTAACAAGCATGATTTTTACTTGGTTGTGCTGGCAAAAGTTCAAAGGCAAACTTAATAATCCTTCAAGGTCCTAAAGGGCTCTACCGAAAAAGGGTGTCTGCCTGTTCTCCACATTCTCTAAGTCATGCCATGGGATAATGGTTTGATATTACAAGATTGGCCTAGCCATAAAATAGAACATTCTGGGAACAAGATGGTCCAAAACGCTGGAATAAAATACCAACCAAGGCTGTGCTGTCTCCTTCTTTGGAAGACGTAAAAGGACATGGATTTCCATTTGGTTCTAGTGGTAAAAGGAAGGGAATAGAGGGGATGACCTGGTTTGGATAAGGTCTGGGCACATGGCCAGACCTTTAAGACTTGGTTGATAAAAGTCTACATAATAAGGAGGTGGCCTTCATAGGACCACCAGGACTAGAGCAATGTCCCTACCTTGACTGGAAGGACACTCAGAGAGAGGCACCAGAAAATGCAGGCAAGGCTTATTTGAGTCCTGCCCTGAATAAGAGCCACCACAGAGTTCTAAGCTCCATGCCCCACTCCAACCCTCCATGTTCATGTCCACGTCCATGGGCCCCCTGCTTCCGCCTATGCCTCCATGTCTCTCCCTAACTATTCCAGCCCTGTGTCCCTCTGCTGGTCTGATCCTCTCTGCAGTACCTCTGGGGCCATCTTCTCCTCCAGCTTTCAACCCCTGCCGGGAGCAAGGAAGAGTGGGGGTGGCCATGGCAGGGAGCGGTGGGAGGGTTGAGAGGGTGTGCATCCCTGGGAGGCAACCCCAAGTGCTAAAACGCAGAGAGAAACGGCGGAGCGAATCTGTTCATTCAACCAAAGTAGACTGTGTAAAACCTGATGGGGACTCCTTAGTCTGCACTCTCCACAACATATTTCCAAACGTGTTTGCTTCAGACTTAACAATGAAGACAGTCTCCGTAACCAGTTTTTCTTTTTTGGTCCCGAAGTTTTGAAGGTTAATGTATCTCCATCCTTCTTAGAAGGAGCACATGGCTGCAATACCACCATCCTGGAGTTTTCCTGACCCTGGTTTCTCTAACATGGGGAGAAAGGAAGTTGATCCAGCCCTGCCTTTGGGCCACAGTGAGGATAACCTCACATGCCTTCAGCCACCCCGGATGCCAAGCGTTATGGCACTTATACAGTTTCCTGAGAGCTCCCAGCGGTCGCACCAAATTTAATCTAAACACGCTGCATCCCTCGTGATCTCTCCACCTGCCTCAGCTTTGATGTGGCACCTATTTTTCACTGGCTGGTAAGTCTCTGTTTCTCAGCATCCAAATCGCTGGGATTGGAGTAGGAAAAGAACTAGGTGGGCATCTGTTTCACAACACGTCCATCCTTAGGAGGCAGCTGACAGGGAGCAGACTGTGCCTGCCATTCTTTCCGCAAACTCTATGCTATGGCCACAGGGGACGGCAGGGAGGAGCTATGGCCCCGATCCAGAAGGAAATTAAATCGCCTCAAATTAGGTCAAACACACCTTTGGCACCAAAGGAAAAACTGGAAGACAGCATGTTTCCCTTCCAGTTACAAAACCAATGTATAAAAATCAAGTGCTTTCCTGTATATGAACAATATACAATTAGAAAATACGATGAAAAAAAATCCCATTAACAATGTCAATAAAAACATAAAATGATAGGAATAAAGTTAGTAAAAACATACAAGATCTACCAATAGAAAACTATGCTCTAGTTCTACTAAAGGAAACAAACAAACTGAAAGATATGAATTGATAGAAAAATGTAGTACTTTACAATGTAAATCTTCCCAAGTTAATCTCTAAATTTAACACCATTCCAATCAAAATCCCAAGAGCATAATGATTCTCAAATTCATCTGAAAGAATAAACATATGAGCATAGCCAAGAAAAACATCAATACAGAAAAACAACAAAAAAAAGGGAACTTGCACTGTCAGATATTAAAATGTACTACAAAGCTACAATAATTTAAAAGTGTGGATCAGGCTTCAGAATAGACTGATCGATAGAACATTTTATAAAGGCGAGAAACAACTGCAATGTCTAACAGAGGCTTCATTAAGGGTGCCAGTGCTTATATAAAATGTAATATTATAAATACACACAGGATGAAAGTGACATTTCATATTGTCCAATAACACTGCTGGGATAACAAGTTAACTAAATTTTTTAAATACCATACTTATTATACACAAAAATAACTTGTGGATGGTTAAAAGATTTAAATGTTAAATAAAACACTAGAACATTTATGTGGATGTTTATGTAACATAGGTGTAGAAAAGACTTTCTAAGCTTCATCAAAAGGCAGTCCAAAAATAAATATTGATGCTTATTGATGCTTACTACATTAAAAAATGTAAATCTTCTGTGTCAAAGAATGTCACAAAACTAAAGGCAAATAATAAAGTGGAAAACTATATATCAAACAAAATAAAGGTTAATACTCTTGAGATAAAAAGAACCTTGTAAAACAATGAGAAGATAAATACCTCAATAAAAGACTGGGTAAAGACATAAATGAAATACAAAATGCTAATAAACATATTAAAATGTTCAGCCTACATAGTAAGCAAAGTAAATTAAAATAAAATAACATTCTACATATCAGATTTGTAAAGGTGGAAAAAGCACATTGGCGAGGCCATGCAGAAATGGGCACTCAAATACTGGTGGTGGAGGTAAATTGGTATAATCTTTCTGAATTATAATTTAGCAAGAGGTATCAAAAGCCTTAAAATGTACATAACTTTAGTCCCTACTGTTCCATCTGGGAATTCATCCTAAGGAAAACTTTATCTAGAAGCACAACTGGCATAACAAAAAATTGAAAACAAACTTAATTTCTAATTATAAATAATTGATAAAATAAATTATAGTTGTATTTATAAAATGAAATATCATGTGACCTTTTAAAATGATGGCACAAAAATACAACTATTGCCACAGAAAGATGTTTCTAATATACTTCTAAATGAAAAAAGGGGCAAATTATGAAACAATAGGTACTGTATGGTCCCGTTTTTTAAAAAAATTGTTTAAACAATTTTTTATACATAGCAGAAGGCCTGGAGAAATTTACTCCAAAATGCTTAGTTTTGTTGATGTTGGTAAGATTTTAAGTGTTTGTTATTATTTTCTTCTTTTTGGTCATCCGTATTTTCTGACTTTCCTATACTAAGCTCTTCTTGTGTAATTTTTAAATTTAAAAAAAAGAGAAAAATTAGGAGCCCCCGGCAATTCCTAGATATCCAGCGCTCTCTGGCCCTGTTTGATCTGGGAGATAAAAAGGCTTCATTAAGGAGAAATGATCCCATGGCTCAGAAATATATACCTCCCATCCCGAATCGCTTCATTCCAGTTCCTCACTTGGGTTCCTCCTCCTCATCAAAAGAACTGCCACAGTCTATAACGTGGCAAGGACTCAGCCTTCCCCCCTTTCCTCTTCCCCTCCCCCCATTCCCAAAGTGAGGACACACCACAGGCAACACGGTACTCCAAAAGGCATGAAGCACATGGGTCGCTCTGAGCCAGGGGAAGGGGAGAAGACCCTGGGCCAGCAAAGAAGGGATCTGGGTTGGGTCGGCAGCACATGAATCTGAGTGTCATGAGCTGCCACCTCGACAGTAAAACAGCAATGGGGGAGGTAGCAGAGATCGGGGCTCCCTGAAGGGCTAGGGGCAGAAGCAAGGCAACCACACGGTCAGCTAGGGTCATAATTATATATTTTTTAATAGAATAATTTACCAATAGCCTTTTCCTGTCAGTCAGAGACTAAATTAAACATTTCACAATCCAGCCTCCTCTTCTTCCCCAGCTGTCACCACCCTCAACTTCTCTTCTCCACACCAGCCTCAGAAATGGCCTAATCCTCAGGACCAACTGTTCTAAGCACCAAGGCCTGGGACAGCGGCTCTCTAAATGGGCCCTCACTGGGGGCTCCTCCCCTTAGGGGGCCTTGGCTGCCAGGCCACAGGTCTAGGCCTCTTCCTTCCTAAATCCAGAGGGGGACAGGCCCACGGAATGACTCCTTAGGCGTGGTTAGTGTTCCTTGGATGTGGAAAACCCATTTCCTGGTCTGTATGTGAGCTAAGAGCCTCCTAAGTGGGCTGGCAGCCAACCTCCCTCTGGAAAAGAGGTTTCTTGAACACAGATACACAAGCGCCTCATGGGTGTGTTACAAATGTCTATTTATCATGTGCACCACCTAGGTATGGATGTCCAGGCCACCCTCAGTAATATACTAATGTCCCTGAACCTCCCCATTCTTAAATCTCTTGGAATCATTCGGCCAATTCTAACCCCAGGCAATCAGTGGACTTGGAATCAAAATCAAGTCCAGCCTCTCCGGTGCTGTGCCTTCCAGTGAAAAAAGGAAAAAAAGGACCTGGTCTAAACACCTTTCCCAGCACTGCAAGAGCTCACAGTGAGCTCCCTTTGTCTCTATTCTGCTAGCGCCTGGGGCCTCAGAGGCACAGATGGGAACCTCCTGCTAGAGGAGTTGACCCATCTGTGTGGCGCAGCCAGGCCTCGCCTTCTGCCCCGGTCCTGCTGTCATGCAGGGCCTGCTCTCACCACCCCCACTGAGCCTAGTATCCAGGACTCCAGGCTGGTACACAGCACTCAAGCCTCTCTGTGGAGAGCCAAAGAGGCCAACACAGAGCCACTTGCCAGGTCTGGGAGGTGCCCTGCAGGGGAACCCCCTGGACGGTCCTCCTCACTCCACAGGGGAGGTGGCCCTCAAGGGCCCAAGGGCCATCTGGGGAATATCAGACAGCACCAAGGCAGGCTGGCTGGGGCAGTCAGGGCTGGGCTGGGTCTGTCCTGCCAAAGCTACAGGCTTCCTTTGCAGCTGGTGGAGAAAGAGCTAAATGGAGAAGCTCAACACACTCCCCCCTCCACCTCAGTATGTGAGAGCAAAGCCCCCTGTCTCCTAGAGCTGCACTGCTTCTCAGCAACTGGTACTTTCTGACTACTTGGCACTCCAATAGGGCAACAGACCTCAGAGTCAAAAAAAGAATGATTTTTAGAGCTGGAATTAAAATCAGTCTACTATTCAAACAAATCCTAAAAATAACTACCGTTTGTTAAGTATTTATTTTGGGTTTAATGTTTACATAAATTATTACATTTAATCCTAAGAACAGCTCCATGAGGTTGCTATCCTTATATTTTCCCTATATTACAAATGTGGAAATGGAGACACAGAGAGATTGAGACTTGTCCAAGGTCACCAATTTGCAAGAGGCAGGCCAGGTCTATATGACTATCAAGCCCATGTTCTTCCCCACTTGGAGACACTACCTCTGGGATCCTGACAAGTCACCCTTTATAGGAACAAATTCTTTGCGCAGTGCTTGTCCTCCTCAAAGAGTGGGTCTCTTTTATGTTTCAGGAAAAATATTGTTCAGAGTGGCTTCCCTAGAGGCCTTATTCCCGAAGGCTCCTGGACTAGTTAAGGGCAATAAGCTCAAATACAGAGCCGACAGCCTTGGGGTCTTGACTTCATGGACAGCCAGGTGGTTCAATCTTATACAATGACAGATCTATCACACCCATCTGCAGGCTCATTTCCCAGATGCCAGTGACACTCTGTGCTTGGGAAGCAGAACCCACCTCCTTCCCAACTTTCCCACCAGCAGCCCCCAGATCCTTTGGACAGGGCTCTGGGATAGACCCACAGGGTTGCAGAAAGTCAGATGCAGAAGAGACCCAGGGTCATTAATCTGATCCTATCAGCCCACAGATGAGAAAGCTGAGGCTAAAGGAGGAGCAACTGAAACACAGTCTCCTGGCATCCTCTTATCTTTCCCATAAACTTAAGCCTTACGAGCAGGGCCAGATGTTCGTGCTTACGTGTATAATTCCCTTCCTAGAAGCAGGAGTCAGGGGATGAGAGAGAGGAAGAGATGCATAAATAGTTGAGGGCACTACATGGGGGTGAGGGAGACCACAGTTCAAATGCTCGCTTGGCTTCTGCACAGCTCTGTGATCTTGACAGGTTACTTAATCTCCGTGCCTCACTTTCCTCTTCTGTAAAAAAGAGATATTAATAGTGCCAACATCATAGGATTGGTCCAAGATTTATCAAATAATGTATAGCCCAGTGCCTGGCTCAATTACACAGGAGTAATAAGGAAATCTGAATAAAAGATAGGCTTTAGTTAATGATAATGTGTCAACATTGGTTCATTAATTGTAACAAATGTACCATACTAATGTGAGATCTTAATAATAGGGAAAACTGGGTTAGGATATATGGCAGCTCTCTGGCCTTCTAAAACCTCTTTAGAAGGTTTTAAATAAACCTTCTAAATTAAAGGTTTATTTAAAAAAAATAAAAAGGAGTATAATAGAAGTTGTGATTGTTATAGAAGAGAATGATTATGAGCTATGTCCCTGAGACTCTGGAAACAGCCAGAAAGAATCAAGCAGCAAATCAGCCAGTATCAAAGTCCCTAATGCTCAGTCAACTCAAATCTGCTCCAACTCCTAACCGGGGGCAGTGGATTTGACAGGCATCAAGGCATCTTGATGAGAAAGACCACTAGATCTGAAGTCAGACAGACATAGAGGTTCAAATTCTAATCTACCACTTGGTTCTCTGTGATCCTGGGCAGATACCCTCCCCTCTCTAGAGCTCCTTCCTCTTTACTGGTGGACTATTTCTCCTTGTCTACAGCATGGAGTTGTTGTAAGGCTGAAATGAGAGTTGGGGCAGCCAGCCTCTAAGATGGCCCCCGATAATCCCTGCCTCCTGGTATTCATGCCCTTGTGTAATATTCTCCCCTTGGGTGTGGGCTGAACTTACTGACTTGCTTCTAACAAATAGACATTGGTAAATTGAAGGATGTTGTATCTGAGATTAGGGTATAAAAACACTGTGGCTTCCCTCTTGGATTGCTTGTCCTGGGGAAAGCGAGCTGCCATGTTGTAAGGGAGCCCTGTGAAGAGGTTCCTGTGAGGGAGTTAGGAAGCAGATCTTCTGAAGCCTGCCAGTAACACGTGAATGAGTTGAGAAGCAGATCCTTCAGCCCCAGTTGGACCTTAAGATGAAAGCAGTCCTGGATGACAGGTGCACTGCAATCTCAGGAGATGCCTTGAGCCAGAAGCACCCAGCTAAGTCACACCTGGATTCTCAATACACAGAAACTATGAGATAACAAATGTTTGTTGTTTTAAGCCACTAAGTTTTGAGGTCATTTTTTAATGGAGTAATAGATAACTAATAGAAGGACTATCTGTGAAGATATTTTGTTGGAAACTAAGAAATTTGGTAAAGCCGGAAACAAGACAAAACAAAACCCTAAGGTCCATCAGATTCCATGGAAGTTCCCTCTACATTTTCACCTCCACGGCATTTCCGCTGATCACCGCCTCTTCCTTCCCCTCCCTCCCTGAACATCTGAAGGCAGATGAATTTGGTGATGACAGCCCATGAGATTCTTTCCCCACAGAATGGGGAGGACTCAGCCATTCTGGGAGCCAGGAACGCTCAGGTGAGGCAGCCCAACGCTCCCCTGACTCGAGGCAGGGGCCCTGCCTCAGATCAAGCCAAACAGTTTTCCCAAAGTTATTGAGCCCCAGCTCTTTGGGGTGGGGGTGGGGGTGGGGGGGGGGCGGGTAGATTTCTCTAATTCATCACCAGAAAACCAAAATTCTATTTTCCTTCTACCTTGTT
This sequence comes from Eubalaena glacialis, assembly GCF_028564815.1. NCBI lineage: Eukaryota > Metazoa > Chordata > Mammalia > Artiodactyla > Balaenidae > Eubalaena > Eubalaena glacialis. The sequence goes on from NC_083719.1 coordinate 117,714,533, forward strand.
TTGCTCCCTTTGAGGCTGTCCTCAGGATAAAGAGACACTCTGGAAAAAACAGCTCAATCCTTAGACACACAGGAATGTCCAGGCAGATGAGCTCTGCTCCCAGCGCAAATCTGGTCCCAGGGTGTCTCCTCTAGGACAGACACACTATTCCCATGCCCACTCTTCCCAGGCAGATGTCCTTGAAGAGTGAGGAAGAGGAAGATCATCTGCCTTCCAAGAAGAGACCAAGTCCTCCAGGGGCTCTTTAGCACCCCGACTCCACTGAGCTCTGGGGAAAGAACGGCCTCGAAAGGATGGGGCCTCTCTAGAGAGAGAGACATCTGTTCAGACATGACGGACTCCACCTGACACCAACCCCACTCTCCACAATCATTTGGCTCCAATACAAAATCCACCCCCAGTCACTTTCCCTGTCCCTCCCTCCTAGCACTACAAATCCTCCCCCAACCCCAAACTTTTCTGAGCTCGCCAGGCAGCTCTTTTTTCCCTGGGGAATCTCCCTCCTACTTTCCTTTCCCAAATGGCTGAAATCTGTGCATCTCTTGACTTGATTACCCCCTACAAGGAGCCTGGTTGTGCAGAGAAGAGGTTTCTATAGAGGCTTCTCCGTGGGGGCAGGAGAGGCATGGAGACTAAGTCACAGCTCCTGGGGTGCAGCTGTGGCTCCGAAGAGCTGGCCAAAGCATCAACAGTGGCTCCCCACTGCGGGGCACAGAAGGGCTTCCTGGGGTGTGACTGATCTAGAAACAAGGGTCCAGAATAGAGCCGGCAGGATTCAGGTGGCGTTCTCTGTACAGGCTCTGTGGCCTGGTAGTCAGCGCTGCCTCTGAGCGCAGGCCACTGCTCGCACCTAGCCCCAGCCTGAGAGGGCTGCTTATCTCGGCCTGGGTCCTGCCCCCTGGCTATCCTCGTGTTCTTCCAATAGCCCCTTTTCCCAGAAGCGGTCTGAATCATTCTTCCCACACGGAGGGCTGGAGTTCAAGGCAGGAAAATGTAGCCTACCCACACTACGCAGCCATGGGGGAGGGGGCCAGCCTTTCTAGCAGCCACTTCCCTCCCTGCTCTGGCTCTCCCTCGTGTGGCACTCTTACAGGGCCGTTACCCACCATGCTGGCCAGCGTCAGCCATGCCTCTGCGGCCTTCCCCGTTCTCTGAACACAGGCGTGCTAAGCCAGAGAGAGTCCAGGGGGCTGGTAGAACCCAGCTGAAGTTCTCCTTCTAACCCAGGTCCCTCAAGAATAAGGAAGTAGTAAAGGGGCAGGTCCCAGAACGCCATCTAGGGTGCCCTGGTTCCAGGGTGCTGTGAGGAAGACCCCATTCAGCATTGCAGGCTCTAGGAAGCCTAAAGGGAGCCACCTGTCAAGCTAGCACGTGGTACAGAATCTGGTGCTACCAGGCTGTAAGCCCCAAAGACAGAGGCTGGGTCCTGTTCATGTCTGTGCCCTAGCACAGAGCCGAGCTCCGAGCAAGCCCCGAATATATCTGCCCTCCCCTCCGCCCCTGATGCTGACAAGCCCTAGCCTGCCAACCTCGAGACAGGAGTGCAGGGGAGAATGGAGATGAAGCCATGTGTAGAGGTCCTGCTGGAGAAGGAGGGGCTTGCGGCCATCCCCAAGGCTGTGCCAGCCACAGTACAGCTTGGCTCTCAGAAGATGCTTCTATGGCTCAGGGGGTTGGGAAGCCTCACTGAGGGCAAAAGGAATTAATTCCGTGGGAGTTATCAGCAAGGCATGGCTTTCTACACTTCCTCACACTAGGGATACCTTCTACGCTGTATTTGCTTTAGAGTCAAGACTAAACTCCTCTGCCTAGAATTCAAAGCAATCTACAGTCTGGCTGCCTCCCCGCCCTCCCACTGCTCCCCCACCCCCCAGCATCCCCACACAATCCTGGGTACCAGGTGGACCAGCCTCATCACTGTCCGGGCAGATGCCCATCTTCACTAACACTGCTCCCTTCTTCCTCCCTCCCTCTTTACAACAGATCCGAACCTTCAAGCACTGGGCCCTGGCCCTGTTCTCTCTGAAGCGTCTTCTGATCCCTCAGCCCACATGGATCTCTGCCTTTTCTGAACTCCTACAGCACTCCTAGCCTGCACCACATGACCGAGCCCGTTTATAGCATCTCCTGTTGCTCATTAGATGCTTTTCTTGAAGTCGAAGTCAACGAGAACAGAGGAGCGGCACGACGACCAGCAGAGTGCCTGTCAGGACGTACAGCCAGGTTTAAGTTCTTTGAGGGTCGGGACCATGTTCTTTGTGTCTCTCCTGGCTCAGGATGGGCTCAGTGAACCCCAGTAATTCTTTTCAGTTTTTAGGTTCTATCCTCCTCCCATCCCCCTGCAAGGTGCCTGCTTTTCCCCGGGACAGGCTTTGAAGACCAGCCTTTCTGTCTACAGACTCTCAGCTGGCTGAGATGCAAAGGGTAACTTTTATGAGCTGCCTTAACAGGGGTACATACCACCCCCTTTGCATTTGTGTCCTCCCGCGGCTCCCCTTCATCAGGCTTTATCAGCCCCACTCCCATCTCTGCCAGGCCGAGCCCTGACGTCTGGGGGATTAACTGGCCCAACTGCTCAGTACCACGACCTCTGTTTATGACTCTCGGTATCTGGCCACTGCGGGTGGAGAGTGTTGCACATTCCTATGGACAGGCAAGAACCATGTCATACAAGATATTCCGTGAGGAGTTTCCCAGTTGCTGAGCGGGAGGTAAGCAGACGGATCAGAGTGGCCTCCCTGCCCTGTTCCCACAGCCCAGGACGCAGCCTATCTTAAGACTTGAAAGAGAAGGTGGCTGTGAGTTTGACCAGACAAGCCACTAAAACTGCCTTCCAGAGGGTGGAATCCCAAGGCACCCAGGGACAAATGAGAAAGGTCTCTGTTTCTTGGGATGCATCAGGGCTTTATGCTGGGAGTGGTCCCCGGGACAGAGCTGACCCAAGGCAAGACCCGGCCTAAAGGGTGGCCTGGCCCACCCTGGGGCTGCTCCTCCTCAGGGAGATTCTATGCCAGGCCTCGATCACGCTCCTCGTAAGGTTTCCCAGCCTCACTTCTCCCTCAGTCTCTCAGACGCTGGCCTTCATTTCCTCTGTTTCTCTCTTGTTCCTCCTCCTCCCACCAGCCCGCAATCTCATTATGAGAGAAGGCAAAAGAACAACCTTTCCTGCACTGTTACATTTTTAGTGAGTTCACACACACACAATTTCATGTCATCTTCACAACAACATTCCTTCATGTCGTCTCCGCAAGCCCAGGAGATAATGTGACTTGCTCGCGTTATTAACAATTTATGTAAGGTGTGGACTGGAACCCAGAGTTTCAAACACTTAGGCAAGAACTTGTTTGTTTGTTCTTTTTTAATGATGCTTTGCCTAAACTCCCTGCCCTGTCATACTGAAAACTTTCTTACCATAAATGATTTGTTTTCCTGGCATAAGGCAATTCTAAAAAAGAGAAATAGGCACAAATTCTATTGCAAAATTCTACCCCTACCCTTACCCCTACCTCCCCACCAGGATCATGGAGACATTCACCTCACATACACAGAAATGCCTATTGCAATGGGTGTATAAGAACATAAATTCATGATGAATAAACTGGTATTCATCATCATTCTCATCAATGCTGTGCAGTTGTATCGTATATTATATATATAGTATCAGCTCTCTTTTTTTGGTGGCAGGCTAACATTTCATTTATTACACATCAAGTTTAACACATTAAAAACCATTCAGTTTTATTAATTCACATGTTAAGTTCATATATAGTCTAAATAAAGGCTTTCACAATCCATCGTATGATCCTCATTGAAAATTCAGATGACAAGAAGTCAGAAAGTTTCTTGTTCTTATGATATAATGATCTGAGAATTGTGATTTTTATGGTTAACATAACATGGGATAATTATTTAGTAAACTTGGATGTACATTAACTTTATGATCTCACAGGGAAGGGTTACCTATACTTTTCTTGGATATCTGTGCATATGTCTTTATTTCAACCATGTTAACTAATATTTATGACTTCTATCTATTGCTTTTATGAAGATTTATGATTGTATCAGCTTTATGCTTGGTCCATTTCTAAGAATTTACTGTAAGGAAAGAGAGATGAGTACAGAGGTTTAAATACAAGGTTGTTCAACATAGCATTCTTTACAATAATGAAATATTTAATAATTTATAAACAGCCTACACTTGGGGATTTGTTAAATAAAAAGTTTGGTTCTTTCAAATGATGGAACATCAGCCATTAAAAATCAGGTTTCTGAAGAACAATTAATGGCTTGGGTAATTTATAATACTTTATAATAATGGGGGAGAAAAGCAGTATATAAAATTATATGAACATTAAGATCTAGTAAGGAAGAAAAAATGTATACATGGAAAAATGATTTGGAAGGAAAATTACCAAGACTTCATAAGAGGATGTATTTCGGCATGGTGAAATTGTGAATGATTTTTCTATTTTCGTGATATGTTTCTGGGTCTTCCATATTTCCTACAATGAGCATTTATTAACTTTAAAAAGGAAGACATAATAAATGCTAATTTCTGTCAAATTCCTTTTTATTTTTCAAAACAGCCACCGTCAGTATTAGGACAGGGGAAGTTAGCCCATTTTACAGATGGCATAATAAGCACAGAGAAGCTAAGTGACAACCAATGTCACAAAGTGATTGATTTAAGGTCGATATCAGAATCAGGACCCAGGTGCACTCAGACCCAGCCTAAGATCCCTTCTGCTTCCCCAGATGGCCTCCTCACATGACTATTTTCACGGGTACATGCACTCCAGCCTTGTATTCTAGGTTGTGCCCACACAGATAAAAAACCTCACTTGGGACCAAACATCAGACTTCAGGGGTAGCGGATGGGAGACGAAAATGAGCCAAAGAGCATTTCAGTTCCACCCCAGGGGCCTGACAGTGCTGGGCCTTGGTAAGGGCTCATTAAATACTTGTTGGCTGGGCCCTTCTGCAGGGGTGGTTCTAAGAGCTTCACTCAAAACAGCTGCCCTCTGATCTCCCGGGGAAGCCTGGTCTTCACTGCCCCTCTCTAAGCAGGAATGGCAGCTCCTCTCCTCAGCATCCACAGGGCCAGGCAGTCAGACCTCCAAAGGTAATGATTCAGAACCTCTTGACGTCTTGATGGTTACTTAACTCTCTAAGAACCTGATGAAAGATATGGACCCTCCGCAGAAAAATGCACGCAGGCTTGTACCCACATACTCTCATTCATAATTCTCATTTACAGACCTTCTGAAGCTAACGGATCCCAGGCTTCCAGGTCTCAGCAGACAGCTTGCCCGGGCAGCGTGAAAGCCAGGCCCCTCCTCAGCCCTATCTAGAGACGCTCCGTTGTCCTTTCAGCTTGCCACCTCTCTGCCTCAATGAGCCCTAATTAGCCCCTCTCTGGGAGGTGACTCAGGGCCAGTACCCTTCCTCCACCCCTGATGACCCATTAGGAGGAGAGGAGAGGTGAAGAGACTTACATAGTCATACCGTGAGTCAGTGCACAAGCCAAGACTCGAATGTGGCATTTGGGGCTCCCAGGGCTATATTTAGGCCACTGGGAAGAGCTGCTTCTCACAGCAGGGTCTGGACATACGTAGGGTCTGGACATGGGCAGATGCTGAGCACAGCTCTAGGGTAGCAGAAAGACAGAACCTGGGGCATCATCACCCCTAAGCACTCCTTTCTTGCGTCTTAGGATGCAGCTCCATCCTCATCCTGCACAGGAAGAAACTGAGGTAACAGGAAGGAAGGAATTTCTGGCTCCAGTCTAGCATTCTTCCTTAGGACCACTGCAAACCCTGGGAAAACCTCGGGCTGTTTGCGCATCAGGTGTGGCCCCCGGGATTTCCCTTCCAGGACCATGCACTGGAGGAAAAGGGCTTTGGCCTAGTTTGGTCAATGTCATGAACTAGCCATCAGATTTCTCTTATAAAACACACTACACACAGTTCTTAAGACATAACTGTGACAGAACTGGAGTCCCCTGCTCAGGGCCAGTGAAGAAAAGGTAAAAAGAACCTAGATTTGATGACAACTGATTTCTGGATCAACAAGGAGAAATCTAGCAAGTCATATTGGTTGATACCAATAACTTTCACCCACCTTCACTGACCATCCCAACCCGACACCTAAAAGGACTGCTGGGAATATTTCCTGAGCAACCCAACTTCAGCAGTGCTGTCCAATATAACTTACTGTGGCGAGGGAAATGTTCCATGTTTGTCTTGTCCAATATGGTGACCATAGCCACATGTGGCTATTGAGCACTTGAAATGTAATTAGTGTAACTGAGACTCTAAATTTTAAAATTTTATTTATTTTTAATTACTTTAAATTCCAATTTAAATTGCCTCTAGTGGCTACTGTATTGGACAGTGCAGCTCTAGAGGCTCTGTGAGGACATGAATTTTAGTAATTAATTGATTAATTCTTTTATATATGCCTGCTTAACCTTTACCCAAGTGATTCAGAAAAACTCCCAGACTTGTTAGAAATTCCCAAGGGTCTTTAAGGGCTGGGGGTGGGCAGACTCTGAGTGGAAGACTCGTGCAGAAAAGAAGGGAAGGGATCTCTTTGATACATGTATTATGAGTCTTTCCCAAGGAGAGGGAGATTATTCCATCTCACATCCTGGACTGCATGCTCCAGAGAAGGACCCCATGCAGGAGTCCAAAGCTCTAAGGATGCCCACTGCAGGAAGCAGGGAATATTCTCTGAATGGTAAGGATCCTGGCCAGAGGGAGACGAAGCAAACACAAAAAAATCATTCCTGGGGAAATTACTAGGAAGATACACATTCCTTCAGCTGCAGTGAGACCGTTCTGAACTCAGAGCTCTTGATGGAGAAGAGAAGGATGGAACAAGCCTCCCTGGTGGGTCATGCCTCATACTGCTAGCGGGAGCTGAAACAGTACAGCCTTTCAGGAAGGTAATTTGGTAACAGGTATCAAAAGCCTTATTAAATGCCCATATCCTTTGGTATAACAATTTCACTTCTGGAAGTTGAATTTAAGAAATTAATTCAAGATAAAAAGAAAGAAATTAATTCAAGATGTATGAAGATTAAGCTACAAGGATGTTCATTTTAGACTTTTTATGAAGCAAAAAAATATTGTAAACAATCTGGACTACATGAGCAGATTGTTAAATAAATTATGGTAGCTTTGTGGAATAGAATATGCCTTACCTCCCACATCTAAGCCATCAGAGCAAGTCCTCCCTTGCCTCCCAAATGTATTCTGATTCTACTACTCTCCAACACACCTGCCACCATCTGAGTACAAAGCACCCCCTTTCCCCTGCACTACTCTTTAGCCTCCTAACTCATCACCCTGCTTCTACTTTTACCACCTTCAACACATTGTCCACATAGCAGCCAGGGCTGGCGAGCTTGCTGATTGGCTACCTAGGTAACTGTTTTTGTTTTAACGTAATAAGTACTTGTAAACCCACCACCTAATGTAAAAGCTAGGATCTTGACAATCACTTGCATCTAACCATTTGGCTCCCACCCATCCTATCTCCTTACCTTCTCCCATGCCAGGCAGCTGTCATCCTGAATCCTCATTCCCTTTTTAAATTTTTTATATAGTGTTATTGCATCTATAAGAATTCCTAAATATGCATATTTTTTTAAAGTTATTTTTAATTTAATGAAAAAAACATGTGACATGCACTATCTTTGGTCCACTTATTATATATATGCAAGAGTTTCTCTTGGATGTGTACCTAGGAGCAGAATGTCTGCATTTTAGGGTATGTGAATGTTTAACTGTTTTCCAAATTGTTCACTAATTTACACTCCCATCAGCAATTTTGAAGAGCCTGGGGATCTACCTCCTTTCCGACACTTAATGTTACAAAACTTAAAAATTTTTACCAATCAAATGGGTGCTAAAAGTTATTTAATTGCAGTCTTAATTTGCACTTCCCTGATCACTGACAACGTTGAACATCTCTTCATATTTCTATTGACCTTAAGTGTTTCCTGTTCTGTGAAATGCTTCTTACGCCATTCACCCATTTTTTTTTTTTTCCAGTTGGGTTGTTAGTACTTTTCTTAATTTGTGGGAGTTATTTTTATGTATTTCTAACACTAATCCTTCCCTGGTTGTGTGTGTTGCAAAGACCTATTCCCAGTCTGTAAAGTGTCTTTTCACTTTCTTTAAGGTGTCTTTTGATATATAAAAATTCTTAATATGGTCAAAGGTATCTATTTTTCTTTTGTAGTCAACATTTTTGTGACTTATTTTAAAATCTTTCCCTACTCAAATTCTAAAAGAGAATCACCTATATTTTCTACTAAGAGTTTTAAAGTTGTGGGGTTTTTTTACATTTCAATTCTTAAACCATCTGGAGTTGATATTTTGTATACGGTGTGAGGGAGGGATGCAATTTCATCTTTTTACATATGATTTTTTTTCCAGTTACATTTATTATACAATTCTTTATTTCCCTACTGATTTAGCACTCTACTTCTGCCACATACCAAAGTTCCATATCTATGTGAGTCTGTTTCTGAACTCTTTATTGGTCAATTTATTTATCCTTGTGCCAATACCACACACTGTCTTAAGTACCTTAGTTTCATAATAAATCCTGATATCTGGTAGGACGTCTTCCTTCATACTTTTCTTTTTCAGAATTTCAGAAACCCTATCAAGTAATATGAAAAACCCTGTTGGGGTTTTAATTGAAACCTGTAGGACAAATAGGGGAGAACTGGAGAACTGACATCTTTATGATACAAAAATTTCCTATCTATGAGTGTGGTATCTCCCTGCAGTTATTTAGTTCTCCTTTTAATACCTCAATGAAATTGCACACTTTTTTCTGTAGAAGACTTGTACACCTTTTGTTAGATTTATTCTTAAGTATTTCATTTTGTCTGATCATGTTTTTAATTCTTCTCTTTATGTTTTCTAGCTTGCTGTTGGTGTATAGAATAAAATTGCTTTTACATATTAATCTTATATCAAGCTAACTGGCTAAATCCTATTATTTCTAATAATTTGTATATTGTTTGGGGTTTTCTATACAAATAATGACACATAATGCAAATAATGACTATTTTATTTCCTCCTTTCTAATTTGTATGCCTCTCATTTCTTTTTCTTGTTTTTTTGCACTGGTGATAATGGGCACTTTTGTTTCATTCCTGATTTTAAAGTGAATACTTCCGACATTTCCCCATTTAAGAATTTGTTTGCTGTAGTATTTTTATAGTCACTCTTATCTGGTGAGGAAGTTCCCTTTCATTCCATTTTATCACGAATGGTTGTTGATTTTTAAAAACTTTTTTTTACATTTAAACTAACACAAAGGTAGAAAACAGAAGAAAAGAAATGTACAGCTTAATTATTATAAAACTAACACTTCAGCAAAGTCTTTCCTTGGTCCTGAAACAGAGAGAGAGAGAGAGAGAGAGAGACGGAGGGAGAGAGAAAGACACTAACACCTTTGTAACTACCATCCATGAATGAAGATAAAACCAGCCACCCCAGAAGCCCCACTTGTGTCCCTTCCCATATAAGCCACTCCCTCCTCCTACCTAAGAGTAACTGTTCTCTTGACTTTTCGGTAATCACCTCCTTAGTTGTTTGGGTAGTTTTATCACCCCAAAATGAATCCCTAAACACTATGGTTTAGTTTTGCCTAATTTACCTTTTATTTTTTATTAAGACTCCCTTTTTTAAAATGATACAAATGAACTTATTTACAAATCAGAAACAGACTCATGGACTTAGAGAATGAACTTGTGGTTGCCAGGTGGGGGGGCAGGGGAAGGGTGGGGAGGAGGGATAGTTAGGGAGTTTGGGATTGACATGTACACACTGCTGTATTTAAAATGGATAACCAGCAGAGACCTACTGTATAGCACAGGGAAAGAACTCTGTTCAATATTATGTAACAACCTAAATGGGAAAAGAATTTGAAACAGAATAGATACATGTATATGCATAACTGAATCACTTTGCTGAACACCTGAAACTAACACAGTGATGTTAATCAACTATACTCCAATATAAAATAAAAGTTTAAAAAAAAGTTTAATAGAAGTATTAAAAAAGAAAAGACTCCTTTTTTAAGAGCAGTTTTTAGGTTCACAGCAAAACTGAGGGGAAGGCACAGAGATTTCCCATATACTCTGCCCACACACATGTACAGCATCCCCCATTATCATCATCCCCCACAAGAGTAGTACATTTGTTACAACTGATGGACCTATATTGGCACATCATAACCACCCAAAGTCCACAGTTTACATTATAGTTCACTCTTGGTATTGTACATTCTATGGGTTTGGACAAATGTATAATGACAGTATCCATCGCTGTGGTATCATACAGAGTATTTTTACTGCCCTAAAAATCCTCAGTGCTCTGCCTATTCATTCTTCCCCCTGCTCCAACCCCTGGCAACCAATGATCTTTCTACTGTCTCCATTGTTTTGCCTTTTCCAGAATGTCATATAGGTGGATTCATGCAATATGTAGCCTTTTCAGATTGGTTTCTTTCACTTAGTGATAAGCATTTACCTAATTTTTAAATATGTCGTTCGAATCTCTTTTTTTCCCCCTCTTGTAATCTATTTGGTGAGGACACCAGCTCACCTGTTGTATGGTGTTCTCCTCTTTTGGATGTTGATTTTTATCAGAGTTTTCTTTGAATCTAATGAGATAATGAAGTGGGGATTTTGTCTCTTTTAATCTGTTAATGAGGTGAATTACATTTATGGAGAGCAATCTTCCTAAAACAAATCCGATCATCCCACTTTCCTCCAACAGCTTCTCACTGACCTTAGGATAAAATCCAAAGTCTTGACCAGGGCTTACAAGGCCCAATAGGGCCCTACAAAAAGTCCCATCTACACCTCCCTCTGACTTAATACACAGCTTCCCTCTTCCTCACTCTCTTTTAGGCACAGTGGCTTTCTTATAGTTCCTCAAACATGCCACGCTTATTCTCAAGCTTTGGTCCTTAATTAGCTGCTCTTTCTTTCTGGGATGTTTTTCCCCCTGATCTCTACATGGTAACTTTCCAGTATCATTAAGGTCTTAATTCACCATTTCCTTCTTCAAAGAGACCTTCCTGGACCATCTGATCTAAAGTAGACACCCTCACATCACTTGTTTTTAATAACCCTTATCAGAATCTGGAATTATTCTGTTCATTTAATTTATTATCATCTCCCCTCATCCCAACCCTTAATGTAAACTTTAAGCAAGTTTTGTTCATTGTTTTATTCCTAACATTTAAATTGGTGCCTGGCACAGTGTAGGTCTTTAATAAACATTTATTGTATCAAAATTATATTATAGAAATTTGTCTAATGACAAGTAAAGATATACTAAACTGATAAAAGGAGTATGTATCCATGATAGGATTTTATTTTTGTTTAAAAATGCATCCAGGGACTTCCGTGGTGGCGCAGTGCTTAGGAATCTGCCTGCCAATGCAGGCGACACGGGTTCAAGCCCTAGTCTGGGAAGATCCCACATGCCGCAGAGCAACTAAGCCCATGCGCCACAACTACTGAGCCTGCTCTCTAGAGCCCGCAAGCCACAACTACTGAGCCCGCGCACCACAACTACTGAGCCCGCACACCACAACTACTGAAGCCCACGCGCCTAGAGCCTGTGCTCCGCAACTAGAGAAAGCACCGCAATGAGAAGCCTGTGCACCACAGCAAAGAGTAATCCTCGCTCGCCGCAACTAGAGAAAGCCTGGGCGCAGCAACGAAGACCCAACGCAGCCATAAATAAATTTAATTAATTAATTAATTAGTTAATTAATTTTAAAAAATCCATCTGTATGTGTGTCCGAATCTGAAGAGTCAAATATCTGGAAGGACAGAGCACAGAGTTAACAGCAGTTACCTCTGGGTGACTGAGACTACATCGATTACTGATATTTATGTTCTTTTGCTTGTCTGTATTTTCTGCTTTTTTACTTCTTTGACAAGTACATATTGTGTTTATCATAAAACAAAATAATAAGAGTAACCTTGTTATGATGAAAGAACAGGCAAGATTCTTTCTTTTAAAAAATTCACAGTCTATTTAGGAGCACATAAAGACCCCTCAAACAGCTCAAGAACACATTTACATCAGCACATGCAATTACCAAACAACACACAGTAAGTGGATGCCTAGCCCTATTCTGGGTGTCATAGGGGATCCAGGGACTAAATCTGCATTTATTTAGCATTCTCCCTTGTTCCAAAACAGGAATAGTTGTGGCTCATAGCAAGATCCCTCCCATATCACCTATTTAGGGAGATGAGACATACACAAATGACACGGCAAACTCTTGTTCGATAACAACTGCGAACACTTTGTGTTTGGTGGCTGCGTCTCGTCTAGCTTCGTATTCCCCTAGAACCTACCGAGGACTTCCTGGAACACTGGAACTCACTGAATGCTACTTGAAATAAACAGTTCAGCATTTATGATATCACAACAGGATCCTTGATCCTTGATAAAATGCCAAAAAAAGCAAAGTGGGGTGTAGAGTTTCAGTTTTGCAAGATGAAAAGTTCTAGCGATCTGTGACACAACAATGTGAGTAGACTTAACACTCCTGAGCTGCACACTTAAAAATGGTTAAGATGGGAAATTTTATGTTATGTGTTTTTTACCACAATTTTTTAAAATGCCAAATAGAATGGTACAGGCTGGTACAGACCATAGTGCTAAAAGCATTTAGCACAGGAGGGATCACTGTGCACTCAAGGGGTCTGGGAAGACTTCAGGGGGAAAGACTTGAGCCAGCCTGGGAAAGAAGAGTAGAACTGACTTGGAACACAAGGGAGGGCAATTCAGAGAGGGGGCATAGAGGAACCAGTATGCAAATATATTTGGGGCCAGCGAATAAATGGATGGGCTCCGACGAACTACAAAGGGTTACAGAAGGCCAGTAGTGGGAATAAGGGTGTGAAGGGGGGTTCGGTTAGAATGTGGAAGGCCAGGCTGAGGAGTCTGGACTTGAGCCTAGAGGCAATCAGAGACGGAAGGTTTTAGATTTGGGAAATGATGTGATAAAAGGGGTATTTTAAAAATACTAATTAGCATTCAAATTAGAATACTGTACACATTAATCTCAAACCTGCTAGAAGGGAAGAAAAAGCAAGCACCCAAACCTCCTAAAGTGACATTCAGATGACAGCTATTGTTGAGACAGACAGCATCCAGACCAAATAGGTCATCAGAATGAGCTTTTCGGGGAACAGAGACGCTGTCCCCCACCACTACTGTCAAAAGATGCATTCTATCACTCTTGTCTTGTAAGCTCTTCTCAGCGGCTTGGAATCTCAAACACCTTTTTCTTCCCAGCACTGTAATTAGCTAGACAGTGGGCAGCAGTGATTCCCTGACTAGAATGCAAAGTATGAAGAAGGCTGGATTTAAAAAATAGAGCTCCCACATATGCCAACAGGAGCAATTCAGCTCCAGCTGCCACATGCCTAGGAAATACGCAGGTTCCCACAACTAGAAGGAGCACTTGGAGGCTTCCTCTCAGGCATTGCTCTCTGGACCAGAAATGAGCAGGCTCCCCAGTACCTCCCATCCCTGCCAGATAACTTGGTCTTTTCAGGAACTGAACACCAGTGTGAACCAAGGGCAATCATCCCCACAGAATAAGGGACAGATGACTCCACTGGACCAGTCCACCCACAATTGTTACAGGACATTCCAGTTCTTTTATTGAAAAAAGAGGGAAAACATCAGAAGTTATCTTATTGAGTACTTAATGGACATGTAGCAAAAAATCAGAAAATGGATAAGCCAAAGAATTAATAAAACCGTCATGTTCTAGCATGTTACTATGTTAACAAATACGAATGAACTCCTATTGGACATACTATTTTGGAACCTGACTTTTTTTCACTGACCAATCTATTGTGAATATTTTTTATGTCAATTAGTGAATTTCTGCAAAAATGATGTGTGATGGTTGCATGGTTATTCCATAATATGGGGAATATGGGAGGTCATAGGCTAGTCAACCAATGTCTCATCGTTGGATATTTAGGTTGTTCCCAATCCTTGGTATTACAAACAATGCTCTGATGAACATCTAGGAACTAAATAACCTCATCCCCAGGATCCTAACATTGTTGGTGGTGAATGTGTTAAAAATGTGCAATACAGACCTATTCCAACGGGAGACTGCTGTAACACCTACTGTAAGAAAAGCTCATGTCCTTCAGGGACCTGACTCAAATCTCATTTCTTCCAGGAAGGCTTCTCTTGACCAGATCTATCCAAAGTGTTTCTCTCCCTCCCCAGAACTCTGATCTGCTGCTTAGCAGGCGTGCCCTTCCTCTGGCACTTAAAACCTGCCTGACCTGGCCTTTGCCACGTGTCCCTTGTCTTTCCAATTATACCAGAAGCTGCTTGAAGACAGAGATCACACTGAGTACTTCTCTGAAGTCTTGAAATAATGGCACACGTGATTAGCACCCAATAAATATTTGTTAAATTATTTCATTTAAAAGCCTGAGGGGAATCTGTAGGAAAACCCTCAAATTTTAATTAGGGCTTATGAGTGGTCACTGGGAAGAAAGAACTAAAAAAAAAAAAAAGGCCCCCCCTTCCTTTGCCCCTCCAAAGGCACTGCTAGAGCTCAGTCCCCCGCTTTTGACCTGCCTCACTTTCTTGGCCCTAAACATTCAAATCTCTGACAACTCAAAGAACGGCGGGAATAAATGGAATGATCTTATAAAGACCATCGGACACATGGTCTGGCAACACTGCTCTAAGGGGTTACGCAGTGAGTTGCCTCTGTCTCCAAAGTGTACTTCCCATGCTCCTTAGTGAAGGAGGGGTTAGAGCAAAGGTCAAGAAAACAGACCCGCCCTAAAGGTTAAGGGAAGATACCACTGCCTAATCCCTCGTGAAGGACAGAAACAGCAGAACTACTCTGCCATATGAGGCGTCATCTGCCAAAGAGCAGAAATAGATGAAAGCAGCCCCCAGAGCAAGGGCTCAGTAGTCCTAAAGAAGGATACCCTCCCTCAGCCCGAAACAGACCCTAGAATGGAGCAAATTTCCAGGAAAAGTGAGCAGGTAAATTCTGCTTATCAAGAAGGCAGAACTTCCAAGCCTGCCGCCCACAGGCCAAGGTCTGTCGCACAGGGACATGGGCCCCCTCTAAATGGGCCAGGGTCCTACCTGGGGAGGGGCCGAAGTTAATCCTTCCGGGCACTCTGCTGCTCTGAGCATTGTCCCTCCAGGGAAACCAGGACGCTTTTGTTGAACACCTGCTCTGCCTAGACCTGGGCTAAGAGTGGTGAGGTATGTGGGGAAAAAAAGCCTGGGCCCTCTCTGTATAGAGCTATAATCTGGCTAGAGGTCTGAAGTTAGAGATAGAACAAGGGAAAAAAAAATACTGTTTCTGTGTTGGCAGCTGGGGTGGGGGTGGGGGGATGGGGAGTGGAAAGTCAGGAACTTCAGGTCAGAAGTCCGGAGGCCGGGGTTCAGCACCCTCTGCCACCACTGACAAATGACACAGCTTTGGATAAATCACTTAACCTCTTTGGGCCTCTAGTTTCTACACTAGAAAAATGAGAGACCGATCCTAATGCTGCCCACAAAAGAGCTTACAGGCCAGAATATGGTTCTGAAAAAACCTCAGAGGGCTGCAAAAATGGCTTTATTGTGGTCGGTACTTATATATTTACACCAAACCAGAAGCCAAGAAAGCCCTGGCGGGCTGGCTACGGCTCCATCTCAGGCAAGCGCAGGTGAGCCTGTGCTGGGGCCTCCCGGCAGACCAGCCCCACACCAGAGCCACACTGGATCGGCTCCACATCAGAATCGGAGCCCTGCCCAGCCAGGGGGCTGCAGCTCAAGACAACCTGCCTCTCCTTTCTCCTCTTCTCATGCCGTCATCTCCAGGTCTGTCTCTACTGGTGATGCAGCAAGGAGTGCACGACTCAAAGTCACCTGCGGTGGACAAGCTCAAGTCTCAGAGGCCCGATGCTTGCTCCTGACAAGGCTGAAATCAGAATTATGAGCTAAGGATTTCGGAATTGGGGAGTT
Organism: Eubalaena glacialis; assembly: GCF_028564815.1. Taxonomy (NCBI): domain Eukaryota; kingdom Metazoa; phylum Chordata; class Mammalia; order Artiodactyla; family Balaenidae; genus Eubalaena; species Eubalaena glacialis. The sequence continues at coordinate 117,730,597 of NC_083719.1, forward strand.
GGCTGAAAACAAACAAACAAGCACCATCTACCAGAAGTCAAAGAAACATACTGTCACTTGAAATATGGGATAAGAGCAGAGAATTGTAGGAATGGGGGAAGATAGGAAAAGGAGTTAAGGCAGGGGAAGGAACCGGCTCTGGTCAGCAACACCAAGAAGGGTCCTGGCAGGACCTCTGAGGCTCCACACCACATCCCCCTGGCCCACCTTCCATTTCCACACGGCTGTTCTGTGTGAGCTCAGACCCATCTCCTGCCGACAGGGTCACACCTCAAGCACACAACCCCATGGGGCTTTTTCTGACACGCTCAGCCAGTGGGGAATGGGAGCTGGTGGATAAATGCTCCAGGCTCGCAACCTGCCAGCAGACACCTCCACAGAGCACTCTGTGCGATTCTCAGGAAGCCCTCGTAGAAATGAGTCCCCATTGCCCACAGTGGGAACCTTAATGCCACCCCCTCATATTGGCTTCCCCTCCTCCCTGCCTCATTCCCACTCGTGCTGCTCCCTCATTCCCGCTTCCTGGGATTTCCTCTCAAATAAACCGTCCCCGCATCCTCGTATCAGGTTCCGCTTTCAGGTGAACCCAAACCAAAAGCATCAGTAGAGAATCTGGAGCTTACAAGCTGGTTAGAGAGGTCGATGGCACCTTGGCATCTTTTTTCAAGAGATGCCACGTTACTCTGAACAGCTTTCTTGGTAACGCTCATGGCTCTCTGTGCACCCACCAGGGCCGGTTACTCAGCTCGAGGGCAAATTTAGCTTGTCACTGCCCCATCCAGCAAGGCTCATGGAAAGAGGGAAGGGACTGAAAGTTCTCTCCTGGTGTTCTGTGGCTCTCTGGGCAAAATTATTATACCACCGCTATTTCACCGTCCCCACTGCACACCATCCCATGCTGAGCTCCTCCAAACATCACCCCATCCTGAAACAACCAACAGTCTTTTAAAGGAGCACGATTTCATATTTTAAAAATGAGGAGAGTCGTAGGAGGGAAACCACCCAGACTACATGGGAAATACACTCTGAGCGAGAACACTTGGGAGCGGAGGGTGTGTGTAGCGCTGTTCTAAACCCACCCGGAGGCATGGAGCCTGGGCAAAGATGACATGCATGTGTGCCACACACAAGCCTACACACACCCAGGAAAATACACACGTACACAAATGTAGGAAAAAAGCAATATCAAAGTGTTAGCCAGAGTTCCCTCTGAGTAATGGGATTATGGGTCATTTTTATTCTTTTCATTATACTCTTGTGTATTTTCTACAATGAATGTATAATACTCTTAAGTTTTTAATTATAAAAGAATGGCACTTGTTCCTTCCACATGATATCTGCAGAGCCCTGAACATGACCTATAAATGCCCACATATTTAGCTGGGACAATGGCAGGTCTTGTGTCGGGAGGTTCTTAGACAAGAAGTGGAAACACAAAATATTATCATTAGCAAGCATTTTCTCCCTCAGTAACTTGGTCTTTCAGAGGAAGTGAAGCACAGAAACACAAGTCAATTGCCTACACACCTCTGTGCCTGAACTCTGACATTTCCCGTCACCACCCCTCTTTGCTTCCAGCTTCTGCGCCACCCTTTCAGCTTCCCCTGCTGAAGAGCCTTAGGGGCAGATAGCCTCCTGGCCACCCTGCCAAACAGTGAAGGGACTGAAAGGCAGCAGTCAGTGAGCTAGGGAGCCCCTGAACCAAGCCAGTTGTTAAGTAGGCGTGAGAACCCATCAGCTGGAAACACCGAAGGCGGGCAGGCAGGCAGAATGATTCTGGGTAAAGGAACATTGTAAATGTTTCACCCAAAATAGAGCTGAGCTGAACTCGGCTCCCAGGCACTGCAAGCCTCCTTCCGGGCCCTCGGAGATGCTCCCCAGGCACCACATCTCCTCCTCCCTGCTGCCAGGATTGGCTTGGTCTGCACTGCTCCCGACGCTGGAGGTTGTGGGGCAGAAGAGCAGCTCTGACCTGGAGCTCCAGGAGTCAGCCCTGGGGACAGGCTCAGTCCTTCCTGGCCCAGCGCCCATTCATATTCTATAGCCAGACCTCAGGGAACTCAGTGAGGTCGAAGGCACATCTACCAGGGTGATAGCACGGACCGCCTATCTCTACCATCACCTCCACCCTCCCCACTCCTGCCACCCCTACTTCCAGCCTCACGCTTCCTTCCACGTGCTATGAACCAGCCAGTTGCCCAAGTTTCAAACCTCCACATTATCTTCACTAAATCCTTCTCTCCTACCCCCGGAGTAATAATTCACTCCACGTACTGACTCTCCCTTCACGCTCTCTCCAGTCCATCACCTTCGTTCCTTTTTACAGCTCCTGTTGTACTTCAGGCCTTTGTCATCTTTCTCCTCAATTGCTGTAGGAACTTCTGAACTGCTCTCTGTAACTTCAATCCTTTCTAATCTGTCATTGGATCTGATCCAACATCACATGTGATCACTTCAATCCTCTCTTCAAAAGCTTTTCGGGGGCTCCTCACCACCTACAGAATGAAGTCCAAACTCTTCAACATAGGACCCAAGGCCCTTCACCAGCTCTCTGTGACTTACTTTGCTAGCCTCATCTTTTGTCTCTTCCCTACCCTCACATCCCATGTTCTAGCCCCATCAGACCTCTCAGAGTTCCCTGGATTTTCCAGGCCCCAGGTGTTAAGGTGAGACCTTTTACATGAACCCTGCTGCTCCCAGCTCCTCTGATGAACCACTCCCTCCTGATTTCCTGTCAGCATCCATCCCAATTATATGGCACTTGCTCATCCAGTCGGGTAGAGCTTGTTTTCCTTTGCATCATCACAATTAGCCTAGAAGAGCTTGAAAGAAGAAACTGTGATTTCATATTCATTTGTCCCTAATACCTGCCACTGTGCAGAATTTTCTCTACTTTACAGAATTTAACATACACTTGCAGTTTATGGTGATGATACCATTAGTTATCTTCTCACATGGGTATCTTGTTATCCCAACCAAATTATAAGCAACTTGAAGATATAGGCCTAAGCAGGCCTTGTATACCTCATCAAGCAATTGATAAATATACAACCCAATTATAAAAGCACATATTCATTCATTTCACAAATATTTATTGAGCACCTGCTATTTGCCAGGCACTATCTTAAATACAAGAGATGTGACAGAAAAAAAAAAGACAAAAATCCTTGTCCTCTTGGAGTCCATAATTCTAGTGGAAGAAGACAGACAACATTTATAAGATAAATCAGTCAGGGACTTCCCTGGTGGTCCAGTGGGTAGGATTCTGCACTCCCAATGCAGGGGGCCAGGGTTTAATCCCTGGTCGGGGAACTAGATCCCGCACGCATGCTGCAACTAAGAGTTTTCATGCTGCAACTAAGAGCCCACGTGCTGCAACTGAAGACCCGGAGCAGCCAAAATTAATTAATTAATTAATTAATCAATTTTAGAGAAGATGAATCAGTCAAATATATAGTATTGTTAGATAATAGTAAGAGCTAAGGTGAAAAATAAAACAGCAAGAGGGGTAAGAAGTAATGGGAGTTGCGATTTTAGACAGGATGGCCCAAGAAGTCCTCATTGATGTCACGTTGAGGAGGGAACATTTGAAGAGGTAAAGGCAGCAAGCGAACAAGCCATGCAGAGTTCCAGGTGAAGCATATTCCAAAGAGAACAAACAACACGTACAAAGGTCCGGAGGCAGGAACACATCTGGCGGGTTCAGAAAATGGCAAGGAGGGCCATGTGGGGTAAAATGGGAGAAATGAGGGGGGAAGGTAGGAGCTGGAGTCAGAGAGGTAACAGAGCAGAACATACAAGTGGGCCTTTAGTCATGTTATTCTGGGTGAAGAAGAAAGCCACATGAGGCTTTGCACAGAAGAACCACATGAGCTGACTTATTTTTCATTTTTTCATTAATCTGACTGCTGTGTTCGGAATAGACTGAAGAGGGGTAAGAGTGGAAGCAGAGAGACCAATTTGAAGGTTATTAGAACAACTAGGCATGAGATAGTGGTGGCTTGGATCAAGTGGATAATTGGGAAGGTGATGAGAAACGAGGAGTTTGTCAGTTAATGGACAAAACTGCCTGGATATCTCTTGTAATTATCCTCAACTCAAAAAATGGCAAGGCCCGTTGTTTGGGTCAAAAATCTTGGAGCCATCCTGCACTCCTCCTCTCCTCTCTCACTGCACATCCAATCCTTTCACAAATCCTGTACATGCTACCTTCAAAATATATCCAGAACCCAACCACTTCTCATCACTTCCCCAATTATCCAGGTGACCCAAGCCACCATTATCTCTTGCCTAGTTTTCTTTTAATAAATTTTATTTATTTATTTATTTATTTATGGCTGTGTTAGCCCGTGCGCAGCCAGGAAGACCTATCTCTAGTTGCGGCGAGCGGGGGCTACTCTTCGCTGTGGTGCGCAGGCTTCTCACTGCGGTGGCTTCTCTTGTTGTGGAGCATGGGCTCTAGGTGCACTGGCTTCAGTAGTTGTGGCACGCAGGCTCAGTAGTTGTGGCTCGTGGGCTCTAGAGCTCAGGCTCAGTAGTTGCGGCACACGGGCTTAGTTGCTCTGCAGCATGTGGGATCTTCCTGGACCAGGGCTCGAACCCATGTGCCCTGCATTGGCAGGCATATTCTTAACCACTGCGCCACCAGGGAAGTCCACCTAATTGTTTTAATAGCCTTCAAATAAGCTAGGTAATTTCCTACTTTTGATAACATATTAATGTTAATAACATATAACATGTTAATATTAGGGGAAGTTGGGTGGGGGGGTGTGTATGGAAACCTGTACTATATTTGCAAGTTTTCTGTGAGCACAAATAGGAAACTAATAGAGGTCTAAGGAGATAAATATATCATATTTGGAAAGAGCTACTGTTCTCAAATAAAGACTTGATTAAGGAATAATATATTTTATCAAGATTATGTCTCTAGCTCTACCTTACAGTAGACACAATATAGTATTCTACAATTAGTAAATACAGAAGGCACAGAAGAAATAGACATCATCAGGCAAACACCGCAAACAATTGTTGCAAACAGAATCCACCGATGGATGCTAGAACTAGTGGTCAAAATTCAGAAGAGAAAAACTATTTACACAGTTTCAAAGTATGTCTTCCAAGATATTTGTTAATTATAAAGGGAGGGATAGTAACTTTACAATGGAGCAATTCGGCAGACACCACCTACCCAAGTGATCGAGGTTATCATCAGTAAGACGCACTGAGAAGGAGACAACCTCATTTCTGTGGCAATTTTGTCAAAAAGGCATAACCTCACTTCAATAATGAGAAAACATTAGACAAATCCAAACCGAGGTTCATTTTTCAAAACAACTGATCAACACTCTTCAAAAGTGTCAAAATCATGAAAGACAAGGAAAGACTAAAAAACTGTTACAGATTATAGAGGGAATGAAAGAGGAATAACAACTAAATGCAATGTGGGATCCTAGGTAAGCTGGTGGATCAGAAAAGGGACATGAGTGGAAAACTGCTGAAATTCCTATAAGGTCTATAGTTTAGTTAATAGTATTGCGCCAATGTTAATTTCCCAGTTTTGATAATCTTACTATGGTTATATAAGATGTTAATATTAGAGGAAGGTGGGTGAGGGGGGTGCAGAAACTCTGTCCTATTTTTGCAAATTTTCTGAGTCTAAAATTAGTTCAAAATTTAAAAAGAAAGATTATGTCTCTAGATTAAACATTACCCCACAACTCCAGGCATCTTTCCCTCAATTCTACCTGTAAAGTAAGATGAACCTGCTATCCTCTAGGAAATGTATCATTGCGTGGGTCTCCCCAAATAATATCTATTAGACCTTGAGCTCCCTAGGGTCAAACACGAGGATTTGAAAGGAAAGATCCCCAAAGTTTTAAATATTTTTATTTATGTATTTATTTGGCTGTGCCGGGTCTTAGTTGCGACATGCGAACTCTTAGTTGCAGCATGTGGGATCTAGTTCCCTGACCAGGGATCGAACCCAGGCCCCCTGCATTGGGAGCACGGAGTCTTAGCCACTGGACCACCAGGGAAGTCCTCCCCAAAGTTTTAAATACCTCTCTTTCCATGTATAAGAATTCCTCCTGTGAACATCAAAGGACTGATGACAGATCTGAAATTGCCATTAACAAGCACCAGTTAGCAGCTCACCAGAGACCTCCACCCTAAATTCCACTGTCCAGAGAAAGGTGGTCAGGGAATAGAAGCTGGTGCTCGCCCAGACGCAGTCCCCCCAGTAGCACGGCAGGGCCGACACTGCCCCAATTTGCCTGTGTCATACACTGCTGGTATGAAATGGCACAACCATTCTGGAAGGTAACTTGATAATATGTATCAAAAGCCTTAAAAATGTTCCCACCCTTTGACCCAGCAATTCTACTTCTAGGAATTATCTTAAGGAAATCAAAGTTGCACACAAAGATGAATGCCCAAGGTTTGCCATCCCAGTATAAACTCTAGTAGTAAGAAATTGGCTGCCATAAACATTATACAACCCAAAGTTGATCAAATAAAATATAGGACATTCGTAAGATGGCCTTCTATGTGTCCATTAACATCACATATTTCAAGAACAGTTTGCTATATACATGATCCTGATTTGGTGTGGGAGAGGAGAGATATGCAAATTTAAAATGCAGGGGAAAAAAATATGCCTTATAGTAGTTATCTCTGGGTGGTTGAGATGCTGACAAAGCTTTAAATTTTCTTCTTTATACTTTTCTGTTGCTTCTAAATTTTCTCCAACAAACATATATTACTATTCTAATAAGGAAAATACACTCCCCCCCACCCAACTTGCAGGTGAATAAACAGAGTTATAGAGAGCCTCATTAACTTGCCCTGGGTTCTTCAGTGAGTCAGAAGTGAAACCAAAAACAAAGACCCCGGTTCTCAAAAGCCTCGCTCATCTCACAAGCTGCCAGCATGTGTGCAGTGGTAGTTCGAGGACAGTGTTCTTAACTGGGACGATTTTGCCCCCTAGGGGACAGCTGGCATGTCTAGAGACATTTTCGTCTGTTGTAACTGGGGGAAGGGGTGTTACTGCTGCTAAACATCTTACATTGCACAGGACAGCACCCCTGCAACAAAGCATTGCTTTGCTCAAAATGCCGAGAGGGCTACTGTTAGAAGCCCTGCGCTAGGAGAAGGGAGCCACAAATGTATTCCTCCACACTGGACTTTGAAAGAGCTCAGGTGGCTCAAAAGTACATTGGGAACCTCCAACCTGCTTCACATCCTGTGCGAGCTGTAGTGCCTTGTGTTTCAAATAGGATCTGACTTGGCAGTTAACGGGCCCCGGGGTGTAAGCACCAAGGACTTTATTACTCCTATTAAGCAACCTTCCTCTTCCAACTGGAGAAAAATAAATTGTTCATTTCACACAAGAGCCATAACAGACACACACAGAACACAGCTTAAGATCAAGAGTTCAAATATGGGAGATGGGCCAATGGGGGGAGAGGGAGTGGTATCCTGACGGCCAGAATGAGGGGCAGGAGGCCTGTTTTCATGTCTTTCCACTGCATTTTCACTTCTGGCACCTCAAGAGTCCTGGGGAACCATGCCAGACTTAGCTGCCTTCTAAGTATCTTTAGGAGAAAAGGAAAGAGCCCCAACCAAACCCTGAGACAGATTCTTTCCACTCTCAGGAAACTCTCTCCTCTATCAAAGGGGCCACCTGCTTGGACTTCTCCACGAGTTTCAAGGGGACAGAGATGTCATGCCAGCGTTTCCTCTGCCCTTGGGTCCAACTTACAACTCCCAGGACTCAAGAGCTGGAAAGATCACAGATGCAGAAAACAAACTTATGGTTACCAGGGGGTAAAGGGGGGGAGGGATAAATTGGGAGATTGGGATTGACATATACACGCTACTATATATAAAATAGATAACTAACAAGGACCTACTGTATAGCACAGGGAACTCCACTCAATACTCTGTAAAGGCCTATATGGGAAAGAGTCTTAAAAAAGAGTGGATATATGTATCTGTACAACTGATTCACTTTGCTGTACACCTGAAACTAACACAACATTGTAAATCAACTATACTCCAATAAAAATTAACAAAAAAAAAAAGAGCTGGAAAAAACGTTGGCCAACTCCCCCTCCCTTTACAGATCAGGCAACCAAGCCCCAGAGGATCTAAGGATCAAGCCCAAGCCACACAGCTATAACAGAGTCAACCCCTGATCCCAGACCTTCCATTCTCTCTCTTCCTTAACAGCATCTCAGCCACCAGGGAGTCCAGTGCTGTAGGACCACAGACACCAGCCCTGTCAGAGGAAGCATTACTCTCTACTGGCATTTCACATGAGAACAGGTGTGCCCCCTGTTCTCACACAGGAATGTGTACACAGCGGGTAGACTGTCATCCGTGTATCCCACTTGGCTGCAGCCACTGAGGGCAAGCGCAGTATCTGTGCAGAAGACATGTGGGAAAATCAGAGCGGTCCCATAACAGGTGTGAATCTTTAGTGTTGCTACTGCCAAACCCTTCAAGTAGCTTGATTTTAGCCAAAACAAAAGGGCTCTGTTCCCACTGGGGTTGCCGCTGGCCCCCTTCACTTGATAATTTACTACACAACTGTTGGCCTCATCTATTCAACAAATATTTATTGAGCACCTATTATATGCTGGAAACCAAGCCATTTGAGTCTGATCTAGTCTCTCTAAGGTCCAGCCCTGGTTAGGCCCTATTCATGGATTGCTTTGAGATCCCAAACTTCTTACCACTCCAAGTTTCCCTAGAGTACGTACATCTTTACCTGAGCTAGCTTAGGAGAATCTAACTTTGGCTTGTGACCAAAAGAGCACAACTAACCAAATGAAATGTGTATATACCGCAATGAATCCCATGTGGGTCAGCACTTAAATGCCAACTTAAAATCTAGAAGGAAAAATAGCCTATTTACCCCAGCAGTGGAGGGAAAATAATCTCGATAAATGAATATGATTAGAGACAAGAGTGATGGGCTCAAATAAATAAAAGCATAAAGACAGGGGACGGGTGGTAACATGGTTAGAATATGGGCTCTAAAGTCAGACAGGCCTGCCTCTACTTCTAACTAACTGTGTGGCCTTGAGCATGTTACTTAACCTCTCTGAGTCTTACTTCCCCATATGAAAATGTGATGACAGCAATAGTACCACCTTCCTAGGCTTGTTGTGAGGACTAAATGAGATAACGTATGCCAAACGATTACATAACACTGGTACCTATTCAGTAGCCATTATTTCTGGCACTTAGGAGCAAATTAGCACTCACCCTCCAGAAGATACTACCAAGATGGCACCACAAACCTCCCTGGGCTTCATGGTTCACTGCCCTATGGATTAATGCCACCGTGTCTCTCTGCTCTCTCAGGCACAAGCAACCTGCACGAGCCAAATGGCAGTTTGGAGCCCAGAACCATCTTGGGGTGAAACTGACTGACTCAGAAATCCTGGGAGGCCAGTCTGGAATGTGGTAAGGGGAGGACGAAAGCCCTTGCCTCACCAACACAAGTGGAAGCTCAGTGGCCCAACCACACCGTGAGGATCCACCACTAGTCAAAGACACATGGAAAAATCAGCAGCATCTTAGAGTGTTGCTGCTACTGCAGAATTGGGGCACATGGAGTCTCTGGCCTGCCCTGCCTCAGAGAGCAAGTGTCCTAAATCTAAATCAGATTTCTTCTTTCCTAGAACTAGGCTGAAGGCTCTTCAAGAGTAGGGTTTTGTCCTCTGTATTCCCCATAACACTCTGAATGGGATTCTATGCACAGGAGGCACTTAAAAGATGCTCTGGGAACTTCCCTGGTGGTGCAGTGATTAAGAATCCGCCTGCCAATGCAGGGGACACGGGTTCGAGCCCAGGTCCGGAAAGATCCCACATGCTGCAAAGCAACTAAGTCTGTGGGCCACAACTACTGAGCCTGCACTCTAGAGCCCGTGAGCCACAACTACTGAGCCTGCGTGCCACAACTACTGAAGCCCGCACGCCTAGAGCCCGTGTTCCACAACAAGAGAAGCCACAGCAATGAGAAGCCCATGCACCGCAATTAGAGAAAGCCTGCGTGCAGCAATGAAGACCCAGCGCAGCCAAAAATAAATAAATAAAAAATAAATTAATTAAGAGAAAAAAAAGACTTTAAAAACGGTCCACATCAAAAAAAAAAAAAAATCTTAAAAAAAAAGAGACCAAAAACTAATCAGGTCACTTTCCTATACAAAAGACTTCAAGGGATTTTCTCTTGGGACAAAGAGCAAAGACCAAACTTCTCAGCATAGCACACAAGACCCTTTCCAATGGGCCAAAGTCTATCTTAGCAGCAGTATCTTCTACCACTTTGGACACATAGTGCATTGCATGCCTCCCCATCATTGCCCATGTTATTCTCTCTTCCTTAAAGTTCTTCTGTGCCATCTTCTCCTAGTTGTTCCTCATTTTTCTCTGGCAAACTCCTTAGCCTCCTTTAGGACTGCGGGAAGCAGCATCTGAGTTGGCCCCCAATGATCCTGCCTCCTAAAATCCCTGCTCCTAAGCAATATCTTCCCCTTGAGTGTGGGCTGGAACTAGAGACCCACTTCTGATAAATATAATATAGCAAAAGAGATGAGATGTCACTTCTGTGCTTGAGTTATAAAAAAGACTGTGTCTTCAATCTTGCTTGCTCTCTCTCACTCTCTCCCTTGCTTGCTTGAGGGTGAGTCAGCTGCCATATCATGAACCACCCTATGGTGATATCCAAGTGGCAAGGAATGGATGTCTCTGGCCAACAGCCAGTGAGGACCTGAAGCCTACCAGTGACCATGTGAGTGAGCTCGAAAACCCCCTACTGAGTCTTGAGATGACTGCAGCCCTGGCTGACACTTAGTTGTAACCTTGTGAAAGTCTCTAGGCCTAAGGACTCCATCAAGTCCCACCTGGATTCCTAACCCACAAAAATAGAAAGTTTGTTGTGAGAAAATAGAAGTTTGTTGTTTTAAGTCACTAAGTTTTGGGGTAATTTGTTATGCAGCCATAGATAGCTTATACAAGGACCCAACTCAAATGTCACTCATCCGTTAAGCATTCCCCAACACCCTCTTCTATCGCCCAGTCCGTCTCCACCTCTCCCATTGCTCATGGGATCGATCCAAACTTCTTAACATAGCCCTCAAGGCCCTACATGATGATTCAACTCAACCCACCTTCCCAAACTCATCTTTCATCACTGCACATGGCACCTGGGGTTACTGATCTTCTTTCAACTGCTCCAACTTGTCCCAGTCTCACCTTTATCCCTTTACACATACTGTTCCCACTTTCTGGAATACTTCTTCCCTCTCTCTTTACCTAGTTCACTTCCATTTGTTCTTCAAAGTCCCAACTCAAATCTCTTTCCTCCAGGAAGAAGCTCAACTCCCAAGGCTGGGTTTAGGTGTCTTCCATTTGTGCCAATCCCTTTCCCTGTACTTTTCTACTTAGAGCATTTATCACTTTGTGCTGTCAGTGCTTATCTTGCTTATCTCCTGGCCTGGACTGCAAGCTCTTTGAGGGAAGGGCACATGTCTGTCATTCATTTATATATGTATACTAGTCCTATCTTAACTTTTAGTTTAAATACAACCTGGTACTTGCACCCGTGCAACTGAATGCAGCTGGAGAAAAGCACACAGCCACATAGACTGGTCTCACTTTAATTCATGACCACGAACCAAAGATGGGCTCTTAAAGATGCCTGATAATACTGCATCTCCCTAGTTTATTCTATTCACTCACCTACTCTCCTTGATGACTATTTCACACCTTCTTTCTTCTTAAACCTCTCACACTCCACCCCCATACTCTCAGCTGATGACTTTGTTTTTTACTTCACTGAGAAGACAAACAATCAGAAGAGGATTTCCACAGACTCCCACCACATTTATGCACCTACCAGCATCCATCCACATAACTTTGCCTTTCCTCCTGTTACTAAAGATGAATTATCCATGGTCCCGTAGCCAATCCCTCTGCTTGTGAACCAGACCTCACCCCTCCCCTACTCTAGAAAATCATTCCAACAATCTCCCCTCACCCTCCTACATCATTAATTTCCCCCCTCACCCAGATTGTTCCCACCAGCATATAAACATGCTGTTACTTCTCTCATATTAAAAATAAATAAATAAATAACAATAGAGTTTCCATTTGGGAAGATGAAGAAGTTCTGGAGATGGATGGTGGTGATAGTTGCATGTGAATATACTTAACACCACTAAACTGTACTCTTAAAAATGGTTAAAATGGTAAATTTTATGTAGGTTTTAGTACAATAAAAAATAAAAACCCTCCTCCTGATTCCACTTCCCTTACCAGCTACCACCCCATTACTGTTTCCCTCTGCAGTGAACTTGCAATAAATTCCTTCTTTCATTTTCTGTTAAATCCACTCAAATAAAGTTTTAACCTCCATTACTACACCGAAACTGCTCTTGTCAAGATCCCCACTGACATCCACATTGCCAAATCCAGTGATGAATTCTCACTCCTCATCTTTCTTGATTCTTCAGCAGTATTGGAACCAACCGGTCTCTCCCCACCTACTTGGTGTACTTCCCTCGCTTGGCTTCAGGATCACCACACTCACTTGGTTTTCTTCCTGCCTCACCGGTCACTTCTTCTTTGCTGACTCCTCCCTCCCCCCAACTTCTTACCATTGCAGTGTCCAGCGCTCACTCAGGTCCTCGCTCTGCCTTTCTGCTCTACCCATATTCGCTCCTCTGTGATCTCAGTTATGGTCATGTAAGTAATATCACCTATATACTTAGATGATTCCCGTATTTATATCTTCAGCCCCGATCTAACTCTCTACTTAACACATGCAAACGATCTAAAACCAAACTCCTTATCTCCCCCTAAAAGTTGATCCATCCACAGCCTTCTCCATCTCAATGGCAATATCACATTTCCAGTCACTCTGGTTAAAAAGCTTGGAACCATTTTCTACTCCTCTTTTTCTTTCCCACCCTATATGTTATCCATCAGGAAATCCTTTGGGCTCTACCTTTTTAAATTATCCAGAATCCAACCCCTTCCCAACCCCTCCTCTGCCACCGCAATACTTCAAACCGCCACCATCTCTCACCTAGTCTGCAGTGGCCTGTTTCTCTGTTTTCACCCTTGCTCCTTAAAGTCTATTCTCATCACAGCAGACTTTGTGATCCCTTTCAAATATAAGTCAGATCATAACACTCCTCTACTCAAAACCCTCCAGTGGATCCTTTTTTTCACGAAAAGAAAAAGCCAAATCTTCACAATGGCCTACAAGGCCCTACATGATCTGGCACCCATTGCTTCTCTAACCTCAGCTCATTCCGCTCCAGACATATGGGCCTTTTTGCTGTTCCCCAAACATGCCAGACATGCTTCCACCTTAGGTGAATTCCCTCTGTGTGAAATTCCTCTCCCCAGGCTATCCATATGTCTAACTTCCTCACCTCCTTCAAGTCTCTGCTCTTACAACACTTTGTAAATTAGGTCCTTCATAACCACCCTATATAAATTGCAAACCAACCCCCCTGCACCCCCTTCACCCCTTCCCATTGTTTTTTTACTTTTCATAGTATTTAACACTTCTAAACACTATTTAATTTACTTATTATGTACATTCCATATTATTAGTCTCACCCACTAGAAAGCAAATTCCACAAGGGCAGAGATCTTTGTACAATATTCTAAGCACCTAGAAGAAGTCTTGATATACAGGAGGAACTCCAATATTGTTGAAGGAATGAATGAATAAGCCCAGCACAATACCTAGTGCATAATAGATGCCTACCAAATATTTAATAAATGAATGAATGAATAAATGAATGGTCCATCTGTCACCAAGCTGTAAGCCTTCCATGGGCAGAGATGTAACTTATTCATCTTTGTTTCCTCAGTAACCAGGACAGTAATGGAGATTCAATAAATGTAGGTTAAACTAAAAAAACCTGAACATGAGTGAGGTGAGACTGGAAATGTGAGGTGCCAGCATGCTAAGGTTCATATGCTAAGTATCCTGTTTCTTCCATGGCCACTCCCAGCTTGGAACTTTCCATTTCTGGATCTTTCAGGATGTAATTCTCAATGACTAGAATGAAGAGGTCGGGTAAATGTGATGGAGGAAGGGCCACTTTACTGAAGAAGGGCTTCCCTGCAGCCCTTAACTAAGGCAGCACCATCAGACCGCACAGGTAGGGTTTGCAGGTGGGCGCACCGTGAGTCCATAAGTAATAGATGCAAACCAGGCTCCCGTAGGCTTTAGACCCAATGTCAGGCTTCCACGCCCCAAATTCTGAAACTGGAAAATCAAGTTGCTTCAACACACACGTGCCTTGTGTTCCTCCTTTCAGGGTTCACATCTCAATGGGTAAGGCTGGCATTGGCTCAGATACCTTTGCAGCCCATCATTCATTTCTAACACGGGGAGGAAGGGGGTGAAATGGCTCCTTATATGCTTCGTGGGGTTGGCTGCTCCTACCTGCTACACCCTCATGTCAAGGAGAAAACAATAAGCCTTCCTGACTCCAGAGCCCTGCTTGCTCTGGAGAACGTAGAGGCAAGAGAGCTAGGAAGGGGGTGGTACCGAAGGAGAGCTGGTGCCAACCTGGAAGTCAGGCAGGAGGAGTGAGAATTCTGCTACTATCTCATTCTATGACCTTAGGCAAGTGAATTCACTCTCTGGGAATTCTCATATTTAAAACTAAAATTTTGAACCGGATAATTTAACTATGTGCTTGTTATAAAAATTAAACTCGGGGCTTCCCTGGTGGCGCAGTGGTTAAGAATCCGCCTGCCAATGCAGGGAACAGGGGTTCGATCCCTGGTCCGGGAAGATCCCACATGCCACGGAGCAACTAAGCCCGTGCGCCACAACTACTGAGCCTGCGCTCTAGAGCCTGCGAGCCACAACTACTTAAGTCCGCGAGCCTAGAGCCCGTGCTCCGCAACAAGAGAAGCCACCGCGCTGAGGAGCCTGCGCACCGCAACGAAGAGTAGCCCCCGCTCGCCACAACTAGAGAAAGCCCGCGCGCAACGAAGACCCAACACAGACAAAACTAAATAAATAAAGTAAAAGAAAAAAAAATTAAACTATTATTAACTACTCTAACTTGACAGTTTGAGAGGACCGCATTGTCTGCAAATAGCTCCCAGCAAATTCATCTTAACCCCCTCGTCCCTGGCTCAGCTGTCATTTATTCATAAAAGTAAACAATCCTGGTGCCAACTATGTGCCAGGCATTGTGCCAGGTCTGGGCGTACAGCTGTGAATATGGCAGGCACAGTCTCTGCCCTCCAGAGCCTATGGTCTAGCAGGGAGATAGACATCTGATGTCCAACGATGTTTCAGTCACTACCACGAATCAATTTGAGAGTGGAAGTTATCATGGCAGTGCTGGTGCAAGTGGATGGAGCATAGTCATGGTCTAGGCTGGGGTTTCAGAAAGTCTTCCTGAAGGAAATAACATCTGAGCTGAGCTCAGAAGGACAGATAGGAATGAACTAGGGGAGAAGAAAGAGCATTTGAGAGACAGAAAAGAGCACATACAGATGCCCTGAGGCAGGAGTCATATCTTGTCAAGGCCAGTGTGGCCCAAGTGCAGAGTGAAGACCAGGTGGTCAGAGAGGTAAGGCCACACAGGCACAGGTGAGCCCACACAGAGCCTTACAAGAGGGATGTGGTCTTAATATACGTTAAAGACAGTGAAAGAGATCAGAGCAGAGTAGGGGTGGCGTGATTGGACATGTGTTTTTAAAAGCTCACTATGTGGAGAATGAACTCTAAGGGACACAAGTCAATATGAAAAGGCCAGTAATGAAGCAACTACAGTGAAACAGGTGAAAAATGATCAGTATTTAATATGGGTGATATCAGTGGAAAAACAGATAAATTCAAGAGAGATTTAGGAGGTAAAAGTGATAAGATGAGGGGGAGTTGCAGGGGGCAGGTAATAAAGAAGAAAGTACCAAAATGCAACCTAAGTGGTAAATTAGGAAACACTATCAGAGGACCAAGTTTGGAAAGGGGGTGATATTATTAGTTCAATTTGGGACATGCTGTGAGATACCAAGTAGAGAAGATGAGAAAGAAGGTGAATGTATAAATCTGGAGCTCAAAGGTCTCCAACTAAAGAATTGAAGGTATGAATTTGAGAGTCCCCATAGACACAATAAGTGAAGCCGTGAAAAGTGCATATGGAGAGAATATAAGAGAAATAAAGAGAACCGAGGATGGAGACTTGAGGAAATCCCACATTTAAAAATTGAGTAGAGAGGAAAGAACTAAAAAAGAGAGAATGTAAAGGAATAGTCAGAGATAGGAGGAAAACCAAGGCTTTGACATCATGGTAGCCAAGGGAACAACATATTTCAAGAAGCCAGGATTAGTTAATTGTATTAAAGTGCTAAGAGATGAAATAAGATGGGGAATGAAAGATGTGCATTAGGGTTAGGGGCTTGGCGCTTGCTTAGAGCAGTTTTGATGGAGGGTGAATTGGGGAAGAAGCCAAAGGGGTGTGAGAGGAAAGGTCGTGAAATAGAGACAGGGGGTATAGACTGTTCTTACGGCTGTGAAAGAGGAGGGATAGGTAGGCAGTGATTCAAGATGGAAGAGACTTGAGAATGTTGAGAAATGGATAGAAAGGATTCAGCAGAGATAAAGACAGAGGAGGCACAGTGGAGAGAAAGAAAAGTGGACAGTATCAGGATCCTGAGAAGGTGGGAAGGGCTGGACTACAGGGCAGAGCTGGAGAACTGGTCTCAGACGACAAGACAGCTCCTCTGTGCATCAGAAGGGAGGGGGACAATGTTCATAGCAGCATTACTTACAATAGCCAAGGTATGAAGCAACCTAAGTGTCCATCAACAGACAACAGATGAAGGGATAAAGAAGATGTGGTATCCATATATATATATATATATATATATATATATATATATATATATAAATGGAATACTACTCAGCCATAAAAAAGAATGAAATTTTGCCATTTGCAGCAACGTGGATGGACTTGGAGGGCATTATGCTAAGTGAAATAAGTCGGACAGAGAAAGACAAATACTCCATGATATCACTTATATGTGGAATCTAAAAAATAAAACAAAAAAGAAGCAGACTCACAGATATAGAGAACAAACTAGTGGTTTCCAGTGGGGAGAGGGAAGGGGGGAGGGGCAGTAGAAGGGTAGGGGGGAAAGGGTTATTATGGGATTATATGAAACCATGTGTGTGAAACTTTTGAAAATTGTAAAGCAGTATAGAATTTAAATAATCTTTCATTCAATTAAAAAAAGAAAAGAAGAAGAAGGGAGGGGGAGAGGACGAGTGAGTATGAAGGTCAGTGTATATTCACCCCTGCAAACACACAGTCATAAAGTCAGCTCTGCTAATGTTTTCCAAAGAAAACCTCAAAGTCTACAGGCCCGTGTACTCTCGGTGAGAGGTGTGGATCCCAGGAAGAAAACAGCCCATGTGGGCCCCATCTTGACACCTAGTACAAATCACATTGCCTCCTCTGCCCTTCTCTTGAGTCAGAAAAAGGCCAAATGGGAGCTGCTTCTAGCCCTGCTGTCCACAGGTGATGTGATAGGATCTCTGCAAGAAGGCCCAGGTGTAAGCAGGTCGAATCTGGGGACATGACTGAAAACAGCAATGAAGGAGAGGAGACGTCACAAAGTGCCAGCATGCCGACGAGGAATCAGATGGGTGTGTTGAGGGAAAAACAGCCCCACTCCTTCATGCAGTAACTCTGGAAGGGGGAAGAGGCTGCCTAGCTGCCTAACAGACTAAGCTCTTATTTTACACACTATAGTCCTTAGTGAGATGCCTCCCATGTCATTGCCCAGGCACCTAACCTACAGCTCCCCAAACCTGGAATCTGGAGCAATTTCTCCAGCTCACTGTATCGTTACCATGACTGTAACTCTAGGACCAGAATTCAATCAGCATCTTTTAGTCCAAAGCACGGAAACAGCATTAGGACACAAAGATTTAAGAGGACAAGTGCTTGCCAAGGTCACAGGAGGGAGAAAACCAAAACACAGAGTCTGCCAAATCCCAGGTCAGCACTTGACCCCTACAGATCCAAACCAACACCTCCCACCCCCCACAATCCTGGCCCTGCTCCCCCAATTTGCTGTCTTTTCAACCCTTTGGGCACTCCTTCCTTGCACCGTAGAGAGGATACTTGTTTATGGTGCCAGTGCTTCTAACAAAAGCTCATCCCTGAGGGAAAATCAGCAGAAACGCTTTATTCTACATGAAGAACTGTAGAAGGAACTTATTTAAGAATGCAGCCTCCTGAGTCCCTGTCACCCAGAGTCTCCAAAGCACTGGGAAAGACAGAAGGAGAAGAAAAGGCAGGGAATCACAGGGAGGTGATAACTGACACTTAGCACTGTCTATAATAAGCAAATGACATAATAGAAATAAACACAGCTTTGGGGAGAGGTGCTGCAAGCACAGCCCCGAGCAGGCCCAGGGGCTCCAGGGAGTCATGCTGGGCTAGAAACCCGGTTATTTCTAGGGCACCAAGCAGCATCTGCCCTGAATCAGGAGCCTCTGGAAGCAGGGGCCAGAGGACCAATCAGAGAAATACAGCACAGCTCCAGCCAGGGGCCTTAGTCACCGGCCTACTTCCAAGGTTGGGCAGGAAAAAACCCCACAGAACTCTTCGAAGAACCCTGTCCAGTCATTTCGAGTCCCTGCATTAGCCAGGAAAGAATGCCTGGGTAATCAGTAACAGCAAGTAATCCCCTTATCGCTTCTCTTTGTTTTCAGACTGGCTCTGCCTAGAAAGCATGGGTTCAGATGAGCTCCATCACTTATAACCAGTGTGGCCAGCTTGGAACTCACCTCATTGTTTCGTTCCTAGATGTAACGTAGGGAAGGGAAGGCCCACCTTCGTAGGTTGTTCTGAGAATCAAATGAAGTAATGTCTGTAAAAAGTACCTGCTTGGGAAATGTTAGTGCCTCTTCCTTACCCCTCTTTACCTGAGGATTTACATTCATAACTACAAGTTCTTAGTCTACATTCCCTGAACCTACAGGAGAGGACGAGGCGGGTGGCGGGGTGGGGGGTGGGGGAGGGGAGTGGCTCAGTAGGCTCCCTGCCATTCAACTTAAAAGATGGAAAGTCCAGGGACTTCCCTGGCGGTCCAGTGGTTACGACTCCAAGCTTCCACTGCAGGGGGTGCAGTTTCGGTCCCTGGTTGGGGATCTAAGATTCTGTATGCCAGGCGGTGCAGCCAAAAAAAAAGGTGGAAAGAACATACCCATATACTCAAGAAAAGACTGAAGACTCAAGAATTGGTACTAAGAAAGAAGCTCAGAATTTGCAGTTGAATCTGAAGAGCTTTCAAAAGGTAAAAGAAAACAAGAACAGGATTCATTCTAAAGAGAAGCCTCACAGACAGTGTATTGATTGTGCTGTCACTTGGAGAGTTTAAGTTAGGGGTTTATAGGACAGGGATAGGAGACCTAGCCCCCACCTTCTAACACCCCAGGGCCCAAGACAGTCAAATCCAGGGTAAAATAAACTATGCATGAACCAAAATGCATCTCGCCTTCCACTTATAGGTAGAAGCAGGAAATGATGACAAAATTGTCACTAGCGATTTTTTCTTTAATCAACAGGCAGGATATGTCCCAAGATCAGGACATACATAGTCAAATCAAACTTCTGTTTGCAGAGATCTGTGCAATGAGAAAAGATGACGATGACACATGACAAGATACTCAAGGACAGACTGAATTCTACAAGTACTGAGGCAGCAAAATGCCCCCATGCATTTTAGCAAGATCTTTTCTAGCAAAGGTTGAGAGAAAATAGTTTTTCATGTAGAAAAAAAGAAAGTTTGTATATGTGGCCCACCTAGCTCCAAAAAAAGAACTAGCTGGCTTCGTGGCATCTACTACGCCGTCCGTTGTAAGTAAGGCCCAGCCAAATTTCAGAGATGTTAATGTACAGAGTGGGGGGAGGGGCATCGGAGAGCCAATGAAATAGGATATACCTGCCCGAGGAAATATTCTATGCTGCAAATCAAACTCCCACTCTGTAGCCTTGCCCTGTAAGTCCTTGGCAGAGGGACCGTGAAGAGGTTGTGCAAAAGGCACTCTCCGAGCATTAATCTTTAAGAGTAAGCAAACTGGTTAGTTGTTGTAATAATAACAGCACACTCTGATACAGCACTTTGCAATCTCAGAGCACTTTCACAGACATTATTTCCTCTAATCCTCACAATATCCCTGCTAGGTAAGAAAAGCAAATATCACTAACCTTCTTTTTCAGTTAAAAAACAAAACAAACATATAAAACAGGCTCCCAAATGTCAGTTGTCCTAAGATCACAGAGCTAGTAAGTGGCAAGTTGGAGTTTAAAGTGACATCTCTCTCCTAGGACTGTGTTCTTTGTTTTATGAGATGGAGTCTGAGGTTAGGACCATTCCAGCATGTCCACTGAAGAAGTTCAAGAGTAATGTCGGATCTCTGTATTTTTAAGTTCCGTCTCTACTCAACACTTGCCCTAAGAATGATCCTTAAAGGCCTAAGTGGGTATGGAATACTAGAATGGACCATGCTTTGCTTCTTCTCTGGAGGTCACCACCCATGACCTAAGAGAGCAGTCTCAACCACTCAAGTGTTGCACCACACAGGGATTCCCTGAAATATCACCTCTGCATCCATAACATGAGCATGGTCTCATGTCTTTTTAATTTCTCCTTCAGTCCAGGCAGAAGGGTCCTAGGACTCCTGTCTACATCTACTTAGGGAACAAAGACAATAAGAACTTTATTTACCCCTGGGTGGGGTGTGGTGCAGGGGCTGGGGCTGGAATGGAAGGCTGGGAGATGATTGAGGAGCAAAGGCAGAGAGCCAGAATGGTCTCCCCATCTAGAAGAGGAACAACCATATCCCACAAGCCAACAGGCCTTATTTTAGGAAACATTTAGGTTCATCCCAAAGTAAGAGTAGCCTAGATATTTGCATGCATAAAACAAAAAGGCTCCATCCTCAGCTCTCTACTCTTCCGTTCCTATAGTCTTCCCTCCAAGAGTCCTCTGCTCTTCCAGCATCAGCTATCATTCCTCAGCCATGGACCAGGGATTTGACCTCTCCAGTCCGATCCACTCACTTAGGCTCCAGCCCTCTATCAAGGGAATCTCAGCCTTCTCTCCTACTGCTTCTCCAACCCACGCTTTAGGTTGCAGCCTAACGAACCACTTCCCATCCTAGTTCAGGTCAAACATTTACTGAGCTAGGTACTATGCCGTGTGCTGATCCCAAAATATGTTTTGAATTTTCTTTCTTCCATGATTTTACCTTTTATCTCTACCAGGAATAACCTTCCTTCCCCTACCACCAGCAACCAAAGTCCAACTTGACCCATCTTCCAAGCTCCTTCTCCTTTGAGTCTTTTCTGATGTCTCTAACTAGACATGTCTCTAATAAATATGTATTTATTATACATGTATTTATCCTCCCTCCTTTCTTAGTTATGTGCTGCCCTCTCTTGTAGCACAAAATATATTACCCTTAACAACGATTTGACCATCTGCCATTCCCTCACTAGAACCTTACAAGCTCCTTGATGGTATATCCATGTCATACTCATTTTAAATTTCCTGCAGAGTTCTGCACAAAAGATGCACCCAACAAATATCTGGTTTTCTGTTGTCTATTGTATTTTCTAGCTGGGTCTCCCATCAACCAGAGGAAGCCTAGAATAAATGGTCTGGGTTCAGAATCCTGGCTCTGCCATTTATTTATAGCTTCATGACCTTGAGCAAGTTAGTTCACCTCTCTCTATGCTTGAGTTTTCCCCTTTGTAATAAAGAGGAAAATAACAGTATTTATTTCATACAGTTATTATAAGAACTAAATGAGTTAACACTTATAAAGTGGTTAGCACTGTGCCAAGTACATAATAAGTGTCAAATAAGTGTTTGTTAAGTAAATAAAATCACTGCCAAACTCTTCATTTTCCTCCTTAAAATTACTTTTCCTCACAACTTCTCCATTTTTGCTAATGGCACTATTATTTTCCCCAGCTTTCCAAGATTAAACTTTGACCCCTTTTATGCCTGCTTCCCAGTTCATCACCATGTCTCACAGATTCTGGGAAGAAACAGGAAAGTATACCTGCCTCTTCTCCCAGTTTCCATGGCTTCAGAGACTTTATGATTCCCTCCTTGATCTCTCAAACATCTATCTCTCCCCAAATCCAGTCCACTCTGAACTGTGTATACAAGTATTTGCAAACATTCCTCTCTTCATATCCTATCTCTGCACCAGTACTTACAATGGCGCCATATCACCTCCAGAACCAAGTCCAAACTCCTCTGCCTGTCTCTGGAGACCCTCCTTAATCCAGTCCTGCCCTCCTTTCCTAATCTTATCTCCCCTATATCTCTACCCCAAGCACACTAATCTCCTCATGGTTCTGGAAAGACATCTTCCTTGTCTCTGCCTCTGTTCATACTGTTCTTTTGGCCTAGAAACCTTTCCCTTATCCTCCTAAATCCCCAAAACCTATTCATTCTTCAAAACTAACCTTTAGCCCTAACTCTATCCTAGAAAATTTCCACCCTAATTGATCTTCCCCATCTCTGAATTCTACAATCTATTTTCCCTTTTGCAATTATTATAAACTTTTTGCTTTACGTCACTTGTTATTGATTCATGTTAATCTGATATCCCCAACTAGACTGTAGACCTCTCTAGAACAAGATACATGACTACTAGACGTCCCCAGTATCCTTCAAAGAAAAGAATAAAGGAGCTAAAAATATACATCTATTAGCCAACACTTGATGATGAGCTTGCGTCTCCCTTTCTTTGGGAGGCAGGGAGTGGATAAGAATGGGACTGCTTACCCACCTAGCTGACCCTATATGCTGTGTTCACAGATGGTGTGGGTAGCCCTACCTGGGGGATTTGCTACAGCCAAAAAGCCTGTTCTCTCTGTTGACAAACGCCAACAATCACTGTAATCTAGGCTGCCATATGGTTCACCCAGCCCTGTAGTAAAATCGGTTCCTTGGGGATATAGAGAGACCAAGCAGGCCAACCCTCTGATATATGGAATCGAGGGAGATCGCCTTGAGCTAGCCCCACGACAAACAGGAAGGCACAGAGTGTCCAGGACAAGCCAACACCCAAGCGGATGCAAAACCCACATACCCTGAGGTTCCTGTCAACTCCACCTACCCCTTGCCTGGAATCCTTACCATGGGCCCAAAAAGCCCCCTCCCTCAAGACTCTTGAGACTCCCCTAGAGGAATCCACAGGCGGGCAAGGGCAGAGAGAAGATGTGGCCCTGCTCTGTGTGGAGAGAGCTGCCCAAAGTCGTAGTTTAATTTCTGTTTTCATAGCATCTGGTCCTGAGGGCCATTAACAGAGTAAGACAATTTCATCCCTGAGCCAGCTGTTCTAAATTAGGAGGGACACTCCCCATTTTTTGATCAATTATTCATCATTTTCCCCATTCTCTCTCCTTTGTGAATTTCAAAGGCAGGAAGAGGTCAGGCCCCCATCATCTTCCTAAATTGCCCCAAGCCCTCCCATCTAATTATCACAATCACAGACTTGGGGAGGCTGTTCACATTTGATACTCAAAATGGAATACAGGGGAAGTCTAGCTTCAAGAAAGAAATTCAGCATTCTAGGCATCCAGACTGTCCCTCAGCCCAGGATTTTGCTAAAATTTTCAAAGTACAACTATAAACCCATGCAGGCTCTATTTTGATGGCATGCCACTTACCCAATTGGCTTGAAACACTCTCTCCACCCCACTTCTCACAGCTGAAGAAAGCCCCTTGTCAGCTCAAAACAAAGCCCAGGGTATAAGGACAGCCTGCACAAAGTCATACAGAAAGCTGTGGGCTGAGACTGGACCAGGGAGGCTGATTTCCAGGAAGGGCTCTCATCATTTGAAAACAAAACAACAAAAAACCTCACAAAGCCTGCATAGTCTCCTCTTCCTCAACTAAGGACACTGCTCAGACTCCCCTCCTGGCCACCTAAAAGAAGCTCCTGTCACTTCTGACTGCTTGATTCAGATTGCAATTCTGCCATCCACTTGCCCCCAATCACCCTGTCTACATCTTAAGGCCCTAATATCTCCTACTTGTCTGTGTTAAAGCAGAAAGCTCTGGGTACCAAGAGGACCCTGGGTAAATCACTTGTGATGAATAAGCCTTCTCTTAACTTGAGCTGATTTTGAACCAGCTCTCCTGGCCATGCTCCTTGGGTATGGCACATGTAGGTACCTAGAATCACACAGGAGAAAAAATCATTTCTTCACTCATTTCCCCCTCAATTAACATTTATTGAGCTCCTATAACATGCCAAGAACCATGAAGGTGATAGGGATACAGTGGTACACAAAACAGCCAAATTCTCCTATCCCTGAATAATCTTTCTAAGATACTTCTCATAGAGGCTAATAAAACACAGACTCCAATCCACATATCGGAGATTTGGTATTTTTTTGCTATAAATAGCAGCAACAATGACAGTGTAAGAGTCCAGGGCTTCCCTGGTGGCGCAGTGGTTAAGAATCCACCTGCCAATGCAGGGGGGACACGGGTTCAAGCCCTGGTCTGGGAAGATCCCACATGCTGCGGAGCAACTAAGCCCGTGAGCCACAACTACTGAAGCCCATGTGCCTAGAGCTCGTGCTCTGCAACAAGAGAAGCCACCGTGATGAGAAGCCCGTGCACCGCAACGAAAAGTAGACCCCACTTGCCACAACTAGAGAAAAGCCCTCACGCAGCAAAGAAGACCCAACGCAGCCATAAGTAAATAAATAAATAAACTTATTAAAAAAAAAAGAGTCCAATGTATGCAGCACTATTTACAATAGCCAGGACATTGAACCAACCTAAATGTCCATCGACAGATGAATGGATAAAGAAGATGTGGCACATATATACAATGGAATATTACTCAGCCATAAAAAGAAATGAAACTGAGTTATTTGTAGTGAGGTGGATGGAGTTAGAGTCTGTTATACAGAGTGAAGTAAGTCAGAAAGAGAAAAACAAATACCGTATGCTAACGCATATATATGGAATCTAAAAAAAGACAAAAAATGGTACTGATGAACCTAGTTGCAGGGCAGGAATAAAGATGTAGACATAGAGAATGGACTTGAGGACACAGGGTGGGAGGGGGAGGCTGGGGCGAAGTGAGAGTAGCATGGACATATATACACTACTGGATGTAAAATAGTTAGCTAGTGGGAAGCAGCAGCATAGCACAGGGAGATCAGCTCGATGCTTTGTGACCACCTAGAGGGGTGGAATAGGGAGGATGGGAGGGAGGCTCAAGAGGGAGGGGATATGGGGACATATGTATGCATATGGCTGATTCACTTTGGTGTACAACAGAAACTAACACAGTATTGTGAAGCAATTATACTCCGATAAAGATCTATTTAAAAAAAAAAGAGTCCAATGTAGCACTTTGTAACTAAACCAGCCTTCCCATTTTCATCTAAAGTGGCAGCCTCAATTTACCACTTTCATACCTCTACCAGCGTATTGCATACCTAGGCCAATCTCCTTTCATGCACCAGATGCTTACTCCCAATTTCCAGTTCTAATCCCAAGGTAAAATCCATTCTCTCAAGTCACCAAGCAGCTATTAGTCATTAACTTACATAAGGCACCAAAAAATAAGTGAGATACATCCTTTGCTACAGTTCCATCTTGCACTCAAGAAGCTCTCCATCTGGAGGACCATACACACATACCCTGCTTCCCCAACCAATTACGCTAAGTGGTAGGATAGGCCATTATGATTACAGAAGAGCTATGAACTGCTACAGAAACATGCCATGGTCCATTTGGACTGAGGGGATCAGAAAAAGCACTGAGGAGAAGTGAGATCTGAGTTGAGCCTTGAAGGATCAGGAGGTTAGCAACTGACAGAGAAGGAAATGAAAACACACCAGAAAACAGAATGTGCAAAAGTGCTATGGAAGAAAAATGTAAAACATGTTTGAAATGTTCAAAACACTACATTTTGGCTATAGCAAACAGTAAGTGTGGAAAAGCAGGCTAAAGGCTTAACGGCAGGTGGGTGTCGGTTGTGGAAGGCCTCGCATGTTATGTGAAGGAGTTTTCACTCTATTCTATAGATAATAAAAACCTATTGAAGATTTCTGGGTTGGGCAGAGAGAATTACTTTTAGAAAGCTGATGCCATCAATAGACAACAGATGGAAGAGAGCAGAGACTCTGAAAATTGGGGATTCCATTTAGCAGCCACCGTGGCAGCCTAAGTGAGATATAAGTACCCAACTAGAGCCTCATGAATGAAAAGAATTAGATTGAAGGTACTTGCAATAGTCAAAATTGTCATCACTTCACAATGTACTATATACAGGGGATGGAGGTGAGAAAGGAACCAAAGATGGTTTTGCGGTTTCTAATGGCTTGGAAGAGCAGCTGGATTGTTGTTATCTAGGATGGGAGCATCCTAGACAGAACAGGATATGGTAAGGAGACTAGAATGAGCTTAATTTGAGACATTGTGAATTGTATCCTTTGTTAAGACCTCAGAAAGATCAAAGGCAATGCCTTTGACTTGCCTCCAGGCCCTTTCCATTAAAGAATAGTGACTCCTTTAGCCTGAAGAATAGTGTCCACAGCAGCCCTACAGGGAGCTCACGTGGAGAACAGCTTATCTTGATAAGATTTGTAGGTGTGGCTTTTGTCTAATGTAGGGAACCTTGATAAGATTCATAGGCAAACCACAGATTTTTAAAAAGAAATATAGTAGCAGGAACACCATCAGTTTGGACTAAGAGGGACCAAACAGTGCAAAATGAAAAGAAGCTTTTGGGCTCCCAAACATCTACAAGTAGGAATCAGGCTGAGTGTACTGTACAAAATTTTTACTTTTTATATATTATGATGTTTTGACATCTTAAAAAACCATTTCTGGCTGGGGAGGGACTGCCTCTCCCAGGGCTAGCCAATTCTTAGAAACAGCAAAGGATTCAGCCAGGAGAAGGCCTTTGATGTGCAAACTAACCAATCCAGAGCCATGTCTCCTCTGTCTGCCCTTTAATCATCCCAGGGCCAGGTACCAGGCAACCAGGAACCACCCCTATAACTTAGAGCCCATCAAAATTATTCAAACTAGCCAACCCTAAACTGTTCACCCTGCCCTGCCTTCCCCTCCCCAAGGACACCCCAATAAAGGTTTCCACCTAATGTTTCCCCTCTTTCCAGTCTTCTGCCACCTGACCAAAACCTGGTACTTCCCCTGTGTTCCTGTGTGGCAGGCAGTGACCCCTCATCTCTAGGACCAATGAATATAGTTAGCTCATTTTTTTTGTGTGCCTCTCCTGTATCTCCTTCTCTTGTGGCCACACTTGACTAGACATCACCTAAAAGAATACAGAACTGAGAACACTACCTAGCTGCAAACACAGGCTACATGTTTTGGAAAAGGAAGGATAATTAGAAGGCAAAACCATGAGCCCATAGGGTAAAACCAAGAGCAGTGGAGCGTCATTCCCAGGCAATAGGACTGAGCCCTACTCATATGCCAGGCCGGATTTCAGAACTGCTATGGACTAGGACTGCTGGTTCCCCTCTTTCTAAATGGGAACATCTACCCCAGATAGAAGACTAAGAAGACATAAAAACTAAATGTGATGTGGGGGTATTTCCTGGCGGTCCAGTGGTTAGGACTTGGTGCTTTCACTGCCGTGGGCCCAGATTCAATCCCTGGTTGGCGAACTAAGATCCCATAAGCCGCTCAGTGTGGTCAAAAAAAGAAAAAAACAAACAAACCAATGTGATGTGGGATCCTAGACTGAATCCTGGACCAGGAAAAGGCCATTAATAAGACAATTGGCAAATTTTGAATAAGGTCTATAGATCAGTTAATACTATTGTATCAATACTATTAATTTCCTGGTTTTGATAATTTTACATAGTTGTATAATTTGGGGAAGCTGGGGAAAGAGGATTCTTTGTACTATTTTTGTGACTTTCTTATAGATCAACTTATTTTAAATTTCAAAATTTTAAGTAAAAAATAATAGTCATTTTACAATGTTCAAGCATTACCAGTTTTTAAAAGGGGGCATCTGTAGCAGTTATCCTATGTCTATTCCAGCATTGTATGGGGGTTGGGGGTGGGGGAGGTGGAGGGCAGATGACTTGTCTCTTTTGTTGACAGCCTTCAGGTCAAGAGGAACAGCATTTGAGTTGCTGTCCCCAAGGAACCGCATGAGAGGAGCCTCATCTGTACCCAGACCTAATTTAGATGATGAATCCCTGGCTCTTGAGCCTGAGCCTGAGGCCATATAGATGAGACTTTTTGGAGGGAGGAGGGTCTTGGGTGAGGATGAGTGTTTTTTTTTTTTTAGTAAGTAAGTATACATTGGAATTTGAATGCAATGACCAGGATGAGTATATTTTTCACAAATATAAATAATTTGTGACCAGAGGGCAGACTGTAATTGTTTCAAAACATGTCTACAAATTCTTTGACAATCCGTCCATTGAGAGGTAGAGTCTAATTCTGCTCCATTTGCATCCAGTCAAGCCTTAGTAACTCTCTCCTGAGAAACAGAACGTGGTGGAAGTGATGCTAGTGACTTCTGAGGTTAGATCATAAAAGACAATACAGCTTTTGCCTGGAGCTCTCTTATGCTCACTCATGGACCTTGCCACCATGTTGTGAGGAAACCCAGGCAAGGTTGGTCTCTGGCCCTCAGTCCCAGCTAAGCTCCCAGATGAGAACCAGCCAGCATCAAATGCCAGACACGTCAGAGAGGAAACTTAGAAATAACCCAGTCTCATCTACTGTTCGACTGCTCAGCTACCATCTGGCCAAAAACTACATGAGAGATACTACACCTCCTAGCTGAGCCCAGTCAATCTCCAAACTGTGAGCGATAATAACATACAATGATTGCTATCTGAAGCCACTATATTTTGGGGTGGTTTGTTATGCTGCAATGGATAACTGAAACAATGTGCCATTGGCAGTTGGAAACTGGGACTCAGAAAAATTAAGGGACTTTTCCCAAGTTCACATAGCTAGTAAGAAAGAGTCAGGATTTTAATATCAGTCTGAATCCAAAGCCATTCTCTTTCAACTAACAATAGATGTGACAATAATAGTAATTGCAGCTAGTCTTCATTGAATGTTTTCTACGAGCAGGCACTGTTCTAAGCACTTTACAAGGAGTAACTCACTGAATCCTTATCACAATGCTATGAGGTAGGTATTATAATTAGCCCCATTTTACAGTTGAGCAACCTGAGACACAAAATGGTCAATTTGCCCAAGGTTATACAGCTAATAAGCCATAGAACCAAGATTCACTCTTCAAAGTTGGCTCCAGAGCATGCAGCCTTAACCACTATGCTACGTAGAGTTGAAAATTCAAAACAGATTATGTAAGTTGAGAAGAGAACCAAGGACAATCCATTAAAAATTGTACCCTTTACAAGAGGCTGAAAAGAAGAGCCAGTGATGGAAGGACCTGAGAAGGAAGCGGGAGGGGAAAGAACCAAACACTACATCTACAACATACTGGAGGAACTCATGGCAGGATCCACGAACCAGCTTCAGTCTTTAAGGTTGAACAGGTCAACTGCAAGCCAACCATGACCTCTGCCCCAAACTCACAGTTGTCAGTAACAAACTCTTTCAAAGAAAGGAATCTTTGAACCATAGAATGGAGAGTAACATCCATTGGATTACCCCCGACTCACGTAGACAGAGCAGCACTACTGGCCTTTTCTACTCTTCCTCTTTCAAGGGCAACGCTCACCCCTACTCTGGAATTATGAAGCTGCTACTTAACTTCAGAGATGAGAAAACTAAACTCTTATACTTCCTTTAAAAAATATGGTTGGGCTTCCCTGGTGGCACAGTGGTTGAGAATCTGCCTGCTAATGCAGGGGACACGGGTTCGAGCCCTGGTCTGGGAGGATCCCACATGCCGCGGAGCAACTAGGCCCGTGAGCCACAACTACTGAGCCTGCGCGTCTGGAGCTTGTGCTCCGCAACAAGAGAGGCCGCGACAGTGAGAGGCCCCCGCACGCCGCAACTAGAGAAAGCCCTCGCACAGAAACGAAGACCCAATACAGCCAAAAATAAATAAATAAATAAATAAATAAATTTATTTAAAAATATATATATATGGTTCGTGGGACTTCCCTGGTGGCGCAGTGGTTAAGAATCCTCCTGCCGGGCTTCCCTGGTGGCGCAGTGGTTGAGAATCTGCCTGCTAATGCAGGGGATACGGGTTCGAGCCCTGGTCTGGGAAGATCCCACATGCCGCGGAGCAACTAGGCCCGTGAGCCACAATTACTGAGCCTGCGCATATGGAGCCTGTGCTCCGCAACAAGAGAGGCCGCGATAGTGAGAGGCCCGCGCACCGCGATGAAGAGTGGCCCCCGCTTGCCACAACTAGAGAAAGCCCTCGCACAGAAACGAAGACCCAACACAGCCAAAAATAAATAAATAAATAAATAAATAAAAAACTTTAAGGTTTCAGGTTACCAAAAAGATTTGAGGAAACTATTAAAAAAAAAAAAAAAAAAAAAAAAGAATCCTCCTGCCGATTCAGGGGACACGGGTTCGAGCCCTGTCCGGGAAGATCCCACATGCCGTGGAGCAACGAAGCCTGTGCACCACAACTACTGAGCCTGTGCTCTAGAGCCCATGAGCCACAATTACTGAGCCTGCGTGCCACACCTACTGAAGCCCGTGCACCTAGAGCCCGTGCTCTGCAACAAGAGAAGCCACCACAATGAGAGGCCTGTGCACTGCAACGAAGAGTAGCCCCTGCTCCCCACAACTAGAGAAAGCCCGTGAGCAGCAACGAAGACCCAACACAGCCAAAGATAAATAAATTTTAAAAATATATATATGGTTCGTGACCTTGGCCCAATGAAGACCATCAAACCCACTGGGACCCTTTATCAATTTGATGTTTTCTTTTAGATACAGCACTAAAGTTTCAAGTGATCCCTTCACAGAACTAATCTTAAACCAATGCCTTTAATTCCTACTTCTGTACAACAAGCTCTGGGCCTAGTGCAGACCCTTCACCAGAGGCCCTGAGGCTGTGACACCACACAGAAGAAGCACAAAGCCCACATTATGTGTGGGCAAAGGTAGAAGCTGGGGTAAAATCGGCAGAGGTGACAACAGTATTCCCAAGGGAACCAGTCTCAGCTCCAGCTCCCATTTGCCCTCTCAGTTAGCTAAGTGCATACCACGCACAGTGGAAACCTACTCAGATGATTTACATACTGAGAAACAAAGACAGCCAAGTCCCAAACTGGGGGCCACCCATGTGCCTCCCTTCAACCTACAAATTAGATTCTTTCCCAGCAGCAAGGAGTTTCTCTCAGAGGTGGTGATGTCTTGTTCTGCCCAGAGTATACTACCTGGCTCCACATCCAGTGGAGCCTGGCCCAGTATTGGCCAGAATCACTTGGGCCGAGCCCCAGAGGTGCCATCTGAAAGGGATTACTGTCAGTACTTGGCCAAGACAATTTAATGTACGTGTTACTAAAAGGCCAGTGAATGTTACTAGCCTTTTTGGAGAAAGCATTTCCTCTTGAAAATGCGACCTAGAAATATAGGAGAAGCGTTCTTGGGAAAACCCCATATTTTGTCTAAAAGAACCAGACCTGAGAAAAATTTAGCCCAATTTGTTGGATATAGTCCCACCCACGTAGGTACATATCTCTTGCCTTGTTCCTATTTTCCCACTAGGTCCATCAGACCTAAAGTCCAAGGAAGGATTGGGAACTTTGTGCTAGAAATTTCTGGAAACTTCTCTGGTTCTTGGGAACAGGGGCTGAGGGATGGCTGTTACATTTATGACGTAAGCAAGTATGACAGCAGGCCTAAGTAGAAAGGTAGGAGCTAGATGGGATAAGGTGGGAGGGGTGGAGCCCCAGGTAAGAGGGTCTCAGAAGAGAAACCCACCTGAACAGACTGTGAAAAGGAAACCATCTAAGAGTGAACAGTCAGACAGGCTGCCTTTGGAAACTCCAGTGTCCTTTGAAAAAAAATCTTCACTTGTGGGCCTTGGTTTCATTCTGTGACAAATAAGTCATGTCGCGGTCTGAGTCTTCTTTCTTACTTTTAAAAACATTCTTCTTCTTTTTGTTATTATTTTTCTCTGAAATCCAATCAACCAATGACAATGTCGGGAAAGTTCCACGGTATGCAGCCCTGCTGTTATTTTATTTCTCACTCAGAGACGGGAATTCAGACACAACAGATCACCTACTTAATCTACCTGTTCCGTCCTGACTGGTAAATAAACTCTCTTCTCTAAAGTCATATAAAGTTACTCCAGAGGAGAGCCATCAATTGGGTTGTGCTCGTGAAATTCATTACTGGCCTAAGCAACATGGTGAAGTGCTGTACTGAGATTTTATGTATGGCCACAGGCACCAGTGAAAGGAACTCTGACTCGCTGAAGCTGAGGGCCACAACCTTTTGCAAGGTTATGACTAGGGGCCCTTAGGAGCCCTGGGCTAGACGAGAACTTCCTCTGGAGAGGCCCCTCCCATCCCCACCCAATAATTCAGCCAAGGAGACATGGCAGAAAAATGCCTCATTTCAAGGCAATGACAAAAGAATGAACATACTAAAAGAGAGATGTGAAGAAATATTAGGTTTCTACTCCCTACCCTTTCAGAAGAAAAGAATGATCTAAGAACCAGTACTGGCTTCCAGAAGCCCCCAAGCTGCCTATAGGCAAAAAGGTACAACCACTCCTAATTTGTGATCTCAGCTTACTACAGAAGATGCCTGGTCATACCTCTTACCTCTTTAAGGTATTCAGCCTGAAGCATGAACAGGCCAGAGTAAGAGAGTCCAACTGACCATTCCAGTGAGAAACCAGAATGGGGAATAACCAAAAAGCTTGTATGGCAAGTGAAAATGGAGAATTTTGCAGAATGCGAACTAACTAAAAGATAGGAATGAAACACAAGCCAAAATATTGACATGTATGAGGAAAACCACCTAGAGATAATTCTAAAACTCAAGAACAGAAAATTACTTGCAAGAAAATGAAGAAACTATGGACTATCAAGAAAAAAAAAAAAAACCTGAAACATAACTGAGAAGCAAAATTCTGCCCTTTATCTAAATGTCTGAAGACATTTTCCATGGTTGGTCTAGTCCTTAAGCCTGAGCTGTCATTTGAGGAATCTCGAAATTTGTCGAGGACAAAGTGGTCTTTAGAGAAAGCAATGGTCTCACTTTTCCCTTACTTGGCAATAGCCAGTAGTCAAATATTTACTGAAACATATTTTAAGTTTCAGGCCCCAAAGATCTTACAATCAGGTGAAGGAGCTAAGACACTGACCCATCAAAAGACAATTAACAGTGCACGGCATTAAATGATGTGTCATGTAAGTGATACAGGCCATAAATACTAAAAGTCTAAGAATAAGAAAAAACAATACTTCCTAAGGTCAGGGATGTGTGGCCAGTCCAGGATCTGAGGCGTAATAACACCCAACAAATATTTAGAGGAAGGACTCAAAGCAGAGTCTTTGTCCTATAAACATTTAAGGAGCAAAGTTTCATACTTCCAATGGGTACCACACATCAATTAATTAATTAAAATTAAACCCCACAAATTCCCAAAATGCCACCTGTTACATGCCCATACCTATACCCCTCTGATCCTGGGCAGCCACCAGACCCATCCCAACCCAGTGCAGAAACAAGGAAAGAGTATGAATGATTCAGTGTGAATCCACCCCCAACTCTGGAAACCCCCAAATCAAAGCAGGATGAGTCAGGGACCTTCTTTCTTTGAAAGAAGAAAGGATGCTTTCAGCCATTTTCCAGTGACTTTCAGCAACTCCTCCTAACAACAATACAATGTAAGATAAGACCTGCCGAAGTAAAAAAGCAGACCTGGCAGGACTCCAGAATGTGGACCCTTGGTTGACCCCACAAGCATGATGAAATTCTGAAATGGTCATTTTGAAGTTTGAGTCTTAGTCCTCCCATTTGTGAAACAGAGAAAAGCAGTTTCTATCTGTGGGCTTCTCAAAAAATTGACTAACACAGTCCCATGGACACATCAAGATTTGTAGCCTACTTGGGACCTCCATAGGACCAGCATTCATACCCTGGACTCACATGGGCTTCCCTACAATTAGACCGCACACATAATACAGTTTTCAGTAAAAATGTCTCCCCTTGTCTGCCTCCAGTCCTCCAGAACTTAATATTTTCACTTACTAGTCTTCCTGCTCACATTGGTCTAAGTTAATAAGATTTTGTTAATAACACTTATTGAGCAGGTGCTGTATTAATTATTTTACATGCATTATCTCATTTAATACTCATAGCAATCCTATTAAGTGCTATCACTATCCCCATTTGTAGGAAACTAAGATACAGAAAGTAATTTGCCCAACATCACCCAGTTAGAAAATGGTTTCCAAACCCAGGTTCATCTGGCTGTAGAGCACAAACTCTTAGTCATTACACTATATTTAGCAGATTTTTCTTTTTTTTTAAAGGAAGAGCATCTATGAAAAACCTTCAGCTAACATCCTACTTAATAGTGAAAGTCTAAATGCTTTCCCCCAGGGATGCTCATTTTCACTACTCTTATTCAACATTGTACTGGGCAGTTCCAGCCAGTGGAATAAGGCAAGAAAAAAATAAAGGCAATAAAGGCAAACAGATTAGAAAGGAAAAAGTAAAACTGTCTTTTTTTTCACTGACAATACAGTCACGTACATAGAAAAAAAATCCTTAAGAAATCTACCCCAAAAATGTTACTGAAATGAATAAGTGAATAACAAATACAGGATACAAAGCCAATATTTTAACAATTATCTTTCTATATACTATCAACGAATAAGTGGAAAACAAAATTAAACAAAAATACCATTTACAAAAGCATCCAGAAAACAAGAAGTACTAAGGAATAAATTTAACAAAATATGTGACCCATTCACTGAAAACTACAACACGTTATTGAGCTGCTTTTAACTGAAGCCTTCAAATACTACTTACATAATTACAAATAAACTCATCAGTCTAGCACTCAAGATGGGTGGGAATATCATCCTAATTTACCCCTCTAGGACCTTTGCCCATTTGCTCCTTTCACCCTGGTTATTTTGTATACTACAAACATGTCCCTCGGCTACTGAGAATGCTGCTGTCTGTATGGAATTGATTTAATCAATCAGTTCATCTCTATCCCTAAACCACCTCTACCTCATCTAACTCTGACTATTAGAATCCCATCTCAAACTGCTTCTCCAAGAAACTTTCTTTAATCCTCTAACTAGATCTTTCTTTCTTTTATGACTCTTCCCCTCCTCCCAAAAGCACTATGTTGGTATATCTTATGGCATTTGTCATACTCTAGATTGAATTACTGTTATATCTTTGTACTTCTAGATTGTAAGCTCCTTGGTGACAGGGACTGTCTGATGCAATTCCCCTAAAGTACCTAGTTCTTTACACAGAGCACATTTGTTGAAGCAAACATTTGAAAGATGGAAATGAAAGAAAGCTCTTTTAGTAATACAACCTCTGGGATACCAAATTGCATCACTGTCCCAATCAAATTAATGATGTCCTGACTTTCCCATGGTTGAACCAGGTATTTAGCCATGTGGTAACCTTCCTTTTATTTAATTCTGAGGAATGTTAGTTCAGCTTGGCTTCTGTTAGTTGGACCAATATCAAGATCAAGACCAAGTAAAACATCCCAGCCTAAAGGACAAAGACAGATCCTCAGTCTGTATAAACAGACGAGGGAGGGAAGGAGGAGGGGGAAGCCAATGTCCTAAGCACAAAGCAGGAAATCATTGAAGGAAAAAAAGAACCATTAAAGATTCTGCTTCCTAAGAGAGAATAAAAAGTAACCTGAACATCACATCTTGGGGGTCTGTGTTGCTAGTAGAATAAGGAAACTCTCTAGGATACCTGTGCCTCTGCTACTCTGGAAACATCTGCAAGGGCAAATGGAATGTTAACTACCTCCAGCCCCACCCCAGGAGGCAAGCAGCACAATCAGGTTCTGAGCTGAGGCACAGAGAAGAGCTACAGGCTCTGTCCCAGAGAAGGTCCCTGGAGAGGCTATTTGGATCTCACTGCATGTACAAAGCAGGAAGGGAATGTTACTGTAGAATGGAGCTTGCATGCCACACTCTGCCAGCAGCAACTAGCCAGAGCAAGAAGGCTCCTTAACTCAACCTCATTTCATAATTATCAGAAACATCACAGCTGATTAGCAGCAAATGATCTCAGTCAAGGGTGGAATCTCTGTCTTTTGACCCCAGATTGGCAAAAGCTTCCCAGCTCTTTGCCTGGGTACAGCATGTCCTCTTTCATGTCATCCTAAAGCCTTTTAATCATCCTCCAGGTTTGCTTCAGTTCCTACAGGCTTGCTTGAAACATTACTCACCAAGATTCATTTGTGTGTACTGTTGTTTTTAAAGGAATCTACTTGAATTTCACATAAGACAGTCATTTTTTCAAACGTCATAATTTAACACGTCCACTGCTCAATTCATCTACTTTCCTCAGTTTTCTAA
This sequence comes from Eubalaena glacialis, assembly GCF_028564815.1. Taxonomy (NCBI): domain Eukaryota; kingdom Metazoa; phylum Chordata; class Mammalia; order Artiodactyla; family Balaenidae; genus Eubalaena; species Eubalaena glacialis. Next base: position 117,767,178 of record NC_083719.1, read on the forward strand.
AGAGCGCCCTATATCATCTCTTGAAATTCACAAACTGGGTTTATCTCTATGTACAAATTCCAATAAGTAAGTGGGGAGGGTTAACTCACGGGAAACAAGTAAGACAAAAATCCCCATTTCACACACATCCATCCAAACTCAAAATTTGGAGGGAAATTTCTTTTACCTTTGATGTAAATTATACTAACAACACTTCAGACCCTGAAAAGAAACACCCAAGAACGAGTGTCAAAGACTGCACAGGGGAAACTTCATTGATAGTGAGATCATTCCTTTTCCAAATCAATGTTCAAAATTGCCATATGCCACTAAACCAACAGGCTTTAGAGGGTTAAGACGTCCCACTGTTTAGATTTGCATATTTGCTTTCCCCTACTTATCCAAATGGCAATTCCTTGACCCTCTGAAATTTTAACACTATGTTCAAATCAGTTACCTTAAACGTACTTCAAAATAGTATTCAAGTGGCTAATTCCCCCTGGAGTCATACCAGCTATACGTGAATATGATCAAAATCAACCTCTTCATCAGCAACTGGGGTCTTTGGATTCTAAATGAGAATCAAAGCAATCATGCACTGTGGAGTTTTCTCTTCCCATATATGGGATCATGTGATTTCCCACATGGATGCTATTGTGAGATTACCTACCAAGAGTGTAAGCAGTGGGAACTGCTGTATGGGCAGAACTGCAGCCCTAAAGCTCAGTGACAAACCTTCGGATCTCTTCTTTGAGCATCCCAATTAAGACTCACAAAATTCACTGTCAGAAAACTTAACGGCAAAGTATCTGAAAAATAAGTTGGTATTTTTATTCCTCACTCTAGGGTTATATTTGTAAGGTAGGATACTGGTTAAGATCTTGGATTAGGTTTAAAAATATATATATATATATATATATACACACACACACACTACTCGGGAAGAATTTACCATAATATTGGCTTAATGGCAAAATTAACGTTCTCCATCTGTTAAGAAAAAAAAAATAAGACTACTTTGAAAAACATTTTGCTTTTAGAGAAATACACATTTCAAGAATATGTTATAATTGCCTAAGAGCTGGGAAGCTGAGGACAGGGGTAAGAAGAAGACTTTTCACCGTTTATTCTTATGTACTTTCTAAGTTTTGAACCATATGAAAGTGTTAACGTATTCAAAAATATAAATACAACTTTATAAAGGAAAAAATTAATGACATATTTGCTATTAGGAAATGAAATTAAAATGTCCGGGGCTTCCCTAGTGGCGCAGTGGTTGAGAATCTGCCTGCCAATGCAGGGGACACGGGTTCGAGCCCTGGTCTGGGAAGATCCCGCATGCCGCGGAGTAACTAGGCCCGTGAGCCACAACTACTGAGCCTGCGCATCTGGAGCCTGTGCTCCGCAACAAGAAAGGCCACGATAGTGAGAGGCCCGCGCACCGCGATGAAGAGTGGTCCCCACTTGCCGCAACTGGAGAAAGCCCTCGCACAGAAACGAAGACCCAACACAGCCAAAAATAAAAAAATAAATAAATAAATAAATAAAATTAAAAAAAAATGTCCTAGATAGGGACTTCCCTGGTGGCGCAGTGGTTAAGAATCCGCCTACCAATGCAGGGGACACGGGTTCCAGCCCTGGTCCGGGGAAGATCCCACATGCCGCGGAGGAACTAAGCCCGTGCGCCGCAACTACTGAGCCTGCGCTCTAGAGCCCACGAGCCACAACTACCGAAGCCCGCGCGCCTAAAGCCCATACTCCACAACAAGAGAAGCCACCGCAACGAGAAGCCCGAGCACCACAACGTAGAGTAGCCGTCGCTCGCCGCAACTGGAGAAAGCCCGCGCAGCAACAAAGACCCAACGTAGCCAAAAAAAAAAAAAAAAAAAGTCCTAGATAATAGAAGATGGTTAAGAGCCTTGGGACCAAGAAGAAGTTAGTCACTTAGCTAGTTAATATAACACCCTCTCTAGCTCCCAAACCTTTTGTTAATTCAAGTTGATAGTTATCTTATTTTGTTTAAACATGGGGGGTGTGTGATAACCTGCCTTCCAAAAAAAAAAAAAGAGGGTCTTCTCCAACAAGACCTAGATTCTCCACTGCTCAAATCCCATTAACACTAATCAGCACAATGATTAAGCACATTGTGGTTAAGTACTCTAGTTGATTACGACTCCTTCAGAAAAAAAGGTTCCCATAGCGACAGGTAAGGGCTATCATCGAACTCAGCTTTTCAGCACAGGACTTGGTGTCACAGATAGGAGAGTTAAGATTGTTTTAGTATTAATCTGGAGGCTTGCTTTTTGAACTTCACTTGACTTCATCCATTCAAAAGACACTTATGAGAATCCCTCTGTAAGCCACGGGCAGTACCAAACATTGAAGGGCAGGAGAGCTAGGAGAAAGACCTCAAAGATAAGATATGGTTCCTGCCCCCAAGAATCCCAGTCTGCTGAGGAAAGCAGCCACTGAAAGAAATAATGACATTGTGATGGTAATTCTACCCCTAAACCTATAATCAAGCCTGTCCTCACCACTAGGACTGGTCAGTTTCTAATCTAGTTTCACTTTCCCATCTTCAAGCTGCAGCACAGCTGGGTTTCCAGCTGGCTGGGGAAGAAAAGATTCTTTAAATAAACAGCACTTTAAAAATATGCAGTCGCTTTTGCTATACTGAATTTTGTGAACCACCTTGCTCTAATATGTGAATCTGGGTGCCACATTAATTTAAAACTATCCTAAAGAACATAAAGTCCCCCAGGAATACACCTTTTCTAGCTTTAACAACAAAGTACACTATACGCTGGAAGAAAAAGGCAAATCATAAAGTCCCAAAGGAAGAATGATCTTTCTTTAAAAAAAAATATATATATATATTCCATCTATTCAATAAGGAAACAATTTAAAAACCATACACATATAGGAAAGCAAATGATAGAGTGTGATTAAACCAAAATATATGCAACCATCATTAAAAATGTAGGACTATTTGCAGAACAGGATGCTTTTATAGCATTGTACAGAGCTGCTAGTCCCTGAGAGTCCTTTTCAAATCTTTTTCCTGTTCTTTCCTCAGAAGGCACAGAAAACACCTCCAAGTATGTAATCTTCTGAGAAATGCAAAGATTTTACTCCACTCTTTACCACCAGAGGTAGTAATTTGGGATGAATGATACACATTAGATCTATAAAAATGCCCCTCTGGCAGATATTGCTATTCCAGAAGGACTTAACAGGCTACAAGTCAACATTTCATAGTTGTGGTAAAATTAGCCATTTATGAAGACCTTTATCTCTCTGTATGGTACCTTATCCCAAAGTCCTGGCCCACCAAAACACAGCTTTCTGGACAATCTCCCTAGGAACCATACCTCTCAGAACCCAGACAGGCTCGGAGCTGAAAATGGCTAAATAAAGTAACAATTTAACCACAGTTGCTCAATATAAAGGCCATGATGACAGTTTCCAGGTGCCAGTTTCCCTATTTTGCAATGGGCAGATCTGCTCCAAGGAGAAAATGTTCCCAATGACCCTGTGGCCCAGAGGGCTTTTTTTAGAGACAGAAAACAGAAAATGAATTTGTTAGTTATTTCCTGCTGAGCACAAGGAAGGTGTTGTGGTTAGTTAGGAAGATTTGTTTCCTTATTTAATATACCATTACTAGTGCATGTTTTCTTCAACCACATTGTAGAAAATAAGAAAATGCAGTTTATGCTCTTCTGTCATATTATCACCAGTTCCACAAGTTTCCTCTCACAAAAATGTCCTTTAATTTCTAATCCCCTTAGATAAAGCCCCCAAACTGACCTGTATCTATATACTATCAATTCAAAGCAAAAATTTTTGCACTCTAAAATGTTTACTCCCATACACTTTCCTGCCCCCTGATCATTTGTGATGTATGAGGGCCTTCTCGTTAGCAGTGATTGCAGTCCTAAATTTATCTTTTTGAGAACTATATTGCACATGCTATGTTCATAATATGAGATGACCACAACCTAAAAGCAGACTATATTTCTGATCCCCAGATCTTTCATGATCTCCACATTCAACTATTAAGCTATTAAACACTCACTAAAACAAACAAGGTAGAATTGATGGAGGAAGGAGGAAAGGAGGAGGAAGACAGGGGGCGACGACCATTGGGGCTCAGTGGACCAGACTAGGGATTATGTGGCAATGTGCACGATGCACATTCAGGAGCAACTCACTGAAAACCAAAACAGAAGCTGTCCTTGGATAAGGTTCCATAAATGTTTTTACTATCTATTTCCCAGTGCACAGTACAGTTCCACAGCTCCCCAAGGGATCTCAGACAAAATGCTTAACACAATAAAAAATTAGAAATTCTTAACTGGTCTCAATTTGTCATCATCAAACATTTCAAAAAAAAAAAAAAAAAAAACATTTCAGAGCATAAAACCAACATTAAAGAGCAGTCAACAATATTCCTCAGAACAATGTCAGAGAGATAAACTGCTGTTATCACCAAAGTTTCTTTCTTCTTATTAAGACACTGCAAGCGTCTTCTAATTAAAGTGATCACAGTTTAACATAATACCTAGATATACTCCCACCACTAAACTAAAATTCGTCTCCTGAAGGACAGGGGCGGGGAGGGGGCGGGGGACGTGGGGTAGAAGGGAAGCTTCCAAAAGTCAAAGGCATTGATCTAGAAAGATGAGGGCAGCAAAACTTCCTACAGGCTGTACACATTCTTTGCTACTCAGAGCCTATTTATACTACCCAGAATCTGTTGGTAAACTAGTAAACACACCAACTTCTATGACAGACCAGGACATCTGTCACAATTCAGTGATTACACAGCTCAGAGTCACACTGCAAACACCAAATCCAGCCTTTGGGGATAAAATGAAACCCCAATATGAATAAGCACAAGACAAGCTAACACCAAACACTCCAGTCTGGGGACAATTTGGTTCGAAATATCTTACTGAGAAGTAAGTACTGGATTCAGGGACAAGAAAAAAAAGATCTTAAACTGACATTTCTTTGACTTTTGACATTGGAGACCTCCATTCCCAGCTGCACAGATCTACAGATTTCAGTGTTTTGTTTCTAATCACCTGCATTCCTGTTCAGCACCCAACATCATGAAGATGAGATGTGCAGTCAACACATCCTGCTGGTGAGATGTCAGAGCTGAACTTACAGCATTCAGCAGAAGTTACTCTATTTCGCCGTCATAACAATAAACAGACCTAGGAAGATCTCCCAGAAACAGCCAAAAGAGGTGTCTGCTCACAAGTCGTGGAGGTTAAGAGAGGGCTGTGCTACCAGCTTAGCAAAGACAGGCAATCACGATGCAGAAAAAAACCCTGAGCTACATGGGGGACAGAAAACCGTAGCAGAAAAAGTCCCAACTCTGCCTGCGCCAGCGGTGTGGATGAGCTGAGCCGGGAGCCCAGGAGAGGAAGGAGGGGGCGGGGGCCATGATTCCCTAGGAGAACTTGTAAGCGGAGGCCTTCACAGCCTGGGAATCTGCCCAGCTGCTCCTGCAGACCCTGCCAGCCTGGGCAAGGCAGGCCCGTGGGAGCAGAGCGGGCAAAGCCTCCGAGGGTCACTCCTGACTCACCGAGCCTCGGGCCAGCAACACCAGGACCTCTCCGTTTTTCCTGCCGCTACTGGGCTATGATGGCAGCTTTCCAGCCCCACATGCCATACATCAGCCGCAGATCCCTGCTGGCACAGGCCAGCGCGTCCCCCCGCCCCCACCCCTGGCACACTTTGAGCCTGATCCTCCTTCTCCCCAGCCCAACACCCTCACCCACCATGCCAAACGCCCTGCACAGGGGCGGCCCCACCCCCCAGCGGCCGGCCGGGGCGCTGCCAGGCCTGGGCACCTGCAGCACCTCCCGCCCCACCCCCATTCTCCACCGCTTCGCCCCTCCCCCCTTTCTCTAGCAGAGGGAGGGGGCGACTCACCGCAGTCAGTGCACAGGATCTTGCCCACCTCTTTCTTGAGGTTTTTGCCGTTGGTGTCAAGAGGGGCAAAGGCTGTCTTAAAGACTAAGGGCTGCTCCGTGGGCTCCAGGAAAAAGATGTAGCGCTGGTTCCTTTCGAGCGGCGCACAGGAGCCCACGCTGATCACCTGCTCGCGCTGCAGTCCCCCGCTCCGGAGCGGCCACTTGTCCAGCACCTTCACCAGTGCCACCCGACCCGAGGCGGGCGGCTCACGGGTGCTGTTGGAGCTGGAGCCGCCGGCCGGGGCCAGCCCCTGTACCTTGCCCTCCACCACCACGGGTGCCTTGTACGCCTGGTCCTGCACCGACTTGAGGCTAGGCGAGTAGCAGGCGAGCGACACACCGAAGAGCAGCATAGAGAAGCCGGGGGCCGGGTCGCGCCTCATGCCGCCGGCGGCTGCGGCTCGCGAGCGGGCGGCGGCTCTCCGGGCTGCGGGGCTGCGGGGCTGCGGCTGTTGCGACGGCCGCGGCTCTGGGGGCGCAGCGGGACGAGAGATGCCGCTGTTGCTGTCGCTGCTGCTGCTCCTGCTGCTGCTGCTCTCGCCGCCGCTGCTGCCGCTGCTGCTCCTCTCGCTGCTGCTGCTGTCGCTGTAGCTGCTGCACCGAGCCTTCTCCAGTGGCGGCGGCGGCAGCGCTGAGCAGCAAACCTGCCGCATCTGGCCAGGCCATTTGGGGGGCTCCGCCGCTCCGCCGCCGCCGCCGCCTTGGGAGGGGAAACCAGAGCCCGCTGGAAAACCGGAAACAGCGTAACGTTAGCGCCTTGTAGCTCTCCACCGGCAGCCCGGGGAGGCGGCCCAGCTAGGGCAGGGGGCAGGCGGCAAGCGGGCCGCGATGCGCAGCGCGGAGGCGCGCAGCGCTCCCACTCTGCGCGCCAGGACCTGGAGGTGGATGCGGAGGATGGGACGTCCGCCCACTTGCTCTCTCGCGCCCCCTCTACCCCCGAAGCGAGTGGGGAGCGCGGCTTCTGCAGGGGAAGCTTGGGACTGCACTGCTTTAGTGCCCGGCTTCAGGGCCCGCAGGGAGGCGGGAGGAATCGTGCTACCCTTTGCTCTTGGGATTTATGGGCACGACAGTGGGGTAGTGCGTGAGCAGAGGGCGGAGTAGAGATAACAGATTCTGGCACCGTCCTATGAAGGGGGGAGTGGGACACAGGCTGTGCCCTGCCTTTGGACATCGGCTGTAGGAGCCAAGGAGATTGTCACGGCCCGGGTGACTGGCCAGCCTCCTGCCTCCTGGGGTTGTATATCCCCTTCCCTGGGAGGACCCTAGAGGCCAGCCCCTAATCGGGCCCACGTGCTTGGCCCTGCCACCGCCAGGTGAGCGCTGGAGATTCGAGTTAAGGTGGGGGAGGATCCCAGCCCCGTCTTTTGGGGGAGAGTTGGGGCTACATGGAGTCTTGCCTCGCGCTGAGGACACCTAACCCCGGGTGGTGGTTGAGAGAGGGTCCAGTCCCCAGGTCTCTGGGCTTTCTCCAGCAGCCAGGCAGGACCAGGTTACGCGGTATACAACCTCATCTTCTTTTTAAAAAGCCTCTTCCTAAAGGAGATGGGGGCTTCTTGGGAGCCAACCTGAGAGCCAGAGCCGGTCAGGGCCAGAGCTGCCCCACAGGAAATGGTTTCTTTTTAAAAGTGTGCTGCTTGCAAAGAGGCAGGAGAGTTTGCTCCACTGAAGCCAGCATCTGGTTTTTAAAAAGCGAGTCAGGGATCCACTCTCCTTCTATCAATAAGGATACAGGGAGTTTTTAAGACCCAGCTTATATCCCTGAAAGATATGGAGCTCAGGAATTTCAGTAAGGTCTTGGAGAATCTTATCCCTGACTGGGGGCTGCAGGAAACTGGCCCAAGGATGTCTGACTTTGGCTAGGAATGCTATTCTGGAAAGGAAGGAGGGAGCTAGAGCTTTCCTCCTGGCTAAGAGACCCCCCAGACGTAACATATTCAAAGCCAACAGCATTATTTCTCCCACCCAACTCCAAATTCCATATAATCATTAATGGAACCATTTTATACTTGGCCACCCAATCCGTTCCAGCAAGTCCCTCAGTCTCATTTTATTCTCCCTCATCCAACCAACCACCAAGTCCTTTGCCACTTCTTTTTTTTAAAAATCCCCGATTTATCTAGTTCCTCTCCAACTCTGCGTGAATACCTGAGGTCCAAGTGCTCCTCACCTCTCACCTGGACCACCACAAAGCCTTCTCACTAGTCTACACACCTTTCACCTCATCACCCTCCTCCAGTCCTACCACTGCCAGAGTGATCTTTCTAAAAATAAAATATAAATATGATTTGACCCTGCCACTGCTCTCAGGAGTAAAGTCCAAACTCTTCAGCATGGCTCTTCACGGGCCCCCTCTACTTAGCCAACTCCATCCTCTGGGAGCCAAGCCCCTACCCTAGCAGTCCTCAGCACATCATACTGTTTCTTGGTGTGCTTCTGCACATGATGTCTCTTGTGTCCAGGAAGCCTCACCTCCGCCTTGTCCACCTGGAAAACTATTCTATCCCCAAGGCCTAGCTCAGCAGTAAACCTCATCTCTCCCTCCCTACATATGCACCACCATCCTCACCACCATACGCATACAGGATGGAATTAATTCCTTCCTCTTCTGTGTTACCATGTGCCTCATACATATTACTGTTATGGCAAAGACCTATACTGTACTTCAAGCAGCTATTAATGGGTTTGCATTAGACCCATCAGACTAAGCACCTTAATGGCAGGGACTATGTCCTATTAGTCTTTAGATACCTATCCAAAGGAACAACCAACACAGTGCCTGGCATAAAATAAGGATCAGCAAATCCTTAGTGAAGGAAGGAGGGTAGGAATTAAAGAATGGAAATCAGCTCTCTTAAAGGCATCCAGCCAATCTTGTTGGCCCCTTCAGTGTCTCCTTTTCCATTTTCATCGATCATAGCTATAAGGAAGATTACTAACTCCACTCTCGCATTTTTCAATGGAAGAAACAATCCCAGGGAGGAAAAGGGAATTACTCAAGATCATACACAGCCAAGATTGTACTCAGTCTCTGTTTCTGAGACCAGGGTAGTGGTGAAGAGCTTGTGCTCTAGGGTCAAGCAGTACGGGGTTTCAAACCAATTTTGTAAGTTACTAATTTTGACTTGACTCTATTTCCCTCTCTAGGGCTTAGCTTTCTCATTCGTATAATGGAGATTATACTAGGGTCTACCTCATAAAATTGTTTTTTGCTCATTGTGTACTTAATTCAATAAACATCTGATGGAATGGCTCCTCTGTGCCCAGCACCGAGGCATGGGACTGGTCACTGGATATACTGCAGTGAACCAAACTGACACTGTCCCCGCTCCCAAAGCTCTTACTCCATTCGGGAGACAACAGTAAACAAATAGGTAAAATAGGACGAATAGGTAACTGTCCTGAAGGAAATAAACAGGATGAAATGATAGGAAATAATGGAAAGGGGAGAAGGTAGGTCTACTTGGATAAGGGAGGGTTTCTCTGAGGAGATAACATTTAAAGTGGGATTAGAAGGATTTGAAGGATGTGGATTATGTGAGATAACAAGTGTAAAGTGCTTAGAACAATGCCTGGTGTAGAGTAAGGGCCAAAATTAATGTTGAATGTTATTGATATTTTACTTATACCAGTGGTTCCTAATCTAAGAGCTGAGACTCTCTATGTGGTATGTAGTTATTGCACACTAGGATTTTCTGTATATTAAAAATGCAATGCATTCAGGGAGTTGGGGATCGACATGTACACATTGCCATATTTGAAATGGATAACCAACAAGGACCTACTGTACAGTACAGGGAACTCTGCTCAATGTTATATGGCAGACTGGATGGGAGGGGAGTTTGGGGGAGAATGGATACGTGTATATGCATGGCTGAGTTGCTTTGCTGTGCACCTGAAACTCACAACATGGTTAATCGACTATACTCCAATATAAAATTAAAAGTTTTTAAAAATGTAAAAAAAAAAAATGCAATGCAATTTTTCAATACTAGATGACAGTGTGGTGAATAAAAATACATATTCCATCTCTTTTTTTTCACATATCCATTTTAAAGTATAACAAGACATTGTTAAGTATGCAGAAGAGTGCAACAAGGTGAAGAAGAGTGGCAAGGTATGCTACCATTTTGTCTTTTTTTAAAGGATAAATACATAAATATTCATAGATCATAGATTACCTTTGAAAGGACACAGCAGAAATGGAAACAATAGTAGGCTCTGGGGAAGGGCACAGGGTGGCGGAGGAATGTGCAAGAAGAATGCTTTTCATGCTGTTCCCTTTTGTACCTTGTGAATTTTTTTTATCAAGTTCATATACTACCTATTCCCAACAATGTTTGAGAGAGGCTCCTCTAATTTTTTTACTGATGCTGATTTTTTTTATCATGTATTTTCTCAATCAGAAGTGACCTAAAGTAGAACTATTATTATATGGGATTCCTTGAATTTTTTTTTAACTTTAAAATGAGATTCTGGTGCTAAAAAAAGGGTTGGGAATTATTGCACTATAACTTTATCTTCTTTAGAATGCAAAGATAAGTTTTGAGATCCCAATTGTCCACTAGAATTTGTGCGGCCACAGAGGGTGGCGACTTAGGCAGAGATGTCTAAAAGGAAGAGAGGTCCTTGTCCAGATTTCCCCAAGGTGTGGTGTGTATGAAGATAAGCTTTACAGAATTAACATCAGCCATTTAGTAGAGAAGACAGTCCAATTCTCTTCTGGCTTTTCCTTAGGGATCAAAGTGAATTGGTATACAGTCTCAGAAAATAAAGCTTGATATTCTGAACCTGCTAACTCTTCAGGGTAATTCAATAATTGATAGTCAAAATAATAATAGCTACCATATTTAAATGGCCTCTGTGTGTCAGGAGCGTCATGTTTATATTTCCATGCCTCAACAACTTTGCATTTTACAAACTGAAGAGACTTATAGAGGTTTAGTAACTTGCCCAAGTGGCAGGCAGTGTTGGGATTCCCATTCAGGCTTGCTTGATGCACAACACCGTGTCTCTCTGAGGGAAGGTGTCTTGCAGCCTCACTTTCATTGTCGTCTGAGAGGTCTCCAATCTCTCCAAAATACTTCCACCAATGTCAGACTATTTGAAATGTACAACACTGGCAAGCAAATGGTATAAGCATCATTTTACAAAAAGATGAGGAAAACTGAGACTCTGAGAGAATTTGACTTTCGCAAGATCACAGAGCTACTGATAGGACCAAGGTTTCTCACAAACTCAAGCTCACATTTTGGGAGGGTTTTTGGTTTTCTTTTTTTTTCTGTCTTTTATTTATTTTCATTTTATTGATGTATAATTGATGAAATTGTCATATATTTAAAGTGTACAAGATGATAATTGGATACATGTATACATTGTGAAAGGATTCCTACAATTAACTCATTAACATTATCTACCACCTTCTATATTCTGCCCCCCCTTTTTTTATGAGAACACTTAAGTTCTACTCTCTTAGCAAATTTCAGCTATACAATAGTTATCAACTACAGTCACCATGCTATACATTATATTCTAAGAACATATTCATTTTATAACTGAAAGCTTATACCCTTTCACCAACCTCTCCCCCTTCCCCCACTCCCCAGTCCCCAGCAGTCACCATTTTATTCTCTGTTTCTATGACTTTGGTTTTTGGGGGGTTTTTTTGATTTCACACATAAATGATACTATGCAGTATCTGTCTTTCTCTGGCTGGCTTATTTCACTTAGCATAATACCCTCCGTGTTCATCCATGTTGTCACAAATGGCAGGATTTCCTTCTTTTTTCAGGCTGAATAATATTCCATTATATATATACCACATTTATCCATTCATCCATTGATCTTGTTTCTGTAACTTGGCTACTATGAATAATGCTGCAATGAATATGGGAGTACAGATATCTCTTCAAGATAATGATTTCGTTTCCTGTGGATCAAGCTAATACTTTTGAACAGAACCAGACGGAGAAATGGAAGGCAGACCTGTTCACTATACAGGCTCCCCACATGCTTGTGAAAAAACTTGTTCATGGTAGCAGTGGGCTGTGTCACTACATGATAATCACTGAGAACAAAAACAGAAGTAGACAGAATGGTATAGACATACTGAATTCAAGATAGAACACCCACATGAAAAGCTTGGCTTCTTCTCCCAGATCCCTCCCACACGAGGATGGACTTCTTCCAGCTTTAGCCAATTCAGTGGCCAGAAATGGCCACAGAACCAGGTTACATGGCTTATTACATCCAGGAAAACTGGTCCATCAAGGTGATATGTATGGCCTTTATGTGGTCACTGGGTCTCACAAATCAAGCCAAACACTTTGCAGGACAGTCTCATTTTCTAAATAAAGATATTTTGTAAACTTCTTTTTTTTCTCCTTTTGAGATCTGTTTTCTAAATTTGGCTTCCAGAGTCACTCTCAGGTTCTGTGTGGTTAATTTCTTTTCCTCCAAGGATTTTTAAACAAGGGACCAGATAGAAAACAGATATTGAGACTCTGAGGATATTAGCATTGGGAAGGAATCAGCGTCAATGTAGCCCGATGGCCTCCTGTCACAGAGGAAGACGTAGAGACCATGGAGACTATTGGATTTGCTCAAGGTCACACAGCCTAGTTAGTGGCAGAAACAGCACTAAAACCCTGACTTCCTGCCTAGTGTTCTTTTGTTTATGTTGCAAAATCCTGGCTCCCCACATACTGGAATGGGAGCTTGGGCAAGTCACTTCACCTTTCTAATCCTTACGGTCCTTCCCAAATAAAATCGGGATAATAATATACCTACCTCTAGAGGTTTTGTGAGGATTCAGTGACATAACGCATGCAAAATGCTTCACAGTACCTGGCACGGAGTAACTGGCTAAGAGCATGGGTAATGGACTCAGGCTGCCTACATCCAAGTCCCAGCTCTGCCAATTACTTAGCTGACATTTGGCCTAGTTACTTAACTTCTCTGGGTCTCAGTTTCCTCAATGGTAAATGCGTAAAGTGATTATAGTTCTTACCTCATTAAAATTGCCGCGAGTCTTATAGTCAAAAATATTATACTGCAAATTTGAACGTTGCTAAGAAAGTAAATCTGAACAGTCCTCATCACAAGAAAAAAAATTTTGTAGCTTTGTATGGTGACAGATGGTAACTAGACTTATTGTGGTGATCATTTCCCAATGTATACACATACCGAATTATAATACTGTACACCTGAAACTAATATAACGTCACGTGTCAATTATACTTCAATTAAAAAATTGTTGTGAGTATTAAATAAAAATATATATAGCACACTTAGAATAATGCTTAGCACATGTTGACTAGTATTAGTCTGACTAGAATAACCATTTTCTTACTTTAAGTAGACATACTTTACCCCAAATTCAGCAGTTTTAAAACCACCCATTTTCATATTTTTTGAACACATGCTAAAATTCTTAAGCGTAGAGCCTGATGTTCTACTTTATATGTATATTTTTAAAAGTCACATCATTGGTAGTCCCAGCTCCCAATCAATAGAGGACATGATTCAATAATTTATAGCCTAGGGCTGCATCAAGAGTCCAAGGGCTTACACTCTCCAATTTGCTGAAGAGGGCAGCAGCCCCTCTGTCTGAATTATTCCATCTGGGATAATAATACTTATTTCTTTGTAAAGTGCTTTGAGACCTTTGAATGAAAAGTGCTATGTGAGCACAAATTATTATCTCTTTTCCAGATATCAGTTTTAGATTCAAATCCAGAAGCTCCCTAAAATAGACCACAGCAGAAGTACAGTCTGGACGCAGATGTATCTGTCCTGTGTTATTTCGATCAGATAATACATTTGTGCTTCGCACCAGCATTCGTTTTCTTTTAAGCATCATAGCCTGTCTAATTTGGATTGAGAAAAAATTAGATGTCTTTCAAGCTGAATGTTTTTGCTGTTTAACATTCAACGATTTTCCTCTCTCTGTTTTCCTGATTTGTGTATTTGGAATCCTCTCCTGAGGTCAACAGGAACTCTGAGGTTGATTCAACTCTGGGGGCGTGAAGCAGGATGAGGAGAAGAAATTAGTCCCTTACTCCCAAATCCTCAGGCTAGTTAGTGTACCTTTGAGTGTCCAATTCAACCTTGTTTCTACCTCATAATTTCCAGTTCATGTGCATTCTTTTTCATTTACTTCCCAGACACTTCCAATATCATCCAAGGTCAGAAATTTGAAGACTTCACTCTTCCTGAGTTTTCTTTAGAATTCATAAATTTATTTATTCTACCAAAAAGCATTTATGGAACACCTACTATGCATACTGACCTAGATGCAAAGAAATAATAGCCATGGTTGCTGCTAGAGCTAAAATCTAGGCAATATTAGAGTCAGGATCTATTATCTGTTGAGCTAGCACCTGCCCTGGGCCTCTCCCCTACCCCCCCTCCCCACTTTTCTTCTTTAATGTCATCCCTCCCCTTTGCCTCTCAGGCTCAGTGTCCCGCTGTTCTCTCAGCTCTCCCAATTCTGAGGGCAGAGAGAGCATGCTCTGCAAATGCTAGGTCCTCAATATTTGCTGAACATGACAAACTCAGTCACACTAAGGGATTAATATCTACTAAGGCCCAATGCATAGCTCCTTAAGTTATGCCTTAGTTTCTAAGACATTTTATATTATTCATCCCAAAGTGAATTTATTTATTTCCCAAATAGTTTTATTCATTCTTTTCAAAAATCCATTTGATTAATATTAATTTTGCAATGTATCACTCAAAACTATTTTTAGTGTCTACTCTGGACCAAGCTTCATACCAGATACTGAGAATGCAGGCGCAAATAAGACACACGAGGTCCCTGCTCTTGAAGAACTTATACTCTTCAAGGGAGACAGACACTAAAAAGGAAACAAATACATAAAACATTTCTGTAAGAGAAAGAAAAGAAGAAGGAAGAAAGAGAGAGTGTGTGATATGATTAGATTGAAAGCGACTAGGACAGAATACCACTTGCAAGGATGGCCTTTCTAAGTAGGCTACATTTGAGCTGAGATCTGAAGGATGGAGAGGCATCAGCCCTGCAAAACTCTGGGAGCAGAGCATTTGAGGCAGAGAGAAGAATACCATAGGAAAAGCCTGAGGCAATAGCAAACTTGACATGATTCAAAGTATGGAAGGAAGGCCAATGAAGTTGGAGATCATTATAAGAAGGGGAAAGAGTGGCATGGAATGAGGTTAGGAAGATAAGTAGGGATCAGACTTATGCTGGGCCTTGCAAGCTATGGTAGGTATGGATTTTATTCTAAGTACAATGAGAAGTCATGAACAGCTTAAGTAGAGGTCTGTCATGATCTGGTTTATATTTAAAAGAGATCATTCTGAGATATAGAGCAGAGACTGTATTGGGAAAAGAGTGGAAGCAAAGAGAGCAGTTAGGAAACTGTTACAGTGGTCTGGGAGGTGACAGTGGCTTACACTGGGGTAGTAGCAGTGGAGATGAAGAAAAATGGATGGAATTCAAAATATATTTGAAGGTGGAACCAACAAGACTTGTTGGAAGATTGGATGAAATGGGTAAGGAAAATAGAGTGATCAAAGATGACTCAATTTTTGGTTTGAACAACTGGACAGATAATGGCACCATTGATTGAGATGGGAAACTAGCAGGGGACATAATAGGGCTGGAGAAAAGAGAAAATTCCATTTTTGACATATTGATACCGAGATACCTTTAGACATTCAAATGGAAATTCAATTACCAGCTGATATGTAAGTCTGGACTTCAAATGAGAGGTCAGAGTTAGAGGTTTAAATTTGGGAGTCAACATATAGATGGCATTTAAAGCTATGGCACTAGATAAGATGATGAAAAGGGAAAGTTGATAGGGAAGAGGATATAGAAGAGCACAGCCCAATAAGATATATGTGAGCCACATATGTAATTTTGAGTTTTCTAGTAGCCACAGTAAAAAAGTAAAAAGAAACAGATGAAATTAATTTAAATAGTCCAGTATATCTAAAATATTATTTCAATATGTATTCATATAAAAATTATTAATGAGATACTTTACATATATTTTCATGCCAAGTCCTTTTTTAATTAATTAATTAATTAACTTATTTTTGGCTGCGTTGGGTCTTCATTGCTGTGTGCGGGCTTTCTCTAGTTGCGGCGAGCAGGGGCTACTCTTCGTTGCGGTGCGCAGGCTCCTCATTGCGGTGGCTTCTCTTGTTGCGGAGCATGGGCTCTAGGCACGTGGGCTTCAGTAGTTGTGGCACGTGGGCTCAGTAGTTGTGCCTCACGTGCTCTAGCGCACAGGCTCAGTAGTTGTGGCGCACGGGCTTAGTTGCTCCACGGCATGTGGGATCTTCCCGGGCCAGGGCTCAAACCCGTGTCCCCTGCATTGGCAGGTGGATTCTTAACAACTGTGCCACCATGGAAGTCTCCATGCCAAGTCTTTTAAACTTAGAGAGTATTTTATGCCTACAGCATGTCTCATTTCACACTAGCCACATTTCAATTACTCAATAGCCACGTGTGCATAGTGCAAGTTTAGAACTTAGCCCTGGGACAACTCAAAATTTAGAGGTTGAACAGAGGAGGAGGAGTAGTCAGGAAAGGAGACTGAGAGAATGGTGCCATGGAAGTCAAGAGAAGAAAGTATTTTTTAAGAGACTGGTTAACTGTGTCCAATGTTTATAAGAGGCTGAGTAAGATGAGAAAGAGCAATAGAATTCAACAACATGGAGGTCACTGATGACCTTGACTGAAGCTGTTTCAATGGAGTGATGGGTTTCCTGGAAGGAAGCCAGAATGGAGTCAATGAAAGGTAAGGAAGTGGTGACAGCCAGTATAAACAACTTTTTCAAAAAGTTCTGCTGTTCAGACAAGCAGAGAAATGAAGCACTAGTTGGAAGAGGATGTAGAGTTGAGGGAGGGTTTTTACCAAACCAGGAGATGCTAGAGCATGCTTGTAAGCTAATGAGAATGTTCCAATGAGAAGGAAGAAATAGTTGTGGGGAAAAAAGGGGATAATTGAAGAGGGAAGCCCTTCAGAAGACAAAGGAGGATGAGCATAATAGCACAAGGAGAGGGGCTGCTCTTGGACAGAAAAAATGATTCTTCTATTATAATAGGAAGGATGATAGAATATGGATACCATATCCAAGTAGAGATACAGACTTGTTTATAGATCTGGGTAACAGGAATCTTCATTTTACTACAGGGCTGAAGCCATAGCAAAAAAAAAAAACCACGAAAAACATAGTGTGCTTGTGGAAGGGGAAAGATGGGGAACTGCATTCTTTTTCTTTTCATGATTAATGTTAAGTGAAGACTATACTTTTTTCAGGGTCTGGATTATTGGTGTCTACTACCCTCCAGGGTACCCCTTTCTCTGGATCAAGTTACCTGGGAACCAGTTTAGTAATCACAAGGTTTTTTTTTTTTTTAAGTTAATTAATTAATTCATTTATTTTGGCTGCATTGGGTCTTCGTTGCTGCATGTGGGCTTTCTCTAGTTGCAGCGAGCAGGGGCTACTCTTCGTTGCGGTGCACGGGCTTTTCACTGTGGTGGCTTCTCTTGTTGTGGAGCACGGGCTGTAGGCGCACGGGCTTCAGTAGTTGTGGCAGGTGGGCTCAGTAGTTGTGGCTCATGGGCTTAGTGGGCTCAGTAGTTGCGGTGCATGGGCTAAGTTGCTCCGTGGCATGTGGGATCTTCCCGGACCAGGGCTTGAACCCGTGTCCCCTGCATTGGCAGGAGGATTCTTCTTTTTTTTTTTTTAGTGGTTTTTTTTTGAATTTTTGAATTTTATTTTATTTATTCTTTTATACAGCAGGTTCTTATTAGTTATCCATTTTATACATATTAGTGTATATATGTCAATCCCAATCTCCCAATTCATCACACCACAACCCCTACCCCGCCGCTTTCCCCCCTTGGTGTCCATATGTTTGTTCTCTAGGCAGGCGGATTCTTAACCACTGCACCACCAGGGAAGCCCTCACAAGGTTTCTTGATGATCAGAGTCCCAGGACAAAGGGAATGAATAATCTTGAGGTCATTTCATTCAAGCTGTAAAAAGAGCCTGAAGAACTATCTCTGATACATATAACAGGGTACACACATTTGTCACATTCAGAGTCTCTCTCCCCAGAATAATCTTTGAAATAGAGTGATAAAATCTCCTGATCCAATTTGTGGGGCAATCTACCTGAGGCCTATTTAATCTTATGCCTAGTTGAAAGTCTAGGCCTCCTCCATGCCTTTAAGAATTTTGAAAGACTTCTAAAGGGGAAATGTACTGGGCAGGGTCCCAAGCAGGAAAGAATATTCTACTCAAAAAATTTCACAGAGGGCTTCCCTGGTGGCGCAGTGGTTGAGAGTCTGCCTGCCAATGCAGGGGACACGGGTTCGAGCCCTGGTCTGGGAAGATCCCACATGCCGCGGAGCAACTGGGCCCGTGAGCCATAATTACTGAGCCTGCGCTCCGCAACGAGAGAGGCCGCGATAGTGAGAAGGCCCGCACACCGCGATGAGGAGTGGCCCCCGCTTGCCGCAACTAGAGAAAGCCCTCGCACAGAAACGAAGACCCAACACAACCATAAATAAATAAATTTTAAAAAATGCAAACCTTAAAAAAAAAAAATTTCACAGAGAATAATTTATTAAAGGGCCTGTTTACAAAGATGTGTGCAGTTCAGGAAATAGCAGGTATGTAGAGTCACCCAGGGATGAGCAAGAGTTTGCTAAAACCTTCCCTCCCCCAGACATGCAGGGGCAAGGTGAAGAAAGTGTTATGGGAGCCCAGTGAATGCTGGAGCCCTGCAGGAGGGGCTGTCAGGCAGCTACTTTGAGAACATGGTAGCAAAGTAGGGAGAAAGAGGGGAAAAGAAATACCCTGATCTCTCTTTCTTCCTGCTCTTCTTCCCACCCCTGTGCCAAGCTTCTGCTCAACCCATTGGAAGCCAGAGGGCAGGGGAACCCAGGTGATGTAACCCATAGAGGTCAGTGCTCCATGGTTCAAAGCAGGATAGGGAAGGATGGAGAGTGAATCTAGGAATGGGGCTGGGTCGGGGGCAAGCAGAGTATAATTAGCACAGAAAGATAAGATATCCTTACATGAAACAATTAAAGAAACAACGAAATGAAAGAACTATCAATATTAGGAATATCAACTAAATAGGACTATGTATGGAGCACTAAATATGTGACAGAGATGAAGGGAGGAGAGAGGGAAAGCTGAACAAAACTAGCTAATTCATAAGACTATAGCAACTCTTAGCTTTCTTTAAGTTTTCTTACTAGACCAGCGGTTTGGAGAAGGGGGGGTTGATTATGTTGTGTCTTGTTTTATCAAAGAAAAGGCTTTATTTTCCCTTTATTATGTACAAGGCAGAAAATCCTAGAGGCAAAAATATTTGTTTGACTTTTGGAGAAAAGGGATCCTGTGTAGATTTTCATATCCTCTTATCCCAGTCTCCCTCCACCTGCACCACTGGAAAGAGGTCTAAACCTCCAGGAGATAGTGGCTTACTGAAGCTTAAATTTAGACAAAAGCTTGATGCAGACATTTGAGGTTACTAAGCTTCTGTCACCATATGGACACAATCAAATAGAAAGTAATGCTGCATTGTGGTTAAGAAGGTAGGCTCTGAAGTCAGATTGCTTAGATTTCAACGCTTGCTCTACTACTTACTAGCTGTATGACCTTGGGCAAGTTACTCCTCTTTTCCTCCATGCCATCTGTAAAATGGGGATAATAATAATACTTATTCCACAGGGTCATTTTATGAGGATAATGTAAGACACTTCACATAAAGTACTTAGGATACTGTCTGGCATATAGTGAGTGCTTAAAAATCTTATTATTAATAAAGCCAATTTCCTGATTCCAAAGTATTCTGCAACCAACTCCATTTCTCTTGAATCTCTTGGTCTTGGTATCATCTCCACATCTTTAGATTTGTCTCTGGAAACCGCCCCCCGCCAAGCGTGCGCGCGCGTGCGCGCACACACACACACACACACACACACACGCACGCAGTAGATAGTGGAGTCCACATTTATAGCAAAGGTATATTCATATACTTTTTTTTCCCCCAGCGGGCTCCCACCTCCCCCAGGGACGCGGGGCGCGCGCGCGTGCGCGCACACGGCCCCAGCCACACGACGGCCGCCGGCTAGCCCCCTCCCGACGGCCGCGGCGGGGTGGGGTGGGGGGACCAGTGGCGCGCAGCGCGGCGCCCCGGTGTTCATATACTTTTAAATTCATTCATGTGCTCACATATTTATTGAGCACCTGTTATGTTCTAGATAACTGGATTAGGTGCTGAGCACAATATAAAGCTGAGGAAAAAAAACACAGCCCTTGCCCGAGGAGCTTGTGATCCAATGAGGTATACAGACACTAATCAAATTATTACAAATAAACACTGTATGATAGGGCAATGATAGGATCATTAGTGAATCATGATATTACAGCTCAGTTTTTTCAGATTCTAGAGAAAAGGAGTTAAGCGGGTTTCTGCGAGCTACGAGTGAGACATAAGGCTGTGCTGTCCAATAGGGTAGCCACTACCCACATGTGGCTATTTACATTTTAATTGTAAGCAATTAAAACTAAATAAATTTAAAATTCTGTCCTTCATTTGTACTTGCCACATTTCAAGTGCTTAAGTACCATATATGACTAGAGGCTACTGTATTAAACAGTAAAAACGCAGAAGATTTCCTGTAGAAAAATAGGCAAAAGGCATGAACAGACGATTCACAAAGAGATATATAAAGATAGTTTTTAAATATATAAAAACATATCAACTTCATTCATAATAAGAACAATGGACATTATTAAAGCATACTGAGATATCATTTTTCACTCATTAGATTCACAAAATAATCAAAAGCTTGACAGTACACTTTGTTGATAAGGATATAAGAAAACAGATACTCTCATACATTGCTGGAGGGAATATGGCAAAACTACATACAAATTTACCCTTCAACACAGTAATCCCATTTGCAGAAATTTATCCTGAAGTTACACCTTTAATAACATAAAAATACACATGAACAAGATTATACATTGTAGCATTATTTGTAATTTCAAGATATTGGAACCTCCCTAAATATCTAACTGAAGGAGGTTGTTTGAATAATGCACTCATACAATGGAGTACTATGCAGCTGTAAAGAAGAATGAGGAAGATCTCAATGAACTGTTATGAAATGATTTCCAGGAGATATTAAATGAAAAAAGCAAAGTGTGAAAGAGCATATATAATATGCTACCTTTTGTGTAAGAAAAAAGGGAAAAACAAGAAAACATGCATTATCATTACAAAAAGAAACATGAAGGATAAACCAGAAAACAACAAAATGTGTTTCCTACAAGGAGAAGGGATGGAAGGAGTAAACAGAAGGGAGTGACCCTTCTCTGAATGTAAATTTTTATATAGTTTTGACTTTTGAAAGCCTGTTAATATCTTACATACTCAAAAATAATAAGAAGGGAGGAAAAACTAAAACCAAAATCCAATCAAACAAATGAACACACTTTATTTCAAATGAATACCATGACCACACTAAATGGGAATAAAATTTAAAAAGGGAACTAATCCAAGGAATTTATGGACACATTATATCCTAAGTTTTGGAGAGGGTAGAGAGACAAAAGTGCAAACAAATCCTAAACTCTTTTTAGCATGATTGTTAATTATAATGGTATGGGCAAAGCAATTCTGAAACAATTTTATATGTAATCTAAGATTGAGGAAATTGTTGGGAACCAAGTTTCTCGCTGTGGAAGAAGGGATACGTAAGTATAGAATAGGGAGGACAAGAAAGAATCCTGTAGAGATAGGTTGGAATTAGAGAAACTGGTGTGAACTCATGATTTCTAAAATATGAATATGTGTGTATATACATGTTTATGTCTGTGCCCATGTATATGTACATATATGCCTATATTTCCTAGCTCTGGCTATTCAAAGGAAAGAATAGCCAAAGTAGCAAATATAACCCAATAGCAATGAGCATATCTGGTGTCCAGACCTTGGTTTCTAATACCATGCCCCACTAAAAGGAACCTGGGCTCCTTTGAGAAATGGCTGATACCAGGGCTGGGGCAATGTAGGTACAGTTGGAGCCTGGAACATCTTGTTATGCCAGATAGTAAGTGCTAGAAGATGACAGGAGCATATTACATGGGGGCCAGCTTGAAGAGGCTCCCACTGGCCAAATCTGGGACAATCTGAGCACCAAACTAAGTAAAAACAATAATGAATTATACACCATTGAGAAAAATAGCAATCCATGAGTCCGTAATCTTAGATAGATAGATAGATAGACAGACAGACAGGTAGATAGATAGTCAGATAGATAAATGGGGGAGAAGGGAGGCCTCTTGCTTAGTGCAGAATACTGAGGGCCTAGAGTCAACTTACCCACTAGGCACAGTGTCTAAATACCATGATACTTTTTAAAAAATTAATTAATTTTATTTATTTATTTTTGGCTGCGTTGGGTTTTCGTTGCTGCACGCGGGCTTTCTCTAGTTGCAGCAAGCGGGGGCTACTCTTTGTTGCGGTGCACGGGTTTCTCATTGCGGTGGCTTCTCTTGTTGCAGAGCACGGGCTCTAGGCGCGCGGGCTTCAGTAGTTGTGGCTTGAGGGCTCTAGAGTGCAGGCTCAGTAGTTGTGGCGCACAGGCTTAGTTGCTCCGCGGCATGTGGGATCTTCCCGGACCAGGGCTCAAACCCGTGTCCCCTGCATTGGCAGGCGGATTTTTAACCACTGAGCCACCAGGGAAGTCCCAAAATCCCATGCTACTTTTAAAGGCCAATGAAAATGTTTTAATTTTTATTTCTTTTAAAAGAAACCAAAAGAAAAATAAATGTAATAACAATAAATCTAGCTTGGATCATATTAATCTTTATACCAACATAGTCATAAATATAATTTAAGAAAATTTTTATGGAGTAAGGGGCCCAGGAAGGCAAAATATCATAGGGCTCATGAAAGTCATAATGCAGCCCTGTGAGGGACTAGTGGTAAATATGGGCAGGGTGCTAGATGGAAAATCATCATTTGGCAACGTTCATGGTAAAGATAGGATCAAGAGTCATCCAATAGATGCTAAATGTAAGAGAAATTTCGGGGGAAGAATAGAATATATGAATGGTCTTAAATTATCCCCCCCCACTTCTTATTAGTTGCAAGGAAAAAAATTAAAAGATGATTATACAGTGGAGGAAGTGGGTACCACCTTGACTGCATGATGAAAATTAATACTGTATTACCTGTGAGGGACAGATAGACATCATGTGCCTTCAGATGTAATATCCTGAGAAGGTTACGACATCATCTATGCAGTATCCCTACTAAAAGTGTATGATGATATAATCACGAGGAAACATCAGACAAACAGAAAATGAAAAATGTTCTATTTTTTTAAAAAGGTGGAGGTGGGGCGGAGTTACATTCTTCAAAAATGTCAATGTCAAAAAAAGGCAAAGAAAAGCTGGGAAATGTTCAAGATTTAAGGCAGCTGAAGAGACATGGCAACTAAATACTGTACCTGACCCTAAAATTGAACCTGACCTGGAAAGAGAAAAGCCTATAAGGGACATTATTAGATCAACTTAAAAATTTGGACTATAGACAGTGAATTAGGTAAAAGTATTCTACCAATGTAAATTTATGAAGTTAATAGCTATAGGGCAAAGCCCTATTCTTCAGAAATATATGCTGAAGTATTTAGGGGTAAGAACTATGATGTATGTAACTTACCTCAAGTGGTTCAGGAAAAAAATTGGCATCTATTATGTGTGTGTATGGAGAGAGAGAATAAATGACAAAGCAAAGGGGATAAAATAACAATAGGTGAATCTTTGTAAAAGGTATATGACTGTTCTTTGTACTATTTTTATTTTTGCAACTTCTTATAAGTTTGAAATCATTTCCAAATAAGTTTTTAAAAACAAAAAATAAAAAAAATATTAGACTGTCACATACAGATGTATAACTAATACTGTATGCATAACATTGGCTAGATTTTTCACATTATAAATAGTTTCCCATGTTATTACATAATCTTTGAATCTATCATTTTAAATGTCTGCATAGCATTCTAACAAACTGACACTCTAGAGTTTACTGAGCCATTTTCTTTATTGTTAAACATTTAGACTATATTCATTTTTTCCTGATTTAAACAATGTTCACAATGGTTAAGCTTAAGAGCTATAAAAAAAAAAAAGAGCTATAGGACCATACTACCTATATTCAAATCTCGGCTCTGTGGTTTACTAGCCCTGTAGCTTTGATTAAATTACTTATCTCTCTATGCCTCAATTTCCTCAAGTCAGACATAATATATAGTATTTATAGAAATGTTGTGAACATTAAACGAGGTGCTCATGTAAAGAACTTACAGTGGTGCCTAGCACGTAGTCAGCATTCAACAAATATTAGCTATTTGTGTAATTTTTTGTGCATTCAGCTTTTTTCGTTTGGGGAGATCTAACCTTTTGCAATATTAATAGTTTAAAATAAAAGCAATACTAAAATAAAAAATAAAAAAAAAGCAATACTGATAGTTTGGGATATGGAAAAAAGTTCATAATATAGATATAATAATGGCAATATTTTGAACAATGAAACCAATGGTTTTATAATCCTTGCTTTCTTTAATTTTTAAAAAAAGTATATAGGAATTCATCTAATAAACAAAAACACATCTCCTGCTATCCTAAAGTACACCACTAGGTGGCGGTATAACCAATTAATTGACAATATTAATTTAGGTAAATTTCAAACTCAAATTTACAAAATCCCAAAATAGAAAGAGGGTTCTTTGAAAAGAAGTGTGGTCACAGTAGACACATTAAATCTACGGCTGGTGACTAAGCTGAGGTACATCTGTCCCAATACCTCACTAGGTGTTAGGTTGCCCAGACGTCTCTGAACTGATTCATCTTTCCTCTGACCCCATTTCCATCCAGCTTAAAAACCCTTTCCTCTTTCAGACTTTCCTATCTCAGTAAATGGCACTATTACCATCCACCTATGTGTTTAAGGCAGAAACTAAAAGTCACTCTATTGTGGGGTGTGGGGCTTTTTGTTTTTGATTTCTAGTTTTGTTATACTCTTGTAAAAAAAGGATGTAGTCCATATTGATATCAATTCTTTTGCTATTTCTTGAGAATGGCTTTGCAGTAAGATGTTGTAAGTTTTCCGTGTGTACTTAAGAAGAACATGTAATCTCTGTTAGGTGAAGGATTCTGGCTATATCCATGAAATCAATCTTGCTAACTGTGTTGTTCATATCTTCTATATCTTTATTAATATTTTGTCTGCTTTTTCTGTTTCTGTAGGAAATGTGGTTTAAAAAAACCTCTCCCACTGTAATTTAAAATGTGTTTATTTCTTGCAATTCTGTCAATGATATTTTTACTTTATGTCTGTTGAAGATATATTGTAAGTTACATATAGATTCAGAATTGCTATATCTCCTTGGTAAATTATTCCTTTATTATTTATCTTAAAAATAAATTTATTCCTAACAGTGCTTTCCACATTAAAGTCTATTTTGTCTGGTATTAATATCACTACATTAGCATTCTTTTTGGGTAATATTTGCCCATCATATATTTTTTCCATTCATTTGCTTTCAAATTTCTATGCCTTTATGTTTTAGCTATGTCTATGGCAAACACATATAGCTAGATTTTTTCCTTGTTATCTAATATAAGCAGTTCTGATTTTAACTGACAAGGTTAATATATTTATATATTTAAATTATTGACATATTTCAACTTATTTCTACAATTCCATGATGTGGGTTTTTTTTCAATTTATAATGCATTTTTTAAACTCTTTTTTTCCTCCTTGCATGCCTTTTATTGGATGGTTCTGGTTTTATTTATTCCTCTTTCTTTACCTTTATTGATTTAGAGCCTTTATGTTTCTATCCTTTTGATAATTATTCTCACCTTGTTAACATGAACATTAGAAAGTCTAAAGTTAGTTTACCTATTCTCTTCCCGAATAATCAAGGGCTTTGTAAAACTTTATCTCCAATCACTTTCCCTCCCGTCTTCCTCACTGTCATTATCTAATATTTTAGTTTTAACATCTTCTCAATCTAGACTTTAAAATCATTGTTAATGTTGTTTACAATAAATGCTTATTTAGATATGTTCACATGTTTAGCAATTTTCTTGCTTACCACTTCTTGCATTATGTTATTCCCTTGATTAAAATTCTTCAGTAGCTTCACATTAGAAACAATAATATCCAAACCCTTTGCCATAATATACAACACTTCGCATGACCTGGTCCCTGCCTGTTTCCCCAGCCTCCTCTCTATCACTCTTCCCCATTGCTCACTGCCCTCCAGCTATAATCATCTTTTTTTCGATTCTGGAACATGCTATAACTGAACACCAATTTTTTTCCCCACCTCAAATACTATGCACGTTCTTTTCCTTCAGTTCAGTATGGTCTTCTTTCTATTCTCCCTATTGCTGGCTCTCTCTCATTCTTCTCAGCTTAAATGTAACCTTCTCAAAGTGTTCTTTTGCCACTCTATATAGATTATGTCCTCCCCATCCCATATAACAGCCCTCTGTTTATTTCCTCTATGTACTGATTGCAAGTCATAATTACATATTTGAATATGTGATTCCTTGCTTGGTGTCTGCCTCTCTGACCATATTTGGCTCTATAAGAACAGCAGTGGGAGTAAAAAGAAAGCAAATGTGAATGAGAAACATTTTAAAAGAAGGGCTTAAAATTTTTTATATCAAATTAGATGAGAGGGCAAGTAGAAGGAAAAGTTAAATGTAATTAAGTTTCTCTTTTGGAAGACTATAAGGATAGAGATACCACTTGACAGAAATAGAATAATTGGGAAAATAATTCAATTTGAATGAAATTGAGGAGGGAGAAAATTACTTCTGCTTAGAAGTATTAAGCCTTAAGTAACAGTGGGACATTTATGTGAAGATATCACATAGACAATCTGAATTATGGTAAGTAGAACATAGGTATGAGGTCAGAACTGGAGATGTAGTTTTGGGAATAACTTACATATTTTTCAACCCTTACCAATTTAATATTCAATTTCTCATTTAGCCGTTCCAAACCTTCTGCTTTATATATTCAACAAATATTCTTCCTGGCTCTGTGCTAAATACAAGGATACAATAATTAACTAAGATGGATGCTATTCCTGCTCTCAGGGAGCTTACAGCACAAAAGAGGAGAAACGAATAAGCAGTTGCAATAGAGTATGATACACTCTGCCATAGGGATTAGATAAGCATGCTATTAGGAACACACAACAGGAAAAGTTAACCTAGTCTATGGGTCAGGGAAGTCTTTCTGGGGTGGTGGGGGAGTAATGCTTTACTGAAACGCAAAGGAGAATAAGGAGTTATTCAGGAAAAAAGGAAAAGGAGAGACTCCTTAAGTGAAGGACACATGTATGCAAAAGCTTTAAAGCAAGAAAAAACGTGCGTGCTCAGGTGTTCCTACCAATACTTTTTCCCAGAAACTATTCTCTACCCAGCCGTTTAAAATTGTTTTTTTGGACTTCCCTGGTGGTCCAGTGGTAAAGAATCTGCTTTACAATGGGGGACGCGGTTTCAATCCCTGGTCCGGGAACTAAGATCCCACATGACGGGGGACACGACTAAGCCTGCGAGCCACAATACTGAGCTTGTGCGCCTCAACTAGAAAGCCTGTGTGCCTCTACTAAGACCCAACACAGCCAAAAATAAATAAATAAATATGAGAACTATTATTTAAAAAAATAAAATTGTTTTTCAAGTTGATTGAGGTATAATTTATATATAGTAAAATTCATCCTTTTATGGTGTAAGTTTCTGTGAATTTTGACAAACTTATGCTGTCATGTAACAATTACAACAATCAAGGTATGTAGTATTTCTATCACCCTAAAAAGTTCTGTCACACCTCTTTGTACCTCCCCTACCCTCAGCCCCCTCGCAACTGCTGATTGGATTTCTGTCCCTATAGTTTTCCTTTTTCCAAATGTATAAATGGAGCCATACAGTATGTAGACTTTCGAATCTGGCTTCTTTCGCTGAGCGTAATGCTTTTGAGAGTCATTTATGGTGTTGCATGTATTAGTAGTTTGTTCCTTTTTACTGCTGAACAGAATTCCATTGTACAGGTGTACCACAGTCTGTTTCATGTTGATGGACATTTGGCATGTTTCTGGTTTTTTAAAAATATGGACAAAGCTGCTATAAATATCCCCATAGAGGTTTTTTTTAATTTTTGATTTTTTATTGAAGTACAGTTGATTTACAATATTGTGTTAGTTTCAGGTGTACAGCAAAGTGATCCAGTTATATATATATATATATATATTTTTTTTTTTTTTTCAGATTCCCATAGAGGTTTTTGCGTAGGTATAAGTCTTCATTTCTCTTGAGTAAATACCTAGGAGTGGGTTTGTTAGGTCATAGAATAAATGCATGTTTAACTTTATAGGAAATTACCAAACTGTTCTCCAATGTGGCTGTACCATTTTGCATTCCCACCACCAATGTATGAGAGTTCCAGTTTTTCTGCATCCTCAGCAGCATTTGACATTATCAGTTGTTGGTTTTGTTTTATTTATTTATTTTTAAGTCATTCTACTAGGTATGTAGTGATGCCTCATTGTCATTTTAATTTGCATTTTCCTAATGACTAATAGTGTCAAGCATCTTTTCATGTACTTATTTGCCATCCATATATCTTCTTCTGTAAAATGTTTGTTCAAATATTTTGCCCATTTTTTCTTTTTCTTTTTTTGATTGTTTTCTTATTATTGAGTTTAGTGAGTCTTTTACATATTCAGGTTACCAATACTTTATCAGATATGTGTTTTGCAAATGTTTCCTCCCAGTGTGTGCCTTGTCTTCTCATTTTCTTAGACTGCCTTTCAAAGACCAGAATTTTTTTCTATTTTGTAAGGTCAAATTTATTAATTTCCTCATTTCTACCCAATGTTTTAATCCCATTGCTTTCCATTTCTTTCTAGAATAATCTTCTTTTCTGCCTCCCATCCTGCAGAAGTCTCCCATTTTTTGCAAAAATCTTCACTTGCAGTTATTTCCCACCCCCCATTGTCACTGTCCTTTTTCTCCTTCATTTCCCTGACAAATATTTGGAATGAATGTTCCTTACTACTTAGTCATTCCTGAAATCCCTGAAAATTTGCTTCCATTCGCACCACACTACCAAAACTAACCTCTGGATGTCACCAAAAAACCTCTTACGTGTCGATTCCAATAATAGTTTCTAGACCCTAATTCTCTACTTCCTTTTAGCATAACCCTTCCTTCCAAAAATTATTTTTTAACCTCTTACTTTCAGCGTTCCCAAAATGCAGATCTAAGGTGTATAATAGCCCCTTAGGGATTAATTCAGTTGTTGAATGCCATGTAAACAAGAGTTTCTTTACTGAATAAATTCAACATTTTTTTGGGTCTGAATTCAGACAGAAGCAATAAATATGAAATAGGTGTTAAATTATTTACAGGTTATTAATTCCCTTAAATGACTTGAATATCACCATTTGTTTTTTCAATGACTTCGTTGTCTTTTTTTAAAAATCTATACCCCCAATAGCATAAATTTCAGCACAACCCACAACTGATTTTTTAAATTCTGAATTACTGGAGTCCAAATGAGTGAAATTTTACTCTAGCTTTTTCATTATAATATATATGTTCATATATATTATATATTTGGAAGAAATACAATCCAGGAACAATCTCCAAGCACAGGGACAAAAGTAGTTATTAAAATAGCAAAGTTTGTTTCTAATATTTATTAGGTAGAGAAACTGAAATACAGTGAAATAGATTTTCCCCCTAAAGTAAAATCATAAAGAGGCAGAGCAAAGAAGTTTCAGTTTTGATTTTGCCTCATTGGGACCATAAATAGCAAACAGTTTATTTCTCTCAGGTATTCCCCTAACCACCACTCTTTTCCTTTCCATTTGCCTTCCCTTTCTTTTTTATTTCCTCTAATAAGCATAATGACCAGACAATATGACTAAATTAAATCATTCCATTTGTCTCAACTCTAGGTCAAGGTAATTACTTCTGGTTACCCTATCTCTTCTGCTAGCTTCCCTTTACCTTCTGAAAAGTCTGCTTTCAGATGGACAGCTCCTGCTTTGTTCTTGGACAGAGCAAAGGCTGAAATTTTCCTGAAGTTCATTAGTGTCAAAAGGCCAGGCTAGGGAAATCAGTGCTCTGAGGTCTTGTATGTCTCTAGCATGAGAATATCAGTACATTCTGAGCATATTGGGAGGAAGCATAATATAGTAGAAACAGCTTAGGAGTTAGACCCCAATTCAAATCAAACTTGACTGACAGGTAAATAAAGTCAATAAATCCTCTGAGCATGTTTCCTCATCTGTGAAAGAAAGATAAATAATATCTACTTTAACCGGAAACATGAGTAAAGAATCTGATACTTAGTAAGTACTCAATACAATTTGGTCCTTTCCTCCCCTCTCTAGCAAATTCTTTTAATCGAGAATAACTTTTTATTCATTTATTTATTTACTTGGCTGCTTCGGGTCTTAGTTGTGGCACACGGGGATATTTGTTGTGGCACACGGACATCTCTAGTTGTGGCATGAGGGCTCAGTAGCCCCACGGCATATGGGATCCTAGTTCCCCGACCAGGGATCGAACCCACGTCCCCTGAATTAGAAGGCGGATTCTTAACCTCTGGACCACCAGGGAAGTCCCCAAAATGACTTTTTAAAATGTCGCCCTTTCTTGGTCCACTGATGCAAGACCAATCCTTTGGTACTTTCCATAGTATACACTGACATAATAGTGAGATAAGGGGATATACTGCCTCCTGAACATATTTGTGTTTTAACAAGGACTCTCAGGATAGGAGTTTTTGATGTGGCAAGGGCAGTGTTAGTGGTGATTTGTGTATTATGTTCTGGGAAATCTAAAAGTTCTATGAGGCATCTCAAGAAGTTTCTGAAAACATGGTAACAAGAGACTTATTTCATTTCTGCCTGCTCTGTGACCTACATACACCACCTTGACAATAGGTACATTGGTCATCAGCATTCAATTGTACTACTTTGCATATAAAGGGCTTACAGTGTTCTATGAAGATCACACAGGAAATACAAGTCTATAAATACAGTTCAAGGCACCTTGTATATCTTTATTTTGTCCTGAAATATTGTACATTTATTATATGAAATAAATTACACATTAACATTAATTTGAAATTCTTTTTGTCAGATTAAGAGTACACATGATCGGGGCTTCCCTGGTGGCGCAGTGGTTAAGAATCCGCCTGCCAATGCAGGGGACATGGGTTCAAGCCCTGGTCTGGGAGGATCCCACATGCCGCGGAGCAACTGGGTCCGTGAGCCACAATTACTGAGCCTGTACGTCTGGAGCCTGTGCTCCGCAACAAGAGAGGCCGCGATAGTGAGAGGCCCGCGCACCGCGATGAAGAGTGGCCCCCGCTTGCCGCAACTAGAGAAAGCCCTCGCACAGAAACGAAGACACAACACAGCCATAAATAAATAAATAAATAAATAAAATATTAAAAAAAAAAAAAAGTACACATGATCTTTTTTTTTTTTTTTGGCCGTGCCCCCTGCAGTGGAAGCACAGAGTCTTAACCACTGGACTGCCTGGGAAGTCCCAAGAGTACGCATGATATTTGACTCAATAATTATACTTCTAGGAATCTCTCCTAGAATACACTCATACGTGTGTACAAATATGTATGTAGAACCGTATTTATTGCAGCTTATTTGTACCAACAAAGACTAGAAACAATTGCTTAAGTATTATAGAATAGTCATACAGCAGAATACTATGAACCCATTAAATAATAAACAATTATTAATTAAATAGCAACTACATGCTCAGAACCTTACTAAGTGCTGAAGGAGAATAAAAAGAACTATAAGCCATGGTTCTTATCCTGGAGGAGCTTATGACTTGGTTGAGAAGGGTCAAAGATGCACAGATGCCTGGCTTTAAATTTTATGTCTTCTATGTGAGTCAACTTTTTGGTTTGTGTTCTTTTAAATGTTTATTTATTTATTTATTTAGGCTGCGCTGGTCTTAGCTGCGGCAGCGGGATCTTCGTTGCCATGTGTGAGATCTTTAGTTGCGGCATGAGACCTCTTAGTTGCAGCATGTGGGATCTAGTCCCTGACCAGAGATCAAAACCGGGCCCCCTGCATTGGGAGCACGGAGTCTTAGCCACTGGACCACCAGGGAAGTCCCTGGTTTGTGTTCTTGAAGAAGAATCTTCTGGACTAGAGGATGGCAAACTACAGCCCATGGGCCAAATCCAACTCCTTGCCTATTTTTTGTAAATAAAATTTAATTGGAACACAGCCATGCCCATTCATTTACCTATTGTCTAGGCTACTTTCCTGATACAGAGTTGAGTAGTTGCAACAGAGATCATATGGCCCACAAAGCCAAAAATATTTACTAACTGGTCCTTTATGGAAAAAGTTTAACTCCTCTTGTAAGCCTTTAAAAAGAAAAAAAAAAAACCTTTAAAAATGGTTTGGGGACTTCCCTGGTGGTGCAGTGGTTAAAAATCCGCCTGCCAATGCAGGGGACACGGGTTTGAGCCCTGGTCCGGGAAGATTCCACATGCCACGGAGCAACTAAGCCCGTGCGCCACAACTACTGAGCCTGCGCTCTAGAGCCCATGTGCCACAACTACTGAGCCCACATGCCGCATCTACTGAAGCCCGTGTGCCTAGAGCCTGTGCTCTGCAACAAGAAAAGCCACCGCAAAGAGAAGCCCGTGCACCACAACAAAGAGTAGCCCCCACTTGCCGCAACTAGAGAAAGCCCACGTGCAGCAACAAAAACCCAACGCAGCCAAAAACAAAAACAAATAAATAAATTTATTTTTTAAAAAAAGCTTTGGAGTTAAGGATGGTGGTTTTAAAATATGTCCATAAAATCTTTGATACACTTTCCTTTAAAAGATGAAGCTGAAGTGCTGGGGCCCCCGTGTCTGGGCGGTTTGTGCTTGCTGGTGGCAGCCACGTTGCTTTCTGATGGAGGAATGAACGACTTCATTCAACTGTGCTCTCCCTGGAGAGCAGAGGAGCTGAGCCAGAACTACTGCCAATACACTGGTAGTCGTTGGACTGACCACTGCTGCTGCAGGATGTGCAGGCTGTTACGTTTTGCAAGCCATGAAGCATATGGAGCCTCAAGTAAAACATGTTTCACAGTCTATCAAAATCTGCCCTCACCAGTGGCTATTACAGAGGTGAGTGTGAACCCAAAATGACAAAATGGGAAGCAGCATTAATACTAGGAGTAGGGGGCTTCCCTAGTGGCGCAGTGGTTGAGAATCTGCCTGCCAATGCAGGGTTCGAGCCCTGGTCTGGGAAGATCCCACATGCCGCGGAGCGACTAGGCCCATGAGCCACAATTGCTGAGCCTGCGCGTCTGGAGCCTGTGCTCCGCAACAAGAGAGGCCGCGATAGTGAGAGGCCCGCGCACCACGATGAAGAGCGGCCCCCACTTGCCGCAACTAGAGAAAGCCCTCGCACAGAAACGAAGACCCAACACAGCCATAAATTAATTAATTAATTAAAAATAAAAAAAAAAATACTAGGAGTAAGCCCTACAGCCAACAGAGATGCTCATGGACGTATTATGCATTTACATCACCCAGACAAGGCAGCATCTCCTTAGATAACAGTCAAAAATCAATGAAGCTAAAGATTTACTAGAAGTTCAAGCTAGAAAATGAAGTATATGTATGATGAATTTTAAATTCTTTTTCATTGATGTATATGAGTACCAGCTTTTATCATAAAATACCTCAATAAATAATAAATAAATAATTAAAAATAAAAGATGAAGCTTAATTCTCCTCTCTGTGAGTGTGGACTGAACTCAGTAACTTCCTTCTAATAAATAGAGTAATGTTCAGGGGCTTCCCTGGCGGTCCAGTGGTTAAGACTCCACGCTTCCACTGCAGGGGACACAGGTTCGATCCCTGGTCGGGGAACTAGGATCCCGCATGCCGCACAGCGCGGCCCAAAAGTAAAATAAAATAGAGTAATGTGCAAAGAAGAGTGTGTGACTTCTGACACTAGATCATAAAAGATGTTACAGACTTCTCCTTGCCCTCAGATCACTTGCTGGAGGAAAGCCGATTGCTATGTTGTGAGGACACTCAAGTAGCCCTGTGGAGAGGTCCATGTGTCAAGGAACTGAGACCTCCTGCCAACAGCTAGCAAGGAACCAGGCCTTCTACTAACAGCCATGTGAGGGAACCATCTTGGAAGGGGAGGCTTCAGCTCCAGGTAAGGCTTCAGACAGCTGGAGGCCTGGCTGATGTCTTGACTGCAGCTTCATAAGAAACCCTGAATCAGAACCACCCGTTTAAACCACTCCTGAATTCTTGACCCACAGAAACTGGGAAACAATATGTCTTGCCTTAAGCTGCTAAATTTTGGGGTAATTTGTTATTCAGCAATAGATAACTAATACAAAGCTGAAAGCTATAGATGCTCTAGAGCAGTGGGTCTGTAAACTTTCTCTAGAAGGGCCAGACAGTCAATATTTTAGGCTTTTGGACCATATGGTCTCTGTGGCAACTACCCAACTCTGCTGTCACAGCAGGAGAGCAGCCACACACAATAGGTAAACAAATGGGCATGGCTGTGTTCCAATAAAGCTTTATTTACAAACACAAGCAGCAAGCCTGTGGGCCATAGTTTGCCAGCCTCTGCTCTAGAGAAACCAATTTTAATGATATTAAGCAATGATTAGAAAGGAGTAATAGGAGCTGGGGGATTTCCCAGCTAAAGGCTGCAAAGCCAACTACCAAGGAAACTCCTGATTAGAAAAGGGTATGTGCACAATATGGTCACAATTCTTTTTTTAACTTTCCCTGTAAGTTTTTTGCCCAGAGAAGAGAAATAAAATAATTGGAAGAGATTTTTTTCCCCTTAAGAAATCCCAGAATGAGGACTGAGAACCCACGAGGCAAGAGAATGAGAAAACTGAAAATAGGAGAAAACTGTTCTTATGGTCTTCTCGCCAAGCTGCTAAGACCTTTGAGCACCAGTGCCAAAGCTGGTGTTTTAAACATGCAAAGCAAGTTTGTTAATAATAGGAGGAAGATTATCTTCCATTAACACCTGGAAATAGGACAAGGAACTAAAAAGTAGTTGATAACTGTTAGTGGAAACTAAAAAGGGACCCAAACTTTACTTCAGTTTATTTCATACCATTTTGCTCTAAGTGTATCACATTTTCTTTGTGGTCCTTAGAACTTAGTAATTGTTCAGATCTGTAAACTTACTAAACGTATTATTATGGAAAAAACTCATAACTAATGGGAATAACATGCTGACCAGATGTCTGTTAGAAGGAAGCCTGACTGGATCTTAACACCATAGTGAGAAGTCACTATTTTTAGTGGCAACTCCTCAAATTGCAGACTTACCATGCAGCCATGCAACCCTGACCTGTTACAATCACAGCTAAGATTTACTGAATGCCTACTAAACACCAGGTGCTGGGCAAAACACATTACATGCATTATTTCATTTTATCCTTCCAATAACCCTATGAGGTCAGTAGTAGCATTATCTTCACCTTACAGATGAGAAAAAAACTGAGACTTAGTAACTTATTCAAAGTCACTCAGGTAATAAGGGGCGGAGCTAAAATTTGAACCTGGGAAATCAACATATGGAGCCCACAGTCTTGACATACACCTGCTGCAGACCCTGAGGAGAAAAGTTTAAGTGCAACATTGTGTGATAGCGATGACCTTACATTTTCTTTCAAAGACAGTAAATTT
Organism: Eubalaena glacialis; assembly: GCF_028564815.1. Taxonomy (NCBI): domain Eukaryota; kingdom Metazoa; phylum Chordata; class Mammalia; order Artiodactyla; family Balaenidae; genus Eubalaena; species Eubalaena glacialis. The sequence goes on from NC_083719.1 coordinate 117,802,980, forward strand.
AGTTGGGTGAAGAGAATTCAAATGCATTAAACAATTGGAAAACACTCTTACAAAACACAATAGTAACAATCATTCATTGCTAACTAGTAGAACAGCCTCTAATGGGGGGTTGGTTCCCAAATCAACATGTAAGGAAAAAAACTGAACATAGACAAATTACTCTAAAATTTCTTTAAATTGCTCATAAACTACTGTTCCATAGACATAGCTTTGTAAGGAAACAACAGATTCACATCTCCCTTCTCATGCTCACCCTGGGATATATCCAAATTTAGGGTAATGGCTGAGCTGTACCTTCAAAATTTGAATTCTCTCTCCTTCTCTCTTTCTCTCCTTTCCTCCTTCTCTTGTTGTGTATATTTGAATGTACATAATTTTAAAATACTTATGATGTTACTCCATTGTCATACGAACCTAGAATGGAACATAAATGTGAGGGCACCAAAGTAAAGAAAAGTAATAATTTTTCTTTTATAAACACAGCACAGGAATAAGTACCTCAGGGATTAGTCTGACATGTGTCTGTCATGGCATATACACACTGTCCATTCTCCTAAGCAAACCATCCTAGCCTACCCTGTGCACGGACATGATTCAGGCATAAGAGCCTCTGTCACAAGCAGAGCAAATTTCTCTTCCCTCCTAGTTGTCTAAAATCAGTACAAGGAAGTCCTAGCCACGGCAATCAGAGAAGAAAAAGAAATAAAAGGAATACAAATTGCAAAAGAAGAAGTAAAACTGTCACTGTTTGCAGATGACATGATACTATACATAGAGAATCCTAAAGATGCCACCAGAAAACTACTAGAGCTAATCAATGACTTTGGTAAAGTTGCAGGATACAAAATTAATGCACAGAAATCTCTTGCATTCCTATACACTAATGGTGAAAAATCTGAGAGAGAAATTAAAGAAACACTCCCATTTACCATTGCAACAAAAAGAATAAAATACCTAGGAATAAACCTACCTATGGAGACAAAAGACCTGTATGCAGAAAACTATAAGACACTGATGAAAGAAATTAAAGATGATACAAAAAACAAAAAAAGAATTGAGGTACCTTTTTTTTTTAAACTGTTCACACCAACAATGTAGTTTATTTATTTATTTTATTTATTTATTTTTGTCTGTGTTGGGTCTTTGTTGCTGCGCGCGGGCTTTCTCTAGTTGCGGCGAGCCGGGGCTACTCTTCCTTGCGGTGCGCGGGCTTCTCATTGCAGTGGCTTCTCTTGTTGCGGAGCACGGGCTCTAGGCGCACGGGCTTCAGTAGTTGTGGCTCCCGGGTTCAGTAGTTGTGGCTCACGGGCTTAGTTGCTCGGCGGCAGACATGTGGGATCCTCCCGGACCAGGGTTTGAACCCGTGTCCCCTGCACTGGCAGGCGGATTCTTAACCACTGCGCCACCAGGGAAGCCCGAGGGGCTTTTTGAGATGACAGATGACAGAACTTGGGTAACCGGGATCAAGAAATTTAGGAGATGCTGCTTAGAAAAAGAAAAGTCAAGCAAATAGGAGGACAGGAAAGGACAATTAAGAATGCTCTGCCAGAGAACTGATTTCAGAGAAAGAAGGCAAAGAAGGAAGGTGGAAAGAGAAAAAGCTCTCTGCAAAATCCAGTACATCCTGCATATTCCCAGGTCTCATTATATTGAGCCAAGTCCAGGAGGGAGCTTATTCACAAACAGAACTGTCATAAGGTTAAAAAAAAAAAAGGAGGGATTGAAAAAGGGCTAGAACTAGGGTAGGGTGAGTGACACACTCCCCTTGGGTACCAAATTTAAGAGGAACCAAAAACTCGATCATCAAGATAAATAATATTTTAATGCAATAGTTTAAAAAATCAAATTGGCAAGCTACAGCCAGACACCTGCTTTGCAAATAAAGTTTATTGGAACCAAGGTCAGGCTCAGGGCGATTGAGGCAGGGTCATAAAAGTGCACAATAGCATTCTGTCTTCATTTCAAATTTGGTTTTTGTTCAACATAGATTTTTTTGCTCTAATTTTGAATTTAAAAAATACTACACTAAAACATTATTTATCTTGATTGCTGATTTCTGAGGCTCCCCTTAAATGTTTTGCCTTATTCACTGCACACTAGTCCTGACCTGGGTTGTAAAAGAGAGAGGGAGAAGGCAGAAAGAGATAGTCAGTGGTTTAAAGACTTATGCAGGGATTTGGGGTCAAGACCTAAAGCAGAAAAGTTGGAGATTCCATTTTATCCTGCTGTGTGCATTCTGTGCCCTGGGCGCCCTCATGCCAATGAAGGCTGTTCTTTCATTGAGCTCCTTCTCTTGCTTTGGCAGCTGCACTCACTTTTATATGCAGGTTCTGGAATGCTGGGAGCTGTATGGCAGCCAACGTCTCTCCTCTCCCTTCTCAAACATGACATTCTCTGTAATTCACTTACAGACACCTCTTTCCTTAGCCTTCTCACCCAGGGAGCCTGATCAAGGAATCTAAGAACTAAGCCTCATTTGCCTTCTCTGGGTATGCAAGTGAATTTGCATATATCTTGTGTCCATTTGCATTCTCCTCACATGGGGCATTTAGAATAAAAACAACATTCATGAATCAAAATGAAGCTTGTTCCATTCTTTCTCTGTCAAAGTATGGTGCAAGTAAAAGGATACCGCAGTGTAAGAAAAGAGCTGAAATTATATTTGCCATGGTTATGTGTAGTTTTAAAAGCAATCCAATTTGGTGGCATTTACCACCACAGAATTGGCGTTTATAGGTTTAGCCTAGAAGAACGTAATCATTCGTGACTGAAATGGCTACCCCCTTCCTCTACCATTCTTGTAGAAATTTGAGCCAAGGGCCCCTAAAAGCTGAAACTGCCCTCTTTTCCTCCCCCTGGTCACCACTTAAAGGGTGGGAAGCCTGATGGTTCCAGTTAATTGATTTCTTCATTTGAGATGAAATGCATGAAGAACCAACTAAAAAGGAGAAAAGGAAGAAGGAGTGATGCTCCTCATCCTCCCTCAGCCCTTTGGAAGCTAAAAGAACTAAGGGAAGGAAAAGAGTAGTCTGGTATGAACACTGCACAGAATTTCATCTAAAGAAACAAAGTGAACAGTGGACTACTGGTCTCAAAATGAGAGGGAACCCAAAATGATGAAAACTGATACGATAAATAACAAGGGCAAGTTCATTTTAGAGTTTTTTTTTAAAGTAGAACTGTTAAGTAAGAATATGTCAACGTGCTTCCAGCACTAAGAGAAAAAGTACCTAGCCAGAGTGTGGGATCCTTACAATCTGTGTGACAGGTAGATAGTTCAGTAAATAAGGATGTCTCAAACCTTCACAGCTTGAGAAAAATCCCCTTAGTGCATTTAACCTCCTTATCTTATAATACCCAGTTCTTGAAGCAACTTTCTGGTTATCGGATGATTTGTAACCAAGAAAAGGGGTGTTCTAGAGAATGGATTTCTATTTTCAAACAGATACACCTCTTACTATAACTACCGAAGTGACATCCTGGTTTATAATTCAGAGTTTTTGTTTGTTTGTTTTTTTGTATTTTTAAAAATTTATTTATTTATTTATTTTTGGCTGCATTGGGTCTTTGTTGCTGTGTGCGGGCTTTCTCTAGTTGCGACGAGTGGGGGCTACTCTTCATTGTGGTGCACAGGCTTCTCTTGTTGTGGAGCATGGGCTCTAGGCACGCGGGCTTCAGTAGTTGTGGCACGTGGGCTCAGTAGTTGTGGCTCGCCGGCTCTAGAGCACAGGCTCAGTAGTTGTGGCTCACGGGCTTAGTTGCTCCGTGGCAGGCATGTGGGATCTTCCCGGACCAGGGCTCGAACCCGTGTCCCCTGCATTGGCAGGCGGATTCTTAACCACTGCACCACCAGGGAAGCCCCTAATTCAGAGTTTTATACATTTGGTTTAATTGATGCCTAATTCAACTCCTGGTTGAACTGATAAAATCAAGCTTCTCACCAACCTGTCAACAAGTCTTATCATTTCTGCCTTTAAAATGTCATATGCAGGACTTCCCTGCATGGGAATGGTGAATTCCACCATTTTGTCTTCCAGGTCACTTATCCGTTCTTCTGCCTCAGTTATTCTGCTATTGATTTCTTCTAGTGTATTTTTCATTTCAGTTATTGTATTGTTCATCTCTGTTTGTTCTTTAATTCTTCTAGGTGTTTGTTCTTTAATTCTTCTAGGTCTTTGTTAAACATTTCTTGCATCTTCTCGATCTTTGCCTCCATTCTTTTTCTGAGGTCCTGGATCATCTTCACTATCATTATTCTGAATTCTTTTTCTGGAAGGTTGTCTATCTCCACTTCATTTAGTTGTTTTTCTGGGGTTTTATCTTGTTTCTTCATCTGGTACATAGTCTTCTGCCTTTTCATTTTGTCTATCTTTTTGAGAATGTGGTTTTCGTTCCACAGGCTGCAGGATTGTAGTTCTTCTTCCTTCTTTGGGAACAGTAGATTTTTATAAAATACTTCTATAACCATTTAAATTTTTGCAATGGTCATGTAGTTCTTTTATATTAAACATTAATTTATAGTGATTGATAATGTAGTAACTGAAGCAATTCATATACTCTATGTGGATTTATTAATTCAAATCTATTACATACACACACACAAAGTGAGTGTAAAAGTAAGCACTAACACATGCAAAAGAAAACATGTCAAACAATTACGGAATTTCTCATTAAGTAGTGGGATACTAGATGATTTTTATTTTCTCCTTTAAAATTATTTTTCTAGATTTTTATAAGGATCCTGGTACAGTTAATTTGTTGCAAATAGCACTCATTGTTTATCCTTTCCTCCTTTTTTAAAAAAAATTATTTATTTATTTATTTATTTATTTTGGTTGTGCTGGGTCTTCGTTGCAGTGTGCGGGCTCTTCACTGCAGTGCGCAGACTTCTCTAGTTGCAGCGTGAGGGCTCTAGAGCGCGAGGGCTCAGTAATTGTGGTGTAAGGGCTCAGTTTCGGTATGTGGGATCTTAGTTCCCTGATCAGGGATCAAACCCGGGTCCCCTCCAGTGGGAGCATGGAATCTTAACCACTGGACCACCAGAGAAGTCCCTGTTTATTCTTTCCAAGTTATAAAATTATTCGTTTTCAGAGTAGAAAACTTAGAAAGTACGTAAAAATTTAAAGGAACACTATCAAAATTCACCTATAACTTCAACATCCAAAGATAACCATTGTTAACCTCTTGGTTAATATCCTTCTGGTCCTTTTGTAGTGTTTTTCTTATTAAAAATATGATCATATCTGCTCTGTGATCTATGTTTTTGTTTGTTTGACATATTATCCAGAATATTTCTCCATGTCCATAAAGTATTCTCCAGTATGATTTTTATAACTGCATAATATTCCATAATAGGAGATATTATAATTTACTAAGCCAACTCTACTTCTGGACTGTCCCAATTTTTTTTAACATTCTAAATAACCCATCAATGAGCATTCTTTTGACTATATCTTCACGTCCATCCCATTATTTCCTCTGGGTAGATTCCTAAAGTTGAAATTTCTGGGCCAAAGGGTAAGGCATAAATTTTTTATTGTGGTAAAATGCATATAACATTCAATTTACAATTTTAACCATATAAAGTGTACAGTTTAATGGCATCAAGTACCTTTACAATGTTGTGCAAACATCACGACCGACTAGTTTCAGAACTTTTTCATTATCCCAAACAAAAATCTCATACCCCTTTAGCGGTAATTTCCTAGCCTCTCCTTCCCCTAGCCCCTGACAACCACTAATCTGCTTTCTATCTCTATTGGGCCATAGAGACTGATTTGCCTCAGTATCTAGATTTGCCTATTCTGGATATTTCATATAAATAGAAACCTACAACATTTGGTCCTTTGTGCTTGGCTTCTTTCACTTAGCATAATGTTCTTAAGCTTTATCTATGTTGTAGCATGTATTAGTACTTCATTCCTTTATATGACTGAATAATATTCCTTTCTATAGATATACCACATTTTGTTTATCCAGTCATCTGTGGGTATTTGGGTTGTTTCTACTTTTTGGCTGCTGTGAACATTTGTGTGCAAGTTTTTGTTTGAACATTTGTTTTTAATTCTTTCGAATATGCAATTGACCCTTGAATAACACAGGGGTTAGGGGTGCTGACCCTCCGGGCAGTCGAAAATCCACATATAACTTTACAGTCCCTCCATATCCTTGGTTACGCACCCTCAGATTCAACCAATCTCAGATCTTGTAGTACTGTGATACATATTTATTGAAAAAAATCCACGTATAAGTGATTCCTGGCAATTTAAACCCGTGTTGTTCAAGGGTCATCTGTATACCCAGGAGTAGAATTACCAGATCATGTGACAATTCTATATTTAACTTCTTGAGGAACTGCCAAACTGTTTTCCACAGTGGGCTGCACCCTTTTACATTCCCATCAGCAACGTATAGAGTTCGAATTTCTCCACATCCTTGTCAACACTTGTTATTTTCTGTTGTTTTTGTTGTTTTTTAAAATGACCATCCTAGTGGGTAAGAAGTGGTATCTCATTTTGGTTTTGATTTGCATTTCCCTAAAGACTAATGATGTTGAGCATCTTGTCATGTTCTTGTTGGCCATTTGTGTATATTCTTTGGAGAAATGTCTATTCAAATTCTTTGTCCATTTTTTTTTATTATTATTATTTTTTTGGCTGCGTCGGGCCTTAGTTGTGGCATGCGGGATCTTCGTTGAGGCATGCAGGATCTTTTTCGTTGTGGTGCGCGGGCTCTTTGTTGAGGCGCATGGGCTTCTCTCTAGTTGCGGGCATGCAGGTTTTCTCTCTCCAGTTGTGGCGCGAGGGCTCCAGCTCCAGAGTGCGTGGACTCTGTAGTTTTGCAGCACATGGTCTCTCTTGTTGAGGCACGCGAGCTCAGTAGTTGTGGCACATGGGCTTAGTTGCCCCGTGGCATGTGGGATCTTAGTTCCTTGACCAGGGGTTGAACCTGCGTCCCCTGCATTGTAAGGCCAATTCTTTACCACTGGACCACTGGGGAAGTCTCCTTTGTCCATTTTTAAATTGAGTTGTCTTTTTATTGTTGAGTTGTAAGAGTTCTTTATATATTCTGGATACTAATCCTTATCAGATATATGATTTACAAATACTTTCTCCCATTCTGTGGGTTGTCTTTTCACTCTGTTGATAATGTTCTTTGATGCACAAAAGGTTTTAATTTTTATGAAGTCTAATTGTCTATTTTTTTTCTTTTATTGCTTGTGCTTTTGATGTCATAATTAAGAAACAACTGCCAAATCTAAAGTCATGAAGATTTGACACTAAGTTTTTTTCAAAAGGTTTTATAGTTTTAACTCTTATTAAATATAATGATCCCCATCTTTGATCCATTTTAAATTAATTTTTGTATATGGTGTGAGGTCGGGATCCAACTTAATTCCTTTGCATGTGGATATCCAGTTGTTCCAGCACAATTTGCTAAAAAGATTATTTTTTCCCCCATCGAATAGTCTTGGAACCCTTGTTTAAAATCAAAGTATTACTTTGAGATCAGAAAACAAAATCAAATAAATATGTATATGTAGAATGTGTCTCTTCTTTTCTTCTCTATTACTTCTATCACCTTTCATCATGTTTTTATGCCCTCATACTCAGATTAATGCAATAGCCTTCTAATTACCCTGCTTATCAGTGACAGAGTAATATCTCTTTACTACTACCATGTTATTTCCTTACTCAAGAGTGGGTCAGGTTGCTACTGTCTAAATAGTAATTGGTGACTAGACCTCAGAGCATAGTTACCTCACCAAAGTACAGTCAACTGTACCTCTTAGCCTAAAATAACCAGCCAGCCTTACCCATTGCTTCTACTATAAATGGATCTGAAGGAAAATTGAGTTAAAATATATTCAAGACTGAAGGGATAAGGAGATATATCCTTTTTAGCAGGATGTAAAAATAGTATTTTGAGCTCAAAATTATCTGTCATTTATTCTTTCCATAAGCATTAACTGGACACCTACTACATCTCAGGATTACAAGAAGGAAGAAGATGCAAATGCTGTGCTCTAATTGCACAGAGTTTAGAAGAGGAGACAGTTATTTAAAAAGATAAATTATAATCTAACATTGTAAGTGCAATAATGAAAGTGTGAATAAAACATTGTGGAAACACCAAAGTGCAGCAAGTTTAATAATAGGAATATTTCCTTTTTCCTTAATAGATCTGTTAAATTGCCACTATAATTACCTAGAACTATTTTTTGTAGTATTTCCCATCACCAGTTTATCTTTTAATTCATTCATTTACAAATATTTATTAATTGGCTACTCAATGCAGACAAAAGCACAAAGAAATTTCTAATCTGGTTTGGATTGAGGTATGATATATGATATATATGCGCAAGCTTCTCTCTAGTTGCAGCGCACGGGTTTAGTTGCCCCGCGGCATATGGGATCTTAATTCCCTGACCAGGTATCAAACCCACATCTCCTGCATTGGAAGGCGGATTCTTAACCACTGGACCATCAGGGAAGACCCAACATTTTCCAATTTTGTGATATGTTTAAAAATCATACAAAATTAATACGTTAGAAAAAAATAATATAGTATGAGTCAATAGCTCTGACCTAAGAGGAAGAACTAGGTGAGCAGTATAAATTAGCAGTTCTCAACCATGATGCCTCAGTACAGCGATATGTTACTATAAATTGTGCAGCATGTCACAGTAATGTGTATCCATAATTAAGTTCCATAACGTAACCATTATCAGAGTTTGCGCTTTATTTCACACACACGCACACACACACACACAGAATTGAAAGTTATTCTTATGATAACATCATTCTCATTTATTTGCATCCTAATATACTTACTTGAGTGGTCTAACTAATGAATTCTCAAGGGGGAAAGATCGATGTATCCACAAGAAACTCCATGAGGAATTCAAAAAATGGGTAGTACTTAGAGATAAATTGGAGAAGGTCACAACCCTCTATGCGGGAAAGATGAGAATGTGCATGATGTGTCAGGAGAAATAAATAGACTGACCTACATGAGCAGCGGTTTATAGAGGGAAGTATAGCAACAAATAAGTTAGGAAGTCTTATAGTAGACAATTGTTTTTGCTGCTCTGCATCCCTTTAACCTTCTTCTGGTAATATGACCCTAATTTCGTCTTGCAAATCACCCTTTCCCTCTTTTCTGACTAGATGAACTTTGGGTAGAATTGACCCTAACCACAGTCCAGGAGTGAATATGTGACTCAGACCTGGTGAATCAATGTCATAGTCCTCAATTTGTAGAGATGATTCAGGAATGGGCAATAAGACGCAATGAGACTTTTACTAAGAGAGCCACATGGTCTTATCTTCTGAAATTGCTAATAGTAACAATGCTGTGAGCTTGGAGCTGCTGGCAGGTGAGCACTTTGTGCCAGGAAATGATTCAATATAGCAGAAGAAAGAACTGAGAGATGAAGAGAGGGAGTAAGTCCCAGTGATACCATCCAGCTCCTGGATCAAAGCATGACTGAAACCAGTAACCCCTAGACTTTGCAGTTATGTTAGCCGATATATATATATATTTTTTTTTTTAAATAAATTTATTTTATTTTTAATTTATTTTTGGCTGCTTTCGGTCTTCGTTGCTGTGCACAGGCTTTCTCTAGTTGCAGTGAGCGGAGGCTACTCTTTGTTGCGGTGCACGGGCTCTAGGTGTGTGGGCTTCAGTAGTTGTGGCACACAGGCTCAGTAGTTGTGGCTTGCGGGCTCTAGAGTGCAGGCTTAGTAGTTGTGGCGCACGGGCTTAGTTGCTATACGGCATGTGGGATCTTCCTGGACCAGGGATAGAACCCGTGTCCCCTGCATTGGCAGGCGGATTCTTAACCACTGCGCCACCAGGGAAGTCCTATGCTAGCCAGTAGATTTCCATATTTACTTAAGCCATTTTAAGTTAGATTTTCTGTCATATATAACAAAAGAATTCTAAATTATTTGGGTCTGTTGGCCAGTTATTAATGATCCTATGGGACAAGGTTAGAAATTAAGACTTGACCCTATGAGGGGGCCACTGGAAAAAAAAAAGTTTTTAAAGCAGATGTGGGACAGAATGAACATCATTTTTTTCATTATCAAGGAAGCAAATTACCACCAAGAGTAATTTATTTTGAGATGCGCATACAGGAGTAGAAATGAGATTACATCTCAGACTTCCTAGACTGTGGACCTAAACTGCTTGCCCTCCATGTCATTCTGTTGTAGCTAGAACTTAGTACTTTTCAAATGTGTAATCCTATCTTTTACTTAGTTCAAGTTAGACACAGAGGTCAATTAGGCTTTGAGCAAGTGAATTTCTTAAAGTATGATCCATCTTAATATGTTCAAAATAATATGGGTTTTCAATGAATATGGTAGTGATAATGTTGTCTATACCTTAACAGCCAATGAAATGTAGCAGAAATATAGTGCCATACAAAGAATGCATCTAAAACCACTCCCCTGAATCCATGTTTTCAATGTACATCAATAATTATGTCAATAACTGATTTGTTAAAAAATAAGTTCAAAAGGGAAAACTAGGAGAGTAGGGTCCTATTCATGATTCCTTAACAGTTTTGTATGATTGAGTAAATCATGTTTCCTTCTCTACGATTCAATTTTCCTACTTCAAAGATAGAAAAATGATAATACTGAACTTAAAATACAAGAAGATTTAAATATGGCCTTAACCATCTTCATCTATGTTCATCAGACACTTGAAGAACATCAGGGAAAGGTACTCTAGGAATATAGAAATAATAATAAAAGTTAAAATTGAGTACTTACTATGTTCTAGGCACCATTCTAAATGTTTTACATGTATTAAACTATTTATGCCTTACAACAGCCCTATGAGGTAAATATCATTATTATCCCCATTTTGCTGAGGCTCAGAAGAGTTATGATTCTTGCCCCAAAGCCCAAAGCTAGCCAAGATTTGAACCTTGGCAACTGTATACTGTCTTTCTACTTATCTAATACTGCAGTAGATAATCTATAAAAAGAATAATAAACGTGAAGGAAAAAATTCTGAACAGGCAAAAGCGATGTCACAAGTTTTTAATGTCTTTCATTTTGTCATAAGGGATTCCCTCAGGCTCAAGGCCTATTGACTTTCATCTTAGGCACAATTTTTAAAAGTGTGTTGATATTTTTTAAACTCATGGAAGGTGAGCACCAGGATGGTAGTATGTGAAAGTGGGGAGAGGTGGTTACATTCTGGATATGTTAGGAATTATATTACACTATGAAGCTGGCTTTTTTTTTTTTTTAATTAGCAATCCTCAATACATGTAAATATTTTCTATCAGTTCAGTTTTCCAGAGAAAGATCTCCCCCTGTCTCCTGCCTGGCGATAGCAATAGTCTGGCTGCTAGCTTTCTAGAGCTGGGTAGGGAAAAGAGCCGAGTGTCCTGTTTAGAATGCAGACTTTCATGTTTTCATACCCATTCCTCAGAGCCTGGTATGTCCAAATCCAGAGCCTCTCTAGTTCAGTTTCTCCAGAGGATGACACCTTCTGTCTCCTGCATGGAAGGAGAGAAACACATCTGGCTACTTGGGGTAGGTGTAGGGAATGAGGATCTAGGTTCTACATGATCCCTACACAGACTTGTAAATAATCCACCCCCTTCTAGCCCCTTCCCTCCTTGCACATATTCTTTGCCCCTCCAATTCCTGTGGCTTTCTGAGGATCCTTGGGACAAGTCTGTGTGCCTATTGCTGGTGTCTGCTTCATCTGCAGTACCTAAGTTTTACCTTTCTCTGACTTAAGCCATGTTTCTTTTGTCCACCCACTTTTAGCCTTCACATACTGTGCCTTGGGGTTAAAGATGTTTCTTAATGTCATTGAATATGGAGTTCATGTTTTTATTTCTTGTTCTCCTCCTACAAATGCCTTTAAACATATTAAATATGCCTAATATCACTCACAGAAAACTGCAAATTAAAACTTCAACAAGATACCCCTTTCCATCTATAGGATTAGCAAAGATTATTTGCAAAGTTATTGGCAGGCTTCAGTTTCTCACTGGCTGTTGGCTGGAAACCTCATAAGCCTTTCCATAGGTAGATTGTCTGAGTGTCTTCAAGACATAGCAACTGGCTTCCTCTAGAACAAGTGATAGAAGAGAGAGAAAGCCCAAGATAGAAGCTACAGGGTTTTTTTTAAACAACATCTTTATTGAGATATACATAAAGTTACACACAGGTTTTTGACTGTGTGGGGTGGGGGCAGGGGTGTGGGAAGGGGCGGGGGTCAGGACCCCTAACCCCCTGCATTGTTCAAAGGTCAACTGTAATTCATATACCATACAATTCACACATTCAAAGTGTACAATTCAATGGCTTGTACATTTACAGAGTTTCGCAACCATCACCACAATCAGCTAAAGCATTTTCAGTACTGCCAAAAGAAACCCTGAACTAAGCTATTGCACCCCAAATTCCCCCACCCCAACCTTCCAGCCTAGGCAACTATCAATCTACTTTCTGTCTCTATAGATTTGCCGATTCTGGACATTACGTATAAATGGAATCATACAATATGTGGAATCTTGTGACTGGCTTCTTTCACTAAGGTTGAACCATGTTGTAGCATATATCAGTATTTCATTTCTTTTTATCATGTGCTCTCTTTTTTCGCTATCTTTCAGTGAAATTCCTACTTATTTATATTTACATATCCAGGTTTTTCTCTCACTTTTTTAGGTACAAGAAAGACCTGGGCCTTCTTGGCTCAGGATCTGGGTTAACACTTCCCAACCTCAGAAACAGTTCCCTTTAGAACTGAGGTTCTAGTTTGGCCCATGGTCCTTGGGTCCTTAAAGTCTTTTATAACCTAATCTTGCAAGCGACATACCACTACTTCTGCCATATTCTGTTGGTCAGACAAACCAATTCTCATACAGTGGGGGAGAGGACAACACAAGGGTGTGAATACCAGAAGGCAGGAATCAGGGCCTTCTTGAAGGCTGCCTACTACAGTGAGGATGTTGTCATGTTGCAATCCATGTTAGAAGTAAAGGCTTAAACCTCTAGCTTTGCCTCGTCTTATAGATCACCACTTACAAGATCACAAAAGCAAACAAACAAAAAGCTCACTTACACTGCATGGTATAAAGGAAAAGCCCCCACTTAGAGGGAGCTTTGGCAGGAGTCAGTCTTACTTCAGCAGGACCTGATGTCCCTTGATTAGTATAGAAGTGAATATCTGGTATTATGGGAATGAGGAAAGGAGGCATAACACTTGGTTTTAAAAGAGAACGTTGAAGAAACCAATGGCTGATAGCAACTTGACTAAACACAGTATTAGCTATATAAATAAAGTTGAAAAACACTCACCTGGCATAAATGTATTCACCCTGATGAATGATTATCTCCAAAAATAGCTGTAGTACAATAAAGAAGAAAGTAACTGCAGCTTTCTTATGGTTTGGTCATGAATATTCACTCAGTCATTTTGTCAGTCAACGAATATTAATGATACAGAGGGGACTTTTGCACTCAATTAATATTCTCTGACTTTCCCTTTGGGATATGACACTGTATTTAATAATATAATAAAGAAACATAAAACAAATACACGGTCCCTGCCTTCAAAAATCTTTCATTCAAAGGCAAAAAAAAAAAAAGACAAATGACAAACTGATATTTGTTTATTTTTATTGTTATGTTTTATTTGATATTTGTTTTTAAAGACAATAAACACGAGGAGCTATAAATGTTCTTCTTAAAAATATACATATATTGCCACTTGTAAATTCTTTTTCAGTCTCCATGTGTTTTTAGTTATTGATGAAAACTGTTTATATACAAGATGAATTTTTTTTCAGTTAAAAAACACACAAACACATTTTAGGGTACCATCTGTTTGGGCTTACTTTCCTGGTTATTGTGTGTGGGTCAATTCAGTGGGTAACAGTAGTAAGATGAACATCTGGAGTTTTGAAATTTCTTTGAGAGATTAATTTGCATTGCATCATGTAACCATGTCAAAAGAGGGCAAGTTGAATCTCTGGTCAATTAAAATACAAGGAAATATACAAAGATATCTTTACTAAACTTGATTCAGTGAAAATATTTCAGATCAACAGACTGTAGGAGCTTTTTACTTAAAATAGTTTTACAGATAGGTTTAACTCAAGACTCGATTAATTTATGATGGGTCAATAGTAAAGAATACAATTTTGCATATTTCCATTTCTGCAGAGCATTAACAAGAAATTTTAGTTTGTGTATAATTTGGTATTTATGCAAAATCAACTTAAAAGCAATATTCAAACTACCCAGTTAGCAGCCTCCACCCTATCTCAGTTTTTATACCCTTAGAAACTAACACACAAATAGATGACTTTCCCTCAAAGGAACTCCCAGGCACAGTAATGTCAAATGAGGCTGTAAACTCTTAATATAGAAAGGAAGAGGAAGTTTAAAAAGCTTTAGGTAAAGATGACTTTCTTCCGTCCTATAAAAAGTATATATATACCATTTTATCCCCTCTAGACCAGCAAAAATTTAAGTGTAACAATACCAAATATTGAAGAGTAAGTGGAATTCTTATAAACTGTGGGAATAGTAGAAAACTGTTTGGCATTAATTATCTCACAAAGATGAATATTTGCATACTCTACAACCAACAACTCTACTCCTAGGTATATGACCAAGAGAAACCCTTGCATGTGTGTCCAGGAGGCATGCATAAAAATTTTATAGCAACAATGTTTATAATTATTTAAAAGGCTAGAAACAAGCCAACTATGTATCAACAGAAGAATAAATTGTGATATAGTCACACAATAGAATGTTATATGGTACTGAAAATCAACAATCATTATATACAACAACATGAATGAATCTTGGAAACATAATACTGAGTTAAAAGAGCAAATCCCAGAAAACTATATGTTGAGTGAAAGCATTTTTTATAAAGCTCAGAAACATACAAATTAAACAATGTATTATTTTAGCACATATACATTTGTGATAAAACTAAATTAAAAAAAAAAAAACAGCACAAAATTTAGGATACTGTTACCTCCGAGGGCAGGAGGAAGAGATAGAGGAGAAACACGATTGTAGATGTAATTTACTGGTAAATATTCTAGTTCTTGGGTTGGGTAGTTCATTACATGATTAAGTTTTATACCCAATATATGTGTTCCATATATCTTTTGCATGTATTAAAAAGAAAAAAAATTAAGAGATTGATCTAATTTATCCTCATCTTCTCCAAGTGAGAGCTGATTCTTATTCTGCATGTAAAGAAACCGAGGGTAATGATATCACTTACACGTAGAATCTAAAAAAGTTAAACCTGTAAAAAAAAAAAAAAAAAAAAAAACAGAGAGAGAGTTAAAATAGTGGTTATCAGGGATGGGGGTGGGGGGATAAGGGTGATGGTGTTTAAGGGTACAAACTTGAATGAGTAGTAAATAAGCCATAGAGTCTAATGCATAGTATAATGAATATAGACAGTACTATTGTATTACAATTATGTAATGAGATAAATACTGCTACACTGGCAATCATATTACAATATATAAATGTATCAAAGTAACACACTGCACATCTTAAACTTACACAATGTTACATGTCAAATTTATTCAAAAAAAAAAAAAGAAAAAGAAAGAAATTTAGGGTGGTATGACCCTATCTTCAAATAAGGAATAAGACAAAGAGTTCTGCAAAATAGAAACCCTCTCAAAGCTACTGATAGATTTTTTAAAAGAGAATGGTCTGTCTAGCTGGAGCCAAGAAAATACAAGTGAAATAAAATCCAAGTGAATTAAATGGGAATTGTTTTTCTAACATGTGAATGGATTGTGTGATAAACTGAACCTCTTACCTGCCAGGAAATAGTGATGATCCAAGATGGGAATCTCAGCATCACTAGGTGAAGTTAAAACTTCCAGAGATAAAAGGAGCAAGAAAAATTTCAGGAAAACGGGAGGTTCGGAACAGAATACCCAGGATAAAATGAGCAAAAAATACAAAGGCTAAATGGATTAATTCTTTTTTTCACTTTTCTTTAACTTAGACTGTGCAGCAGGGAGGGGGAAGGGACAGAGGTAATAGAGATAATTAAGACACAGTCCCAGCTCTCAAGGAACTCATATTCTAGTAATCAGAGAAAAACCTTTCAATGTGTAAATGGAAGAGATACTTCTCTACAGAACCCATAAACAGTTTTTCAGATGGAGTAAAATGGCCCAAAACCTAGAAAAGGGAAGAATACTTGGAGGTTTTCAAGAACAATGCAGGTGGCGAATCTAGTAGTGAGGAAGAGGACAGTTTTAATCTCAGGCCAACGCCGGTGAGCCTGAAATCGGAAGGAAAAAAAAAAGAAAGAGAACTTGGCTTGGGCCTTGAGTGAAGGGCAGGAAAAGTTGGTGCCACAGTGGGTGGGAGTTCACATTTATGGAATACTTACTGTGTGTGCCAGATCCTCTTCTAAATGCTTTTTATGAATTAACTAATTTAACCCTTATAGTATACCTATGAGGCACTTGGTATTATTACCCTCATTTGATAAATGAGGAAACTGGGGCCTATAGATGTTGAGTAATTTGCCAAAGTCACAAAGTTAGGAATTTGAAAGCAGAGTTTTGAACCTAGGAGATTTGATTACCCAGCCCACATTCTTGACCACCACACTGAACAGAGGATGTCTTGCCTGTATAAAAATTAGGGAAAACAGAAGAGCTAAAAAGGTATTTCATCATATGAATTCATTAATGTTTATATACAGTTGAGGTAAACTGTAAATATTAAGATTTTTACCCCGAGACATTATTACATCTTGGTAAATATTAATGGTGTGCCTCAAAACATTTTTTTTTTCCAGGTGAGTGAAGCCATCTTTATTTATTTATTTTTAACATCTTTATTGGAGTATAATTGCTTTACAATGGTGTGTTAGTGTCTGCTTTATAACAAAGTGAATCAGTTATACATATACATATGTCCCCATATCTCTTCCCTCTTGCACCTCCCTCCCTCCCACCCTCCCTATCCCACCCCTCTAGGTGGTCACAAAGCACCAAGCTGATCTCCCTGTGCTATGCGGCTGCTTCCCACTAGCTATCTATTTTACGTTTGCCTCAAAACTTTTGTACTGGGCACTAGGAACATGGAATATTGCAGAACTAGTGGAGAAAAGCTGTGTCTCCAGGGCATGGTCTTAGGAGAAGAATCTCATCTTTTGGATCCCTCAGGAGACAGAAAGTTACTCAAGGTAAGCCTTGGCAAAGACCTCAATTTCTCATGTAATAAACTGATGTACTTTATAGCCAATCTCAACCCACATACATATTTATTCAGTCTCTCTTTGCTTTCTCAGCAATTTAATAACTGACTTGTTGGCTCATTTGCTTCAGCACTATGCTAATGAGGTAAAATTGATGGATTTAATTCCTTTTTAGCTCTAGTGGCCATGAACTGCACCCCTAAACTTAGCATACATGAGCTGTCGAGTGACCCCAGAGAAACCGTTTGGCTCAGAACAAGTCTATCAACGTTACACAAAAGATAATGCTTTACTGAGTATGTGTCAGAACCTTCATGTTTGTATTCAAGGACAACACATTAATTTTCACAGAGAACAAATAAAGTGATTTGTTTAATGTCTCACAATGGATCTCTGGAACAATCAAGAATAGATTCTTGGAAAGTTCAACGTAATACACTTACTCAAATTGACCCTACCTATGTTATACAGTCATAATAAAGTCTTTGCACAACCTCATGACATATACTCAATCAATCTTGATTTTAGGTAGCCAATAAATAACAAGTAAATAAAAAAAAGCAGAAATTATCTCAGTTTGTAATTACTTATGGAAGAACTCTTACCTGAGGACAAACTAATGAAAACATCATCAATTCCAACTCAATAACACAAATTTAATATGCCTAGAATAAAGTGATCTGAAGTAAGCTATGTAATTCATTGAGAGAAACTTACAAAGCAGTGACAGAGGTTTACTTGGCAGATGCTACTGCTCAATAAACTAGATCTAAACTTTTAATATGATCTGACATTTGACAAGACCACAATAATAAGGGAGGTGTCTCATAATTATCCAAAGATATTCAAATGAAAAGGATGGTGAAAGATGAAGTTAAACTGGAAACTTGTTAGACTGAGAATGAGAATAAGCAAATCTCTAATGTCAGTTTGAAATAGAAATGGCTGAAATTATAGCAGGAGCAAATAAAATGAAAAAAATTGACAGATGTTTGTAAATAAAATGTAAAGTTTTGATGTCTGATACTTCAGAGTAGAAGGAAAAAAACCATGCTCTTGGAAAGGGCTTATATTCAAAACTTCTCCAAAGAAGAAGGGAGGGTGAGAGGGATGGGGAGAGGGAGAGTTAGTTTAGTGGCAAAGGGTGCAAACTATGAAGGAAAATTGTCTAGGTTTAATTCTTGACTTTGTCACTTAGTAACTGTGTGATTTTTAGCAGCTTTCTTAATCTCTCTGTGGCTCATTTTTCTCATCTGTAAAACGAGTATAATAGAACTTACTCATAAGGTTGCTGTGAGGATTTTATGAGGTAATAAATAGAGAGTATTTACACAGTGCCAGGTACATAATACGAGCATTATATAAACATTATACTTTTGAATAAAAGATATCTAAAGATTAACATCAGTGATGATATTTAATCAGAGAACCAAGAAGTAATCTGATACAGGTCTGCAATCTTTTATCCCAAATCCTTAGGGCCAGATGTGTTTCTGAATTAATATTCATTTCATATTTTAGGAATGTAAGATATTATGCTACCTATGTTTTACTTAACTTGTGTTGTCTGGGGCAGCATACCTTAATCAAACACATACTTCCACAATGAAATGCATCAATAGTCACACCAAATGGACCAAATGAAGACTTTAAACAGAGTCATGTCAGTTCAGATCCATTTTTGCCACAAAATGAATTTAAAAAGTTTTTGGATTTTGGAATTGCAGATAAGGGACTGTGAAGCTTTGTCTGTAGAGCCATAAATCTTATTGTATTAAATAATGGAATAATAATCATGGGAAATATAGAGCAATGCTGATATTAAATGAAAAACTTTTCTGAAAACCTAATGAATTTCTTTTTTCTCTTAAGAAAAAAAAATGTATACATAGTGTGATGTATATCTAGATTATACATGGGATGTTACCTGGATTGTACTTGAGTGACTGATTTTATGTGGCATATATAAACACCTGGAACATCTCCCCAGATCTTCCCATGACTATTTCAGGTCTCTGATCAAATGCTACCTCTTCAGAGAGGCTTCTTTGATCACTCTATTTAAAATATCAGGTGGGAGACATGCACATACACATTCACACACAATCACACAGAAAACTTTCTCCCCTTACCTGCTATTTTTTTCTTTTTAACACTTATCACTATACAGCACTATATTATATGTGTGTTTATTATATTATCTGTCTTACTAGACTGGAAACTCTGTGAGAGCAAGGACTTTGTTTTGTTCAAGCACCTAAGACAATGTCTGGCATTGTCAGATAGATACTGTTAGAACAGATAGATACTGTTCAATAAATGACTCAAGAAAATAAGGCTGATTGATAAACAGTGGTGGGTTCCAAGGACCAGTTCTAAAATAGCAGGTAATATTTACTTTCCAAAAGGAAGTTCAAGGGGAAAAAAAGAGAAAAAAAAAAGCCATCTAAACTAAGCATCAGTTGTAATATGTTTATGAAATATGTATATTGTGGGATTCCAAAATAGTAATTAAAAAACATTTCTTCTTTATACACATACTTATCAAGTAAATATTGATTTACTATCTAGAAAGTAAAAACTAATCATTACATTATATTTACATTTAATAATTAATTTTGAGTATTTAAGTAGACAAGAAGAAAAATTATACTTGAAAGACAAAAATTCTATAGCACAAAATATTAAAGAACTCCCTTTGTATTTTTCCCATGGTATATTTTGATTCTTCCCTTCACACATTTTACTCACAACAGGAAGAAACGCAACTGACCTTCTTCATCTAATTGCCAAGTGCTACTGCACTGGGTTGTAAAAATGGCCTAAATTAGCCTCAGAGGGCAGTGGTATCTGGTTGCATGTACATACCTACTCATGAATGTATTTAGTCTTGCTCCAGGTAATAAAATGGCAACACATTGATATCCTATAGTATGCAAGCAAAGGGTTTTGGGATCACCATAAAATGTGCAACAAAGTTCAATGGTACTTTCCAGTCCAGATAGATCCACTCTTTGGAAAAGCCCAGCTTTCCTCTCCATCTCTAACATTCATATGTTAGTTCTGACTTGGGAATTACTTTTAAAGAGAAGGAAAGAGAAGGGAAAGGTGAAAATAAGGATTTAGGCCGCAGTCCCTTGGCAAAAGTATCCAGAGTAACTACCTTTTTCAAATGACCATACTTGTAGCCTACAAATTGACATTCCATTGATCATGGTTAAAGGTAAGATGATAGTTTCATTTCAACATGTTACTTTTACTTTTGTCTTTTCCCCCCCATTACTCTTAAATCAGGAAGGGAAAAAAAAAATGTTCCAACAGCACTCTAATGGCTTTCAAATTGTGTTACCCCGGATTATGCAAGGATTTTCTATTAGAATTGCTTGAAAAAAATAATGGAAACAGACTGTTTATATATATTTCCAACAGGACAAGGGACCTCTGAAATAAGACAAATTAGCACATATATCTGGACCAGGTATTGTTAACCAATGACTCCAGGATGGGAAGAGGTAGGTAAAAAAGTTGAAGTCAGACAATTGATACAAAAGAAGATCAGAAGCTCATAGTTATATATAATTTGACAATGAGATTGAGTTTAAATAATTACTGGTCCCTTTGCTCTCAAGTTGAATATTATTACTTAGTGAGTTTCATCTGGATAAACACATTTTGCTGGTATTGTAGGTAAGAGGATGAGGAGTGATTTTTCCACAGCTCTGTTCCCTCAACAGAGAGGATCCTGCTTACCTGCTTCTGAGAACTGGTTGAATATCATGTGAGTACTTAAGGAGTAAACTAAAGGGTCCACTTCAATAACTCAGACACCAACAAAGAAAAAGTTACCCTTGTTTAAGTGAAAATTCAAGATCACTAGCATAGTCTGTTTCAGGGCACATATGAACTATACAAGCCTCATGCTTCTGACCCTTGTCTTCAAGTCCCTAAACTGGAATAAAACCAATAAATGCCTGAGGAGCCACTTCACACCCCAAACACGTGCAAACTTTGTTCAACAGAACACTTTACTGCCAAAACGGAGCTGGCAGAAGTTTGGAGCTAAGGCCCACAGGCTGCATGATTTGCTGGCGCAAGAGAGCTTAAAAATCTTAACATAATACTGCTGAGTTTGAGTTCTACCAATTTGCTTAAGACTCCTTCCCCAAGTTTGACTTAAGAAAAATGGAAGCTGCCATCAAGAAAGACTTTACTAACACTTCATCATCTACTCAGAAATGATTTAATTCCCCACTCCTGATGGTCATACCTCTATATTCCTTGGTGGTTGTATTTATATTGTAAATCTAAAGCAGTCTATTTTGAAATGCATGTAAATTCAGTTTTGCTTGGTTGCTTGGATATAGAAGTACAGGAAGAATGACTGTAAATATACAAGATTAATTACAACAAAGTTCTGCTTAGAAAACACTTGCTCCAAATAACCCCCATATATCCCAATTCATTACCCTTGAAAAATGGGGGAGAAATTAAGATATAGAATATCTGTAAATTTTTATCACTTTACATTTGTTTTAGTTCATCTTCTCACATCTCTGAGTTTGAGTAATGGTGTTTTATTTTTTACATGAAAAATGTAGGAAACCAGGAAAGGAGCCAAGATGAGTTCTTCTCTTCCACAAGGGTCAACAATAAGGTCCTATTTGGAATCTTCATAAGTTTGATGCAGTTTAATGAGGAAAACTGCACCTGAACTTAAAAATTGTAGTGAATACTTGCAACTATACAACTAACAACTTTAAATTTGTAAACACTTGAAAAACATGCAGTACTGAGAAACTATGGTTTGCTTGGGAAGGTTATCTTGTGCTTTTTCAATAAGAGATCTTTAAAGATGCTACTTGCTCCTCATATAGCTAAAAAATAAAGATAAATTAAAAAGCTTTAAAAAAACCCTTTCTAATCTTTTCCCTCAGTAGCTCCATGTATTTTATTCATTCCTCTGAAAGCCTGTTCTTCCTCCTTTAGAACCTCCTAAGTATTCTAATTCTCAGCTATGATTTCATATTTTCACCAGCTTCTAATCTCCACAATATAGTTGGAAGCATTTAGGACAAAACACTCTTTAGGATATCAAGTTGCAGAAGACTGTAGTTTTAAAGATATTTATATAGTAGTGCTGCCACCTAAAGATGAGGCGAATAAAGAAGCAATTCAAAGGAAATGACCCATCATTCTTAAGGCTGTCTCAAAATTTTCTCATTTCTAACTAGGGATTAATAAACATTTTGCTGTTTTGTTAATATGGAAGTTTGTTTCACAGTAAATTATTGCTGAGCTGTAATTTTCTATGGCAGAAATTTTCAAATTCAAACTTTTTAGAGTAATCTGTGATTTGGGGTCTCCAGGAAACTCCCCAAATTTGTTTCTCTCAGACATTAGGCACTGCCTACAATACACAAGTGTGGGGTTGGGGGAGGGGGGAATCAAAAGATACCCGGAAGTAAACTATTGAGGAATCTCTGGTTTAGTGGATAAAGCAGGTAATAATAGACCTATGGTGTTTCCCTCTATCGGTGACAGACTGCTTGCAACTCTCAACAACTGACATATTTTTGTAACTCAATTTTCTCGTCTATAAAATGGGGTTAATTTCACCTCTCTCCTACTTGCCTCTAAGGCTTAGCTAGGTAAGCTTCTTGGAAAAGGTCCTATAATAAGTGAGTTGAAAAGTCTACTATTAAAAATAAAACATAAAAAAAAAGAAGTCTACTATTGCCTAATAAAAGAGTATCTCACAGTGTATTGCAAAGTTACCTCAAAATAAAATATACTCAGTTAAATAAGTTAAAACATTGACTAAGTTTCCTTAAATCACAGATTGACTTCTCTGAGAGCTATTTAAATAATGATAAAGATGTTAAGGCTGTTTTTTGCTTATTTTGCAGCCGATATTTTTAACTGATCCATCTTCTATGTATGCAGTGTTGCAGGATGGAGATGTGACAGCATACAAAATGAGGGAAAAAGTTAACGTGTACCAAAAATCTTGTCAAACCTGGTCAAAGATTTCAAGAAAACTCTTAAAGGACATTTTATAGTTCTGCATTTCGCCCTAGCATAGCAATTTATGAAAATTAACTCGTCCCTTTTACTCTCTCCCTCTCGGCCCAAGGACGCATAAATAATATTTATCAGGGTTTTGTCCTTAGTCACAGTCCCTCAAAGGGGCCCAGTTTCACCTACACTGCGTGGGAGGCTGGGCAGCAACCCCACGCTTCCTGTCAAGGATTCCTGGGGCTACAGCCTGAACGTGGTCTAGCCCGTTTCTTCTTTATGCTAATTCTGCCCTTCTAGCCCCTCTCGGCGGGCGTCTGAAGGCCAAGGTGAGACCCTCCCGGGAGATGAAAGGCCTATCGCCTCCTAAGAGATGTGGGCGGAACGGGGGCGCGGGGCAGGGTGACAGGGTGGTAGCGACACTGACAACGACGCTGAGGGCCCTAAGTTGGAGCTGACGCAGGCCCTACAGGGTTCCCTCCCCGCCTGAGCCTGGCTTCCGCCCTCAGAGCCCAACAAGGGAGAAGTCCTCCCGGGGGCGCTACCGGCGGTGGGTGGAGGAAGGGCGGGCAAAGAGGCCGCAGGCAGCCCCCTCCTCAGACGCGCCTCAAGGCCTGGGCCGTGGGCTGTTGACGCGCCAACGGCGGGGAGGGCGCGCGCACGCGCGAGATGGGGGGCGGAGGGAGCGCGCTCGGCGGCCGCCGCCGCGGCAACTGAAACGGAGGAACGCGAGGGCGGAGGGCGCGAGCCACGGGAGGAGTGTGGGGGGGAGATGGTGGGTAGCGGGGAGCGCGCGCTGACGTCGCCCGGAGTCACGCACGGAGCGCCGGGTTACGCGCCGACGTCTGGCTGCCACGACTTGCCGTCTGCGGCGGCGGCGGCAGCGAGCGGATCCCGCAGGGGAAGGAGGAGGAGGGAGAGCCAAGGGGGCTGTGAGTGAGCGGGAGAAGCAGGGTGTGAGCAGGACTTGCCAGCGGGAGGGAGAACGAGTGAGAGCCGAGCCAGCCATCCGAGCCGCCTCCTCCTCCTCCCCTCGGCGTCCCGCCCCCGCCTGCTAGCCCGCCCTTCTCCCTCCTCAGCCGGCAGAGCCCGAGTGAGGCGCAGCTTGGCTCGCGCCGCTGTCCAGGACAGGTGTGCGCGCGCGCGCCCTCCTCCCCTCCCCCTTTCCTCGCGCCCGCCTAGCGCCTGCCTCGCGCGCGCCCTCCCTCCCTCCAGCCCGCGCCCTCCCTCACCTGCGGCAGGACAGCGCCCGCCCGCCCGCCCGGGTAAGCCCCTCGCGACCTTCTCTGCTGCCACTGCCACAGCTTGAGGTGCCGCCCACCTTGTCCCCTCTAATTGCCCTCTTATGCCCCAGGAATAATTACTGTAGCATTGTAGACATCCCCGCATCCTTCCTCCGGGGACCCTGGTAGTGCAGCAACGCGCCCCCCTCCCTCCGGAGCGCACGAACGAACGAACTCCTTCCCACCTCCAAAAAAGAAGAAAATCACACGCCCCTGAAAAAAAAAAAGCAATCGTACCTCCTCAGGCGCTGGAGACCACCAGTGGTGCCGTTTGCTTAGCAATGCTTGAGCCCCATTCCCCCTGACCACCTTTGCCTGGGGCCTGGGACAGTTCGCCAAACCTGGCCGACACTCCCTGCACAGCAACCCTGGCAGGAGGGGAGAGGAAGGAGGCTTCTAGGCTCCACTACCAACCCCTCCTTTCCTCTGTTCAGCCCCCGCCCCACCCCCGCAATGCATACACCCTCCCAGTATGCGTTGTAAAAATAAAAAAGAATACACTGGTGCTGACAGCGCAGGCGAAGCCAGGCCCAAAGATGGGTGGCCCGAACAAGGCATTTTTGCTGCCCCACAGAGCTAGGTCAGCTCCATAGTCTCCTCTGCCTTTGTCCGAGGGCAAAACGGACGGATGTGAAGTTAGAGGGTCTTCCCTTTGAGCGACGGTAGGCCCCGGCAGCGGCTATGTCTATAGGGGAAGGGACCCCAACAAATATATCTGTCTTGAGCCTGAACTTGGATAGAGAAAGGCCCAAGAGTCCGGCTGGGAAAACTTTCTTTGGTTCGTTGCTGTCTACCCCTGAATAAATGCTACTTTAATTTACGTTGTCTCTGCGGGACCCTCTTGAGGCTTCTAATTCGTTCTTATCTGGGCCCCTTTACGTTTCTGTCGGGCCAGGCGCTTTTGGACAGCTTTTTGCAGCGGTGTCTCTGCTGGTGTCCCGTGTCCTTGGAAGGAAGCCCCAGTGCTTTATAATAGGCTGAATTTGGTTTGACATCTTTTGGTAGATTGTCAGAGGAGAAAAGGAATTTTTTGATTACTTCAAGACCCTCACTGTTCCCCGCCCAAACTGACGTTTTCGAATTGCGGCTTTGAAAATTGGAGTGTTGACTAGAGTGTGGAGAGAGTTGCTGATTTCATTCCTTTGGGTACTAGTAAAACCATTTAAGAATCAGCCGAAAGAGAGAGAGCTGTTGACATTTGCATCGGTTCTGTTTGGACCTTTTGGGTACATAAAATGTCGGGTTCTCTGAATCTTTTATCGAATTTAGAATGTGTGCTGCATTTATTTAATTCTTCTGCAAATGCTTAAAATAACATTTGGGGAAATGTGAGGATTCTATCACATGGATTGTTCTCTTCAGATTTTAAATGTTTAATTCATATCTTTAACCCTAAACATTGAAATAACATTGGAGAGGCATAATTTTAAAGATTAGATGAGCTGTAGAAAGGGAATAGACTTTTAAAAAATGGTCGGTGAAATACTATTAGTCGTTGTTGTTAAATGTTAAGATTTACTTGAGAGTTTCCCTTAATTTTCCTGGTAGCTAGCCATGAGAAGAAATGGGTAATTCCTCCACTTTGAACAGTTACAGTACAACATTCCAGTTAGTTTTAATGATTTGGGTATTGAAGATAATTGTCTGGTTTAAGACAGGCATTTAACCTAAGTAGCACTTGAAAACACAAGTTCTAATGTTTTTGCTTCTCTTTTATTTGGGAAATCTGTGATTCTGTGAAATATTAATGAGCGTATTGTTTCTGTTGGGAACTCCGTAATCAAAAGGGTTTATTACCCAGAGGTAGATCCCCTCTCTCCAAGTTTATTTTGTAAATGTGTGTGTTAATTTTTACTTTTAGAATTAGATTATTTCAGACTCACCCGTATTTCAGGCTGAGGAAAATGAGGTTTTTTCCTTCTTGTTCAGACTAGTATCTGTTTCTCTTGTGAACAGTTTTTTGTTGGTAAGAGTTTGTTAAAGATGTAGAGATAGAGGGATTAAAAATAAAGCAATCTCTGTTTTCCTTGAAATGTGTGTGTAGTGTTAATAAGAGAGCACACTAAATCTAGAGACGTTTATTAGGTTTTAAAAATATAAGCAAACTTTGAGGAGGAAGGAAATGTTTTTTGATAGTTCTTTCATTAACACAGATATTTTGTGCATATTAATATATTTCGTTTTCCCTTTGTCTTTCCTACATTGTATTGAAATTATAATTTTAATTTTACAACTATTTGGTTTAAAATGACAATGCAGACATCTAGACACTAGAACTGGCTTTTCATTTACCAAGTTAGCATATTGTTTTGGTAATTAACAAATAGCTAGGTGTGTTTTTAAATCCACAACTTTGCTAATGGATTTTCAATGTTAGGATGCAAATTTAACTTTGAAGTTCTGTTTAAGGTTAAACTCTTTGTTTTAAGACTTTTCTCTCAGACTGCCTTTTAAGGGTACTATATTCTGTAGCCTACGGAAAGCCGCCTTTCACCACCCCCTCCATTCTGACCAAAAGCCCACACTACAGGCTTATCCTGAAATAAACTCTCTTGTTTGAGTAGTGAAAATGTGTTAAATATCCTATTTATCATTGTATTATTTTGGGAAAGGCATTATTAACCTTGTTTGCTTTTAGATACATTTATAAAGTAGGCAAGAAGCTAATAGATAAAGACAAAATTTTATACATATATAATAAAAAGCATGAAATAAGTAAGAACATATTTATGTGGAGAGATCCAGGTCTCAGTTGTTTACTGATTTGAGCTTAAAATTCCCAGTTTATGCGTGCAAATGATATTTAACTTGTGTTTTGTCTAGAAACTTCATCAATTGCCTCTGCGCTGAGGAACTAAGAACTCAGTTCCTGGTGACAGTCACTTTTTCAGAAAATCAGGGCATTCCCAAACTCAAACCAATTCAAAGCCCCTAGACATAAACGTTTGGGACAGAGGGCAAGAAATTTAGACTCCGAAGTTGGTTCAAGAAGGCGGGCAGTTTCGAGCCCTACTTTTTTGTCCTGGGGGAAGCGATCATTAGCATGGAAGAGTGACAGGGACCGGCAGGCGCGTGCCCCCTTATCGCAGCCCCACTGGCCTCGCTGCTTTGAGTTCTCCTGAGGGGTCAAGGGCTTGGTTCAGCGCGAAGTAAACCCTTGAGGAAGAATAGCGGCTCTTCTAGAGCGGTCTTAACCAGGTCTTAGTAGTCTCAGCTTACAGGTGGAAGCGTAATGCCCCGCCCAGTTCTGTGCGGAGACCCTGCCACTCTGCCTTTGAGACCCTGTTTGGGGCCGGGGTCTATCCAGGGTCCTGATCGCTACCGTGCAAACCTAGAGGAGCCGCCGCTTCTTACACATGTATTTCTGTGTGGCGGGAAGTGCACCAACAGTTCCTACATCTCCTTCCCGACAGACTTGGGGACAGGGGAGGGAGTGCAGAAAAATCAGCACTGAAAGGGTAGTACGCGGTGCTAGAGGATGATCCTAAACTAAGGGGAAGTTCTTTATGGGGCCCAAAATCTGGATTTCTATCTCTCACAGTGGGCCTCCTCTTCAGGGAGCCATTTCAGGGACAGCTGGACAGGTGGGTGGTTCTGAGGCTGGTTCACAGGACTATCCCAGTTTTCTTCTTGGGAGCCAGGGTGCTCTGCCCTGTTTCTTCCTCTTTAGCGGGAGGTAGCGAACGTCAGCCCAGAGCTGAAGTAGCTAATGCTGGGTTGAATGGGGCCCTTGCTAAGAGAAAAAGGTAGCTGTGAATACTTAGCAGGCAGGTTTGCCCAGGAGATGAAGGGATATATTCGGGGGCTTTAAGGTCTCAAGCACTGACAAAGCTTACGCCCTGGGCTGGTCTGGGTTTCTTTATCATTAGTTCTCTCTTTACCCCTCTCTTTTCC
Organism: Eubalaena glacialis; assembly: GCF_028564815.1. Taxonomy (NCBI): domain Eukaryota; kingdom Metazoa; phylum Chordata; class Mammalia; order Artiodactyla; family Balaenidae; genus Eubalaena; species Eubalaena glacialis. The sequence continues at coordinate 117,831,413 of NC_083719.1, forward strand.
AGGAAGCTTGGGCAGCCAGGTACTCAGATGTCTTGGGAGCTAAGAGTGAGGGAGGCAAGTCTCCTTACTTTTGGGGCAGGGGTTGGGGAGTGTTAAATGGGAATGGAGCCTACAGATGAGATAGGTATATGCTTCTCAGGGTGGAGGCAACAATCCATGCTTGAGAAAGCCAGGAATAGGGCTGTGAGGTCTGTATCCCCTAAGCCCCTTGCGTAAGGTGATGGGGAGCATGTAGGGGCATAGGCAGGAGGTGCCCTGGAGACAGGCCTTAGCTTTCCCACAGCTGCTAGGACTTCAGACTGCAGTGAGGGAGTATGAGCATTTGCTGTCTATCTGGAAGAAGGAAAATAGGCCCTAGTTTATGCCTCAGATCTAGGAAGAGAGAAATCTATTATTTCTGAGCCCCTTCCTGAGACCAGAGAAGACCCTCTTTAGCTGTCACTGGTTTAGCTGTCATTGGTAATGGTCGGTAACCTAGCTGTCTGCCTAAAAACCAGCGATCATTTAATGTTTTACTTTTTGAGAGATGGGGGCTCTCCTTGACACTTAGGAGTTTCTGGGAGGAGGAGTAAAAGGGGCGAGCGAACCTGCGTTAATGAATCCCGTAAGGAACTGCGTTTCCCAGGAAATTCCTGACATTTTTAGCTCGTGAATTTCCTAAAGCCTGCTTGGTTTTCTCTTCCATCTGGGTCCTTGAGAGGAAGAGTGGGCTAGGGGCTGAAGGCTCGGCAGGGCCTGGTTTATCCGCAGAGCTGGCCGGCAACCCAGGCTGGGCTCAGCCCTGAACAGGGTGCCCCCCTTCCCCAAATCTCAGAAGGAGGAGGGGGAGGCAGGCGGGCAGTCGTTGTCCCACAGGGGGCTGGTTGAAGGTTTTGGGGTGAGTGTGGGGTTTCTTTTTGATTGTTGCTTGGGGAGAAGGGCAGAGCCAACGGGAAAAGGCACTGCGGGCACCCCGGCCCTGGTGCGGCTGCCGTCCTCTGCTCGGCTCCCCCCTGCCGGTGAGTGCGCCCGCCCGCCCGCCCGACTGTGCGGGGCTGCGGTTGGGGGGAGGGGGGAGCGGGATCATCTGAGGCCAGAGCCGCTGCCGTGCGCGGGGAGGGGGAGCGGCGGGAGCGAGGGGAGGGAAGGGCTAGGTGTCTGGTGCTCCGCGCCACTGCTGCCGGCGCCCCGTCCTCATCCCTGGCAGCCCCTTCTGCAGCTAAGGTTTACCGCCGCACCACCTCTCCTCTTTCTCGCCCGCCTCTGCGGCCAGGGCTCTGCGGTAGGAGACAGTCCAGTCAAGTGACGGGTGGGCCTGTCTGGGTTTGGATCTGGGTCTGGATGGGGCCCGCTGGGGAGGGGGTGGCCGTGACTCGGTGTCCCCTCTCTGCAGCGGGCTCAACTGCGCTGCGCGGGCCCCTCCCCCCACATCTTCTTTGGGGTCACTGGAAAGCAGAGCTCAGGCCCACTCCCTGTGCTTAGTTAGTATGGCAGTCCCCTTCTCACGCCAGTCCCCCAACTCCCCGGGCCGAGGCCACTCAGGGTCTGGCCAACAGCGACAGCCACAGTGGTGGCGGCAGTGGCGGCAGCAGCTGCGACGCGGCGCGTTCTGGTCCCCCCCCACCCCAACCAGGAGTGTGGGGTGAGGGCCGGTGGGTGGGCGCCGCCTGGCGGGCGGGCGGATGGGGGACTGGCAACGGGGAGGGGGTGCGGGTCACGTGCTGGCGGTCGGGTGGGCGCGTACAGTAGGGCGCCCGGCTACTGTACTGGGGAGTCAGTGCCCTGTTACCGGGTCTCGTCTGTCTCGTCTCTCCCGCAGATCTCGCGAGAGTGGCTGACTGGCTGTGGGGGTTGCGGCGGCAGCAGGCGGAGCCGGGGAGGGAAAGCAGCGGCGGCTGAGGCGACTGAGGCGGCGGCGGGCGGAGCGGCAGGCGGCGGCAGCGCGGCGGCGGAGCGCAGCATCATGGCGGACCGAGACAGCGGCAGCGAGCAGGGTGGTGCGGCGCTGGGCTCGGGCGGCTCCCTGGGGCACCCGGGCTCGGGCTCGGGCTCCGGCGGGGGCGGTGGTGGCGGCGGGGGCGGCGGCGGCGGCAGTGGCGGCGGCGGCGGCGGGGCCCCGGGGGGGCTGCAGCACGAGACGCAGGAGCTGGCCTCCAAGCGGGTGGACATCCAGAACAAGCGCTTCTACCTGGACGTGAAGCAGAACGCCAAGGGCCGCTTCCTGAAGATCGCTGAGGTGGGCGCGGGCGGCAACAAGAGCCGCCTCACTCTCTCCATGTCAGTGGCCGTGGAGTTCCGCGACTACCTGGGCGACTTCATCGAGCACTACGCGCAGCTGGGCCCCAGCCAGCCGCCCGACCTGGCCCAGGCGCAGGACGAGCCGCGCCGGGCGCTCAAGAGCGAGTTCCTGGTGCGCGAGAACCGCAAGTACTACATGGATCTCAAGGAGAACCAGCGCGGCCGCTTCCTGCGCATCCGCCAGACGGTCAACCGGGGGCCCGGCCTGGGCTCCACGCAGGGCCAGACCATTGCACTGCCCGCACAGGGGCTCATCGAGTTCCGCGACGCTCTGGCCAAGCTCATCGACGACTACGGAGTGGAGGAGGAGCCGGCCGAGCTGCCCGAGGGCACCTCCTTGACTGTGGACAACAAGCGCTTCTTCTTCGATGTGGGCTCCAACAAGTACGGCGTGTTTATGCGAGTGAGCGAGGTGAAGCCCACCTACCGCAACTCCATCACCGTGCCCTACAAGGTGTGGGCCAAGTTCGGACACACCTTCTGCAAGTACTCGGAGGAGATGAAGAAGATTCAAGAGAAGCAGAGGGAGAAGCGAGCTGCCTGTGAGCAGCTCCACCAGCAGCAGCAGCAGCAGCAGGAGGAGACCGCCGCTGCCACCCTGCTACTGCAGGGTGAGGAAGAAGGGGAAGAAGATTGATCAAACTGAATGGAACCCCCCCCCACACATGCATACACACACACACATACACACACACACACAGCCACACACACAGAAAATATACTGTAAAGAAAGAGAGAAAATAAAAAGTTAAAAAGTTAAAAAAAAAAAAAAAAAAGAACTGTTAACTCCAAGGGAGCACCACCCACAGAACCTCCACCAACTGACAGTTTCTCTTCTTGACTTGCCACCCATCGCTGGATGTTGTCCACTTTATCCACCATATAAAACAGTAAGCAGCTGCTAAAAACAAAAAACAAAAAAAAATACAAAAAGTAATAACATTATATGAACTGTGTTTCCTACTTGATTAAAAAATATAAAGAACTGAGTGTTTATTTCCCTAATTAACCAAGAACTTTTGTACACGTTTAAGCTATTATTATTAAAAGTGTTTGCAAAATGGTCAAGATTATAATATTGCTGAATTCTATAAAAGTCCTTTTCATGTTGAGCTAACATTTGACTTTAGCACAAAAAAGAGATATTTTAGAACACGTAAAATAATATTTTTAGTTTTTTCTCATTTTGTTACCAAATTTCAAACCTTACATGGAGGTTATTATAGTATATTTGACACCCTATATACCTGTGATTAGAGATGTGTATATATATGAGGGCTAGGCATGCTGTGTGTCTGAGCTTTGTCTAAATGTTATGCAGAAGTTTGTAGAGTTAAAGGTACGTAGGTTAATTCATGCAAGGTAAACAATAAGTGCTCTCTTTTATACAATATGCATTGCATCTGGACCTTAAACATTTAAAAATGGTCAGTGAAACTTCTGTGAACATGAAGAAATTATTAAAAAAGGCATTTAAATGAAATTTGCTAAGTTGTGATTTTTACGGTTGGAACCAAAGTTATTCAAGTAGTAAAAGAAAAAAGAGAAAGAAAGAAAAGGAAATCTCCCATAATATTTTTCTGCATCTGTTTGCTTTGACTGAGTAGGCGTTTTGTCATTATTGTGTATATGAGATGTACTTGTATCGTTCATAATATATTTTTTTTATTATGTGTAGAAAGATTTTAAAAACTAACGTGCAGCAATTTCCAGTGAACCTGTACTTGGACATCAGGTAGTGAGTCTATTTGTGGTCACTAGCACTGTCTCCTAAACTTATAAGAGGTCTGAAGCTATCCTTTGATTTTTGCCAGTGCTATTAACTTATGTAGACCCGTTAAAAAGCAGAGCAACACAATTATAGTTATCCTACTGAGCCATGGATTCTGAGCTTCATTTTAAAAGTGAAAGCCAAGTTGGTGTATGTAAAGGATTTCCATGTAGCTGTGGTGCTAGTTATTACTGGCTACATTATATGCTAAGTGTATTTGTGTTCCCCAAGTGTACAAGCCTTCTATCAAAAGTATGTTCTATAACTCATATATTCAAGGTGTAGGGTATGAAAATGCAAAGCTTAGGAGAGCACTTTACTAAGCTGGTGTCCTCCCAACTGAAATTGTTTGTAACGATAGTCTTTTACAGGTTTTCATTTAAAGATGTTCGTGTGCTTTTAATTGACAACTAACTTCTTGCTGCTGTATAGTAAAATATTAATATATTTTTATCATTAAACTGCTGCATGACTATCATCTTTGAGTGAAGAGAAAATGTTATAAAAAAAAGATGCCTTAAACAGTACATTTTGGTTTGGAATTCTGTAGAAAGTATTTTGGTTTAAAAAAAAATGGATCTTGTCTGACATAAAGAGTTCTGGGGATGGAATTGTTTTCTTGGCAAATCCAGCCATATAGATCTAACTGCTGTATGTAGAAGACACCACCTGTAGGAGCTGGAAGGTATCAGTGCTTCTCACATTGTAAAGCATTGGCCTAGGAAGGTGAAACAGTTGTCTTTGAAGGATTTTTTTTTTCTGCTGGTTCTTTGGGTTTTGATTTGGTATTTTTAAGCTCCCTGGTTGAGTGTGTTGTCTTTGAGATCTACTGTATGTGTTGAATAACAAGCTATTTCCATTGTACTGTGCATTTTCCCATTAAATTGTTTGCTTTTAATATTCATACAATGTTTAATATGAGGTGACCGTACAATAGTTAGGAGTTTCTTTACTTACAAAATCACTGGAAATGATTAAATTGCTTTTCCCCTTCCCCCAAGGTGCATTTTTCTTATTTCCATATAGTAAAGTTGAGCTTTTACAGTGCATAATGTGACATTTGGAATGCTTATCAACTGCATGTAAACATTAATAACCTGCACTTTTTTGTCTTAAGGTTTGTTGAGCTGTTTTGTTCACTGTACTTTAACTGTGATATGGAAAAGACTGCATTCTCTGTGCTGTTACTAGTTAGGAAAGAGAATTGCTTTGATTTTGTCTCTTGTTTACTATAGCTTCTTAAAGTTAAGCCTTGTACTACAGGTTGTTGGAGTACTCCTAGATCAGTGTTTCATAGTAGCCAGCAATAAGTAGTGCAAGTCAACAAAAAACACAGCAAACTTAGGCAAAGTGTCCTTTCTTTGAGATGCGAGTTCTTTCATGAGGTTTTCTTTAGGGTCCGAGTTACCTAAAGTGAAGCCTTTCTTAGCTATAGACTTCAGATTCTGCTTGGAATCCTACCGGATCAAGAAGCACATGTACTGTGCAATTGTCTTTACACTATAACAGTTAAACACAATCTTACTCAGATTTTGAAACCAGTGTCTGAATTATGGTCAGTGGTTTTAAAAAGAAATCCACATGCAGATCTTTTAAGACTTCTTAAGACGTGATCATAGAAAAGACAAATGACTGTAAAGATGCTCTTTTTTTGCATCTCACTTTACCTCCCCAAGTCCCCCCCCCCCAACCTTTCCTTCTCCCCTCACCTGTTTCATCCTTTTCCCACCCTTCCCCCCAGGTGCTCGGTACTTTACCAAGGTTCTATATCTCAGTGTTTTATGTTGGAGTTTTTCCTTGTTTTTATTTTACTAGTTGGTAAACCCTGTTTGTGCTGAAACAAAAAAGGAAATGGTATATTTGACCATATGTTTTATTCATAGAAGACAGTATGATCAAATGTGCCAAAAACAAGTAAACAAAACTTAATTCATGACAAGTATGCCTTATTTTTAATGATCTGCTTTGTCTTACAATTAAGGTCCAAGAGCTTGGTTAAACTATATTATTTGCCTAAGTATAAAAGAACACTTGAAATGCATTGCGTTCTTTAAAATGAGAGACATTGTCAAGTAATTTAATCCAGAGATCAGCCACCAGATTTGAAATGCCCATGTAAGTGTGTGTGCTTAGTGTTGTTTGTTTTTTGGGGTTTTTTTGTTTTTTCTTTTAAGTCACCAAATCTTTTTTTAAGCTACTTTTTATTTGTGCCTCCTATTTATCATGCTGATGTTGGAAACAGCAGTCATCCAGCCACAGAGGGAGCTAAAGTTAACTAACCAGAACTGTAGAAATCATTATACATGCCTTTGACAACAAAGGAAGTTCATAAGAAAAGCCATGTTGGCTTTTCCTCCACTAGATACAGATTGGAGGTAGATGAATATTTGCCAAATGGAAAAAAAGACAATGTGAGTCAGGAAAGACAAACTTTTCCAGCTTCTCAAAAGCCATGGAGAGTAGAAACCAAAACCAACAGGGAAATAAAAAACCTTGAAAGTCTCACTTTCTAGTTGTCCCATTCAGGGGTTGAAATTTGACTCAAAGTGAAAAATGTATCAATGTGTTTTTTAGGTCTTCACATCTAGAGATGGATAACTATTCCAGTTTGATTTTTCAGGTAATGGAGAAAGCTGCTAGTAATTTTAACCCCTGCCTAAAGAAGATAATTTCATTTGGGAGCAAATACTTGTTGCCTTGAAAAATAGCACTGTAATAGCCTATGATAATTAGTTATAGAATAACCTTTATCCCTTTTAAACTATGCAAATTATTAAATAAGTGTAAATTAGGACTCAAAGATAGTTGATTATATTGCAATCAGATGGCATTCACAAACTTAACTGGAGCATATACAAATAAAATCTATTAGTCTAAGAGTTTTGTATGCTAACAGAAAAATATAATTTAGCTACCTATTCTAAAAATGGTGAATATTATTAATATTGTACAATAGGACTGGGAAGACTGCCTCCTTTTTTGAAGAGAGAGATTAAGGATTTTTATAATTGTTTTTCATCAAATTTTAATATTTTTGTCAAATTTTTAGGTATTTAATTTGTAAAACAGTTTGCTTTGTACTGGCATACAGAAAATAGGGTATTGATTTTAAACTTTTTGAAGCCAAGTGATCAAGTACATTTGTAATAAAAGTCAATGGATCTATATCAGTTGTACTCACTGTTTTCATTTCTTACACTTATTAATATAGGAATGCTGTGCTTTTTCTGCAGGAAAACAACTAAATTTGGGTGGAAGGGAGGGGAAAAGATAAGTCTGTTGATAATGAGAATCTGGGTGGGTACCATGGCCCAAGTACTTTATATAATCTTTAAGTCAGTTAAGATTTGGTATATTGAAAAAGATGTATAGGTCACTTTTTTCTACTTTTTTCCTTATGAAATGATGTTTGTGGGGGTTGTCTCATTCATTTTTTCTGTGCTTTAACATTTTGCATTTGGCAATGTTGAAACTTTCTAAACTAACACATTTTTCTTTTATGATATTTTGGACTATCTGCCAGCCATGGTTGACCCCACCATGGGCATGATTATTTTTATCTCCCACACATGGTTCACCCTCTCTTCAATATTCCCATTCATTTTTTTCATGTCACACATACACACATTTCCATATGATTTCAGAACGGGGATTTCTGAAATTGTTGTTCTGGTGGCTTTCATAGCTCCACGATTTGTTTTGTTATACATGTGAACATACTTTTAAGATTTTTTTCCCCCATAAAAAATGAGATACCAAATCTGATGACTTTTTTCATTTTCAGTATCAGAATGAGATCCAGCTTTCTATGTAAAAGGATGCTAAAACGAGAATCTTTAGCAACTTAGGTTTGGAAAAATTGGTGATAACTCTGAGTATAACATTTATAGTTGATGATCCCTAAATCTGAATATCTTAATGATATATATATATACACACTTCCCCATGAGAGTGGAATGAATAGGAAAGAGAATTTATTAGAATTCCTTAAGTGAATAAATTCACTAAAGTTATTTGTGCAAAGTTGTCTGTTGAAGTTTATCCACTTTTAAATCATATAATATTTCTGTTTATTTTCATTGAAAACCAAATTTAGGCCATTCATAGTGAAATTATGTAAAGCTTAAGCGTTCACTTCTATTAAAATTACTGTTTTCACTCAGCAACATTAATTACTATGAAGAATTTGCAATAAATTTTTAAGAAAAGCTGATTTTAACATTTGAAGAGTTATTTGATCCTAAAACAAAACCTGAATTTAAGGCCTAGGCCATTTGATAGACTCTTTTTGAGCAGAAATTTCATTATTATGGGCTAAATGAAGATCATCTAAACTAGCATTAGCATGAGTCAGGTAGAATTTCATAATGCAAGACAACCAGGTGAAAAGTGAAATACATGATTGGTTTCAAGCCAACAGTTTGTCATCTTTCAGCTGCTAAACTGACTACCAAGTTTTGATGTTGAATGGTCCTAGGCAACGTATGCCTTTAGCAAAGTTGAGTATGGCAGACGTCACTTGTAAGAAACATTTTTCTTGAAAAGAATTTCATAGCTATTCATTCATATATGCCTTTAGGAAAGTTGAGTATGGCAAACGTCACTTGTTAGAAACATTTTTCTTGAAAAGAATTTCATAGCTATTCATTTATTTTTATTTTGTCCCCATATTGTGTTTGGCATTTCCTTCCTCCCTACCTTCCTCGTTCCCTCCCTCCCTCCCTTCCTTCCTCCCTTTCTTTTTTTTTTTTCCTGATGTGCTTTGCTTTTGTGGAAAATTGTCTTGTTTGATAGGTAGAAACATGGTGGTGAGCCTCTGTGTAAAATAAGGTTACTTCTTATGGACCAGAAATATTTTACTCATTTTGGAATTATAAGATTTTTGCATTTTCATGAATACATACTTTGTTTTGGTGATTGTTAGTAATTTGCTTATTAATTAAATTTTTGTAGTATTTCCTGGAAAAAATTTAAGCTAAAGAGTCTAATCTTCTTGATTTAGGATGCACTTTAATAAGTCTAGAAGCCTCCAAGTTCAAGGACCAAACCTTTATATTCTAGAATTTTGAGAAACGTGGAAATACTCTTGTTAGCATGTGTTTTGCTCTAAACTGGATTAACGCAGAAGGATCCTAGGAGGACTTAAGATGTTCTTATTATGAAGTGGCAGTCAAATTTATGGGACAGGTGACTTACGTATTCACATTGACCAGCTCAGTGATGGCCATCCACTGATGAATTAATAGACATATGTTGGGGAATGGGTCAAACTCCCTTTGAGCTAGAGTGGGTGGGCAGTTTCCAGTACAGGTAGTTGTTGGTGACATTTGACCTACCTCCCTACCATAAACACTGGAATTTTCTTTTTCCCATCCTCCTTTTCCCTTGTTTTTGTCTCCTTTATCCTTCTCCTTGCCATAGGCCTACCAGTGGCACTCCAGTTTACCTCCTTAGGAAGGAAGTAAAGAAATTGCCGACTCCTGCCTTAGAAAAGAACATAGCTAACTGATCCCAGAAAGATTTCTGTATTATGAGGTGATTGGGCAGTTTTTTCTGACTGCTGTTTTCCCCATAGTCTTAGGTTCGCAGTTTGAAGAGCATCGAAATTGTTAAGAAATTTGTGAATTTAAGAAAGTAAGAAGTATGTGTATTTTGGGTAAGTTCCTGGAAGCTGAGACTTACTGGTTTGGAAATTGGAGAGCAGAAAGGGGAGAGCTGTTTAATGTGTTTATGAATGGAGTGTGAGAGGTATACAAGGGAATGGTTTCAAGGTAAAGTGGGAGAAATTTTTACTGGAGGTAGGAAAAGACACTGAGATGGAGTCTTAAATGAGAGTTTGTTTGCTAAGGACAATGAAGTTGATATTCACTAAGGAAGTTTCAGTAAAATCAGAAAATGGGTCCCTTGTCGGTTATGGGAAAGCTATTGGTCTGTAACTAGATGTTATAGTGACGATGCAATATACAAATCTGTTTTCAGGTGTAGGATGTTTGCTTTTCTGGACAAATTAAATAGCACAGTTGTGGAATGGCAACTTTTCTGGTCAAGGCAAGTTGCTGCTGGAGACTTATTTTGAGGGGAAGAAATAAAGTTTCAAACTTTTTCACCGTTACCATTTTTAAACTATCAGAAATATGTATCTTACATTCTCCTGGGCTCATGTTACAATGTAGTTTACCTTTGCTTTTCAAAATTTTCTTTAGATCAAATTATTTGATTTTATAGTCCACAAAGATCCATATTATGCCTTGCATTTATAGAACCTTGAGCCTTTGTTCCACATGAATTTCTAGAAGAGGACAATAAACCGGGTAAAAACACTCAATTGCAATTTTAGGTATCCTTTCTATTTCTTTTATATTTACAATCCTAGCAACCATTTAACATTGTAGACCTTATGAGATCCTCAATAATACTATATTTCTGAAATTAGAACAACATACACCCCTCCCACCCCCGAACTCAAGTTTCTGTTTGTTCTCCCACTTTCTATGTTACTTTAAAATTGTAGAATTCTCAAGAGTTCGTTGGTGGCAAATGTTAATAATATAGTTTAGAACATCTTGGAAGTTCTTACGTCCTTTGTAGGGTGAAGTGATTCTGTTTAGATTTCTGTTCCCAGTATCCCAGGAGCATTTTAAATTATTTAAGATAAAGAGTTGCTATCATACTTGTTTTTAAAGTTATATAATTCAAGTATATTTGGATTAACTCTGTTTTCTAGTTTAATATGGACTTATTCTCAGTGATTTTGACAGATTACTTTCAAGTTTCATTTTACCCAAATCTGTATACGTTAGTGATAAAACCTCTTTAAAGATAACTAAAAAAAAGAGGTTCTGATTTTGTATTTGGAATGTAGTGAGGTTTTTTTACAAATGTCAAATACATTAATAATAGAAGAATTATTTTCATTTTAACTTATTTTGTAGAGTTGGCACTTAGTATGGTTTTCACATAGTATTGTGTGTCAGATTTTAAATTATTGTAGTTACATACTATAACTTAAGTCAGTGTAGAGCCTTCTTAAATAACCCCTCCCTTAGGAATTGTTTAAAAAGAAGTGAATTCCCAAACCTGTGTCAAGAACCAGTGATTTAAATGACTGTGAGACGAGTCTTTGAAAGGCTTCCTTGAGTCTAGTCAATGGAGATAAATGATAGCCCATTTCCATGCTGCATACAGTTGTTAGGGTTTATAAAGTTGTCAATATGTAAAAGTGTAAAAGCAGGAAAGACTGTAAAGTTGCCTATAAAATTTCTAGTTTTCATTATTTGCACTATTTATCTTTGCACTTGATTTTTTGAAAGTTAAGACTAGTCACTTTCACTTTTGTTTCTAGTCTTTTCTAATTTCTTACAGAATTATGTTTTCAATATCCCTCCCAAAGCAAAACTTATATGCAATTAAATATTCTTTATAAGTCCAAGAAAATATTTCTTAGTGTTAGCTATGTAGAACAAAAATTTGTTTTGATAAAATTTTTAATATGGGCCTTTATTTGCCAATAAAATCCTTTGTAACTGTGAGCTTTATTAGACTATTTGAATAGACAAAGTGAAAGCTTAGGATAGAAAAAAAATAATATATGTGTGTATATATATATATATATACATATATATACACATATATATATACACACACATGAAGTGGTGTCTTTAAGATCCAGTTTCCAGCCTGAAATGGCCTGATTTTGGAGCGTTGATTTGTTTTCACTGAAGTCAATGAGATTTGAGTCTAGCTGGGTATTGGCTTTAAAAGCTGGAAGTGAAGTGGGTGGCAAGTGGCAGCTCCCTCTTTCATGTAGTTTTCCATAATACTCATGGAGTTTCCTCATGGTCTATGTGATATAACTGGTATCGAAATAATTATATTAAATGAATATTCCTTTTTGGAATTCAAGGTTGACTCACTTTTTGAGGAGGGGAGGGTGACGGGGGTAAGAGACTTTATTTTAACTAGAGGCATTATTATAACCTCAAGATGTGCTCTAGAAAGAATAGGAGAACAAAAAGTGTACCTGTGAACATATTTTTTGTCTTAGTGAGATTGCGCGACACAGTTAGTGTTCGGAATTGCAAAAAAAAAAAAAAAAAAATTGACGGTTTTGTCAATAGAACAGAAATGTTTTGGCTAAAATTATATTTTGTAAGTTATTTAATTACTTCATTTTATATTCCCTTTCCCATAGCCTTTTAGGCACTTCATACTTAAAACCAACAAGTGAGAGGCCTCTCTTCAGATCTGGTTTATTTTTGGAATGCCTGAGTGTGTTTCTGGATGGGTGGGGTGGGGGGGGGGGCGGGCGGTGCGGCGGGGCTGGTGTTTTAATTCTTGACATGCTCGTCTCAGCATGTTTTGCTATTCATTCTGGATCTTAAGTTTGCAAATTCTGCTGAAAATTCAGTGATGTATTTGAAATGAGAAACTTCTCTGTGACATAGTGTGAATGTTTGTGGCTGGACTCTATTGTGGAAACTTGTGGCTTTGTTTTTAATTGAGGTAGAAAGTTAAACTTCCGTTGTTCAGATTTTAGGTTTATCTAGTGGAATTGTGCCCGGTAGTTATCTAAATATGGACCAATTTTGGGAAATGAAGGTTGACAAATGTGTATTTGACTCTAGATAATCCTTTATTCAAAATCATAAAGGCTTACATCATTAGAGTTGTCTTAGGTTTTATGTTGTCTTGGGTTAAATGTGGATGATGATCAGCATTGTATCTATGAACTTCCTTTGGGAAAAGAGAAAAATTCAGTCTCCAAACCTTTTCTTGGAGACTAAATTTACCATATATGGATAATGAAAAAATTTTAGAAAGTGGCTTTGATTATTTTTAAATGGAATTTAATCAGCTTAATTATTTTTCCTAGTTTGAAGCACTTATTTCCCAAATGTGAATAAAGGGAAAAGATCAACAATTTGGCCCCCCCCTTTTTTGAGGCCATTTTTAGTTTTCTGCCCCCATTTCCCAATCCTGTTATAAAATGAATTACGGGTATCCCTCTAAGTCCCTCTAACCCCTTTTGGGGGTCACAGATACCTTTGATAATATGACGAAAATGATGGACCCTCTCCCCAGAAAGAAAATACAACATATACAGATAATTTTGCATACAACCTCAGGGGCATCACACATCTTCTGAAACCCAAGTTAAGGATCTCTAAGTAAACTCTGTAGAGAAAATTTTAATGCAATTAATTGATAAAATTAAGAACTAAGTATTGGCATAAAACATTTCAGATTGGAATTATCGTTAGATGGTGGCCCCTACTAGCAAAATGTGACATTCCAACCAGCTTTGTTAGACATTATAACATCCAGATAGAAGGAAAAAAGCAAAGTTCTGAGAGCTATTTTTAAGGAGTCAGGGCATCTCTAGACATGGGAGCCACTCCTGGTTCAAGGCAGGGGTCAGGGTGCCTGACAGCTTCTAGCAGGGTAGAGTTTGATAAACCACAATGCTCAGGATGCCAAGGGGTTAGCCATTATCTTAACCCCTTTCTCACCAAAAGATTTTAGTTTTGTGTATTGGGAAACAAGACGTCACTAGGGAAGAAAAAGATTTGCCTTACAACTTTGCTGGAACACATCAGTTTGGTGACGTATGGGACACCGGTATCATTTTTGAGAAGGTGCATAAAACCAAAGTAAATTATTCTGTATGTAGAACATTCTTTACTAGTAACATTTGTTTGGATGTATTAGCTTTGACAATTTTTACCAGTAAATATTGGTTTTATTTAAAACTGGTAATCCAGTTTATAAATAGGATAGTTGATATATCTGTCCTTTCCCCCATGTAAAGAATAGTTTAAAGGTTTATGCTTACTTTTTATTTTTCTCTCTTGATGCCATGGAGTGGGGTGGGGGCGGGGGAGATCTTTGAGTCAACAACCGACAAAATATCTTCTTCAAATTTAAAAATTGAGAAAGCAGCACCTTATTTAAGTCTAACTGTATACCATTTTAGTGCATGTATTAGTTTTAATAATGATTTTTTGGTGCATGCCTTTGGGCTTATTCAAAAGTGTACAATAGGAAAGTATACGTATTTCCTTTCTTAGAAAGGAGATGTTTTTCTACTTTGCAACATGTGATTACAAAAATCTTCCTCTGTGGGAAGATTAACCATGTATTGAACTACTGAAAAGTATATATTTTTAGATATACAGAAAGCATCTACATGGAGCAGCATTCAGACCTATATAGAAGTCATAGCATTCTATGTAGGACCAAAAAGGAAATAACATTAAACACTTAAACAGACTTTGTTGGGTAGAAATACCTTTAGATCTTGCATTGACTTCCAAAAAGAAAATGCCACAGAAGTTTGCTGAAAACTTTTGTTGTTTGAATTTTCTCTGTCAGTGTATTTAGCCCAAATAGAACAGCTTTGGGTTAACACATACGTAAGAATCAAAAAAACAAAGCTAACTAAATAAATCAGTCTGGTTTGCCAATCCAGCTTGACTGAAATAAGTAAACTAATCACTTGCAACATAAAAAACTGTTCAACTCCTCTAAGGTTTTGACAAAATAACCTTGGCTGATGTGGGAAGACTCCCACTTTGATTTCTGACCTGACAGTGAAGATGCATGCTTGACATGATTTCATACCTGACAGTGTCTGTTTAAGGAGCTGTGGTACAGTCTGCTAATGCAATCCCAGATACCTGTTGATTACCTGTGAGATCTAGAGTCCAAAGTAGCCAGCAGCTGTATCCCTGAGTGCTCTGTGCCCATCAGATCTCTTAAAGTAAGCAGGGTTGGGACAGGTCACAGCTCTGATGAGTGACCTCAGGTGCTGTGGACAGCCCCAGATTTAAGACTTGTATCTGCTTTCTTGGGAGTCATCACTGAACTAATGTCCCACATGGTGTTACTTACTGTAGATGCTCTCTCTTGGAGGAGGCCCAGAGCACACATCCTAATTGCTTGTGGTACTCAGAGAGGGGGTGCTAACTCTGATGCCCTGGCCAAATTCCAGTTTAGGGATGTGGGTCTTCTTGCTATTCTAATTGGAAACATGCATCGCTTCCCATTTTCCCTGTTGATCTCAGTGCAAAGTGCACTAGTATATTTCTTTGCCCCGACCCCAAGTCTCTAAGATGCTGGTGTGTATTATATGGGCCAAGTTCATGCCTTATCCTAATGCTGGAAAGTTGAGGAATGAGTGAGCTTGGTGTCACAGTGCCCTGTAGTTGGAGGGTAAACTCTTGTGGTGTTTTAGGGAGGAAGTTGGCCCTCTTCTTAGCATAAGTTGGGGAATGTGCACTAGCCGGAGGCTTCCAGCCATGAGGTGTGAACTGAAACCTATTTTCCCCCTTTTCTTATAGCATGTTGAGAACATCTGTTGGGTTTTTAGCAGTCAGGGAAGGCCGGAGTTCTGCAGCTTTAATCTGGGTAACTGAGGCTAGTTTGAGCAAGTCTTTGGTTAATTAACTAGGTTCTCAGATGCCACAGACTCCGTGAAAAGTCACCATTATTTTCAATGGTTGTGATAGAATTTCCCCCAGTAGCCATTATTTTAAGATTATATTGCAGAGTTGCTTTATTTGAGCTTTTCGTGTATACACAATCCCAAACTGGAAGAAATAATTAAAAAAAGGAATCCTGCTGTGAAAGGTATATATTACTCTAGATTTTTCTTACTGTAAATATTGTAAGATTGTAATACTGTCGATATTTTATTAACCAACAAATGTTAATCTATGTGAATTCAGACTTATTTTAAATGTGCTTCTTATTTACTGTGTGTGGTCCCTGTTGCTGACAGTATTAAGTTATATTCTGATGTAAGATTAACTTTATTAAAGAATGTAAACATTGTTTCCTTATGGGAAAACAAATAAAGTATAAAGAAGACAATTCTTTTCATTAAAATATACTGTGTATTTACACTTGCTAGACCCAGCACCACTTATAAATTTAGTACACTGTTCAAAATTTTAGTTAACACAGCTGACATGGTTGTGCTCTGTTTGAAAGTCTAAGAGTAGGTATTGTTGGAATATAAACAGTCTGTATTTGTCTGCTGTGAATCATAATCTTGAAATTTCTAATCGAGTTTGTAAAATTTTTATAGTAAAACATTTTAACGACAATTTAAAAATTTATCTTCTCTAAAGAATGGTCAAAACAATATCCTTTCAGATATAGAATTGTTCTTTAATATCTTTCCAAAATGACTTTGGTTAAATGGACCAGATGTATGTTAGTTAAAATTTAGGACAAAGTTGTAATATTCTTTGAGTTTACAAGTTAATCCTTATTGGAGATGTGCCAATTATACAGTAGAATATCATTAATTTGCACTGTTTGGGGACCCCATTAAGAATGCTGAATTTTTCCAACTAAGAAGTAAGCAAATGCAATTTAAAAAGTAAATTTGAGCATTCTGTATTAAATATGTGCAGTTATTATCACATGAAGAAGCTCAGTGTGTCGGGCTGTAATATAACCATACTTGCTGTCATGTTCTCCCATCTCAGTGCTGGGAACTCACCATGTGGAAACCAAGCAAATGTGTTGTGCATCAGCCGGCTTGAGTTTGTTCAATATCAAAGCTGAAACTAGCGAGGTCTGCTGTACTGCTTATTGAAGTATTGTGATTCTTTTAGGCATTGATTCTTACAAAATATATACTGTAACAGTATACTTTGTACAGATTTAAATTTTATTTGAAAAAATGAAATAAAGTAGGCAAAAAAATAAAGATGTTTATTTTTCATGTGACTATATAAACAGATCAGTCTTTTGTTTCAGTGCCTTTGGTGGGGGTGGTTATGGTTGCTCTTGGAATGTTTTGGGGGAGGCGGGGGGGCATAGAAACCATTTTAAGGATTCAGCAGCAGGTATACTTGCCTAATCATTAATTTGCTGTAAGGATTAAGTGGTCTGTCTCACACTGGAAAATTGTTTTCTATTTTATTTTAAAACAAATTTATTTAATTTTAGAGATTTTATGTGAATGGCTTCCCTATCTTGCTTCTTGAGTCAGTTTTTAAAATTCTCTGGTGGTGTGACGGTTAACCGAGCCATCACAATTGAAGAGAAAGAGAAACTTTTCCCATAGATCATGTCCCTTTTCCATAGAAGGCTTTTTGTTTTCTGTCGTTTTAAATTTGAAGTTGGTTTGGGTTACAAAAGAGTCATGACAAAAGATGAAGAGAATCCTCTGCAGAAAATAGCAGTTGTGCTTGAAAATAAGATCCTTTCAAAACTGCTTTTCTAGTGAGTGGAGTGGTAGACAGTGAATGAAGTTACCAATAAAAATGTGGCACAGGAGTGATCCTTCAGAATAGTTTTAACGGGACCTTCTCAGAGAAGATTAGATTATCTGACCAAAAAGAACCATCCCAGTTTTGGCCTCTGACTCAAAAAGCAGCAGTGGCTTCAGGTGTATGGTATTTTTCTCAACCTTTAGAAATGGACTTGGAAGTTTTATTTGTGCTTTCTCCTCATTTTATCTTTTCTGATGCTTTCACTTACTTTTAGGCTGGACATGAGAAGGCTTGGAAGAAGCAGTTGCAGGAACAAGGTTCCTGCAAAAGTCACACTATTGAAAAGCTTTTCATTGTTATTTAAATGTGTATGACAGTAGTTATACTCTAAAAACTGATGCATGGCCATAGAGATATCTCAAGTTCACAGTAGCACAGTTTCAGGCTTCCCTGGGTAAATTCCAAGAAAGTTTTGTTGTTGTCATTGTTGTTGTTTTGGTTTTTTCCTGCTAAAATGGCCCTCCTTTGTAGAGAACAGCAGACTAGCTGTTGGACTACAGCTAGCCACAGCTAGCTAGCTTTGGACCAGCTTCCACATCTGACAATCACCAACTCCAGTAAAAATAATACAGACATTTTGCTGCATGAAAACTTAAAGCTGAGGGTTTTGGGTAGGTAGGGCAGGTACTAAGAAACTCTAATTTTCCCTAAGTTCGGCAGTGCCTCTGATTTGGGTGGCACACAGAGAACAGGTGTGTACTTCCTGAAGATTCCCCTCTTTCCTCCGGGTGGAATCAGACAAACTCCTGGGTCCCTGTCCCGGAGGAGGGCTCTCTAGTACAGGACGTTGTGGTAGAAACTCTAGCCACGATTTATAGTAAGTATAAGCGAGTGAAAAGCCAGAAGCCAGGCCTCTTCCTAACTGTCCTGTGGCCTTAATCTTTAAAAGATTCTAAATGGGACTATGATTAAATATGCCCTGTGGTTATTTTGGAGGGCTGGAGGTGAGTTCTATTGCAGGGCTACAGGGGGAACATCCCAGACTTGGGATGGGTCTGAACTATATAGGGCCAGGCTTACAGGCCCATGGGAGCCTCTCAAGAAAGGGGCCCAGCATGGTCAACAGAACTATTAGTCATTTTTATTCAGCACTTTCTTTTCTAAAGTGATATAATTGGCAATTGCTTCCCACCCCCCACCTCCAATGGATGTTAACTTTTATTTAGCCATGTGGTATGTCATTTACTTGGGCTCTTTTGCATGGTTTTTAGAACTCTCTTTGTTCCTAGTGCCAGTAACAATTTCTAAGTGGATCGGACTTTTTGACTTGGGGTACTGGGTTGTGGAAGAGGTTCTGCTCATTCAGGATCAGAGGAAAGAGATCCCTTTTTCCGTGTTTGGCTGCCTGGTAACCTCAGGGCCAGCACAGTCACTACTGCTTTCACTTCAGCACCATCCCCCATGCTTCTGGAACTTAAGGAGGAGGAGCCACTTTTTTTCCTCTGAAAATGGGGATTCTACCTTAATTTTGCTAATCTCTGGAGTGTTTCCAATAACGTTGTTCCAGTTTTCCTACCAACATTGATTTTCATTCATTTTGATCAAATCAGGCCATTTGGCACTTAGGCTGGCAGTGAGAAAATGTCACAAACAGACTCGCTGAATGTTGCAATGTTTAAAAAAGCAGGATATCCCCACCTCACAGCCAGCAGGGTTGTCCAGTTAACCCCACCATCCTAGGAATCCTGACTCTCCCTGCATGCTCAGCTCACAACTCAGACCTTCCCGGGGGAGCAGGAGTTTCTTTGTCAGCCTCCTAGGGAGATTGGCAGCCGCTCTGACCTAGCTCGGCCTTCTCTTTCTGTCTCTGGCAGTGACACTAAGGGTGGGTCTGTACTGCCACCATCCTAAATTTTTCCAAGCCCCCCCACTTTTTTTTTTTAAAGCTAATATTGAGTGCTTAAAATATGCAAGCTAAGTGTTTTATCTAGGTAATTTCATTAAATCTTACTACAACCCTATGAAATAGGCACTATTATTATTCCCATTTTACAGAAGAGGAAACTAAGACAAAAAGAGATTAAGTAGTATGCCCAGGGTCACACAGTCAGAATTCAAGTCACGAGTCCTGGCAAGCTGAGACCCTTGGTCTCAGACACTCTAGTGCCACCTCCTCCCCTAACTTGCAGGGTCTTCCTGACTTTGACAGTGCCTTACCTCAGGACGTATTTAGCTGGATGGCAAAGCCAGTGTTCCCTGAGGCAAAGGAAGATTTCTCTGTATAGCTCAAAAGCCACATTTCCTGTTCTGAAGGTTGATTCATGAATGAATCCACATTTTCATTTCCCCTGCCCCTTTCATGGGGGAATGACTTACTCGGAGCAGGTCTGAGGAAAGCTGGCAAATGGCCCTTCCAGGCCTCTCTCCACTGCTCTTGTTTAAAGTAAGTACAGCGCTGAGTACTATTCCTGCCTCTTCCCATCCTCACCACAATGACCTGATAAAAAAGCTCTGTGAATGAGCTCTTCAATTCTGTCTAGCGGAGCTGTCGATTTCTTTCTTGTTCCCAGATTATACCCCCCAGCAGACACCCTATCTTCCTTATGGCGACCTCCTATCTGGGTTCATTTGGCTCCAGATATAGGCTCAAAAAGGAACAGGAGGCAGTCTCCAGGAGAGGATCTGGGTCTGCCCAGATTCCCCAAACCTCACTATTTGCCAATAATTGGCCAAGTAATTGGATCAGTCAGGGCCAGCCCTGTAGTTTCCAGCTCAAAGTTTTGCTTGGGCTTTTACGTTTCTGAAGGCACTTTCCTGCATCCTCTAAAATGCTACTTCCCAGATGCTTCCTGACCTCTAAGGGAAGGTCCAGAGTGTCACTCTCCAGGGGCTTCTTCCAAAAATAAAATATGAAATTCCTTGGGACTTAGGGGTGGTTTAGAGGGCTGTGGTATCTATTAGAACTCTTGTCTGAAAAGGGAAGATCATAATCCCTCATGTTTCTTGTATCCTCTAAAGCAGTGATTCTCAAGGTGTGGCCCCTGGACCAAAAGCATTAGCATCCCCTTGGAAATTGTTAGAAATAGAAATTCTTTTTTTTTGTTTTTCCAATTTTTTGGCTGCGCCACACGGCATGTGGGATCCTAGTTCCCCAACCCTTGCATTGGAAGCGCAGAGTCTTAACCACTGGACCACCAGGGAAGTCCCCAGAAATAGAAATTCTTGGTCCACGCTCCAGACGGAACTGAATCAGAACCTGCAGGAACCCAGCAATCCCTGTTGTAACAAGCTCTCCAGGTGACTCTGAGGCACAGTGAAGTGTGAGAACCACTGCTCTCTAAAGCAAAGCTTCTTTATCTCTTTTGGAGTTTTAGGTTTGAGAATCTGATGAAAGCTTGGGACCCTCTCGCCTGCTTCACAGACCTCCTCAAGTCTGTGTTAAGAATCCCTGCTCTGGAACTTAGGGCTCGTCCATGCCTCTCTGGCTTCCACCCTCTCCACACCACCTTGAGAAGGGGTGGCCACATGCTCCCTGTTTGTTCTTTCATTCATGTCCTGTTGGTTGTCGCTGAGAGTAGGCAGCCCCCGTGCCAGAGAACACAGGGGAAACGGCTTCCTGCTCCATTTGTGCTGCAACTGTAGCCTGTGGCCTCTAAACAAAAACCAAATGCTTGGGCATGGGGCACCAGGCCAGAGCCTGGGCAAACAGAAAAGCGATTCCTTCTCCTGGAGCTGGGAGCTGTGTGTCAGAGCAGAACTGCTAAAAACTGCGGAACTTCCTGTGGCAGTCCTGGCCAGGGCATACTGACTGCAGCTAGAGCTTTGTCAGTGGCAAGTCCTCGTTATGCCTGTTGCCCCTGTTTAATTGTTTGTGGCACCCCTGTTCAGTTACACAGGTATCCTGGTTTGGGTAACAGATTATATGGTCCCCCATTTACTCACCTAATGGCCTCCTCACAGGTCTCCTTATGGCCATTCTTGCCTCCTGCAATTCATTCTCCACACAGCGGCTTGCCCATAAATATGGTTACAAGACCCTTATGATCTGGCCCCATCTAACTCCTCAGTTTTCTCTCCTTCCTTTCACCTCCTTGTTCATCTCTCTTAAGTCATACTGGTCATCTTCCCGTGTCTTGAATGCATGGAGGCCACTGCCACCTAAGTGCCTTTGGCTTTGCTCTTCCTTCTGCCTGGAATGTGCTTCCCTACAGCTCCTCACACAGTGGCCCTTTTTCATAAACAGGCCTCAGCTTTCATGTTATCCTTTCAAGGAGACCCCCTTCCAATCACTCTCCCTCACAGCACTGTTTCCTTTTTCTTCCTAGTGCTTATCACTGTCCAAAATTGTCTTTTCTTTTTCTGTTGATGGGCTAACACTGTGAGGGCAGGACCAGGCATCGCCAGTGCCTAGACAAGTCTGGCACACAGCAGATACTCAGTAAACATCTCTTAGCTAGGCGGTTGGACTTCATCCACTCCCAGAGTGCCTCTGGGGGCTGACTTCCTCATCCATGTTGAATGCAAGTTCTGTCATCCTGTTTTATCTCACCTCTTGCCCACAGGTGGCATAGGACAGGGACCCTGAATATGAGATGATTCTTCTCTGCCCGCTGCCAACTCTCCTTAGCTTCCTGCACCTCCCACCTCCGTTCGGGCCTCAGCGTCTCCTCTCCCTAGGTATTTCATCTCCAGATGAGGTTCTGGGGAAAGGGCAATGACCCTGGCCTCAACAGATAGCTTAATGCCCACTCTGCCCACAGCTGCCCCCCAAAGCACTGTGGGCTGGGGCTCCAGCCATTCAACATGCACTTAGGGGGCCCCTTGGCCACTGAGCATTTGATGGGCAGCATTCTTCTGGGCTTCTTGATGAGCTGGGAACTCACTCTCCCTGGAATCCACTAGTTGAGGGAAGGGAGGAGACTAGCTATCCAAGGGGTTATGTGCCCTGTTTCCAAATGCCACAGGGTAGGAGGTGTCCAGAGAAGTATGGCTTCCATAGCGCACCAACATCACTGGTGACGTTTCACCAAATCCTGGCTCTTCTACTCTCTGTTACTTGGCCCTCCCCTGAGTCTTTAAAATGAGAGTGGTGACAACTAAACCCCCTCCCTCCAATAACATTCCAGGGCAGCAGTGAAAAAGAACCTCCCTCCTTCATTCTAAACCTGCGGAGGAAATGAGGCTCCTGAGCTCAGCTGAGTTTAAAATAAATTTAGGCTCCAAGATAAATTTAGGGCTATGGAATATGGACTCAAATAGCAAAGTCATACAGAGATAGGAGATAGAGTTTGAGAGTTTCCAACCAACTCGCCATAAAGTGAGTCCCTGATGAGAACCAGGCTGCTGCATGGTGGGCAGAGGATAAGGAGGGGGAAGCAAGGACTTGGAGACCAGACCATCACTCTGGAGGATTTCCAAGGCCTTTGTCCGAGTTCTGGCCTTTGGGGAAGGAGCATGGAGGTGGAGGTTAAAAATATTAGGTTTGAAATCAGATCGATGCAGATCCAGACTCTGTCCCTCACTAGCTTTGTGGCCTTCAGTAACTCTACCTAACCTCCCCTGGTCTCAATTTCCTCATCTATAAACGGGATAACAGTGCCGACTTCATTTGATTGTTGGGAAAATTAAATGAAATAATTCCTGTGAAGAACTTACAGCACAGAGTAGTGTTTAATAAATGCTTTCATCATCATTATCCTTGCTGTTGTTGCGGTTGTCGGTCAGAAGGGAGACAAATGTGGAACTTGTGTAGCCGATAGGAGCCCTGCTTCCAGTAGCCTCTGCGTTCCCAGGTAGAGGAGCTATGAAAAGAGCAGATGCCTCTCGAGAGTGACCAGCTAGACTGCATTTGGCTGAAGGGAGGGGAACCCATTCTGACCCCTTCCCATTTCAGCTTTGGTCCTATCTACATACCTTTCTCCTGCCAGCCCAAGGAGGACCCAGTCTGTGGTGCTCTCTTCACAGGCCCAGTTGTGTACTGGACCAGATTTATTTTTGGTTTGTCGCTTACTATCTCTGTTCCAGGCCTGGAATGTCTGAGGTTTTCTAGTGATGGTGGAGAAGAGCGCTCTTTTGAAAAACAAAATGAGGTCTCAGTCTAGGGGCTCTGCTTCCTTCTGGCTACAGGCAACAACAGAGAATCTGCCATCTGCCAAGGGTGCAGGATGACTAGAGGTCAATGCTGAATATTAATTCACCTGTTGGACATCTAAGATAGCAGTTAATCAGCCCTGGGGAACAGCTCTTGCATAAGGAAAGGAGAGATTTGCCTTTGGCAGAAAATTTTATTTATTTATTTATTTATTTATTTATTTATTTATTTATTTATTTACTTTTGGCTGCGTTGGGTCTTCGTTGCTGTGCACGGGCTTTTCTGTAGTTGTGGCGAGCGGGGGCTACTCTTCATTGTGGTGCGTGGGCTTCTCATTGCGGTGGCTTCTCTTGTTGCGGAGCACGGGCTCTAGGCTCATGGGCTTCAGTAGTTGTGGAACACAGGCTCAGTAGTTGTGGCACGTGGGCTCTAGAGCGCAGGCTAAGTAGCTGTGGCGCACGGGCTTAGTTGCTCCGCGGCATGTGGGATCTTCCCGGACCAGGGCTCGAAGCCGTGTCCCCTGCATTGGCAGGCGGATTCTTAACCACTGCGCCACCAGGGAAGTCCCGGCAGAAATTCTTAAGCTGGGGCTTTTGGGGGTCTGTAAAGCTCCTGAAATTTTATGCAAGATTATACCTGTATGTGCAAGGTACATTTTTCTGAGAAGAGGATCCATAGTTTTCTTCAAAACTCTTAAGGGAAGTTACAGCCCAAATAGGTTCAGAATCACTGGTCCTGATCTGAGAGTAGAAATAGAACCCTCCTCTAGGGGGTCTCTAAGAAGCTGCATTCTTCAGCTTGGCTGATGAGAAGGACTGAAAAGGACCTGGAAGCAGGGCTGCTTAGCCTTCGAGGAAAGAGAGCTATTCTCTTTATTGCACCTAGGTTGACTGGTTGGAGCCTGCCCTATCCATTTGGAAGTTGGGGATTTTGAGCTAGCTAAATATCCCTTATTTTCCCTGAATTTTGGTTGCAATATTATAAAGCACTCTAAACTGTCATATTTTGTGCCAGATTGGGGGACTGGCCTGGTGTCATCTCAGAGGTGGGAAGCAGGGTTGAGTGACTGCGCTAGGTGTGTGTGGTAGCAGTAATGGTGGGGGGTGAGGTGCAGGGGTCTCCTTATGTTGCCCTCATTTGGATGCTTGTTACATAGTTGGTTCTCAGCCACAGTTTTTGCACTGATATGTAGTTGTTTCCTTCCTTTTGGAGACATTAAATCTAAGTTCCATAGTCCATTTTTTAATTTCACCAAGGCAGTGGCTTCTCCTTACTCCTATGGCATCCTTTCATGAGAGGCCAGGAGCCCCAGTCTTCTCCCCAGCTGTGCTTATTTACTCCTTACCCCTCACCCTACAAATCCTGAAAAATAGCTCTGAAAGCCAACTTGGGGCCTTTGAGATTGTTTGCTGCTCCTTGGAATATGATTCCATCATTGGGTCTATTCCAATTCTGGCCAGTCCTGGTACTGTCTCCTGCTTTCCTCAATACCCATCATTCCTTGTTGCAGCTACTTGTTCATGTTAAAAAATGGCATCTATCTCCCTGCTGAGAATTTCCCCCCTCCTCTCAAACCTCAAGTCCATGTGCTCAACCCAGCTTAATGGATGGCATCCGAATGCAGCAGAGGTTTCCTAAAGCTTGGCTGTCCTCCTACCTGAATCAGGCAAACACTCTCTTAGCTCAGAGTCAGCTCACAAGTAGGAAGTATGGGCTGAGACTAGCTGAACACAATGGTTCCCTGGTCTCCCCCAAGAGCAGAACCTGATCCCTATAGGGTGAATTGGTTGACAGAAGCTCCATGGGACAAGAGTTTCACTTTTCTTTGGGGGCCTTGAGTTGGAGTATTCTCTAGACATGAAACAGAGTCAAATCTCTAGGACATAGGCCTCTGATTTGGAGTCATCAGACCATATAAGGCCACCCAGCCCACTCAAGAACACAGGTACATCCATCCTCACTGCCACTAGGGGTCTGGACAAGGGCCACCATCCCAGGACTACCCTGATCCTCACAGAGCTGAGGGGTCTGATGGAGGTATTAAAGCCCACACAGGGCAACATTTTCTCCACATGCTCTTCCAAAAGGCTCTCTACGCAGGGAAAATGAGGTCTTGGGAGGACCTGCCTGAGCCACATCCCCTCTGTGAAAGATGGGTCTACGGACTGGAGACCATGATGTCTGACAGAGAGTCAGCCCTTCCTCCTCCTCCTCACCCAGGGCCAGCAAAACTGTTTCTGGTCCTTCCATCTTGCTTCATTGCTCCTCTCCTGCACCCTGATCCACTTAACCCGTTCATTTTACGCTGGCTCTGAATAACTATGACTTGAGTTGTCTCTTGATTGTAGGGCTCTGAGGATGATAACAATGGGGAGTAGCCACCCTCTGGTATTTGCTTCCTCCTGAACCCTGACTTCTACGAAGGAATTGTGAGGGAAAGGAAAGGCCTCCAAGGCCATCTGGTCTCACAATCTGCTGCCAGGCAGAATGAACCACCCCTTGGCCCAGGCTGACTTGTCCTTTTAACCTTATAATTGTTCCTTGGGTTATACAGAGGCTTTTTATTTTGATCAAAGGTATCTATCCTCTCCTTCATGGCTTTGTATTTTGTGGTTTTTAAAGAAGGTTTCCCTATGCCCAGATAATAAACATATTCTCCCATATTTTCTTATATTTCTTTTATATTGGGTTGGCCAAAACGTCATTCGGGTTTTTCTGTAAGATGTCACGGAAAAACCCGAACGAACTTTTTGGCTAACCCAATAGTTGTATTTCTATGTTAGTTCTTTAATCCATCTGGAATTTGTGTTCATATATGGTGTGAGCTAGGGAGCTAACCTTTTTTTTTTTTTTTTTGGCAGAGGGTCACATGCTGCCCAGAATTATTTATCCTATAGGCCATCCTCTCCCAGTGACTTGAAATACTACTCTTCTCATATTCAAAAGTCCCATAAATATATGTGACTGTCTGGATTCTCTATTCTGTTGCATTGAACTTTTTTATATTCCTTGTACAGTACACCATTTTAATAGTTGTAGCTTTTGAGTGTGTGTCGATACAGTGTATTTTTCTCTTTCATTCTTTTCCCCCAAATTGTTGTTATTCTTACATATTTTTTCTTTCCAGATGTACTTCCCAGTCAGCTTGTCAAATTTCATTTAACAAGTCCTGTTGGGATTTTGGTTGGGATTTTATTTATCATGTAAATTAAGTTGGGAGAGAGTTGATATCGTTACAATATTGAGTCTTCTCATCCAGAAATAGAATGGCTCAGCTGTGTTCTTAAGGGCCTCCAGGGGAGACATTCTCTCTTCTCCTGACCCCTGCAGTCTCTCAGTGTCCATTGGCTGGTGTCCTGAGCCACCAGAGCCTGGTGTTGCAGTGTCCTGTGATTCTAGCTTACTCATTCCCTCTTCCCACTCAGAGATGGATGAAACAGTTGAGTATTTGCTTTTGCTCAGGAATTCCAAGCTTTATCTTTCCAAGACCCAAAATTACTCAGGGGAATTGTCCCATCTCTTTTATGCCCTGCTTTTATATCCCATTCCTAGAATCCCCCTTCTCGTCCTGCTCTCTCAGGAATGCCAATATTTCAAATCTAGAGTAGTACAGCTTAATATTATCTTTAGTCAGGATTTCCCTGAGAAGCTGGTTGGCCTGAAACACAGCCTCTCATTCTGACCTTCTCTCTTTTCACATTGTTCCATGTAATTTCTAAGCTTCATTCAGACAAGATGATAGCTTGGAAGGAGAGCTCACAGGTATTCAAGAGAATAGCAGTGTTAGTGATTCTATGCCCGATGCCTACATTAAAGGAAGAGCTTATTGCCCCAGATTTGCCGACAGATACCAGCCTATGACTCTGCTCACCACCCTCAACTTTACAGAGTGTCTAGGAATTCCCAGGCATTTTTGATTCCTGATTTCTGTGCACCAGCCTCAAGAGGCAGGTTGTTAGATCTGGCTGACTGCCAAAGGCCAAGAGGTCCTAGCCCTTCTGCTCGAAACTATTCCAGGGATAGCTGTATCCAGCTGTTTTGTTGCCAATATGAAAGCCAAAAAAGCCAGAGCTAAAGTTTTGTGGGCTCTCAGAGCAGGTGTGGCAGCCAAGAAGTAGGAAAACAGGAGCCTGACCAGGGTCCAGGTCCTCACCTCATCCCCCAGAATAGCTGAATGTGCTTTAAGGCCAGGTACGATGGCAACACAAAGATATAGGCAATTTGCCCAAAGTGTGCATATACACCTGGGTACCAAGAAAGGCCAGAGTCCAGACACCCAGACATGCTTTGCCCAGCCATGTTCCTCTCCTGTTTCTGCATCCGCTTGGCTGTCTCTGCATCACCTCCTCCTGTTTCCAGGTACCTTTGGGCAAGGTCAGCACCAGTTACCACTAAAATATCCCCTTGATAAATCTTCACCTGCTGCTTATCCAGTGAATAAGATTTCAGGGTAAGGACTGCAGAATTTGTCCTAGTGATTGGAAAGTTACTCCAACATAAGAGTTACATAAAGTGATTCCTAGACATTTGTGTTTCAAAGGACAGAATGAGCCACTCCCGCATAGTGAACCAATTTCAAGGACAGGAAATCTGCCACAGGGGCTGAAAAGTTCTATAACACAAGCAGAGCTACAGCGTCTGATTCCTCGAGGTCTCGCTTCCAAACACAATATGCTGCAAAGAATTTTCCCCTAGCCATCTCCCACCACAACTCCCCAGGTTGCTCAAGGCCCAGCCAGCCACCCAGTTTTACATGTCTAAATCTGAAATCAAAGTCCCAGGCAGGGAGAGGGATTGTCACAAGTAATTGCAACATCCCACAAGAATTTGTTTGAGAGTTAAAAGGAGCCAAACCTGGGCCTTCTCCAAAGCTTGCAAGCCTGAGCTTTTTGAGAACCACATTTGATCTGTTCCAATACGTTGAATGTAAACGTTTGTCTTGTGCCTGCTTGGCAGCTCTAGGGGACTCTGCAGGGCTCCTGTGGCCCACCGTGGTGACCCATGTGACTTCCCCTAGGAGAGGACAGTGTGGGGGACTGCCTGCTATGAGCCACAGGCCCCCAGAGTTGGCCTTAATCTTCTGAGCCCTGCTCGAAACGCTATCCCAGGGGAAAAGGAGGAGTGAGGGCTCTGAGGGGCAAAGGCTCCCAAGTGGCTGCAGGAAGAGACTTGGATGGGAGGGGAAAGGGCATAGGCATCCTGCCACACTGCCACATCCTTTCTCAGCAACCTCTACACTCACTCTTCCCTTGCCCTCACCCTTACCTTATCTCATTTTATTCTTACATGTTAACTTCATGACATTATTTAGAGATGATGTTGTTTCTTTTTCCATATAGAAAATAACCACCTTCAAAGTGACAGCTTAGGGCTCAAACACTGTAGCTATTCCAACTACATCTGAAGACAGACCAGCATTATTAGGGATACAATTGGTTGTTATGAACCAGACACAGTTGTCGTCGTCATCGTCATCATCATCATCATCATCAAACAGTTACTACTTACTGAGCCCTTACTTTATGCACAGGCCCCTTGTGAGGCTGACATTATTATTTCCCTATTTAACGGAGTAGGGCCAGGCCTGGTGAGGTTAAATGGCCTGCCCCAGGTCTCCCAGTTGGTCGGTCAGAGGGGGAACTGGGCCTCCAGAGGGCCTGAGCCATTGCCATGGCTCATTTTCTTCTGGAAGAAGCAGAAGGAAGCAGAGCCCAGCAAGGCGCCTGCCGGCCCCAACAATCTAACACTGCCAGCAATGGTGGGAAGGAGCTTTCACAGCATGTCTTACCTGGGTCCCAGGTCACCTACAGCCGACCCAGGACCACAGGGACATGATGACTCAAGGATGAGGATGGAGTAGGAGGGGAGGGTGAGGCCCAGCCAGTTCTGTCTTGTTCCTTAGAGAACTCTCATGTCGTTGTGGGCAACGAGGGGGGGGGCCCAGTGCGCATGTGAGCCCTGCTTACCTCCTCCCAGTTCTCCAGGACTTCACGGGGGAGGCTTTCTCCAAGAGGGGTTATTCCTCATCCCCACCACTCTGGCCCTAGCTTCAAAGAACGCAAAGAGAGCCAGAGCAGGCCAAGATCAATTTCTACTTGAAGGCCAACAGTCCTACTGTCCCTCAGCCCAGTTTCTTTTCAATATAGCCTAATGTCTCTCTGTCCCCTCTGCTGATTTACATGGCAGGTTTATTTAATTAGCCAGAGGGGAGTCAAAGTGCAGCTTGTCCTCAGAGTTAATTAATACTTACTGAGCCACCACACTGTGAGTGATGCCAAGATTGGACTGTGTCCTCTATATCAGCTTAGGGAACAGACTTCAACCCCTTTTGCCTGGCTGGGATTGGGAACTGGAACCAGTTAAAGAGTAGGGATGATGGGGCCCTGAGCTATTGTGAGGAGCAAATGAGGCCATGCACCTAACATGTTTGCCACAGTGCCTGGCACATAGTAGGGACTTAGATATTGATACTGTGTTTGTAAATTTTAAAAACAAGTGGCAGGGAAAGGTGGCCGAGAGATCATGTTCCCCTCTGGGGCATGTTCCAAGGGAGAGAGGGGTAATGGTAGCAAATACCACAGGGAACACAAACCCTCAGGCACACTCCCACAAGCATTGTCCACGAAGAAACGCAGCATGCTTCTCCCTATTTTCACCAGGCTCCTTTAGAAGATGGGGAAGGACTTCCCTGGTGGCACAGTGGTTAAGAATCCGCCTGCCAATGCAGGGGACACGGGAAGATCCCACATGCAGCGGAGCAACTAAGCCCGTGCGCCACAACTACTGAGCCTGCACTCTAGAGCCCACGAGCCACAACTACTGAAGCCCGCACACCTAGAGCCCGTGCTCCGCAACAAGAGAAGCCACTGCAATGAGAAGCCCGCGCACCACAACAAAGACCCAATGCAGCCAAAAATAAAAAATGAATTAAAAAAAAAAAAGACACAAAAAAGTTGAACATGAAAGGATTGAAAAAAAAGAAGATGGGGAAAGTGCAGGTGGTTGACCCTGGAGGAATTCAAGCAGAGCATGAGTAAGTGGAGGCTCTCCTTTAATTGCGATCTGATTGCAAAGGGAAGGATATCTGGCCTGGGCAAAGGAGTGCTGCTGGCCTATGCGATTCCTGCCAGGCCAGGGCCCTTCCCCTCCTTCCATCACCCCGTCTCTGCACACACCGGAACCCCACTCCACTCTTATCTCAAAAGACTTTTGACCCTGGCTTTTCTTTCAAATGGTGCTTCCTTGGGCCCTCTCCTGTGGAGTGCCCTGACAGAGCCATCACTAGGGCAGGATTTGGTGACGATGCTTGCCCTCTCCCTCTGCCTCCTCCAGGGCTGCCATGCCTGACGAGCATCTCACAGTCTGCCCTGTCTGACTCCTTGGCTTCAGGGGAGTCCCGTCCCCCAAAGCCCTCTTTGCGGTTGGTGGCTTGGGACAGCCTGCCCTAACTCTCCCAGTTCAATATCTGGGCAGCTTCCTTCCTTCTCGTGGGAGTGCTGGCACAGCCCGTGCCTGGGTGTGTGGGCTCTTCACTCTTTGTCTGCCAGGCTTGACCCCATGATCCTATTCAGAGCCTGCCCCAGAGTCTGGATGAGAGGTTACCATGACGCAGCCCAACCCCAGGCATGGATAGTCCTTTCTGGATGCTAAGGCCAAGTAGGAAGACACACTACTGAGGCAAGACCCAGTGGCTGTCTCCGCTGCCAGAAAGATAGCTTTTCTAAGCCAAACACTGAGGCAAGATACCCGCAGCCCTAAGACCTAGACAGATTTGGACAGGAGGGCACAGTGAGGCTTAGAAGCTTCATCCTGGGTTTGCCACATCTTCTGTACAAAGCCAGATGCTGGGTGGGAAGCATTCTTCGCAATTACCTGAGATGACTTTGGTAAGGAAAATGGAATGTGAAATGGGGCAGAGACTGACACAGCCAGACTGTCAACTACAGCCAGCTCTGGCGGGCCTGAGGTTCTGGGGCCCCTGCGCCCCCTGCTGGCCCCTCAGACAGGCTCCTGCCCTTTGGCTTCCTCCTCCCCAGGAAGCAGCCTGGTGCTTCCTTCTCAACCCAGCGCTACTTCATCTGCTCCCTCCCGCCTCACTCTTTTAATCTTTTCACCTTTGGACCTAGCCTACAGCTGCTCCCTCTTCCTTCCATAACCTGGGCTTCCTCCTTCTGGACAAAAACCTCTGAGTGTGACCCAAGGTTTTTTTTGTTTGTGGGGGGAGGGGGGTTGTTTTGGTTTTTGTAGTGTATGACCCAGCCTCTTGAAGAAGACCCTCAGAACTGTGCAAGTGGCAGCCTGCCTCAGCCAGCACCTCAGAGCAGGCTCTTCTGCTGCTTCCCAGAGGGCATCCAGCCTCCAGCCCTTCCTTCTCCCTCTGTCTCTCCCACTGCAGAAGCCCACCCTTACAGAGCCTCTAGGGGTGGCCCCTCTAGCTCTCCCAGACCAGCGCTCCACACCACTCCAGACTGGACCAGGAATATCTTCTCTCTCTCTTTCCCTCCCTCCCTCTTCCTCTCCCTCTCCCCTTCCAAATCCTGTCCACTTAGCAAGTTCTAATGGCTCCAGTGTTCACACTCCAGCCCATCTCCACTATGTCCTCTCCTGAAGCTCCTGCTGCCAGGCTACTTGCTGTGACAACAGTCTCTTAGGTGTGTTTGTCTTCTGAGATTGGAAGCACCCAGAGGGCAAGGACTTTTAACCTCCTACAAAGCCAAGGGCAGTGCTAGGCTCCCAGTGGGCCCTCGGGACCCCGTTGAACGCTGATCCTCTCCTACTAACCTCCCAGCACTGCCTCAGAGCTCTCTGCCTGCGCAAGGTCCGGGGAGTGGCAGGTCCCGTGCGGCTGTGCCTTCAAGGCTACCATTGTCAGGTCACTGCAGAAGGAGGGAAGATGGGGGCCATTTCCCAGAATGGGTGAGAATGACAGGGAGGCTTTTATTTCCAGGGTGAAGGGAGGGAGGACCAGTCGGGAGTGAGGTCCCTGGGTGTCAGTTATCACGCTGGTGGAGAAGCCCACGCGCAATGTAGAGGACGTGGATCCCAGGAAAACCCCCAAACCCCATAGTTGCCTCGTCCTACCACCCCTGCATTCCTCCCAAGGGCGATCTGCCTCCCGGTTCGCAGCCCTGGGACAGATCCTTGCGTGACCTCGGGCAGCGCCCAGTGCTGCTGTGGACAGCTCATTCCGCGGCGGTGGCGGCGGCGGCGCCCGGCGTGTCCCCAGAGCCGCCAGGGGGCGAATAGGGTGCCCGCCGGCTCTTGGGACGCCCGGGGTGCCGGCGCTGAGCTCCGGAGAGTTCCGGCCAGGGAAGACGCGCCCGCCAGAACCTCCTTGGCTTCCCGCCGCCGCAGCCGGGCCGGGCCGCTACTTCCAGCCCCGCCTTCGGGCCGTCTCGGTCGCTCTGGGCGCCCCAGGCCTGGGCGGGGGCGCAGCCGCTGCGCGCCCGCACAGGTGACGGGCCGCCAGCACGCCCAGCTCCACGCGCACAGGGCACTGCCCGGCGGACTCGCCTCGCTCGCATCCCGCCCCTCCTTCGCCCTCTTGGCAGCCCCGGCTCTGCTCTCGCAGCCGCCCCGATTTTGGGGCCGGCGATTGAATAGGCCGCACCCCGGGCGCAGCAAATGGAGGACGCTGGAATTTAAGGAGGGGGCGAGGGAGGACGCATCTCAGTCCCCTGCCTTCTCCCCACCACTGCGAAGCGGCCGCGGGCGACGCGCAGGCCGGTCTCTGCTCCCTGGGGCTCTGGTCTGGCCCGGCGCCGGTGCCGGTACGGGTGCCAGGGAGAGACCCCGCGCGAGGTTGGCCGGGCGCAACCGCGCTGCACCTGTTGGAGCGGGCCTCTACGCGCTCGGACCCGAGTCGGCCTCCACGGTACCCGGTACCCGGGCGTGTACTGAAGGGCCACAGTTGGCTTTAGGAAAACAAAACGAAATATTTATCTAGAATGGATATATGCGTATGTCGGCTCCTCTCTGGGTCGCTGGTTAGGACCATATTTCGTTAAGTCTCAGACTGCAGCCTGAGACCCCGACGGCTTAGGACCTGCCCCCTGGCCTTGGCACTGCTGAGGATCTTTTGACTTGATGAGATGCTGTTTCCGTTGAAAAACGGTCTGTTCTTTGGAATCCAAATCAGCTTTTATCAAAACATGTCGGGCCTGACAGAATTGGTGATAAACGTGTGTGTGTGTTTAAATCCTTTTTGTGCCCACACACTAGCCTGCATCCATTCTAGGTAAATATTTCTACCATTGAACAAAAGGAAGTCAAGTTTGTTTCGTTTCAAAGGGAGTCTTTGAACCAGTATCTCTCTACTTGTGGCTAGTCAATTACCCACACTTTATTTTGCTTTGATTTGGTTAGCTTTAGGGTGTTTTGTGACACTGGAAGCAAGAATTTAGGTTAAATTATGTCTCAAGCTGCACGTGAGCGCTGGTTTCAAATCCTAACATTTAGTACAGGCTTTCACAGCGGGAGTGCCAGGGTTGACATCTGTGTCCGGCTGTATTCTGATTCATGCTGGTCAGATAGATGCTCAGACAAACCCCTGGGAGAGGGGATCCTGAATGAGTGCACTCCTCTGCCCACCAGGAAGGAGTCAGGAATCCACAAGACAAGACAAGTTTGTCGGCTAAGAGGGGCCAGCGCTATATGTCTTAAGTTGCTTTCAGGCTCTGGGATGTGGGATTGGGCTGCAAACTCTGGACTCTAAATCTGTTTAGCATCCAGGACCTGGGTCCCAGGAGACTCTCTACCTTCTCCTCAATTCATCTGGACATGAAAGGTGGGCTCAGAAATCAACAAATCAACCGACGGTCAGAGAGCCTGGGCGATTCTGCAGCCCTGAGGGAGCCTCACCCATTCCGCCCCCCCCCCCCGCACCCCCATACAGCACTAAGGCTCTGCTGACAGGGCAGGGATCCACCCCAAGCCCAAGGCAAGATCCCGCCCCTGCTCCTTCTGTCCTTCAGTTCCCCGTGTGTCTGAGACTTCCTGGCTCTGTGAAGGCAAGGAGTAGCCTAAAGTCCAGAGCCTCACATCTAAAGAGTGGCACTTGTGGGAGCCCTGGCCCCAGTCCCCAACCTCAGGAGGCTCTGGAGATGGATGGGGTCAGGTGAACAGCCTGCATGACTGCAGCCTCTGACCTTGGCCCAGACACCAACCCTGCTGCCACCCTGTCTTCTTTGAGCTTTCCCAGAGTTGAGCGCTCACCAGGTATGGCTCCCACAGAGTTTCCCCATTCACTGGAATGCAGCCACGTGCCTGGAAGAGCACTCTTAGTTCAGCCCACCCAAGACCTCAACTCTCATCCTCTTCTTGAGTCAGCACTACACTTCCCCCTTCTCAGCTCTGCTGGAGAGCCCTCTATTCCCAGGAGAGCTACCCGGAGGAGAAGGCCATGTCCTCACTGCCTCACAGGTGGGAAGGGATAGACATGAACACATCTGCAAAGGCTCTTCTTGGCCCCCCTTTAATGCCAGTGAGTCTTCCATCCCACACTATTTATTGGTTACCGACTTTGTGCCAGGCACGGTGGCAGAGGTCGGGGAATACACAAATAAATGAAGCCGTTCCTGCCCTTAGAGAGCCCATGGTGTCTGATGGAGGAGTTTATTCTTTAACTCATTCTTTCACCAAATGAATGAGTCCCTTTGCCAACTGCTAGGGAGACAGCGAAGAAGACAAGCACAGCCCCAGCCATCCTAATAGTACCACCTTGTAGACCCACAGTCCGTAGGGGAGACAGACATTAATCAAGCCATCTGGCAAATAGAGAATTATAAGGCATGATAAAGAGAATCACAGGATGCTTGTGAGCACGTGTAAAGGGCCGGGGCGGGGTGTGTGTGCGTGTGTGTGTGTGTGTGTGTGTGTGTGTGTGTGTGGAGGGGGGGAAGACCGGCTGAGGGGGAGGGGCAGTAGGAGGGGACTGACCGGGACCCAGACCTGGCAGAACCTGGTACGGTGCTTATCTTCCTCCTGAAACATGACCCCAGAGCTTCAAGAAGTCCCCTCCCTGTACCCTATCCCTCACCCCCACACTCAGGAATTCTGCCAGCCTCTCTCTCTGAGGATGCCTGTCGCTTTTCCTTGCCGCCCGTTGGTGGCAGGAGGCCACAGTGCCCCTTGTGGCCACTGACTGAAGTTTCCAGGACCGTGGAGGGGTGGGGTATCAGGCTGTGGAGCCGCTGTGTCCCAGCCTCCTGAGCTCCACCAACTAGCCTCAGTCCTTGGGCAGAGCCTCTCTCTTGCGCCTCTTGGTGTCACCAGAAGGGACCTCCAGGGTGGCCTGACTGGGAATAATGCCAGGCTCCCTCAGCTGACACACAAGTGCCTATGTGGCTGCCACGGGTTAGCCAGCAGCAGCCTATGGTGGATAAGGTGGCCTAGACCCACAGGCGGCTGTGCCTCTGCATTTGCTTCCTTTTGGCTTTACAGATGTGGTGGATGTTACCTCCTGTGTGCTCCACATAGTGAGGCCAGAGCCTGGGATCCAGGGGAGTGCTTTACACACCTGCTTCCCTCTGTGGCCCAGGCCTTTGGGGATGTGGGTCTCTTGGCCTCTCCCTCTCCCCTCTGCCAGCCACTCCACATTCACGGTGGCTACAAAGCTTGGTGGCTGGATTTGGTTGCCCCTGAGACCCAAGCACAGAGAAAGAGGCCACTTGCCCTGCTGGTATCATCGTCTCTGTGGAGAGGAAAGTTTGAAAATCCTCACTGGAAAGCCAGAAGCAAGCACTGAGCAAAGGCATGATCCTTGTTAGCACTTTCTAGCCAGGCACACATCTCAGCCAGGGCACTTGGGCCTCAAATGGCAGGGCTGCCCGCCTGCCTGAGTTTCTCACAGGAAGAAGGTGAAGCAAGACCTCCTTGAGCTTTTAGATGTGGAAGAGCTAAGGCTAGCAGCAGGACCACCTGGGGCTCCAGGCAGGGGTAGGGGCAGAAAAGGAGAGCATTCCATGCTTTAGAACCTGGTGGGCACCTTTCTCCTCTCATTAGGTTGACTGAGCTCCTCTTTAAGGTATTATAAATGTTCAATGAATTCTGACTCTGTTAGGTTGGACGGCATTAAGGTATCCTGGGTAGATGCTGGGAACACAGCAAGGGACACGTAATAATAACAGTAACACTACCATGTATTGTTCACTTAATATGTGCACTCTGAGCTCCACGCACTGCATGAATTTTATTATTTAATCCTTACGACTTTCTCAGAGAGAACTGCCGTTGTCATCCCCATTTTATAGCTTAGGAAACTGAGGCTCAGAGAAATGAAGTCATTTGGCCAAATTCACACACAGCTAATTAGGATTAAAACTGAGGTCTGTGTGCCTCCAGGGTTCACACCTTCCTTCCCTCCTACAGACCATCCCCCAGAGCCCAGAGCTGGGAGAGGGAAGAGCACTGGAGAGAAGGAGTGGGTGCCATGCTGGCCTCCGCCCTTGGTCAAGTTCATCCTGCCTCCACACAGACTGTCTTCCTGTGGCCTTGGGGATGGTGGCCTGAAGATGGGCAGTGAGGCCTCCAGATGCCAGGGCAGGAAGGTGGCTGCTCACCCATGTCTCTGAGGGCTGAGCTCCCCAGATACCTGGGCTTCCTGATCTGCTCCCCACCTTGGGCCTAGGTGGTGACTTCCCAGAGCCTGGCACCTGGCAGGCAGGCGGTCATAGGATCGAGGACACAGCCTTGGAGCCAGAGGCGCCTTCTGAGTTCAAAGCCAAACACGAACACATGGGCAGAGAACCTGCCCCTGAAGCTACTCATTTATCCCGTGTGCCCAGAGCTTCCCCTGGAAGCTCTACCACATCCCTTCATCCCAGAGCAGTCCTGGCTTCTGTGTTATGGAAAGGTGTGGACCTAGGGAGGGAATGGGGCGGGGGCGAGGGGTGCAGAACTTCTGCAAACAGGATGTGGTGCCAGAACCCAGAGCTTCCCTCCCCTCTCCAGAGGAAACCACAGACCTTCGGGAAAGAGAGTCGCCGCTTGCCCAGAGTAGCCAGGGGGAGGGAAGGGGTTCATTATGGGGATTATTACATTCAGTCCTTAAACCACCCTAAGAAGGTGCTATAAATTATTCATTTTACAGAAGAGGAAACCGGGATCAAGGTCTTTCCCAGCTGGGAAAGCTGGGTCCCTCATCTGCCAGGTAGCCCCCTGTTAACTCCTCTGCTGCACCATCTCCATGGCCTTTATCAGGTGATGGGAGTGGGGGGCAGGGGGTGGGGGTAAGCAGAAGAGAAAGGGGCCCTAAACTCCAGGACTTAGAGAGGGGAGAGGCAGCCTCAGGTGTACATAAGGTGTTTGACCTAAAGCCCGAAGGTGACCGCCACTCATTGGTTGATTCCAGTTGAGCCCCTTCCACATGTAGGTCCAGCGATGGCAGCGTCCCTGTCCTCTGGCAGGTGAAAAGGGACAGATGCTTTACCAGGCGAGTACTCTGGAGACAGCGTGTGGAGGTGTGGAGGGACAGCCAGCCCAGCCTGAGACGGGGAGGGATCAGCAAGGCTTCCTGGAGGGGAGTCCTAAAGAAAGAGTAAAAATTAAATTAAGGAGAGGAAGGGATGACCGGAGGTAGGGGCAGAGGGGACCAGAAGAGCAAGGCCCAGGGAAGCCTAAGCCCTTTGAGGGCTGCTGAGAAAAAAGCCCTTTGAGGGGGTGAGGTGAGCAGAGGCAAGAGGAGAGGGTGGATGGGCAGGCCAGAAGTCACAGGGTTTCCAAGCCCAAGGAACCTGGGACAACCAGACACCCTCCCACAATCTCCCTGCGGACATTGCTGCGAACCGGACCGGGAACATTCCAGCCTAATCGAAGCTCAGATCGGGAGCTCCAGAGGCTCCACACGCTGGGGCCGGCCTCCCCCAGGGAGCTTGCCCGCTCCCTCAGGCCAGGCCCCAGTGGGGGCTAAGGGGTCCTCAAGGATTCAGACCCTAAGAAGGCTGGAAGTTTTCCCTCTCCAGAATCTGGGGGGAACTGGGTAGGGATGGAGCAGAGGGGAATGGAAATGGAGCCGGAGGGAGGGCCCACCTGCCAGACAGAAAGATCCTGCCTGAGGAACAGGACTTCAGAGCTGTCCTGGTTCTCAAGGGGCCCCTGCTCAGGCCGGTATTTCGGAAAAGAGCTGAAGGGCAGGATTTCAGTCCCAGCCTGAGCCCAAGCCTGTGCTGCCCTCTACCAGGCCCAGCCTCGTCTGCTCTCGGCTTAAGGGGGGACACAGGCTAGGATATGGGAGCAACAGCCCCCAAGCCCTGGAAATGGGGTGTCAGATGGCCAACTGGACTGCAGATTCTGTTGTCCGTTAGTCATTTTTATTTCTTCATTAAAGCTTCCATTCTTTTACTATGTAAAGAGCATCATGCTTAGGAAAAGAGCTAAGGGGGTGGAAGGGTATGGGGACAGAAGTCTTAAATACATTACCTGATGTCACCAATTTCAGCCTAAGAGAGAAGTGACCCCTATCCTCTTTATACACTGGAGAACTTCCTGCCTCCAATCTCCCATCTCCCTTGGTCTTCTCTCCACCCTGCCCCCCACCCCGCCCCCTCACAGAGAAGCAGGTCTCTGGCATTGGCAACAGTTAGAGACAAAGAAGCAGTGAGAGGAAAGGAAGAGAAACTAGGCTGCCTCAGGGTAAGGGGACCCCATCCCACCTCACAGGCTGGCAGGACACCACTTGCTGGGAGTGGGGGTGGGGTGGGGGAGGGCAACTCTCCCTTCCAGGACCTCTGAGCTTCCTAGTTCAGGTCCAAGGACCTGGTGTCATTATCAGGGGGACCAGGCCAGGAGGAAACCTCCCCCAGCTGACCTGGTTGACCTTCTTCCAGAAGCTGGCCAAATTCTTTGCATGACCTTGTCTCCGAGGTGTCATCAATAACAATAGCAGCGGCCACAGCAGCAGCAGCAGCAGCAGCAGCAAAGGAGGTTATTTATGGAGGGTTGGCTAGGTGTCTGCACTGAGCTCCCACATTTTTCATTATCTTTTGAAGTCCCCACAAACCTCAGGAGAGTTTAATAACCCCATTTTACAGATGAGACAACTGAGGCTCAGAGAAGTTAAGTGACTTCCCAAAGTCATATAGTTACTAAGTGACAGTGTCAGGACTCAAACGTGGTCTCACTGACTCCAGAGGGTGAACGAAGCTGGACTGCCTCTTCCCTTCCCCCACCACGCCCGCTCACTCCCAAACCCAAGGCCTCACAGGGCAGCATCTTCTACACTCTGCAGCCCTTCTGACCTCTTCTTCCTCAAGCTCAGTTCTGCCCCAGCCCCTGGCCCACCTTTGCAGAGCTGGGGAGGGAGCAGGATGGTTCTACTGCTGGGGTGGAAGGGCCTGTGCACCCTGGTGTGTAGGAAGGGGCCTGAGCTCAGCTTGGCCCACTGACTGGCTTGGCCTGGCCAGCAGGCATCACTCACATGTCAGAGTAGCCATGGTCACTTTTGTTAGTCTAGATGACTGCATTTGAGAGGGAAGAGGAGAGAAGGAGGGGCCCAAGCCCAAGAGGACAGAGTGGGTGATCAGGGACCATAAACTCCTGGGGGCACAGGTGAGCGGAGATTTGTGGCTCAGGCTGACACACCAGGCTCTATAGGTGCCCTCAGCACCCACCTGCCCTGGGGGGTTCTCTCCCCGCCTCTCCACTGCTGCCTGCTCTGACCCCACCGTGCCTGGGGCACCAGGGACCACCTCCTTCACCTCCCAGGAGCCCAGGCTCTGGAATCAAAGGAACCTGGGTTTGAATCCTGGGACCCTAAGCAAGTTACTTTATCTCTCTGGGTCTCAGGTCCCTTAACTCCAAACTGATAGAACCTTGTGATAAAGGAGCTAAAGAAAGAATGTTTAATAGTAGTAACATAAATGTTTATTCAGCACCCACTGTGTGCCAGGATGTTTCACGTATTATCTCACTAAATCCTCAAAACCGCCCTAGGAGTTCAATGCTATTATCATTGCCCCTATTTTACAGGCAAGGAGGCTGAGGCTTAGGGGAAGTAATTTGCCAAAGCTGGCAAGCCACAGAGCTGGGATAGGTCTCCAGAGTCTGTGCTGTCAGCTACCTCGATGTGTGATGTGTGGCTGACTTGAGTGTTTGGGCCCTCAGATGCTCTGGCTTGCTTCCTATTCCACTTTGCAGAGGGGCTGCAAGAGTCCCTGGTAGCAATGGGGAATGCTGACCTCAGGGGTTGGCACGCTGCCCAGGATCCCCTTCCTAGGCCTTTTTGATCCAGTGACAGACTTCTTCTGGTCACCTCCCTGAAAGGCTCTTCTTCCTTCCCCAGGGCTGGGGCTGGGGATCTGCTATGGTGTGGGCACGTCCCCGGGTGACACAAGTGAAGACAGCAGATGTCAGGAGGACCCTGTGTACTGGGGTGCATTTGTTTTGAATCTTCTCCCATCTGACCACTTACCTGGTCCAGGAAGGGCCTGAGTTTCCACTGGGTCAACAGATGAGGAAACTGAAACTCAGAAATATTAAGTGATATGTGCAAAGTTGCCCATCATGTGCACGGTGGAGGGAAGATTGTGGAGCCAGGTGGCCAGAGCCCAGAATCAGACGTCTTAACCCCAAGCTCTTCTCTGTCAGGGGCAGCCTCTCTAATTTGATAGTTTGGGGCAGGTGCAGCCTGTTAATGGGCCCAGGCACTGCCTGTATTCACACATGCTGAACTGTCAGGATCCTGAAGCCCTGTTCCTACTCCCATTACTCAATAGGGCCCTCATTCATTTATTAGGTTGACAATTATTTATTGAACACCTACTGTGTGCCAGATCCTATACTAGGAACCAAGGATGCATTGGTGAACAAAAGCGGACCCGGTGCCTGCTCTCATGGAGCATATATACCAGTGGAAAAGAATCAAACAAATATGTGTCCAGTTACAAATTGTGATACACGCCAAGAAGGAAAACTACAGCTGATTCTAAGGCAGAACAACAGCAGGGGCATAAATTAGACTGGGGGTGGGGGTGGGGGAGAGGGGCAGAGGGCAGGAAGACCTTTTGGAGATGACTTTTAAATACGAACATAACCAATCACTCAGCCAGTCGATTAACCCAGACCAGAGAGGTGGTCAAGTTCCACATGCTATGATTTCCAGAGTAAAGAGGTTTCCATTCGGCTTTCCTCTCCATCAAGGAAAAGTGCTGTTGTCTACGGCCGTTTTGCCATTTGCCTTGAGATTCCAGGTCCCGGTGACCTCAGAGTACAAGTGAGGGAAAGTATAATCTGACTTGGTTTTTTGGATAAAACAAGAAGTGCTGGGTACCCCCTCGCCCAGATCGGCGCCGGCCCCTGCCTCCCCACCCGCCCTCAGAAGTGCGGTGCTCTGTCGCCACCTGGTGGATGTAACAGACCACGCACGGGGTCGCCCGGCCTCCCGGGTCTTGGGTAGGATACGGAAAGCGGCTTCCTTCGGGCGGAGGCTGAAAAGGAGGCAGTGGGTTTGGATGACTTCCTGGCAGGGGGCGGGGATGGGGAGAAGGAGCGAGGGTGGATGGAGAACTGCTGCTTGAAAGTCAACTGACTGGAGACCGACAATGGCCCCATTGTGTCCGGAGCCTTGACCTTGATTTCCTGCCACTGTCGTCTCCCGGCGTGGCATCACCCGGGGCTGATTGGCCCGGAGTCCGTTCCGTGACAGTGGGCGGGCCCCGGGCTTGGATGGCGAGCACTGGGCTCCCCCGGGGGCTGAGACACGCGAGTGGCCCTGTCCCCCCAGGAATCCCAGGGAAGGCGGGTGGGGCAACGGGCCGACGCCTCTCAGAAGTCATTTCCTCCTTGCTACTCACAGTCAGGAGTTTGGGGGCAAGAACTCGGGACTTTCTTTGAAAAGCAGTGCTACCTTACGGTTAGGGACTGGGATCTGCAGTCTGAGAGACCCAGCTCCAAATTAGGGGATCCCTGGACACAGCCTTTAACGCCACCCACCCTTTTCTTTTCTTCTTTCTTTCTTCCTTTCTCTCTCTCTTTCTTTTTTTCTTTCTTTCTTCCTTTCTTTCTTTCTTTCTTTCTTTCTTGCTTGCTTGCTTTCTTTC
Source organism: Eubalaena glacialis (assembly GCF_028564815.1). Taxonomy (NCBI): domain Eukaryota; kingdom Metazoa; phylum Chordata; class Mammalia; order Artiodactyla; family Balaenidae; genus Eubalaena; species Eubalaena glacialis. The sequence continues at coordinate 117,873,812 of NC_083719.1, forward strand.
TTTCCTTCCTTCCTTCCTTCCTTTCTTCCTTTCTTTCTTCCTTCCTTTCTTTTTCCATTCTCTTCCGTTGGTTCCTTCCTTCCTTCCTTCTTTCTTAGCACATACTGGGATACACATTCCCCTTGTAAAAAATATTACACAATACAATAAAAAGTTACAGCTCCCCACCTTTGTCACACTCACACACACCCCCCACCCCAGGTACTTGCTACTGTTAGATTGGTGTGTGTCCTTCCTGGCCTCATTCAATGAATTTACATGTCTGTACATATGAAAATATATGATTCCTTGTATGTACTCTCTGGGCCTCAGTTTCCTAATCTTAAAAATGGGAATGGAAATAATAGTAGTTAATTCTGAAAAGTTACTGAGAATGTTACCTGAGATAATTCATGTGGAGCGCTTGGCTCCGCACCTGGCACACAGCATCTGTGACTATTGTTGTCATCATTCACCATCATTATTATCATTATCATTGGGACCCAGACCCAATTCTGAGGTCTGGATAGAAGCCCTGTCTTCCTCCACAGCCTGCTCTTCCCCCTCCCCCTTCTCCCTCCTAACAGCCTGTGATAAAAATCTGTGTTCCCTAATGCCTGTGTTTTTTTAAAACTAGAAAGAGCATCTGGTGTTTTCTGCATGTTCTCTCCTCCCCTTCCCTTCCTTCACCCCACCCGCCCCTTCCCTTCCATATTTGACCTAGATGTGACTGCTCACCCCACCGCAGAGAGAACATTCCATTCTGTGTCAGAAGAAGAGAGTTTCATGGCCCATATGGTGCTGTTGGACCCACAGTGTTTGTACATAAAGGCTGTCTGCTGGATAGGGGTAGAGCTAGTGGCTGAAAGGGGGCAGGGTGGGGGGCGGCACGCTCTGTGAAAGAGCACATAGTAAAGCAGGTAAGTAAGCAGTAGGGTCGGCTGTCAGAGCAACCCAGGGTGTGGCCAAGGGCAAGTCATTTCACCTGTCTGAGCCTCAGTTATCTCACCTGTGCAATGGGGCTACTAACAATAGCCACCACATTCAAGTGCTATGAGGATAACACAGAACCTGTGAAGGGACTTGGTACTGAGAAAGCCAAATAGTAGTTATTATGTTGGAAAACTAAGTGTCATGTTTATTTAGCATTTTATGTTTGCAAAGAGAATTTCTAACTTCTTTTTTTCTTTTTAATATGAACTAGTTTTTGCTGCATGGAGAAGGAAGTTTGGTTTGGATTTACAAGTCTCAGGAGAAAGGTAAATGCATTTTCCTGGGCCTCTGTTGAAGCAGCCAGGTGCCACTTCTTGGAGCTGTTGCTGGTCCCTAACATAGCCACAGAGAGCATCGGGATACAGGACACCGAAGGACCTCACTGTTCCAGAGGATGCAGCAGAAAATACATCAAACCCATGTGAGTAAGACAAGGCCAAATCACCCATTCCACAAACAGTCATGGAGCAGCTGCTTCGTGCCCAGCCCATACTACAGAGCCCTGCACAGCTGAGGGTCCCTGGAATACAGGGGTTTTATTGGGGAGGGGGGAAACTTACTGCACATACGAGCTAATATTTATTCAGTGCTTATTAGATGCCAAGTATGTTATAAGGACAACAAACAAGTCTTAGATAAGATCTTTGTCCCCCTATAGCTTGTGTTTTATTGTAATTTTTAAAAATTTTATTGAAGTATAGTTGATTTACAATGTCATGTTAATTTCTTCTGTACAGCAAAGTGACTCAGTTATACATACATACATACCTATATATATTCTTTTTCATGTTCTTTTCCATTATGGTTTGTGACAGGATATTGAATATAGTTCCCTGTGCTGTACAGTAGGACCTTGTTGTTTACACATCCTATATATAATAGTTTGCCTCTGCTAATCCCAAACTCCCCATCCTTCCCTCCCCTATCCTGCCTCCCCCTTGGCAAGCACAAATCTGTTCTCTATATCTGTGAGTCTGTTTTTGTTTCATAGATATATTGATTTGTGTCATATTTTAGATTCCACATATAAGTGATATCATATGGTATTTCTCTTTCTCTTTCTGACTTACTTTGCTTAGTATGATAATCTCTGAGTCCATCCATGTTGCTGCAAATGGCATTATTTCATTCTTTTTGATGGCTGAGTAGTACTCCATTGTATATATGTACCACATCTTCATTATCTATTCATCTGTCGATGGACATTTAGGTTGTTTCCATGTATTGGCTATTGTAAAGAGTGCTGCTTTGAACATAGGGATGCATCTGTCTTTTTGAATTAGAGTTTTGTCTGGGTATATGCCCAGGAGTGGGATTGCTGGATCATATGGCATCTCTACTTTTAGTTTTTTTGAGGAACCTCCATACTGTTTTCCATAGTGGCTGCACCAATTTACATTCCCACCAACAGTGTAAGACGGTTCCCTTTTCTCCACACCCTCTCCAGCATTTGTTATTTGTAGACTCTTTAATGATGGCCATTCTCGCTGGTGTGAGGTAGTTCCTCACTGTAGTTTTGATTTGTATTTCTCAAATAATTAGCGATGTTGAGCATCTTTTCATGTGCCTATTGGCCATCTGTATGTCTTCTTTGGAGAAATGTTTATTTAGGTCCTCTGACCATTTTTTGATTGGGTTTTTTGTGTTCTTTTGTTGTTGTTGAGTTGTGTGAGCTGTTTGTATATTTTGGAAATTAAGCCCTTGTTGATCGCAACATTTGCAAATATTTTCCCCCAGTCTGTAGGTTGTCTTTTCGGTTTTTTTTTATGGTTTCCTTTGCTGTGCAAAAGCTTATAAGTTTGATTAGGTCCTGTTTGTTTATTTTTGCTTTTATTTCTATTACCTTGGGAGACTGACCTAAGAAAACACTGGTACAATTTATGTCAGAGAATGTTTTGCCTATGTTCTCTTCTAGGAGTTTTAAGGTGTCTTGTCTTATATTTAGGTCTTTAGTAGCTTGTGTTTTAATGGTTCTTCTATACATGTTACTTTCCTCTGCTTTCTTGGGGAGTGTTATACGCACATTAAAATTTATCTTTTTGAGTGTACAATTCTGTGAGTTTCAACAAACACAGACATGTAACCACCATCACAATCAAAATATAGAATATGTCCCCCCTCCAAATTTTCCTCTTGCTCTTTAGTGGTAAATAAGGCCTCTCCCCCAACCCCAGCCACTGGAAACCACTGATCTGATTTTGTCCTTATAGTTTTGCCTTTTCCAAAATGGAATTCTACAGTATGTAGCCTTGAGTCTGCTTCTTTCTTTTATCTTAATGCTTTTGAGATTCACCCACATTGTTGTACATATCAGCAATTTGTCCCTTTTCTCTTTAACTTTTCATTCTAAAATGTTTCAAGGGCTTCCCTGGTGGCGCAGTGGTTGAGAGTCTGCCTGCCAATGCAGGGGACACGGGTTCGAGCCCTGGTCTGGGAAGATCCCACATGCCGCGGAGCAACTAGGCCCGTGAGCCACAACTACTGAGCCTGCGCGTCTGGAGCCTGTGCTCCGCAACAAGAGAGGCCGCGACAGTGAGAGGCCCACGCACCACGATGAAGAGTGGCCCCCGCTCGCCGCAACTAGAGAAAGCCCTCGCGCAGAAACGAAGAGCCAACACAAAAGAAAAATAAATAATAAATAAAAATTAAAATGTTTCAAATATAAATTTTTTTTAAAATTATTTATTTATTTATTTATTTTTGGCTGTGTTGGGTCTTCGTTTCTGTGCGAGGGCTTTCTCTAGTTGTGGTGAGCGGGGGCCACTCTTCATCATGGTGCGTGGGCCTCTCACTGTCGCGGCCTCTCTTGTTGCGGAGCACAGGCTCCAGACACGCAGGCTCAGTAGTTGTGGCTCACGGGCCCAGTTGCTCCGCGGCACGTGGGATCTTCCCAGACCAGGGCTCGAACCCATGTCCCCTGCATTGGCAGGCAGATTCTCAACCACTGCACCACCAGGGAATTCCCTGGCGGTCCAGTGGTTAGGACTCAGTGCTTTCACTACTGTGGCCTGGGTTCAATCCCTGGTCAGGGAACTAAGATCCCACAAGCCACACGGCCAAAATAATAATAATAATAATAATAGAGTGAATACCGGTAAACCTACCACCTAGATTCAATAATTGTTTGCATTTTGCTGTATTTTAAAATAACATCTATAACAGGCATATATTTGCTGAACCATTGGAAAGTAAGTTGTAGATACTGACACTTCACCTCTAAAACTTCAACACATATCACCTAAGAATGAGTGATGACCATACGTTATCACACCTAAGAAAGGTGACAATAAATTCCCAAGTGTCATCTACTATTCATCCATTTGCAAATTTCCCCAATTTCAAAACAGACTTTTATAGTTTTTATCCACTTGCTAGAGGGGTTTTTTTTGTTTGTTTTTTGGGTTTTTTTTTTTTTTGGCCCGAGCCCAGCAGCTTGTAGGATCTTAGCTCCCCGACCAGGGATGGAACCCTGGGGCCCCAGCAGTGAGAGTGCCAAGTCTAATCACTGGACTGCCAGGGAATTCCCAACTAGAGTTTTATTTCTAAACTTTTAGTTTTGAAATAGTTATAGACTCATAGGACGTTGCAAAAATAATAGAGTCTCATGTACCCTTTAACCATCTTCCCATAAAAATGACATCTTACATTGAGCTGTAGTAAAATATCAAAACCAGGACACTTGCAGTGGTACATTACTGTTAACTAGACAACAGAACTTATTCAGTTTTCACCAATTTTTAACCTGCATTCATTTGTGCGTGTCGGGGGGGAGGTGTATGTTTAGTTCTATGCACTTAAATCCCAAGTAGAGATTCTTGTAACTACCACCACGGTCAAGATTGTTACTGTTGAGCAGAAGCAAGAAGAACTACAAACCTGCAGCCTGTGGAACGAAAACCACATTCACAGAAAGATAGACAAAATGAAAAGGCAGAGGACAATGTACCAGATGAAGGAACAAGATAAAACCCCAGAAAAACAACTAAATGAAGTGGAGATAGAAAACATTCCAGAAAAAGAATTCAGAATAATGATAGTGAAGATCCAGGACCTCAGAAAAAGAATGGAGGCAAAGATCGAGAAGATGCAAGAAATGTTTAACAGGGTTTCCCTGGTGGCACAGTGGTTAAGAATCTGCCTGCCAATGCAGGAGACACGGGTTCGAGCCCTGGTACAGGAAGATCCCATGTGCCACGTAGCAACTAAACCCGTGCACCACAACTACTGAGCCTGCGCCCTACAGCCCATAAGCCACAACTACTGAGCCCACGTGCCACAACTACTGAAGCCCGTGTGCCTAGAGCCCATGCTCCGCAACAAAAGAAGCCACCGCAATAAGAAGCCTGCACACCACAACGAAGAGTAACCCCTGCTCGCCGCAACTAGAGAAAGGCCCGCATGCAGCAACAAAGACCCAGTGCAGCCAAAAATAAATAAATAAATAAATTTATTTTTTAAAAAAGAGAAATGTTTAACAAAGACCTAGAAGAATTAAAGAACAAACACCTACAAGAATTAAAGAACAAACAGAGATGAACAATACAGTAACTGAAATGAAAAATACACTAGAAGGAATCAATAGCAGAATTACTGAGGCAGAAGAACGGATAAGTGACCTGGAAGACAGAATGGTGGAATTCACTGCTGTGGAACAGAATAAAGAAAAAAGAATGAAAAGAAATGAAGACAGTCTAAGAGACCTCTGGGACAACATTAAACACACCAACATTCGCATTATAGGGGTCCCAGAAGGAGAAGAGAGAAAGGACCCGAGAAAATATTTGAAGAGATTATGGTCGAAAACGTCCCTAACATGGGAAAAGAAATAGCCACCCAAGTCCAGGAAGCACAGAGAGTCCCAGGCAGGATAAACCCTAGGAGAAACATGCTGAGACACATAGTAATCAAATTGACAAAAATGAAAGACAGAAGAAGTATTAAAAGCAACAAAGCGAAATGACAAATAACATACAAGGGAACTCCCATAAGGTTAACAACTGATTTCTCAGCAGAAACTCTACAAGCCAGAAGGGAGTGGCATGATATATTTAAAGTGATGAAAGGAAGAGCCTACAACCAAGATTACTCTACCCCACAAGGATCTCATTCAGATTCGACGGAGAAATCAAAAGCTTTACAGACAAGCAAAAGCTAAGAGAATTCAGCACCACCAAACCAGCTCTACAACAAATGCTAAAGGAACTTTTCTAAGTGGGAAACACAAGAGAAGAAAAGGACCTACAAAAACAAACCCCAAACAATTAAGAAAATGGTAATAGGAACATACATATCAATAATTACCTTAAATGTGAACGGATTAAATGCTCCAACCAAAAGACACAGGCTTGCTGAATGGATACAAAAACAAGACCCATATATATGCTGTCTACAAGAGACCCACTTCAGATCTAGGGACACATACAGACTGAAAGTCAGGGGATGGAAAAAGGTATTCCATGCAAATGGAAATCAAAAGAAAGCTGGAGTAGCAATACTCATATCAGATAAAATAGCCTTTAAAATAAAGAATGTTACAAGAGACAAGGAAGGACACTACATAATGATCAAGGGATCAATCCAAGAAGAAGATATAACAATTATAAATATATATGCACCCAACATAGGAGCACCTCAATACATAAGGCAATTGGTAACAGCTATAAAAGAAGAAATCGACAGTAACACAATAATAGTGGGGGACTTTAACACCTCACTTACACCAATGGACAGATCATCCAGGCAGAAAATTAATAAGGAAACACAAACTTTAAATGGCACAATAGACCAGATGGATTTAATTGATATTTATAGGACATTCCATGTGAAAACAGCAGAATACACTTTCTTCTCAAGTGCACACGGAACATTCTCCAGGATAGATCACATCTTGGGTCACAAATCAAGCCTTGGTAAATTTAAGAAAATTGAAATCATATCAAGCATCTTTTCTGACCACAACGCTATGAGATTAGAAATCAATTACAGGGAAAAAACGTAAAAAGCACAAACACATGGAGGCTAAGCAATACATTACTAAATAACCAAGAGATCACTGAAGAAATCAAAGAGGAAATCAAAAAATACCTAGAGACAAATGACAATGAAAACACGATGATCCAAAACCTATGGGATGCAGCAAAAGCAGTTCTAAGAGGGAAGTTTATAGCAATACAAGCCTACCTCAAGAGACAAGAAAAATCTCAAATAAACAATCTAACCTTACGCCTAAAGGAACTAGAGAAAGAAGAACAAACAAAACCAAAGTTAGTAGAAGGAAAGAAATCATAAAGATCAGAGCAGAAATAAATGAAATAGAAACAAAACAATAGCAAAGATCCATAAAACTAAAAGCTGGTTCTTTGAGAAGATAAACAAAATTCATAAACCTTTAGCCAGGTTGATGAAGAAAAAGAGGGAGAGGACTCAAATCAATAAAATTAGAAATGAAAAAGGAGAAGTTACAACAAACATGGCAGAAATACAAAGCAACCTAAGAGACTACTACAAGCAACTCTATGCCAATAAAATGGACAACCTGGTAGAAATGGACAAATTCTTAGAAAGGTATAAGCTTCCAAGACTGAACCAGGAAGAAATAGAAAATATAAACAGACCACTCACAAGTAATGAAATTGAAACTGTGATTAAAAATCTTCCAACAAACAAAAGTCCAGGACCAGATTGCTTCACAGGTGAATTCTATCAAACATTTAGAGAAGAGCTAACACCTATCCTTCTCAAACTCTTCCAAAAAATTGCAGAGGAAGGAACACTCCCAAACTCATTCTACGAGGCCACCATCACCCTGACACCAAATCCAGACAAAGATACTACAAAAAAAGAAAATTACAGACCAATATCACTGATGAATATAGATGCAAAAATCGTCAACAAAATACTAGCAAACAGAATCCAACAACACACTAAAAGGATCATACACCATGATCAAGTGGGATTTATCCCAGGGATGCAAGGATTCTTCAATATATGCAAATCAATCAATGTGATACACCATATTAACAAACTGAAGAATAAAAACCATATGATCATCTCAATAGATGCAGAAAAAGCTTTTGACAAAATTCAACACCCATTTATGATAAAAATTCTCCAGAAAGTGGGCATAGAGGGAACCTACCTCAACATAATAAAGGCCATATACAACAAACCCACAGCAAACATCATTCTTAATGGTGAAAAACTGAAAGCATTTCCTCTAAGATCAGGAACAAGACAAGGATGTCTACTCTCACCACTATTATTCAACATAGTTTTGGAAGTCCTAGCTACAGCAATCAGAGAAGAAAAAGAAATAAAAGGAATACAAATTGGAAAAGAAGAAGTAAAACTGTCACTGTTTGCAGATGACATGATACTATACATAGAGAATCCTAAAGATGCCACCAGAAAACTACTAGAGCTAATCAATGAATTTGGTAAAGTTGCAGGATACAAAATTAATGCACAGAAATCTCTTGCATTCCTATACACTAACAATGAAAGATTAGAAACAGAAATTAAGGAAACAACACCATTCACCATTGCAACAAAAAGAATAAAGTACCTAGGAATAAACCTACCTAAGGAGACAAAAGTCCTGTATGCAGAAAACTATAAGACACTGGTGAAGAAATCAAAGATGACACAAACAGATGGAGAGATATACCATGTTCTTGGATTGGAAGAATCAATATTGTGAAAATGACTATACTACCCAAAGCAATCTACAGGTTCAATGCAATCCCTATCAAATTACCAGTGGCATTTTTTACAGAACTAGAACAAAAAATCTTAAAATTCGTATGGAGACACAAAAACCCCTGAATAGCCAAAGCAGTCTTGAGGTAAAAAACAGCTGGAGGAATCAGACTCCCTGACTTCAGACTATACTACAAAGCTACAGTAATCAAGACAATATGGTACTGGCACAAAAACAGAAATATAGATCAATGGAAAAGGATAGAAAGCCCAGAGATAAACCCACGCACCTATGGTCAACTAATCTATGACAAAGGAGGCAAGGATATACAATGAAGAAAAGACAGTCTCTTCAATAAATGGTCCTGGGAAAACTGGACAGCTACATGTAAAAGAATGAAATTAGAACACTCCCTAACACCATACACAAAAATAAACTCAAAATGGATTAAAGACCTAAATGTAAGACCGGGCATTATAAAACTCTTAGAGGAAAACATAGGAAGAACACTCTTTGACATAAATCACAGCAAGATCTTTTTTGATCCACCTCCTAGAGTAATGGAAATAAAAACAAAAATAAACAAATGGGCCTCAATGAAACTTAAAAGCTTTCGCACAGCAAAGGAAACTATAAACAAGATGAAAAGACAACCCTCAGAGTGGGAGAAAATATTTGCAAATGAATCAACAGACAAAGGATTAATCTCCAAAATACATAAACAGCTCATGCAGCTCAATATTAAAAAAAACAAACAACCCAATCAAAAAATGGGCAGAAGACCTAAATAAACATTTCTCCAAAGAAGACATACAGATGGCCAAGAGGCACATGAAAAGCTGCTCAACATCACTAATTATTAGAGAAATACAAATCAAAACTACAATGAGGTATCACCTCACACTGGTTAGAATGGGCATCATCCGAAAATCTACAAACAACAAATGCTGGAGAGGGTGTGGAGAAAAGGGAACCCTCTTGCACTGTTGGTGGGAATGTAAATTGATACAGCTACTATGGAGAACAGCATGGAGGTTCCTTAAAAAACTAAAAATAGAATTACCATATGACCCAGCAATCCCACTACTGGGCATATACCCAGAGAAAACCATAATTCAAAAAGACACATGCACCCCAATGTTCATTGCAGCACTATTTACAATAGCCAGGACATGGAAACAACCTAAATGCCCATTGACAGATGAATGGTTAAAGAAGATGTGTTACATATATACAATGGAATATTACTCAGCCATAAAAAGGAATGAAATTGGGTCATTTGCAGAGACGTGGATGGACCTAGAGACTGTCATACAGAGTGAAGTAAGTCAGAAAGAGAAAAACAAATATATATTAATGCATATATGTGGAATCTAGAAAAATGGTACACATGAACCAGTTTGCAGGGCAGAAATAGAGACAGAGATGTAGACAACAAACGTATGGACACCAAGGGAGGAAAGCAGGGTTGGGGGGGTGGGGGGACGAACTGAGAGATTAGAATTGAGATATATACACTAATATGTATAAAATGGATAACTAATAAGAACCTGCTGTATAAAAATAAATAAATAAAATTAAATTTTAAAAAGAGATTGATAACTGTTGCATCACAACTGTTAACATCACTAGGAAGAACTCTCTAGTGCTACCTCTTTGTAGTGACACCCATTGCCACTTCATGCCTCCCTGGTCCTCCTCCCTGACCCCTGGAAACCACTAATCTGTTCTCCATCTCCATAGTTTTGTCATTTTGAGAATGTTGTATAAATGAAATCATACAGTATGCAACCTTTTGAGATTGAATTTTTTCACTAAGCGTAAGGCTCTTGAGGTTCCTCCAGGTTGTTGCATGTATGATCGGTAGTTTGTTCTTTTCTATTGCTAAGTAGTATTCTTACATGGATGTGCCACTGTTTAGCCATTCACCAGTTGAAGGATATTTGAATTGTTTCCAGTGTTTGGTGATTATGAATCAAGTTACTGTGAACATCTGTGCAACAGGTTTGTGTGAGAATATAAGCTTCACTTCACTTGGGTAAATACCTAAGAGTGGGATTGTTGGGTTGCATGGTAAGTGTAAATTTATGTGAAATGGCTAAACTGTTTTGCCAGCTGGCTCTACCATTTTGCATTCCCACCAGCATTGTATGAGAGTTACGGTTGCTCTGCATTCCTGCCAGCACTGGGTATTATCACTTTTTTATAAAAATGTCGGCCATTCTAATACATGTGTAATACAACCCCACATAACTCTTAAACTGTAAGTAAGACCGTGTCATGACCCTTCTTAAAATACGCTTCACATCACACTAAGAATAAAATTCAAGCTCATTTCTGAGGCCTGCCAGACCCTCTCTCCTGACCTGTGGGTCTCACTCGGCTCCAGCCGCAGCAACCTCCCTGTTGTTTCTCTGACACCCTAAGCTTGTTCTGCTGGAATGTTCTTACCCTCGGTATCCAGGTGACTCAGTTTCTCGCTCCATTTACTCTCTGTCTAATATCAGCTTCTCAGAGGCCTACCCTGATGGTCCAAATGAGCCCCATCCCTCCACTCAGCTCACAATTCTCCTACCCTGTTTTATTTTTCTTCAAGGCACTTATCTCTGCTTGATACAATACTATATCAATTACTGAACTGTTTACTGTCTGTCTCCCCCATAAGGACAGGGATTGGCTTTTTGATGACTGTTTCCAGTGCTTAACACAGTGCTTGGCACATAGGAGACACTCAATAAATATTTGTTGAATGAATGTGTATCGGAGACCTCTTGTGACCCTCCTCCCATCCTGGCCCACCTTTTACTCAGCCGTCGCCATGGCAACCAGTTTTGGGGCGAGTAAAAGCCCCTTGGGTTAGCTGCTCCCCACAGGTCTTGCCTTCTGCCCAGGCTTGTGTCTGGACTCAAGCACTGTGGCCTGGAAGTATGAGGAACTTAACCCTACTGGGGCAACCCTGGACCCACAGATATACGCTCACTTCTCTGATGCTTGGTGGACAGTTCTGAGGTGCCCTCCGTGTTGCTCCTCAGCAGGTCCTCCCTGCCGGATTGAGCCCCACTTTCCCACAGTGGTGACCAACTCCATAACACACCATTGTCCTGCTTTCCTTCTTTCCAGTCCCCCTCTCCCCACGCCCCTACTCCTGTTCCCGGGGGCCTGGTACATAATAAATATTTATTAAGTGAATAAGGTAATTACTAGCAACACACATACACACACACACACATAAAAGAAAAGAAAAAAGAAAATGTATGTCCACACAAATACTTGTCATGAACTGTCATAGCAGGTTTATTTATTTATTTATTTATTTATTTTATTTTAGATTTTTTTAAATTGAAGTATAGTTGATTTACAGTGTCATCTTAGTTTCTGGAATATAGCAAAGTGATTCATAGATAGATAGATAGATAGAGATATTCTTTTTCAGATTCTTTTCCATTATAGTTTATTACAAGGTATTGAATATAGTTCTCTGTGCTATACAGTAGGACCTTGTTGTTTATCTCTTTTATATATAGTAGTTTGTATCTGCTAATCCCAAACTCCTTCCTCTGCCACCCCTTTCCCCTTTGGTAACCATAAGTTTGTTTTCTTTTTTTAATTAATTTATTTATTTTTGGCTGCGTTGGGTCTTCCTTGCTGCGTGCTTGCTTTCTCTAGCTGTGGCGAGCGGGGGCTACTCTTCATTGCGGTGCGTGGGCTTCCCATTGCGTTGGCTTCTCTTGTTAAGGAGCACGGGCTCTAGGCACGCGGGCTTCCGTAGTTGTGGCTCGCAGGCTCTAGAGCGCAGGCTCAGTAGTTGTGGCGCACGGGCTTTGTTGCTCCGTGGAATGTAGGAACTTCCCAGACCAGGACTTGAACCCTTGTCCCCTGCATTGGCAGGCGGATTCTTAATCACTGCGCCACCAGGGAAGCCCATAAGTTTGTTTTCTATGTCTGTAAGTCAAAGCAGCATTATTCATAATAGCCCAAAACTGGAAATGACCCAGGTGTCCATCAACAAGCAAATAGATAAATTGTGGTATATTCATACAATAGCTTACTACTCAGTAATAAAAAGAAACAAATGCTGATAAATGCTACAACATGAATGGACCTCCAGAACATTATGCTGAGTGAAAGAGGCCAGACAGGAGAGTACATACTGGATGATTATATTTACACTGGTTTTTTTGTTTTTGGCTGCACTGCGTGGCTTGTGGGATCTCAGTTCCCTGGCCAGAGATTGAACCCAGGCCACAGCAGTGAAAGCGCTAGATTCTAACCACTAGACCACCAGGGAAATCCCTGGATGATTACATTTAAATGAAGTTCTAGAACAAGCAAAATGAAACTATGGGAACAGAAAGCAGAGCTGAGATTGACTGGGGCTGGCCATGGGGAGGGAGGATATTGATTGGAAAGAGGACTCAGGAAAATTGTACAGATTATGGAAATATTCTATATCTTTCGTAGAGTGGTGGATACTTGGGTATTTGTCAAAACTCACATAACTGTACACCTTAAACATGTGCATTCTATTGTATGCAAATTATACCTCAATAAGGCTGATTTTTAAAGTGAATTAACTATAAATGCTATGAAGGGAAGAAAATATGGTATGTAAGAGAGAATGGGGGGAAGGAAGATTACTTTTGATTGGTTGGCCAAGTGATTCTTGAGGAGGTGACATTTGAGCAGAGATTTGAATGTCAAGAGGGAGACAGCCATGGAAAGATCTAAGGGAGGCCATGCCAGAAAAAGGTCAATGCGGGAACAAAGACCCAGAACAGGAAGGATTCTGATAATCTTGGGACCAGTCTGAAGGCCAGTGTGACTAGGTGAAGTGGGTAGGGCAGGGAGTGGTACGGACAGGGTGGAGAGTTGGGCGGAAGCCAGATCACGTAAGACCTTATCAGCCCCAATAAAGGTGTGGAATTTGAAATGAATAAAATGCAAATCCCTCATGGGTCTAGTGGAGCAGAAACACATAAGCAAATAAAGGCAATACAGGGTCATGGGTGATATTTTGGGGACGTGTACAGGGAAAGAGGAGGGAGTAGTCAGCGCTACCTGGGAACATCTGGGAAGGCTTCCCAGAGGAGGTGACATTTCAGCCAAGACTTGAAGGAAGAGTAGCAGAGGAGAAAGGGTGTTCCAGTGGAGGGTGCTGTGTCTATAGTAGCCCAGAGGTGAGCAGCTCCATGGAACATTCAAAGACCTGAGCATAACATAAGTCTAGTTGGAGTTTTGCCTCTAGGGGAGTGGCAGGAGATCTGAGGTTGAAGAGAAAGGCTTTTAAATGCCTCATCAAGGACTTCCCTGCCGGTCCATTGGTTAAGACTCCGAATTTCCACTGCAGGGGGCAAGGGTTCGATCCCTGGTCAGGGAACTGAGATCCCACATGCGGTGAGGTGCGGCCAAAATACATAAATAAACGCCTCATCAGACTTGATCCTGCAGGGGATGGGAAACCCCTAGAGAATTTTAAGTAAGAGAGTATTAGGGCCAAGTTTATATTTCGGATCAAGACCTCCAGATTGGGCACATGGAGAGCAAGACCGCTGGTTCTGGTGTGAAATCACGGGGAAGGCCTGAACAAGGACGAGTGGGGCAGGGAGAAGGGCCAAACTCTGCTACGAGGTAATCAGGACTATCCCGAACTCAGGGAACTTCAGGTCTCTGGCTTGAAGGCCTGGCTTCCCTGCAGGACGGTGGTCCAGTTAAGCCGGACATATGAGGAGAGACAGGTTGAGGAAAACATCTACAGAGTTTGAGGCACCAGAGGGCCATAAATGCTAACTTTTATGGGCTCCGCTCCCTTAGAGGGCTTGTTACTTGAAGATTCCTAGGCCCTGGCCCCAGTGATTCGGAAGCAGTGGGTCTAGGATGGAGCCCAGGAAACTGCATGTGTACACAGTGCCCCTCCCACTCTGACGCAGGTGGACCCCACACCTACAGAGCTGTCAATTTGGCCTCTCCAGGGAGGGGCGTGGAGCAGGAAGTGGACGACAGGCACACTCTCATCTGGACTGTGGCCAAAGCAGCCAGAAATTCAGGCAAAGGTGGTGTCCAAAATAAGGCTCTGGGGGTAGTGGGTGCAAAGGTCTCTCCTGGTGCAGCTAAAGAGTTGCACTAGAGATAAACAGCAAGGTTCTACTGTATAGCACAGGGGACTGTATTCAATATCCTATGATAAGCCATAATGGAAAAGAATATGAAAAAGTATATACATATGTATAATTGAGTCACTTTGCTGTAGAGCAGAAATTAAACACAACATTATAAATCAACTATACTTCAATAAAATTAAAAAAAAAAAAAAGAATTGCACTAGAGTGGCCCTGGTCGTCATGTGTAACTCCTGATCACCTGACCAAGGAGCCACAGAAATTAGTGGTAGGGCCAAGATGAAGCAGATACCTTTTAACTTGTTCCCTCTCCAAGGGTGTGGATGGAGGGTAGCCATGATGGGGATACATGGAGGCTTCGGTGACCTGGAGAAGTGCTCTGTGCAAAGAGAGCAGCTTTTGCGCGCATCAATTTACCCTTGCGACATCTCTATGTGCCTGGGCCTATTATTATTTCCACTTAACAAATGAGAAAACTGAGGCCCAAAAACATTTAGTAAAATGTTCTGGGTTCCAAGATGAGGATGTAGGGGAACTGGGGCTGGAATGCAGGTCTCTGGACGCTCCTAATCATAGCATTACCCTGCCTCCCCGAGTGGGAGAAGTCACTTCACCTCTTAAATCAGGGGTCCCCAAACCCAGGGCCATGGACCGGTTTCAGTCCGTGGCCTGTTAGGAACCGGGCCACACAGCAAGAGGTGAGTGGTGGACGAGCAAGCGAAGCTTCATCTGTATTTACAGCTGCTCCCCACCGCTCACATTACCGCCTGAGCTCCGCCTCCTGTCAGCATTATGGTGAGTTGTATAATTATTTCATTATATATTACAATGTAATAATAATAGAAATAAAGTGCACAATAAATGTAATGTGCTTGAATCATCCCAAAACCATCCCCCCCACCCCACCCCACCCCCGGTCCGTGGAAAAATTGTCTTCCATGAAACCAGTCCCTGGTGCCAAAAAGGTTGGGGACCACTGTCTTAAATGATCGTCCAAGCAAGGGATGGGGGAGAGTACACGTTTTCCTTGTCCTATCCCTTTCAGAAAGTGTCTAAGTCCTTAACATGTGTGTTTTCCAAAGAAAAGGCTCCCAGGGCCCAGAGGAGCTAGGATTTAGAGCCTCATGGTACAAATCGACTTGTAGGGTCCCAGCCAGGAACAATTGCCCATCTTCTAAGAATCTCACAGCAGTGCCACATGCCTCAGCTTTATCCAAGCAACAGAAGGAGGTGGTGGAGGCGGCGGTGGCAGCAGCAGCCTCAGCAGCAGCAGCAAATCTGTCCCCAGTGCACGACAGCATTGTTTTGCTGTGATGGAATACACATGGCATATGTCTGCAAAGTTACTATCTTGAGAGCGGATAGAAAGGGGATTTTTCATGTGCCAGATTTCACTTTCCTTTCTGAAACAATTCTTGTAGTAAACAGAGGTTTTCTGATCTTGCTAAGATCCAGAAGATGGGAATTCCTTTACACATTTTAAGCAAAACTATTGTCTTGTAGAGTTTCAGTCTATTGATGGTGCAAATGTTTTTTAAACGTGGAAGCTCTCCTGTGCCCCCTCCCTCCCTCCAAAGGCCAGGACAGGAAGAGGCACTGCCACCTATAGGCAACCAACTCTGTTCCAGTCTCAGACCACCCCAGTGATGAGACCACCGTCTGTCCTGTGGCTGCCATCCCCTGGCAAACGGGGTGGGTAAGAGGAAAGGCTTGCTGAGCGTGGGAGGCCTGGGGCGGAGGGGAAGAGGCAAGGAAGGGCCAGGAAGCAAGCAGAGTGTGACTTTTAGGAGGAGAATTATTTTGAACTACATCTTGTGTGCTGACAGCATAATGATCATTATTAGGACCTCAGATGCAACACGAAGCCCGCCCTGAAGTTAAATTTTCCCTTTCCGATAAGCGTGGCCTGTCAACCCAGCCTAAGATGGCTCAATGCAACCTCCTCCACGGTAGGGGGTTGAAATGCTCCAGCTGCTCCCTCAGTTGCCTTTCATTAAGGACTTTGCCTTATTGGTAAACAGGGGCACCTGTTTGCCTTAGCCTTATCAAATCAACCTGACAACTACTTTGTGCAAGAACCAGAGTTGTATTTGCATTTTTCTACCCACATTTAGTTTTGGGGGGTGCTATTTCATGGAGGGGCAGACCTGTGGCCTGAATGATGCTCAGACAGATTTTGATTGGCTTTCACAGTGTTTTTAAAATTGGTTTTCACATCAAAATCCTGTTTGCCAGCTTCTCTTGAAAAAATCAGAAAACTTGGCCGCACTGGGCCACATTCCCCTGGGCCAAGTGGCCAGATAGTGGCTCCCTTTGCACAGAGTTTGCTCTCCAGTCTGCCATAACCCCACCACTCCCCATCATCCTCCTTCCACACCCTAAGAAAGGGTACAAGTTAAAAGGCAGATATGGAGAAACGAGTTTCAGTCTTGGCCCACCCCTTACCTCCTAGGGCCCCTTGAACAGGTGTCTACATCTCTCTGAAGCCTGTTTTTAATCCCTAGGAAGAAGAGAATAATGAGATAATGCATGCAGAGCACTGGCCAGAAGCCTTGCCTTAGAGGAAGCACTCACTGAGAATTTGCCCTGTATGTTTATTGGTGATTATGACTAATTCCTGTCAATGACGCAGGGCAGACCCAACACTGTATACAAATGGACACACCTACTGAAATGTAAGTTTGATATAAGCAAGGATTTTGAAAATCTGTTTTGCTTATTCCTACATCTCTAGAGCTTAGTACAGTCCCTGGCACATGGTTGGCGGTTGGCACTTAGTAAATGTGCTGACTGAATATGTGGATTTAATGTTTCCCTGAGTTCTTATTCTTCATATGTCATGTGCTAAATCATCATTAGTCCATTGTATAAATATAAATGCAAATGGACATATGGGCTGAGTATTTCAAATTTATATGTGCTGATTTTTTTTCTTATTTTCAAAATATCAAAAAGTAGGGAGACTCTTAAGAGTTGATGGGAACTTCATACTCAGTTGAGTCACAGCCTAGGAGAAAAATGTGTTTTCCTCCAGGGCCGGGTTTCTAAGATCATTATCCGAATGCCAGGCCACTTCAGGAATCAGTGCTTCAAAAAGTCACAATTAAAATTGCACGGCTTTATGTGATGCCTCTTGAGAACTCAAGGTGCTGTACAAACACATTTAAAGCATGAAGTGCTCCCTGAAGCACTTTCTTCTGAAGTAATACTTCCAGAGAGGAGAGTGCACTTAGGTAAAACCAATGGTGGGTTCTATGCCATGATCTCAGCAAGACAACCTCTGAGTGCTGGAGTTTGCACCCCAGTGGATGCAACTTTCCTGGAAATACGGAAGGTGAGTTGGCCCCCAAGTGGATTCAAAGCTATCCTACTGGAATAATATTGGAATATTATGTTACATGTGCCTACAGGACTCTTCAATAAGCTTGTGGTTTTGGTATCGGTGGCCTGTAGGGGTCAGCTGTGTTTTTTGTTTGCTAGGCATCCGTTCTTCCTAGTGCTGGTAACTAAGCTTCTATTTTCCTGGGGAAGCTGTTCCTTCCAAATTTTAAACTGTGGGGTTTGGGGGCCTAACCTTACTCCCAGGCTCCAGAGGACAGCATGGAACTAGCCAAGATGTCACATCCCCTGGCTGCAACCACACATTCAGAGAAAAGCAAGTTACCCAAAGCCGATGCAAACAGACTCCAGTCTGGAGCTTTTCTTAGTACTGTTGGGAAAGAGAAAGCCTTTTGTCTGCTGGGAACTTTTTGCTACGAGAATGTAATTCTGACACTCTCAGAGGGACTGCCTGAGAATGCAGAGAAAAGAGAGCTGAGAGAGCAAGAGAGGAGACTCCTGGTGATACTGTTTGAGTGCCTGGATCCAGCTATGCCTGAAGTTCAGATTTGCCTCTGGACTCCTGGTTTCAAGAGCCAATAAATTCTCTCTTCCTCTTTCTTAAACTGATTTGAACAGCATTTTAGTCACTTGCAATGGAGATGGAGACACTCCTGACTAGCAAATTGGAATTCGAAAATGTAAATCAGAAAAAGAGGCATAAAACTGTGAGACTCATTGCTCAGGTGAAACCCAAAACCTTGAACCATGACCAGAAGCAAACTCATGCCTCTTTCTCCTTCACATGAACCTCAAATTCCATTAGAACCAGGCAGAGCAGTGAGCTAGTACACAGTAGAAGTGAAATTTTTTTCTCCTTTCTTTAATACCCTCACACAAAAAAAGAATCTGGTCCTTCTTTTCTGGGTTTTGTGCATGTGCTGGCCACATTCACTGGCTTTCCTTTCACATGTGTTCATTTAACTGCTTCCATGGGGGGAAGACATTGAAATAAGCCAGAGGCCAAGTCTTAGTGGATTTCTCCAGTGCTTTAAAACTCTGTTCTTAGGGGAATTCCACAGTGTTTGCCATTGAGCCTGAGAGCTCCAGAAAGTCATTGTTTGACTTGTGCAGCATGTAGAGATGTTCATTTAACAGGGTTACTGAGTGCCTCTGCCTGCCAGGCTCTGACCGCCACACACGTGTGAGCAAGGGGGCGCAGTCTTTCTCTTTTTCAGGAGGGGTGGTTTCTAGTCCTTGGTCAGCCCTTCCTTACCCTTTGGGGCCGCACCTTTGCCCCTACTCTCCCCTCTGACCAGGTTGCATTCTGCTGCTAAATGATTCTTTACAAAACACTGCATCCCATTCCCATTTCCCATTCTGAGGAGCTTCAGTGGTTTCCTATACTTTTTGTATTAAATCTATACTCTTCTCGGGCCTTAATAAAACTAACACTAATAATAAAGAAAAGTGAATAGTTTGGAGCACTTACTATGTGCCAAGCACCACATTTAGGTTTCATATGCATTATCTTAGTTAATCCTCAAAATAACACTATAGCTACACTGGGGGTGGGGATGAGGGTGGGAAATAAAAACACTGTAAAGTAGATAACAATGTTATCCCTATTTTTTTCCAGATAAGGAAGCTAACGCACAGAGAAGTTAAATAACTTACTCAAGGTCATGTGGCCAATAAATGATGGAGTTCGACCCTGTCACTCTGGCTCCAGACCCCATGTTCCTATCAGAAGATTTTGCTGTCTCAAAAGCTCCTCTACAATCTGCTGTGTCTCTACCTTATTTCTCACAACTGTCCAATTTCCACAGTCCACTTAGGCTGATCTTATGGCTATGCCCACCATTCTCTAGTGTTATTGCCTTTGCTTATTTGTTCAATCATTCATTCATTCATTCATTTATTCATTCAGCAAATATTTACTGAGCCCCTGCCCCAGGTGCTCATGTCGTCCAGATGATATAACCAAGAATGCTCTCTTCTCTCACCACTTCTCCAAATCCCCCAAATTTCAGGCTTTGTTCCAGACCCTTTCTTTTATACATCCCACTTCAGCCTATGCAGCTGGCATGGCATCCCTCTCCATGAATGCTGAGGGCAGAGAAGGGCATGACATAGTTTAGCACTCAATTTCACAGAGGCTTTGTGAGCTCTCATGCTGTCTCACTGTCCTATCAGGAGTGTGATGTCTGGAGGACCGAGTCAGAGAACTTGCTCCTTTCATATCCATCACAGTGTGGAGTGTACATTAGGCATCCAAGAAACATTCTTTCACCCAATTGGTGAGTGAACAAATGGGGTCCAATGAAAATACAACGATTTTTAAAAAAATTAATTTATTTATATTTTTGGCTGCATTGGGTCTTCATTGCTGCGCTCAGGCTTTCTCTAGTTGCGGTGAGCTGGGGCTCCTCTTCGTTGCAGTGCGCGGGCTTCTCCTTGAAGTGGCTTCTCTTGTGGAGCATGGGCTCTAGGCGCGCGGGCTTCAGTAGTGTGGCACTTGGGCTCAGTAGTTGTGGCTCGCGGGATTAGCTGCTCTGCGGCATGTGGGATCTTCCTGGACCAGGGCTTGAACCCATGTTCCCTGCATTGGCAGGCAGATTCTTAACCACTGTGCCACCAGGGAAGCCCTACAATGATTTTTTAAATGGCCTTCTGAAAAACTGTGAATCTGGGTTCTTCCTTTGACCTAGAATTCACCTCAAGTTGATGACAGTCTCCTGAGGTAGGTATTATACCCATTTTACAGATAAAACTGAGGCTCAAGGAAGGTGGGTAACTTGCCTGATTTCACAAAATGAACAAACCTCAGAGCACAAATTCCCAACCCCTGCATCATGCTGCCTCCACAATCCTTGGATGGTTCTCCTGAGTTCACAAATGTTGAAAATCCATTGCAGTTCCAGTGGCTAATGGACTTTCACAAAAAATATGCTTTGTCAGGATCTTCCACACAGATATTTTTCTTTATTTCTGGGAATGGAAACTTGTGAAGAAACTCCAGTGACTTCTACATCTGGCTGGCTGCTTACTCCTGGGACTTGAGGTCAAATCCTAGAAAAGAGTCATGTGGGATGTGCTCCCTGGCCATGTCTCTGGTTCTTGGATGCTGCCAAGTAACATTCCTTGAGTTTGTACTCATATGATAGCGCTCCTTCCTCAAGGGGGTGGTGGGGATGGGGGTGGGGAACATTCTATTTTTCCTTTGGTGGTTATGCCCTGTCACACCCAAGCAGCTCAGTAAAAGGGGAGTGGCCAAGGACCTTACTGAAAACACCGTTCTTTCATCTCTTCTCCCCCAGCATGACCCCATATGTCCCAGCTGCCCTCTCCAGCCTCGCTCCCTTGCCAGGGCAGTTATCTCCGCCTTCGCCCTCACCCTCACCTTGCCCTGCCCACATTAGAGCCTCAGAGGCCCTGTGCTTTCCCCTCGGGCCTCCATCAGGTTCTTCTCACCTGCTCCTCCTCTGCAGTCCTCACTTTTGCAGCCTCTCAGCCTCCCTTCCCTGAATGCTGTTAGTACACGTTTCCTTTCAGCAGCCTCTCCCCAAACCACTGCTCCTTCTCCTTTCTCTAGACCCCTTCTCCAGTCTCTCTGCTCCTAGCACTTCTCCCCTCCACTGCCTCCCTCAAACCTCATTCTAGCCCAACTCTTCCCCAACCTGTCCCTAACCTGCCGTTGGAGTTCCCCTCCTCAGATCTGCCACCCCAGGTGTGACTGCCCCTGCCCTGCTCCCACCATCTTCCTGCCTCCTAATCTCTGCCCTTTGGGACCTGGGCTCATGTTTTAAATCTCTTCTCTCCTATTAGTACAACTCTGACTGGAGTCATGAATCTACTTTATCTTTCACAACTGTCTTTTATTCCTGTTTGTATGCTAGTTTCTTTCTTTTTTTTTTTTAAAGATTTTTTTTTTGATGTGGACCATTTTTAAAGTCTTTATTGAATTTGTTACAATATTGCTTCTGTTTTATGTTTTGTTTTTTTGGCCATGCGGGCTGTGGGATCATTGCTCCCCGACCGGGGCTCAAACCCGCATCCCCTGCATTGGAAGGCGAAGTCTCAACCACTGGACTGCCAGAGAAGTCCCGCTAGTTTCTTTTTTAAATAAATGTATAAAAATAAAGAAGTGTCACTTAAAATGAAACTATTAAGTAAACAGTACAGGTGGTACTTGGATATGAGGTGCACCACCGATAAACTCCAGATCTTCAAGGATCATGCCTCAAGCAGCCTGGCATTGCTCATTGCCAGGCACCAAAATGTGCTCACTAGAAGTTATTTATAAAATAACTTTTTGGTTTAAAATCCCACAGCCTGAGAGGGAAGGACGACATACATGAAACCTCCATAGTGGTGCAGGGACTAGAAGAGTAAAACTTAAATGGAACTCAGAAAGTGACGGGATGAAATAAGCAGTGGCTTTCAAACCAGGACCTCCATGGAGTGTTAGATTTTCATTTTGAAGCTGATGGTCTATGTCTAGCAAATGGAAAGTCATAGAGGTGCAGGCATATGATTATAGTGAGCAAGGGGAGGAAATTGAAGAGAAAATCGATATCTAATCTGCAAAACAAAAAAGCTTTTCAAGTAGGACTTGCAGGCTTGTTCTAGGCTTTGCTCTGGGAGTGTTTTAGTGCTTTCTCTTTCTGTTGGAATAGAAGGAGGCCTTCAGGACAGGAGGTCTGGGTCTGGGCTACAGCCCGTCTCCTCCCCTCTCCTGAATGAATGAAGTCTTATTACTTTCTCCAGCAAAGGCTGCACTACTTGTTGAGAGGCTTATGGGGAAAGTTGCCAGAGAGCAATCCAGTTATCAGCCTCAGCCCCAGTCCTCTCAGGTACAGTTCGTGGAGCAAACCCTCGAACCTAGTTGGGTCTAGACCCAGAAAACACGGAGAGGAGCAGCCCACAAGCGAACCCTGCGTGCCACGCACTGCACAGGCGGCACTTGCACTGGCGGCGAGAGGATAACGTCTGGAGTCTCGGAGCACTGATCGAACTTGAGGGGAGTGCCTGTTGGAGTCTCAGGTATCCATCCCAACTCGGAGGCCTGAGCAGCCAGGCCAGAGACGGACCTCGAGTCTCCGCGTCGCCAACAGCCCGGCAGCGCTCCAGGAAGCGCTTCCAGGCCCAGCTGCAGGGGACTGGTCTCTTGTTGTGACACCGCCCACCGCCTCGCCCCGCCCCGCCCCTTGCGGGTTGCCAAGGTGATCAGGTGACTCTGAGCTCGCGGCGCTCGGGCCGGTTGTGACGTCAGACGCGCCCAGGCTCCTCACTCGCTCCTTGGCAGGTGCGGCGCGACTTGTGCGGTCTCGTCTGATCCCAGCGGGTCCGGGCCGAACCAGTGCCTAGCAGGTTCGAAGAGAAGAGAGGTAAGGTGCGGCGGAGCCGGACCCGGCCAAGCTGGGACCAGGGAGGGCGTGAGGCGCGGGCAGGGCCCTTCTGGGGTTTTGCGCACCCCCGAGCTCCCCAGAGGACGCCGGAAGAGCGAAGTGCCCTGGGGCGGGATGGGCCGGCTCCGGCCGAGGAGCGCGCACGGGCTGGGAGAGAGGCCGGGAGCTGGGGAGCGGTTGCAGCCGGCCCGATGCCCACCCCGGCTCATCGCGGCTGCTCCTCCGGGTCCCGTCGCAGCGCCGCTGGCGGAGACTGGGAAGAGCCAGCGCCGCCCGCCGGCCTCTGGGCAGTGGACTAAGAGGCTCCGCGTTGCGAGGAGTCGGTTGAGAGCTGGGCTCGCCACACCCGGTCTCGGGGGACGTCTGCGGGAGGCTTCTGCATCTCTTCGCCTTGCGCTGCGATTTCTAGGGCGCTGCCGGAGATCCACTCTGTGCTCTGAGCCGGGCCTGCTGGGGGCGGGAGAGCGCTCGGGAACCCCGCGGGTGGGAGCAGGGGCCGGGGGTGTTCAGGAAAGGTGTTGCGGGGGGAAAGGAATCCTGACTGTTGAGAACGGTGTATAGGGATCTGAATAGACCTGTGGGAGGAAGTGAAATCTGAGCGGAGCCCTGAGGGGGGCGGCTAATCTTCGGCAGCTGTGGGCGTTGGACGAGTAGAGGGAGGGAAAGGGGACCTCTGGAGAAGGAGACCTTGAGCCTTGCGCTGGAGGTAAGGGAAAGACGATTCGGTGACTTACTGGACCGAGTGCTAGGGCGGTTTTGGGGGCGGAGGGTAAGTTTGGAGATTTAGGGCCGGTTGGGAAGAACTCTTTGAGCGCTCAGCTGAGGGTTTGTGTACCGTGGGGAGCCACTGAAGCGTCGGCTGGGTTGGGGTAGGGGAACACTGGGATGGGGAGACACCGAGGAGGCTGTTGTAACAGCTTGGAAAAGAGGTGACAACGCCTGGAACTCTGGTCCGTTGGGATTCTGTGAACCCTGCTTCTGAAATTTTTGTAGCAGACAAGGATGTGGGGAGCAGGCAGCCAGGTGCCAATTACCCCGGCCATTGTTAGCAGATTTAAAAAAAATTCCTTCTCTTGCGGGAAAGGAAGCACGCAGCTGCGGCTCATTTTCTCTTCTCATTTGGCTGGGTGAGTTAATGACTCTCTGAGGGCTTTGCTTCCCTTGATATGCACTGAGGTTGTATTGTATACAGCACTTACCCTTTAGAAATTTCAGAGTGTTCTACAAACACCTCTTATCCCCAGGGTGAAACCCAACCCTGAGCGAGTGGTAGGAGATTTAATGGCAGGGAAGTTATTGAAGGGTAATCAGTGCCCCAAACATGAATGGGGGCATTGGGGAAGCTGAGAGGACCCCCCTGCTCTTCGTTAATTGTAGAACAGAGTTCCCCTTTCCTACCTGCTACCCTCAGTTTGTGGGCTTCTTAGGTAAGGCTGCTTAAGTGTTAATTGGCCATTTTGTCTTAAATTCTTGAGAAATAGGAAGAAGATATTTTGATTTTTGAAGAGGAATGATTTGGTGATATATGGGTTTTTTTCCAGCTCTGAAATTTACTGATCCTGTGACCAAAAAAAGCACAGTTGTCCTTTTTAGATTGAACCTTTCACAAACTTCTGTTTTCTGGGAGGAAGTGAAATAGCTGAAACTTCTCACCAATTTGTTTTGTATTTGTTTGACTCCAGAAAACAGAATTGGACTCCAGGAATCCTGTACAGTAAAAGGCAGTTGAGGGAATTGCTGAGAACTTGGCGAGGTGGCTGCAGCTGGTTTGTGCATTAAACGGAGAAACCAGTACAGCACTCAAGGGAGGACAAATCCAGAGTGCTGGCAGCTGGGGAGAGCGAGCTTCCCAGTCAGATCAGCAACATCATTGTCTGTAAAAGATGTCTTAAGACAGGTCATTTGAGCATTGAGCAAGTGTGTTTACCACATATTTCTACTTACCCAAAGAGTTTTTCCTTCCGTGTACCTATTCATTGGCTGGGCTTGTTATGATAGAGTTTTTTACGGGGCTCTCCAGGAGCCCCATAATATTAAGAATCGCTGGAAATTAGATTTCTGGGCCACATTTTTAAAAAACTGTTAACCATTTTCTAAATGGTCTTTGGAATTATTTGGAACAGCCAACTAATCATGCTTCCTTTGGAAACAGTCCGCTCCCCCTCCCCCAGACACTGTAACTATGTGCTGTCAGGGCAGTTAAGTAGGCCGAGAGTTTTGGGAAATTTTCTGCTTTCATTCACCCCGGCCGCCCCCACAAATGTTGCCATTGGTAGAGAATTTAAGACTTCAATGTTAGGAAAAAAAGATAGTGTTTCCCTCAACACAAGCGATGATAAACACCAGACCTGGCTGTTCTGTTGAAGAACAGAAATACCCTTCCTTAAGGGGAACTGGGCCCAGGTGAGAGGCAGGGTTAGGGTATGAGCCAGAGACCCTCACGGAGCGTTCTAGGCCTGCACCTTTGTTACCCAAGGGCAGGCCCTCCTTTCTTGGCTGGAAACAGTCCTCAACCTTGAAATGGGGTAATGGGCAGTGCCCCCTTCACAGAGGTTCTTTTTTTTTTTCTTTTCTTTTAAAAAGATTTTATTAAAGGTCTTTGTAGAGCAACATCCAGACTCCAGATCCAGCGGCCAAGGAGACCCTATTATGCTGTGGGTACCGGCTGGGGCACGGCAGGTGGCTCTGGCTTCCCACCCTTCTGCTCGGAGATGGGGGTGGTGGGCAGAATTTCATCTTTGGGTTCCACAATGCTCACGTGATCAGGCAGGGGCTTCTTAGGGCCGGTCTTACCAGGTGGGTCCCAAGGCAGCATGATCTTTACCTTGATGCCCAATACACCCTGTCTGAGCAGCATGTGGCGCATGGTGGTATCAACATAGTAGTTAACAAGGTCCCCACTGTGGATCATTAGGCCATCCACAAACTTCATGGATTTAGCCCTCTGTCCTCGGAGTTTCCCAGGCACCATGACCTCGCAGCCTTCGGCCCCACTCTCCATGATAAACCGCAGCACACCATAGCAGGTCCTCTGCACAGCAAGGCCTCCTAGGGGTTTGTAATGCAGAGACTCTGCCTGGGCAATGGCGCACAGACTGCTTATGGCCAACTTTTCAGCATAAAGCTCTACACTGCCCTCAGGGAAGCCAAATCTCTTCTGAAGCACAGCAGTCAATTCCTGGATCCGTCGGCCCTTCCTCACCAAGAACATTCTGTGTCCTGGTGGCCAAGATAATGATTTCTGTCCTGGTTGGTGTAACTCGGACCTCAACTCCAGAGTACCCATCTTCAGCCAGCTCCCGAGTGAGAAACTCGTTCAGTTCAGCTTTGAATGTGCCGTCAGTGACAAACTTCCTCTTGGAAATCTGCACGGCCATCTTGCCGCCGCGCCCCGCCGAAAGGAAAGGCTTCACCAAGGTTTTTTTTGTTTTGTTTATTCATAAATTTATTTATTTATTTATTTTTGGCTCTGTTGGGTCTTCATTGCTGCGCGTGGGCTTCCTCTAGTTGTGGAGAGCGGGGCGGGGTGGGGGGGTTACTCTTAGTTGTGGTGTGCGGGCTTCTCACTGTAGTGGCTTGTCTTGTTGCGGAGCATGGGCTTTAGGCGCGTGGGCTTCAGTAGTTGTGGCTTGCGGGCTCTAGAGCACAGGCTCAGTAGTTGTGGCGCGTGGGCTTAGTTGCTCCGCGGCATGTGGGATTTTCCCGGCCCAGGGCTCGAACCCGTGTCCCCTACATTGGCAGGCAGATTCTTAACCACTGCACCACCAGGCAAGTCCTTCACAGAGGTTCTGAAGGAATATTAATGGGAGGCTTTTATGAAATTTGAGCTCTTCCAAAGCAGAATATTTTAATTTTTGGATGATTGGTATTTCTTTGAGATGCAGTGAAATAAAAAAAGAGGTGGACATTCTAAATTTTTTTTGTAAAAGCCTCATTCAGCACCCTAAGGCTTTTTTGTTTTAGTTTCCGGGTGTATTTGGGCTTGGTTACCAATAAGCCAATAATCAGATCTGGAGGCCTGAGGGTAAGTGCATGTTTGCATTTCATATGTAAATAAGTTCAGACTGTTTCACACTTTATCCAGCTGGTTTAGAGTGCCTGGAGTAAACCTTGCAGCTTCTTGGGCTTTGGACCCAACATCCTTTCAACCCAACATGCTTTCAACCCTAAAGGAGTTATTTACTAAGCACTTCAGAGACTGAAGTGGGCAATAATGCTCACTAAATTGAATGAGTGAAATAGTCATCTTTTAAAATTCCATTCTCCTGAGTCACTCTGCCAGTCCTCCATCAGATAGAGATTCAAGTGCTTGCTGACGTGCCCAGGGAACTACAGAACTACAACATCCACTCTCGGACTTGTGACATTTGTTGTCTAGGCATAGTTCTCACAGGGAAGTTCTGACAGGAGAGGCTTCCTGTTTTTCTCAGGCTGAATTGAGTGCTGTGTTCTAGGCCTCCAAGCTCCTCATGCTTGACCAGCCCTACTAATTGGCTTGGCTGTAAAATGGGAGTCAGCAATTAAAACACAGCAGTTTAGAAGCAAGGGGATTGGGCATGAGTTGACCCTCCAGGCTCTGGCCAAAAAGGTTCACACCATTTGGGGCACTATATACAAAGGACTCTTCAAAAGGCAGTGAGCTTAGAATGACTTCTTTTGTAGTTTTTAGGAGACATATGTGGAATATTAGTACTGATTTAGGCCTCAAAACCAGAGCTAGGAAACTGGATGGGCCCTCACTTCTAAAGCAAGGGAGGGAGTTCCCTGGTGGCGCAGTGGTTAAGAATCTGCCTGCCGATGCAGGGGACATGGGTTCGATCCCTGGGCCGGGAAGATCCCACATGCTGCGGAACAACTAAGCCCATGCACCACAACTACTGAGCCCGCGCGCCTAGTCCTGTGCTCTGCAACAAGAGAAGCCACCACAATGAGAGGTCTGCACACCACAATGAAGAGAAGACCCCCAGTCGCTGTAACTAGAGAAAGCCTGCACGCAGCAATGAAGACCCAACGCAGCCAAAAAAAAAAAAAAAAAAAAAGCAAGGGAGATAAATGGTTTGAATCCAGTGTCTGTGGGTAGCAAGTCTGCTTTCAGGCTTTGCCAAAAACAAAGGATGGTTTATATTTTTCTGAACCTTTTGATTAAAGGCATACCTCATTTTATTGTACTTTGATCTATTGGGCCTTGCAGATACTGCGATTTTTACAGATAGAAGGTTTGTGGCAACCTTGTGTCTATCGGCGTCATTTTTCCAACAGCATTTGTTCACTTTGTTTCTCTGTGTCACATTTTGGTAATTCTTGCAATACTTCAAACCTCCACCAGCAAAAAAGATTACAACTCGCTGAAGGCTCAGAAGTTTGTTAGCATTTTTCAGTGATAAAGTATTTTTTTTAATATTTATTTTATTTATTTATTTGGCTGCACCAGTTCTTAGCTACAGCATGCATGTGGGATCTAGTTCCCTGACCAGGGATCCAACCTGCGCCCCCTGCGTTGGGAGCATGGAGTCTTAACCACTGGACCACCAGGGAAGTCCCACAGCGGTGAAGTATTTTAAAATTACGGTGTGTACATTATTTTTT
This sequence comes from Eubalaena glacialis, assembly GCF_028564815.1. NCBI lineage: Eukaryota > Metazoa > Chordata > Mammalia > Artiodactyla > Balaenidae > Eubalaena > Eubalaena glacialis. The sequence continues at coordinate 117,902,914 of NC_083719.1, forward strand.
TAGACAATAGACTACGGTATAGTGAAAACATAACTTTCATCTGCACTGAGAAACCAAAAAATTTGTGTGACTCTCTTTATCGTGATATTCAGTTTATTGTGGTGATGCGTGTGAATGATTTAAGGGAGTCTTGGTAATCATGGTGAGAGGAGGGTTTTTTTTTTTTTTTTTTGGATGCGTTGGGTCTTCGTTGCTGTGCGTGGGCTTTCTCTAGTTGCGGTGAGTGGGGGCTACTCCTCGTTGCGGTGCGTGGGCTTCTCGCTGTGGTGGCTTTCTCTTGTTGCGGAGCACGGGCTTTAGGCGTGCGGGCTTCAGTAGTTGCAGCACGCAGGCTCAGTAGTTGTGGCTTGCGGGCTCTAGAGTGCAGGCTCAGTAGTTGTGGCACACAGGCTTCCTGGACCAGGGCTCGAACCCATGTCCCCTGCATTGGCAGGCGGATTCTTAACCACTGCGCCACCAGGGAAGCCCCAAGAGGAGGGTTTGATCTACCTGAATTTACTCACTGGAGAGTAATGCCTTATTCACAGATGCCTTTCATCAGTTCTCTGATTTGTGTTAAAGAGTCATTAGTTAGTCTCAAGAGAATTGGCCCAGAAAATAAATCACGACTGAAATCTATCTGGCCTCGTGGCCAGTGTTCAAAGAAAGGTAGGGGTGGGGAACAATTGAATTGCAAAGGTATTTGGGAAGAGGATGACCTGGGAAGTGGTGCTAGACTTCTGCTCTCAGTACTTCACTGGTCAGCTTTCAGTATTGGGACCTTGGGCAGGATCGTTTGGGGACAGTATGTGTGAAGAGGGGGACTTCTGTAGGAACGTGCCTATCTCATGAATCCTTGTCTTTAAGCCTATACTTACTGCTTTCCTGCTGCCCGCTAGCTTCCCAGAGACCCCAGACCCTGTGTCCCCCCTTCCCCCACCCCCAGCCTTTCTTCGGCAACACCCTCTCAAAAGGCTGGTGTGATTCGTCAATCTCTGATCCAATTTCTGCGTCCTCTGGTTCTGCTAACTTTGCTGAACTAAATCTTGGTAATATTCGGTGTGTGATGGTGGCAGAACTCCAGCGAGGGGTAGTTGCATTCTAAGGGCTTGGAGGTGGATACTTTATCTGTTTCTCACACTTAATTTGTGTTCCACCTGCATGATTTTTGTCTTATCTCTTTGCCATCAGTACTATTATTTAACATTTTTCTTTAAATTATGCCATTTTAAAAAAACTCTAAAAGTTATTTGAAAGGGAAACTATGATTGGCTTAAATTGGAAACCACTATCACCTGCCACAAATAGAAAGCAAATATTAAAAAGCATAACTATTAAAATTAAGTTGTCTGTCCACATTCCCCAAATTGTTCCACATACTCCAGTTGGAAAAATACTGCCTTCATCCAAAGATATGACTCACTCTGTTAATTTTTTCAGGTGGCAGTAAACAGGTGGTAGGAATGGTTTGGGGGTAGGCAGGCCTTCAGAGAGGACTCCTTGAATCCCATCTCCTGAAACTCTGCATGGCTATATGACACCAGGAAGACAGCAGAGTGAAAAATCTAGGAACTAAAAAGAAATACATGCAGTCAGTTGAAACCACTGGTGTTTTGATATGAGGTTTGCCAAAAGGAGGCCCAAATGGTGGTGAGCCTGTATACTACATTAAATTCTAGGCCCTCCACCAGGGATGTGACTTTATTGATGCTGTGTTCTGTTGTTCTTTCTGTGCAGGTGTGCTCTTGGAAAACTCAGGTTTTTGTTCAGGGTGGATGCAGTTTGTTTTCTTGTTTTTGTTTTTAATTCATCAATACTCCATACTACTTTGGGCCCCTTGTCTTCCATATATACAGTTGCCTTTGGTGGATGTTACTAATGACAGAACTCTGAAGTTATCATCTAGCATGTTTTTTTCTAACCTTTTTGTCCATAATGCCTATTCCTTTAAAAAATTCTATGAAAATGAAAGGGGGGGCAGTGAGCTGCCCTGGGATGTCTGGTCCTTAGGGTGCTCACATGGCAGGTGTGACTGGTACTTGCTGGTGTTCAGTGAAATTCACTCTTGTCCTTTAAAGCCGCCCTGCGGCACTGACTGAGCTGCCGCTCCCGCGCAGGGTCAGGAGAGCGCACTTTAATGGTGGAGCAAAGCCAGGGCTGGTCTGGTAGCCGGCAGGAACCAGGGGTGCTTAGTTAAATTGCCAGCACATGAAGCTGTAGGGGCCTTTTTCTAAGCCGTCAAGATTTCAATTTTCCCACAAAGCCTAGTCTAATGCTCTGGGAGGGGGCAGGCAGAGCCTGTCTTTCAGGGGCTGTGCTGGTGAGGGACCTGGCCTGGGAAGTGGCCTTGTCAGGCTTGTTGGGAGGGATAGACTGTCCCTTTCTAGTGTGTCCTGTCAAGTTGGCAGGGGGCAGAGTTCCTCCCTTTTCTCTCTCTCCCTGCTCTAACCTATTCTTTAATCTCCTCAACTCACTTTCTCTGTTAACAGCTTTCTTCCCTTTTTCTTTCCCTTCTGTTCACTGCTGCTTTTGCTTCCTACCCTCCCTCTTGCTGGGCTCATTTTCCCTCCATTGTCACTTTGAGGGCTGGCTGTTTGAAGTTCCAGAGTTACAATGCTCTCCTGTACATCCCATGACTAGATGTAATTCAGAGGTCCCCAGCCTTTTTTTCTGAGCAGGAGCCAGCCTTCACTTCCCCATGGCTTTAAGATAGCAGCATCAGTGGGGTGCTGACTGGAGTTCCCGAGCTGAGGGGTGGGATGCAGCTGGTGGTTGGAGTTCCCAAGGGGGGAGTGGGCAGTGGGGGGGGTGGGCTTGCTGGCATTATGGGAGCTGTCAGACAAGGGGCTGAGTGAGGTCCACCTTTGGGGAGTCCTTCCAGAAGCTGAAGGCAGAAGGCTGTCCTACATTCAGGTAGTCCTCTGGCTTCTGCAGAGGATCATCCATGACTAATAAAGGCTGGAGAAGGGGCCCTTGGTGAGGTTGGCCTGGAACCCATGGGACTATTCACAGCTGTGGATCCTGCCCTGGAGCTGGAACAAAACATGTTCTCAGTGGTAGCTGGATGGTTGTTGGAAGCATCTAGAAGTGTGGCTTTCCTGCTGAACGAGTTAAGAAATAGGTTATTTTCTCCTAAAAGCCATGGGGCAGACATTACCCAAAGATAACTTTCATTTTTTACAGTGTGTAGTCATCTCTCAGTAGTTCCAGGACCCCCTCGTACCAAAATAATGAGGATGCTCAAGTCCCTTAGATAAAATGGCATAGTATTTGCATATAACCTACGCACATCCTCTGAATACTTTAAATCATCTCTAGATTACTTATTATTATTTTTTATAAATTTATTTATTTTATTTATTTTTGGCTGTGTTGGGTCTTCATTGCTTCGTGCGGGCTTTCTCTAGTTGTGGAGAGCGGGGGCTACTCTTCGTTGTGGTGCATGGGCTTCTCATTGCTGTAGCTTCTCTTGTTGCGGAGCATGGGCTCTAGGTGCGTGGGCTTCAGTAGTTGTGGCACACGGGCTCAGTAGTTGTGGCTCACGAGCTCTAGAGCACAGGCTCAGTAGTTGTGGCACATGTAGATTACTTATAAAACCTAACACATTGTAAATGCTGTGTAAATGGTTGCCATTCAAGCTTTGCTTTTTGGAACTCTCTGGAATTTTTTTTCCAAATATTTTCGATTTGCTGTTGGTTGAATCCAAGGTTGTGGAACCCGCAGATACAGAGGGCCAACTGTGTAGAAAAGTGTGTATAACAAAAAAGTACAGTTTAATGAATAATTATATTCATTAATACAACTGTAATCTATTCAGGTCTAGAAATAGAACTTTATTTTTAAGCCCAAATTGGATAGTAGAATGCTCTGTGTTATAATTTGCTTTTTTCACTATGTTGGCACTTTTCCATTATCAGCACATGTAATTCTACCTCATTCTTCTTAAGGGTCAAATAGCAGTTCCATGGTTTGGAAATTCCATGGTTTATTTAATCATCCCCATATTGATGGACCTTTGGGATGTTACATATCATATATGTATGTGTATGTATTTTATATATAATATATGTTATATAGTTATTATAAGCAAATGTTATAATAAATATTTGTGTTTGTGGTATAAGATTGTGTATATAATTGGTTTTTTGGTGTACTGGCACTAGTATATACCTGTAGGATAAATTCCTAAAGGTGGAATTACTGGTTCAAGGAATAAGGTGTTTTTTATTATTTGAGGTTTCACTTAAAAATGAGTCTTTATTGAAGAATTTATAAGAAAATAGAATGGACCCACTGTAAAACAGAAAGGGTGTTTCCTCCAAACATTAGGGAGGAATAGGATACCGATGATACCTGGGCGGCTCAGGATAGGCTATCTTAGTTGTTGGTAGATATTTTCAGATAGCGATTTTTGTTGTTGTTTTGTATTTGCATTTCTCTCTCTTTTTTAAAAATTTTATTGAAGTATAGTTGATTTACAATGTTGTGTTAATTTCTGCTGTATAGCAAAGTGACTCAGTCATACATATATATTCTATTTCATATTCTTTTCCATTATGGTTTGTTGTAGGATATTGAATATAGTTCCCTGTGCTATACAATAGGACCTTGTTGTTCATCCATGGCATACATAAAAGTTTGCCTCTGCTAATCCCAAACTCCCAATCCTTCCCTCCCCCACTCCCCCTCGGCAACCACAAGTCTGTTTTCTATTTCTGTGAGTCTATGTTTCATAGATATGTTGATTTGTGTTGTATTTTAGATTCCACATATAAGTGATATCGTATGGTATTTGTCTTTCCCTTTCTTATTTACTTCGCTTGGGATGATAATCTCTAGGTCCATCCATGTTGCTACAAATGGAATTATTTCATTCTTTTTGATGGTTGAGTAAGTCAGGTAGCGATTTTTTTTTTAAAGGGCTGTTTAGTAAATGTTATAGATCTTATCCCCTAGAGAGCAATAGGCCAGGATCCAGGATCCAGCCAGAGGTTCTGTACAGAAAGCTTTATGCAACAGAATTTTAGCAGATGATGTGTTTTCCTCTGTCGAGGGGAACTTCTCTGGATTCCCTCAAACTCTCCAAGGCTGGAACATACTAAAATGTACATACCAAGTTTATTGTTGAAGGGAGATGAGATTGGCTATAGCCATATTTTCAAATAATGTTGAACTACTGTGGATTATTAGTGTGGGTATGACTTTTCAGTCTTTACTATTCATCTAATATATCAGGACAAATGGAGAATACTTACATTTTTGTGTTAGCTTAATGTTGGGGACAGTGGCTTAAAGCAATTACCTGAATGGCTTTAGCAAACCAAATAGTTTGTAGATTTTTTTAGTTTTGTGTGTAACTCAGTTATACAAGCAATATGTAGTTTTTATAGCCTTTGTGAGAAAGGAAAATAAGACAGTGAACCTCCTCATTACTCTAGGACAGGGCCTCCAGAGGTGGATGATCCACTATTATTTTTTGCCTCGTATGTGCATTTTGATGCCCTTGTTCAGTGAAGGGTCCCATTTCTGAGCTCTGTGTCAATGTGCATTCCACTGAGAGGCTATTCTAAAGCCACAAGCCAAAATGCTGATACAGAAGACCTGCTCTGGTTTATTCATTCGCTGATTATATGAGGACAGCTCTGGGCCTGGTTAACTCTCTGGCAAACAAAAGATCATGGATGAGGTAGGGGATGGCTAATAATATTTGGGAGGTTGACACCAGTATCAGTATTTAGACAATGATGAAGTAAAACAGCAGGCTGTCTCCTTCCAGCCTGTCCCCCAAAGAAAAGCAACTTAGGAAATGGTAACACAGCCAAATGTGTTAGAAATAGTGAGCAAGTCATTAAAACAAAGATCTTGTCCATGTTAGGATAACTGTCAACTATCAGAGTTCTCCTGGTATTGCTCTGTTATTGGGAACATCACTACCACCTTTTAGAAGTGAATCCCAGGACTTCCCTGGCCGTCCAGTTGTTAAGACTCCATGCTTTCACTGTGGAGGGTGCAGGTTCAATCCCTGGTCGGGGAACTAAGATCCTGCATGCCGTGCGGCCAAAAAAAAATCAGTAGAAGTGAATCCCTACTGTTACTATTCCCCAGGGCCCCACTGTAGAGCTGTACATGTCAGGAGTAGGTTCTTCCTAGGTGAAAGCCTGCAGTTGTGGAATGCCTGTTCTTGTGGCTTTGGCTTTGGGGTTCAGATTTGATGCCGTTGCTTCTTTTCTCGGCTCACCACAGGCTCACACTATGTGTGGACCCACTTCCCCTGTTGGTGGGGTCACTCGGGCTCTACTTGTACCTGAGTTTTATTAAACTTGCATGACTCTTTGAGGTGACCGCCCTCTGAACCAGCCAAAGTGTCTAGTCTGTATAGCCAAACCCCCCTCACCATACCCTTGAAATTTGGAGAACTTCCAGCATTTTCCATCTGATGCAATAACAGACAAATGGAAAAGATAATTTAATTTTAATTTTAATTTTATTAATTTATTTTAAAGGATTCCAATAGTTGATGTGGAAGCTACAACCTTTTTTCTAATTACTTTTTAAAATAAATTTATTTATTTATGGCTGTGTTGGGTCTTCCTTGCAGCGTGCAGGCTTTCTCTAGTTGTGGCGAGTAAGGGCTACTCTTTGTTGCGGTGGGCAGGCCTCTCATTGCGGTGGCTTCTCTTGTCACGGAGCACGGGCTCTAGGCGTGTGGGCTTCAGTAGTTGTGGCTTGCAGACTCTAGAGCACAGGCTCAGTAGTTGTGGCGCATGGGCTTAGTTGCTCCATGGCATGTGGGATCTTCCCAGACCAAGGATCGAACCTGTGTCTCCTGCATTGGCAGGTGGATTCTTATCCACTGTGCCACCAGGGAAGTCCCAATAATTTTATTTTTATTATCAGTGATACTGAAGGGGAAGAGGAAGGCAGCTAGAGTTCTTACTCTCATATCCTCAGTACTGGGCTTGTCATGTAGTAAGTACTTAATAATGTTGAATAAACAAATGATTAGGTCTGCCAATAGTATCTGACAAGCAAACGAATAAAATTACATGACTCCTATTAAAAAAGAGATAAAGGATAACTATAGAAAAAGAAGCTGCAGTGATCCTGAAAGTCTGCTCTTAGCAAGGCTGTTTGTGAGCGTTATCTCTGACCGGAGTGTGAAGGTTGAGTAATCCGCATTTCCCTTTCTGCCTAACTCTCAGTGTGATCATTGCTTCCCGTTAGAAGCCTTCTCTGACTTCCCTGACCTACTGTCTCTACTTTTTATAGAAGGAACAAATGACTGTGTGAATGGAATAAACAAACACATCAGTGCCAAAATTTAACAAAAACTGTAAACCTGAGATGATAGAGCAGCACAAAACCAGTAATTCTAAAGCTTTTTTTAGCCCAACAAACCATAACCAAAATTATGGGTATGAGAATCAAGAAAAACTGAGGGACCTAGAATATAAAATAATCTATTTACGAAGATCCTATTAAAAGGCCAGCTAATTAGGGAGTTCAGAAAAGACACAGAGGAGGTCTTTAGAGTAAAATCAGCCCTTTTCTTTTAAAACTTTACAATTTTATAAATTCCCAAGAAGGATATGTAAAGATGGAGGGATAAGCATGACTTCTGACTTTGAAGATAAGAATAGTTCCAAGGTAGGGAAGTCTGCATGTAACCAAGAGAATTTTTTTTTAAACCCCATGTTTGGTACTTAGCCAAGTGACTTCTCAGTTTGAAGCAGAGAAAAAACATTTAAAGAACTTAAGAAGCTGAAGTGTCTTGTGAAAAAAAGAATCATGGGACTTCCCTGGCAGTCCAGTGGTTAAGACTCTGCACGTCCACTGCAGGGGGCACGGGTTCGATCCCTGGTCGGGGAACTAAGATCCCACATGCCGCATGGCGTGCCCCCCCCCGAAAAAAAGAATCACAATTACAAAAATCACTGTAAAAAGCAGTGAAGAGCATATATAAAATAGTTTATCCACAAGGGAAAATTAATAATAGGAAGGGAAATTGGGGCACTAGAAGGGGACAGGAGGTCTACAGAGGCATTCTAGCCATTAAAAAAAAAAAAAGAGGTGGGTAACATGAAAATACCAAAAAGCACTAAGAAAACTTAATTTTTTTCTGACTATATAGGTTCCTTATTGAAATTTTCAAACATACAGAATAAATAACAATTGCCAATAATTCCAGCACCCAGGGAAAACCACTATAAATGTTTTTTCCTTCTAGCCAAATTTTGTCTGTCTACTGTTACTGTACACTTAAAGCATGAAAATCTTTTTTTTTTTTTTCTTTTTTTCCCATTTTAATCAAGGCTCCTCAGGACTGTCCCCTCAGCCCTTCCCAGGCTTGTCTGCCAAAGCATGGAAATCTTAATGTACAACTCCAAAACTGTTCCATGTAATCATGACTCAGCTGAAGATGTGGAACATCTCCATCATCCCAGAAGTCTCCTCTTGTGCCTCTTCCAGTCAATATCCATAGATTCATTTTGGCTGTTCTTGAACCTCATATAAATGGAATCTTACAGTGTGAAGTCTGTTGAGTCTGGCTTCTTTTGTTCATCATTGTCTTTGGGACTCATCCACGTTGCTGCATGTAGCAATTGTTCTTTCCTTACTGCTGGGCAGTGTCTATTGTATAACTATACCGTAATCTTTCTGTTCTGCTGTTGATGAACATTTGGATAGTTTCCGGTTTGGGGCTATAATAAATCAAGCTGCTTTGACCATTCCTTTTTTTTTTTTTTGGCCATACCGCGCTGCATGTGGGAATGTGGGATCTTAGTTCCCTGACCAGATATCGAACCCGCGCCCTCTGCACTGGAAGCACGGAGTCTTAACCGCTGGACCACCAGGGAAGTCACTGACTATTCTTACATATGTCTTTGGTGGACTTACGCACTCATTTTACTTCAGTATATATCTAAGAGTAGAGTTGCTGGGTCGTAAGATAAATATTTCCAAAGTCATGAATATATTATAAACTTTGTTCTAAAAGTGTGATTGTGTCCAGGGTATAGTGTGAATTATTCTTGGTTTATAAGGATGGAGATCAAGGTTCATTTTTTTATTTTCTCCCATTAGAATAGCCAGCACTATTTATTGGAAAGATTAATTTTTACTTTCTGAGTTGCAGTGGTGCCTTTCTATTAAATTAGGTGACTACTGTGTGGGTCTCTTGTAGAATTCTTCATTCTGTAACACTGATCCATTTATTAATATTTATTTTAAAGAAAATGGGATCATGCTTTTACATTTTTCTACACTTACTATTATATCATGCTTCAAATTAAGAATAATTGCAAAGGAACTATTATATAGATGTACCATAATTTATTCTTTTTTTTTGGACGTTTGGGTTGTTTTTTCTTTTTTCTGTTTTGTTTTGTTCTTTTATGTTGCAGGCTTTCCTCAAATGTCTTGATAATCCTTGTTCATTCATTTATTTATGAGGCAATAAAAAGCTGATTAGAAGTTCTGCGTGCATGGGCTTTTCTGTGGAGTGACTGGGTGAGTCACTGAAGTCTCCTCGAGTATTATTATCAATAATTTTTTCCCCTTAGGGCTGCTCAGTTTTTCCAGAGGAACATTCTCCACCCTACTGCCTGCAGGGTCAGTGCCACGCTACCAGTTGTCTTGTCATTTAAAAAATAACTTTGAAAACTATTATTCTTTCCTTCATCTCTACTTTGATGAGGTCTTTTATTGTGATCTTACCTCCATGGGCCACTTTCCGAAAGAATAGTTTCTGCTCTTCTCATTGTATGGCTGAATGACTGAAAATCCTATGACTCTGAGCATGTCTTGAGTGGGATCCTCAGATAAGAGTGTTCAGTGCAGCCTTTTTTTTTTTTAATTTTTGTTTTATATTGGAGTATAGTTGATTTACAATGTTGTGTTAGTTTCAGGTGTACAGCAAAGTGATTCAGTTGTACATATACATGTATCTATTTTTTTTCAGATTCTTTTCCCATTTAGGTTATTACAGAATATTGAGTAGAGTTCCCTGTGCTGTACAGTAGGCCCTTGCTGGTTATCTGTTTTAAATATAGAGTGTGTACACGTCAATCCCAAACTCCCAACTTATCTCCCCGCCCCCACGTTTCCCGTTTGGTAACCATAAGTTCTCTAAGTCTGTAAGTCTGTTTCTGTTTTGTAAATAAATTCATTTGTATCATTTTTTTTAGATTCCACGTATAAGCAGTATCATATGATATTTGTCTTTCTCTGTCTGACTTACTTCACTTAGTATGATAGTCTCCACGTTCATGTTGCTGCAAATGGCATTATTTCATTCTTTTTTATGGCTGAGTAATATGCCATTGTATATATGTACCACATCTTCTTTATCCATTCATCTGTTGTTGGACATTTAGGTTGCTTCCATGTCTTGGCTATTGTAAACAGTGCTGCAGTGAACACTGGGGTGCATGTATCCTTTCAAACCATGGTTTTCTCTGGATATATGCCCAGGAGTGGGATTGCTGGATCATACTGTAGCTCTATTTTTAGTTTTTTAAGGAACCTCCATACTGTTCTCCATAGTGGCTGTACCAATTTAGATTCCCACCAACAGTGTAGGAGGGTTCCCGTTTTTCTCCATACCCTCTCCAGCATCTGTTGTTCATAGACTTTTTGATGATGGCCATTCTGAGTGGGGTGAGGTGATATCTCATTATAGCTTTGATTTGCATTTCTCTAACAATTAGCAATGTTGAGCATCTTTTCATGTGCCTGTTGGCCATCTGTATGTCTTCTTTGGAGAAAAGTCTGTTTAGGTCTTCTGCCCATTTTTTGATTGGGTTGGTTTTTTTTGTTTTTTTGTTTTGTTTTGTTTTGTTTTTTTATATTGAGCTGCATGAGCTGTTTGTATATTTTGGAGATTAATCCCTTGTTGGTCGCATCGTTTGCAAATATTTTCTTCCATTCTGTGGGTTGTCTTTTCACTTTGTTTATGGTTTCCTTTGCTGTGCAAAAGCTTTTGAGTTTAGTTAGGTCCCATTTGTTTATTTTTGTTTTTATTTCCATTACTCTAGGAGACAGATCGAAAAAGATATTGCTGTGTTTTATGTCACAGAGCATTCTGCCTGTTTTCCTCTAAGAGTTTTACAGTATCTGGTCTTACATATAGGTCTTTAATCCATTTTGAGTTTATTTTTGTGCATGGTGTTAAAAAATATTCTATTTCATTCTTTTACATGTTAGCTGTCCAGTCTTCCCAGCACCAGTTTTGAAGAGACTGTCTTTTCTGTATAGTCTTGCCTCCTTTCTCGTAGATTAATTGACCATAGGTACTTGGATTTATTTCTGGGCTTTCTATCCTGTTCCATTGATCTATGTGTCTGTTTTTGTGCCAGTACCATACTGTTTTGATGACTGTAGCTTTGTGGTATAGCCTGAAGTCAGGGAGCCTGATTCTTCCAGTTCCATTTTTCTTTCTCAAGATTGCTTTGGCTGTTCAGGGTCTTTCGTGTCTCCATACAAATTTTAAAAAATTTTAGCCATGCACATGGTTCATGAGAAAAAAAAATTTTTTTTTTGTTCTAGTTCTGTGAAAAATGCCATTGGTAATTTGATAGGGATTGCATTGAATCTGTAGATTGCCTTGGGTAGTATAGTCATTTTGACAATATTGATTCTTCCAATCCAAGAACATGGTATATCTCTCCATCTGTGTCATCTTCAATTTCTTTCATCAGCGTCTTATAGTTTTCAGAGTACAGGTCTTTTGTCTCCCTAGGTAGGTTTATTCCTAGGTATTTTATTCTTTTTGATGTGATGGCAAATGGGATTGTTTCTTTCTCTTTTGTTGTTAGTGTATAAAAATGCAACAGATTTCTGTGTATTAATTTTGTATCCTGCAACTTTACCAAGTTCATTGATTAGCTCTAGTAGTTTTCTAGTGGCCTCTTTAGGATTATCTATGTATAGTATCATGTCATCTGCAAACAGTGACAGCTTTACTTTTTCTTTTCCAATTTGTATTCCTTTTATTTGTTTTTCTTCTCTAATTGCCATGGCTAGGACTTCCAAAACTATGTTGAATAAAAGTGGCAAGAGTGGACATCCTTGTCTTGTTCCTGATCTCAGAGAAAATGCTTTCAGCTTTTCACCATTGAGTATGATGTTAGCTGTGGGTTTGTCATATATGGCCTTCATTATGTTGAGGTATGTTTCCTCTGTGCCCACTTTCTGGAGAGTTTTTATCATAATGGGTGTTGAATTTTGTCGAAAGCTTTTTATGCATCTATTGAGATGATCATACGGTTTTTATTCTTCAATTTGTTATTGTGGTGTATCACACTGATTGATTTGCAGATACTGAAAACTCCTTGCATTCCTGGGATGAATCCCACTTGATCATGGTGTATGATCCTTTTAATGTATTGTTGGATTCGGTTTGCTAGTATTTTGTCGAGTCTTTTTGCGTGTATGTTCATCAGTGATATTGGCCTGTAATTTTCTTTTTTTGTGGTATCTTTGTCTGGTTTTGGTATCAGGGTGATGGTGGCCTCATAGAATGAGTTAGGGAGTGTTCCTTTCTTTGCAATTTTTTGGAATAGTTTCACAAGGATAGATGTAAACTTTTCTCTAAATGTTTGATAGAATTCACCTGTGAAACCATCTGGTCCTGGACTTTTGTTTGTTGGGAGTTTTAAAATCACAGTTTCAATTTCAGTACTTGTGATTGGTCTGTTCATATTTTCTATTTCTTCCTGGTTCAGTCCTGGAAGGTTGTACCTTTCTAAGAATTTGTCCATTTCTTCTAGGTTGTCCATTTTTTTTGGCATATAGCTGTTTGTAGTAGTCTGTTATGATCCTTTGTATTTTTGTGGTGTCAGTTGTAATATCTCCTTTTTCATTTCTAATTTTATTGATTTGAGCCTTCTCCCTTTTTTTTCTGATGAGTCTGGCTAAAGATTTATTGATTTTGTTTATCTTTTCGGAGAACCAGCTTTTAGTTTCATTGATCTTTTCTATTGTTTTCTTTGTCTCTATTTCATTTATTTCTGCTCTGATCTTTATTACTTACCTTCTACTAACTTTGGGTTTTGTTTGTTCTTTCTCTAGTTGCTTTAGGTGTAAGCTTAGGTTGTTTGAGACTTTTCTTGTTTCCTGAGGTAAGATTGTATTGCTATAAACTTCCCTCTTAGAACTGCTTTTGTTGTGTCCCATAGGTTTTGGGTCATTGTGTTTTCATTGTCATTTGTCTGTAGGTATTTTTTGATTTCCTCTTTGATTTCTTTGGTGATGCATTGGTTGTTTAGTAATATATTGTTTAGCCTCCACATGTTTGTGTTTTTTTACAGTTTTTTTTTTTCTGGTAATTGATTTCTAATATCAGTGTTGTGGTTGGAAAAGATGTTTCACATGATTTCAGTTTTCTTAAATTTACCGAAGCTTGCTTTGTGGCCCAGCGTGTGATCAGTCCTGGAGTATGTTCCATGTGCACTTGAAAAGAATGTGTATTTTGCTGTTTTTGGATGGAGTGCTCTATAAATATAAATTAAGTCCATGTAGTCTAATGTGTCATTTAAGGCCTGTGTTTCTTTATTGATTTTCTGTCTGGATGATCTGTCCATTGATCAAAGTGGGGTGTTAAAGTCCCTCACTATGATTGTGTTACTGTTGATTTCCCCTTTCATGGCTGTTTGCATTTGCCTTATGTGTTGAGGTGCTCCTATGTTGGGTGCATAAATATTTACATTGTTATATCTTCTTCTTGGATTGATCCCTTGATCATTATGTAGTATCCTTCTTTGTCTCTTGTAATAGTCTTTATTTTAAAGTCTATTTTGTCTGATAATGACAATTGCTACTCCAGCTTTCTTTTGATTTCCATTTGCATGGAATACCTTTTTCCATCCCCTCACTTTCAGTCTGTATGTGTCCCTAGATTTGAATTGGGTCTCTTGTAGACAGCATATATACAGGTCTTGTTTTTGTATCCATTCAGCCACTCTGTATCTTTTGGTTGGAGCATTTAATCCATTTACATTTAAGGTAATTATCGGTATGTATGTTTCTATTGCCATTTTGTTAATTATTTTGGATTTGTTTTTGTAGGTCTTTTTTCTCCCCTTCCTCTTTCGTTCTCTTGTCTTGTGATTTGATGACTAACTTTAGTGTTGTGTTTGGATTGCTTTTTCTTTTTTGTGCGTTTTTTATCTATTGTAGATTTTTGGTTTGCGGTTCCCATGAAGTTTTTTTGGTTTTTTTTCCCCCCTCTGTGGAATCTTACTTTATTATTATTTTTTAATGTTTTTACATCTTTTTTTTTTTTTTTTTTTTTAATTTATTTATTTATTTATTTATTTTTGGCTGTGTTGGTTTCTGTGCGAGGGCTTTCTCTAGTTGCGGCAAGCGGGGGCCACTCTTCATCGCGGTGCGCGGGCCTCTCACTATCGTGGCCTCTCTTGTTGCGGAGCACAGGCTCCAGACACGCAGGCTCAGTAGTTGTGGCTCACGGGCCCAGTTGCTCCGCGGCATGTGGGATCCTCCCAGACCAGGGCTCGAACCCGTGTCCCCTGCATCAGCAGGCAGACTCTCAACCACTGCGCCACCATGGAAGCCCGTTTTTACATCTTTATTGGAGTATAATTGCTTTACAATGGTGTGTTAGTTTTTGCTTTATAACAAAGTGAATCAGTTATACATATACATATATCCCCATATCTCTTCCCTCTTGTGTCTCCCTTCCTCCCACCCTCCCTATCCCACCCCTCTAGGGGTCACAAAGCACCGAGCTGATCTCCCTATGCTATGCGGCTGCTTCCCACTAGCTATATAAACATGATTGTCTTAAGTTGCTGGTCTTTTAATTTCAATTGCATTTCTAATATCCTACATTTGTGCTCTCCTCTTCTCATGATTGCTGGTTTTCATATCATATTTGTGTGTGGATGATTTCCTACCTTTACTGTATATTTGCCTTTACTGGTGAGCTTTTCCATTTATAATTTTCTTATTTCTAGTTGTGGCCTTTTCTTTTCCATGTAGAGAAGTTCCTTTAGCATTTGTTGCAAAGCTGGTCTGGTGGTGCTGAATTCTCTTAGCTTTTGCTTGTCTGTAAAGCTTTTGATTTCTCTGTCAAATCTGAATGAGAGCCTTGCTGGGTAGAGTATTCTTGGTTGTAGGTTCTTCCCTTTCATCACTTTAAACACATCATGCCACTCCTCTCTGGCCTGCAGTTTCTGCTGAAAAATCAGCTGATAACTTTATGGGAATTCCCATGTATGTTTTTTTGTTTTTGTTTTTCCACCAAGCAGCTTGTGGGATGTTAGTTTCCCAACAGGGATTGAACCCAGGGCTTTCACCCAGCAGTGAAAGTGCCGAGTCCTAACCACTGGACTGCCAGGGAACTCCCCCCTTGTATGTTATTTGTTGCTTTTCCCTTGTTTCTTTTTTAAAATTATTTTATTTATTTATTTTGGTTGTGCTGGGTCTTAGCTGCAGCAGGTGGGCTCCTTAGTTGCGGCTCACTGGCTCCTTAGTTGCGGCTCACCGGCTCTTTAGTTGCAGCCTATGTGCTCCTTAGTTGCTGCCAGCGGGCTCCTTAGTTGTGGCATGCATGTGGGATCTAGTTCCCTGACCAGGGATTGAACCCACATCCCCTGCACTGGAAGGCAGATTCTTAACCACTGTGCCCCCAGGGAAGTCCCTTCCCTTATTGCTTTTAATATTTTCTCTTTGTCTTTAATTTTTTGTCAATTTGACTATGTGTCTCAGCGTGTTCCTCCTTGGGTTTATCTCTGTGCTTTCTGGACTTGGGTGACTGTTTCCTTTCCCATGCTAGGGAAGTTTTCAGCTATTATCTCTTCAAATATTTTCTCAAGTCCTTTCTCTCTCTCTTCTCCTTGTGGGACCCCTATAATGCAAATGTTAGTGTGTTTCATGTTGTCCCAGAGGTCTCTGAGACTGTCTTCATTTCTTTTCATACTTTTTTCTTTATTCTGTTCTATGGCAGTGATTTCCACCATTCTGTCTTCCAGCTCACCTGTTCTACTGCCTCATTTATTCTGCTATTGATTTTTTCCAGTGTATTTTTCACTTCGGTTACTGTATTGTTCATCTCCATTTGTTTGTTCTTTAGATCTTCTAGCTCTTTGTTAAACATTTCTTGTATCTTCTTGGTCTGTGCCTCCATTCTTTTCCTGAGATCTTGGATCATCTTTACTATCATTACTCTGAACTCTTTTGCAAATAGATTCAATGCAGTGGTTTTTTAAAAAAATTTATTTTATTATTATTTTATTTTATTTATTTATTGTTTCTGGCTGTGTGTCATCACTGCGCGCGGGCTTTTCTCTGGTTGCGGCGAGTGGGGGCTACTCTTTGTTGCGATTCGCGTGCTTCTCATTGTGGTGGCTTCTCTTGTTGCAGAGCACAGACTCCAGACACACAGGCCTCAGTAGTTGTGGCACGTGGGCTCAGTAGTTGTGGCTCGTGTGCTCTAGAGCGCAGGCTCAGTAGTTGTGGTGCACGGGCCCAGCTGCTTCACGGCATGCAGGATCTTCCCGGACCAGGGATCGAACCCGTGTCCCCTGCACTGGCAGGTGGATTCTCAACCACTGCGCCACCAGGGAAGCCCAGATTCAATGCAGTTTTAATGGATCTTAGCTGCTGCTTGATTTGAGCTGTCTCTTTTGGAGCTGTGATTTGTCTTTAATGCTACAATTTCCACTGTTTACATTTGATCCTCAGTGTAACACACTCTGCTATAGTAGAGCTTACATTTCACCTGACCAAATTTATAAGGGAAAACATTCATGTTTTAAAGTTTTGTATCATACCTTAAATTTAAAACTCATTTATATTTTGGTTATGTTAAGTGGTTTGTACTAGACTGTGTCAATGTGAGGGAATCTTTCTTTACTTGGGTTTGCTTCTGTACAAGCATGGGAACAGTTGATTCCCACTGGGTGAACTCCTGCTTTTCAGATGCCAGCTCTGGAATCTTTGATCTTGACACAGATGCTATTTCTATGACTTTTGCTGTTCTCTTACTGGGATTTTTTTCCTGCTTAGAGGAAACTGAAAATAGTTCCAGATTTTATTCCTCTAAGGTGACTGTGTTCTGGGAACACAGGACAGAGTGTGGGGTGGGGGTGGGTCATGACAGTAGAGCATCTGTATGGCTTATGCTCTTTATAAGTGCCTCTGAGTAGTACATGGGGTTCCCCTGACCCCAGACATTAAGCAATTTCTCAGGCAGAGGGAGAAAGTTACATACTAAAAATGAGGGGGAAACATGATTGAGGGAGAAGGGGGAGGACACATACATTTGGGAGAGTTTTGAGGGTCCCAGGAATAATGAGGAATAGATACACATAGATCGATCAAGAAAAGTCATGAAACATTGAGGTGTGAGGTTGTGATAGTTCTAAACACTTTGTTCTCTGTTCCTTCTCACTGCTCATTGTTTTTAGAAGGGCAGTGTCTTCAGAGACATATAGGTGTAGACTTTGCTAGAGGGAGAATGATCATTATTACAGGGTCTTGTTGGGTTAATGAAGTTAAACTACAGTTTCGATGGAATTAGGTCAGTACAGAGGGGACACACACACACACACACACACACACACACACACACACACACACACACTGAACTTCAGGAAAGAGTAGTTATGATGGCTGTGTTCTACTTCTGTGACTTAAAAAATAACTAATGGAATAGCTGTAGGGGGGTTAATGAGACTGATTTCTGTGTTAACCAGGGCTCACTAGGTTTACCACAGCCTTCCAGGTAGGAGAGAGGAAATGCAGAAGTAGTCAGCAGTTAGGTGCCCAGGTTCACGTGATGAATGCAGTGTTTGTCACCGTGAGCCTTTGGTTTAGGGTAAAGGGAAAGGCCATTTCCAGGTCAGAGTGTGATGCCACGTTGGCATAGACCAGAGAGCAAAGAAGGGAAAGAACTCTAGTTCTTTTCTGAATCCCTGCCAGGCCCCTGAAGAAAGAAGAATGAGAGACAGAATGCAGATGAGGTCAAAAGAGAGATCTTCCAGCCATTCCGATTTCATCTTACAAAGTTTCAGTTTATTATCCCCTCCTTCAAGTGACACTCTGCTGACTCCCACCTCCTCTCACTGGGTTTAAGCCCCTACTGCTACCCAGCAGTCTGTTTACCCCTTTTTGTAAAAACCACCATCCTTATGTTTGTCTTTTTAACCTGTTGTCCAGGGAAAGGATTTGAAGCATATCCATTTTTGTACCCCACTACTTAGCACAGTGCCAGGCACAGTCAGCACTGCATAAATGTCTGCTTGCTTGAATATCAATCAGAGGGGTTCATTAGCTTACCTTACTATTGGTTCCTAGTAGTGGAAATTCTACAGAGGTAGCTTAGGTTAAGTTGGGTTTTAATCTGATTTATGAGCTATTATAAAGTCATTTGGAATCCCATTTCTTTCTTTTTTTTTAAAAAAATTATTTAGTTATGTATTTATGTATGTATGTATGTGGCTGCGTTGGGTCTTGGTTGCTGCACACGGGATCTTCATTGCAGCATGCGGGATCTTTTTTTTTTTTTTTTTTTTTTTTTTTTAGTTGCGGCATGTGGGATGTAGTTCCCTGACTAGGGATTGAACCCAGGCCCCCTGCATTGGGAGTGCAGAGTCTTAACCACTGGACCACCAGGGAAGTCCCTGGAATCCCATTTCTTTCCTTCTTTCTGCTCTACTTTTCTGAAGTATCTACTTCATCTTAAGGCTGGTGGCTCCCTCACGGCTGCAGATTGGCTGTCAGCAATTTTGTAGGCCATGTCCTTGCTAGACCGTGTATTTGACTGTGTTAAGGGGAAGGGAAGGTTGGGAGTGTGTTAGGAGAGCCCCAAGATTTTTGTTGTTGTTGTTGTTAAATTTATTTATTTTATTTATTTATTTATTTTTGGCTGCGTTGGCTCTTCCTTGCTGCGTGCATGCTTTCTCTAGTTGCGGCGAGCGGGGGCTACTCTTCGTTGCGGTGCGTGGGCTTCTCATTGTGTTGGCTTCTCTTGTTGCAGAGCATGGGCTCTAGTCACGCGGGCTTGCGTAGTTGTGGCTCGCGGGCTTCATTGCTCCGCGGCATGTGGGAACTTCCTGGACCAGGGCTTGAACCCTTGTCCCCTGCATTGGCAGGCGGATTCTTAACCACTGTGCCACCAGGGAAGCCCAAGCCCCAAGATTTTAACTGATCAAACCACTTTCGAACTAATCTGAGTGGCCAAGGGATGCCATTTGTGATTGGCTTAGTCCTGGAGTCCTTGAATCAGTCTTGATGGAAAAGAAGAAAGGGTGACCTGGATTGGCTTAGGTTAGATTGGGCTCACCCTGGAACTGGTAAGGAATGAGCTTCCCCAAAGCACATGAACTACAGGAAGAAAGAATGGATACTTAACTGGAAATCTGACTTATTATGAAGGGGGATGTGGTTGTTGTGTGGGCAGCCAGCAAAGTCCACTATTTTAATGCAGATTTTCTAGGGAACCTTTCTTTATGGCTACTCTGTTCTTCTTATAGAGTCATTTATGAATTTATTGATTGCATATTATGAAAAAGAATTAATGGTGAAATTATTAAATTTTGAGTATGAGACTCTTCCCTCTATTAACTTACTCAGATAGGTAAAACGTTAAATATCAGTACAGGAGAGGGGTGACAGTACAAGGCAGCAAGATGACAGCAATCATGTTCATCCAGAATATATGTACTTTGCATTCCCCAGTAATGCTTTTTTAATCAGGAGGTCATTGTGTCAGGCACTTCGGGGGCTACAGAGATGATAGAAAGGAGATGCTGGCCCCCTCCAGACTTCAGGCCCAATCAAGAGAATGGATAAAAGGCTTTGGGGACTGGGAAGAAATGGCCTCCCTCACAGAAGCAAACCACCCAGAACAGGAACCTGTAAAACAAAGTGGGGGCTCCTGGGGAGTGCTCCAGCGTCCTGGGAGCCTGGATGGTCAGAGGAGATGCTTGGCATGCTCTGTGGACAGCTCTGCCCTCTGTGTAGTGACAACCGAGCAAACTGCTCAGCTGCTCAGAGCTGTGGGTCTCAGGAGAGCAACCAGATCACCCAGTGCCCAGGGTGGGGGCAACCCTTACACTCACTGGTCACTCACTGCCGGCGTTGCTGCTTGTTAGAAAACCCCATTGTGGCCCAGCCCTGTTTGTTGGAGGATTTCTGTCACCGGGTCAGCCTCTGCTGATCTGATTCATAATTAATGCTGTTAGACTTTCTGCCTTCTTCTTAGAGCTATCCAATCACATTTATGGATATTTTAGAGAATTAAAAAACAAAATAATAATCTGTTCTTCATTCAGCACATTTACTGAGGGGCCTGCCTTGTGCCAGTCACTATGCTAAGCTCCAGGGTCATGGTGATGACCCAAAACTGACGTGATTCCTGCTGTCACAGCCTGTAGTCTAGTGGGGGAGGCAGACAAAAGGCAAACAGATACATAAGATATTTGCCAATTGTGATGGTGAGAAGGAAACAAAATGGGCAGAGCTGAAGATGTGCAAGAGGTTTAAGATATCTTTAAGGCAATTTGTAAATGATCTCATGATTACAGTTTTTATCCTAACTATTTCCCCAGATTAAATGCAAATAACTTTCAATGTCTGTCTCCTAGGTGTACTCGGCAGGTCCCTGATGAACCAAGGGAACCCTCCACCGTATCCAGGCCCCGGTCCGACGGCTCCATACCCACCTTATCCACAGCAACCGATGGGGCCTGAGGTCTACCCTCCAGGACCTGTGGGGGGACCCTACCCACCTCCTCAGGGGTACCCCTACCAAGGATACCCACAGTACGGCTGGCAGGGCGGACCTCAGGAGCCTCCTAAAACCACAGGTACTGTGATGTGAATGGGGCATGTATACAGTTGGTCCTCCATATCTGCAGGTTCTGCACCCACGGATTCAACCAACTACCAGATTGAAAATATTTGGGGGAAAAAAATTCCAGGAAGTTCTAAAAAGCAAAACTTGAATTTACTGTGCTCCAGAAAGTACTTACATAACATTCATGTTGTATTTACAACTATTTAAATGACATTTACATTGTGTTTTTATTATAAATAATCTAGAAATGATTTAAAGTATATAGGAGGATGTGCGTAGGTTATATGCAAATACCTTTCATATAAGGTATTTATATATAAGGGACTTGCGCCACTGTAGATTTTGGTATCATGTGGGTCCTGAAACCAATCCTCCGTGGATACCGAGGGACGACTGTATGTGTATTACGTGGGTGTGCATGTGTGCAGTCCAACGTCACCAACGGAAATGTTTGCATGTTTTCTTTGGCAGAGAAGAAACTCTGGCCTTTGTTTGCCATGGTTGACATTTCCAAAGCTTGGTGACTGCTTCGGGTGGCTTCTAACTCCTGAGAAGGACTTCTTTCTTGGGAGGGCTGAATCAATTCTGCCTCCTTTCTCTTGTCCCCTGTGGGGCTGATGACTTCCTGGCCGACATGTTTTCTGAAGGCATCTCCTCGAGCAGTGAGAGGGGGCAAAGTACCAGTTGGGTTCTTGCTCTGGCAGCCTGTTTTGCTTTTCAGGTTTAGCCTGTTGGGATTGTTTTATCTCTCAACTTGTTGACCCTCAAGTCATCCTCTTGCCCCTGCTATTGGGGTTGGTTTTCTTTACTAATATGTTTTCATAATTCTATTTAACCTGCTAGCTGAGTTGTCAGCAGCTTATGAGTCCTTCTTGTGTGCTGGAACAGTGCTACTCAAAGTTTACTGTGCAGACAAGTGCCAGTCCATGGGCGGCTATCAGGCTGCAATGAGATAAATACAGAAAGTGAGAGTAAAAATTTTAAAACTTTGAGAGCCATTTGACATTGCTGTGACATTCGAGCATGCAATCTTGCATTTTACAAAAAAGTAGCAGTCTGTGAAGGGTTAGGAAGGAAACATCTTGAGAAGCACTGTGCTACCTGTCTTGGTGACTGTTATGACTGTATTATAACCTTTTGGTTTGCAGAATAGTTGCTCTCTTAGAGCTTTCAGCTTTTGAATATAGCTCATTCTTACCGAGTGCTTATTATGTGCCAGGTGCTCTCCTAAGAGCTTTATATACGTTCACATTTAATCCTTGCAACAGTCTTATGAGGTTATTCCCATTTTACAGTGAAGTAATTGAGACACAGAGTGGAGTAACGACTTGCCCAAGGCCACCCAGCTAGAAATGGCAGACCCCAGATTTGAATCCTGAAAGTTTGACTGTGGAATTTGTACCTGTATCTTATTGCTGTACTGTTGTCCCTTTCCTGTCTTTTCTGACCTGACACATTTGTCTGAATTTAGGGCCTTAGGCTGCCTCAGAGATTTTCCTATAGTTTTAACCCCTTACTAATCAAAAGTAGTAACAGAACTGACAGTTCATTTTATTTCAGAATTTGAGGGTTCTTTAGAATGGGTGGATGCCAAGGAAGAAAAATAGGTTTAAGAGGAATTGTGCGCTCAATATGGGAAAGATTTTACTTTTATGGTGTCAAGTCAAGGGCTGTATTGAGATTGAATAGATTTGAATACCTTTAAAAGATTTAGTTTATCTTGAAGGAAAACTTTTACAATCCAAGGTTCTGTTTCGTTGTAAATTGTTATAACACGTGCTTGGAGGACTGCGGGAAGTACAACCAGTATAAATCAGAGCAGTTGGCATCCAGGTCTATGACATCAGAGGGGGATTTCCTGAAAATAAATCTCAGTTTCTGGGGTTTCTGCTTCAAAACAAGGTAACCCTGTGATGAATGAAAGAAGGCCAACTGAAAAGACCACATAATATATGATTCATTTATGTGCAATTCAAGATTAAGCCAAACTAATCTATGGTGATGGAGATCAAAATAGTGGTTACTCCGGGCTGTGGTGTCGGAGGCTAGGGTAGGGTTTGTTATTGACTAGGAATGACACAGGGAAACTTCTGGGGTATTAGGAGTTTTTTTTGTTTTTTGTTTTTGGCTGCGTTGGGTCTTCATTACTGTGTGCGGGCTTTCTCTAGTTGTGGCGAGCGGTGGCTACTCTTCGTTGCAGTGTGAGGGCTTCTCATTGCGGTGGCTTCTCTTGTTGCGGAGCATAGGCTCTAGACACGCGGGCTTCAGTAGTTGTGGCTCGCGGGCTCTAGAGTGCAGGCTCAGTAGTTGTGGTGCACGGGCTTAGTTGCTCCGCAGCATGAGGGATCTTCCCGGACCAGGGCTCGAACCCGTGTCCCCTACATTGGCAGGCGGATTCTTAACTACTGTGCCACCAGGGAAGCCCTAAGAGTATTCTTTTATCTTAATCTGGGTATAAACATTTTCAAGCCACACAGTTAATATTTGTGCACTTTAGTATATGTTATATGTCAATGAAAAAAGTCAGCCCAGCATTTGTATTAAACAATAGATTCAGCCCATTGCCTCCCTAGGTTGTGTCTTTCACCCATAGCCCTCCTGGTCTATGGTTTGTAGGCCATTTCTGGGCCTGTATTGTTTATACTGACTGTAACTACCATTCAGTGGATTTGGAACATTATAGAGCTTGTCTAGAATAAGTGCTTCCTGGGCTCGGTGGACCTTGTCCCCTCATGCAGAAAATACTCACAGGTTTGGCCCTCTTTCTTACCTTTGGTGTAATTTAAGTATTACATCAGTGTTTTTGAGGAAAAAAAATAATATCTTAATTCTTCTTAGGATTAAAAGGCTTTATCAATTTATCAATGATTTCATAAATGCAGTTGAAAGCTGTTTAACATTCTTTTCTACAGGATTTCTCTCTCTGTCATCAGCTTGTGCATTGTTAATTGCCCAGACCTGTTCTGTACCAGGTATGGCAGGGGATACCAGGTGGTCAAGCTCTTCTCTCAACCTGGGGTCCAGGTTCTGTGAATGGGACCCTCTGACCCCCCTCTCACTAAGGGATGTGCTTTTGGGGACCCCTTTCATTTCTTTCTCTTTGTATTGCTCCTGGGATCCCCAATCAGAATCATTCTTGGGGCCTGTATTCTAAGCATGTGTCTTTGAGCTCTCTGCAGAAATTTAAGGGATTTTTTCTCTAGCAGGATGATTTTAGATGTATCTACTACTGCATATGCCATCTCTCAGCTGAAGTTCATGTGTGTAGTCCCTTCTGTTAACAGCTACCTAGGTGGAAATTATTTGTTTTAGGGTCTTAGCTACTCTTAATTGGTGTCTGGTAATTAGTAAGGGTTTAATAAAGTGTTGAATGGACAGGTCAGTGGGTAGATGGCTAATCTAAGCAGAACCTTCTTTGGTAGTCTATTTTTTAGTTCAAATTTCATTTTTTCAGATATTGTATTTTTTAAAATTTATTTATTTATTTTTGGCTGCATTGGGTCTTCGTTGCTGTGCGTGGGCTTTCTCTAGTTGTGGCGAGCAGGGGCTACTCTTCATTGCGGTGCGCAGGCTTCTCATTGCGGTGGCTTCTCCCACTGCGGAGCACGGGCTCCAGGAGCACGGGCCTCAGTAGTTGTGGCACGCAGGCTCAGCACTTGTGGCTCGCGGGCTCCAGAGCGCAGGCTCAGCAGCTGTGGTGCACGGGCTTAGTTGCTTCGCGGCCCATGGGATCCTCCCGGACCAGGGCTCGAACCCCTGTCCCCTGCATTGGCAGGCGGACTCTCAACTGCTGCCCCACCAGGGAAGCCCCTGTATTTTTTTTTTAAGCCTTTGTTTTTCTCAGGAAACCAGCTTTTTGGAAACCATGTGATTGGAAGCAGCAGGTGCTTGTGGGAATGAGGCTTCCCAGGGAGCACACCTGCAATATGTCAAGGGTCTCCTGGGGAGATTTTTAATAATAATAACAACTATACCAACTAGTATTTCTTGCACTGGCATTAGCTTCACGTAATCTTCATAATGACCCTGAAGCATTAGTCCCATGTTATAGAGGTAGAATCTGAGGCTCAGAGAGGTTGTGATTCAGTTATTTATTGTATAACATACCACCCTGAAACTCAGTGGCTTAAAACAACAGTGATTTATTATTTCTCATGATTGTGTGAGTTGGCTTTAGGGGATCTCTCCTGGGGTCACTTGCGTGACTTAATCCAGCTGTCAGCTTGGCTGGAGCTGAAATGTCCAAGACTGCCTCGCTCACATGACGAAGGCCTGGGTTTAGCTCCATGAGGCCTCTCTCTACACATCTCCCTTTCCACGGCAACTAGCTTCCAAGAGTGTGAAAGTAGCAGCTGCCAGGCTTTTAACAGCTAGGCCCAGAGCTGGCACTGCCTCACTTACCCTGTATTCTATTGCTCAAAGGCTGGCCAGATTCAGCAGGAGAGGAAATAGATGCCATCTCCCCCCACTCCTGCTTTTTTGGCAACAGCTTTATTGAGATACAATTCACATACCATACAATTCTCCCATTTAAAGTGTCCAATCCAGTGGGTTTTGGTGTATTCACAGAGTTGTGTGACCATCACCACTGTCTAATTCCAGAAGATTTTCATCACCCCGAAAAGAAACCCTTTGGCAGTCACTTCCGATTTCCTTAACTCTCCTCCTACATGAATCTACTTTTCTGTCTCTATTAATTTGCCTGTGTTGAACTTTTCTTATAAGTGGAATCATGTAATATGCGCTCTTTTATGACCGGCTTCTTTCCCTTAGTGTAATGTTTTCAAGGTTCATCCACGTTGTAGCAACTATCAGTGCTCCATTCCTTTGCCAAATAATATTTTATTGTATGGATATGCCATATTTTATTCATCTGTTCATATTTTATTCATCTGTTCATTAGTTGATGGACATTTGGGTATCTGCTTTTGAGCTATTTTGAATGATAAATAATGGCTGTCATAAACATTGGTGTAAAATAGATTCCATCTCACTAGGAGGAACAGCATGTGAATACAGAGTGAGAGGAATCGTTGGTGGCCATCTTGGCAGACAGTTCACCATGCTCCGATCTTTCCTTTTAACAATTCATCTCTCTCCCATGTGCAAATTATACCCATCCCCTTCTAAGACCACCAGATGTCTCATCCAGTAACTACCTCGGCTTGGAGTTAAGGATGTCACCATCGAGGATGGCCTCTAACCAGCCATGCCGCTCCCTTCACTCCCTACTCCTCATTCCCATTCTGCCCAACTGTACAGAGAGATCAAACAGAATATCAGCACTTCTGTGAAGCTTTCCCTCCTGTATCCCATACCTCCCATAGAATTTACCACTCCTAGGTGCTTCAGCTGCACCCCATACAGACTTCTTTCAAGGCACCTCCTCTCTCCAAATTCAGTTAGGTTTCATGTTCTGATTTACCTCTTTAATGTCTGACTCCAGTCAACCTTGCTCATACTATTTTAGTTTAGGCTTCCACCATTTGTGTTGGTCAAGACTCTTAAGATTGCAAGTGACAGAATCTCAGCCTTAAATATTAACCAGCAACAGAGGATCATTGGAGACCTGAGTGAAGGCCCCAGATGATAGATGGTGACCAAAACAGACAGGAAAAAGGGACACTGAGGGAACAGAGGCAACACAAGGAGCAGAAACCCTACTACAAAAAAGGGGGGGAATCTTCTAATATTCTTAGATATGCAGGGAGATTTCTTACTGAAATAAGAGCAGGGATGCTGTATAAAAAAGCAACTCAGGATACAAAAGCACTTAGGCAAGGAGCATGTGTCAGCCCAAGGATTGGGTTCAAAGACCCATTTGGATAGCCAGGTCTTGCCAAACCAGAACTTAAGGCTTTTTGCCACAGGTGGAAGCTTGACATATGTTTTGGTTATCTATTGCTATGTAGTAAATCACCCCAAAGCTTGGCGTTAGAGATTCTATAATTTGGGCAGGACTTGGCAGGAAAGATTCATCTCTGCTCCCTGGGCCTGGAACATAGGAGATAACCAGTGTGCTGAGTTGAGTATGTGTACTTTCTACCCTTGAATGGGATTTACAAACTTTCCTTCTTGGCTTTCATATTTATAGCTGTCTAAAGGGGCACTATTGGGTTGGCTTATACCAATAATACAGAGGAAGAAGCTGTTTGGTTTGGCAGATGCTTTGGAAGGGAGAGAGGGATGGGAGCATGACTGCTGGCTGTCTCACTGCTGGGAGGGGTCACGTGATGCCCATGCTGAGAAGCTACTATGCTTATGCGTGTCCCATCCAGGCTTGGGCTTTTCCACTCTTACTGGCTTGGTTTGACCCTCTTGTTTCCCATGAAGTTAATTTAAGTTCAGTCGTATTCTATCAACTGTTTCAGTGAAATCTTGTACGTCTGGTTCATCATAACAAGAAATTGTTCTTTTGAATGCAAAAAAAAAATCCTCCATCCAGTATCCCTTTTCCCCCTCTCCCTCCTTCCACGTGGCCTCTCAGTGTGGCTGACTTGGGCCTCACAGTGTGACAGCCTCAGGAGGTCTGGGCTCCTTAGGCGTTAGAGTACAAAAGTGGCAGCTGCCAGGCCTTCCTTTAAAAAACAAACAAACAAAAAACTTTTCATTTAACTTCTAATTTTGAAAAAATTCCAGACTTACAAAAGCTTTGCAGAAATAGTACAAACAATTCTGTATACCTTTCACCCAGATTTCCCCAAATCTTCTGCAACTACAAGGTAATGATCTCCCTGGCTTTTTTTTACTGCCCAGGCTCAAAAGTCTCAGCACATCACTTCCACCACACTCTCTGTCAAAGCAGCCACAGGTCTAGCTAGCAGAGATTCAGGGGGAGGGGAAATGGACTTTAGTCTTCATGGGTGGGTGACAAAGCCACAGTGCAAAATGGCACAGAAACTCTACCCCCAAGTCCCAGTGGTGATGGGTGAGCTCATGTTCAGTGAAACATTCTAAATAACAAAACTCTTTCTAGGTTCTTATGAATATGTCATAGTAACAAAACTGTTTAAAGTGAAAATTAAACACAACAGTATCTCCAGTCTTAGGTCAGAAGATAGGCCATCTGTCTTTTTAAGGAAAGTTCTGTGAATTGGTTAGAAAGTCATGAAGTCCGAGGTTTTTAAATTCTCTCACCAAGTGGTACGGACTTATATACACTACCAGATGTAAAATAGATAGCAAGTGGGAAGCAGCCGCATAGCACAGGGAGATCAGCTCGGTGCTTTGTGACCACCTAGAGGGGTAGGATAGGGAGGGTGGGAGGGAGGGAGACGCGGGAGGGAGGGAGACGCAAGAGGGAGGGGATATGGGGATATATGTATATGTATAGCTGATTCACTTTGTTATAAAGCAGAGACTAACACACTATTGTAAAGCAATTATACTCCAATAAAGATGTTTTTAAAAAAAAAAAGAAAAAAAAAAAAGAAGTAAATTCTCTCACCAAAACTGAAATGGCTGCCACTCAGATACCTCAAATCATTGGAAATGTTAGAGTTCTCAGCTGATCACCCTTCCGAACTCATGGCAGACATCACTCATCAATTCTGGCTCTAGCTGCTCAGCCCCAAATTTGGCTTCAGAATCCTCCTTACCGAAGGATCCTAGGCAGCCGCTGAGTGAGGCTTGAATTGTTAGGTAAGATGAGGCCATTTTACCATTTCTTGCTAGGCCGAATCCCTCTTTTTAGAGATACTAAAACTGAAGTACAGTGAGGTTTAGTGACTTGCCCATGGTCCACGAGTTTTGACTAGGATGTAAGTCCTGATTCCAAGCTAAATGCATTTCTTCTTTATGGCCTGCTGCTGCGATCCAGCACTGATTCCACAGCAATTCCCAGACACCTTCCCTCTGCCTCCTCCCTCCGCCCTGCCCCCCAACCACCGAAACAAACACAAAAACCTGGTAGTTATAACAGGGTACCACTTTCCTAGTAGACAGGTAAGTGGAGTGTGATAAAAGCTGGGTTCAAATCCCCTTATTAACACGAGGACCTGGGCAGATTGTTTAACCTCCCCGATCTTTGAGTGTGCCTGCCTCCCCTTGTAAGCTTCCTGAAGGTGATTTTTTCTCTCCTTCATCTCTGCTTCCACAGAACCTAGAACAGTGCTGAGACGTGGTATATGCTCAGTAAATATTTACTGGATGGATGGAAATATTACCAGTTTGAAAGGTGGTTGTGAATTCATGTTCCATGTCTGGTCCCCTTTCCCTTTGAGCCCCTTCCCTTGCTATTTAATTCTTGGGAGTCCAGATACTGCGGTTTTATTCATATTTTTCTGGGTTAGGACTGATATCTGACAATGTATTGATGTAAAATAAAATGAATTCTGCTTCAGCAGAGTCCTTGGGATGCCCCCATGGAGTTCAGAAGCCTGATTGGCCTTTGAACCGGATTTCTCAGCCTGTAAAAAAGTGCCCCTGTTCTTGCTCTTTGTAATTTGAAGGAGCAAAAGGGGAGCACCTGTTCCAGGAGAGCCCTGCCGGGTCACTGGCCAACCAGCAGGATGCTGTGAGTGGCCTTTCCTCAGTCCACAGTCAGAGTGCCAGCTGGTAACATGGCATGGTGCCCCTGCACACGCCCTTTGGTGTCTGACACTGCTCTCATCGCTCAGCACAGGGATAAACAAGAAAGGAGTTTAACAGTCTGGCATCTCTGGCTAATTGGCTTGAGGTCTGGAATTACAGCTTGGCTTGTTTGAGCCTTTTATGCTTTTTTTTCATCAGAAACTCCGATCAGGCATCGTCATTGCCCTGGGAAGACTTTCAGCATAGATAAAGTCCAGCTCAGTACCTTCTTTCTCTGCCAGGCATCAGATGACAGAATGTCTCAGCAAGGACACTGCCTGGTGCCACCTAAAGCCGCATTGGCTTAGGAATCTAGGTGGAGTTTCTCCAGTTCCCTGAGCTTCTGTTTCCTTATCTGTAAAATTGGTATTATAGGACTGTGGCAAAGCGTAAACAAAGTCATATACCACGTAGAGTGTATGGGCAACGAGGGACTTAACACCCTCCCTTGGCCCACACCACTTTTCTGAATTTTTGCTTGTGGTTGGATGGGGGTGGTGAAGACAGGAAGCCCTCAGGGGAAAGGTGGGGAAGCCAGTTGCTGAGGGTCATTCCTGATCTACCCTGAGAATCCCCACACGTCTGAGGCAACCGTGGGGACCGACAACTCCAAAGTCATGTCATCTGCAGTTTGTAGCCTTATAACTGGTCTCCCTCCTCCTGCTCTTGCCCCCTGCTGTCTGTTTTTTCGCCAGACCCTCGAGAGGCTTCCCTTATCACTCAGAGTAAAAGCCAGTCCTTAGGGGGACCAGCCAGGCCCTCCATGAGCGGGCTGCCCCCGTGCACTGCTCCACCTTCACAGGCCACCCCATTCCTACCCCGGCCTTGGTATTTGCCATTCCCTTTCCCTCTCCTCCGAAATTGACTGGGCTTGTGTCCTCTCGTGGTTCTTGCTCAGCTGTCACCTAGTCAGAGAGGCCTTCCAACCACCTCCCCTCTCCCTCTGCCCCATTTAACCAAGCACCCCAGCCTGGCACACTCTCCCTGCTATGCCCACCTCTTTTCTCTTCCCAACACATTGTTCACATGTCCCTTGGCTGCCTTTCTCCTCCTGCTGGAACGTAAGCTCCTTGAAGGCAGGGACTTTTGTATGTCATGTTCACTACTCAATTCCAAGTATGTGCTGACTGGCTGAGTGTCCCCTCTCCCAATGTCCTCTGCCTGCACAGGTGTCTTTGCAGCATTCTACTTCCAGCCTTACCTTGGGTTCCTGTTCCTCCTCATCTCCTCTGTACAGAATCCTGGGAGTGGCTCTAAGGAGCTGCTACTAACTGAGTTTTTGCTGTGTCACGCCTGGTGCTGGACACTGTATATCCATCAGCATTTAATTAGCGTGACAGCTCTATGAGGTGGGTCTTACTCTTCAAAAGAAGAGTTTGCCCAAGGTCAGAGCTAGTAAGTGGCAAGCAAACATTCTAACACCATGTGTGACCTGAGAGCCTGTTCTTTATGACAGTGTCCCAGAGGCTCCACCACCGGGATAGGTGCCAGCGCCCGAGGGCTCTGCCCCATTGCTGCCTTCCAGTCTGGCCGAGGTCCGAGCTTGGCCTACCTTGTGCTGCTTCCTTCTTGGTCTCCTGGTTTATCCTGATCTCTGCCTTCTTCATGGCAAGAGTTGACTATCTTGCGAAATACTTCTTTATATCTTATCCTCACTTGATCTTTGTTCAGTTAATTCATTTAACCTTCGTCCTTCCTCTTGCATCTCTTAGCACACATTCTGGGACGTTCAGTTGAATCTTCTAGTGCCCAAAGGGCATTTTCATGGAATTCCTTGGAAAAGTGCCCTTATGTCTCACATGGGCTTGGGCCAGCATCTTTAAAACTTCAACCAGCCCTGTCAGAATTGGGAAACTTGTGGTTTCTGACTCAGCAAGTAGGTCTGGTCACATAGACTCTTTGCTATGAGAAGAGAGACAGACCCAGTGGCCACAAGGAGGGAGGTCTCTAGAAAGGGAGGAAGAAGAGAAAGATGAGCAAGGAAGGGATATGAGAGGGAGACAATATGGTTCCCAGACCTAGCACAGTAGCTGGTAGTTAGTAGTGCTTCCAGAAAGACCTACAGAAAGCATGAAACCTCAGGGCCTATCTAGATGAAGGCACAGAAACTGGGGGCAAATGGGACGGTTGTCTGTGGTCTGATCCAGCCTGAACTTGGCCCCTCAACTAGGAGAAGGCGGGCTGCTTATGGGGTCCTCCTGGGATGCGTGGCTCTTGATAAGGGCTCTGACCGCAGCTGTTTCTCTTAGCACTGCAGGGCCCCCCTTTCCCTATCTCAGGGAGGGCAGGGACCTTCATGGCCCATCAGGCTTAGAGCTTGCTGATTCTTGCTTTGGAGGGGAAACTGCTCCTTCTTACTTTTTGTCATGGTCTACTGGCTTCCATTTAGTGGAGGCTTTGCTACCAGCCTGGGTTTCTATGTGATAGGCCAGAGGTTTTGATTTACCTGAGGATGAAAAGGTTTTGGTGGAAGCAGTTCCTCACCTAACGCTTGGGCATGCCAGAGTAGAACCTATACAAGTTAAGGGCTCAAACATTTCTTTTGCCCTCCTTAATGGTTTTCTATTATTCTTAGAATAAAGACCAACATTCCAAAAGGTCTTGAGAGGTCCTTCATGGTGTAGCCTTGCCAGCAGATTCTGTTTCAGTTCCTCAGCCTCACCAGGCCTCTCCTCCCATATGGCTTTTGCAAATGGTGTTTCTTCTATATGGCTTGGAAAATTCACACCTCTCTTGACTCAGTACAAGTAACCTATTAATCCTTCCCATTTCACTCCTGTGTCACTTCAGCGATGCTGAGTGATACCTTACCCCCACCCCGGTCTGGGTCAGCTTCTGTCCTTCATAGTACTCTCTGGGTTTGTAATTTTACAGCCTTGGCTCTAGTTAGAGAATTACGGTCTCCACCACTGTCTGAAAGCATCCTGATAGTAGAGACCTTGTCTAATTTGACTGACCACTTGATTCCCCAGTAACTACTTGTTGAGTGATTGAAGATGAGAAGTTTAAAGATAGCACAGGGAACTCTGCTCAATATTCTGTAACAACCTGATTGGGAAAAGAATTTGAAAAAGAATAGATACATGTATATGTATAACTGAATCACTTTGTTGTACACCTGAAACTAACACAACATTGTTAACCAACTATACTCCAATATAAAATACAAAGTTTAAAAAAATAAAGATATGCAGGAGAGAAGACAGGGTGAGCTTCTGGAATAAGCTTTTTCAAGTGTTAAACTCTGGGTTTGAGTTTGCAGAAAAGACTGTTTTGCACTACTTTTCACTCCCTCACGTTATTCATTTTTTGGCCTGGGTTCTGAGCAGAATATTCAGTGTGGAGCACTGTTGCAATACTGGCAGTCACAGGTATGTGAATTATCAGAACTGAGAGATGCAGCTTTGGGTCATTTTTGCCTCCACTGAATGGTCTGGTCCCTAAACATAGTAACAACTCTCATAGAAAAAAAAAAGTTTTCCCATTCATAGTCCAGATACCCCATCAACTCAAATCTTTTTTGTGTTCTTATTTCCTAGGCAGTTCTTGCTTATGTGCATGTGTCATTTGCACCTGGCTGCCATTGTAGTGTAGATTCCATTGTGTATTCTGTTTTCCCCCCCACTTACTTTGTCATAAGCAAATTTCCTATAAGGCAGGGTTTCTCAACCTCAGCACGTTGACGTTTGGGCCGGATAATTTTGGCGGGGGGAGTGGGGCGCTGTCCTGTGCATTGTACAATGCTTAGCAGCATCTCTGGCCTCTTCCCACTAAATGCCAGTGGTATCTGCTCAGTTATGACAACCAAAAATGTTGCCCAGACATTACCAGATGTTCCCTAGGGGCCCAGAACCTGCCTTTGAGAACCATTGCGATAGAGTCTTCATAATGAAAACTGTACATTGGGCTTTTGAGCCCAATGGAGGAAGAGGCCTTCCTGGTCAGCTTCATTAGCAGCTGAAAAATTCATGACTTTTTCTGGTGGCCTGCCCAGGAAGAAGGCTCCGGGAACTTGGAGCTATAAAGAATTCCCTCTTGACCTCTTACTGGACAGACAGTAAGAGGCTTTGTTTCTGAGCCTCTCTGCAGGTGGGACGGGAGAATCTGGGTGTTTGATACCAATTCCTAGATTAAAACCAGGAGGACAAGAAGAGTTTGAAGCCAGTGGTCTAAGTTTTTGAACATTTAATATTAATTATTAATTGTCGAATAGTTAATAAATAATAGGTAAATAAAAGAGCTAATAATTATCAAGTGGTTACGGTGTGTCAGGCATTTTTATGTGTTAACTCATTTAGTCCTGAGAACAACCCTCTGAGGTAGATCTTTTCTCATCCCCGTCGTATAGATGAAGGAACTGAAGCAGAGAAAGCGTGAAACTTGTTCATGGTCTCACAGCTAGGAGGTGGTAGAGCTGAGATTCAGACCCACCAATCTAACCCCAAAGCCTGTGCTCCTCAGTGACTACCATTTATTGAGCACCGAGTGAGGTGCCCAGCTCTGGGCTGAGAGCTTTATGGACATGGCTTCAATTCTTGCAATAGTCCTTCCAGGTAAGTGGTGTTATCCCAGATCTTACACATGTGGAACCTGAGTCTTAGAGAGGCTGTAATGTCTTGCCCATGGTTCCCCAGGTGTCTGACCCAGAGCCTGACATGCTTCCATGTGTCATGGGGCCTCCCATGAATGAGTAGAAGTTTTTTTTTTTTTTTTAACTTTGTCTTCCTTTCTTCCTTGGAATCTCACCACTCACTCGTTCAACAATTGTGAAATGCCTTGTGTAATTTAGTGCCAAGCACTAAATAAATGTTACTGTTTCTAATTAGATCTTGTTCAGGTGCTTTGTGTACATGATCTTTTTTAATCCATACAGTGGTCTTGGTGGTTTCCTGTTTCAGAGATGAGGACACAGGTTCAGAGAGGTGAACTAACTGGCCTAAAGTCAAAGAGTAACTCACCGAGCCATGAATTGAACCCAGGTCTGTCTGGTTCAAATTGTATTCTTAACTTTCATGCTCATTTGCATTCCATTAGGAAATACTTCAAAATATTAATAATATTTATATATAATATATTATATATATAATATTAATAATAACGTGCATTGTTAACAGCGGTGAAGAGGTGGGCTCTCTGAGTATGACGTGTGCTCTCTGGGACACTCAGTTGCAACTCTTTTCCTTTCTTTTCACAAAAGCAGGTGCGATTGGCCTTTAGTGAGTGAACTGGGCTCTTGGCACCAGTTTTGATTCTCATTCCCCGTATTTGTGACCTCAGGCTTTAACTTGATAGATCTGCTTAGCTAGGCCCGCGCTTAGATGAAGTCCCGTTCGCCTGTCCCCCGGCCCCCGCCCTGTGACTGCACTAGGTCTGGGAACTGGCATCACATGAAGACAGTCTGGTCACGAGGACACTGGGGGACCATAGGCTCCTAAAGATGGCCTTGGGTTTTTCCATCTTCTTGGATATAGAGACACAATCTGTTTTGGTCAAACGCTTCATGTAAAACACTCTCTTTTGCCTTTTCAAAAGCCTTGGCCTGCCCAGTGCTCAGGGGTAATGGAGTATGAAAGGGCAGCTGCTCTTTGCAGATCCAGTTTACTCAGCTGGCCAGGGAAGTGTGCTCAGTTGGCTGGACCGGGCTGGCCCGGGCTGGCCCAGGAAACAGGGGTGTTTGAAGTCCTACCCTGCTCCCAGACCACTCGCCCCCAGGTGCAGCCCGGGTTTTCTGCTCTAGTACTGCGTTTACCCAGTCTTGAAACTTGACATATGCCTTTCATTCACATCTCGCATAAGCTTTTTAAAGTTAGGTTGATGTAAACAATGAGGAAATTGGTTTGGTGGGCAAGGAAAGGAAGGCTGCTTTGGGTAAAAGGCATCCAGGGAAACTGGAAGGTGCAGGTGGGATAGATCAGGTCATGTCTAGGATTGGAGCCAGGACCGTGGTGTTGGGACCGCCCTGTGAGTGTGAGGTCACCTAGGGTTGCAGGGGCCTTTCCCTAGGATGCGTCCTTCCAAATAGCAGTGAGGCATTAGCTGTGCCGAGAGGCCGGCCCGGGGCCCGAGCACAGTCCGTGTGGCTCTACCTGCAAGCCCAGCTGTTGTGGCCCAGCTCCCATGGGCACCCGCTTCCCCGTGGTCAGTGTGGTTAGCCGCAGGGGAAAAATCTATATTCTGCTTACATTGTGGCTCCCCAGAGCTGAGACTCTCCAAAAAGCTGGACGCAACACAGGACGATCATAACTAAAATGCTGACAATGAAGATGGCGAGGGCTGGTGTCTGTAGATGAGGGCTTAGCCCAGCGTTCACTGACACTAGTGTGGGGACCACGCCCAGCATGGTCAGGGGCCAGAAGAGTGGCTTTCTCCAAACCCTGATTTAGTGCAGCTCTGCTGTACCCCAGGCCACTACTCCTGGGGTACAACCGGGTTCTCACACAGAAAAACATGGCTTCATTCTAAATTACAGGACTTACTTTTTAAATTACAGGAATATCTCTTCTTTATAGAAAGTAAATAATACCCATTCTTTTGCTATCTAGAGACAGTAGTTAACATTTTTGTATAAATCTTTTGGTCTGTGTTTAGTTTTTTATGATGCAGCCCTTTTTGAAATTTGACTAGTATGTTCATCTCTGTCCAGGAGATATATTTGCAGCTAATATAAATGCTACGTAAAAGTGTTGTTGGGTGTTTGGGGTTTTTTTCTTCATCTTAAATTCACCAATCTGTGTACCCTCAGCTGCATCTTGGTCCCGTAGAATGTGAGTCTTGCGAGTGGCAATCAGTGGTTTCCGGTGAAGTCTCCATTTCAGATGTCAGTCTCACGCACCTGACTTCATGCTGGGCGCCCCCAGCAGCCCCTCCGCCCCCTCCCCCCCGCTCTACAATACACAGTGCTTTTCTTCTAGCCATTTATTTTTTTTTACAGCAGCAATAATACTTATAATGTATTATCTGTTTGTGCCTGGCACTGTGCTGCTTTTCAAGGCGTTAATCATCTAATCTTTATAACAATCCCAAGAGGTCGGTGGTGTTATGTCTCCGTTTTTCAGGTGAGGAAGCCGAGCCACAGACAGCTTAAGGGAAATGTATTTTACCAGGTGGACTATGCCAGGTGTAGCAAGCTCAGCCCCCGAGCCCAGTGAACCTGCATCCGCAGCGGCTGGACCTTGGGGGCTACAGGGATGAAGAGGACCCAGCTTCTGCCCTGAAAGCTGCTCTGGCAGGGGCTGAGAGGCCCACTGGGACCGGCCAGTGAGTGGACCGTGACAGTATTTGTAGCCTGCCCTGCCCTTCTGCTGTTGGACACTTGCCTTGGCTCCCTGAGGGAGTGGCTTCCTCCTCCAGGAAATACCGACTTTCCTACCCACTCTTCTGGAAAGCCTTATCAGCTCGCAGCCAGGAAGCTTGCTGCTGTGTGCCGTCAGGGCTGTAACTCTTTTAGTTTTGAGAGGCCAGTACTGCTTCCCTCCTTGTTCCCCGGCTGGCCTCAGTGGCTTTTTTCTCATTATATCAGTGGCGTGCTGCGTGTCCAAGCTAGGATCCTGGTTGGAAAAGGTGGCTCACTCCCTAGGGTGCCCTTACGCATTCTCAGCCTCCTAGACCTTAGAGGCTTTCTGAAGCTGGAGAAGGGCATCCCCACCGCCGCCCCACACACGTGCAAGTGCATGCACACGCACACACGTTTCCCTTAGAGCTTGCACCTGGGTGTGTGCGGTGATGTGGAGAGCTTTGTTCTTGGTGTCCCAGGCATCAGAACCTTTTCCCAGGGACACAACCGGCTTAAAGACCATACATTGAGAATGGCCTAGGAAAGATTTCAGTGCTTTTCAATTGCATTTTCCTTAGGGGAAAAAAAAATTTCCATTAGCCTTACTTTTTGGTAGTGTCTTGGTTCCCTCTGAACTTTTCCATTTAACCCTGAAATGAGTCCATTTGGTAGCCTGGGATACCTTGTCAGTCTGGAGGATTTTGGAGCGTGCAAGATTCTTTTCGAGTTGTTCTTAATGGGTAAAAATGGACTTTTGCTTCTGAGAATAGGTGTATCATGGGTAGTTCATAAAGGATCAGTAGTCTCCGGCCCCGCCCCCTCCCCCCAAAAAAGCCCTGTCCAAGTACCCTTGGGCAGCCATGGGTAACCATGAATTCCTCAAGGCTGCGGGCACAGTTCCCTAGGCCTACAGATCTGAAGGAAAGGTTCTCAGGAGGGCCCTCTGGAGAAAGTGTCTTCTGGGGCTGCGGGGCCGACTCTCCCTGGCCCAGCCAGGCTCGGGCCCCTGAGCTTTTGCTTGCTTCACTCTTTCCCAAGATGATCTCCTAGTCACATGGATCCCTTCTGGGATAGAGTGATGGCCCTGATACCAGGGACTGCCCTCAACCATTTCAGGAAAGTTCTGGATGAGCCAAGATCTCTTGAAGGACTTAAACTGACAGAAGTGGGAGTGACACCCTTCCTTAAGAACTTAAGACTGACAGGGTCTTCATATTTTTTCTTAATAGTGCTTTGCCATTGCTTCAGAGAATAGCCAGCTAAGCCTGTATCTGCAGCTTGCTCGCAAGGTAGGCTGGAAACAGCTTTTCCAACTGAGGTAAAAGGTGCAAGACAAATCGTTCATTCACTCATTCATTCGTTCACTCATTCATTCCATGTCCCTTATATGCCAGGCCTACCAAGTGCCCTGTGCCAGACTAGGGGCATGGCGTGGTGAGTGACGCTGGCGTGTTCAGCATTTTTATCCAAGTAGAATCAGGAGCTAAGGGTCACCAGAATTCGTCTTGGAGAGCAAAAGGAATTCCTGAGCAAGACCTTTCCCCTGTGCAGGCCTGGGAGAAGGGTAGGGAGGGTGAGGGGTTGGCAGAAGGATTCTTGGTGGTCACCAGCTCCAGCTGCTGCCGTGGCGGGGTGGGTCACTGGGACGGCTGTGAGGTTGTGCCTCATTAGGAGGCAGTGCCCCCGGCCCTCCTGGGTCATCGCCCAGCAGTCTGGCATCCACAGGAGGTGGCCCGGCAGTACCTAAGGGAAACAGACACTTCTTTTACCCTATTTCCCTGTCACTTGTTGGTTCTTCAAAAAGACCTCAGTTCATTGTGTAGAAGGAAAAACTGTCTGTAGACTCTGCTAGCAGCCTTACATAATGCCCATGTTGCTTCCAGGTGTCTCAGCAGTTAGGGAGTCCTGCCGTCTGTCCTTCAGGTCTCTGTCTTGGGAGTAACAACGGCAGCTAACAAAAACCAAGAGTCTGCTGTATACTGGGCACTGGCCTACGTGGCTTAACTCATTAAGTCCCCAAAAACCCAATGACGGAAGAGGTGCTATTATTATCCCCATCTTACAAGTGAGGAAACTGAAGCTAGGAGAGGTTGTCACCCTTCAAAGCGGCACTGAGAGTGGACCCCGGGGGATACGACCCTACAGCCACCTCTCCTCATCTCCACGGTGTTCCTTGGCGAGCTGCTAGGAGGCTGGGGTCTGTTTGTGCTGTGATCTCAGGGGCGCTCCTGACTGAGGACGACAGCAGGGAGGCAGGAGTGAGCCCTAGGCCAAGTGTGCCGGGCTTTCAGAGTTTGCTGAGAGCCCTTCCGTTCTCCAAACTGGCGGGGCTGTAAATAAACCCACCGCTTTGGGCAGCTGAACCCTGCTCAGTGGATGGGGAGCAATCAGCTGCCTTCCGTCCTTCCTGACATGTTGGAGGCTCCTTGTGTACCCTTTCCACCTCCAAGGCTAATCTCACCTAGTTTCCCACCTCAGCCTTTCATAGCAAGGATTAGCCTGTCTCTTCCTGTTTCACTGGAAAGGTGGTTGGTCCTGCTGTTGGAGACTTGTTTTTGGATTCAGCTTCAGTGACAAGCTGGCTAGAACTAGTAGAGTTGACCATGGAAGGAAGTTGTCTTCCTGAACTCCAGCCCTGCCTGCCTAACAGAGCTCTAGTCACAGCCCTGCAGGCCAGGCCCCCGCCTCCCCTTCTCCCCTGGGGAAGTCTCTGGCCTCACGTTTGCCAAATGGCCATTCTCAGTGGATATGGTGGTAGTTTTCAGGACCCTTGGTGGTTGACTTTTGGGTGGCTTGCGGCGGTGTTACAGAACAGCAGGGACTGTTGGGGACTGCTTGGCGGAGCCCAGGCCCCCCCACCACAGGTCTTTCCAGATCTACAAGGATGACCTTTGGCGCAGTGAAGTGGTGGGCGGTGTGCTTCAGGGGGCAGAGGGTGGGGTGGGGGGCACTCGTTACAAGTCAAGTGTGCCTTGCTTGAATCACCTGCTCACCACGCTCACTGAGAGTGGCTCTCCTGTCCCGTCCCTCCCTCAGAGCTCACCGTGTACCAGGGCTCTAAACTGGGGTGCCTTCAGGTGAAAATACAGCTATTTTTACTGTCTGCCAAATTAAGCTTGACCAAGGAGGAAGAAAACAACCTCGGGCGTTTTACATAAATGTGTCTGCTAGGACTGTTAATCAGTAACTCAGGAACCTGGTACGTGCAGAAGCCAGTTGTGGTCTGTATACCTAAGATAAAGACACATTTTGTGTTCAATAAAAGCGATATGGTGGTGTTTGCCGTGTTAGAAAATGCAGCAAGACCTATTTGGATGAGGCTCCTGAGGCCGGCACTCAATGTGAGTCAGGCTCATATTGCCGATGGCAGGGCAGCCTGTGCCTGTTTGTGCCGGGGCACTAATTGTAAGAACCCAGCAGCCACTTCCGTGGTGATCTCTGCCCATCTGGGCCCATTCCAAAGAGCCAGCTCCCCTCAAAGGAGCTTCTCCACCTTTTTCTGTAACCCAGTGCCTGAAACCAGGAAAATAATTTTCCTGGTTTCTGTTTAGCATCCAAAATCATGGCAGTTGTTGTCTTATATCCAGGGGCCGCTGACAGTGGGAGTTTGAGGCTTCTGAGTCTATTTCTGTTCTACTCCTACCTTTTCTCTCCTTGCTTTGTTTCTGTGATTCCCTGGTTCCAAGCGTCTTTCCTGCTGCTTAGCAGGGTATGGAATAATCGTGCAGTTCATCACCATCACCACCGCTCCCTCCTTGGGGCAGGGGGAGTCAGGCCATGATGACTCTATCAGTCAGGAGAAGCCAGGGCTGTAGCACAGCCTGGGCCAACCTAAAATGCTGCCTGTTTCTGGGTGAGCTGCTCACTAGCCAGCGTTTCTTTAAATTTTCTTGTAAAGGAAGGAAAACAAGGACAGGGCAGTAGTAGGATTGACATTCCTCTCTCCTTAGCTCATTCTGAAAGGCCCTGTCCTGATTCTGAATTCTAGTTGTTGAATATTGGTCCCCCCGCCCCCCAGTATGGCATGTCACCATGCACTTCCTCAGATATGTCGTTGGCTCTTCTTTCCAAGGTGTCTTGTGAGCTGCCTGAGTCAGGGACCATGTCTTTCATCCCGGACTCCCCTGCAGGGCTGGCTGTGTCAGGGAAATGAGAAGTGAGCATGTGGGGTGGGAGGGAGCCTGAGCAGAGTACCCGCCCCCACAGCAGCTTCTCTCTCCTCCAGCACATCCTCTGTGAGGTCTGGCTGGAGAGGTCTGGAGGGGTCTTCGGGCTGGAGGGCAGGTGGGCACCTGGCAGACAGAGCGGACCTCCTTTTTTGGATGGCTGTGATGGGCGTCTAGCTGTCTGGCCTCCAGGGCAGCCCGGGGGACCGGGGGACTGGGGGACGGCGGGATCAATCGCACCACCAACCCAGGAGAACTGAAACAGCTGCTGGGACAGAACGTCCCTGGGCCACCAGCCTCTAGAGCTTTGCCTCCTGCAAAGCTCCCATATCTCTTTCCCCGCAGGGTGTTGATATGCCTGGAATCCTCATGAATAAGCGGAGGATGAAAGAACGTAGGGTTTATCATTTTAACCACTTTTAAGTGTACAGTTTGGTGGCATTAAGTCCATTCACGTTGCTGTGCAACCATCACCACCATCCATCTCCACAACGTTGTTCATCATCCCAAACTAGAACTCCTTACCCACTAAAAAATAAATCCACTCTCCAGTCCCTGGCAACCACCTTTCTACTTTCTGTCTCTATGAATTTGGCAGCTCCAGGTACCTCATGTAACAGGAGTCATACGGTATTTGTCCTTGTGTGACTGGCTTACTTCACTTAGCAAAATGTCTTTAAGGTACACCCATGTTGTAGCAAATGTCAAAATTTCTTTCCTTTCTTAGGCTGAAGAATATTCCATCGTATGTATAAACCGTGTTTTGTTTATCCTTTCATCCATCGGTGGTCACTTGGGTGGCTTCCACCTTTTGGCTGTTGTGAATATGCTGCTGTGAACATGGGTGGGCAAATACCTGTTCAAGCACCTGCTTTCAATTCTTTTGGGTACGAGTTGTAAAGCACAGGAGCAGGATGTCTTTTGAAGGTCAGTTTCTGATGACTCACCCTTCTCCACTGAGGGCTAGACTCACAGGCCAAAAGGTAGCTTTACTCACTGCCTAATTTTAGACTCCAACATAACCACCACTGGTCACTCGTAACATCAGGCTTCATTTTGATATTTGATAGGCTTTCACAGCATGTTAAAATTCCGGTTTTATGTATTACCTGTCACTGACTACACTTAGCTGGCCACTTCCTTGTGATTGTGGAGGCACCCTTGTCACTCGGTGGTGGGCATTGACACTAGGCAGTGCACCTCATTACACCCGGCTTGCTCCCGGGTGGGCAGGCTCTTGATGACTTTGCCCCTCCTAACCCAAGTTGGGCTGGTCTTTTGGTCTCATCCCCAGACCTGGCTCCGTCCTGGGACCCGAAACCCTGAGCCCACTGACAACGGAGGATGTTGAGGTCACTTGTCTTCTACTCGCAGCAGCTTTGGGCAGGCGTGGTGTTACTCCCCAGGTCTGCTGGTTCTTGTCATTTGTTTTCGTTTCATCCAGTTCTTACACAACGTTTAACGTTATTAGAATTATACATCATTTCTTTCCTAGGAAAGTAAAATACTTTTCTGAAATACCTTGGCATTTGGAGTTGCTGCAAGAACTGGTGTTCCTTGCACCAGCTTAGAACCAGCCCTAGGGCCCTCGGTAGTTGGTGAGGTGGACACATCTGGGGGATGATGGGCTTTCGATGGATTCACCTGTCCTGTCATGCATGGGTCTCTCTACCTCTGGACGAGACTTCCTTCGGCCAGCGCCCGTCTGTATTTGGCAGACGGGTTAGGAAGTAGAGATGGGAGCACAGGGAGAAGACCTGCACCCTGCACTTGAGGACCTCATAGTCTAGTTACAGCATTTAGAAACCCTGAGGATAAACTAGCCATTTCTGAGGCAGTCCTGTTGTCTTATCTTTTCCAATGCCGCAAGTAAAAAGAAAGCATTGCTGGCCTACAAAGGGAAAGGCTCCTGCTCTTACCCCCAGGCTCTGTTCTGGGCCCTGTACCACACGTACTGTACACGTAGCCTCCCCTTTTCATCTAAGGACTTCCCTCGGGCCCATCTCTGTCTCGGTGCTGCATTCTTCTTAAGGACTGCTTGGTATTTCTGACACTAAGGTTTTTGAATGATTGTAATGATAGTGTGATAGCAGCAATTCAGAGTCAGAAAGATCCTTGATGGGCTGGGCCAGGTCAGGAAGGCTTCTCGGAGGAGATGCGCTGAGCCCCAGGTGGTGGGTCCTGTCCTGTCAGCGATGCAGAGGAGGAGGAGGGCGGCCTCTGCTGCTTTTCTCTTCTGCTGGTCTCAGGGCTGACTGTTGCTTTCTCCTGCTCTGGCACGTGGCATTAGTACACGCTTAGTACTGTGCCGCCGTTTTAGTCCCCTGATGGTCGCCTTATTGGGCTTGGTTTTAGATGCTGGAGGATGATGGGAGGAGTTTGCCAGACAGCGGATTAGATGCTTCTCAGAGGATCTGAAAGATCTGTGTGAGGTGTGGAAGAAGAGCCTTTCACATAGTAACCCAACCTGGAGCAAGATCTCTGGCCTAAACCCTGGGAGCTAATGAATCAGGCAGCTATTTCTGGAGCTGACCTGGAGGAGAGGGCACACGTCTCTGCCCCGGGGCAGGTGAGCCGTTTCTCTGGCAGGGAGAGAAGGAAGAGGCTGTTCAGGGTGCACAGCCGGATCTGGGAGGCAGGCATCTCCTCTCAGGTGTCACATTCTGCGCAGGAAGGCTGAGGACGAGCAGGTGGTCTGGGAGGGACTGTGAAACCCACGGTGGGCTTTCCCGCTGGGGTCGGTGCCACAGAGCCTTCAGGTCTTCAGCAGGTGGGTGGGTTGTCACTAGGCATGGGCCTGGCAGTCAGGATGCAGGTCTGTCTCTGGTCCTTGGGTTATAGCCCTTGTGCTGTTGTCCTGTTTGTTCCCGCGCTAACCGGGTCCCTCTTCTGTCCCAGGCTCAGTATATCAGCTCCCCGTCCCCTGTCCTGGGCTCTGCCTGAGGTTTCCAGAGTCACACTTCCCAAAGACGTAACCATGTCTCCCCGACCCTGAACCTGGGCTCTGATACCATGTGGTTGGTTGAAGCCAAAGGAAAATTGACAGTGTGTGTGTGTGTGTGTGTGTGTGTGTGTGTGTGTGTGTGTGTGTGTGTGTGTGTGTGTGTGTGTGTGTGTGCATGCACACATGTGTGCATGGGCAGTTGGGGTGAGAGCAGGGCCCGGAGTTGCTGGCAGTTCTCCTTCCAGCAGTCGTACGTCCTCCTGCTGTGGCGCTACTGGAGGTGGCCTGGCTCTCTTCATCTGCCCCCTCCCCTCATAGTGGCTTTGGGCACACCCCTCCCTTGCGCTGGACCTGTTAGCCTCTGCCCAGTGAAGGGCTAGATGACCTTGCAGGCCCTTTGCTTCCAGAACAGCCTATGACTCTGCCTCCTGGCCTCTTGTTTATTTCTGAGGCTTCTCCCCTGAGTCCGGGTGAGCCCCCCACCGCTTCTCTCTGCCGGTTTAGGCCAGCTCTTTAGTCAGTCCTGGGAGGGGTCTGCCTGAGAGTCACTCATTTGAATAACAGTAATAATACCAGTGAGCATTTATTGAACGCTTGACAACGTGCTAGGCACTGTGCTGTTAGCGTTTTGCATGCCTGATCTCTTCATTTTCCCAGCAAGCCTGTGGGGTACAGATTACTGACGTTACTCGTATTTTACAGCACAGGAAGCTGAGGCTAAGAGAGGTTGTTACCTGCCCAAGGTTACATGGCCAATGAGTTAGATGAGCCTATATTTAAATCCAATTTGGTATGGCTTATTAAAATCTCTGTTCCTAAATTCTAATTGTGGTGCCTCCCACTAGATTGGAGCAGTGTGTCTTTGGGAATTGTGACCTGGATTGGGGCAGCAGTATCAGGTAGGGAAGGGTTTCTTCCCTGCTTCTCTCCAAACTTCCCATCTCCAGAC
Organism: Eubalaena glacialis; assembly: GCF_028564815.1. Classification (NCBI taxonomy): domain Eukaryota; kingdom Metazoa; phylum Chordata; class Mammalia; order Artiodactyla; family Balaenidae; genus Eubalaena; species Eubalaena glacialis. The sequence continues at coordinate 117,947,617 of NC_083719.1, forward strand.
TCTGCTGACAACCCACTGCCTACCCATCCCACCGCCCCTTCTGCTGAATCTCGGGTTCCTGGGAAGAGTTGTTGGAGCCTCTGGGGCCGCTTTAGCAAGGAGGAGGGAGGGCTGGGGAGATGGGGACGAGCTTTTCTGAGAACACAGCCAGTGCCCCCTGCACTGGGTTGTCTTTTTGTGTGCTGTCGGGTAGGGCGCAGAGCGCGGGCTGGGTCTGTGCTAGGCGGTCTCTGCCTGCGGGAGGGATGTGCTGATGCACACCTTGCCCGGTGCAGCCATCAGCATCACTGGGGTTCAAGGCGGTTGTCTCTCTGCTCCGTGAATACGGCCCTAAGTGGGCTCCTGCCTCCTCACGGCAAAGCTGTCCTCACCCTGCTTTCCACAGAGACCAGAGTTCTGCGGCCACCAAATACAGGCCTCCGTGTTTGAAGCCCAGAGGAATTTCAGCCCATAGAATGAATACTTTTCTTTGGATTATTAGTTAGCCAAGTACCGGCCTTCACACTGTGCACGCGCCTGGAATTGGGTTTCCTGACTCGTGAAGGGGAGGCATTGGCCCCACTCCCTTTCAGGAGACCTTCCGGTGCTCTAGTGCGGTATGACGCTCGCTGAGCCAGGGCTGGGCTGTGCCTGCTGACAAGCAGCCTTCCTCGTGGGGGCAGGTAGATCCGATCTGAGTCTTGCAAAAGCAAGGGAATTTGGCTGTGAGGTGCCCGAGGCCCTTATAGGTAGGGCTCGGTAGCGGGGTTGCTGAACGTGGCCGGATACAGACCCATGGGATCCATGCAGCGTGGCTGAACAGTCTAGGTGGCCACGGAGAAAGTGCTGTAGGAAGGAGGAGCCTGGATGTCTTTGAGCAAAGGAGTGACTCGATGGGCAGGTAGGTGTAGAACAGTGGGAGAGTGCTGCGTGAGGAGCCAGGAAACTGACGTGTCGGTGCTACCTTCTAGTTGATTCTGGACGGACCACGTAGCCTTCCCTCATGCAGTTGCCTATGAAATGGGACCATAGTGTGTTCTCTGCCTGTGAATGTGCAGGGATCTACAGACTTCAGTCCAATGATGGTGAAGAAAAGGGTGATGAGGGCTGAGTCTGGGAGCAGCAGGCAGGTGCCTTGGTGAGAAGGCGTCTATCCCACGTCCCAGCACTCTGGGGTGCTGCTGGAGGGCCCCAGAGGCAGAGCAGAAATGTGGAGGGGATACTTCCAGGACGAAGGAGTGGAGGATGAGCCCAGTGACTGTGTTGCTGGGGTCAAGAGAAAGCCAAGGGCTGGGGCGGGCGCTGCTTTCGGGGTCAGGTGCGAAGGCACTGAAGTTGCCGACAGCGCTGCTGAGGGAACAGGCTGGTAGGGCGGACAGCAGCAGCGTGGGGCTCTGCTGAGGAAGTGGGAGGAGAAAGAAGGGCATGATGCTGGCGCTCACACAGGTGAGGGAGAGAGGGGAGCTGGGGTGGGGGGTGGTGAGGGACCTGAAGGTGGCCCCTGGCGCACCATGGACTCCCCAGGGGTTTGCAAAGGCTAGACTCACTGTACCTGCTCCTTGGTGCCCTCTTTCTGCAGGACCAGGCTCCGGTGGGCTTCTGACTACCTGCTCAAACCCAAAGGGGAGGAAGAGAAGAGGCTGGGGTTGGTTTGGGAAATGCCACCAGCTCGTGTCGCTGGAGAGGGAAGGAGTGCAGAAGGAACCCTGGCAAGTGGGGCTGTTGGGGACCTGGCGTGGGAGTGTTTCTGGCTCATGGGGCTCAGTCTTAGGAATTGCACCAGCACGAGGACCCTCTGGTCTCCGAGCTCCTTGCGGGGAGGAGTGGTGATTTGATACAGCTGCTGCTTGCCAGGTTTGCCCAGTAGGAATCCCAGCGTGTGCCCAGGGCTGAGTCAGCAAGGCCTGAGGGGAGTCAGAACTGCATTGAAGGCAAACCTGATGGGTGAAACTGAAGGTCACAGGGGCCAGGCCAGGCCGTGAAGGGAGCGACATAACTGGGAGCACAGGTTAGGGAAGCTGGGCCGAGGGGGGTCAGTAGGTAACTGTGACATTGGGGAAGGCATCCAGGACTGAGGCCAGTGCCGCCGGGGAGCCCAGATCAGTGGTTGCCAGCTGTCCCCAAAGAAAGCCCCTGGAGCTAGCACTGTGGCAGAGGCTAGAAGAGGTCCGAGCTCTGCTGAAACTGGACAGCCCTCCCTCCTGCCTACAGGACCCTGGCAGTGACAGTGGAGGAGCGGCTTTGAGTGTGGCTTTGGAACCAGACAAGCCTGGATTTGAGAAAAATATAAAATGCAGAGCAGAGTAAAAGCCCCCACCCCTCCCACACTCTGACCTTTGTTTCTTGCATTCTTTCAGAAATCTGTATGTGTATGTGTGTGTATATATATCCTTTTAATTGTACAAAAATAACAATGCACAATGCACAATGTACCTTTTATCCCTTGCTTAATTTACTGGCAACATGGAAGAACCATCTCGTTCTTTTTAATGGCCATTTAGTATTCTATCCTATGGTATGCATTAGCTTGCCTAATCGGTCTCCAGGTGACAGATATCAAGGTTGTTGCTAGTTTGGGGTTATTTTGATACAGCAGCAGTCACAATGTACACATATTTTTGAACAACGGGACAATTATTTCTGTAGAAAAACCCTACATACAGATTTTCTGGGTCAAAGTTCTATGCACCGCCCCTCCCTGCCACCCCCGCCCAAAGGGGTTTCTACCAATTCACACTCCTGCAAACAGAGTTTGAGAGTTACAAATGATAGTAACAGAGCTGTTGTGAGGATTAAATGAGATAATGTGTAAAGCTTTCAGCCAGTCCCTGCCACATCAGGCTGTAGGGCAGGCCTCACTGCAAACTGGATCACTTTGATGAGTCAAGTAAAGTGCTGGGTTGGGTTTCGTAGTCAGCTTGGGGAAGGGGAGGTGGCAGGAAACAGTGGTCTGACAGCTGCTGAGCAGATGTCACCTTCATTCACACATCCAGGAAACTACCTGATGTGGGCCAGACACTGGAGCTCGGATGGAGCAGGGAACCAGATAGCGTGGCTCCGCCTTCACGGAGCTGACAGTCTGGGGAGAGAGGGAGACCTCGAACAGGTCTCCACACGTTGTGCTAAGTGCTCGAGCAGCATAGCACACTGCTGCTCAGTCCCCTCTGACTGGGTCTCTCTCTCCCCGCCCCCGCCCCTCCCCTCCCCTGCCCCCCAGTGTACGTGATGGAGCGGGAAAGGAAGACGGACGACACCGGGTGTCAGGCGGCCCTGGCTGCGTGCTGGGCTGCTCTCTGCTGCTGCTGCCTCCTGGACAACTTGGACTGAGCAGCCGAGACCCAAGTGCTCCCTGCAGGCCTGCTACCTTGTGTTACTGGAATAAACAACTAGTGCTGCACAGTTTACATTTTTCCTTTCTTTAAAAATTACCTAATATACAGACTTCAAAATTTTAGCATCTATGATAGGTGTGAAATGGTATCTCACTATTTTAACTTACCTTCCTGCTTACTAGTGACCTTGAACATAAATAGATGTTTTTGATTTGCCTTTACAAATCTTGTGAATTGCTTGTTACATATCCTTAGCCCGTTTTTTCTATTTGTTTGTCTTCTCTTACTGATTTGTAGGGAATCTATAAATATTCCACACACTAATATTTGTCACTTTTATAGGCTTGGAAATACCTTCTTCTTGTCTGTCTCTTAACCTTTTTATAGTGTATTTTCTAGTATGAAAGTTTTGTGTATTTTCTATTTTATTATTTTTGGCTGCGTTGGGTCTTCGTTGCGTCTTCGTTGCTGCACGTGGGCTTTTCTCTAGTTGTGGCGAGCAGGGTCTACTCTTCGTTGCAGTGCGCAGGCTTCTCATTGCGGTGGCTTCTCTTGTTGCGGTGCACGGGCTTCAGTAGTTGCAGCATGTGGACTCAGTAGTTGCAGTGCATCGGCTTCAGTAATTGCTGTGTGCGGGTTCTAGGGTGCACGGGCTCTAGAGCACAGGCTCAGTAGTTGTGGCGTACAGGCTTAGCTGCTCCATGGCATGTGGGATCTTCCCGGACCAGGGATCGAACTAGTGTCCCCCACATTGGCAGGAGGATGTTAACCACTGTGCCACCAGGGAAGTCCCGAAAGTTTCTAAATGTCATGTTTATCAATCTTTCCCTCATGCTTTGTGTGTTTTAATCTTTGAAAAATCATTTTCTATTCCAAGATTGCAAAGATAAGCCTATATTTTCTTCTAAAACTTTTTCACAGTCTTTTTTTTTTTTTTTTTGGCTGCATTTGGTCTCCATTGCTGCACGCGGGCTTTCTCTAGTTGTGGCGAGCAGGGGCTACTCTTCATTGCAGTGCGCGGGCTTCTCATTGCAGTGGCTTCTCTTGTTGCAGAGCGCAGGCTCTAGGCACGCGGGCTTCAGTAGTTGTGGCTCACGGGCTTAGTTGCTCCGCGCCATGTGGGATCTTCCCGGACCAGGGCTCGAACCCATGTCCCCTGCATTGGCAGGCAGATTCTTAACCACTGCGCCACCAGGGAAGCCCTTTCACATAGTCTTTAGTCCACCTAAATTTGTGTTGGATCATGGTGTAGGATAGGGTTCTGGTTTTCTTTTTCCATTTTGATAGTTCCAGCACCATTTATTGATTAGGTCACCCTTTCCCCACTGATTTGAAATGAGATGTGTCATATAACAAGTTCCTACATATAAATGGGCTAGAATCAGAAGTCTGGTGTGACAGGCATCTTCCCTGCCCCCAGGACATGCATACACACATACTCCTTTTTCTTCTTTAGAATTTTCTTGGATATTCTTGGCCTTTTACTCTTTTACTGTAATCTGGATTTTAGGATGAGTCTGTCAGTTTCTATGGAAAACTACCATGTTTGGCTTTAATCGGAACAGCATGTAATTTATAGAGTAATTGGGGGGAAGAGTTGATGTATTTAAGAGTGTTGTCTTCCTATCTGGAACATGGTATCCCTTCATTTTTTTGGACTTCTCTTATGTCCTTAGATAAAATCTTATAATTTCTTCACGTAGCTTTCGCATATCCTTTGTTGGTCTTTAAAATTGGATGTCTTCTCAGGTACCTTGCAGTCTTAATGCTATTGTAAATGGACTCTTTTTTTTTTAATATTACATTTTTTCGTGAAAATAATTTCTTCATTCCTGTGGGGGTCACAGATTAGATTTTTAACCCAGTTTTATCACAACATTGCCTTGGGACACTTTAAACTGTGGGAGGAGCAGTTCTTCAATCTGCCCCAAGTGTACTCCCAGGGAATCACCCTCCGACTGACATTCAGTAGATGCTGAATATCTCCAGTGTGGTAGGCGATGGACCACAGAGAACAGACCCCATCCCTGCCCCCACGGGGCTTACACTCTAGGGAGGGAACCAGACATTAAATAATCCCACAGGTATTATTGACATTCTGCTTTCCAATGAAAAGAAGATATGTATTGCTATGAAAACATATGAAAAGGGGACAGTCTGCACAGTCTGGAAGGGTGCTGAAAGATGAATAGCTGTTAATAGGCAAAACAACTGTAGGAAAAGCAGGTGCATAGGCCCAATGGCAGGAGAGAACATGCCTCATTTGAGAAACTAGAAGAGGAAACTGGTGTGGCAAAGAACAATGGGATGTTGGGAACAGATGAAGAACAGGCAGGAGCAAGACAGGGGGCTCACAGCCCCACTTAGGGATTTTGGTTTTTGTCCTGTGAGCAGTGGGAAGCCATTGAAGGATTTTAAGCAAAGGGATGACATGATCAAATTTGCATTTTTAAGAGCCCCCTTTGGCTTCCATGTAGAGAATGGTTTGAGGCACAAGTTCACATGGTGATGATGGAAAGACATGAACGTACTTGAGAAATTTGGAAGTAAATTCACAGGGCTTATAGATGGATTGGATATGGGGATTGAAGAAACGGGGAGTGGGGATGACTCCTGAGATTCTGACTGGAACTAGATGCCTAGTGGTGGTGTTTGTGGAGGTTGGAAACAAAGGAAAGGAGTATATTTGCTCAGGAGGAAGAAAATCATGTTGGGCTCTGAATGTGTTGGGTTAGATTGAGGTGTTTACGAGACATTCAAGTAGAGGTGTCAGGTAAGCAGTTGTATATACACCTGGAGCTTGGAGGAGAGGTTGGGCTGGAGATTTAAATGTGGAAGGCACTGGCATATTGGTAGTAACTAGAACTGTGGGAGTGAATGAGATCACATTAGGTAGAAATGTGGAGGGAAAAGAGAAGGTGGCAGTGTAGGGCTGAGCTTTAAGGAAAACTGACTTGGACCTGTAGATGATGAACCTGCAAAGAAGTCAAAGATGGAAAACCAGGAGAATGGGATGTCCTGAAAGTAGAAGAATTAGTATTAAGGGAGTGATCAGTAGCATCAAATATTGCTGGGAGGTCAGAACTCAAAAATGTGCGTTGGACTTAGCCACACTATTGTCTCTGAGGGGTGGACTTCCCTCCAGTTCCTATTCTGTGAAGGACACCAACAGAGGGAAAGACAGGATTGCTAGGACCAGAATACAGGATTGGAGGAAGGCAGGCATTTGTGTAGGCGTGGAAGAGACAAGCTCAGAGTGCAAAGAACCAGCTGGGCACCATGAAGGCTCAAAGCCTCTGCCAAACTGGAGAGAACCATGCAAAAAAACAAGTTCCAGAAGGACCAGACACCAAGTAAGGGAGTCAGGTTATTGTCGCTCAGCTTTGAGCCTGGGCAGAGAAGACACTGCTCCTCAAGTAGACTGTGTCCCCTGGGGTGGCTGGTGGAGGGTCCAGCACGCAGATTATCAAGCATGTGGCTATCCTTGCTGGGGAGGCCCTTCTGAACAGCAGCAAGTATGGATCCGTCATGACCACCATTTCAGCCTTTCTGATAGTTTTCAGATTTTTCTAATATAAATTGTTCTATAAGAAACTCTCCATGCAACTCCAGTGTGGAATAGATACTACGGAATTGCAGTTGAGGCAAGGACGGGCCATCCCCTACCTTTTTATAGAATCCCAGGGACCTGAGGAATGCATCTGAAAGCCTTAGGTCGTTCTGGATTTTCCAGTACATTTGGCCAAGGGAGATTTAGGTTGGATGGGTTTTGCCTCTGGGATACTGCCTTATAAGCAGAATTATCAGAGTGTAACTGCTGGTGTATTTTCTGAAGATCTGGGGGGTACTTTATTGCTGAGTAGTATTCCATTGTCTGGAGGTAACAGTATATTCATTCACCTGTTGAAGGACATTTGGGTTGTTTTCACTTTTTGGTGATTATAAATTTATGTACAGGTTTTTGAACGTAAGTTTTCATTTCTCTAAGGAGTGAAATTTCTGGCTTAAATGATTAAGTGTATATTTAACTTTAAGAAACTGCTACTGTTTTTCAGAGTGGCTGTACCATTATGCATCCCCATCAGCAATGAATGAGGGTTCCAGTTGCTCTGTATCCTTGCCAGCACGTATTGTCACTGATTTTAATTTTAGCCATTCTGATAGGTGTGGAGTGGTATCTCCTTGTAGGTTTTTTTTTTCTTAATTAAACAAGGATTGTATTTATTTTAAAATTACATATCATACTCAAGCTGCCCTCAAATGTAATTTAATTTTCCATTATCTACATTTTTTTTTTTTTTTTTTGGCTGTGTTGGGTCTTCGTTTCTGTGCGAGGGCTTTCTCTAGTTGCAGCAAGCGGGGGCCACTCTTCATCACAGTGCGTGGGCCTCTCACTATCGCGGCCTCTCTTGTCGCGGAGCACAGGCTCCAGACGCGCAGGCTCAGTAGTTATGGCTCACGGGCCTAGTTGCTCCGCGGCACGTGGGATCTTCCCAGACCAGGGCTCGAACCCGTGTCCCCTGCATTGGCAGGCAGATTCTCAACCACTGCGCCACCAGGGAAGCCCCATTATCTACATTTTAATCCTTGTAGTTTTAATTTGCATTTTTAAAATGGCTAACGATGTTGTCGTGTACATATTCGCCCTTCTTATACTATCCTATTTGGTGAAGTGTCTGTTCGAGTCTTTTACCCACTTATAAGTTGAGTTGTTTTCTTATTGTGGGGTTTTGAGAGTCTTTATATGTTCTAGATAAAGGCCTGTGTTGGATATTATTTGCATATATTGTCTCCCAGTCTGTAGCTTGTCTTTTCATCTCCTTAACAGATTCTTCTATGGAGCAAAAGTTTTAAATTTTGATTAAGTCCAAATTATCATGCTTTTGTTCTTAGGTCTCAGAACTCTTTGCCTAATTCCAGGTCATGAAGATTCTCTTCCATGTCTTCTTCTGAAAGCTTTACAGTTTTGTGTTTTACATTTAGATCTATGATCCATTTTGGGTAACTTTTTACATAAAATGTGAGGCTTAAAATGGTTGAGGTTTTTGGGTTTTTGTGTGCCAATTTTTTCAACATTTGTTTGAAAAGACTATCATTTCTCCATAGAATTGCTTTTGCATGTTTGTCAAACGTCAGTTGGCCACGTTTATGTGGGTTTATTACCGTCCTCTCTATTCCGCTCCTTTGATCTGTCAGTCCCTTCACCAATACCATAACCGTCTTGACTATTGTAGCTTTATATTAACCTTAAAATAAGGTAGTATGAGCCCTCCAACTTTATTCTTTTTCAAAATTATTTTAGTTATTCTAGTTCTCTTGCCTTTCCATAAATTTCAGAATCAGCTTATCTACAAAAAATACTGCTGGGATTATGATTAGAAGGCCTGGTGGGTATTTAAATGGCATGACTTGCTCCCTCTTATGTGCCATAACCTCTAAAGAAGCAAGGCAGCCTGCTCCTTCATTTGCTATGTTGTGATTATTCCAGCTTATGATTGATTATATTTGTGTCTTTTGAAGTTTGGCGGTAATGAAGTATGTCTACATCAAATTGGGCAGGAACAGCCATGAAAGGATGACCAGTATGTTGAGGGGCTTGTGGGCCCGGTCATGCTCTAGGGCAGGTCAGCCACCATCATTCACAACCTTGGTCTCCATCTGTCTCCCTCCTGAGCAGGTAGAGCAAGACTTGCCAGTCATTAGAGGAATCTCCCTGCCTCGGGCTCTTTACACCTCTGCCACAGGGTCATAGAACTGTCCTGTACTGGGCATGATCTGATTTTTTCTCTAGATTTTCCTTTATTTCTTCTGCCTGGCATAACAGCCTCACTCGTATTTATTTCTCAAACAAACAGACACATTATAAGTATATTCATGATATGTCATGAGATAATGAACTGCTTCCTCCTTTCTCCTGTAGTAACACTACCCATGACATCAGGGCTTCCCATGCTCATCTGTTTGACCTTCCCCAGCTCACACCCATGGTTCCTGTGGTCTGAGGCAATGGCACAGGCAGACTTGGAGAGGAAGAGCGGGTGCTGAGGGAGCGCTGCACACGTCCTCACCCTGTGTCCTCCCATCATTGTTCTTCAGTCCCCTCCCCAGTCTCTTGGCTGACTTAAGGATACAAGAAAAACTGCTTTCTATTCTCCAAACTAACACCGGCTGTTCTGTCTCTTCGCCTCAGGGTATATGAGATTACTTGCTGAAGTCTTCTGCCTCACCCTAGCCAACCATTTGAGTTTCCCTTTTCGTCACTTTCTTCTCTCATCAGCGGAAGCAGCAGTTCTTGGTTATCTCCTCAGATTTACCAAAAAAAACCCAAAACCTAAAATTATCTAAGTTTTTCGTTGTGTAAGCTCATCTGGATAGAGCACCCCACCCCCAAGCTGCTGGGCCCTCGTGTCAGCCTGTGGCATTTCTGTGGATGTGCCGGCCCTGCCTGCTCCTGGGCCTGGGCTGCTCCCTGTGGCTGTGTGGTCAAGACCAAGCTCTGTGCGTGCTGCTGGGCCAGCAAACACGGTTGTAGAGGCTGCACTGGAATGCCTGGCACCTCTTAGGTCTTTAGCTCTATGAACATTAACAGTGGAATGTCTATCAAATTATGAAAGATAACGTTTGAAATGTACTATATGATCTCACCCCATGGTGAAACTTGGCTGTTTGTAAATTGAGATTTTTTTTTTTTGGTCCCATCTTAATAATGATATTCACCTTTGTCCTCATCCCATTTTCCCATGTCATCTAAGGCAGTAGCTTCCAAAACTGTCTTTACTTCCTATGGAGGAGGACGCAGGGGCTCTAAGAAGTCAAGTGACTTAACCCGAAGTCACCCAGCTATGGCAGAATAGAGCCAGGACCTCTCAGCTCAGGTCTGCAGGCCCTGGTCTTGACCTCTTCTGTCAGTACAGGGTAAAAAAGCAAGCCTTTATTTTTTGTGTTATGTAAGTGGGGTGAGTGAGTTCCAGTCTCCCGCTTGTAGAACAGCGTGGCCTTTACTGGAAAGTATCAAGCACTGCTGGATCTCCAGGCACGCGCACCCAAACTGGCAACTTCCAGCATCGCATTGAGTTCCGCGTGACGAAGAGGCGGCACTCGTGCACTGTCACACGCCCTGTTCAAGCTCCTCAGCAACCTTCTTGCCTTCTGCGGCATCTCCATTTGGGAAGTGGGAGGATGGTCCTTTCACTTTAATGTTTTGTGACAGTGGACAGAAAACGCTATCAGCTCCTTTACCCCATTTCTGCACATTTCCTAGACTGAAAAACAGATTGGAGGGAACTGTTTCTCGAAAGACACTCTTTTATCCCGAGAATTTAGTCCTTTTCCTGAGATTCAATGAACAAGGCCACCCGTCCTGCTGGAATTTTCGAGGTTTTGAGTTGTGAACTGATCACATTTGACTGGCTTTAATTTTAAGGTGTAAGGAGAAACACCCTACTTCAGTTTTAAGTCTTTTTAATGTGTACATCCCTTGTTGACTGTTCTCTTTCATATTATGTTTTTCTACTGGCCTTAGTGTCTGCATTGTCTTAATGCTAGCCATAGACTCATCACGTCCAAGCAAATGCTCACATGTGTATGTGTGAGGGTTTCTTTACTCCCTTTACCTAAGGAAATGGGATGTTTCCAAATATTTCACCCTGTTCTCTTGAGGGGCCTCAACAGCTAAAGTTGTTTGTATTCCGCCTTCCTAGCCCCCAATACACACACACACAGCCCCTTGCTTCTCCCCTGGGTTGTCTCCTTTCCCATTTCTGAGCAGCTGTGCTTCATGTGGACTGCCAGTTCCTCTGCTTCTGTCATCCTGTGATGATTTGGTGCCACACATACGAATACCAATCCGAATATGGATTGGTTGGAGGAGCCCCAGGGCCCCGCACACAGACTCAGAATAATAAAACAGATTTCTGGTGATTTTTTTCTGTAGGATGTCATCACATTGTGGTTCCCATTAAGTCCTCCCTCCTTCACTCCATGCCAGGCCCTGGGCCAAGCACTTCACATTCTTATGTTTTTGTCACAAAACATAGGCTCTTAGGCACTACTTCCGCCCACCACTTCACAAGTGTGAAGGCTGGGGCATGGGGAAGCTGTGACCGTCACTTGGGCAGTGCCCCTCCAGAGCCCATGTACATAGCTCTTGTCCTTAGAGAGCAATTCAGGTGGTGGGGTGCCCAAGGAAAGTCTGAAGTAGATTTCTTGAGGGGGACGGTCCAGCTACACCCCACCCCCAGGAGGTGCCTTGTTCTGGGCCAACACACCCACCGAGTGGTTGCCAGGAGGGTCCCTGAAATTCACTCCGTCTCCCAGTTCACTGCTGGACCAGGTCCATTCTGCCCTCTCTTTCGGACACACTGTGGAGTAGGGTGAGGGCTGGATCTTGCTCTCCCACAAAGACAGTGGATTTCAAGGGAGAACCAGGCAACAGAGGCGAGGCCTTTCACCTGTCCATACACATCCACGTTTCAGGTCACTTGCAGCCAGGCTGCTAATTTGAAGTAAGCCTAATCTTTTTTTTTTAACATCTTTATTGGAGTATAATTGCTTTACAATGGTGTGTTAGTTTCTGCTGTATAACAAAGTGAATCAGCTATACCTATACTTATATGCCCATATCCCCTCCCTCTTGCATCTCCCTCCCTATCCCACCCCTCTAGGTGGTCACACACAGCTGATCTCCCTGTGCTATGTGGCTGCTTCCCACTATTTTACATTTGGTAGTGTACGTATGTCAGTGCATCTCTCTCACTTCATCCCAGCTTACCCTTCCCCCTCCCCGTGTCCTCAAGTCCACTCTCTACGTCTGCGTCTTTATTCCTGTCCTGCCCCTAGGTTCTTCAGAACCATCTTTTTTTTTTTTAGATTCCATACATATGTGTTAGCCTACGGTATTTGTTTTTCTCTTTCTGACTTACTAGTGAGCCTAATCTTGATGTGCAGAGAGCACTGGGCCAGGAGGCAAGAGGGCTGGGTGATAGGCCAGGACATACCTTTAATTCACTATGCGACCTCCGTTACCATCTCCCTTCTTTGGGCTCAGCATTCTTTTCTTACCAAAAAATGACTGGCCACATGATCTCCAAGGCAGTTTCATTTGCAGTTCTAGCATCTAGGATGTTCTCAATTGTCCCAGCGTCTACAACCAACTCTGTCCCAGTGGCCCCAGCAGGTCTAGCGCAAGGATAGGGCCACAGTAGGTGGGGGCAGTCCAGTCATACTTACCAGACTGGTATGACATGTCCAAACGCACTTAACTGTTTTTGTTGTTTATGAAACAATTTTACTATCAGGTCTACTGTTCATAAAACTGATTGGGTTGGAGAGGGCTAAGGTACAAGCTGGCCTGTGACTGAGCCTGGGAAGGAAGAGGCTTGGGCCCACTCTCCTCTGGATGCTCTGGGTGCGATAGGCCGGGGTTCCCTAGACCCTCAACAACCCCTCAAAAGGCTGGGCTTTGGCCAAGATGGCCGCTTGGTTTTGTCCAGCAGCTGCCTCCTCAGAGGATGGCGGTAGCTGTACTTCTGGAGATCTCGGAACAGTGACCCCCACAGAGGTCAGCAAACTCTCACCCTTTCCAGACCAATCCACAACAACACTTGGCACTGTGTCTGGACAGTGACGGTGGGCTGAATGATTGCTCAGTCGGGTGGCAGGCAGTAGATACATGGATGGGTGAATGAATTGGCTGGCCAGCTCCCTGACTGTTCTGCCTCACAGTGGTTATCTTGGGACACTGAAGCAGGGAGAGGGACAGACTTGGGAGACATGGCTGAAGCTGCAGGAGGAGGTGGTAGTGAGGGCAGTGAGGCCCAGGTGGCCTGGGGAAGGTCCCGAACTGAGCAGGCAAAGGCAGCTGCTGTCACAGAGCCTGGGCCAAGGCTGTGCCAGTGCTGCCATCCCCGTATCCCTCCTCTACCTGTGGAGGAACAGGAAAGTGGAAGATATTCCTCACCTCTCCTGCTCTTAACCTCTAGACTGCAGTGAAAAACTACACGCCCTTGATTGCCTCTACTATTCCTGGCCAACCTTCACCCCCTCACTGTCCCCCTCTGTATATTTACCTGGTGCTCATGGCCTTCAGAGCAGGTGGCACGGTGGCACTGCCTTTAGGGCACCTTTTCTCACCAGTGCAACCCCCTTGTGCTCGAGTAATAAATGATCCCACTGCACATGCACACCCAAGGAAAGCTGTGTGTTCTCCTCTCTGCCCCTGCATGGAAGGGGCAGGAACCATCCTATGGCTGTCCTGAGATTTTACTTATTCCTAAGATGTGGGAAGATCCCTCTCTTCTGCCTCTGGTCTGAGCAGTAGGAGGGCTGTTCGGCATCCTCTGATACCTCCTGGAAGGCTGGCCTTCTTCTGTTGGTTTGGATGCTGGTTTAGAAGATGGGGTAACTACAGGCCTTCTGCCTCTGGCAAAGCTGTCATCTCCACTGGGGGCACTTCCGGGGAGGTGCTCTGAGTAGAGAAGCAGCTTGGGTGCCCATCACTGGTCTTGGTCACAAGAGGCCAAGGTGCAGCTTCCTTAATTAGCTCCCGGAGCAAGAAGGCCCCAGACGTCAGAACTCTCTGGGAAGCCCCAGTCTTTTTGTTTGCTTCTCCTTACTAGCTGTCTGGGTTGGGACTGTGCACAGATGCAGAGACAAGTAAGAACGGCCTAATAAGGCTCAATTACCACTTCAAAGCCCTTGATTAATCATTTAAAATGTCTGAGCTGAGCAAGAAAAGGTTTCAGATTCCAGGATGGGGCTGACTGAGGAACTGGAGCCTTTAGCAGAGTAAGCCTCTGCTCACATTCCTGCCCAGGTCCCTGTGTGGTCTGGAGCCCCACTTGCCCACTGCCTGCCCAGAACCAGTAGCCCATGTGAATGGCCCCCCTGGGGTTGTACAATATGGATGTCCTAGAATTTGGGACTGCTGGTTGGTGTAGCTGGAGGCCCTGGAGAAGACCCCAGGGCTTGGTGGGCAGTTGGGCACAGGGGGATGCATACCTCCAAGCATCTTGCATCTGTCTTCTCTGCTTCCAGCAGAGAGGCAAGAAGGCAGATGGGGAGCCTCTTCCAGAATCTGCTCAGCTCCCCACAGGTTCTGCACCCAAGACTTACCTGGGTCTTTATGACCTAGTCTGGGCATCTGAGTCACATCTATATGCTCATACACCCCTCCCTGCACATTCCCCCAACCCCCTTCACCACCACCACCACCTCCTTTGCACTTGCATTCACATGGCAAAGCTCTGAGTACCTGGCTCTCTGCAGGCCCCACCACTGGGCTGGGGCTGAGAACATTGAAGGTTGGTACCAAAGGGCTGTGTGAGGCAAGAAAGACAAGCTGGTGAAGGAACCCCTGGACCTGATCTCCAACTCAACCAGTTTTCTGGAAATGGAGAGTCCCTTTAGTCCCTTGCCTGGGACCAGGGCACAGGCTCCCGGCACTGGTTGAACAGGGTGGTCTTGGCTCCTGAGACACTAGATAGGAAATGGGATGGTTAGCCTTTTGGCTGATATGTGTGTGAGCCAATCTGTAAAGCCCTGCCTGCGTCAGAAGGAGCTGGAGCCCAGCCTGTCCCCAGGCTGGCCACAAGGGGGCACTTAATCCCTAAGTAGGCACTCAATGTGAGTAGCCTCTGCAGACACCAGACCCTCTGCTCCCCACTGGGCACTGACTGCTCCCAACTCCACCCATTGCACTTTTGATCCCTCTCGACTTTTTCCTCCTTTAAAAGAAAAAAAAATTTTTATTTTGGAGTAATTCTAGATTTACAGAAAAGTCAGATAGTACCATTTCTGTATACTCTTGATCCAGCTTCCCTTAATGATTAACATCTTACATAACCATGGTCCTGCCCCCCCTTTTTATGCCCAGCTTGCCAGTGTAGGCCAGTTGCCAGGAAGGCCCATGTGGCCTGGGTGTGGAAACACCTGTATTAGAATCATCTCTGCCCCAGCTCCTGCTGGGTAACCAGTACCACCAGAAAAGTTGTGGTGTACACAGTCCCCTGGCTTCAAGTACCCAGGGAGGCTGTCATGGCCCAGGACTCAGGTAGCATGGGCTGCATCCTAATGGCTCAGCCAGGGCAGTATGGGAGCTCTCAGGCAGATTCACCCACTGGGTGGCAGGGATGGGGACACGTGGCAGATGAGAAGGTGTGAGGAGCAGAAGCCCCAGGGCGGGGTGGTGTCCTGGGGCACACTAGGCCTGCAGCTCAGTGCAGCGGGCACCCTCTAAAGGTGCAGTACCTCAGACTCTGCAAGTAAGCAGGGCATCTAGGCAGATACAGTTGTAAAATATGCAATTTCTGGGTCCCACCGCGGGTGCTGTGAGGAACTGTGAGGCCTTCCTCAGAGCTTTCTCCTGGGCCACTCATCCCTGCTTTTGGTGATGGAAAGAAAAGCAAGGAAAACACAGGTCACTCCTACCTCCGCACCTACCCTCCCACACACGCACTCTTCCACTCCCATCTTCTCAACAGTCTGGAAGCATAGGTTCTGTCCTCAGCTAATGCAAGGAAAAAAGTCATAAGGGCTTTGGAAGACTCGGTGCTCCAGGAAATAAGTGACTCGGGTTTCTAAGGTATGTACAGCACTAACTACCCCTATCAAGGTTGATGCAGCCCTCTGGCTTGAAGTCCTCTGTTTTGTAGCCAGACTGATTATTTCTAACCTCTGTGTAAGCACTGTCTGGGAGTAATCAGCTCAGTCTCTCCTGCCCCAGGTTGTGGAGTATGGCAGGTGAAATAAGCCCTGGCAAGGACAAACTTGACTAATGGAGAAAGGTGATTGATAGAGGAAGCAAGACTGGGACATTTTTGTTTCCCTGACTAAGCTACCTTAGGTTCAGTGGTTTTGAGAGGAAGAAGGGCTGGGAGCAGGGGAAGCAGTGAGGAGACAGGTGTCCCGCAGGGTTGTGAAGATCAAATGGTGCTGAAAGGCCCTCAGCACAGCTCCAGGCACATCGTGAGCACCTCTGTAAACGCCAGTTTAAGAGAGACTGCAGGACCTGGCACATAGCAACCCAACCTCGGGCTGGGTCTCAGGCCTGGGTTAAACAGGCTGTTTCCAGAGCTGGCAGAGGAGGGGGATTTTATGTCCCAGGGGCAGCAGAGTGGCAAGGAGAATACAGCAAGAGATTATTCAAGGGGGTCCACAGCCAAATGTGTTCTCAGTTTCCCTGTCCAACACTACCCATGCAGGATCAGGGGAGGCTGGGAACTTGGGCAGGTGGCAGGTGACACCCTGCTGTGGTGACCCCCGAGTTTGGAGTGCCCAGGCCTTCAGTGGGTGGGGTGGGCTCTGGCTGGAGTGAGAGAGGACTG
This sequence comes from Eubalaena glacialis, assembly GCF_028564815.1. Lineage (NCBI taxonomy): Eukaryota > Metazoa > Chordata > Mammalia > Artiodactyla > Balaenidae > Eubalaena > Eubalaena glacialis. Next base: position 117,964,250 of record NC_083719.1, read on the forward strand.
TCCTGGAGCCCATTCACTCCTGTGCTCCTCCTGGTCCCTATGCTATCCCAGTTGGGGCCTGAATTCACATCCTGCCTCTGGCTGGTCCTGTGCTGAACAAGAGACTTGACCTCTCTTAAGTCTTGAGTTCCTTACCTGTGAAATGGGAATGATGGTAACATCTATCTCAAAGTTACTCTTAAGACTAAATCAGGTCATGTGCCTTACCAGACCTCAGAAAAATAAATGGGTTGTCGCCTCCTCTTTGACTAGGCTTGCCTGGTGGTGGGTCCTGTCTCCCAGACCCTGAACAACTTTGTCTGTGTTGAGAGGGGCCAAATGAAAACAGGCTGAGATTAGACCTGTGCCGTGAGAGAAGGGAAAGGGATGTCTCTGTGGAGGGCGGCTGATACAACAGAACCTGGACAAGCTCACACTAAACCCAGCGTGTTCTAGCTACTATACCAGGCTCCAGAGAGAAGAGTTGCCAAGAGAGGAGGTATAAAAATAGATACACAAAAATAGAACTAAAAGATGATTGCCAAAGGACTGGTTTAATTTATAAGATTCATGTATTCATGAACTTTCAAAAAGTTTAAGATCCTTACTGCTTATTACTGAGTTTGATGATGGTTGTTTTGAGATTTTCTTAAAAGTGGCTGCAGATCCTCCGAGGCCAAGGTCAACTGTCAGACATTCTAATGGGAAGCGAGGCTGACGTGAGCCAGAGCTCACGAGTAAAGGGTGGTTGGGGGTCCTTCTTGATCTGGGGATTTGTTTGGCACTCAGATCTCTTAATACAGCGCTTAGCCCTGACAGGGCTCAGATTTCCTACTCCATTCTGAGGAAACGCAAGAGTACCAGACTCCAGCCATAGCCTCCCACTTGCCTAGGTTTTCATCCTGCCTACCATTGCTTTGTGCAAAAGTTTAGAGGCTGGAGCACATTCTGCATTGGCCAGGTATGAAAACCAAGATTCTTGGTTAATCTTTTAAAGCCTAAAGCCCCTTTTTAGGAGATTATAGTTACTCTCTTGCTCTTGGGAGATGGCTTAGCTGTAGCTGAAGAAATGCCCCCCAGTTCCCCTGTAGGATTCAGGACAGAGTGCTGCCTGGTTTATAAACCAAGTAGGGTTAGCCAACTCTGGCCAGAGAGCAATGGACATTTCTTACTTAACTGGCTGCCCTGGTGTGAGGCCATTGGGTAGGTTCCCTAGCGCTTGCCCTCCTGCAGGGATGAATGTCCTTAGGAGGAGGAGGGAAAGTAGTTGAGCCACCCTTCCTCCATTCATCACCCGAGACTGCATAAGCGGAAAGGCTGCACCAAGTCTGCTCAGTGGCTTTCAACTGCTGTACGTAGCTCTCCCTTGGTCTGAGGTGTTGGCCCTGTAGAGCCTGGGGTTTGTGCCGGTTCATTCTCACCCTCTCTCCCCTTCCCCATCCAGTGTATGTGGTGGAAGACCAAAGAAGGGATGACCTGGGCCCATCTACCTGCCTCACAGCCTGCTGGACTGCCCTCTGTTGTTGCTGTCTCTGGGATATGCTCACCTGACCACCCCGGCTCTCCTGTCGTGCCAGCTCTGCCGCCACCGCCAACAAGTGTGCCTGCCCCCATCTCTTCTGATTGCTGAAATCAATGACTAGCTCTGCACAGACACTTCTACCTTCAACGCAGTGGGATTCTAGATTAGCAGGGGTTGCTGCTGTTTAATTCAGTGACTTGATCTTTTTAATGTTCAAATCCATTTCTTATTGGTCCTTCACAAATGTGCTAAATGACTTTCATTTTTTTGGCCAAAGGCTTAGTGACAAAATATATATTTATAATTTTAAAATTATACATTCAAGGTAGTGGCATGATGTAACATACCACTGAATGATTTCTCTGCTGACACCCTGTATATTTCAATAAATTTGTCTAAACCTCAACTGTCTCAGTTATTCCAGATACAATCTAAGCCCTGGGTTTCTCAGCCACTGTCCAGTATATGATGAGGAGCCGATCTACCTTTTCATTCTGGCTGCTACTAGGGAGGCAGGGTCCAAGGCCAGGTGTCCTTCAGCCAGGTCAAGGAGTCCTCACCGAGCTAGTATTCTCTCCCTAGTCCCACTGAGATACGGACTCACCCAGGAGCCACACTGGCTTTTACCCAGAGCCTAGGAAAGGGCATCTTGGTAACTGTGGTGGCTGCCCCAGGGCCTGCTCTGGAAGGAGAAGCCACAGTTGGGGCTCAGGGCCAGACCTGAGGCTTTCTCTTCCTGCTATCCCCTCCCAGAACCCAACCCCCGTCCATTGACACACAAAGAGAGCTGTCATAATACAAACTTGTCAGCCAGGCCATCCATCTCAGTTTTGGCCGCAGGGTGGCGCTGAGCCACCATAGCAGCAAGTCTAATTTTCCTTCTTCAGCTGGCCAGCCCTGAGAGGCACAGTTGACAGCTCCTTGCCTAACCTCGCCTGCCCACTTTCCCTCTGAATCAGCCAGGTGCTGATAAATAACTACCAGCTCTCTCTCTTTAAAAACAAACAAAAAGCCAAGATTTTGTAGCATCACCTGATTTCTGTGGAGTAAATGGTAGGTCCCACCGTAGCTGATTTCAAGCTACCAACGTGATATCCTGAACATGGAGTTGGGAAGACAAGGGCAGGAGTGCACTGCTATGCAGTATTTCCACCATCCAGATACAATAGACTGTTCACCTCAAAAACACAGATAATGGCCAAATTTAGTAAAGTGATTCGGAAGGGGTAAGTTCTAAATACTTACTAACCTTATTTTTAATATAATTTAATGGTAAATTTACAAACTTAATTTTTAATAATGGCTACTGTTTAACAACTGGCTTGCAGCAAAGTTCCTGAAAATTAAATAATTGGCTCTCCCGAGCCAGTACAAGCCAGCGCCAGCACACCACTGCCCCCACGCCTCCAGGAGGCCTCAGGATTGTAATGTCCACCCTATGAACTGACCAAAGGGAGACCATCTTGGAGTGCTGCTGGTTTATTACCAGATTTTCTTTTACAATGTTTGGGAGGAAGTGGGAAAGGAATCTTTAGGCAGACTGCCACTGAGGCACCACTGTTGTGTTCACTTACATTCAGCTGTGCCCTGCTCTCCTTTTCCTTATCTGCATACTACATGAAGGCTCAGAAGCTGAGGGGTTTACCTAAAGGAACAGAAAAAAGAAGGCAAGGCTTCAATGCAGAAGGAGCAGGCCCACGGCCCTGGAGGAGAACAGGGAGGAGCTGAGGTGGAGATAGCCTCTGCCTCTCTGATCCTCTGTTCTCATCCATCAGCTCAAGAAAAGCAGACTTAGCAGAGTGGGACAGATGACTTTTATTGGTCTGACCAGCGTGACTAGTCGTAGGCCCAGGAAGAGCTCTCCTATCTGTCCCGGCTCCCATCTTCCCTCTCCTGGGGGTTCATGACTCACCCCCAGGGAAGAAGGGTGGCAGGCAGAGCCAGGATAAAAAATACAGGGATGGGATCTGAAAGGGGCTCCAGGTGATGCATAAAACATAGGGTTACCAGACCATCCAGATAAAATGTCCATCAGGCAGAGCAGAAGCAGTTTCCCTACACAGGCCCCTGGCCAGGAATGGCAGGGGTCAGGAGGAAGAGCTTCCCTAGAGGCTTCCTACTGTGCCCTTCGTGCCATCAGCATCTCCCGGATATTGTCCTCGGCTTCCTTCACACTCCGCTCCAGGTAGGATTTTTTCTGCTGCAATATGAGAAGGAAATAAGGGTTAGGACCAGGGGGAATGTGCCAAGTTGGCAGATGCAGCTTCTATGCCCAATGGTTATGGCTTCTCTGTGACCAGTGACTTCCAGGAGCCTATTGTCTATTGGGAGCCAAGTATACACACCTGCCCAGAGTGTTCCCCCACCCCGACCACTGGGCACAGGGAGGGGGTTGCTCGGTACAGGAAGCAGGAGTGCTCTCTGGATGGCAATAGCACTCTTCCCCCAGAAGGAAGTAGACTCTAAAAACAGGCGTCTTGGTACATGAAGTTATACCAGACAGACAAAGGCCAGGAAATTCCAGGACAAAGCTCTGGCCCCATAACAGATTGTCTCTCAAGGTTTTCCATGGCCCAGGCCAGGCGCCTGTAGCTGCCACTGCTGCAAAATGGACAGCATACCCTCTGCTCTGTCCAGCAAGATGATAGATAGGCTGCATCACACGTCTCACCAAGGCAGATGAGTCAAGATGAAATCCGCTTTTCTAATGAAACTGCTGCCTGCCAGGAATCCAGGACAGTGACACACTGAGTAAAACAGACCTTTTGCAAGTTTACCTCCTACCCCATCTGGGTCCTAAATTAAAAATCTCAACTTAAGACAAAGAACTTTACTTTCAGGAGCCACATCTGGACCAGGATTAACAAAAGATTAGTCAAAGGAAATGATGTCTATATTATTTTCCCTGTGGTCACCCCAGAAGTATGGTGGCTTCACCACTGGTCCCTGCCCTGAGGACACCATTGTGGCTGCATTCCCACTTAACAGACATGAAATGAAGTCTCCCTTTTTGGGGAATACTCAAAATAATCCCCTCCCAGGGTGCATGTGACTGAGCCACACTAGAGCCAGAAATGCAGAGCCCTAGCCCAGATGCAGCCAGTGCCCTTCCCTCACCCCTCCTCCCTTCACCCAAGCAGCTGGGGGTTCACTTTGACTACTGAAGTGCCTAGGTGACCTGGGGAAGCCAGGGAAAGGCTGGGGCAGAGGGCAGGTAAGCAGCCTGGTCTCAGGCCTTGCTTGGGAACTGATCCCCAACCTCTGAGACAGGAAAATGGAATGGAGTGCTTCTATTACCTGAGGCCTTCACCAATAAACCTCTCAGGTGCCCCTTCTACATATCCCTGCCTCTAACTTCTCCCACTCTCTGTCCAGATATTTTTTAAATGATAACATTTAGAGACTTTATAGTTTCCTTTAGGTGCCAAATGCTGAGGCATCCACAATATTTTTTAGTAAAATTTTATTGAAGTATAGTTGATTCACAATGCTGTGCCAATTTCCGCTGCACAGCAAAGTGACCCAGCTACACACATATATATTCTTTTTTTTTTTTTAATTTATTTATTTATTTATATTTATTTTATTTATTTATTTATTTTTTGGCTGTGTTGGGTCTTCGTTTCTGTGCGAGGGCTTTCTCCAGTTGCGGCGAGCGGGGGCCACTCTTCATGGGGCCACTCTTCATCGCGGTGCGCGGGCCTCTCACCGTCGCGGCCTCTCCCGTTGCGGAGCACAGGCTCCAGACGCGCAGGCTCAGTTGTGGCTCACGGGCTTAGTCGCTCCGCGGCATGTGGGATCTTCCCAGACCAGGGCTCGAACCCATGTCCCCTGCATTGGCAGGCAGGTTCCCAACCACTGCGCCACCAGGGAAGCCCTATATATTCTTTCATGTTCCCCTCCACCATGGTCCATCATAGGACACTGAACATAGTTCCCTGCGCTACATAGCAGGACCCCACCATTTATCCATCCTGTATATAATAGTTTGCATCTGCTAATCCCACAAATCTTTATCATAGTTCTTATGTGAACCTCTGGTTCCTATTTGTCTTCTAACTTCAAATTTCTTGAAGGCTAGAAAGAGCCCGATCTCTTTACTCATCTCCCATCTGTCCAACTTGCACACAATTCCTTACAAAAGAACAGGAGCTCCACAAAAACTCATAGTGACCATGATAATTCTATGGCTGAGGAAATTTGTTTAATTACACTGCTAAACCTGATATAGTCCTATCACTGTGATATCAGAGTGGGAACTTAAACTTCCTTTGATAAACAACTTGTGGTGAGTAAAAAAGAGGCAAATACTAGTAACTCCTGATACACAACTGAAGAATGTACATGTATTAGGTGTTGTGCAGCAGCTAGACAGCAAGTGCCATGCACCATTCTGGGCACCTTTTGGGTCCCAGCCCTGTAGGAATCTAAGGAAAAGGCTTGTGGAGCAAGTGGGGTTCTATCCCGGCAGTAGTCAGCCAGTGCTCAGGAGCCCAGGCCTGTTGCATTCCATCTCTGCCAACTTGCTGCCCCAGCTAGCAAAACTATAAACTTGGAGCATCAGCAAGAGCTTTTCTCCCTACTGCCCAGGCCTCTGGCCAATCAAATTCAGGTTGTATTCTCAGCTTTAAAATTCTTCATTCTGTCACATCTCTTCCTTCTATGTTCCACTTCCAGTTTCATTACTTTTTCATGATTTTTACTACTGCATATCCTAAAGTCTTCAAGTTTCAAAAATAATGTAAAATGAACCTGTCTTTAAATCTTTAGTTTAAATAGACTTACTGGACATTAAAAAAATTTTTTTTCATCCCAACAGATGGGGCATCTCTAGCACAGACCTGCTTTCTAACTGTATTTCAATAGTTCCTGTCTCATCCTCAAACATACCTAAGCCCAGAAGACCCTCATAGTCAAACCCGGACCAAAGCACATGATGTGGGTTGAACTGTGTCTCACAAAAAGACATGATGAAGTCCTAACCCCCGGGACCTGTGAATGTGACCTTATTTGGAAATAGGGTCTTTGCAGATGTAACCAAGTTAAGATGAGGTCATACTAGATTAGGGCAGGCCCTAAATCCAATGATTAGTGTCCTTCTAAGAAGGCCATGTAAAAACAAAGGGATACACAGGGGAAATGCCATGCGTTGATAGAGGCAGAGAGTGGAGGGTTGCATCTGCAAGATTAGAAAGGCGCCAAGGATGGCCCACAACCACTATAAGCTAGAAAGAAGAAAGGAAGGAGTCTTCCCTAGACCCTTCAGAGAGCATGGCCCTGCAACACCTTGATTTTGGACTTTCAGCCTCCAGAACTGTGAAAAAATAAATTTCTGTTGTTTTAAACCACCCAGTTTGTGGTAACTTGTTATGCAGCCTTAGGACACCAATATAGCACCTGAAATGAAGGATGCTCCCAGAGACAGAGTTTATCCCAAGGTTCTTTTGGACCCACAGCTTCTACCCACACTGAATCACAGAGGCCTAGGTAAGGATCCCTAAAAGTTAGAATACTGGGATTGTATTTATCCCAGAAATAACTGTCATAGAATTGACCCAAATACAAATGAAACCATCAGAGAGAATGGAAAAAATTAAGGAACCAATGACTAAGTTAAACTTTTTCTTCCTTGAATCTCCACAGCTTAAAACCACGAGTCAAATCAGAAACTCTGTGGACCCTGCTCTTCCCCATTCCTGTAAATAACAACTCCATTCCTGCAACTCAAGACAAAAACTTCAGTGTCATCCTTGAATCTTCTTTCTTTCATATCTGACATCCAATCAAACAACAAATCCTGTCAGTGCTATCTCAAAATGTATCCAGAATCTGACCTTAATGAAGAGCCTCCTAAGTGGTCTCCTTTCTTCTGTCCTTGACCCCCTTCAGATTCTTCTCCACACAGTGGCCAGAGTCATCTTTCAACATTTAAAACCTTCCAATGGCTTTCCATCTCTCTCAAAATAAAAGGCAAAAGCCTTTTCAAAAAGCCACGTACAGTCCTGCTCTAAGCTGACTCTGACCTCCCGTCCCATGACTCCCTCTCTCTCACTCATTCAGCTCCAGCCACACTGGCCTCCAAGCTGTTCCTCCAATCCACCAGCTATGCTCCTGCCTGTCCTTTGCCTTTGGGTCTCTTTGTGTAGGAACTCTCTTCCCCAGATATCTACATTACTTGCTCCCTCACGTCCTTCAGGTCTTTCTCAAGTGTCACCTTATGGGAAAGGCCTTCTTGATCATATGCGGCTCCATATTCTCTATTCTCCTCACCTTGATTTTCCTCCTTAGCACCTATCGCCACCTGAAGCGGTATTTGTCTGTCTGTCTTCCCTTATGAGAAGGAAAGGTCCATGAGGGCAAGACTTTGTTCTACTCACTAATATAGTCCCAGTGTCTAGAAGAATCGCTGGTTCATAATAGGAACTCAATAGTTGTTGAATACAAGTGCATTTATCGTGGGAAATGATGCCTTACTGATTTACTTGTACACACACTCCTTTTTAGTTTTCCCTCCCAACCTGAATGAGGAATACCCATCAAAGGAAGCAAAGGCAAAAAATGACCATTCTCCTTCAAGGTGGTTTTCAGTTTTTGACATTGCCCTCTAACCTCTGCCCCTAGATAAACACAGGTTTAAAACTCAGACCTCACTGATCCTGATGGGGACATGAAAACCTTGCTCCCACAAACAGGCCCTAAGGGTCAAAGCCCTTACACTTTATTATCAGGTCAACTTGTAAAACCATAAAACAAACCATCCCAATTTCCCACGTCCTGGAGTTGAAAATCCTTGAGAAACTGCTCCATGTGATGTCAGTGTCAGGGCCGCTGTGCACTACAAGGGGATAATAATTGCTGTGGAAACTCTAGGAGGCATGTGAAACCCCCACCTTCCACCAGGAGTCCTGGGAAGGCATTTGCTGGCCTCACTGCAGCACCTTTCCGTCTTACTGAGCAATCTCCCTCAGAACCCTGTCTGTAGGAAATTCTCTCCTGGCATCAAACCACAGAGCTCTAGGTGCGGCAACATTCTTGTGGGGCCTTGTCCTGACGTAAAATTCTGAGATTTCCTGTGGGGCTCAGCACGGCCAGGGAAATGACATTGTTGGACTTATTGCTCATCAGCCTGAAGTTCTTCTTTCCGGGAGTCAGACTAAGGGGCTGGTGTTTCATTCTCATCCTCTCACAAAGGAAAGAGGCTCAAGTCCCTAGAACTTTTCCGACATGACACACTGTCTCAAATAGACTCCTGAGGTAATTCATCTTGTGACACTATCTCTATAGACTTTTCTTCTTTTCTTAGGAAATTTATCTCTTTCTCTAAATTGATATTTTTCCTGTTTGTATTATCTTAGGGTATAGAAAAGCTTTTCCCCTCTCACCTTTTATTTCCCCACTTGTAAAATGAAGATTTGGGTAACACCAAATTAAAAACTCAAGAGCTTCAATGAATCTCATGTTCTCTCAGTCTGCAGAACTGTAAAATGGCCAGAGGAGGCCAGCTGCCCATAATGGGGAAGTTTAGCAAGAGGCCAAGAATTCACTGAAGGCTGAGGAGGCATGTCTTGGCGGCCAGGGTAAAATGTGAAGAAGGCAGGGCAACAAGAGGAAGACAAGAAAAACAAAGGCAGTGCAGGGGCACAATGAGAGAACTCAGAAAGGGAAATGAGACACGGATGGGCAGAGCTCTGAAAATGCAAGTGCTACAACAGCCTGAATGGGTGAGGAGCACTCACCAGAGGCAGGAAAGGCAGGCCAAACATGACCAGGAATTTGAAGATAAGAGACAAGTGATCCAAGGACACACGTCCACTTGTGAACTCATCTGGGTTTATCCACTTCACCATTAAGGACACAACTAGGCTACAAGGTAATTGCTGAACTACATATGGCTGGGAGACAAGCTGAAAGAATGAGAAAGCAATTTTAGGCATGGAGCAGGAGAATAAAGGAAATCTAAGAAGGGGTTACTGTCTCTGCATCTTTTAGAAACTGCTTTCAAGACATCTTTCAGAGGTTCCTCTGCTGAAAGACAGGGACAAAAGACTTGGATCAAGTTGAGCAATGACCTTGGTTTTTCTCCCAGATGTTCTTTTACCTACCTGCTAAAGAGACTCTGACACTGCTACCGTATGGGGTCAGACTCCCAAATCCCACCTACGATCACATGGCTCAATGTACCCAAGATAAACCTCTGCTCTACTCAAGTACCTTATAGCAGAGATATACCAAGTGGTGGTGGTGGGGGGAGAGGGTGGATTCTTATTTCTTCCAAATGATAGTGTTTAGCCTTTTAGTCCACCTAAAGTTTATGTGATCTCTATCTACTATTGCCCTCCCTAACACATAAGATTCATTTAAGTTCCAGAGAAAGACCAGTACATCAGACAACCTGAGAAAGAAAGAAAACAAGCTCACAGGTAAATGAAGAGCAAGGAGAGGCAACTGTTCCAATGCATATGGCAGAGATCAGGCTTCAGCCAAAGAATCATTATATTTATAGGCACCAAGCTTAAAACGATAAGCCAATAATCATGTCAAGTGATAAACAGCTGATGTAGGTAGGGACATTTGGCTCAAAGAATATTAAGGGGAGAAGGAACCCAATCACTAACTTAAATATCTAAAACAATGGCTCTTAAAGTATGGTCCCCAGACCAGCAGCACCAGCAACACTGGGGAACTTGTTAGAAATGCACGTTCTGGGGCCCCAACCCAGACCTACTGAATCAGAAACTCTAGGGGTGGAGCTTGGCAATCTGTTTTCACAAGCTCTCCAGGTGATTCTGATGCAAACTGAAGTTTGAGAATCTTCAAAAGTGGAAGTCAGCAAAATTCTTCTATAAAGGGCCAGATAGTAAATATTTTAGGCTTTGTGGGGTTGTCTCTGTCACAATTATGCAATTCTGCCACTATAGTGCAAAAGCAACACAAAAAACGTGCAAACAAATGGGCATAGCTGTGTTCTAAAGAACACAAAAACAAGCGAGCCACATCTAGTCAGCAGGCTACAGTTTGGCAACCTCTCTTCTGAAAAAAGAGGGAGCCTTAAAAGGTAGAACTGAATCTAGCACGTAGGGATTTTAACTTTCCATGCAAGTTGCCTAATGAAAGCATAAATTTCCATCCATGCATCGTTCCATTCATTCATTCAAGCCTACTGCCAAACCATTTCTCCTCTTTTTTTCCTCCAAAAACCCTGGTTCTTGAAGTTTGTAGCATCATGGTGTACCATCCTCTTCTCCCTTCCTTGCTGCTGCAATCTACCAATCTACCAATATCCTGGGTACTGCCCCTCATTCATCGGAGGCTCACTGTCTTCCTCTCCACCACTGCTGCACCACTTGAGGTGACTTCAGCAAGAATGGAGATGATCCATCCAATTCCATGACCTTCTCTCCCCTCACAATTTTTACTTTACCCTACCTGAGCCACCCAGCCCATGTTCATACCCTAGAGATTTGACAACACCAGTAACTGCACCACCTCCAGAATTTCAATTTCACCGCCACTACTTCCTATTTTTCCAGGTTGTTTCGATCTGGTAACTCTCCCTCCAGCACTTCTTCAACCACATCACTCAACAAGTTTTTCATTATTCATTCTGTTTCCATGACCTTCTCCCCTCCCACCCAGCTCAGCTTCCACAGTCCATCATTTATATTTATTCCCCTCTGAACTCCCTTTTGCCCCTCTCTCCCTCTGTTGCACTTCCCTGGCAAAATACCAACCCAAGCTAAACCCAACCATCTACCTACTCCATGTTTGTACCCAAGTAGCTGAATGTTGCTGGAGAAAAACACTTAAGTGTGCTGCATGGTTTTACTTTAAATTCAGGACTATGAATCTCAAATAGGCACTCACCAGTGTCCAGAAATTCTATTAAATTTTCTTAATATATTAAATTCTCTGCTCTCCAGGGCTTCTCTGGTGGCACAGTGGTTAAGACTCCACCTGCCAATGCAGGGGACACAGGTTCGAGCCCTCGTCCGGGAAGATCCCACATGCCGCGGAGCAACTAAGCCCGTGAGCCACAACTACTGAGCCTGCACTCTAGAGCCCGTGCGCCGCAACTACTGAAGCCCGCATGCCTAGAGCCCGTGCTCCGCAACAAGAGAAGCCACCACAATGAGAAGCCCGCACACAGCAACGAAGAGTAGCTCCCGCTCGCCACAACTAGAGAAAGCCTGCGTGCAGCAACAAAGGCCCAATGCAGCCAAAAATAAATTAATTTTAAAAAATTCTCTGCTCTCCAAAGTAACTATTTCATACTTGTCTCCTCAAATCTCCTATACTCTCTCCTCCCCTCTCATTCCCAGCTGAGAAAATAGCAGCAATCTGATGAGAATTATCTCTTTCCACTACCAAATCTACCACCTGACCTACACCTATACATATACTCTCTCCTTTCCTCGTGTTAAAATGGATAGAGGGGTTGTGTTTTGATAGAAGCAGAAACACAACCCTTCCACTTGGGTGTTGAATCCATCCCCTTCTCAAAAATTTCACTCCCACAGTTATCCTTTTTCTTTCTTCCTAATCTTCAACGTCTCTTTCTCTGCAAGATCCTTCTTGGTAAGGCAAGTCACACACACACACACAAAAAACACCTTTCTTATCCTCACATTCCCCTGTAGGTACTGCCTCCTTTCTCTCCTCCCCTTCTTGCAAAACCTCTTGAACCAACTGTTTAGTAGTTGCCTCCACTTCCTTACCTCCCATTATCTCCTCAAACCTCTCCAATCATGCTTCCCATCTACCCTATTGAACTTAACTGTAGTCCAGGTCACCAACGATTTCTATGTTGCCCAAAGCAGTGGTTACTCTCTGTTCTCTTCTTACTCAACCCGTTCTTACTCACCAACAGCATTCAACACAATTCTTGAAATACTTTCCTCTCTTAGCTTTCATGATTCCACACTCCTATTTTCTTCCTACATTACTGGCTACCCCTTCTAAGTTCTCTTTTGCTGACTACTCCTCCTCTGCTCAACTTCAAAATGTTGACATTTTCTGGAAAGCTGTCCTTAACTTCTCTCCATCACTCTCTCTTAGAAACCCTCATCTAGTCTCATAGCTTTAAACATCATTATGACTCGCAAATTTATATCTCCAACCTAGACCTCCCCTTAATTCCAGATTTACACATCAAATTGCTTATAAAACATATTTTCCTGGATGTCAAACCCAAACTTAACATGTCTAAAACACGCACAATTGATTTATAGTCACCCCACACCCTCCCAGTCTTCTCCATCTCAGTGAATGGCAGTCATCCAATTGCTCAATTTAAAAACCACACAGACAAAAAAATACAAAAGCCAACAGAAGCCATCCCTGATTCTTCTCTTTTCCTCGAACCCAATAGCCCCCCGCAGCCACCCATCAGTTTTAACTTACTTCCAAATATATCCGGAAACCATCCTCTTCTTTCTATCCAGCTCCACTGCTACCATCCTAGTCCAAGCCTCCATCATCCTCGCCTGGATGTTTGTCATGGATATTTTAACATGTAATTCAGGTTACTTTCTGCTCAAAACCCTTGAAAGTCTTCCCATGACACTTCGAATAAAATCCAAACTCCTTAACCTGGGCAATAAGGCCCAGCATGATCTGGTCCCTGCCAACCACTCCAACCTTATTATGACTCTTCCCCTTTTCACTTGCTTAAACAATTCCACCAAACTTTTTCCAGCCATAAGACATTTGCATCATCTGTGCCTTCCACCTGAAATGTTCTTCCTTTGGATACTTTTAAGTGGCTAGCTGCTGCTTTTCATTCAGATCTTAGCTGAAATTTCACCTTTTCAGAGAGGCCTCCCCAATAACTCTCTAAAATATCACCTTTACTACATGATATTTTCTTGCTTATATCTTTACTGTCTGTATCTGAATGTAAGTTCCATAACAGTAGGGAATCTTCTCTGACTTGATTAAAGCTTCATCCTCAGTACCAAGAACTGACATAATTAATTTAACCAACATTTATTGAGCACTCAATATATGTTAGACCCAAAGAGCACTGGGATTAGGGCAGTGAACAAGTCAAACACTTATTCACAGAGATTACGCTGTTGCAGGGCACATAGACATTTAACTACCACTGCAATAAGGGCTCCAAGGGAAAAGCACAGTGTCTAACAGAGGAAACACCTGGTATAATCAAGGAAATCACAGAAGCACTTTTGAACAAGCTCTGAAGGATGAGTAGGAATTAATAAAGTGGAGAGGTTAGCATGGGGAAAGAGCAATTCCAAGCAAATGGAGCAGCACGAGCAAAGGTCAAATGAAGCAAGACATGTTTGGGAACTAACTAAATGACAGCCAGTGAGGCTGAAGTACTGAAGTGCGGGGTGGGGCAGGGAGGGATAGATAATATAGAAGGATGAGGTGAGGCTGGTGAGATTGAGTCAGATCATACAGGGTCACAAGCCATATTAAAAATTTGGTATTTATCTTAAAGATGATGAAAAGCCACAAGGTCTTAAGCGGGAGAAACAAAAAAATCAAATTTCCATTGAAAATAAAAAATTACTCTGGCTGCAACACAGAGAATGAGTTAGAGCAGAGCTTCCTGCAGAAAGCCCAGTGAGTCATGAATGGGTAATAGATGTGTCCAAGATATTGATCCTTTTAGTCCCTAGAGTGGCCAGGTGCGTTCAGGGCAGCCAAAGCCCCCCTGGGCAGTTGCCTCCACCTTGAGCACCCTTTGTCCACTTACCCCAGTGAATCATGCAAATACTCCTCTGGGTGCTGTGATGTAAAAAGGGTTGGGAAGCACTGGGTTAGAGAATACAAGTGTGAATGTTGAGAAACCTACTAGGAAGCCATTGCAATAATCTTGGAAAGAGATGACAGTATCTTAGTGGTGGCAATGGAGCTAGAGAAGAATAGATTCAAGAAATATTCAAGAAAAAAATCAACAAGAGGACTTCACCAAGTCCTTCACCATAACCTTCATTATTTATCAGAAGTTAGGAGGGGGGGGGGGTGTCAAGAATACCTCCCAAGAGGACCAGGTTTGGGAAAAAAGATGATAAGTTTAGTTTTAGACACACTGAGTTTAAGGTATCTGTGAAACATCCAAGTGAGATGTGAGAAGAGAAACAGATTGGGGCAGAAACTAACACACCATTGTAAAGCAACTATACTCCAATAAAGATATTTTAAAAAAAAACAGATTGGGTCTGAAGTTCACAGAAGAAGTCTGGGCTAGAGATACAATTTTACATATAGGTAGTACTTGAAGCCATGAGAATGAAATTCCTAGAGAAGGAACTCAGAATAAGAGGACTTAGTCTTATAAAAGTCAACATTTAGTAAGAATGAAAGGAAGAGAAAGAACCAGCAAGTAACACTAAAAAGGAGGGACACTGTGTCATAGAAACCAAAAGAAGAGTAGTTCAGGAAAAAGGATGAGATGACTAGAAATCACTGGATGTGTTCAAGTAGGAATCATGACAAAAACATGTCCGAAATGGTTGGGGGCAGGGGAGGGGAGTGCTCCATCAAGTGGCCTCTAGGATATCTTCCAACTTTAAAAAGTCTACGGAATTCCCTGGCGGTCCAGTGGTTAGGACTCCAAGCTCTCACTGCTGAGGGCCTGGGTTCAATCCTTAGTCGGGGAACTAAGATCCCACAAGCCACGTGGTGCAGCCAAAAAAATAAAAAGTCTATAGCTCTTTGAGACCTGACCCTAAAACTTCATGAAGGAAAACTACCCAATATTTTAATTGTCACAGATGAGCCCTAAGAGTATGTGTACTGTAGTGTCAGGATAAATAATTTCACCTCCTAACTTCAAAGGAGACACTGGGCTTTGTACAGATCCAACACAAGGGTTGTAGAAATATCAGTATAATTACGCTCAAGGAAATTATGAGAAGGGCTGAAATGCTATAGTCAGGAAATAAAGATGCAAAAAAAATGTCCTTCAGAGACCACACAATGCCACAACTGAGAACTGTGTGTTGTATAAATCTATTAACAGTATACTAAACATGACAAGTATTTGATTCAGGATCTGCGTAAAAGAGATCAGAAAAAGGATGCACAAAGACCACTACCAATATCACAACCCTGAGGTCTTTGATTCCTTTCTAAAACAAACCAAAAAACCCTAAAAATTATAGCCCTCATAGGACACTATTCTAAGTTCCATCATATATGAGAAATAAATGTACACAGTACATAATAAAGAAGTCTCATGAAAACAAATTTTACAAAAGCAAGACATTTCTTCATATACACTGTTTTACTTCTGGTTCTCCAGGGTCAGAAAGCCAAGTATCTATCGATAGGACTATTAAAACTCTACAAGTCTTCCAAATGAGCAAATAAAACAAGTTTTACTATTTCAGTTGCCTTTAGCTTACTCTAATCTTACACGAAGAGCAAGAGGATCAAATCAACAGTGTTTACTATGGAGTTTGGCCTGTAGGCATGGTAAAGGGGTAGGTGAATAAAGGTGTGCCTTCTGAGAGCGGAAGTAAGGGCAACACCTTGCATTCTTGGAAGTGGAGGTGTAACTGACTCACCTGTGGCAGCAAGACTAACATGCAAGTATGTGTGGCAAAAGCCTGAAGTCAGTCTGATCCTACTCTCTGCTCCAAGCAAGTCCAAGAATTTCTATTTTCTTATAACTCAACAACAAAAAAATACACAACCCAATTAAATAATGAGCAAAGGACCCTCAAACAGACATTTCTCCAAAGAAGATATACTAATGGCCAATAAGCACATGAAAAGATGTTCAACATCATTACTCACTGGGGAAATGCAAATAAAAACCACAATGAGATACTACTGATACTTTACACCCACTAAGATAGCTATAATCAAAAATGGAAAATACGTGTTAACAAAGACATGGAGAAATCAGAACCCCCATATACTGATGGTGGGAAACGTAAAATGATACAGCTGCTATGGAAAACAGTTTGGCAGTTACTCAAGAAATTAAAAAGACAAAATTATCATATGACCCAGCAATTCCACTCTTAGGTATATACCCAAGTAAGAGAAATGAAAACAGGTGTAGTAACAAAAACTTGTGAATGTTGATAGCATTACTCATAACAGCCCAAAAGTAGAAACAACCCAAATGTCCATCAACTGATGAGTAGATAAACAAAATGTGGTGTATCCATATAATTGAATATTATTCAGCCATAAAAGGAATGAAGAATTGATACATGCTACAACATTGATGAACCTTGAAAACACTAAGCTAAGTGAAAGAAGCTAGACACAAAAAGCCACATGCTGTATGATCTATTTATATGAATATCCAGAACAGACAAATCTATAGAGACAGAAAACAGATGAATGGTTACCAGGAAGGGGAAATGTACAGCAAATGCTTAATGGGTAAGGGGTTTCTTTGCGGGGCGGGGGGGGGGGGGCACGGTTGGTAATGAATATGTTCTAGAATCAGACAGTAATGATGGTTGTGTTTAAAAACAAGCATGACACGGCAAGTTCCTAATGAATTATTTTCACAGCAAATTAGTCTTTACTCCACCCAAAGACTGAGAGTAACACATACACAAACCAGCCAGGATAAAATAAACTGATGTACTAATTTCTGAAAATTAACTTTAATGTTATCAGCAGAAGCATTAACATTTAATGAGTTAATAAGGTACTCTGGGAGAGCCAATGGACAAACAAAGGCAAGGAAACTTCTATGTGATCACATTACTACTTTCCAATCAAGTAATTTATTTATACAACTAAAAAAATAGAGATATGGCAACCGGAAACCCATAAAAGGACCTGGAGACAGTGAAAACAAGTAAAAGCTCAAAGCCACTAAAAGCACAGATGCATGACTCATTGGCACCTCCTCTGCTGATCTGTATAGGTCATCAGAGGGTAGAACTGGAGAACTATAAACATACTCTAATATCAAAGGGTTATTTTATAAAGCTTTCAAAAAACCTCAGCTTTCTTTTTACTAAGAAAGAGAAAAGGAAAACTCATAGTTATACCTGTCGGTATCACCAAGAAATCACTGTTCTCTAACTCCAGGCTAAACCTCTAGCTCAGACAAGCAGCCCAGGGCCTTTGCTCATGGCTCTGAGTGTTCTGAGGGGCACTGAGAAGTCAGGTCACATTACCCAGTGGCACTTCTCCATCCAGAGTGATAAGGGGCTCACAGCATGATGAAATCACTCTATAGACCAGGCGTCACAGCTGCCCCTTGTCCCAACTCCACACCCACCCAGGTTACCATGGAACTGGTACAAACAAATAGTTTAATATGCTATTAGCTCTGATCTAAGTAGCTGACATAACACCAATTAAATTTATAATGACACTGGAGTAATAAAAGAGCACTTGGCACACTTCTCTTTGCAAACATGATTCAAGGGGTGGTTTTCCTTTTGCCCCTTCTTCAATTTCTAGCTGCTAGGCCACTTAGAAGCCACTTAATCTCTTTACTCAAAGAGTTGGTGTTTAGGGGTTTATCATTTTATAAGAAAAGGACCACTAATATTAGAACTAGCTACTGGGAGTATCCAACCATGGCATAGGAATCCTCATCTCTTTCAGAGTAAAAGTGAATGATAAAGTGGTTGGAATCTAGAATCCTGGGTTCCCACTCAAATCTCCCTCTCTTTCTGACTAATTCTGGTTCTGGTTCTGGCTCTGTGAAGGACACATGATCTCCATTTCTAACACATGCGCAGAGGCCACCTAGTTTAAGAGATTGGCTTCACCACAGAATCCATGGCTATGAGGAAATGAGAGCAGCAGATATTATTAAGTGCACCAACCCGCTGGCGCTTGCATCCTTGAGCCCACTGACTAGTCTTACCAATGTCTATATTTATGCTACATATGGAAGGAGTCATCAGGCCTTTTGGCCACTTTTACATGCTATACACTAAAGCTATCAACAATGGGTCCTTTGAAGTTACATGTTCTTATGGAATACCCTACAGCAGTTAAACTGAGTAAACTACATATATTTATTAGTGTGGGTAGAGCACAAAAAAAAAAAAAAGCAAGTTATTGAAAGACATGAACAATATGATATCATCTGTTGAAAATGAGATGTTATAAAACATGGATTGGAAAGATATACCTAATACCTGATAGATTTCTTCTGGTGAGTGGGAATGAGACTAACGTGGAGCCAGGAGGCAAGTTACAAAGGAGACTTCAATTTCATTAGCATGGTTTTATTTTTGTAAAAAACAAACAAAAATATATATTACAGTATTCTAACATTTGTTAGTTCTGGGTGGTGAGTACACAGGTGTTTGTTAATTAGCTTTGTACATTTGTGTATCTTTATTTTTTTCCCAGTTAAAAAGAAACCCTTATCTTATAAGTACATGGTGGCAATATGCTCAATCAGTAGTTACTGAGCATCCATAATATGCAAGTAAAAAAATCCTGCATTTACCAAGTATTTACTGTGTGCCAGGCACAGTATCAAGTGATTTACATGTATTATGTTATGAGGTAGGTACTTTTTGTAAGAAGGGAGAAATGCTGATCCTCTTCACCTCCAGTTTTCATCAGCTATCAGTCCTGGCCTCTTCAATCTACTCTCAGGAAGACTACTAGCTTTTCCGATTGGTGTGTTTGGAAAAAGCAATTATGGCTCAACTCCTTCCGCTCTGCCAGGATCTGCCTGCTTGCAGAAGGTACACATTTTCCTCATAAGTTTGACAGATATGCTCTGCCTGCCTCTGCAGAGACAGACCTGTGGTTGTCCCACACTTCCAAAGATTTGCTGGGTAGCTACATCTAAATTTGTATGCTTAATTCTGGATCAGTATTAGAAACCATTATTACTGCTGCACACCTAAGCCACATCCTTCAACCTAAGCTTTATCAGTTATAAACGTAAAATACATTTAAAATTTTCATATAGATTTGCCTTTCAGTTGATTCCATACTTAAGCAGGAAATAAAAGGGTTATTTATTGTCCCCATCCATCAACCCTGCTGTTGCTGCTGTTTTACAGAAGAGTATATTTAGGCTTGGAGACACTAAGTAATTTACCCAAGGTGGTAGTATGTGGCAGAGTCAGAGTTCAAATTCATATTCATTTGATTCCAGAGTTCATATTCTTAATAATTATGCCAAGGCATTATGCTATGCATATCAGAGCAAAGAAAAGCAGTACCAATTACTTGCTAAGAATTTGTAAGATGAACTCAAAAAATATTCTAAAGGTTGAAGCTTTTCTTAGTATATACTGAAAGAGGGTAGGAAAGTATGTTTGTATATGCATATGTGTGAGTGTATACAAGGAACCATGAAAAGTACTAATTATTATAAAATTCTTTTAGGGAACTTTTAACCTTCAACTCTAGTAGGCATGTTTTTTGCTTCCACCCATTAAGTACCCCCTCCCTCAAATTTTACTCAAGAAACCACAGATACACAGCAGGGTTTCTAATCTCCTGTGCTTTAAATGAACTATGTTGAACTACTCCCTACAGTGTAGTTCCCCCAGACAGCATGCTCAGCTCTGAGATTAACTTGATGTCAGTCTCTACATTCTGCAATCCCTCCTCAGGGAAAGCAAACCTTCCCTCCGCAGACCAGGCCTCCCTAGCTCCAGGTCAGTGCTAATAAGAGAAAGCCACTAAGCACTTGAAACTTAGGTCTAGCTGAGCTGACAGCCCCTGCTGTCAACACAAAACCAAGGGCCTGCACAGCCCCCTAACCATGGAGGAAGTTGGTCCCATCCCTTCAGCTTGGCCCTTTCACAGCAGAGGCTTGCCCATGTGGGTGTTCACTCAGTTCTCTGGACTCACACTGCACACTATCCACACCTCTGTAAAGAGCTTTTACATCCTGCTGCAGTGTCCCTGGCTCAGTCTGTGAACCTTGTTTATACCTCCTGTACCTACCTTTTCTCCTTAGTTGATCTAATCCAGTCCTATGACTTCAAATGCCACCTATAAACTGACAATTTATAGACAATTCTCAATCTTATTTCATTAGCCTGGAGTTCCGGATTCATAGTTCCAACTGTCTATTCAACATCTCTACTTGGGTATCTAATAGCACCTCAAAGATAACAAGGCCCAAACCAAACTTTCAACTTGCATTTAAAATTACTTTTGAAACTTGAAAACTGATTAGGAAACACTGATCTATGAATTATCAATAGTACATATGTTCTCATAAACATTTGGAATCTCTGTGGAGCCCATCACACATGGAATGCTATGTGGAAACCACAGTGAATGAATAGCATTGCACTGGGAATAACTACTTGCCCAGAACAAGGAGTACTTATACAAAGTGAGTAGAAACAATGCTGATTTCATTCATTTTACCCTTAACTTGTTTCCCTTAGGCCTTTCCAGCCTCATTTCTCACTTTAACCCTTCATTCCACCACTCTACTTCCAGACTTCTGTCCATGGTATTTCTTTGATTTGAAATGCTCTCTCCTCTGCCCCAACCCTATGTAGCAAAATTCTAACTGATCTTCAAGGCCCAGCTAAAATGCCTCCTCTCTCATGAACCCATTCCAAATCTCTCCAACAGCTGAATGAATGATATATGTGGGAGGAAGGAGGTATGATTCCTTCATAACAGGTTCAAACCTTTGAGTCCTCTCTTTCATCCCTACACCCAATTGTCTTAGCTCTACCTTAGAATATATCCAGATTCTGATCACCTCCACTGCCACCACCCTGGTGCAAGCCAACATCAATCTCCCGCCTAGATATAATGCAACATCCTCCTAACAAGTCTCCTTCCTTCCACCCTTGCCCTCCATAATCTATTCTCACCAAAGCAGCCAGAATGGTCCTTTTAAAATGTAAATCAGATCATGTCATTCCTCTGTTCAAAACCCTCCCCAAACTCCCAACTTCAGACCATAATCCAAAATCCTTAATATGGCCTACAAAGCCCTATATAATCTATTCCCTGATACCTCTCTGATTTCACCTCCTACTATTCTTGATCACTCAGCTCCAGCTAAACTGGCCTCCTTGCTATTCTCCCAACTCATCAATTATGCTCTCACCCCCAGGTTTTTATACTTGCTGTTCCCTCTGCTTGGAACCCTCTTCTCCCAGATGTACACATAGCTTGCTCATTCCCTTCAGGTCTCTCTTCTCAAATATCACCTTATCAGAGAAGCCTTCCCTGTCAACACTATATAAGACAGCTTATACACTCTCACCATTCTCTCTTTACCCCGTGTTGTTTTTCTTTTTAGCATTTATCAATTATATTATTTGTTTATTATCTGTCTCCGCATCCCATTCTCCAGAATATAAGCTCCAGGCCATCAGGGCCTTTGCTAATTATGTCTTTGCCTCTAATAGTGCATGGCACATAGTAAATACAATAGACTGTAGGTTCCTTAATGTATAAGATTAAAAGTAAGAACAAAAAGCCTCCATAGTTAGTCAAAACCCCAAAGTACTCTGTATAATCAAGACACCCAGCAAACATTTAATGATTTTTTTTTTTACATGCATACACTTCTTCTGGCCAATTATTATTGGCCAGAGCCTCACATCATGAATCTTAGAATTGTTCAGTCCCCCCAAAGGAAGGAAAAATCAGTTCTAAGTGGAAAGTTCAGCCTCTGATATTGAAAGCATCAACACTTAAAAATTAAGGCAAATGATATTTTACAATTCAGTTCAAAACTTGATCCATTTTAAGGCTTCAACTATAGTATCAGAAGCTCCTTCTTCCTCTTATGTTTTCTATCACCACCTATAGCTTGTTTCCCTCTCGTACCTTCTCTAAAGAGAGAAAGACACTGAGCTTGCATTAATGAAGGCTCTGAGTTTGAACCCCAAAAGTCCAGAAACGGAAAGTGATTTTTTTTTTTTTTACAAATTTCTAGAGCCGATTAAACTCAACCACAAATGATATCAATCTTGAGCTACTTGTAAAGATTTTAAGTGCTGCCATGTATGTCATTCCACATGAATCACAAGACTTCATCATCTATATAGCATAGATATTGTTGAAGACTGTGCTCTAAATTATAATTTGAGACCCTTTAGTTCAGTTAAAATGATTATGTATTTCATTAAATTAGGGAGTAAAGCAGGTTGATGACTTTAAAAATGTCTAAAAGTAATAAGCATTCCCAAAGCCTGCAGTGTCCAATTGCTCAATTTCCAAAGCTTTAGGTAAATACCAGGATCTTCATTAATACAGGCTTTCCCAAGATACTCCTTACCAAGAATCTCTAATAAAAGTAATCCATTTTTTTCTTTGGTGCTAAAGTGGCCAGGCTCAGACCAAAAAAAAAAAAAAAAACACCAAAAGAATTACACAAAGGGATTTTTGGATAGGACTTCAGACACAAAAATCAATAAGCAACTTCAGAATATAAAAATCAGTAAACCTTCAGGTGAGTTGACACAGAATGTAGAACACCAGAAATATAACTGAAAATTTGCTCCCAGTTTTCACACACTCCACCACTGGTAAATACATAGCAGAGGATAGGAAGGACATTTAAATATCCCTTCAGTGATCTTCAACATCTTTACAAACAAGTACTAGACTGCTATCTCCATTTTACAGAAAGTTATTTCTATTATTAGGAAGAAATTAAGGTGCAGGGAAATCAAGAGCCAAATCCACATAGAGGTTTATGCTGGAAATGGGGGTTAAAATTACATGCAGGTATATTGAAGTCACATGTGTGGTTAATTTTATCAAACAACCTGACTCTGGGAACACTGAGTTAGGGCAGAAGAGAGTACTAAATAGATGTCTTTATTCTCACAATAACTCCTCCATTTTAACTACCATCTTCTCTGTCTCACCCTTTCTCACAAACTAACTGCACATTTCCACTGTCAAAAGCCACATTAAATTCGAGCAAAAGACCACAATCACCTGGTTAATCTCCAGTACAACCACTGATTAGAGGATGCTCTTTGAGACCCCCAGCTCTGGCTCTCCACTATAAGTGGATGTGGGTACATGAGCCCTATGGGGTTTGGGAAAAGAGAGAGCTCAAACAATGTACTTGTCAGCAACTTTAAACAAAAAACCCATTCAATTAGAATGGCACCATGTTCCTTTTGCCCTTTCTCCTTAGGAACTAAATTAAACAGATTACAGACAGTGGCAAGAGCTGGCCTTAGAACAGCCTCCCCCTTATTTGTTATTTTTAGCAATTTAGTCCGACAACGCCTGACAACTAAACATGCCTAGAATAGCTAAAGGGAGGGGGGATTATCAGATACTACCAGCAAAAAAACACTAGTCATCACTTCCTCCAACCCTAAGAAAGAATCATTTTCCATGTCTTTATAACATCACAGAGTTTGAGCTTTTAGAGTTTCATATAAAAACACTGCACATATAAAACATCAGTGGAAACTGATAATGCTTCCTGACCTGGAGTATTGTTCCACCCTCGTGTGTTTTCTTAAAAACAAAAGCAGAATAAAATGAACTAAATTGTTTTACACAAAAGTTAGGAGTACAATGCATGTGTGTCCATTTTGGAAAAATTCCAGTGCAAGATAATTATGTACCCAAAAGAATGGCCTCATGAATAGTGATGGAATTCAAATATTTTTATTATACTGGTGGCAGGTGAGAGATTTGTTTGAAAACAAGACAAAGTGAGGTGGGAGAAAATCATAATTAGCAAGACAGCATCAACCATAGACACTATTTTTAAATGAAATAATGTAGTAAAAATTCTTTGAAAAATGAATAAAATGGTAAAATAAAAATGGTAAAGTCCTAAGCAGTATAACTATCTGCATCAGCAGATTAACTAAAATTCATTAAAACCCATTTTATAAAATTTACCACTTATAATAAATGTCCATGTACACTCAAGGAATTTAATAATTTTTCAACATTTTCTGAATTTTTTTTGCCACTATTCTAAGTATCATGTATTTTACATGACACTATAGGATAAAGCACTACAAATGATAAAATGATGTCTCCCTGAGTATGTTACTTTATGCATGTGGAGTTAATAAGCTATTACACAGCTCTATCCAAAAGTATCTCTAAAACAGGTGATACTTAATATAAACTACCTTTAAGCCATCACACAAACATCTCTGTGATTTCAGTTATTTAAGCAACTACTACAAAGATATCAAACAAGATGCTGTCACCTCATATTACATTTTAGCTGGCAAAGCTGTAGGCAGACAACTAGTTTTATTTTACCTGCAAAAATAGGATTACAATTAATAAATTAAGGTAATGATCTAAACAGAAAGGAAACTGGGGTTTTTTTGTTTTGGTTTGCCTCCCTCCATCTTTTCATTTTAAGGGGACACTTTTGCTCCTAAAGTGGCAATTCAGAAAAAGACCAAGGTTATAATGATAAACTTAATAGAAGTGACCCTAGATATCTTCTAATCCAACCCTCTTGTTTTACAGATGAGGACACTGAGGCTTAGAGTACAGCAAGGGCTAGAATCCAGAACTCCTAACTCAACAGAAGGTATTTAAATTAGGAATTTAGTATTTAAATTTGGAATTTAGGTAATGAATGTTCTTCTATAAGTCTAATAGACTTTGAGATCTCTATTCATGGTTCAAATATCAGCTTGGATCTTGTTCTTTTGAGCTGATTAATTACAGTGTGCTCATTAATACAGGTGTGACCTGTTCCACATTGAGTATTGAACAACTGATTTCTTCTGGCCAGTATCTATTACTTCAGATTAAAAGAGACCTGTCATATAAAGACTGATCAGAGTAAGAATCTAGGGTAAAGAAAAGTATACTGATTAACTTCACCTTACCATCTAGTTAAAAGGGCAGGGAGGCATGCAATAACACGAAATAAAGTTCAAATTCTAACTCATCAAAAGAAATAATTCACTAAGCAGCCTGAAAATGAATGGAGGAACTCTCAGGCATGGGAGGGTGGAGGCTAAGGACAAATATTTATGGTTAGACAAAGAAAAGTACAGACCATATAAAGCATACAGCAGCGAAGGCTGAGGTCAACAACCCTCTGAAGCATTCAAAGGGATACTCTGGTGTGGTTATAGACAAGTGTTCCAAGGAGGGGAATCAGGCCACCTCCGGAGTGTATCCTAGAAGAAAAGAATAACTGAATCAAGATGCAAAAGGCTGAATTCTGGACTAACTGGAATGCAAATCCTTTTTTAAATCTTAATCACAAAACGAAGACACACAGCAGTGAACAGATCAAATCAAAGGAGTGTGTGTGTAAAATATCTGTAATATGCATTTCACAGACAAATAAGAAAGGCTGTCTATAAAGGGCAAGTCTATTTGGACTGTTTACATCTAAGTTCTTACCAGACCTGAAATATTTCTACTGAGGAAATGAAATATATCATAGATAGTTTACATTTGGGCAAATATTAGCACTTGAATCGTAACACATATATACTGACCAAGTTATTGATAATAACCAATAAAGAATACTCAACCAGAAAAAGAGCATATATGGACTTATTCAGACTCATTCTTCTCTGAAAGTCACAGAGGAGGATCACACAGCTACATTAAGCCCTAAAACACCAGGACGTGGAGAATATATATAGTTCACTATAACTCTAGCCTTCCAACCATCAGGCTCTTTTAGACAAGTCTTAAATAACTAAAAACTATTTTAAAACAAACATCCTTTTTTATAAATGTTGAGAATACAAATGAATTCTATAAAGAGATAAGTATTCATATGTGAAATCCCAACATATGGAACAATAAGAGAAACTTTACCCAAGACTCCCAAAGTCAAAACAACATAGAAAAGAGATTAATTTACTAATCTTGTAATTATTTTTTAAAAAAATGTTTTTAAGACACTCAGAGGTGCCTAGCTATCTAGTTACTACTGAAGGTGGGAAATCACCAAGCTAATTTTTAGAGTAGAGACATTTTATACTTTACTGCTCTCTAGTACTCAAAACTCTCCTGCGTTGGAGTAGGAGATGTCTCTGAAAAATAGCTCTCCTCAGCAAGAGGCTAAGAGATAAACTGTGCAAATGCTCCATGAGAACATCTTGACTTCTTAAGGGTAAAAGTGAGCTGTCTGGAAAGATAAATTGTGGTACAACTATATAATGGAATACATATAGCAATGACAATGAACAAATCACAATCTCAACATGAATGTACTTCACAAACAATGTTGAGGAAGAAGCGAAGCAAAGCAAAAAATATGGAGACAGATTTTGTTCATATCAAGTTCAAAAACTGTCTTGAGGGATATATACGTAGGTAGTAAAACTATATTTTTTACGAAAGGAAATAATTATCCAAAAGCTAGGGTTACCTGAGGGAGGGGGAGAGCAGGCAGGAACGGAAGGGAGAAACAAAGGTAGGGGGCGGTGCTCTGGTGTCCTGCCAATTTTTGATTTCTTGGTTCGGATGATTGTAACAAGTGTTTGCTTTATAATTATTGATTAAACTACATGTATTTTAACACATATTTCTGTAAATGCTATATTTCACTACAAAATAAATAAATGACTAATTTTTTTTTGATGGATTCTAAACTTTGAGCTATGCAAGCAGATGAACCATTGGGTGTAATTCTTGTTTAACATATAAAAAACATTCTGCCACTGGCTTTGCTCTCACCTGCCCTTCTCTCTTCATTGAAAACACAAGTAAGAATCAGTGCTTATCATATAGTAGTGTCCACTTGACATCACGTCCAAAGAGGGTGTCCCATCATACACACAAAGGTACTAGCCCAGGGCTTCCCTGGTGGTGCAGTGGTTAAGAATCCGCCTGCCAACGCAGGGGACACGGGTTTGAGGCCTGGTCCGGGAAGATCCCACAAGCCGTGGAGCAACTAAGCCCATGCACCACAACTACTGAGCCTGCGCTCTAGAGCCCGCGAGCCACAACTACTGAGCCCTCGTGCCACAACTACTGAAGCCCGCGCGCCTAGAGCCCGTGCTCTGCAACAAGAGAAGCCACCACAATGAGGAGCCCGTGCACTGCAACGAAGAGTAGTCCCCGCTCGCCGCAACCAGAGAAAGCCCGCGCACAGCAACGAAGACCCAATGCAGCCAAAATAGATTAAAAAAAAAAAAAAAAAAAAAAAAGGTACCAGCCCAAAAGTGAGGTACTTAGGGCAAAAACTGGACATCCATCCAAGCGCCTACCAGTGCCTACCCATGCTATGGAAAAAATGATCCTCATTAGGCAGAGTAAAATCTCCTCAATCATGGAAACTCCAAAACATTTTCTCATCAGAGTCTCAGAACTCAGCCAACTGCAGAGTGTCACAGGCACCTCCTATCCGTTTTCTTGCCACTAGTCTTCCTACTTGTTTCAGCAACTACCGTCTGACCATAATAGCCGTTTTTGTGGAAGAGTCAGGACTTTCACAGTTTCTTAGATTTTACTTATAGCATTGGCTGGAGGGCTATTTCACAACCCTGGGATTGTAACATTCTGCGTCAGAAGTGGCATTATGTAGGCCAGAATGTCCTGGTTTCCTTATTCTTATTTTTATTGTGTCATTGCTGAGCTAACCAGGGTGGTGGAAGGGGTGGTAACCACGTCAGAGAAAGAGGGGAAGGAAAGTGGTCAACCAGTATTTGCATGTGCCTAAAATATAATGGGGATTTTAAACTGAAGGCAGATGAGCCTGAAGAAGTAATTCAATGAGAGAGAACATAGGAGAATAGTGGTCAAAATGTGTTCAAATATACCACTGAAAGCTTATCTCAAGGATTCCAAATACTTGAGATTCAAAAGGCAAGACATCAAAAATTCAGCTCTAGCTCATCTGAATGCTGAATCTAAGTTTCTGCAACTGCAAAAGAAGTCCACAATTATTTTCTTTTTACCTCTAAAAAAGTGAGCAAAAATATAGGATGAATTTTTCACTCTTTAGAAGATACATATCTCTTCAATCTATCAATAAGGTTTTAACTCAACTTTACCTAAAGTTGAATTTTCTTTAAAAAAACGTATACTTTCTTTTTGTAGCAATGTTGTACATTTCAAAAAGAAAATTATTTTTACAAAGACAGATGAGACTCATGAAGTCCTAATTCCAAATCCCAATTATACTCATGTCATTTTTAAAAAGTACGATTTTGCATTTTCTAACATATACTGTATTACGTATTATATACTCAGCCATCTTCTTTAAAGTTATTCATTATCAGTATTTTTTTTTTTAGAGAATTCCCTCAATGACATAAATAACATGGTTACTCTATCATACTAAAGCCGTCATTTTATTTTTTCTCTTCAATCGGATTAGCATCATTGGTCTGCTAATCGCCATTAGGAGAAATGGTGACATTCCCTCCCAGAACCTGATCAACCATCTTTATAAAGGGAAGATAAAAATCTATATAACACTATCACATTATGAGTCTGTTATGAAAACACTTCCTAATCAAACCCAGGAAAGTGACTACAGCCTGAAGAAGCCAACATAGGGGTATTAAAATGTAAAATATGGAATTTTAAGAAGAAAAAGACAGACTATCTTCCCAAGGTTAAGATGGTACTTGTCTTCACCCTTCTAGTATGTAATATAACTCCTTATCAAGAAGACATGAGGGGGCTTCCCTGGTGGCGCAGTGGTTGAGAATCTGCCTGCTAATGCAGAGGACACGGGTTCGAGCCCTGGTCTGGGAAGATGCCACATGCCGCGGAGCAACTGGGCCCGTGAGCCACGATTACTGAGCCTGCGCGTCTGGAGCCTGTGCTCCGCAACAAGAGTGGCCCCCGCTTGCCACAACTAGAGAAAGCCCTCCCACAGAAACGAAGCCCCAACACAGCCATAAATAAATAAATAAATAAATAAATTTGGGAAAAAAAAAAAAAAAAAGAAGACATGAGGGCAGGGACTTCCCTGGAGGTCCAGTGGCTAAGACTCCATGCCTCCACTGCAGGAGGAGCAGGTTCAACCCCTCGTCGGGGAACTAAGACCCTGCATGATGCGCCACGCGGCCCAAAAAAAATAGGACATGACAGCAGCATTACAGTACCCCCACCTCTGCTCCATAAGAAGAAAAGGGCCAGCAAGTGAGTCACCAGGCTGGTTGACAATGTAGACACAGCATACTACAGTTATCTAAAGCTAAACAAATTCTAGGTTAAGTAGGACTGGGGAAAAAAATCTGGAGAGGGCAAACATAAACAGTAAGAATGGAGGTGGATAAAAGGGAGTCTAGAAAATACTAATGAAGATGGGCTCTCAGATCAGACTAGCACCTATGTTATGTCATGGAAAAGACTGATCCATAGCGTCATTTATATAGACTGTTGGTAGGGGGTGGGTAGGCACACACAGTGGGGCCGAGTTAATAGCTCTGGTCAAAAACTAGAACTTTGGACCCAAACCAAAAAGCTTACTTCGTCAGAGATGATAATGTGCTAAATTAAACAGCCTGGCCTTTGTCTGCAGAGTTATGTATAAATTATGCCTCCTCAATTTAATTGTAAGGTATCTGAGGGTAGAAATTAATAATGATAATGATAATTAAATAAGATGAAATAGGCTGGACTGACAAGAAATACTAGGGCCCAGAAGAAGAGACTGTATATTTGAAAGGCAGAGTAATAACTGGGAGGCCTTGGGAAAAACTATTTAGAGCTCTGAATCTGCATCAAGCTTCCCAAGTAATAGGAAACCATATTTGTAATTACTTCAACTGATGATAGTTTATGTGCCCAAATCCTCACACTGTGCTATGAAACTAGTAGAATAATTAGAGAGAACAAGGGAAAAGCACTTAATTTAACACTGAGGAATCAGAAAATGCTTCTCAGAAGAAGTAGCCCTAAACTAAGATCTTAAGGATTAACAGAGGTGGTAAGAGCAGAAGGAGGAAGTTCCCAGGCAGAGAGAATTACTTTTGCAAAGACCTAGCAGAAACAAAGAAAACACAGCAAGTTCTAAAAACAAAATATTTCTGCATGTCTGGAGCATACAGTGTAAGAGAAAGAAGAGGATATGAGGGACATGAGAGAAAGAAACAGGAGTCATTTCATAAACAGCCTTGAAGGTATGTTAAAAAGCTTGAATGTTACCCTAAGAACAATGATGGGGTTTACACAGAGGAACAATACGACAGATTTAACAATTTAGAAGGTCATTCTAGCTTCAATATGTTAAAAGGATTAGAAGAGAGAAAGTTGGAGGTGGAAAAACCAGTTAAGATGCTACTGCAGATGATGGAAGCAGCTGGTTTAAAGGTGAGAAAAAAATTCCAGAGGGAAATACCATTTAATAGAGAAAACAGTGAAGAAGTAATATTCAGAGATAGTAAGAAGTTTCCAGAATTGATGAATCACTAATCCTCAAACTCAGAAAACCTAACTTAACCCAGATAGGATTAAGAAAAAAAGCAAAAAGACTAAATCCCCACCTAAACATATACCAGAGAAACTACAAAGCATGAAAGACGACAAAACAATATTAAAAGTAGCCACAGAGAAAAGACAAAGGAACAAAAATTGGACTGATAACTTCTCAACAGCAACAGTGGAAGCCAGAAGTCAATGGAATGCTATCTTTAAAAGAGCTGAGAAATTCCTAAACATATAAAGCAAAATGAAACATATCATCTCAACTATGCATACAGTAATAATGAGCATTTATAGCACCCAGATAGTAGTTTCTAAATACCATTGCCCACTAAACTGAAAGACTAAGGAGAAATTAATAAGTATCATCACAGAGGGAGATTTGACAAATCTCTCTCATAACTAACTGAATAAGGAGGAAAAAAAATCAGCAAGAAACAGAAAATCTGAACACTGCAACTAACAATGTATGTGTGCATGCATGCACATGTGGGGCTGTGCACATGTGTATACATTTCAGGCTGAAGTAACAAAATTATAAAGGTATGGCAGTCAAAAAGTATAGGATTGCTTCAGGGAAGAGAAGACTATGTATAGTGGGTGATACTATTAAAAATACAGGTTAGGGCAGTATTGGAGAGAACACTACATGCAGAGGCAGGGATCATGCAATAATTGAATGTTGAGGTAATAAGGAAACCACGATGGTAGGATAAATGGAAAACAAGAAACTGAATATAAACTAGATTTACATTACTAAAATGGAAAGATAAATTGTCAAATGATGAAAAACAGTATATACAGTGTAATTCCTCTTTACTTAAAAAAAGTGTGTATATGTGTGTATGAACTTGTTTATAAAGTAAAGTTTTATAAAGTGTAATGATACACATCAAACCGTAAAAGTGACATTTTGAGGGTATGCAGAAAGAGGAGAAAGTCATTATTTTTGTTTAATCATTTGTTTTATTTTTTGACTGTTTTTCTTTTTTATAGTATACTTGTATCATTTTTATAATATAAATATTGTATAAGATGAAAGATTAAAAACAAAAAACACAAAATAACTTCCTAGAATAGAGGCTATAGTTTAACTCTGCTAGTTTTTTGTAGCTGTTAATTAGCATTTCAAATACCAACAAGCTAGCTAATCTACTTCTATTACCTGACAGATATCAGGATACTCTTACCAGTATTTGAGAGACTCCGTGACAGGAAACTTTTGGAAAATGAATTTCCTAATATTCATCAGAAATGAATAGTATGCTAAACTCATCATCTGTGGCAATTTTACCTTGATGATTTTTTTAAATTATAAAAGTTAACACAGGGAGATGCAAGAGGGAGGAGATATGTATATGTATAGCTGATTCACTTTGTTATACAGCAGAAACACACCATTGTAAAGAAATTATACTCCAATAAAGATGTTAAAAAAAAAAGTTAACACATACTTGTTACAATTTATCCAACACAGAGGTTATAAGAAAAAAACAATTTCATCCCATGTCCCATCTAATTTCTTTAGGGTAACCAGTGTTAATTTAATATATATACCTACAAATCATTTTCAATGTTCATATACAGATCTTGGTTTTTGTTTGTTTCCATAAAAAGAATTATTTACATGTTACTTTGCATCTTGCTACTTATTCATCAGGACAATTTTTAGATATATTTACCAACAAGTGCAAAAACACACTTTTTTTTGGTAATCTACATGAAATAGTTTCGTTCAGTTTTTTTAAGATACTTTTGTTTGGAAAACTCAATCTAGAAGAGTTGGGCTGAAAAGAATGATAAAATAGGATATAATAACCTGGTTACTACAGGATAAGTTTTCTTTTTTTTTTTTTGTTTGCTTATTTGTTTTGTTTTATAATACATTTTCTGAGCTACAAAGCCACTATCAAGTTTGTTTAAATTCTCATTGGTAGTCAAACAAAAATAAGCCTAAGTAACCTAAGATACTACATGCTTGCCCCAGCCATGCCAAGTCAGTGTCCCTGAGAAATCCCCTGAAGGCTACAGGGGGTGTCTCACCAATTCAGCAGAGGGCTGAGTCAGATTCTGAACCACTGCCTCAATTAGTATTCAAAGAAATCAGATAAAGTGACCTATGAAGTCACTGTATCCACCCCCATCTCAGGAAATCTTGGTCCCAAAAAATAATAACCAGTTTTTTGTCCTGTCCAACTTTTACTATATACAGGATAGACCATTCACCAAAGCCCAAGAAGACTATTTCATCTGAGGTTTTAATGTATAAGGAAATGGTAATAATCAACTCCAATTTTCCAAAGATTTACTAAATTATTACTCTTACCTATCATCTTTTTCCCTAGCTAAAAAAAAAAAAAAATTGTTTTCCTCACTGGAGCTCTATCCTTCAGATAGTTAATTAGTTATAGCTTACTACTCAGTCCTTGTCTAGAATTACAATGTGTGAAAGAGTCATATAACTAGATCCTTTGACTATTATTATCATTACCTA
Organism: Eubalaena glacialis; assembly: GCF_028564815.1. Taxonomy (NCBI): domain Eukaryota; kingdom Metazoa; phylum Chordata; class Mammalia; order Artiodactyla; family Balaenidae; genus Eubalaena; species Eubalaena glacialis. Next base: position 117,997,510 of record NC_083719.1, read on the forward strand.
CTCTCATGCCCATCCACCACAACATATGGTGTTTAAATATACACTGTGCTTTTATTTTATTATATTTTTTAAGAATAGACATGTTCACTTAAGGCAATGGAAGAAATACATTCAGGTTAACAGTATCCTATCTTCTCCAAAACTCCCTAAGGTTTCAAGAGATTAGCCTTTTTTCTGGTCTTATACACTGCCATAAAAAGACTGCTTCATAGCTCTAGCACAATTAGAAAAAATGAAAACAATGTGACATGACCTTGGCAGGCATACATTTTCATTTAATATGACACGATAATTACTTTTTTCCTAAAAGTCGACTACGACTATCAGTATTCAGTCAAAACTTACTTACTTCCAATTCTTTAATTTTTTCTTCTGCTATCTTCTGTTTCTCTAACAGCTGATTATGAATTGCCTCCTTGGATTGAAGAATAAACCTACAAAGCACAAAAAAGTTGAAGATTAAGCCACTTGACTACTATGTTCATCAAAATCAACAACTATATGCCACAAATATTAAACTAAGAAAACTAGAAGGATGATCTCCAATTGAGAACAAATAAAATGTATTACTACGTTATGACAAACTCAGGAAACCTCTACAGGTTTAAGCCTTCTTGGCTGAGAAGGAATAAAAGCTTAAAAGTAAATTGTGCCTTCTGGTCTTAAGAAGGGAATAGGGCTGCAAGTATATTCATAGACAAAAGAAAAAAAAAACATAAAGGGATAAAAATCTACTGTAGGCTAAAAGAAAAGTTAACAAACAATAAAAATCCCCCATAACTTTAATTTTTCAGTTTCCTGTATCAACTTTTATCTAGATATCTTTCAAACAATATTTGTAAATTACAGCTCCTCCTCCAACCTTAAAAAAAAATTTTTGTAACAGCAGTAACTCATGACCTTTTAAAGTCACAATCAAGTACTGTGTTAGGATCAATGCATCAGTGTTTATATGAGTTCCTCACACAAAAAGCGCTGTATAAGGCCCAGTATCTTTTATTATTATATCCAGAGTGTATAATACCTCTGAAAAGCTCAAAATGCACAAGTGGAAATTTTCAACTTTTTCCATTTTACATTCAGGCACATTATTTAGTTGATGAGGGTGGAAATACGGGGAACCTTAAAAAGTTAATACTGAATCTGTTTTGTGACTTTAGGTTCATAATTCTGGCTGTGGGCAAAGGAAGAGCGAACTATTTTATAGCCTAAAGCAAGTAAATTGAAATATTTCCCTTCCACTGGAAGCAAGGGAAAATCTCAATTACTCAAATCTCTTTCAGGACTGTCCAACTGGGTTATAACAGATTCCAAAAAAGAACAACAACAAAAAATACAATTAATTAAGCAGACTGTTTCTTCTCTTTGAACATAACTTAAGAGTTTAGCAAAAAACTAAACATCATCTCTTAACAAAAAAGCCAAACAAGAAACATATAAAGTTAGCGATAATGTGGTTTTCTCTACCAACTTCACAAAAACAACACTGTGTCTAGGTAGGTTCTTACCATTACGGTATGTTATTATAGATCAAAACAACAAAAAGGGCAACTAGCTTTGCCCAGACACCTGGGAGGAAACTATTTTTCTCTCCTCTTCATGAATACACCTTGGCATACGTATAATACAGTCTGGTGAACCTCTCTCTCTTTTTTTCCTTAATTTATTTATTTTTGGCTGCGTTGAGTCTTCGCGGCTGTGTGCGGGCTTTCTCTAGTTGCGGCAAGCGGGAGTCACTCTTCGTTGCAGTGCGTGGGCCTCTCATTGCAGTGGCTTCTCTTGTTGCGGAGCACGGGCTCTAGGTATGCGTGCTTCAGTAGTTGTGGCTCACGGGATCTAGAACACAGGCTCAGTAGTTGTGGCGCACGGGCTTAGCTGCTTCGCAGCATGTGGGATCTTCCCAGACCAGGGCTCAAACCCGTGTCCCCTGCACTGGCAGGTGGATTCTTAACCACTGCGCCACCAGGGAAGCCCCTGGTGAACTTCTCTTTCACTCCACAAATTATTAAGCATGTGTCCTGACATGGACAGTCCAGATAATTTAATAGATGATCCCAGTCTTCAGTACTAACTTGATCCTTTGCAAAAATCTTGCTCATACATTTAATGCTAAGATAGACCACATTCATGCAAAATAAGGATTACTACATAACCTTTTGTGTCCAAAATATTCTTATTATTAGTCCAAGAGATAGGTGTTATTTCTGATAAGACTACGGTTTACAGAATATTTTTCTCAGAACTAATTATTTAGTGTAGTATTTAAGGAGAAGAGTTGTTTTGAACTGTAATAAGTCTCAGTGACACCATATAAAAAGTATTATAAATCTAGGCCCAAGAGTCACCAAACTATGTCATTACATGCACGATTTTACTAACAAAGTCTTTCGGCCATGGAAATAATTTTCAGAGTAAAATATACATTTTTAAATAGCAGTGATTGCTGGCCAGTGAATAGTATTCTCAAATAATAGGTCATCAGACATTATCTTTATTAGTGTCTGGGAAATTTTCAAAGCTAAGATTAGAGGTCAAGTCATTACTTATGTGGTCTTTAAAAATAAAGTATCTGAACAGATACTAAATCCCTTGAGCAGAAAATAAAATTACTAGAAAGCAAGAACACTCAACAACAAAAACATGTTTTTCCATGGCCACACACCCCTGAGGTATCTATATTGAACTGTGCCAACTTCAAAGGCCAGAGAGATGTCATCGAAGCTGGCCAATCTACAAGCCTGAGGACATCTCAGCCATGAGAGTTTTAAACAAGGATGAGTATGGAGTAAATTCAAATGTCTATCTCAAAGAATAATTACATAGACAAAATTCAAACCAAAAAAATTACAGAAAATTTAGTCCTCAATTTTTAAAATGCCAAAGATACATTGTATGAGGATTGAAAAGAGCCCCCAGAAACACTTGGATTTCTGGAAAAAGTCTTTAGAAAACACCTTTTTCTAGTGTTAAAAGACAATGAAGGGCTTCCCTGGTGGCGCAGTGGTTGAGAGTCTGCCTGCCAATGCAGGGGACATGGGTTCGAGCCCTGGTCTGGGAGGATCCCACATGCTGCGGAGCAACTGGGCCCGTGAGCCACAATTACTGAGCCTGCGCGTCTGGAGCCTGTGCTCCGCAACAAGAGAGGCCGCGATAGTGAGAGGCCCGCGCACCGCGATGAGGAGTGGCCCCCGCTTGCCACAACTGGAGAAGGCCCTCACACAGAAATGAAGACCCAGCACAGCCATAAATAAATAATTAATTAATTAAAAATAAATAAATAAAAGTATAGTTAAAAAAAAAGTCAGTTAAAAAAAAAAAAGACTGAATTCTCAGACATTATTTTTAAAATAAAGGATATATCATGATAATGTAATTATGAGTGGTACACGATAAATAAGTATTATGTACACTACTTCTCAAAGTAGAGACTCTCACAGACATCCTGCCTGATAGTTTATGGAAAGCCAAATGGTAGACAAAGGATTCCACAGTTCAGAATGCGCCACAAAGGAAAAATAAAGCATGAAATGAAAAATTATTTTCATATAACAAATGATATGCACAAAACATGCTTATTAATACTCAGCATCATATAATCTACAATAGTCACTGCTTTGTATTGATAAAAGGCCTCTACATTGGAAATCAATGCCATGTGACTCTGCACTGTAAACTATCAAGGATATGTAGCCTGCTGTTTCATTTCCTCATTTATTTGTAATTATGCCATCTGAAAAACATAATTTATGATGGCTTTTGGTTTTCTTTATTTGAGAAACATCAGAAGCTGTGTTCTGAACTGTCCTGCAGGTTGATACATAACTTCTATTTTCTAATGATTCAGCATATATCAAAAGTGTTGTTCACCTGCAAAAACACAATCTAGGATCAGTGGCAATGCTGTTTTTGGGTACACTTCCAAAGCATGGTAACCTGAACACAGATTATTCAGAAACAACAATGTGCTTATGATAATGCATTTTGTTTGGGTGGGAAAGTTTTAGAATATGAAAACATATTCTAGTGGCATGTAAAGAATCCACAAATTAAGTAGCACACAAAAGGCTAGATAAAAATGATCATATCTTGCTCCTTTGCCTCATTCCGCTGGTGATGAAAACTACTTGCATGTATGCACAAAGATCCACATGCAAAAAAATTTTTTACTTCATAATTTTTTAGCAAAACAAAAACAAACAAAAACCTAAATCCCTTAGTAAAGAAGCAATTAAAATTTATGCTACATCCATATTGTGAAAGGTTGAGTAAGACTTCTATTATTGGCATTATGCAGAGTAGACATCCCGAACAATGCAAAAAAAAAAATTTTTTTTTTAACATTTTGCTGAGCAACCACAAATTAAAGATTTCACAGTGTGGAGAAAAGGGAACCCTCGTGCACTGTTGGTGGGGATGTAAATTGGTGCAGCCACTGTGGAAAACAGTACAGAGATTCCTCAAAAAATTAAAAATAGAACTACCATATGATCCAGCAATTCCACTCCTGGGTATTTATCCGAAGAAAACGAAAACACAAATTAGAAAAGATATATTCACCCGTATGTTCATTGCACCATTATTTATAATAGCCAGGATATGGAAGCAACTTAAGTGCCCATCAACAGACGAATGGATAAAGAAGATGTAAGATATAAATACACACACACATATACATATATATGATGAAATATTACTCAACCATAAGAAGAATGAAATCTTCCCATATGTGACAACATGAATGGAACCAGAGGGTGTTATGCTAAGTGAAATTAGTCAAAGAAAGACAAATACTGTATGATTTCACTTATATGTGGAATCTAAAAAATAAATTAGGGACTTCCCTGGTGGCACAGTGGTTAAGAATCCGCTTGCCAATGCAGGGGACACGGGTTTGATCCCTGGTCCAGGAAGATCCCACATGCCGTGGAGCAACTAAGCCCATGCGCCACAACTACTAAGCCTGCACTCTACAGCCCATGCTCCACAACAAGAGAAGCCACCACAAAGAGAAGCCCACGCACTGCAATGAAGAGTAGCCCCCATTCGCCGCAACTAGAGAAAGCCCGCCAGCAGCAGCAAAGACCCAATGCAGCCAAAAGTACATTAAAAAATTTAAAAAAAAAAACAAATTAACAAACGCAGCAAAAATGAAACAGTTATAGATACAGAGAACAAACAGGTGGTTGCCAGAGTGGAGGGGGGTAAGGAGAAGAAAGAAATAGGTGAGGGAGGTTAAGAGGTACAAACTTCCAGTTGCAAAATAAATGAGCCAAGGGTATAAAATGTACAGTGTGGGGGGTATATTCAATAACTATGTAATATCTTTGTATGGTGACAAATCGTAACTAGACTTACAAGGTGATCATTTTGAAATACATTTTGAAATACACTTCTATACATTTTGAAATGTGCCAAAATACTGAATCACTATGCTATATAACAGGAAGTAACATAGCACTGTAGGTCAATTACACTTCAAACACAAACACACAAACCAACTCACAGAAAAAGAGATCAGATTTGTGGTTACCAGAGGCAGGGGGTGAGGGAAGGGGAATTGGATAAAGGCAGTCAAGGTACAAACTTCCACTAAGACAAGTAAGTACTAGGGATGTAATATAAAACATGGTAAATAAAATTGCCACTGCTGTATGTTACATATGAAGTTGTAGAGTAAATCCTAAGACTTCTCATCACAAGGAAAAAAATATTTTTTTCTATTCTTTAACTGTGTATCTATATGAGATGATGAATGTTCACTAAACTTATGTGACAAACATTTCATAATGTATGCAAGTCAAATCATTATGCTGTGCACCTTAAACCTACACAATGCTGTTTGTCAATTACATCTCAGTAAAACTGGAGGAAAAAAAAAAGTTTCTACAGGGGCCAAAATGAAGTGAAATCAGAAACTGTGGAAGGTAAGAAAGCAATAAATTGGTTTTCACCATGAGAGATTCTGCTGAATCCTAGACACCTTCAGTATCCAAACTGGCACAGACACAGGAGATAAAACCTAGGCACCATCCAAAGTGAGGATGTTATTAAGAGAATCCTCAATTAAAGGGTTCCACCTTCAGTCTAAGAGTGAAAACAACAACAACAACAACTTGTCTCTCAGCATGGTAAAATAAACTTGTCTATCTATACCTTGGTAGTAAGTAAAATGAAAAAACAAAAATGTCCCCTAAGAATTCGTAACCATAAGGTGACTTCCTCATGGGTTGTGGTCCAAATTCAACCTATTAGGGAATTCCCCGGGGGTTCACTGGTTAGGACTCCACACTTTCATTACCAATGGCATGAGTTCAATCCCTGGTTGGGGAACTAAGATACTGCAAGCCACACAGCACAGCCAAAAAAACATTAAAATAATTTTTAAAATAAAAAAATAAAAATTCAACCTATTTCATGGTCTAGAAAATCTCAAGCACAGAATTTCATTTACAGTGTTCCTAATTACATACATGGCAAAGGTCAAGTAAACCTGAAGATGGGTTAATAAAATTTAATCAAACTAAAACACAAAGAGAAAAAAAGGTGTAAAAACCAATAAAACAAACAAAACAAAAACAGGATACAGCAGGCAAGACATAAGAGACAATATTAAGTTGTCTAACATGTGTAATTAGAGATGCAGAACAAGAAGAAAAAAATTGGAGAAACATTTGAAAAGACAATGGACAAGAATTTTCTAAAACAAATGAAAAAAAGAAGCCAAATCACAGTTCCAAGACACTCAGAGAAACCCAGACAAAAATAAATACAACAAAACTAGATGTAACATAACCAAATTACTGAAAACTAAAACTAAAAAGAAAATCTTGAAGGCAGCCAGAAAATGACACACCGCATTAAAACAAAGATAAGAGTTACATCAAACTTCTTGTCACAAACTATGCAAGGAAGACAACGGAATGACATTTTCAAAATACTGACAGACAAAAGCTATTAACCAGCATTACACACACAGTGAACATATACTTCAAAAATGAAGGAGAAATTCAAACAAAAGCTGAGAGAATTTATTCTAGCAAACATACATAAGAAATTTTAAAGGTAGTTGTTCCAGCGGAAGGAGTATGCTAACATATGGCAACTTATAAAGAAATGAAAAGCACTGGAAAGACTATACATTAAGATAAATATAAAAGACATGGGCTTCCCTGGTGGCGCAGTGGTTGAGAATCTGCCTGCTAATGCAGGGGACACGGGTTCGAGCCCTGGTCTGGGAAGATCCCACATGCCGCAGAGCAACTAGGCCCGTGAGCCACAACTACTGAGCCTGCACGTCTGGAGCCTGTGCTCCGCAACGAAAGGTCACGATAGTGAGGCCCGCGCACCGCGATGAAGAGTGGCCCCCACTTGCCGCAGCTAGAGGAAGCCCTCGCACAGAAACGAAGACCCAACACAGCCAAAAATAAATAAATAAATAAAAATTCGGGGGGAAAAAAAGACATGTTTTTCTCATTGTTAATCATTTTAAAAGATAGTTGGGACTTCCCTGGTGGTACAGTGGTTAAGAATCCACCTGCCAATGCAGGGGACACGGGTTTGATCCCTGGTCTGGGAAGATCCCACATGCCGCAGAGCAACTAAGCCCGTGCGCCACAACTACTGAGCCTGCGCTCTATAGCCCACGAGCCACAACTACTGAGCCTGCGTGCTGCAACTACTGAAGCCCACGAGCCTAGAGCCCGTGCTCCGCAACAACAGAAACCCACGCACCGCAACAAAGAGTAGCCCGCGCTCACCACAACCAGAGAAAGCCCACGTGCAGCAACGAAGACCCAATGCAGCCCAAAATTAAATAAATAAATTTTAAAATAAATAAACAAAAAAAATTAAAGATAGTTGACTGTCTAAAGCATGGGTTGGCAAACTGGCTTGCAGGCTGAATCAGTCACACTCATTTGTTTATAGAATGTCTACGGCTGCTTTCTCCCAACAGTGGCAGAGTTAAGAGAGCTGTGACAGAGATCATATGGCCAGCAAAGCCAAAAATATTTACTATATGTCCCATTAAAAAACAAGCTTGCCAATTCATGATCTAAAGCAAAATAGTAACAATATACTGTGGACTTCAGTACATATGTAAAATGTATAACAATAAATAAGAAGAATGTAGAAATGTGAAATATAAGATGAAACGGTAATATTATTTAAAAGTAAATTACAATAAAGACATATATTGCAAAAAATAAGATAATCACTAAATAAAAAAACTTTTTACTAAGGACTAATAAGCCAAAAGTAAAGATAAAATAGGATCATAAAACATACTCAATTAATCTAAAAAAAGGCAGAAAAAGAGAAAATGGAATAAAGAACAGATGAGAAAAAGAAAGCAAGCAGCAAGGTGGTAGATTTAAATCCAATTATAGCATTAATTACCAGAAATGTAAATGATCTAAAGACCCCAATTGAAAGGCAAAGATTGTCGGATTGAATTTAAAAGCATGACCCAACTACATCCAATCACAAGAAATCCACTTTAAATAAAAAGACATAGATAGGTTCCAAGTAAAAGCATGACCACACCCACAAGGGTGGCAATAATCAAAAAGACAGATAATAACAAGTGTTGAAGAGCATATGGAGAAGTTGGAACCCTCATTGGTGGTGGATACATAAAATGGTATAGCTACTGTGGGTAACATTTTGGCAGTTCCTCAAAAGGTTAAACATAGAGTTACCCTTCAGCAATTCTACTCCTAGAAATATAACTAAGAAAAATGAACACACACGCACACAAACACACACACACACACAAAAACTTGACTGTAAGTGTTCAAAGCCGATTATTCATGATAACCAAAAAGTGGAAACAATTCAAATGCACATCAACTGATAAATGGATAAATAAAATGTGGTATAGCCATACAAAGAAATATTATTTGGCAATAAAAAGGAATGAAGTACTGATACATGCTACAACATGGAGTAACCTTTAACACATAATGCTAAGAAGGGAGACACACTCACATACTATATAACTGTATGATTCTATTTACATAAAATGTCCAGAAAAGGCAAGTCTATACAGACAGAATGATTAGTGGTTGCCTAGGGCCAGGGGAAGGGGATATTATGGAATAACTGCTAATGGGTTTAAGGACACTTTTTGCAGCGATAAATATTGTTCTGAAATTAGATAGTGGTGATGACTACACAATTTCATAAATATTCTAAAAATCATTGAATTGTATACTTTAAAACTGTTAAAAGAGTGAATTTTGTTATATTAACTTTATCTTAAAAAATAGCCAAAAGATTTAAACAGACATTTCATCAAAGAAGACATAACAGTCACAAACAAGAAATGTTAAACACCGTTCGTTATTAGAGAAATGCAAATTAAGCCCACAAGGAGATACCATTACACAGTTATTAGAATGGCTAGAATTAACCAAAAAAATAAAGGCAACACCAAGTGTTGGTGAAAATGAAAGCAACTGGATCTCTCATACATAGCTGGCTGGCGTGCAAAATGGTATAGCCACTTTGGAAAAGAGTTTGGCAGTTTCTTATAAACGTAAGCAATCATTCTTAAAAACAAAGCAATCCCACTCCTAGGTATCTACCCAAGAGAAATAACATATGTCTATGCAAACAACCGTACACAAATATTTATGGCTGTGTTATTCAGAATTGCCAAAAACTGGAAACTCAATGTCCATCAACAACTGAATAGACAAACTGTGTTACAACTATACAATAGTATGCTATTCAGCAATAAAAAGGAACAAATTACTGATACATCCAGCAACATGGAGAAATCGCAAAACCATTATGCTCAGTCAAAGAAGAGGAACACAAAAGGTTACATACATTATGATTCTATTTACAAAATTTTCTTAAAAAGCAAAACTACAAGCACAAAAAAACAGATCAACAGTTGCTAGGGGGTGGGGTAAAGAGAGAAGACTGACTACAAATGGACATAAAGGAATGTTTTGAGGAAATGTAAATGTTCTATAACTTAACTGTGGTGATAATTACACAACAGTATGTTTCTCAAAACATACAGAACTGTACAACTAAAATGGGTAAGTTTTACTCTATATAAATTACATGTGAAAAACAAACAGGAAATGACATTAACTTTCAACAAACTGGAAATAATAGACTAATCCTAAAACACAGAAGAAATCCACCCTCACACAGATCCCAGCTAGCTGCCTGCTTTGGAGAGCATCAGGTGGACCATGTGGACCCCACCTGCCTCCAAAATTTGGGGTGTGGGGGAGCCGGGGCACATGGGGTGTGGCTATGGCTCAGCCAGGGGTTCCGGAACAGCCTTGGTAAGATGCTGCAGGAGCTGAACTGTGCATGAAAGAGCACAGAAGCCCCATTCCTTACCATCAGTCTCTCCAAACCCTATGCCAGATATTCTCAATATTACAGTGATAAATACATTAGAATGTTTTGAGATTGCTGAATTAAAATATTATATAAATTCAAATAATAAACCTAAGATGGCAGACTAGAAGGATGTGCGTTCACCTCTTCTTACAAAAACACCAAAATCACAACTTCTGACCCACTGACAAAAAAAAGGGCTGGAACCTACCAAAAAAGATTTTCTACATCCAAAGATAAAGAAGAAGCCACAATGAGACAGTAGGACGGGCACACTGTGATAAAATCAAATCCCATACCCACCAGGTGGGCAACCCACAAACTGGAAAATAATTATATCACAGAAGTTCTCCCACAGAAGTGAAAGTTCTGAACCACACGTCAGGCTCCCCAGCCTAGGGGTCTGGAAACAAGAGAAGGAGTTCCCAAAGAATCTGGCTTTGAAGGCCAGTGGGGTTTGACCACAGGAATTCCACAGGACTGGGGGAAACAGAAATTCCACTCTTGGAGGGCGCACACAAGGTTTCAAGTGCACTAGGACCCAAGGAACAAAGCAGTAACCTCGTAAGAGCCTGGGCCAGACCTACCTGCTGGAACTGGAGGGTCTCCTGTGGAGGCAGGGAGTGGCTGTGGCTCACTGTGCGGAAAAAGACACTGGTGGGACTTCCCTGGTGGCGCGGTGGTTAAGAATCTGCCTGCCAATGCAGGGGACACGGGTTCAATCCCTTGTCCAAGAAGAGCACACGTACCACAAAGCAATTAGGCCCGTGTGCCACAACTACAGAGCCTGCATCCTAGAGCCCGCAAGCCACAACTACTGAGCCTGCGTGCCACAACTACTGAAGCCCATGCGCCTAGAGCCCGTGCTCCGCAACAAGAGAAGCCACTGCAATGAGAAGCCCGCGCACCGCAACGAAGAGCAGCCCCCACTCACTAAAACTAGAGAAAGCCCGTGCATAGCAACAAAGACCCAACACAACCAAAAATTAATTAATTATTTTTTTTTTAAAAGAAAGAAATACGGTCAAGAAGGTTTAAAAAAAAAAAAAAAAGACACTGGAGGCAGTAGTTCTGGGGAGTACTCATTGGCGTGAGCCCTCCTGGAGGCTACCATTCTCTCACCAAGACCTGGCCCCACTCAACAACCTGTAGGCTCCAGTGCTGGGATGCTTCAGGCCAAAAAACCAACATGGAGGAAACACAGCGCCACCCATCAGCAGAAAAGGAGCTTAAAGTCTCCCTAAGCATACAGCTGCCCAATAAACACACCCCCTGACACGGCCCTGCCCACCAGAGGGACAAGACCCAGCTCCACCACCCAGGGGGCAGGAACCAGTACCTCCGACCAGGAAGACTGCACAAGCCTCTTAGACAGCCTGATCCACCAGGGAGCAGACAGCAGAAGCAAGAACTACAACCCTGCAGCCTGTGAAACAAACCACAATCACAGATAATTAAACAAAATGAGACAGCAGAAGAATAGGTCCCAGATCAAGGAATAAGATAAAATCCCAGAAGAAAAATGAAGAATGGGAAATAGGCAATTTAACCAAAAAAGAATTCAGAGTAATGATAGTAAAGATGATCAAGGATCTCAGAAGAAAACATGGTGGCATGTAGAGAAGACACAAGAAATGTTTAACAAAGACCCATAAGAATTAAAAATGAACAAACAGATGAACAATACAATAACTGAAATGAAAAATACACTAGAAGAAATCAATAGCAAAGTAACTGAGGCTGAAGAATGGATAAGTGAGCTGGAAGACAGAATGGTGGATATCACTGCCACGGAACAGAAAAAAAAAAAAAGAAAAATAATGAGGACAGTCTCAGAGACCTCTGGGACAACATTAAATGCACAAACATTTGCATTATAGGGGTCCCGGAAGGAGAAGAGAGAGAAAGGACCTGAGAAAATATTTGAAAAGGTAATAGCTGAAAACTTCCCTAACATGGGAAAGGAAACGGTCACCCAAGTCCAGGAAGCACAGAGAGTCCCAGGCAGGATAAACCCAAGCAAGAACGTGCCGAGAGACATAGTGATCAAATTGACAAAGATTAAAGACAAAGAAAAAAATATTAAAAGCAAAAAGGGAAAAGCAACAAATTACATACAAGGAAACTCCCATAACATTATCAGCTGATTTCTCAGCAGATACTCTGCAAGCCAGAAGGGAGTGGCACAATATATTTAAAGTGATGAAAGGGAAGAACCTACAACCAAGAATATTCTACCCAGCAAGGCTCTCATTCAGATTTGACGGAGAAATCAAGTTTTCCAAACAAGCAAAAGCTAATACAATTCAGCACCACCAGACCAACTTTGCAACAAATGCTAAAGGAACTTCTCTAAGCAGAAAAGGCCACTACTAGACACAAGAAAACTGAGAATAAAAAAGCCACCGGTACAGGCAAACATAAAGCAAAGCCAGGAAATCATCCACACACAAATATGACATCAAAACCAGCAATCGTGAGGACAGCACAAATGCAGAATATTGGAAATGCATTTGAAATTAAAAGACCAGTAACTAAAAACAATCTTGTTCATATATAGACTGCTATATCAAAACCTCATGGTAACCACAAACCAAAAACCTACAATAGATATACACATAAAAAAGAAAAAGCAATCCAAACACAACATGAAAGATAGACATCAAACCACAAAAGAACAGAAGAGGAAGGGAAGAAAGAAGACCTACAGGGCTTTCCCGGTGACACAGTGGTTAAGAATCCACCTGCCAATGCAGGGGACACCGGTTCAAGCCCTGGTCCGGGAAGATCCCACATGCCATGGAGCAACTAAGCCCATGCGCCACAACTACTGAGCCTGTGCTCTAGAGCCCGCAAGCCACAACTACTGAAGCCCGTGTGCCTAGAGCCCATGCTCTGCAACAAGAGAAGCCACCCAATGAGAAGCTCGCACACTGCAACGAAGAGTAGCCCCCGCTCGCCGCAACTAGAGAAAAGCCCACGCGCAGCAACAAAGACCCAACACAGCCAAAAATAAAAATAATTTTTAAAAAAAAGACCTACAAAAAAAATCCGAAACAATTAACAAATGGCAATAGAAACATACATATTGATAATTACCTTAAATGTAAATGGATTAAATATTCCAACCAAAAGACACAGACTGGCTGAATGGATACAAAAACGAGACCTGTATATATGCTGTCTACAAGAGACCTGCTTCAGATCTAGGGACACATACAGACTGAAATTGAGGGGATGGAAAAAGGCACTCCATTCAAATGGAAATCAAAAGAAAGCTGGAGTAGCAATACTCATAGCAGACAAAATAGACGTTACGATAAAGACTGTTACAAGAGATAAAGAAGACCACTACATAATGATCAAGGGATCAATCCAAGAAGAAAATATAACAATTATAAAATATATATACACCCAACACAGGAGCACCCCAATATATAAGGCAAATGCTAACAGCCATAAAAGGAGAAATCAACAGTAACACAATAATAGTGGGGGATTTTAACACTCCACTCTCATCAATGGACAGATCATCCAGACAGAAAATCAATAAGGAAACACAGGCCTTAAATGACACATCAGACATTCCATCCAAGAGCAGCAGAATATACTTTCTTCTCAACTGCACATGGAACATTCTCCAAGATAGATCACATCTTAGGCCACAAATCAAGCCTCAGTAAATTTACAAAAATTGAAATCACATCAAGCATCTTTTCCGACCACAACACTATGAGATTAGAAATTAATTACAGGAAGAAAAAAACTGTAAAAAACACAAACACATGGAGGCTAAACAATATGTTACTAAATAATCAATAGATCACTGAAGAAATCAAAGAGGAAATCAAAAAATACCTAGAGATAAATGACAACGAAAACATGATGATCCAAAACCTACGGGATGCAGCAAAAGCAGGGCTAAGAGGGAAATGTACAGCAATACAATCTTACCTCAGGAAACAAGAAAAATCTCAAACAACCTAACCTTACACCTAAAGCAACCAGAGAAAGAAGAACAAACAAAACCCAAAGTTAATAGAAGGTAAGAAATCATAAAGATCAGAGCAGAAATAAATGAAATAGAAATGAAGAAAACAGTAGAAAAGATCAATCAAACTAAAATCTGGTTCTTTGAAAAGATAAACAAAATTGATAATCCTTTAGCCAGACTCACCAAGAAAAAAAGGGAGAGGGCTCAAATCAATAAAATTAGAAATGGTAAAGGAGAAGTTACAACCACAGAAATACAAAAGATCATAAAAGACTACTACAAACAATTATTGAATATATGCCAAAAAATAGACAACTTGGAAGAAATGGACAAATTTTTAGAAAAGTACAACCTTCCAAGACTGAACCAGGAAGAAATAGAAAATATGAACAGACCAATCACAAGTACTGAAATTGAAACTGTGATTTAAAAACTCCCAACAAACAAAAGTCCAGGACCAGATGGCTTCACGAGGGAATTCTATCAAACATTTAGAGAAGAATTAACACCTATCCTTCTGAAACTATACCAAAAAATTGCAGAGGAAGGAACACTCCTAAGAATCTGAAAAAAATGAATATATGTATATGTATAACTGAATGACTTTGCTGTACACCTGAAACTAACACAATATTGTAAATCAACTATACTCCAATAAAAATTTTAAAATAAATAAGTAAACTCAAAGATATAGCAATAGAACTACCAAGACAAAGCACTACAAGAAAAAAAAACAGGAAATAAAAAAGAAATGAGGGGCTTCCCTGGTGGCACAGTGGTTGAGAATCTGCCTGCCAATGCAGGGGACACAGGTTCGAGCCCTGGTCTGGGAGGATCCCACATGCCGCAGAGCAACTAGGCCCGTGAGCCACAACTACTGAGCCTGCGCGTCTGGAGCCTGTGCTCCGCAACAAGAGAGGCCGCGACAGTGACAGGCCCGTGCACCGCGATGAAGAGTGGCCCCCGCTTGCCGCAACTGGAGAAAGCCCTCGCACAGAAACGAAGACCCAACACAGCCAAAAAAAATTAATTAATTAATTAATTAATTTTTTTAAAAAAACATTTTTAAAAAAAGGAAATGAGGACTTCCCTGGTGGCGCAGTGGTTAAGAATCCGCCTGCCAATGCAGGGGACACGGGTTTGAGCCCTGGTCCAGGAAGATCCCACATGCCGCAGAGCAACTAAGCCTGTGTGCCACAACTGCTGAGCCTGCGCTCTAGAGCCCGCAAGACACAACTACTGAAGCCCGCACGCCTAGAGCCTGTGCTCCACAACAAGAGAGGCTACTGCAATGAGAAGCCCGCACACCACAACAAAGAGTGGCCCCCGCTCACCGCAACTAGAGAAAGTCCACGCACAGCAACGAAGACCCAACGCAGCCAAAAATAAAATTTAAAAAAAAAAAAAAAAAAAAAAGGGACTTGCCTGGTGGCTCAGTGGTTAAGAATCCGCCTGCCAATGCAGGGGACACGGGATTGAACCCATGTCCGGGAAGATCCCACATGCCACAAAGCAACTAAGCCCGCACACGACAACTACTGAAGCCTGTGCGCCCCAGAGCCCACGTGCCACAACTACTGATCCCATGTGCTGCCACTACTGAAGCCCCCGCGCCTAGAGCTCGTGCTCCACACCAAGAGAAGCCACCACAATGAGAAGCCCATGCGCTGCAACAAAGAGTAGTCCCTGCTCGCTGCAACTAGAGAAAGCCCATGCACAGCAACAAAGACCCAATGCAGCCAAAAAAAAAAAAAAAAAAAAAGAAATGAGCTATCAAGCCATGAAAGGACATGAAAAGACATGGAGGAAACTTAAATGCATATTGTTAAGTGAAAGAAGCAAGTAATGAAAAATGCTTTTTTACTCTGTATGATTTCAAACATATGACATTCTAGAAAATGCTGAACTATAGAGAAATAAAAAGATGAGGGGTTTGGGGAGGGAAGGATGAATATGTGGAGCATAGAGGATTTGGGAGACAGTGAAACTGTTCTGCATGATAAAGTAATGGCAGATACAAAACATTATACATTTGTCAAAACCCATAGAACTGTACAAAAAGTGAATCCTAATATAAACTATGGACCTTAGTTAATCATAATGTATCAATATTCCTTCAATTGTAACAAATATACTACACAAATGCAAGATATAAAAAGAGGAAGAAACTGGGGAGGGGGAATGTGAGAGCTCTCTGTACTTTCTCCTCAATTTTCTTGTAAACCTAAAACTTATGCTCTAAAAAAGAAAGTCTATTAATTAAAGCAAACAAACAGGTTGGGGACATGTTAAAAGGGTACAGGAGACAACCTGAAACAAATCTATAGAACACAGCATGCTCAAATATAAACTCTGAGTGATGCTGCTGCATCTTAGTACAATCCTATTCATGTTCCCCTCATCAACTCCTATATTCATAAACCCCTCTTCTCTTCCAGTACCCATATTACAAGCATTATGCAGGCTCTGGGCTAAGCTATTTGTACCCAAAGTCCCTCTGAGAACTCATTTATTTTCAAGGCTTCAACCTGGCTAATGACTCTCAAAATGTTATCAACCCCTATCACCTACACTATCATCTAATGGTCATTTCTACTTGTATATTGCACATCTCCTCAAATTCAGCATGTCCCAAATTAAACTCATTTTATCTACCGATACCAACACTCCCTACAGTTTCCCCATTTCAATTTCAGTCTCTATCAGTGATATCACCACTTGCCCACTCACCTAAGTCCCAAACCTGCAGCTATTCTCTGTGTCCCCATATTCTCAATTTATCTCTAAGGCTCATTACTTTCTTTCATACTCACCCTCTTTCCTCTCCATCCCACTTCTGCCACCTTACTTTCTGCCCTTATTACTATACTCCTGAATTACTTCAAGAACTTCCTACCTGTACTCCCTGATTAAACTCCCTAATTCATCTTAAATATTTTACCCAGTTTTCATGTAGCTAGCCCTGAACTGTTGGTCACTCCAATGTTTGTTTTTGATGATTTTAGCAGACGCTATTGGTTGGCTACCCAGTATCTGTTCCTCTTACTTTGTTGTCAGAGCCCCAATTTTGTTTGGGTAGCCTGCACTGTCAAGAGACTCACGGAGGTGAATCCTGTGGTAAATCTTGATTGGTCTTACCCAATCATGGAAGTTCCATCCCCCAAGATTTAAGCCAAGCATGTAGCTCAGTTCTTGTCATGAAATGTGAGAGGTGGTCCTTTTGAAGACTTCTGGGAAAGATTTCTTTGCTCCCACAAAAGTGACACAAAACACATGATACTTTCTAACTCTGGATGTTGTCACATCTGAATGAAATCCTTGGAACTCCTGCAACCAATCTGAAGATGAAGCTGGCAAACACAGGGAGGAGGGCAGAGGCAAGAGTACGTAAAGAAGTTGAATTAAAGCCCAATATACAGTCCCTGAGGAGGACTGATATGCACAACATGGATAAATCTTGGAAGTACTGTGCTTAATGAAAAAAGCCACAAAAGGAGTACATATGATAATGATTCTATTTATATATTCCATATAAAGTTCTAAAATAGACAAAATTAATCTACAATGACAGAAATCAGATTATCAGTTGCCTAGAGCAGGATCTGGGGGAGTGGAGGACTGACTTGGAAAAAGCAATAAGGAACATTTTAGAGTGATGAAAATGTTCTATATCATGATTGGAGAGGTGGTTACATTTGTCAAAACTCATCCAACTCTACTCTTAGAATGAATGCATGTTACTATATATAAGTTATAGCTCAATAAAGCTGACTTAAGAAAGATACATAATTAGTACTATAGTAGGCCAGATGGTTATACGTGCCAGGAGAAAAATAAAGACAAAAAACAGAGCATACAAGAGGCAAGTAGATGGGAGGTGGAAGTATGTATATACTACTTTTAAATAGGATGGTCATACCCAGCAATCCCATTACTGGGCATATAGCCAGAGAAAACCATAATTCAAAAAGACACATGCACCCCAATGTTCGCTGCAGCACTATTTACAATAGCCAGGTCATGGAAGCAACCTAAATGCCCATCAACAGACGAATGGAGAAAGAAGATGTGGTACATATATACAATGGAATATTACTCAGCCGTAAAAAGGAACAAAACTGGGTCATTTGTAGAGACGTGGATGGATCTAGAGACTGTCATACAGAGTGAAGTAAGTCAGAAAGAGAAAAATATCATATATTAATGCATATATGTGGAACATAGAAAAATGGTACAGATGAACCGGTCTGCAGGGCAGAAATAGACACACAGATGTAGAAAACAAACGTATGGACACCAAAGGGGGAAAGTGGTGGGGGGGATGGTGGTGGTGAGATGAATTGGGAGATTGGGATTGACATATATACACTAATATGTATAAAATAGATAACTAATAAGAACCTGCTGTATAAAAAAATAAATAAAATTTAAATGATAAAAAAATAAACAGGGCTTCCCTGGTGGCACAGTGGTTAAGAATCCGCCTGCTAATGCAGGGGACAAAGGTTCGAGCCCTGGTCCGGGAAGATCCCACATGCCATGGAGCAACTAAGCCCGTGCGCCACAACTACTGAGCCTGCGCTCTAGAGCCTGAGAGCCACAACTACTGAGCCCACGCGCCACAACTACTGAAGCCTGCACACCTAGAGCCTGTGCTCTGCAATGAGAGAAGCCACCGCAATGAAAAGCCTGCACACCGCAAAGAAGAGTAGCCCGCACTCACCACAACTAGAGAAAAAGCCCGCGTGCAGCAACGAAGACCCAATGCAGCCAAAAATAAATAAATAAATAAATTTAAAATAAATAAATAAAATGAATAAATAAATAAGGTGGTCATAAAAGAGTGGATATATTGTATATGTATAACTGATTCACGTTTCTGTACAGCAGAAAGTAACACAACATTGTAAATCAACTATACTCCAATAAAAAAAGATTTTAATATATTAGTAAATAAATAAATAAACAAATAGGGTGGCCATGAAAGGCCTCAATGCCTATTTAGTAAAGACCAGAAGGAAGAGAAGGTATAAGCCATACAGACATCTGGAAGAAGGTGGCTTCATTCAGAAAAACCAGAAAATACAAAAGCCCTTGTCTTTTTCACTGATAAAATGTAAAAGTCATCTGAAGATTTTGACTAGAGTGATCTGAATTTTGTTTTAAAAGAGTCACTCTGGCTGCTCAGTTGAGAACAGCTATAAAGTGTAAGGATAGAAGCAGGGAGCCCAGTTAGGAGGCAACTGCAATCCAATGATAGTTTAGACCAGGGTGGTAACAAGTAATGTTCAGATTCTGGGCAAAATTTAAAGATAGAGTCTTTGCTAATGGACTGAACGTAAGACTGAAAGAGAGGAGTCAAGGATGACTCCAAGGGACTTCCCCAGTGGTCCAGTGGTTAAAGAATCCGCCTTCCAACGCAGGGGACATGGGTTCGATCCCTGGTCAGGGAACTAAGATTCCACATGCCATGGGGCAACTAAGCCTACGCGCCGCAACTACTGAGCCCTCACACCTCAACTAGAGAACCTGCATGCCGCAAACTACAGAGCCCGTGCACTCTGGAGCCCACGAGCCACAACTGGAGAGAAGCCCACGCACTGCAGTGAAGCTCCCACGTGCCACAACTAATACCCAAGGCAGCCAAAAAAAAAAGGATGACTCCAAGATTTGAAAGAGCTGGAAGGATAGAAAAGCCATTTGTGGGACTTCCCTAGTGGTCCAGTGGGTAAGACTCCGCGCTCCCAATGCTGGGGGCCTGGGTTCGATCCCTGGTCGGGGAACTGGATCCCGTATGAATGCCGCAATTAAGAATTTCGCATGTCACAACTAAAGATCCCTCATGCCACAACTAAAGATCCCACATGCCACAACAAAGATCCCGCATGCTGCAACTAAGACCCAGCATAGCCTAAATAAATAAATAATAAATAAATAAATGTTAAAATTGTTCCCCTCCCTCCAACCATCATTCCAACTGCCTTTAAAAAAAAAAAAAAAAAAAGAGAGAAAGAAAAGCCATTTGCTGAAATGAGAAAGACTGAAGGAGGAACTGGTTAATTTGTAACTAATGAGAATTTTATTTTGGTCAAGTCAGTTTTGAGATGCCTATTAGACCATCAAATGTAGATGTAAAGGAGGCAGGTGGATATATGCAAGTTGGGAGTTCAGGAAGGGTTCTAACCTAAGATAAAACTCTGGGAGTTGTTAGTATATAAAAAAGCATTTAAAGAGATAAGCCTGGATGAGATCACTAAGAAACTGAGTATATACAAGAAAAGAGAAAAAAATCCAAAGGCTGAGCTGAGCCCAAGACCAATCTAATATTTGGAAATGGGAAAGAAAAGGAAACAGTAAAGGAGACTGAGAAGGAATGGCCAGTGAAATAGGAGGAAAACCAAGAGGTGGTATCCTGGAAGCCACAGGAAGAAAGTGCATCAAGGAAAGAAAGATAAACTGGACTAAATGCTACTTACTGATAAGTCAAATAAGATGAGGACTGGGAATTCACTATAATTATTTAAAAAATCATGGTCCCTTCAGGAACCCAATTCCATATAAACATTCCTTGTTCTAGATGAGTAACTCACATACTGATAGGTTCAATCTGTACTAATTAAAAATCACTGTGTATTTTTAAATCAAACTATTATTCTTGAAATAGAAACAGTAGTATGTTAATCTATTTTAAACATGGCATTTATTTTTGGTCACTACTTGGTATTCTAAGCATTCTGGTAAATAATCACCTCTGATGTTTACCACTTTTACTCTGGCCTCATCAAACCCCAAACATTTCCACACATAAGCATCAAGCTATGCTACAACTTTTTCCAAGATGTGATCTTTATTTTACTAGTAGGTTAAAATATAACATTGGATAAATGAGAACCAATGGATAATAAAAAATTACTATCCAATGAGTACTGAAGGACACAAACAGAAAACTCTTGGTACAAAAGCAGAAAGTCACAGAGAAATATAAATATATTTTGGCACAAGTGCAAAAGACTCAGACACACACATACAGGATGCATCTTGTGGTCCAAATCTTTTTACCCTGAGCCAAACAATGTAAAAGGCTTGGCTTAGGGCAGTCATGCTCTTATCTATTTAGAGATACATTTTCAGTACTGGGCTCCTGCTGCTGTGCAAATTTTGATATAAGAATATTCTAGTCCTCTTCAAAGCCAAAGGGATAGTGTCTTCCAAGTAATCTGGTCCATTTCAAGGTAACTGATCTTACAACAAGAGTTGATAATGAGAGTTTCTGGCCAGAACAATGAGATAACATTCTCCCAGACATGTCCATTCAAACCTGAAGTCGAAAGTTAAAGTGGGTATACATTCTTCACAAAACCACAGGCACTAATGGTACATGCAACACACTGCAATCCTAATTATTCCATCTGGGCAAAGGATATTTGCAATTCACAGCAATTCCTGATAGAAGTAATAAGAAAGAAAAGAATACCAATAAGTCATTATCAAGTGTGTATTCATGTATATGGACTGACTCTTACCTTTTAAGTCAATATTTTTTCTGAGTTCCTTTTGGGTGTTTCATTAAGCAGACTATGTCCCTTGACATGAACATGTCAGTCCTCTCTCAAACAGATGAGATAGCAAGTTGTTCCTAAATTTGCCACTATGAGATAAGTGGCAGCTAAAATCACAAAATTCTTGGTACAGCTTAAAATTGATTGTTTTTCACTTCAGAGAAATTCAGCCAGAGTTAAGTCAGTTACAGCACCCAAATCCCCAATGACAAAGTAACAAAGTTCAAGATTACTGCTACCTTTATTTTTATTTACATAGGAACAACAAGGTAATTTTTTTCACCCTTCCCTCAGTTAACTACATTAATTCTTGCTTATCACCAATTGGAATACACTGCACTATCCTCTTGTGTTGTTGATTAATTGCTACTTTCATGCAACAAAAGCAGATCAAAAAAAAAAAAGTCAGGCCTTTTGATGTCAGGAAATGCACATGGAAACTCCTCCAAGTAATGGTAACAAAATGAATCAATTACATTTAAACAAGTTCTAGCCTAAACTAAGCAACCCTACAACAGACACATTAAATAAAAATTTTATTTCAGCATGTTTGTACATCCCAAGGTAAGTGTAACAGACTTCTTTTTCTTTTCTTATAATAAACTCCTAATTGACACATTTTTGAAGTTAATTTCCTGTGTTTCAGTGAGATTGTTTGGATTCTGGAGAACATGGGAGGGCAAGAAGGGAAAGAATTATTAAAAGTATTCTTCTGCAGAAGAAAAATGGCTATGTAATTCCTACGCAAATGTTTGTTAACTTCCCCTGCCATAAAACCAGTGATGTCATTCTACACAGCAGTAAGCACAGTTATAACGAACACCGAGTTTTTAAATCACTGACAGCTTACGGAAATTAAGAATATTACTCAAAAATCTCCTCTCCCTAGAGTACCACATCTGTGGAAGAGGAGACTATGCCCAGCTGGGGTTATATACATACTCAGCATCAACAAAACTGAAGTCATTTTTCCCTGCACAACAGGAAAAGTTGTTTTTTTCCCCCTTAGGACTCTGAGCAATGAAAGCCATGACTTTATATGGCCCTGTATAAAAACACAAGAAGGCTGGATCACATTCTATTAGGAAAAGCAGCTCAACATCAGAACTCCTCTTCCTTTAAAATAAAACCTAAAAAAATGACTAAAAAAATTTCTTCCTACCTTTGAAAATTATTTTATCTTTGCTTCATTTTCTCTACTGTAAACTACAGATTAATACTTTCAAAGAGAGTATAAGGAGCTTATAAATTCGAATTTGCCGTGTGGCTCTCACACCAAAAGTAGTCTGCATTTTTTTTTCTCCTACAGTAAGCATTAAATAAAATATCTAAACTTGGTTCTAGTGAGAAAAACAATATAAACCATTATTACTATAGTATCAATAATACTAAATATTTACTACACCAAGATTTGTTGTTTATTAGGAATGAAATATAGTACAACCATATCTTCAGCTTTAAAATTACCTCGAGGGGCTTCCCTGGTGGCGCAGTGGTTAGGAATCTGCCTGCCAATGCAAGGGACAAGGGTTCGAGCCCTGGTCCGGGAAGATCCCACATGCCGCAGAGCAAATAAGCCCGTGTGCCACAACTACTGAGCCTGCACTCTAGAGCTCGCGAGCCACAACAACTGAAGCCCGCACGCCTAGAGCCCGTGCTCCGCAACGAGAAGCCACAGCAATGAGAAGCCACCGCAATGAGAAGCCCAAGCACCGCAGTGAAGAGTAGCCCCCACTCGCCGCAACTAGAGAAAGCCCGTATGCAGCAACGAAGACCCAACACAGCCAAAAATAAATAAAATAAAAATTTTAAAAATTTTTAAAAATTGTAAATAAATAAAATTAAAGTGACCTTGAATTGACTGGAATACCAACTCTACATCAACATGAAATTGTAAAATGGTTGCAAAACTTGAGGTAGCATGATTATACCCCTTTTGATTAATATTTAACATAACTAAACCTAGAGCAACTGCAAATGTTTCATCTTGGCTTTTCTAAATGTCACAACTCAAATTACAAGTCAACATTCAAATTAACAATTAAAATCACCACTAAACCAACGTAACATTTTAAACAAAGGGCAGTTCAACCAAACTGTCACAAAGAGTTCAGATTTCTACATCCTAATCAGCCGAAAAGTTGCTCGATTATTTAGATTTTTTAAAAAATTTTGTTACCTATCAGAAATATACCTACTGTTTTCATTTTCTACCTGTGCCACATTTATCTTAAGTTTTATACTTCTGGATCTTTCAACCATTAGAGATCAACCATCAAATTACTTCAACAAGTAGAAATAGCAACACTGCTCCCGAACAGCAATTTCTGCATTGCTAGACACTTATCTAGTTGGTAGATTTATACCATTGTTCATTCTTAGTTCCTTAAATGTAAAAAAATATCCACAGAATGGTGGCATACCTCTAAATTAGATTAAATATGGTACAAAGTTATTTTTAGTTAGGTTCAAGTTTTAAAAAGGCACTAATCATTCTTCTCAAAGGCTAATCTACTCAAGTTCCTCCCATATTAAAATAATAAAAAGCCCCAAACATTTCCACACATAAGCATCAAGCTATGCTACAACTTTTGGAAAGAAGAAATGTTATTTATGTAATGTTCAAGCACAAGGATATTAGAATAATGGACCTAATATCAAATCAGGGTCTGGATCATACCTATTGTTAATAAAAATAAATTTGACCTTTATTCTGATGATGGGCCTTTCAAACACCAGCATGACTAAATGTCATTTATGTGTTCTTTCAAATGTAATTCTAATTTTTAAAAATACTCTTATCTTCTACTATGCAAAGGAAAAAGGAAGAAAACTCCCATAAACGATTACAAGCTGGTTCTTATTCATGAAAAAAAAATACAAGAAACATTCATGTAATATTTATTTGAGATCTGTTCCCTCCTTGCATGCTAGAAAGATGAAGACAAACACTTCCAACTATTCAGACAGATCATTCCACAGTTGTAACTTTCATCATAGTTCTTAAAGCGGTATGGTGAGGTCAGCTCACAAACAGCTTAAGTAGCAAAACTAGAAATTGGTGGTAGTAGTATCAGGCTACATAACAGCCTCTCCAAAGAATATGAAGTAAGAGAACTAAAATGTGCTGGCAACATGCCAAGAGACTGGATAGAATATAGCTTTGAGCAATGAATATGCAGAGCTTACAGTATATAGCAATTCATCATCTCTTACCCTGTAGCTTGATTTTCCTTGTTTTAAACCAAAAACAGCCATATATAAGGGGTATTTAACAGTACCAGTTTTCTCCATGCTTAATGACTGGGAAAGGCATCTAGGCTTGAAATGACTTGGTAACCTAAATACACACCCTAAAATGAAAAATCTGACTTCCATCCTATGTGAGGATGAGTAAGGTAAACTATACAATTGTATTGATATTATTCTGCACAGAATAGCTTTTATTCTCCAAAAATTATACTGCCCTCAGCATAATCCTAAGGCTTGGGTTCTTCTATATTGTCAGTTCTGACTATCTCTGCAACTGGTTGACATGTAGAATTTGTCAACCTTCTCAACAGATTTAATAAAGAATTAATTCTGTCAGATCAAAGGACATAATTTTGGTCAGAAACAATTCCTTTGACCTTAGTCAAAATATATGTTACTTTTAAAATTTCACCTTTATTAAATCATATATTTTAAAAGCATAATAAACTCCAATTCTTAAGTCTCTGACACTTCCTAAACATTTTCTTTCTCAAGAACCAAAAGAAAATGTGGTTATTTTAGGCGAGAGAATCATATTCAATTCAAATCCACATGCATTTAACACCTATTTTGTGCCAGACATTATACTGAGAACTGAGGAAACAAAGATAAATATGTATATGGTCTCACAGAGCTGACAATCTAGTTGGGAAAACCAGACCATTTCAAACTCAATCAAGTTCTGCCCCCTACCCTCATACTGCCACCCACGTGCTCTACTAGCTAGAGGAACAAAAGCTCTGGTATCCTCCAGGAAACTGTAAGTAAATCTGCCAGGCAAGACGGAAAAATCTTCAGAGAAGATAAGCTACGTCTTGAAAGATGAGAATTTCACAAGGGAAAGTGGGATACTGCAGGCCAAGAAGGACAGAAGGAGCAAAATCAAGAAAGCACAAAAACATGGCATGCGTGAGGAAACCCATGTGGCAAGGGTAGGGATAACAATTTTGGGTACATGTGCTACTACTCTTCTACCCTCAGCCCATGACAGACCTCACTGATCAATTAAAGCATGTTTAAGTCCACATGAGACTCAAACTCCTTCTCAACAGATAACTCAAAACCAATGGAAGGAGGCAAGTCCATGAGATGAAATTTATGTGCTATCCTCAGCCTGGGAAGAGAAAGTGGTGGGATTTGAGGCTAGAAGGGTAAATTAAGAACAGATTATGAATGACCATGAATGCTAGGCAAACAAGTTTAGATTTTATTCCGTGGGCAACCAAGGGTGAACAGAGGATTTTATGAGAAATGATGACATGATCAACTCTGGCAGATGTCTGGCAGATGTGTGAAGAAAGCTTTTGGACCAACAGAGTAAAGGCAGAAAGAACAGTTTAAGAAGCTATACCTTCGGGACTTCCCTGGTGGCGCAGTGGTTAAGACTCCATGCTCCCAATGCAGGGGGCCCAGGTTCAATCCCTGGTCAGGGAACTAGATCCCACATGCAAGCCGCAACTGAGAGTTCGCATGCCATAACTAAGGAGCCCACCAGCCGCAACTAAGGAGCACACGTGCCACAACTAAAGGAGCCCTTGAGCCGCAACTAAGGAGCCTGCCTGCCGCAACTAAGACCCGGCACAACCAAATAAATAAATTAAATAAATATTAAAAAAAAAAAAAAGAAGCTATAGCTTCTCAGTCCAGGCAAGACACAATGAAGCTTGCCTTCTTAGTCCAGGCAAGATGCAATGAGGCCTGAATTTCAGCAATGGCAAAAATCTATTGCAGGTTCTAAAACAAAAATGTAATGTTTTAGATTTCATAATTCTTGGTGCCTTTTTTTTTTTTTATAACTTTATTTATTTATTTTTGGCTGCATTGGGTCTTCGTTGCTGTGCACCAGTTTTTCTCTAGTTGCGGCGAGCAGGGGCTACTCTTCATTGCGGTGCGCGGGCTTCTCACTGCGGTGGCTTCTCTTGTTGCGGAGCATAGGTTCTAGGCGCGCGGGCTTCAGTAGTTGCGGCATGCCAGCTCAGTAGTTGTGGCTCATGGGCTCTAGAGCGCAGGCTCAGTAGTTGTGGCACACGGGCTTAGTTGCTCCATGGCATGTGGGATCTTCCCAGACCGGGCTCGAACCTGTAACCCCTGCATTGGCAGGCGGATTCTTAACCACTGAGCCACCAGGGGAGCTCCTAATTCTTGGTTTTAAAACAAGTTTGAGAAAAATTAGTATTCTAATTAGAATTCCCTAATAATACTCAAAAAGGAAAAGAAAAGACAAATTAAGGTAAACACTAGAATTAAAGAAGTGAATCACAATTCAAAATTACTCAAGACTATAAATCCAGAAATAGATATTTCAGGTTTAGCATCAAGAAAGAGAACATCCTCATGACCAGACTAATACTCAGCAAGTCTTTTCTTCCTGAGGGCACTAATACTCTAGCCAACAACAAACACTACTTACCTTACATGCCCTTACAAATCCCAGTGAGATGCAGAAAGCACAAAAGTCAAATTTAAAACCATATCTCAGCCTTTAAACTCTAAAATTCTTTGTGAATACAACCCATATGTAGCACTTTGGGCAGTATGCAAAAAAAGCAACTTCCTATCATTTCTGCAGAATGTTTAATAAATGAAAGTATTCTAATTAAAAATTAAAACTTCACTGTAGATCAAAAGGCCAAAGAGAAAGTTTTTCTGTTTTGGAAAAAGAAATTCTTTAGCTGTTGCAAACAAAGGCTAATGTAATGATGTGAAATCCAGGTGCAACATATCAACAAGCATGCTAGAAAAGTTATCATTACTGTTTTAAGACCTAAGGATATTCAAACTAAAGATAAAATTATCCTGTAGTGAATGCCAACAATGCACTTCATACTACATAGACACATATTCAAGGGTTCTACTTTGTTCTCATCCCAATTCTTTTGTGTCCCAGTAACAAACTCTCAAATTGGGATTATCTTCCTTTTAAAACAAGCTGAAATGAAAAACATGAACTCCAGCAATAAAATTTATTTGTGGTAATTGTTTATTCTGAGAAAGCAAATCAGATGAACAGTTTATCATAATCAATCTCTTTTCCAGAAAGATATGGATTAGCTAGTCATGAGCAGGGTCTATTTCTCATGATGTCATTCTAAAGTCATCACTAAATGTTACACATGCCATGCTTCCTTCAAATCAATCAGAAAACAAGTCATCCTAGACTGAGGTCAAATTCCTTTCCAACTAAAAGAGCTCCAAACTTAAGTAATGGTCCACTTACTAAGTAATAATCAGAGACCAAATTCCAGAAAAACCCTCCTCCTGTACCTCCCCCACCTTAAAAAAAAAAAAAAATTAGTCTCCTTTTAGCTCAGTGTAATGGAATGTGACCTGTAGTTAAGGGGTTTTCCATTCCTATTTACTGCTTAGAGAACATGAAGCAGATCTATTCTCTCTCAGAAGGGTAATGTATTTTTTAAAAAGAAAAAAAGTGAAGTGTAGGGGGTTAATCATATATAATAATTAGAACAAACAAAAGGTAAGTTGATTTACTAGATTTCTCATGTTTGACAGAATGAGTACATTTAAATCACAACTGAATGTTTATTTTTATTTTACAACCTGATCAGACATCTAAAAGATTTATGATTTGTGTGACTACTAATAACTAGGTAGGGAAGGGGAGGTTAAAACTACAACTACTTAAATAAATCTTCACACATGAAACTACTATAAACATCTTTTCACAACAAATCATATCTTTATCATTGAAGTTACACACTTAAGTACCTAAGCATAGAGACAAGAACAGGGAATAAATATTTTTAAAATGCACTTCACAGTTTAAAATTAAACACATCTATCTAGAGTTCAGTTTCTCATTTTTAAAAAAAAGAAGATATTTGACTAGATGATCTTTAAAGCTACTCTGATACTTTAACGCAAGTTGTAAAGTGAACAAATTCTATGATTTAATTCAGACAAACCTCTTTCAAGATAACCCCCTTAAGGATATACTTTACTTACATTCTTCCTACACCTTCATACATGTTAGTCTCATCTACCAAAGTCATAATCTCTGTATCTGTAAGATGTGCATGCTTTTTCGTTCTGTTTAGCTGTTCAATCTGTATGTCTGCAAGCTTCACCTTCTGTTGAGTGTCAATAACTTTGGCTTGAAGCTCTGTGAAGGCCTAAAAAATAAGTCCGTGATTTAGTAGGTGCAACATTTTACAGGAAACATTTAAGTCAAATCTAAATATATTAAAATAAAGCCTACTAACCAGAGACAAAGCTGTGAAATTTACCACAGCAAACATCAATAAAAATCAATATAATTGTAAACAATCAAGCCACTATGCTAAATGCATTTGACTCTTGAACAATTCGGTGATTAGGGGCATTGACCCTCCATGCAATTGAAAATCCAAGTATAATTTATAGGTGGCAGTTCCTATACAGCAGTTCCTCTGTATCCTTGGTTCTACATCTGTGGATTCAACCAACTACACATCGTGTAGTACTCTAGTATTTTCTATTTTTAAAAATCTGCATACAACTGGATCCCCGCAGTTCAAACCAGTGTTGTTCAAGGGTCAACTGTACTGAATTTACTCAGTCCTCAGAAGATGCAACCTATATGAAGCAGAACAAAGGTAAATAATAACCATATCAAGTAGCAGGTATCCAAGGAGTAATAAAAGCACTAAATGCAACAGTCAGAGGATGACACCCAGAGATCCAAAACAAGAAACATAAATGTAACAACTCACTACATCTGTATTACACAACTAGGTGTAAAGTACTTTCCCACATTTGTTGAAGTATTAACATGTGAATATTAATATGAGAATACTGACAGATATAATAAATGTCTCATTTACTCTTTTCAATAATCCTGAGTTAGGGATGGCAGTTTCACCACCACAGTTTACAAATTAACTATATGTTTTAAAGAGATATAAATGACTTGCACAGGGCTGAACAACTACTAGGTGGAAAAGCAAGTACTTAAATCCATTTCTGCTGACCTCTAGTTCAGGAATCTTTCTATTCTACTATCTACAGTAATATTCAGAAAATGAGTATTTTAAGAGAAAGACAAAAAGAATTTCAAAGCATTGGTAGAAGAATTGCATCATGATCTTCATACGCACATACCAAGCCAAATTTGACACTTGAGTACCCTTACTCAAAGATAAAAGATTCATGGATACTCATGAAGTGCCTAGAATGACTTTCACATGCTCTCAAATTTATGCCTTAATAATAACATTTGCGGCTGCAATACACAGCAAAAGCTACTACTTAATTTTTATTCTCACTTTGTTCTCACCTACTAGTAAGGTTTCAAAAGATTCATTTTGGGGGAGAGGAAGTGCCTAAAGTTTCCTAATAGTCTCCACCTGCCGCCCCCCCACCCCCGCCAAAAAAAAACCTTATAAAGATATTAGAAGACCTTTAAACAAGTTTTTTTTTTCAGTTAATTTCACTGGTTGTCAAAACTACCCAATTTAAGTCTGTAATCATTTTCTCAGTTTGCATTCACTGTCCACAGGTTTCCTAGCAACAAATTCAAATAATACTGAGAGGTAAGTCCATTCACAGCTGTACTCTATTGTTAGCTCTTTCACTAAACCCTAACTTAAATTTGAACTTTTAACAGAAAAAAAAGGTAAACTTTTATAACATTTTAAGACACAGTTTGCTAAGGAAGCTAGTATATTGTTAATGCTAAGATATTACAGCACTAGAGACCACATAAGGACTAAAGGTGCAAGTTTCAAACAAGAAGCAAGACACACACACACATAAATCCTCAGAGCAATAACAAACAGCTTCATTTATTAGGTGGAAAAGCTATTTCAGCTGTCCTATTTCTTATGCAGAGGTTGACCAGGAGACAGCCTTAAGTAAAATTTGCTCTTCTAACGAACCTAAACTAACGGTCAAAAGGTGGGAAGTAAGGCAGAGAATACTGGATTCTAGTCCCAACCTTGATCTGAGTCTTTTCTGAAACTGTTTCCTTTTCTAAAAAAGTATAGGTTTAAAGTAGGTGAAGTCTAGGAATCCCGACAACTCTTAAGCTGCGAAAACGTTCCTGAGTAACAACACATTTATAGGCAATTGTTTGAAAAGAGAAACCCAATTCCTTCTGATACCGATTTTATCTGGAAAACTTTGTTTCTTTTTTGACAAGTCTTTAAAAACGGGGGCGGGGGGGAGCTGAGACCAAAGCCCTAAGATGAACACTGCTATGAGAATACCTAACTGAACTGTATGTAGCGACCTTACAAGGTATGGGATTGAAGAAATGGCCTAAAAACACAGGTTGGACTTGGATTTTTTCAAAGCAAATTAGAATGCATAATTAGATGCCTCAGCTCGGGCAGCCGTCTCAAAGGGCTCCAGCTGGAAACGCTCACTTCAGGCCTCACTATGGAACTGAAAACTCCAAGCTCAACGAAAGGTCTCTGGAACTCGGAACAAGGGAACAGAACAGCTATCAGCCCGTCAGACTTAACCAGGCCCAGCACAACCGGCTCTTACCCAGCAAAGAGCAGCTCGCCCCCGACTCCAGCCTAAAGAGACCCTGTCCCGCCTTAGGACTCTGGGAAACCATTCCCCATTTCCCTGGAGCCTTCCGCAGGACTCGAGTCTCACTCGATATTCTTGTCCACAGTCCCCTTAGTTTCCAAAGAAAAAGTCTCTGCCTGCTAAAGACCCTCTTTTACCTTCTTCAACTCCAAATCCACGGGGGCCGCCATCTTGCTTCACGCCTGCGCAGTGGGAGAAAGCCGGAAAGAGGATGGGGGCAGGGCGCTCCTTGAAGGTTTGATTTCCCCCTTCCTTCTGCGCCTGCGCATGAGTCAGGCTGATCGGTTTTTCAACCTTCTCCAGCGCTGGCAACCCCTGAAATATCCAGGATTCCGATTCAGAGTACATCTTCCCCATACGACCTATAGGCCTGCCCTGTTTCTCCACATCCTTGCAAACACAGCACAACGCGCAGATTTCGTGTATGGATTTAAGCATTTTGACAAATAGCTTAATTTGTGCTGCTAAATTGAGATGTATGTAGATCAGGCCAAAACCTCTTAAGTCATTCATGCCTTCGGCCAGTCCCTGTGCTGTCAGGCATGAGAGAATCGGCATGAGAGAGTCAGCCTGCGAGAATCAGCCTGAGCTTCAGGCATGGCAGTGTGGAGAAGACCAGAAGGCTTAGTTGAAGTGTTCTCCCAAAGAACTTATTTCTACTGAACGCTCCTGGAAGACCTTCTAGACATAGCGGTTCTCACGAGAGGCCACATTAGTTTGTTTAAAAAAAAAACAAAACAGATTCTCTGATCCTCATCCCAATCTTAATTACTTAGAATCTTTGCGATGGGGCCCAGAAATTTGCACTTTTGCAAACTCCCCTTACGACCTGGTGCAAGTGGTCTGCAAACCACATTTTGAGAATCTGCTATAAAGTACCTGGCGTTTGAACCAGAAGAGTGACTAGTAATTGGACTTTTGGACATGAAAGAAATATATGTCTTACCTACTCTAAAAATCTGTGGGGGAGAAGAAAGGGCAGGGAATTTGGAACTAGACAGATCTGTATTCAAGGTTTGGTCTACCTTGAGCCTAGGTATGTCTGGTTCCTATACTAGTTGTATAGCAATAGAGTTTGTCTCCTCATTTAATATGGGAATAACCCTAACAGTGTTATTCTGAGGAATAAATAAGATCAGGATGAAAAGCTCCGAGCATAACACAATGCACACAGTAGGTACACGATAAATAGTTGTAGTTAAGTTCATGTAGTTAGCATTGTTGTGTTTGTCTTTCAAGGTCCAGCAAATGGGCCACATCCTCCTTTATGTATTTTTTAATTTTTTACATCACTCATCACACAGACCATAAATAATCTCTCCTCAGACTCTCAAGACTACATCTATTCCTTTTTCAAGGCGCTTTCTATCTTAAACAAAATTTTTTTCGTATTAGACTTACTAGCAATCCAAGTGTCCATCAGTGAATGAATGTATAAACAAAATGTGGTATATACCAGGGGTCCTCAACCCCCGGGCCGAGGACCAAGCGAAGCTTCATCTGCCTATCCCCATCGCTCACATGACTGCCTGAACCATCCCCCCACCCCACCCCACCCAGTCCGTGGAAAAATTGTCTTCCATGAAACCGGTCCCTGGTGCCAAAAATGTTGGGGACTGCTGGTATATACATAAAATGGAATAGCATTCAGCCTTTAAAAGGAATGAAATTCTAATTCTACTTAGAATTCTAATGCTACAACACGGATGAACCTTGAGGACATTACGCTAAGTGAAATAAACCAGTCACAAGACAAATACCGTATGATACCATTTATATGAGGGACTTAGAGTAGTCAAAATCATAAAGACAGAAAGTAGAATGGTGTTGCCAGGAGCCAGGGGGAAGGGACAGAAAGGGGAATTCTTGTTTAATAGGTATAGAGTTTCAGTTTTACAAGATGAAAAGAGTTCTGGAGATGGAAAGTGGTGATGGTAACACAACATTATGAATGTTTTTAATACCACTGAACTGTACACTTAAAAATGATTACAATAGTAAATGTTATATTATGTATATTTCACCACATTAAAAAAATGAAAAAATGTATTTGTTCTTCTTTCAAATCTACATGTTCTTTTCTTTTTCATAATGATATACAGTGATATGTTCTTGCCTAATAGTGAAAATAATTAGAACATAATGAACATAATTATTTTTAAATTTCTTTACAATGTTTTATCACCTGAAGTTTTTTGGGTGTGAATTCTTCCACTGGGGGCGTCTGCTGGTCTTTCTTATGAGACTTGATTTTCTCATTTGACTCATAAGTTTTTGATTAAGTTCCTAACTTCAGTGTCTAGCATGTCCTGGACAATGAAAATATCTCACATTCACTTCTTTTTTTTTTTTTTTTTTGACTGCGCCGCACGGCTTGTGGGATTTTAGTTCCCTGACCAGGGATTGAACCCGGGCCCTCAGCAGTGAAAGCGCCAAGTTCTAACCACTGGACCACCAGGGAATTCTTCCACATTCACTTCTACCAGAGCCCTGTGAGAGACATGAGTTCCAGACCAATTTTTAGGGTGATTCTTGACACCACATGAGTGAAGCAAATTTAGGGAAAAATAAACTTTGCCCTGAGCATAAAGTTGGCAGAATGTGTTATATGTTTATGGACTGGCAGCCACTGTAATATGTTTCCTTTTTTTTTTTTAATATTTATTTATTTATTTATTTGGTTGTGCCGGGTCCTAGTCGTGGCAGGCAGGCTCCTTAGTTGCGGCACGTGGGCTCCTTAGTAGCGGCATGCGTGTGGAATCTAGTTCCCTGGCCAGGGATCAAACCCGGGCCCCCTGCATTGGGAGCACGGAGTCTTACCTGCTGTGCCACCAGGGAAGTCCCTGTAATATGTTTCTATATCTCCCTTTTATTTGGGCCTTCAAAATAAATATTTCCTTTCTCTCTCCAGAGCTTCTAAAGTGGCAGGAAAAGACTGTCTATGAAAGCCCTAAAGAGTTTGCAGTCCTTGGACACTTGCCTGGAGAATAACCATGCTGTGCTTGCTTCTATTATTTTTATTTAAAAAGAAAAAAAAACAAAAACAGACTTCACACTGAAAGCTTCACTACTACAGGGATATACTCCTTCTGAGGTTCAAACGGTCCACAGTCGTGGAATTTAAAAGGTGATCCTCTATTACCCTTCGGCTCTGCTAATCCATGCACAATACACTTACTTATTCATTCAACAAATATTTATTGAACATCTGTTAGGCACTAATCTAGGGCCTTGGGATATAACAATTAACAAGAGACAAATTCCCTGACCTCATGGAGCACACATTCCAGTGGGGAAAGACAAACAGTAAACATGCAGGGACTTCCCTAGTGGTCCAGTGGCTAAGACTCTGCTTTCCCAATACAGGGGGCCCAGGTTCGATCCCTGCTCAGGGAACTAGATCCCACATGCCACAACTAAAGACAAAGATCCCGCACGCAGCAACAAAGATCCCACTTGCTACAACTAAGACCTGGCACAGCCAAATAAATAAATAAATATTGTTTTAAAAAAAGATTGTATGTTCCAATAGCTAGAATAAACAAATTTATTTTTAAAAAACATGCAAACAAATAATTTCATATATTAATAAGTATTATTAAGAAGAAAATAGCAATGTAGTTAGAGACTGACTGGGTGGAGGCCACTTAGGTGTGGGAAGCTCTCTGGAAGGCCATAACATTTGAGATGAGACCTGAAAATGAGAATTAGACAGCTATGCGAAGAGCTGGGGAAAGAGCATTCCAGACAGAAGGAACAGCAAGAGCAAAGGGTTTAGGATGGGAGCAGGCTTGGCATATTTGAAGAACAAAAGGAAGACATCAGTGTGGCTGGATGGGGAGAATGGTAGAAGGCGGTGACATCAGAGAGTTGGACAGGGGGCCAGACCATGAAAGACCTTGTAAGCTACAGTCAGGGATCAGAATGTTATTCTTTTTTTTGGCTGCCTTGGGTCTTTGTTGCTGCACGCAGGCTTTCTTTAGTTGTGTCAAGTGGGGGCTACTCCTCATTGCAGTGCGTGGGCTTCTCATTACAGTGGCTTCTCTTGTTGCAGAGCACGGGCTCTAGGCGCATGGGCTTCTGTAATTGCAGCACAGAGGCTCAGTAGTTGTGGCTCGCGGGCTCTAGAGCGCAGGCTCAGTAGTCGTGGCGCATGGGCTTAGTTGCTCCGCAGCATGGGGGATCTTCCCGGACCAGGGCTTGAACCCGTGTCCCCTGCATTGGCAGGCAGATTCTTAACCACTGTGCCATCAGGGAAGTCCCAGAATGTTATTCTGAGTGTGATTGGAAGCCATTGAATAATTTCAAGCAGGGGATTGATATGATCTGAAGAGATTGATATGATTCTATTTTAAGGAGACCATCGTGGGTTCTAGGTGGAGAATAGATTGGAAGGAGCAAGTGTTGAAGCAAAGAGACCAGTTAGGAGACTACTCCACTAGTACATGAGACAGATGCTGATGGTCTGGGCGAGGATGATGACGATGGAGGTAAACAGAAGTAGATGGATTCAGGTAGAGGTTACTGAACTCAATGAAGGAATGGATTGGGGGTACGGGGGTGGCCATGAAATAAAGAGAGGAATCAGAGATGATTTGTAGGGACTTCCCTGGTTGTCCAGTGGGTAAGTCTCTGTGCCCCCAGTGCAGGGAGCCTGGGTTCGATCCCTGGTCAGGGAACTAGATCCCACATGCATGCCACAACTAAAGATCCTGTGTGCTGCAACCAAGACCTGGCACAGCTTAAATAAATAAATAAATAAATATTTTTTTAAAAGATGATTTGTATCTCCAAATAAGTATGCTGAGTGAAAGAAACCAGACGAGAAAGAGTAACATGCTGTATGATTCCATGTCTAAAGTTCTAGAACATGCAAATAAATCTAAAGTGACAGAAAGATCAGTGCTTGCCAGGTAGATTGGGGGTGATGGAAACTAAGGCGGAGGTAGAAAGAAGGGGTTACAAAGGAGCATTAGATAACTTTTGTCGTGATGGATATATTTATTATCTTAATTATTAAGATGGTTTCCTAGGTGGGAACTTATCAAAGTGTACACTTAAATATATTCAGTTTATCATATGCAATTATACCTCAATAAAGTTGTTTTAGAAGAAAAATAAAGACTCCTAGGTTTTTGACCTGAGCAAACTTGTTAAGTGATATGTCTCTTACTGAGAAGAGAAAGTTAGTTCTTATGATATAGCCTACATGCAGCCTCAAAGCCACTCTCCAGGAATAATAAGAATAATCTTTCCTCCTGTGAATAGACTATATTAGTTAGAGTATAGGTTCAGCTGCTGTAACAGAGTTCCAAAATAGCAGTGGCTGAAACAAGATAGAAGCTCATTTCTCTCCATCACAATCATCCAGACATAAGCAACACATGGTAAGTACGTGAGTTCTACAATGCCGGAGTTCCCAGGCTCCATCTATCTTATCCATGTGATCCAAGATGACTCATCACCACCATGTCCATAGCTTAGCTAGAAGGAGGGGGAAAAGGACAGGGGAGGCTCACTCAGTCCCTTTAAAGGCATATCCCAGAAGTTGTAAATGTGGCTCTGTTCACATCATATTGGCCCAGAGAGAATCACGTGGCCATTCCTGGTGACAAGAAAAACTGGGAAATGTAGTTATTACTGTGGGCAACTATGTGACTAGCTAAACACCAGGAATTATATTATTATGAAAGGGAAATAAAAGAGAGATGCTGGGAAAAAATTAGCAGTTTCTGACATGGGAGCTTTTCAGCTTACAAAGCCATTTCTCATTCATCAAGTTATTTGACCTTAACAACTTTCTACG
This sequence comes from Eubalaena glacialis, assembly GCF_028564815.1. Taxonomy (NCBI): domain Eukaryota; kingdom Metazoa; phylum Chordata; class Mammalia; order Artiodactyla; family Balaenidae; genus Eubalaena; species Eubalaena glacialis. Next base: position 118,035,020 of record NC_083719.1, read on the forward strand.
ATGGATACTCTGAAGGGTTCATTCCATTTGAGAGAAAGTTTAGCAGAGTGGTTAAGAGTATAGACTTTGGAATCTAACCACCTAGTTTCAAATCCTGTTTCTACTGTTTACTTGCTGTGAGATCCAAGGAAAATTATTTAACCTCTCAGGGCTTCTGTCTCTTCAACTGTAAAATAGAGATAATAACAGTACCCATCTCATAGGTTGTTATCAGGATTAAATGAGATAATGCATGCAAAGTTCCTGATATACAGTTATACCTAATCTACATTAACTATTATTATGTGTCAGGTATTGCAAACCTACAGATAAATAAAAGAGCATTTCACAGTACAGTGGGGGTCACAGATAAACATAGAGTTATAAAAGAATATGAAAATTCTGCTGTAGAGGAAGTAACCCCAGGAGTTGGAAGAACACAGAGGAGAGGCACCTAACCCAGGAGTCTTGTAGGAAAAATAAGAGTTTGTGGCAAAGAAAAGAGAAACAATATTCCTAGAAGAGACTAAGACACCAAGGCAAGAGCCTAGTGTCTTTGGAGAAATACAAATTGTTTGGTATGCCTGAAGCACAGAAGCATGTCAACCACTGAGAGAAAGGGACAGAGAGGTGAGGGCCAACGGTGGAGGGCCTCCTAAGTCAAGCTCATTGAATGCAATGCAATGGTCATTGAATACAATGCAATGGTCATTAAATACAATGGAGTGCTGTAAGCAAGGGAGTGACTGGTCACATTTACACTCCAGAAAATTGCCATGGCTGGTTTAGTGGAGTGAGAAGAAGATGAGAAACCAGATCAGAACTAGAGCAGCCATCCAGACAGCAAGGGGCCAAAACTAAGGCAGTGGAAGAGAGGAGAGCCCCAGTGTTCATCTGCTTTTCAGAATTCCTTTCCTGTCTTTAGCAAGTTCTCTCTTAACCCTGCCTTATTTCAGCTGCTTTTGCATCACTTAATTTACTACAGAGTCATCCTCTTTGATAACATTTCTCTATACAGGTGATCAACCATCATGGTTTGTCCAAGACTATACTAGTTTTTGCACTGAAAGCCCTGTGACCTGGGAAACCCCTCAGTCCTGGGCAGGCCAGGACAGTTGGTCAGCCAACCTATAGAGCTTTACAGAGAGGCAGTGTAATGGTTAAAAGAAAAATTCTGGACCCAGATTGCCTGGATTCAAATCCCAGCCCGATCATGTATCAGGTACAGGACCTTGAGCAAGTTACTTTACCTCTCTGTAGTTCAATTTCCCCACATGAAAAATGGGGATGCTGCAATGTAGTAACTACCTCACAGGGTCATTGTGAGGATTAAATGAGTGAATATATAGAGGTGGCCCTCTGTATCCATGGATGCAAAATTCAAGGTAAGGGCTGACTGTAAGGGACTTGAAAATCCCGAGATTTTGATATCTGCAGGAGCAGAGGAACCAATCCCTGGTGGATACTAAGGGACAACTATACTGAGTATTTACAATTTAGATTGGTACCTGGAACATTGTATTTTTCATGACTATTTTGAAATTGTAGCTGTAATAAACCTACTGCCTTCTGGTTTATTTCACTTCTGTCCCACACATCCCCTTGCTCTGTTATCCTTTCTTGGATGTCTCCAGATCCTTCACTTTAAGCTCTCAGTCACCTCACCCAAAGATGGTGAGAAAAAGTAGTTTGGAGACTCGGATCTGTGGGTAGTCTCTGAGAGCATTAAATTGAATTAAAGAGAATTTAAGGTTTTTAAGACTCTCTCCCAAATGGGCTACTTCCTGATATCCTCAGGAAGGGGGAATTTGCATCTGTTTCCTTTGACAATGAACTACGCACGATGGTCTGCCTAGTAGTAGGGTGGGATGGGGTGGGGCATTTGTACAGCTTATATGGTTCTGTGAGGGCTTTAGGGACAGGGATAGGGAGTGATCCTTCCCAGCGACACATTTGCCAAGAAACTGAAGTAGCTCTTCTAGCTGGTTAAGTTAGGTTTGGGGCTGGGACATTCCTAGGAGGGAAAGGGGAGCCTTAGCTGTGCCTACCAAACAAAATAGTCTCTGTAAACTACAAGGAGAGGAAGTGAGTTGTCCTAAGGGGGAACTGTCAGCGGCTTTTCCCAGGCACCTTGCCACATTTCATTCAATCTGTTTATGAAAAGTCCAAAGAAAATGAGTATTTTCAATCAATCTGATGATTTAAGCTTGCCTAAGAGATGAAGCTGGGTAACAGAGCACAACAAAGACTGGGATATTTATCCCATTGGTCACCAGAGAAAGTGAGGGGGTGGGGCCTGCCAGAGGTGAGAGTCAAGGATAGGAGACTCAAGAATCGGGAAGCAATACAGTCAGGGAAATCAAAAGCCTAGTGGAGAATCCATGTCTCTATCGCTCCAGCTCACCCCAAATGGAAAAAGTTCATTGTCCTTTAAAACAGGAAGAAGAATACAATGGGGTTGGGTTGAGATCTGGACGAAACTCCACATGCAGTTTTTAAATAGGCACCAAAAAGCATCAACACAGAAGAATGTTTTTCTACCCTCAGAGCTGTACCTAGGATGTGGTGACTAAAGCTTTTCCCCAGAGCACCCACATCGAGCAGCTCCAAATTTTTTAAATAAAGATTTTTAAATTGTAAGAAGCTTAAATTTTTAATATTTTTCCTTTTATAAATTAGAACATGAGTGAGTGTAGCACCTAGTAAGCAGAAAACTTAGTTGAAACAGGAAACCACACATCATTCACCTGTTACTAACTCGCATACATAGCCACAAGCAATTCCAGACTTACATTTGACCAGTTTAGCCTCCAAGTGGAAAGAGACAAGGCTTCTTTCCTTTACGGTTCCAGAAAGAGTCCCAGAATTGGATTTTCCGGGCCTAAGTTGATCATATGCCCATCTTTGAAATAAGCACAGTAGCCAGAGGCATGGAATGCTCTGATTGGCCCGGTGCAGGTCATACAGCCATTCCTGGAAGGTTAGGGGTATCATCCCCGCCCAAAAAGCACATGGACTGAGGGAAAAGTGTCTTCTTTACCAAAGAGTAAAGTATAAGTATCAAAGGAAGAGGTGATGGATATCACAAATAGGAAAAAAAAAAAAAAAAATAGGTGTCCACTACACCTTAGTTGCCAAAATTTCAACTTTTTCAATCCTCTCTCTTAATGAATAGGCCAATTCCATTTCAATAGGTACATGAACTTCATGATAGTGAATCTCTATTCTTCCTGAGATAGTGGAGGTCAGGGACTTCAAGGAAACAGTCTTGTTTTGCAATGGAGTCCTTGGATCATTGGATGTGGAGGGTCACATCCAAGGGGACTGAATCTAAGACTTAGTGTTGTTTGGTTTTTCTAGCTCAGGACACTAAGTACTATCTCTTTGTTTTATTAATGACAAATTGTAGCAGCCACTGTTGATAGGGATGTGGAAGTTACCACTTCCTTTTGTCCCCTCAGCTAAGGTCAAATGCTAAGGTCAGCTTGGGCTTGGGAAGATGGCAAAGGGTAGCTGGCTGTGGGTGAGTAGCCTCTGTGACTCATAGGTCTTTCTAACCATAGGGATTAGTAGAATACATAAGAAGTCACAAGCAGGAATACTTATCCTGAAACATCAGCATCTGAGAACAGAAAGCCATATAAAATTAGGCGGTAAACTTTGCAACGGATCCTAATTAGTCCATCCATTTTGTCACATACTTATTTCCATTGTGTTCTGCCATCTGAAGTTTAGTATAAATTTTCCAGGAAAAAATCCTAGACTCAGAGAGCTGGAAGGGATCTTTGAGTTCTTCTAGCCTACCCCCTTACTTTATAGTTGAAAATATAGAAAATATACAGAAATATGTAGAAAAATATAATATAGAAATATAGAAAATGAGGCTCACAAAGGAGAAGTGGCTTGCCAAGAACATAGCAAATTGGTATCCAAGCTAAGACTAGAGCCCAGGAGTCTTGGATTCCCTTCCAGAGTTCCTTCCATTCCACCCTGTGGTCTTTCTTGGGTGGATCCTGGCAAGACTATACTGAGTCTCAAAAAGAAGAATTTAGAATCAAAAGGCTCCATTTGTCTGGGGAATATGGGACTCCTTTTTGTACCCAGTTACCCTCAACTGCACTTAAACATACAGATCTTGGAAAAGGGTTTCAGTCCCAGGGCACAAAGAGAAGTTGAGATAGAAAAAGCTCTAGGCCTCTGCTCCCTAGAAGCAAGATTAACCTGGTGTTCTTTTAGATTTGGACTATGCATTGGGAATTCTGGGTACTCCGTAAACACAGCCGTGCTGCGTGGCTTACTGGATCTTAGTTCTCCCACTAGGGATCAAACCCACATCCTCACAGTGAAAGTATGGAGTCCTAACCACTGGACCACCAGGGAATACCCCAGCAATCTTTGAAAGCACTGATACCTGGGCCCCTCCTCCTGGAGAGGTGGATTCAGTAGATCTGTGCTGGAGCCCAGAGAATCTGCATCTTTTAGAAGCTCACCAGGCTTAGAAGCTGCAGCTCTAGAAGAAAATGTTAATGGAAATGCTTTTCTGGAAGGGAGAGAAAAAATTACGTCAAAACTTGGCACTTTAAAGCCATTCTGATGTAAACGCTTCAGGTGTTTATGACAAAGAGAAAACAAGAATTCCTGGAAAGGGGAGGAAGTTGAAACCCAAGAAACCATAGAGGGAACAATGGAAATAAGAAGGCGGCTGAGTTTCTGTTTTACTACATTGTGACCACAGCTTACACTCAGACAAATCAGCTCTTAACCCAGACTGTGTTTCCCTGACTCTACACTCCAGTGACAGATTCTGTGAATCCCCAATCCTCAGGGCAGAAGAGCATTAGTGCAAATCAACCACTTCTTGGCAGTTTTATAGTTTCTGAACAAAAAACTAACCATACATTGGCTTTGTCCATGTATAAATGAAACAAATATTTAAGTACCTACAGGATGCTAAGTGCTGCTCTAGCAGTGAACAAAATAAACACCTTCCCAGTCCTCGTGATCCTTAGAGTCTGGCATAGGTGCTGGATGCATTTCATAGAACTTACTGAGAACTGGGGTTGTAAAGAGATCTTTCCCTTTATTTTAGTGGCTTCATCACACTAGTTTCTCTTCTATTCCTAGACTACATCAAGCGTTTTCTTTCCTCCAGGCTGGTTCTCCTCTAGAACACTCTTACCTGCACTCTGCCCATCATCTACAACTAAACTTATGGGTGTCAGCTTCAAAGCCCTTTCCATAAAGAGGCATTTAACTGACTCCACAATTTATGTATACATTCTTTTTTATATTCTTTTCCATTATGGTTTATCACAGGATGTTGAATATAGCTCCCTGTGCTATACAGTAGGACCTTGCTGTTTATCCATTCTATATATAATAGTTTGCATCTGCTAACCCCAAACTCCCAATCCATCCCTCCTCCATTCTCCTCCCCCTTGGCAACCATAAGTCTTTTCTCTCTGTCTGTGCTGACTCCACAATTTAAAGTAGCTGCCCCGGGGTTTCCCTGGTGGCACAGTGGTTAAGAATCCGCCTGCCAATGCAGAGGACATGGGTTCGAGCCCTGGTCCGGGCCCTGGTCCGGGCAGATCTTACATGCTGTGGAGCAACTAAGCCCGCGAGCCACAACTACTGAGCCCATGTGCCACAACTACTGAGCTCATGCTCCACAACAAGAGAAGCCACTGCAATGAGAAGCCTGTGCACCACAACAAAAAGTAGTCCCCTGATCTCTGCAACTAGAGAAAGCCCACGCACAGCAATGAAGACCCAATGCAGCCAAAAATAAAATAAATAAAATAAATAAATTTTTAAAAATAGATAAATAAAGTAGCTGCCCCTGTTATTCTCTCTCAGAGCACCTTATACTTTTTCTTCATGGCATTTATCACAGTTTTTTTTTTTTAATTTATTTATTTATTTTTGGCTGCATTGGGTCTTTGTTGCTGTGTGCGGGCTTTCTCTAGTTGCTGCGAGCGGGGACTACTCTTCATTGTGGTGCTCTGGCTTCTCATTGCGGTGGCTTCTCTTGTTGTGGAGCTCAGGCTCTAGGCATGAGGGCTTCAGTAGTTGTGGCACACGGGCTCAGTAGTTGTGGCTCGCAGGCTCTAGAGCGCAGGCTCAGTAGCTGTGGTGCACGGGCTTAGTTGCTCCGCAGCATGTGGGATCTTCCCGAACCAGGGCTTGAACCCGTGACCCCTGCATTGGCAGGCGGATTCTTAACCACTGCGCCACCAGGGAAGCCCTATCACAGTTTTTAACAGTATATTTATTTGCATGATTATTTTTAAACTCCACCTTAAAAAAAATTAATTCACACAATAACCACATATTAAATGAAAACTGTAAAAGGAAAAGAAAATTAGCTTCCTGCTCCTGACACCCTGGTTCTCAGCTCTTCTTCCCACAGGCAGATACTATTATATTCTATAAATATTCTATATAGTTCTGTGGGTCCATGTAAATATTTGTTACGTGGCTACCTACTAGTCTGAGAGTAGGTACTGTGTCTATTCGTTCATTGCCTTATCCTTAGTATTTGGCACATAATTAGCACTTCATCAGTATTTGTGGGGTAAATGAAAGGAGGTTAAAAGAACAGAGAAATTGGGTCAATATCTGAACTGCCAGTTTCTATGCATCTTCCCTGCCCCACTCAGCTCTGAGTACCCAGTAAACTTTATCAATGCTCCTGTGCTCTCCCAACTCTCCGTTTACACCTCCTTGAGAGCAACTTCTCACACAGTGCTGAAACTACAGTTCCCTTGCCTGTCTGTCTCTCCCAGTAGTCAGTGAGCTCCTTGAGGGCTGGGACCACGTTTAATTCTTCTGGAACACCGTTCCCAGATGTTAATGAACACTTTCTGACTGGCTGCTTGTCTAACCTGATGCATCAGACTGTTGGCTCCTTTGCAATTCTGTTCTCAGCCTGTCAGAGCAGCTCAGAGTTGTTATTTTTCTGATAAAGACTAGCATTTGCTTCAACATCTCTTAGTTTAGAGAGGTGCACTTTATTTGAGCCTTCCTGCAGATTCTCATTTTTTTGAGGACTCAGTTTCCTCATCTGTAGAACGGGAATAATCATAACGCCAAACTTCCAGCGTTGTTGTGATAATTAAATGAGGTCTTATGTAAAAGCACTGAGCACATCAAGGCAGTTGTTCAATTCCCCACACCCTTTCAGCAAGAAGAGTCTAGGTGTCTGTTTTACTGAAAAGGAGAGAAGCTCTCTCTGCACGGGAAGTAGGGTCAGACAGACAGGAACTTTAATTCCAATCCCAGTTCAAACATTATTGAAACAGTGAGGTGTGAATCACTAATAAAGTAAAAAATTTGCCCTTTTTGGACAATGACTTGAAATATAATGGTTACATGTTAAAGAAGCTGCTGAGTGATGCATCCTCAGGACAGAATACAGAGACTTAGAAGGTCCCTCAAGGTCATATGCAGTCTGGTCCCTGCCTGCCCCTCTGTCTCATCCTGCAGCACTCCCTCCCTCCTCCCTTCTAGGCTCTAGCCACACTGAACTTCCTTTGTTCCTCCATGCATCCTTTTGATGTCAGGCCTTTGCATATGCTCTTCCATCTGCCTGTCACTCGCTTATCCTAAGCTTAAAAATTTGTTCCCCAGGAAGACCTCTCTTGACCTCCTGAACCAGAATAGGTCACTGTGTTGTAGGCCAACCTATAAAACCCTGTTCTTCCCCTTTCCCAGCACTCGTTACAGATGTAAATTCCCAAAGGGCCTTATTCAACCATCTATGTATTCAACAATCATTTCTAGAATTCCTACTATGTGCTAGGTGTTGTTCTGGAGGCTGAGGATACAGTGGGAGGCAAGATAAGCCACAGACCCTACTAATGGACACTTACATTCTAGTGAGAGAGGCAGACAATAAACAAATTAATATAGGGACCTCTGCCCTGTTCATTTCAGCATTTCTAGAACTGGACATTGTATATCCAACGCATAGCAGATACTCAAAAAATGCTTGTTGAGGTGAAGGAACATGAAGTGAGTGTGAGTGGCAGCCAGCCTCAGGAAAGAGGCAAGGGTGGCCAGTGTCAGAGCCAACATGACTAACTACTGCAGGGATCAGTTCACCCTGAAGATCTGTCCAGCTTTCAGGAGGGACCAAAATGGGTTGGAGCCTACCCTCTCCTGTTGGTCTCCAAGAACATGAGACTGGGGTGGGGAGAAGTGGCTTAGCTTCACTTCTGTCCGCCCTGTGCCTATGTAGGCATGTAAAAATGGGGATAAGTGAGTGGGTGCAAGCCCCAGACTTGCCAAATGATCTTATCCACTCCTGTGCCTTCCTGTGCCAGACACTGGCTAGCTGGTGGCCAAACTCATCTCCTCTTTCTCATGGACACCCACCTAGACTACATTTTCCCACTTCTCTTATAGTTAGATGTGACCACATGATAAGCTTTTGTCAGTGGAATATGGACAGAAGTGATAGAAACTCCCATGCACGATCCTTCATGCTCTTTCCACATCAAAGTGACCTCGGAAACCATGTATTAAAGGTGGCAGAGACCCAAGATGGAAGGACTTAGGTCCCTGAACTACTATTTGGAGAAGAGCCTCGCATTTATTAAGACAGCCATTATTTTATTTATTTTTTAAAATATTTATTTATTTATTTATTTTGGCTGTGCCGGGTCTTAGTTGCAGCACATGGGATCTTCGTTGCAGCATGCGGACTTCTTAGTTGCGGCATGCGAACTCTTAGCTGCGGCATGCATGTGGGTTCTAGTTCCCTGACCAGGGATCGAACCCAGGCCCCCTGCATTGGGAGCACGGAGACTTGCCTGCTGGACGACCAGAGAAGTCCCAGGAACACCCATTTTAGACTTGATCTGAGTGAGAAATAAACTACTGTGATGGGCCACTGAGGCTGGGCATTTACCTGTTAGAACTATTAGCATTATCTTAACTATATACTTCCTTACTCTCTCCGGGACAATGATACTTCTCCAGCCCAGAGCCTCCCCTTGGCTCCAAACTCAGCTCTACAGCTATGCACCAGACATTCCTATTGACATGGTCGGATATATATATAAAACCTTTTATATATATATATAGAAAACCTTTTTCAGATTCTTTTCCATTATAGGTAGTTACAAGATATTGAATATAGTTCCCTGTGCTATACAATAGGTCCTTGTTGTTCATCTATTTTATGTGTAGTAGTGTGTATCTGTTAATCCCAAACTTCTAATTTATCCCTCCCCCACCTCCTTTCCCCTTTGGTAGGCATATGTTTTCTGTGTCTGTGAATCTTCTTCATCCATTCATCTGTTGATGGACATTTAGGTTGTTTCCATGTCTTGGTCACTGTGAATAGTGCTGCTCTGAACACTGGGGCACCACACTTACTTTAAAACCCTAGGCTGGCTCCCATCGCCCTGAGGATCCAGTCCAAACTCCTTGGCACTGTCTTGAAGGCCCTGCATGATCTGACCCGGCCTCCCTCTACCTCTTCACCCCTTCTGCTGACCCCAACCCAGCTGTCTACACTCCGGTCACACCAAATTCATTTCAGTTCCTCATTCACATCATCCTCCCTCCCTGCGCTGACTGTTCCCTCTGCCGAAGAATACTCTTAACCCCTCTCTTCCCTTGGGCCACATCTGCTCATCCTTTAGGCCTCAGCTTGAATTTCACTTCCTCAAGGAAGTGGCCTCCCTGACCCCTGGAGCAGGCTCAGCCACTAGCACCTCCTACTGCCCATCATAACTCTCTCGACACTTGATTGGTGTGACTTGTTTAATTGTCTGTCTTTCCTGTTAGAGTGCAAGTTTCTAGAGGGCAGAGCCTGGGTCCTGTTCACTCTTGCGTTCTTAGCTTCTAGAACAAAATAGGAATCACTGTATGAATGTTAAATGAACACATGTTATCAGTGAGCTAGCTCAATAATCGTCAACTTAAAGTTGCCATATGGCGTCTCTCGGCAGCCTCTTAGGAATATCAGTGCTCTTTCATGGTAGCAAACAGTTAATTCTCAGAGTTTCTCTGTGCTCTGAGTCAGCGATGATTTGCCCCGACTTCTTCACGAGGAAACAGAGCCTCAAGGGAGCAGGTGATCTGTCCTAGGGAAGCAGAGAGGAGCAGCAGTCACAGGGCTCTAGCTATGACCATACTACCTCTACCTCCGCCCTCCCCGCCTCCCCCGCCAACCCGGGCCACCAACTTTTCTTGTTTCTGAGCACCGGGCGGAAATGTAATGTCATGACACATTGGGGCATTTCTTTCTTCCACTGCATTTTTCTGATGTGACTCCAGCCTGGGGGTTGGGAGAGCACAGGCCACAGGGGGGAGGGAAGCGATTGGTGGGGAGGTTAGCTGCCCCCGCATTCCTCGGCGGCCTCCGTTTGCATAGTTCTGAGGGAGAAGAAAGCAGTTAGCAAGCTTTGGCAGATGCACTGGGCATTCAGCTCCCGTTCTGGCAGCTGCAGTGGTTGGGACCAAACACACGTTCTGCCAAGGCCAGGGAGGCAGGCCCTCTCCTGGCCCAGGCTGCCAAGATGCGGTGGAGGAGGTCAGCGCCTCTGCCTAAGATGGGGAATCACAGAAAGAGCCCCCTTCTTTCTGCCCAGTCTGGCAGCCAGTTGACCATGAGCCAGTAAGTATGCGTATATGGGGTGGGGGTGGGAGAATAATGTCAGGGCCTCAGGGCAAATCCTTCCAGGTTGGAGGGCTGGCGTGGACATCGGAGGGTCTGGGGGTGCTATCTTAGCCCTTGCACACCCTGGACATACTGGAGGGGAAGTCCCTGGGCAGATGTCCCCATCCAGCTGCTGGGGCCACTGACATTGCATTCCAGAGAGGGCTGCAAGTCACAGACCGTGGCTTGAGAAAGAGCGTGCAGCCTCGCTCACCATGGAAACCAGGCTTCCTAGGAAAAGGTCACATATTTGATGTGGCTGTCATCCGGACACCTTGAAAGAGGCCCTGTTCCTGTTTTCTTGAGGACACCCGCCAGTAGAGAAGGCCTGAGACAATGGGGGTAGCAGCTGACCAGTTTGCCCGGCTCTAGGCAGGTCCCTGTCACAGTTTCCCCTTCTCAGCAAAGCCCAGCGTGCACACGCTTCCACAGCCTGACTCCAACTCATACCCATTGGGTCAGCGCTGCAGACACAGCCATGAGTCTGGCAAGGAGATTGGCTGTTCCAAGAATCTGGAGAAGAAGGTGCCAACAAGATCTACGAGGGTAAAAACTAGCAGAGGGCTAGAAGTCAGAGCTTGTCAATAACCACCATGTATTGAGTACTTACTTCACACCAGGTACCATGATAAATGCTTTACATGCACCATAATCCTCACAAAAACCAGAATAAGAAAAGTGAAGCTTTATGCAACTAGAGATTATCATACTAAGTGAAGTCAGAAAGAGGAAGACAGATACCATATGATATCACTTATATGTGGAATCTAAAATATGACACAAATGAACCTATCTATGAAGCAGAAACAGAATCACAGACATAGGGAACAGACTGGTGGTTGCCAAGGGGGAGGGGGTTGGGGGAGGGATGGAGTGGGAGGTTGGGGTTAGCAGATGTAAGCTATTATGTATAGAATGGATAAACAAGGTCCCACTGTATAGCACAGGGAGCTATATTCAATATCCTATGATAAACTATAATGGAAATGAATTTAAAAAAAAGTGAAGCTTTGAGAGGTTAAATAACTTGTCCAAGATTATTATACAACCAGAAAATGGCCTGGTCAGGGTTTGAACCCAGCTTTGCCTGATGCAGAGCCTGAACCCTTAACCTCTACCCTATTTTCACTCACTCCTTTATTCATGCATTCATTCATTTATTCAACTGTCCATTCATTCATGCATGCATCAAACATTTAGTGAGAGCCACTGATGTGCTGGGAACTGTATTGGGTACAGGCAGAGAGAGCTGCAAAAGGACACGCTGCATGACGTCCATGAGATCACAGTTGGAAAAACAGATGAGTGAACAATGACAATACACAGTGTGATGGACGCCATGGGAGAGGAACACCAAAGGTGCTATGGGAAGAAGACCAATTTTCCTTGCATTGTCCAGGCCCGGTTCTGTGGAAGCACAGAGGAAGAGTGACTAACCCAGCTGGGACTGGCGGACTTTCTCCAGAAGGTATCCAAACTGGAAAAGGATATTTGTACCTGCAGGTTTGGACTTGGGTCAGGCTTCTCAGGCCTCGAGTCTCAGGGTCTGGAGTTGTATCCACTAAGCAGGAGAGCACACTTACCCCCAAATGGACCTGATCAGGCCCTCCTTACCAAGCACAGGGCTTCCCAGGGCCACCAATCCACTCAGTACCATCAAAGAAACAGAAAGAAGTCAGGCCTTCCTAGAGAGCCTTCGGTGAGGGCATGGTGTACACAACCAGGCTTAACCCAGACACAAATGGCATAAAGGAAGAACAAGTGATAGCTTCCTCCTTCTTTCACACTCCCAGTGAAGGATGCCTGCTGTCAAAAGCTGGGGGACAGCAAAAATAAAACTAGTCTCTCAGGGACTTCCCTCGCGCTCCAGTGGTTAAGACTTCTCCTTCCAATGCAGAGGGTGCACGTTGGATCCCTGGTCGGGGAGCTAAGATCTCACATGCCTCGTGGTCAAAAAAACAAAACATAAAACAGAAGCAATATTGTCACAAATTCAATAAAGACTTTAAAAATGGTCCACATCAAAAAAAAAAAAAAAAACTAGTCTCTCATCATAAGGAAACCAACCCAATGACTTCTAGGTTACAAGGAAATGAGGGTTGGGGAAAAGGGTGACTTAATTCCTCCCATCTGTCTGGTTGCTACACCCGCATCATACATCTTTGGGGAAGCCTCCCACGCAGGCTCTGATCCACTAACCACAGCACTCCAGCCCTGAAAGGGGCCCTTTTCCTTAGACGCCCTGTTGGTTAGTAATGGCCAAGATGCTGGGAGGGAAGAATGGAGGGAGGGAGGGATGTTCTCTGAAGAGCAAGAGGGCAGCTGGCTTCCTTCACAGCTGTGTGGGTGGCAGTGAGCTAAGAGGTCCTGTTCTCTTCTCCATCAATCAAGAAAAAATGTGCAATTTTAAAAGTTCAAAAAGAAAATCCAAACCCAAACAACCTCCAAATTATACTAACATGGTGGTGGCCTGACACTCCTGAAACCAACCATGGAAGGGACAATTCTAACTTCTTCCTCCTGCTCTCAGGCAAGGGTAGCCTTTTTCTTTTTCCAGGGTTGGTCTCCATGGAGCAACATTGCCTGGTGTCCTGTTCCCAGAGGCCTGGCCCGGCTTGGGCACCTCACCACAGCAAGGAGGGAAACACAGAGGCTTCTCCTCTCTTCTCTCTTCAGAGAATGGTGGTCAAGATAGAAGCTCGTGATCAGTGAGAATTGCATTAGGTAGTAATAACCTTGTGGAAGGTTCTTCATTCCTCCGAGTTTCAGGGCCCTCTTCCATTAAACTGGAGATAATACTACTACCGACCTTCCCGGGGCACTATAAGGGTTAAATAAGATCCTCTCAGAGAAGAACTGTGAAACACCATATAAATGGCAGGTGTCCTTATTTTTCTTTTTTTCTTTTTCTGTCTTCAGGTCCTTCTTATTTATTCCTTTTGCTTCCTTTTTTCTCCTCCTTGCCTCCTTCTCCCTCCCATCACCCTCACTGTAGTGCCCTCCTTCACCCCATTTGGCCTTAATATGTCCACAGAAGAATTCTTTTTTTTTTTTAATATAAATTTATTTATTTATTTATTTTTGGCTGCGTTGGGTCTTCGCTGCTGCGCACAGGCTTTCTCTAGTTGTGTCAAGCGGGGGCTACTCTTCGTTGTGGTGCGCAGGCTTCTCATTGCGGTGGCTTCACTTGTTGCGGAGCACGGGCTCTAGGCACGGGGATTCAGTAGTTGTGGCACACGGGCTTAGTTGTTCTGCGGCGTGTGGGATCTTCCTGGACCAGGGCTTGAACCCATGTCCCCTGCCTTGGCAGGGGGATTCTTAACCACTGCGCCACCAGGGAAGTCCCCACAAAAGAATTCTTGAGTTCCGTGGCCCCTGTGAACTTGCTCCCCCATTCATTCCCATCTTGATGAACAGAACCATTATTTGGCCAGTTTCTCAGGCTAAAATCCAAGAAATCATCCTTGATTCTTCTCTTTCCCAAAGTGCCCACATTTGATCCATCAGCCTGTCTTATAGGTGGTTCCTCCAATACGTATCCTGTATCTGACCATTTCTTACCACCTCCTCTGCTACCACCCTTCTCCTGGCCACCATCATGTCTTGCCTGGATGACTGCAAAGGTCTCCTAACTTTTGCCCCCTAGGACCCCTTCTCTGTATACCAAAGTCATACTTGTAAAACATAAATCAAATCATATCACTCCTCTGCTCAAAACACTCCACTGGCTTCCAAATTGTTTACCATCTGGTCCTTACCTCCCTCTTCAACCTCCAATGACTATGCTACAACTCAGGGGTTCCTTTCTATCACTCACACATACTAAGCTTATTCTTTGCATGCCTGATCCTGCCTTGTCCCAGTTCAGATGTTACCTCCTCAGAGAGACCTTTTTTGAGCCACCTATGTAAATTAATTCTGTCCCTACTGACTCTTTAGTAGACCACTCTTGTGTGTGTGTTATTTCTGAAATTATCCCATTTCTTTATTTACACATGTATTGTTGGTCCATGTGTCAGTCTTGTCCACTGTTCTCCAGTGACAAGAATAGTACTTGGCACATTATAAGTGCCCATCAATTTTTTTTTAATGAATAAATGAATGTACTTGCTCCAAGATTACTTCTTCTCCCCCCCACCTTACTCCATCAAAATGCCCTCCCTCTTCTTCAGAGCATGGATTTCATTTGAAAGTTGATAGAGAGGCCTCCACAAATATTCACTGAATGAATGAAGCTAAAACGAATTACGGGGCTTCCCTGGTGGCGCAGTGGTTAAGAATCCGCCTGCCAATGCAGGGGACACGGGTTCGAGCTCTGATCCGGGAAGATCCCACATGCCGCGGAGCAACTAAGCCCGTGTGCCACAACTACTGAGCCTGCGCTCTAGAGCCTGCGAGCCACAACTACTGAGCCCACGTGCCACAACTACTGAAGTCCGCGTGCCTAGAGCCCGTGCTCCACAACAAGAGAAGTCACCGCAAGGAGAAGCCCACGCACCTGAACAAAGAATAGCCCCCACTCGCCGCAACTAGAGAAAGCCCACGCGCAGCTACGAAGACCCAATGCAGCCAAAAATAATAAATAAATAAAATAAATAAATTTATTTAAAAAATAAAACGAATTACGTCAACTAAGAATGCCAGCCTCTTAATGTATAGCTATTCCCAGGAGTATTAGCATTCTCAAACAGGAAGCCTGAATTTTCAGGCATCGTTGACAAAGGGAAAAATTTCAGGCCAGCCAAGTTGAAGTGATATGTTTGGACTGAGTTTCTGTTCCATGTCTTCTCAAATCCACATATATTTGTTAAGACCCTTTAGGGCTCCTTTGAAACCAAAGCTGCCGTTAAAATGTATAACAATAATTGAAAAGCATTGCTTGTTTCTAAGGAAAGAATTGTGGATTGAGAATCAGAGGCCTGGGTTTCAATCCTGGATGTGCCACTAATTAGCTTCTTGGACAGGTTGCTGATGATAACTATCATTTACTGAGCATCTAACATGTGGCTGACCCTGAGCTAGGCACTTTACTCACATGTATCATTTCTGCAACTCTTCCAGGTGGATATTTTTAGTATGTCTATTTTATAGATAGGGAGGAAGGTTCAGAGAAGTCAGGTATCATGCATGAGGCCACGTGCTAGTAAACAGTGAAGCCTAGACTCAGACTCAAGTTCGTGTCAGTCTGTATTCCTGTTCCTTCCCCAGCACCCTGATAGGGCACCTAGAAACTCTAAGGAGTTGCTCTCTAAGATCTTTTTCATGTAATTTCTTCACTATATGTTTTCTGGATTTGAGAAGAAGACAACACAAGTGTGGCCCTGAGAACTCATTTGAGAATGTAGCTTAGTGGTTAGAGTACAGCCTTGGATGTCAGACTTCCCGAGTTAACAGCCTGACTTTACCGCTCACCTTAAGCATCTACAACATGCGTGGAGTCAGAGCACCTACCTCCTGGCCCAGTGGGCCCTACTTAGTGAGTACTCCATGAATGTTAAATATTTATTAACCTAATAATGATTACTATGTACATCATAAAAGAAAGTCTCTCAAAGGCTACTGAAAGGAAAGCTCACAGAGAAGAGGCAGACGTTTCTCAGTACTCACAAGGGCCCGATCTCTTCTGCTGGCCAGTCTTGAGAAGTGGCTGCTGGTTCAGAGGCTCCCAGAGTCACTGTATCAGCCAAGTAGATGCCCAGGGGAGCTCCAGTGAAGCCAAGGAGAGCTTTTATCAGCAGCAGGGGCAGGAGGAGAGAGCAGCTGAAAAGCAGGAAGCCCAGAACCCACAGGAAACATTAGCTGGAGAAACAGTGTGCTCGGAAAAGCCCAGCCCTGAGTGAGGACTGGAGGCTTGAAGCTTAGAGGCAGGAAAGGGAGCCCCACGAAGAGTTCAAGGTAACTCATTGCTCCAGAGTTATTTCTGTACCATTTTCTCTGACTACCGAAGTAATACATTGGTACTTTACAGAGCTTTATATAATGCAAACAGCAAAAGAGTCCCCTACCAAAGTTTTTAAGAATCTTTTTATTGAAGTTTAATACCTGTAGAGAGATGCACAAATCATACTCAATGAATTTTCTCAAAGTGAGGTGCACGTGGGAAGCCAGTACCTAAATCTTAGAATATAACATTATCAGAACACCAGAAGTTCCCCTATCTTCCCCCTTCCAGTCATTATCAATCCCAATAGTAATCCCTTTCCTAATTTCTTTCCCCATAGATGAGTTTTGCCTGTTTTAAAATTTTAAATAAATGGGATCACACAGAACGTATCCTTTTGTGTCTGGCTTGTTTGACTCAGCAGTATGTTGTGAGATTCATCCATATTGCTATTTAATATTTCATTGTATAGATATACCACAATGTATTTATTCATCTCATCATCAAATACTGATGAGTATTGGGGTAGTTTCCAGTTTTCAGTTATTGCAAATAATGCTAAGATCACGCTTGTACATATATTTTGGTGAGCATATGTACTCATTTCTCTTGTGTATATCACTGGAAGTGGAATTGCTGGGTTATAGGGTATGCATATGTTCAGCTTTGGACAGTCAAAGTACATGTAAGATCTCTCTGTGGGCTCCCGGAGAAACTTCACAATGTCACAACTCTCAAAGAGAAGAGGATGAGGAGGGGGCATCCAGTAGCACTTGTCTAACGGCCTCCCAGTGGAGGTCTCTGCTTCCACTCTATCCAGGACAACATGACCCGTCCCAAATTCCATTCATCCTGTCATCCCCATCCATCCTCCCCAGCAAATGCCCTTCTTTAAACCCAATCACACTTCCAGGGCAGCACTGCATCACATACCTGTCCACTTGCTGGCCTTGGATTGGATTTTAGTCATTTCTTGTATTCATTCATCCACATAACAAATATTGTGTGCCTACAACTCAATTGCACTCTTTTACAATCTGGGATTGGAGCAATGTACACACCCCTATCTTCATGGAGCTAGCATTCTAGTAGGAAGAGATAGACAAAAACAAATAAGAATATGTTAGTGGTGATGAGGGCAATGAAGAAAAATAAAGCAGAATAATAAGGAGAGTAAGAGGAGTGGGGTGGGAGAGGAATGTGTTATCGTATAATAAGGTAGTCAGAGAAGGCCTGCAAGATCTGGATTATGTTTTAAATGATCACTGGCTATTATGTTGGAAATGGGCTATATGGGAGTAAGGTGGAAGAAAGGAGACAGGAGGCCACCACAAGAGTCTGGGTAAGAGGGAATTCTCTGGTGGTCCTGTGGTTAGGACTCTGAGCTTTCACAGCTAAGGGCACAGTTTCAACCCCTGGCTGGGGAACTAAGATCCCGCAAGCCACGCGGCGCGGCCGAAAGTTAAAAAAAAAAAAAAGTCTGGGTAAGAGATGATGGTGAATTGGACTGGGGTGATGATAGTGACAGTGATGAGAAGTGGCTGCATTCAGCAAATATCCAAAAGGTAGGTCTGACGAGATTTGCTGATAGATGATAGATGGAATGTGGAGCATGAGAGGGGAGTCAAAGGTGACTTGTTTCCTCCAGGAGCAATGCCTGCTTGCACAGACAGCATAGGCCCTGATGCCAGGGTCTGCCCACTGAATGGGCAGATGTCTTTCCCGGTTACAGCCAGCCCAACTTCCTATGTGAAAGATCTATTCTCTCCTGTCTCAGAGATGGTATGATATAAGTACTAAGACAAATGATTAGAATCAGATTACCAGTTGCAGCTCTCTCACTTACCAACTGTGTATCCTCGGGCAAGTTACCTAACCTCTCCAAGCCTCAGTTTCCGATTCTGGAAAAATGGAACAATAGTACCTCCTACATAGGGTTGTTGGGGATACTGAGATAGTTTACATAAATAGACCTGGGCTATTTATGGGCTTAGAAAATACCTCCGTTAAACTCGCTCCCAGTTAAAACAAGCAGACAGAAGGTTATGGAGTAAGGGTTATCTTTATTTGAATTGCAAAGTATAAATATAAACCAGATTTGGAAATTCAGGTTTGTAACAGTTCAGTAATGGCACCAGAAACTTCCAGAAGGGACCACGACAGCATACCTTTGTAGTTTTGGTGAGGTGGGTGGGTTTACACAAAAGCCCTCCTCACCTCCAACCTTCTCTGTAGCAACTGGTAGGTTATCAATTACTAAGAACAGTCAGCTCCAACGTTTCCTGTTCCTCCTCAGCCTTTTTCTTTGCTAATACCTTTTCTAGATTATCCTCTGCTGCATTGACCCCTGCATGGAGTAGCACCAGAAGAATGGCAGGATAAGAGAAATGTCTTGACACAAGGGACAGTGAGTTCCCACTCTGTGGACCTGGGCCCATGGAGGGTGAGGGGCCAGGAAAGCTGCAGGCATGGAAGCCCAACTTCTTCTGAGACTGGGCAGGGAGAGGACACAGGGGAATACCGATATCTGTTACATCTTGACATCAGCACCTTGGGCTTTCAAAACACAAACGGTAGACACAATCGCCTAGGCAAGACTGCCGTCCAACTCATAGAGTGGATCTGACAAAGTTAATTCCTACATCCTGACCATACAGAACTCCCCCTGTGGCACTCAGATGGTGGAAGATCGTCTGAAATGTGGACAGACAATAGATTACTACAGATGGATCACAGAGCCATCTCACATTTGCAGCAGAGGAGAGTAATGCTGAGCCAGATGGTGGGGGATGCAGGGTGGAGGGCCAGGAAATTGCCAAAGTAACAGTCTAGGCACTTGAAATATTATTGTTAGATTGTTAAAAACTAAATAAATTAACATACATAGAATAAAATAAATATATAATTTAAGAGGCATTTTACAAACAAACAAACAAAAATAGTTGTTATTTTTCCATCTGGGTAGAAGTCCCAAAATTCAGAGTTCTCAGGTTTATGGTATTTCACAGTTAACTCATCAAATCCAGCACTGAAGGGTCCAAATGGTAGATCCCTTGGTGGCTTCTTGAGTACATGGCTTCTCAATCTTCGTTACTTTCTTCCAGTCCCCGAATCTTTTTCTTCCTCTCCTTCTTTTTTTTCAGGCAAAGATCCTGGAGCATATGGAATTTAACTGGCATTTTAATCCAGAAGATAAGTGTTTAAACAAACTTATGGGGGTAAGTAGGGCTTGGCGGAGGAGAATCAGAAGGGCACGAAGGTCCCTCACTTTTGCTTTCTTCTGACCCAGATCCCACAGGACATATTCTGTTTGGCACTTGAAGGCTCTGGTATTTTGGCAAAGCAGTTATGGGAGGCCCAATTTAGATGGCAACTGGGGATGAAGGAATCTTCATGGCTAGTTGTGAAGTCCTTCCCCTCTGCAGAGTCTGTGATCAACTTGTATCTTCTCAGAGGTAGCAGTCCCCAGCTGATTCCTAAAGCACAAGAAGAAGGCATTTAAAGCTGCATCCAGCTTAAGAGGTCTTAAGAGTCTCCTGGGTCCAGCTTTAAGAAGTGGAAAGATCTTCTGGGAAGGGGTGGGAAGGAGAAGAGACGAGGACGAGAGAAGCTGTCTTCTCAGGCATTGGTCTTGGGTATCTCTCTAGCAACTTCCACCCTAAGTGGAGATGCAGCACCGAGAACCTTTTTGAAAACAATTCTGCAGTGGGACCCTGACTCCATAGTAGCCTGCCCCCTAACTCCTAGGTCAAGAGAAGAATTCAGCATGCCTAGAAACAGATCTAGGAAAGGTGGTGATGGTACCATGGGGCAAAGGATGGACCATTACCTTGAGCACAGGTTTCTCTCAGTGGGACGTAGTCATGCCCAATTTCACTTTCTCTTCATTTTCCACATCATAACCTCCTCTCCTGTGGTACCTGAGGAAAGTAAGTTTTGTGAGCAAGCTCTGCCTGCTACAACAGGGTGCAGGTCCCAGAGCTGGTCCTTCCAAAAGATTCTGGCCCAGTGATTCTCTCCATACTTGGAAAAGCCCAGAGGATACAGCAGCTCAACAGACGTCTGGCCAAAGGTCCAACTGCCCCGAAGGATGCCTCTCTCTAATGTCAGGCTACAATTTGCTAAGAACTTTCACCTCATTTATACAATCCTCACAACATCTTTATGAGGTAGGGGAACAGAGATTACAATCACTGAAAGATTACAACCCTTAGAAAGACAGGTAACTTGATCCAGGTCTCACAACAGATGAGTTGCACTGCTTGTAAATGGGCACAGAGTGCTTAGTAGGTCTCCTCAGTCTAGAATATAAGCTGGATTGAAAGCATGGCCTGGGGACTAGATGCCTCAGATTTGGAAGGATACACCAATAGCACCACCCATGCCCTGACTACCAAACCACACCCTAATGCCATCAGAGAACAGAGTCAGGAAAAAGAACTGTGTGAAGATGTGGCTCCATGGGTGGGTTGCTGAGCCTGCTGTGAGAAGCAGGACCTCCTATGGCCTGGCAATTTTTGCACTGGGCTCTAGACACTGGACATATGTCATACCAGAGAAGCCAGGTTCTTGGAGAACCTGTACCCAGGAATGTTAGTCAGACTCCTAGCCCAGGATTTGTGGGGTTAGAGGGCTCATGTGACCATCAGGTAGAAGATCCTGGAGGAGGAGGAATAGAAGTGATTTGCAAAATCAGCCTGTAACACTCACCAAAACATGAGAAGCCCCACGATGACCAGCAGACAGACAGATGACAGCACCACGACCACCACAACCAGGATGGTGGTGTGATCATACGTATATAAACGATTTTTCACTGGGAGGCTCAGCCCATGGCACCTCTCTCCATGGTAACCCAGGTGGCAGCTGGTCCAAAACAGAACAAAGCAGAGATGAAGTTAGTGGTTTGGCTTCACTCTTGGCAACGGGCCACCTACATAAGCCAGAGCCCACTCCTCACAGCTTCAGCCTGTCAGTCCCCAACTGTGATTCCTGTCCTTCCTCTAGCCTTCTCTAGTACAAGACTCTTTAGAAGCCCCTCTAAAGGCTCTGTGGCCTTCCTCCTTCACTCCACGCCCTCCCCTTCTTCATTCCCTTTGGTCCTCTGGCACAAAATTCCTGCTCCAGGCAGGGAAAAAGCAAAGGAGGACTTCAGGTCTTGGCTAGATTGTTCCACGTGTGGATGATTAATTACATGTGTGTTAAAATGTTCAGAGGACTTGGGCACAAGAGCTGGTGGGTTGAACTGAGTGGATTCAGTATCACTCCCTGTAGTGAGGCCCCTCAATGCTCTGACCCAGAAATAAACCCAGCCTTCCCCACCAATGCTTCCAGCGTCCAGTCCCTCTGCCACTGCCCAGCCTATTAATAGGCCCTGTTCCTTTGCCAGAAGTCATTTTTCTCAAGTTTCCTTCATTTAACTCCCAGCTCCCCCTGGGTGCAAGGCCCAACTTGAAAGCTGAATTTTGGCTTTTGGCCTCTGAACGCTGGGCTATCAGGCCTACTTCATCCCAGGACAAAGCAAACAAACCAAGAAAACATCTTCTTGCCTAGCTGTCCTGCCAGTACATTTTAGAATGTCAGAAAAAACCCCTTGGCTTTTCTTACTCAAGAAATAAATCAGATGGCAACTGCCTCTTCCAACACAAAACTTTTCCTGGAAGCCCTTGGGAAGACTGAGAAGTGCCTACAGTTGAACAAGCACATTCACGTCCCTTCCTTTTTTTGCGGGGGAGCTGCGCGACACGGCTTGTGGGATCTTAGCTCCCCGACCAGGGATTGAACCCAGGCCCTCAGCAGTGAAAGCGCGGTCCTAACCACTGGACTGCCAGGGAATTCCCTCACATCCCTTTCTTTATCTGAGCGTCCCAGAGATCCTTTGCTGTAGGCAGGAGCCCATGTTACAGAAAGGCAGAGCTATTTTCCCCACAGTCACATAGCAGGGCAGAGACATAGACACAGATTGTCTGACGGTGAGCTCAGTGTGCTGCCCACACACATCCATAAATGCCCATTCAGGGACACAGTGGCACTGTCTGCCTGGGGACTTTAGGCCACTAACTGCTGAAGGAAGCACCGAGAACCTGGTGGCCCTCTAATCTGAACTGCACATCCTCTGGGGAAAAGGTTAGGCACCTGGTTCCTTAGAGCAAGGAATCCCTTCTTCCTGCCGAGAGGTATCAGGAAAGTTCCAAGGAGCAGACCTATCAGGCCCAGGGGCCGGGCTGCCCCTGCCTTCCTGCCCAGCACCTCTTCCCTTCCCAGCTCCTCCTGGGTGTTTCGGGGAACCACCTCACTGCAGGATAAATGTAGGTCAGGCCCACAGCAGAGCACACAGCTCCTTGCCCAGCCTCTCCATGCATCTGTCCCATTGGCCAGGTGGACAAAACAATGACCCCTATCCTGCCAGGACATAGAGGCTGCTCTTAGGAGCACCCCTGGAAAATCACTTGTTCAAAGCAGTTTACAGTTTATAAGACACTATCCTTATCGACTAGCTTAACTGAGACTCATAACACCCTGGTAGCCAGGTATAACCTCTTTTACGTATTGAAAGACTAAGATTAGGGTCAGAGAGAGTAAATGATTTGCGAAACGTTTCACAACTAGGGAGCAGAAGGGCCAAATTCCAAATTCATAATTCTTTCCATTCTGAACAGTGTAGGTTACCCCAAGGAAATACATATCTAATGGGCTTGATGGATTTCTGGAGCAGAAACAGAGAGCGGTCTGACTCTGCTCTCTCAGTTACTATTACTGTTATCTTCAATGATAAATAACAATTAATAGCACACATTACTTACTTATAGGCTTACACATTACTTACATAGGCTTACTATGAGCCAAGTACTCTGTGCTAATTGCTTTACAAGGATCATTTCATGTAATCTTAAAAACATCTCTATGAAGTAGGAGTTACTATCCCCATTTTAAAGATGAAGAGACTGAGGCTAAACTTCTATTATATAACCTGCCCAAGATTACACAGGTAGTGAGTGGTAGAGCCAGGATTTGACCCAGCAGTCTGGCTGACTTTAGAGACTGTGCTTTCCTGCGGGGAGGGAAGCTGAAGTTGAGTCTGTTTTTCACTTCCAGCCCATCATTCAACCCCACAGGTACTTACTCAGATGATAGAAATAAAGCTTGGCCTCAGAGTCCCGCAATTCAGTTACATAATCCCTCCACCCCCACCCTGAGTCAAAAGCATAATAATGTAAACATCCTAATATTACCCACATCCCCCTCCCTTTGCAGACAACTTCTGGCTCCTCCAGGGAAGGAGCATTCCAAGCATCCCAGGGTGAGGGCAAGATCGTGTGTCTTGCCCAGAGCCAGTGACCCATCAAACCGGGATGTGTTCCTCCTACCCACGTCTGTGGTCCATTTCAGAACTTGTATTACAACAGAAGCAAGGACCCTCTAGAGTACAGAGACACCTTCCAAATTGGATTTCTCCATCCCTACCCCAGGAGGTGGAGGGGGCACCATTTGGCGGAGGGGACTCAGAATACACGAGTTCCAGACTGGTCCTGCTGCTATTTCTAGCCAGGTGATCTGGAGCAAGTTACGGTCGCGTTTCCAAGCTTCAGTTTTCTCATGTGAAAGGCAGGAATAATAAATGCCTACCTCACTAGAGCTTTGTGAAGATCAAATGAGATAATACAAATAAAAGCACTTAATAAAAGGCCAAGTCCCACATGTGTGGGAGTTACTATATAATCAGATTCCGGAGGATACTGCCCATATCCTGAGGAAGGGAGCACCAAAGTCAGATGGAGCCAAAGAGAAGGGGGCTCGCCATTCCTTCTTGGCATCTGGGCAGTGAGGCCAAGTAGAGCCTTCAGGCCTGTCTCTCTTCCAGCTCTGAGTCCTCGTCAGGCTAACTGTCCCCAGGTTTCCTGCAGCCACAGGAAACTTTGCAGCCAGTTTCTGGGTCAGAAGCTCATCAGGAGCCCCAGGAAACTGCTCTTTGAGGGCAACTTTTGGCTGGTGACACAAAAGGGTTTTCCTGTGGGTGATGGCTGCAGAGGGCTGGTTTAGGAAGCCGGCCAGCCTCAATCTCACCACGGCAGCCTGACACACCCCGGCTGGTGGTTGCTGGGTCTGGAGGCAAGAAGGAGCCACAAAGCGTCCCAGATGTAGGTGCCCAGATGTCACATTCTCCCAAACCAGGAGCTCTGTGTCTTTTTGCTGCCTTCTGCCCTGAGTACCAAGGGCAGGAGGCAGGAGGCAGCCAAGCCAGACACAGAATCCAGCCCCTTGAAAATCTGCCTAGGAAGCAGACACAGAGTCTTCACATCAGATTCCATGCTCTTCAATTAGTAAAAGCCTTCGGAGACCTCTAGTATAATAGCTGCCCTCTGTAAAATCATGCTCCAACTCTGTAAGAACAGACAGGGAAGAAGGACGCAATCCGACACCCAGTGCAGCCTGGGGGCATGAAAAGCATGTTGGACTGGAAGTCAGGCACCTGAGTGCCTGTCCTGTTTCCACACACTTTATTTAGCTGTTGATCTCAGACAAATCACTTCCTACTTCCGGGCTCCAGTTTCCTCATCTTTCAAGTACAGACAGCAAGCCCTGCCTACCCAGCAGAGGGCTTTTGAGAATACAGGGCTGTATTTTCCCGTCCCCTAGAATAGCTGGCACCAAGTAGGTGCTCAACAGAGACCTGTTGGGCTCAACTCATATTAAATGTAAACTGTAAAGCTCCAGGGCAAAGGAAGGAAGGCACTGTCACAGTTACCATCACCATCCCTAGGGTCACCTTGACCCTGGACACCATTATCTAGGTTCTCTGGGCTTAGGTGGTCAGTCAAGCTCAGCTCTTCAGGAGAGCAGCCTTAAAAGGGTTCTCAGCTGAGCGGTGGAAGTCCATCCACCAACGCCCTGGACCAGTTCGGCTGAGACAGATTTCTGGCCTCGATCCATCTTGACTACGCTCAGAGTCACTGCCTCCACCCTGTGCTAATGAGGCCAGTTTACAAATTTAGGACAAACATTCCCTACCCTGTCTCAAGACTTCTGGAAGAATAATTTGGGGACTGTCTAGGTCACTCTTTTTTTTTGTTTTTTAACATCTTTATTGGAGTGTAATTGCTTTACAATATTGTGTTAGTTTCTGCTGTATAACAAAGGGAATCAGCTATATGTATACATATATCCCCATACTTCCTCCCTCTTGCGTCTCCCTCCCACTGTCTAGGTCACTCTTAAGCAACCCCCTCCAATACCAAGCTCTTGACAAGGATATGAAAGGAGAGGATGCACAAGTGACTGTAGACATGGAGGGGGGTGATGGGTCTGTCTGACAATTGCCAAATACAGGGCAACTCTGCTATATGAGATCAGATGGGACAAGGAAGTTTTAAAAAAAACCCCAAAGGAGCTGTACCAATCACAGCAGAAGAGATGCGAGGCAGCCAGCCTTCCTGACAGGCTGGGAAGCGGTGTGCACACAGCAATCTCCTGACTCTGTCCAGAGTCTCCCAGGTCACCGAGGCTGCCACTCCACAGAAACTCAGGCCCAGCAGAAGAGAGTGCATGTTTACAGCCTGATGTGGGTGTTGGTCTCAGGCACAGTGGCGACATTATGCCTGCCACAGAGCATGGCAGTGTCGTCACCCCTGAGGGGTTGCCAAGGCAGCCATTTGCTGGGCTTGGCCTAGCAGAGTGGCTGGGGAACCCATGGCCTCTCCACCCACACCCCTGCCCAGGGAAGGGGTGGTGCTGCCTGACCGGGGGCTGATGCCTACTGAGTTGGGTTCCATTTTCCGTTAATCTTACACAGAGGAAGTGTTCTCCCACCCCCATAGCCAAAGGTCAATACCCACCATGTCCCCCACCTCCTGGCCCTCGCCAGGGTGAGGAAGAAGGGAGGAGGGGCTTCTCCTTGCTCCCACAATGATTGCTTTCTCTACAGTCCTGCCATGTCTTAGAATCAACCCACATTTGCTCACTCACATGCACATATGTCTGAGTACACATACTTGCATAGCACATATCCAAATGCACCTCATACCTACCTGCAGGACTTGGGAAAGAAGGCCACGGGAGCTCCACTCCACCCAGGAGCCCCACTCTGCCATGTTTCCTACTGGCTTCTCCCATCTGGAGTAGGGCATGAGGCAGAAATGAAGAACCTACCTTCAGGTGTCAGCTCTCCTAGCGTGTGCTCATTTCTGAGCAAGCAGGAAATGCCCCCAAAGATGAAAGAGCGTCACAAACCCACGCCACAGGAAATTGCATCCTATGCTG
This sequence comes from Eubalaena glacialis, assembly GCF_028564815.1. Classification (NCBI taxonomy): domain Eukaryota; kingdom Metazoa; phylum Chordata; class Mammalia; order Artiodactyla; family Balaenidae; genus Eubalaena; species Eubalaena glacialis. The sequence goes on from NC_083719.1 coordinate 118,061,809, forward strand.
GGGGGAGCCCCTTCCGCTGACTAAAAATATTTCCCCTCCTCCCAACTTCCTCCCAGAGGTTGAGAAGAAACTGAGTGGATTTATGAATTCAAGGAACAGTGACAACCAGGAACAGCCACCAGGCTGACAAAGAGTGAGCTGTTAACAGTCAGCCCCGTGGAAGAGACACTTACATGCAGGATGGAGCCCGGAGCTCCTTCACGTATTTGCATTCTCCGTGGATGCAGAAGTCCTTGTATTTCCGAAGACATGGGTCTCTCTTCTTCCCTAACCCCTTGCCTTTCTTCTTTCTTTTCCCACGCTCCTCCTTGCTTGGTGTGGCCAGAGCTTGTGGCTTGGAAGAGAAAGCAGCTGCAGTAGAAAAGTACCCTGTTAAGTCTTTGACTTCCTCAGGGGAAAAAATCAGAACAGCACAGTGTCTGGAAGGATGTTTTGATCCTACCTGAAGTCAGAGGCCTGGGAAGGCCTCTCGGCTCAGTGCCTCCCAAGAGCTGAAGGAAGACTGGGCAGACCTCCCAAAAGTGGTGGAGGAAGTAGAGGCTGGGGGGTCCCAAGGAAGGCATTTCATAAACTCAGTTTAAGGACCTCATTCTATGGACTTGAGGACACGGGGAGGGGGATGGGTAAGCTGGGACGAAGTGAGAGAGTGGCATGGACATATACACACTACCAAATGTAAAACAGATAGCTAGTGGGAAGCAGCCGCATAGCACAGGGAGATCAGCTCAGTGCTTTGTGTCAACCTAGAGGGGTGGGATAGGGAGGTTGGAGGGAGACGCAAGAGGGAGGGGATATGGGGATATATATATACGTATAGCTGATTCACTTTGTTATACAGCAGAAACTAACACACCATTGTAAAGCAATTATACTCCAATAAAGATGTTAAAAAAAAAAAAAGACTACTGGGTCCAAGTGACACTAAAAAAAAAAAAAAAGGACCTCATTCTAAGAATGCTAGCTTCTGTTGAGTAACTGCAGCTGATTGGGCAATTCTACTGACCTCACCCCCACCCCACTGTCCATCCTCATCTCCTACTCCCCCACGCCCACTTGGTTCTATTTTGGCCTTAAATCAGCCTCATTTCCTGATGCTGCACTCAGTGACCCATTTGCAGGAAGACAGCGTCAGAGATAAAAATTGCTTTTGGAGAAGGTACTTGGAGGGTATTTTAGAGGGAAGAGGCTCCTAAAATAAGAACAGTGCCCATGTCCAGGTGGTCCTCTCTGGGGTACCCATTAGCAGCAGCGGACCATGATCCCAGAGCAGAACCAGGCTCAGGGACAGCAAGCAGGCCACCCCTGGTCAGAGATTTGCTGTTTTAACTTTTTAAATTTTTTTTAATTTAAAAAATATTTTTATTGATCTATAGTTGATTTACAATAGTGTGCTAATTTCAAAGAGCCTTGCTTTTTTGACATCAAGCAAAAATTTACCCTGCTCTGTGTGCTATTTGCAGCTCACCACTTCTCTCAAAGGTCCATTTACATTTATCCCCAGATGTCCTGTTTATAGCTCCCTAGGATGGGGACTACAGTGCACAAGAAGCAGAAAGATGGAAAATAAAGAACTATCAGACGGAACTAGAACAATGATAACTCTCCCCATTCTTTCCACACTTAAAAAGGGAAAAACAACCTCACACAGACATCCAGCTGGGACTGATCATGGGCTATGCCCATCAGCCCAGGGGTCTGACACAAGTCTCCCCTCCCCTGTCCCAGCAGAAAAAATGTGCCTGCTGTCTATGGCTATAGCCACATGTCTGGCAGAAGGATGAGCATCATACATTAGACTGGAGTCCTAGGATCCTCAAGGTGGAATTGACTTCAAAAAATATGGCTTTCCATTTTCAGATGAAAAACTTGAGGTCCCAAAAGGCAGTGACTTGCCCAAGGTCCTACAGTTTGGGGATCTGAAATGTGGTCTCTGGACTCCATATCCAGTGCTCTTTCCCAACACACCAAGCTGCCTCACACAACCCAGTCCCCTCTTCCAGACAAGCCCAGAGCACCTGGGATGCTGAGCCAGGAATGAGACAATGAATGGGCTCTGAAGTCAGCAGACCCGTGTTCGAATTTCAGCCATGTGATCTTGGGCAAGTCACTTAATCTCTCTGAACCCTGGAGCTCTCGGTAAAAAGTGGAGAACAGGTGTTCCTATCTCAGAGGGTTGCAGCAAGGATTAATTAACCCACAATAACATGTTAAGTGCCTAGAATAGAGGAGGCACTTAATAAATGATAACAGTTATTTATTTCAGGTGATAGGATTCCTAGACCTGAAAAATAGTCTTTGCCCAGCAAACCCAAGAAAAAAGAAGAGGCAGATGCCAGTAGTCCCATAGACTCTTGTTTCCTCTGGTGCAGACCCAGGCCCTTTCAGAACTCAGAAGGTGAGGCAGATGCTCAGAGGAAACCAGTGACCATGGCTGTGGTGAAATTGAGGCAGGAGGGCCCAGCCGATCAGAAAAAGGAGGGAGAGGGACTTCCCTGGTGGCGCAGTGGTTAAGAATTCGCCTGCCAATGCAAGGGACATGGGTTCGAGCCCTGGTCCGGGAAGATCCCACATGCTGCGGAGCAACTAAGCCCGTGCGCCACTACTGAGCCTGCACTCTAGAGCCCACGAGCCACAACTACTGAGCCCGTGTGCCCCAACTACTGAAGCCCACACGCCTAAAGCCCGTGCTCTGCAACAAGAGAAGCCACCGCAATGAGAAGCCCGCGCACCACAATGAAGAGTAGCCCCCGCTCTCTGCAACTAGAAAAAGCCCACGCGCAGCAACGAAGACCCAGCACAGCCAAAAATAAATAAATAAATTTATTTATTTATTTAAAAAAAAAAAGAAAAGGGAGAGGGAGAGTGACAGGGTGACAGCCAGGCTCCTGAGGGGAGAGGGAGCAGTGAGTCAGGTCTGCAGAGCTAGGAGGAGCAGCTGTGTGGGTGGAGGGTGAGTCACAGCCCAGCTCTGCCCTGCCTATGAGGAGAGGGCCAGGAGAATCCAGGTTGTTCAGGCCAGGAGTGACCCCCAGAGGGCCACTGTGAGAGGATGGAAGGTGGCAACCCAGCCTCAGCTTTGGAGCAGACCCTTGATGTATACTAAATAGAGACAGCACCTAAGGGAAGCTCTGGGTAAGGAAGAAGGGCGGCAGAGGAGCAGATGGAGCTAGAACAGGTGGATATCTTTCCAACCAAATATAGTCATTCCGGGGCTCCAGGGCTCAGTCCCTGCTCCACCCTTAAGAATCTCTGCAGGTGACTGGGGGCAAGGAAGCAGGCAATACTGGAGGCTCTGGACTCTGCCCTGTGCTTGCATTTACTTAGCCACAGCACCTCTGCCGGTTGAAGGATCCCATTTGGCCCTTCCTCCCTTGGAGTCTCTCTCAGGGACTCAAGGTGGTCCGGAAGTATCCAGGCTTGTGTAGGATTTGTAGACACCCAGCATATCAATACAGCTCTCTAGGGACCCAGTGCTCAGCATTCACAGCCTCCCGAGGAGGTGCTGGCCTAACCTGGGGGGGGACCAAGTGTTCCTCGTTCCCCTGTTTCCCCAACCTGGAGACAGGTGGATGGAGGAGACTAACACTGCACACCTTGTATGTGCCTAGCATCTCCACATCTGTTACCTTATTTTGTACATAATAGTCAGTTGAGGTGGGAATTAGGACTTGTGCACATTTTTTCATAGAAACTCTAAGGAAAGCATCTCAACCATTCCTTGTTACTATCACCCAGCTTACCTCAGAGGAATGTACCAACCCCACACACCTTGCCTGTTTCAATTTGCCTCAGAGTATCCAGAAAGGCAGCAACGTGGCATGTGAGACCACGTTGGGCAAGAAAGACAACAGGATCTACATTCTAGGACCCCCCAGTGAGCTTGTCAGGCCAAGCGGCTTTTCCTTGAGGTCCTCCATGAAACCCCCAAACCACAGGTGTGCCCAATCGTTATAAATGCCAGATCCACTTATTCTTCAACTGTCCACCGGGGTCCGAGGATGGGCATCCCTCACACCCACCTCTGAAAAGGTCCAGGTCTGTCTCTTCCAAGTCCAGGACTTCCCGGCCTCGGCCACCTCCCGGGGGCAGCAGCTGGTCCGTAGATTGAGTAGGGGAGTCCAGATTGCTGGTTCCAGCCGCCAGCCCTCTCCGAAGCCGCTCCAGGCTGTCGCCGGTCACCAACGCCGAGAGCACTGAGGGTGAGGGGCGAGGCCGCTTCAGACCCCCCGCCCAGACCCCCGTCGCCACGTACCGCTGCCGGCGCCCGCCTGCCAGGGAGCACGGGCCCCACCAAGTGGCCCGCGCCGGGGGCGCTGCAGCGATCTTCCTCCGTGTCCCCAACAGAGCGTCCCCATCCCCCCCGACCCCCGGCAGCCCTCTTACCTGCAGCCAGAAAGAGCTTCAGCACCACCGACGGCAGCAGCTTCATGGTCCCGGACTCGGCGGAGGCGGCGAGGCAGCAATCCCTTTGGAGGCGGCGGCCACCGGGCGCTGGCACGGGAGCCGGGCGGGAGGAGCGCAGGAGACCCTGCCGGGCACGTTCTGCTGCCGGCCTCTGGGTGCAAGCCTGGCTGGGATCTGCGCGGAGCTCGCGGCCGCTGGGCGTCTCTGTATTCACTCCGTCTGTCCGTCCGCCCGAGCACTTGAGCCTCAGTCAGGATGGCCAGCTGCCTTCCGCGCGCAGCTCCCTCGGTAGACTGAGCGCTCCCGAGCTTGCGGCCGGGAATAAGGCTCCTGGAGGCGCCGAGGCTCCGCCCCGCCCCCTGCCGCCCCGCCCCCACCTCCTCCTGCGCTGGGACTCCCGCCCGGCTCCAGGCGCCTGCCGCCCAGCCCCGCACCCCGTGGGCGCGGCTGGGAAAAGGGGCGGGAGAAGGGGGCGGCGCTCACATATTTTGGGACTAGGCCAGGGCAGCCGCGGCCTGACTGTGGGTAGGGCTGCTGACCGGCAGGTGGCGGGGACCAGCTCCTACCTTTCCCCAGATGCTTGTCACGCTGCAGCCTTGGGACTGCTGAGCTGCGCTTCGCCCTTGGACACCCCTCATTCCTTCCCCTCTTCCAGGCCTGGTCCCTCCGGTCATCCCTGCTCTAAACCAGAGATCTCCACCCATGTCATCTTCTGAGCTTCAGAAACCCTCTTCTTTGCCTACCGATAAATCAAGTAGTAAATAATAATTAATTCATTTATCATTTAAAATTAGACACATGAATGCCAGGAGGTCTCGTGAGCCCAAGGTTACCAGAGTTGCAGTTGCAGGCACCTGGTATCAACCCAGCAAAAGCAAAGGAAGTTAGTAGTAGTCTTCCAGCCACTGGAGTGGCTTCTCCCCATCTTTGTCCCAGAGGACAATGTCTCCATTAGGATTTTTGAACTATTGAGTATAATTCCCAGGCTTCTGGGATTGGAGAGACACAGGCTGTGAAACAAGCCTCCTACTTTTCCTTGCCTTTGAACACCACCTTCTTCTCCAACATAAAGGCTGAGCCCCCTCCCACAGGACCCAGCTGGCTAGCCTAGGTTGCCACGTTCAACAGGTGCTAGGAGATTGATGTGATTTTCTTCCAGCTTATGAATTTTTACAGGGGTCTTCTGGAGTCAATGTCCTGACCCAAAGAAATGACTCTCTCAGTAGGCATTTCAGCTCCCAGGGACACGCCGGGATGGGAGTTGTATGACACGGGGCTGGGTTGGCATTCAGAGCCCTCAGATTGTGCCAGATAGAGCTGCTTGCATGATTCAGCCCATGTGTAGGGATAAAAACAGGCCTGCTATTTATACATAGTCTATCCCACTCTCCCTCCCCATCCCCACTTCTGCAGGGGTCAGTGGGGCTTTGCCCTCTTAACTTGTCCCTAGCAACTCTCCCCAGGTTTAGGTTTCCATAATGCCCTGGAATCACTACAGATCTAAGCTGGAATCCTAACTTTGCTTCTTACTGTGTGACCTTGGACAAGATATTTAATCTCACTGAGTCTCAGTTTCCACATCTCTCAAATGGGAATAACAATAATAATAATGCCTACTTTGTAGAGAGCTTCGTGAAGATTGAACGAGGGAACACATATAGAGCAGTTAGTACAGGGCCAGACATATTGTCATAAATGTGACCTATCATTATCATTATTATTACTAATCATTCTATACTGACTGTTCCATTTCCTTAGAGACCTCTTTTCTCTCCCTTCCCCACAGGTCTGAGGCTCCATGTGTGGTTGGGCTGGTTTTTAGGAGGAAGCTCACCTGTCACCTATTTGGCCAAGTGCCACTGTGGGATTGCTCCTTTTGGTGATCAGTATTGGGCCTAGGACCTCAGTAGATTGTCACCACCCAGGCCACACGTTTATTCTCCCTCAGCAGCTGCCTGACAACCTGCTTCCCCAAAACGAAGCCACCTTGGGGTCAGGGCTCTCCCCAGGGGAGGGTGGAGGGAAACACTTCCTGACACACAGCCAAGTCACCCCCTTCCCCTCACCACTGCCAGTTTCACACCCTGCTCTCCTGTCCCAGCCTGCCTCTCCCTTCACACACTCTGACCTTCCGCCTTCTCACCCTCACATCAGTCTTAGCCCATTCATGGGGCAACTCCAAGCTTTCATCACACCTGTGAGCCTCACCCCAGCTAGGTTTGTGTGTCAGCCAGGTTTTATGGGAAGGACCTGAAAAAAGAATACAAAGGGCCTGGAATGGTTTTGGGACAGTCACTTCTCTCAGAACTTTGGGTGTCCTCTAATCAGAAAAAGGAATCACGATTCATGCTGGGGCAAAGTCATGAACTCATTTATTCCACAAACAATCACTGAACACTTTTCAGGCACTAGGGACACAGCAATAAATAAGACAGCCAAGGATATGCTTTTATGGAGCTTGCATTCTACCGTAGGGGGAGACAGGCAACACATTAAGTAAATTAAAAAGGAAACTAGATCCTATGATGACAAGTGCTAAGATGAAAGTTAAAATTCAATGATATACTATAGGATGCTGTGTCCCAGTGCTTGGGACAACACATTAGACTTGGTGACTGATTAGCAAAGTTCTCTCTGAGCCTGTGACCTGTAAGCTGATGCTTGAATAAGCAGAAGGAACCAGACTTGTGATGATCCATTGCCAAAGTATTCTAAGCCGTGCAAATAGGGCAAAAACTCTGAGATGGGAACAAGCTGGGAGCACTCAGGGAACAGCAAGAGGGCCAGAAAGGAGGGAGGGTTATGAGATAACATTGAAGCAAAGGCTAGTGACAGATAACAGAGAATGTTATAGGCCCAAGGTAGATGCTGGATTTTATTTCCTATCACTGTGAGCATCAAAGGAGAGACGTCAGTGGGAAAACACAGTTATGCAGGATTCTTTCACCTCTTCCCCTTGCTCTACCCAGGCCTCCCTACCCCACCGGCTCTCTGGCAGTCAAGTGCCAGGGACACACTCCTGAGGAAGCAGACAGGCCACTCTTCTTTCCCTGACTATCTGTGGACCAAGGGCAACTGAGGCTTAGAAACCTACTGGCCCTGGGCCACCAGTGAGTCACAAGGGGGCAAATCTACAGCAGAAACCTTGGCATCCTGCTTCCCAGCTCTGTGCTGGGTTCCCAGGCCTCTGGAAAGACAGGCTCCTTGGGACACTGTCACTGACTCTGCTAGGCCATACAGACCTTCATTTAGGGAGAGCACTTGCAAGCCAGTGGGGAGGAGGTGCTGGTGGTGACAAGAAAGGGGAGAAGGGGACTTGGAGAGGGGACCCACCTGAGTCCCTTCCCCACTGTGGCTGAGATGTCTATGCTAATAGATTGGTTCTCCCACACCTGGCTGTGCATCAGAATTACCTGGGAATTTATTTAAAATAAAGAGGTCCTCCTAATTCAAAACTTCCTGGGGTGGGTCCCAAGCATTTACACTTTTGGCAGGTAATTCTGACATCAGCCAGTTTCTGAAGCACTGGTCTGCATAATTAGGATAACGAGTTAAGCATCTGAACAAAATCTGAACCTCTGAGGCAGAGGCAGAAGAACTTTAAGTAATGACACTCCCCATGTGCTCATGATCTTGCGTGATCCTCACAACTGCGCTAAGACTAGATACTCCTCCCTATTTTAAAGGGGTGAGGCTAAAAACAGGTGAGTAACAGCCCAAGGCCACCCAGTTAGTAAGAATCTCAGCCTCAATTAGAATTCCTCTCTTTTTCCTGGGCCTGTGCTCTAAAGCTCGACACTACTCTGAACAAATGCATGAGACGATGGCCGCCCTCTCTCTGCCTCTACCGACAATAACACCCTCAGCTTTACTGAGGCTCAGTGCTCCATCTGTCTTGGGGGGAGGTGCTAAGAATCTCTGCCTCACAGACTGGAGGGAGGCCTAGGTAAGGGCAGCAGGGCAGCTAGTGAAATGGGTACGCTCTCGGGAGCCAGACTGCCACGGGTTCAAATTTAGGTTCTGCTATTTTTCTAGCTTTCTAACTTGGGACATGTCAGTCAATTTCTCTGATCTACAGTTTGCTTATCTGTAAAATGGGGATAATAATAGTAGCAGAATATGATGCCTGGCCCATAGTAGGTGCTTACTTGGTGACAGCTGCAGTTAGGAACAAATGCTTCCTTCTTTCTTTCTTCCTTTCCCCCTTCCTTCATTTCTTCCTTCATTTCTCCCTCCCATTCTTTGTTCCTTCCTTCCTTTCTTCCTCCCTCCCTTCCTTCCAGTGGGAATTTAGTAAGGTGCTGCTTTCACCTGGGCCAGTCATCCTCAGTTGAAGTGGTCCCTCTCTGCTGCGAGATGGCCATTCTTACCAATGAGTTGGTGGATCTGCAAGGCCACTCCAAGTTTTAGAAACCTCTACCCAAGAAAGCAGCCCTCATCGCTCAGAGAGAAGTATGTGCCCCCTGGGGGATGGGATTCAGCTGCCTTCTCCTTCCATTCTGACCAGAAAAGTGAGTCCCAAGTAGACCCAGAACTCAGCTGGCTGGGGATAATGGAGGGGCTCCTCCACTGAGGGTACTTCTATCACCAGTTGGCCATGAGCCCAGTTACCCAAACTTGGAAGCTCAGGGTAAGGGGTCATTTCTCCTACCCCAGGCTGATTTCTCTCATCTGCGTCTCTGTCCCCATCAGAGCCAGTTGATCAGGCAATTTGGGGGGGTGCAGTGGGATTTGAACTCAGGCCTGACCTTTGGAGTCCCCTTGCACCTCCTATGCTGACTGGGGCCCCTGGAGGAAGTGCCAGGTAATACTTCCTGTGCACCTGGGGGTGGAGAGGCTCTTATGTCTTATTGCCTGGGGTCAAGATCCATTTGAATAGGATGATAGATAGGAATGGATGAGGTGGGGGGGGATGTGTTAAGGGGACGTCTGAAATCCCTGTCATCCCCAGAAGATGTTGAGGAAAGGATATTTATGATGTGCTTGGCGAACGCCTGGATTCCAAGCCATCCTCCTCCATTTCTGGGCCCATTTCTGTGGCTTCAAGAGATTTAAATCTCCAGTCCCAGGACTTTACCCCTTCCGTCATCCCCTAGCACAGATGGCTCACTGGAGGGACAGGCAAGTGATTCTCATCCATCGCACAACCCGCCCCCTTCCTCAAGCCTCAGGTTCCTCCATATAAAATGAAGGTTTGAAACAATTGTTCTGTATTCAGGCACTGGCCAGTGATGTCCATAGTGAATTGTTGGCAGTCGTGCTGCTGTGAAAAGTCTTGCTGAGACAATTCTATGACGATCAACAGTGCCTGATCTACAGGGTGTGATAATTTTCTCTCTGTGCCTCAGCTTCTTCATCTTCAGATGGGGGGAGAATAACAATCTACTTAGGGGGTTCTTGTGACAATTGAAGGAGATAGCATCTCTGAAAGTGCTTGGCAAAAGGGAAAGCCCTATATAAATAGGTCAGTACTATTATTAACGTCTCCAGAGCTCAGCCTTGGAACGAGGTCACATCACATCCTGTACCAGGAATGTATAAGTTTGGTTCCTCTTAGAAATGTGGTCACAGAGCTGCAATTTAACAATATCCATTTGCTCTTTTTAAATTTATTTTATTTATTTATTTTTTGGCCGCGCCATGTGGCTTGCGGGATCTTAGTTCTCCGACCAGGAATCGGGACGTGCTCCCTGCAGTGGAAGTGCGGAGTCCTAACCACTGGACCGCCAGGGAATTCCCATTTGCTCTTTTTTATAACTTAAGGTTGATCTAAGACAATGGTTCACAAAGGAAGAGATACTACCTCCTAGGGGTATTTTAGGAATCTGTGGGAGAGTTTTTGGTTGTCACCGATTGGGGAGTCCTCAGGCACTTGTGGGGGAAAGACGTCAGGCACACACAATTAAGAATTGCCCCAACTTCCACTGCTTTTGAGTGTCCCGCCAGATACTCATAAGGGTGAAACTCTTGATTATAATTACTTGAGCCTAGACTCATCTCTAATTCACACAAAAATGCAAAAAGAGTTTTTGCACTGACTTTTCCAGGAATGAAATTAGCATGAGTTTTCATTTTGGTGTTATTTGAGTTGCCAAACGACAAACCTGTGTCAGTTAGTATTTGTACTTGTCACATTCAAGGTAAGTCTGTGTAGGTGCAAGCAATGGGCAACTTCACTGAGATTTCTAGAGTAGTCTGACCAAGCATTTGCCTATTCAAATAATATTATTTTATTTTAAATCACCTCTTCTATATTAATTAGGGTATTCACTTTCTTTAAAGAGTAAATGTGCAGTTAGGATATTATTTGTGAACTTCATTTCAGAATAGTAAAGGGACATTAATGTATTTGTTATAAAAAGGAAATATCGATTCTGAAAGGGTTGAGAACCACTAGCATGAGAGATGTTCACATGGAATGTGAATATCTGTATCCTTTGTAAAAGCGCTGTTCTAGATATTATTACATATAAGGTCCCTGGCCAGTGCCTGAATGAGGTGTAATAAACTCCTCTTGTAGTTCAGTGTTAGGAAGTTTGGCTCATCTGGTATCTGGTATAGGTACTTCCTTTTATGAAATAATGCAGGTGTGGAATTCATATGTTCCCTTTTTGCATCCACTGCCAGGAAGCTCACAGTTAAGTTTTGGTGCTCAGTTGCAGTGATTATCCCCAGTCCAGCATTTTGAAGACAATTATTTCTTACTTCTCCAATCTGATTTCATTATGGGGCTCTTTAATCATTCTTTAAATATTTACTTGTTTCTATGTCTCTTGTTGTCTAAATCTTTTCTGGAAGTAAGGGGAGCATAAGTAATTAGTTTGAAACTCAATAATCACATACCTGCAGTTGCCTTCCCAACACTTCCTGAGTCTGGCAGTCTAGGTCAGAGGCGCCCGGAAAGCCTGAGGTAAAGCGGTTTTCTGCGGGCTCGGGTGGTTTTGCTCTGCAGACTCGATCTCTCTTTTTCCTCTGCCTCTTCCTTTCAAAGGCTCTCACCCCTCCACTCCAGATGGAGTGTCGGCATTGTGACAAGTGGAAGCAGGCTCCAGCTGTCAGGGTCCACTCCAAATCTTGGCTGGATCTTGGTGTCTGGGGTCAAGGTGGGGTCAGAGAAGGGCACCCCAGCTCCAGGATGAGAGACGCCCAAAGCTCCAGCTGGAGAGACTCTCCCTCCCCAGACACTCTCCTAGCATCTTGTCTGAATCCCTCAGAAAGGAGGCTTTAAGCTTGGGCTGAGGCATGTGACTGACACCTTTCTGCTCCCTGGGTCCACCGGCCCCTAGTTCTGACCTTGAGCAAGATATCTTTCTGAGCCTCAGTTTTCTCATCCAGAAATGGGAACATTAGCTACCTCAAAGGGCTACTGTGAAGACTCACTGAGATAACCTGCAAGGTGTTCAGGCAGTACTCGGAACATAGCAAGTACTCAGAAACCAGCAGTGGCTGTTCATTCCAGTCTGCCCTGGATTGGTATGACTCATAGGCCTGTCTGCTGGCCCCAGCTGTGAGCTCCTGGAGGCAAGAGCGTGCATTCAAGCTCAGCTCCTCATTCATAAGTTCAGTGACTGTGGCAAATTGCTCAATCTTTCTGAGCCTCAGTATTCTTATGATAAAGTAAGAATAATGAAATATACCTCAATTTTGTGGTGTGAGTAAAATTAACAGTGGTTATTTTGGGGTAAAAGGGCATTTGAAAATTTATTTTATGTTATTTTTACTCTTATGAGCATTTTTTGTTTTCTCTAGAACAAATGCGAATTATTTATGTATTGTAAGTCATTTTTCAAAAATGTGCTTTTTTTCTGAAAAAAAAACTCTTAAATTTATTGAGCACTCACTACATTTTAGGTATTGTTCTAAGAGCTTTACATACATTATTTCATTTAATTCTCACAACAGCTCTCTGAGGAAAATAGTATCTTCACCCCCATTTTTATTTATTTATTTATTTGTTTGTTTGGTTGTGCCGGGTCTTAGTTGCGGCAGGCGTGCTCCTTAGTTGAGGTATGTGAACTCTTAGTTGTGGCATGCATGTGGGATCTAGTTCCCTGACCAGGGATTGAACCCTGGTCCCCTGCATTGGGAGTGCGGAGTCTTAACTGCTGCACCACCAAGGAAGTCCCCACCCCCATTTTATAGATGGGAAAACCAAGGCTTAACGAGGCTGAGCAATTTGCTCAGCTGGTTGTAAGTGAATCTATACATGTGATAAAATTTCATAAAACTATACACCCAAACACACACAGACAAATGAGTGCATGTGGAAACAAGTGAAATCTGAATAAGGCCTGCAGTCTAGTTAACAGTGTTGTGCTTATGTCATCATCCTGGTTTTAAATATTATACTATTGTTATGAAGATATTACCATTGGGGGAAGCTGGATGAAAGGTACCAGCCAGAGACCTGCTTTTTTTTACAACTTCTTCTATAGTTCTTCTTCTATTATTAGACTCACATAGTTTTTTTTAAATAAGTTAAATTAAAAGTTTTAAAAAACTGTGAGTTTTTTAAAAGCTTGTCATAAGGATTACATGAGATAATGTGCCTAGCACAGTGGTTGGATGCAACTGACATTTCACTATATGATATTTTCTTTCTTCCCCACTCTGGAAGTGACTATTTTCATAGCTTTTAATTATAACAGCCTCCCTCTATTGTGTTTACTATGTACCAGGACTATTTTACATGCATTGTTTCATTTAATAAAGCTTATGAAGTGGGCACTTTTATTATTCCCCTTCTGCTGTTAGGAAAACTCAGGTTCTGCAAAGGTAAATCTCTTCTCCACTTGCTAGAAAGTGACCAAGCCGGGATTTACACCCAGGCAGCCAGTTGGTGACACCGCTTCCTCCCCCTCAGGGCCAGTTCAGTGTACTGCTAAAGGTCTACTTTGAACCTTGGAAATCATCTACTCCAACTGTCTCAGTTTCGGTGGAAGAAAACAGGCTCAGAGAGGGGAGGGGCTTTGCCCAAGGACACCCAACAAGTCTGTGTTTGAGCTAAGATGAGAACCAGGTCTTTGAATTCCTGGGCCAGGGTATTTTCCAGGGTTCATGCCCAGGGCTGCTCTCCCAGACAGCACACCTTCACTGGCCCTGTCTGGGAGACCACTGATGCCCACAGACAGACCCTCACTCACCTCCCTCACCAACCTGTGCAGCTCAGGACACTTGAGACCCAAGAGGGAGAAGGGCCCAGGGAGGGTGGAGGCATGGTGGCCCTCTATTTCAGGCAGCCTGGGGAGCCAGAGTAGTTGGGGCCACAGAGAGGGCAAGGGCAGACCCTCTGAACTTTAGCTGGAATGGGGGAGGGAAGGGAGGCCGTGCTTGTGAGGGGCTATTCATGCCAAATCCAGCGCCTGTCCCCCTCAGGCTCCCTTGAGTCACTTGCCCCTGGGGTTGGGACACATTCTTGAAGGGGTGGTCACAGGGATTCCCCGCCCTCTCAAGCCCTAGGCCAGTTTCTATTCTTCCTGGGACTGAAACCAACTTCCCCATCAGACTCAGCACCCAATTCCCAACCGGTAATATAGTGACTCGCTCCTCTAATTCCTGCCCTGGGAACTCCTTGGACTTGAGATATTTGCCCCAAGTCCAGACCTGGGGCTGGTGAGGAGGGCCAGCCTGAGTCCCATTTTTCAGAGAGGAAATGGGTCCCAGGTATCTAGTGGAGAGGTTGACCCGCATTCAGATGAGCCTGATGGGTCTCTCGCCCCATCGCTCCCCCGCACCCCATCCCGCCAGGCCAGTCTGCAGTGGCTCAGGGCAAGGCGGAGGATCAAGGACCCCTTCCTGCCATCCCCACCATCTCTGCGCCCTAGTGCGTCCGCTCTGGGAAGCAAACCCAGCCGCTTGGCCCAAGGGAGCGGCCCTAGCGATCGTTTCCGCGGGGAGCAGCGCCCTCATGTGGTCTCAATGAGAAGCTCAGCTCATTTCCCAGCCCCTCCCTTCCTATGACCTCATTGAACAAGTATTTATTGAGCGCCACCAGGTGCTCTAGGGGCAGTGGTGAAGAAGATAGATAAAATACCTGCTCAGTGTGTGTGTGTGTGTGTGTGTGTGTGTGTGTGTGTGTGTGTGTGTGTGGAGGGGCAGGCAATAAACGATTGAAAAAATAAATAAACAAGGCAGTTACTAGTAGTGATAATTGCCAGGAAGAAAATAAAACAGAGAAATGTGATGGAGAAACTTAGGACTCCATGAGTAGGTAATATCTAAGATGAGACGTAGGTGACAGGGATCCAGGCCTGTGAAGATCTGGGGTAAAAGCCTTCCTTGCAGAGAGAAGAGCCACTGCAAAGACCCTCAGGCAGGAACAGGCTTCACATAACAGAGGGAGGCCAGTGTGGCTGGAAAGGAGCGAGCAAGGACAGAACGGTATGAGAGTCCATCAGGGAGGCAGGAGGGCTGGAGCCAGACTATAGACCAGATCTTATAGACCATGACAGAGTTCGATTATTCTTCTAAGAGTAATGAGAATGTATTGGGTGGGTTTTGAGCAGAAGAGTTGTATGGCTTGATTGCCTTTTAAAAGAACCTCTATGTTTGAGTGAAATGGAAATGTATTTAAAAAAATAAAAATAAAAATAATAAAATGAGGGTCCCTATGGCTGCTGTGTGGAGAATGGAAGAGTGGAAGCAGAGAGATCACCGTAAAAGGTTAGAAAGCTATTGAAATAATTCGGGTGAGACATGATGGCAGCTTGGAACAGGGTGACCATGTTGAAGTGGGGAGATGTTGAATTCCGGAACTACTGTGAAGGTAGAGCCAACAGAACTTGCTAATAGACCACGTTCTCCCTTGCTCATCTAGTGCCAGGAACTCCTCCACACACACACCCTAGTTGGCTCCTCCATCCTCACTGGGGGGCTGAGTTAGAGAGGCGGACCCCAGGCACACAGCTAAATTAGGAAGTTTCCAGGTGTTGTTGGACAAAGGAATTTAAGACTCAGGCATCTGTTCTTCATGAACTGCCTCCAATTTCCATCATTAGCCCATTTAGTGGGCAGGGCCTCTGCCTGCTATCTCCCTTCTCCATTAGCCTGCTTGACTTCTATAGACCCAGTTATTTATTAGGTCTCTGTTTGTCCAAATGGGTGCCCTCAGGGTGTGTTGGTGACACTCAAAACAGTCCACGGTATTTGGTGTTTGTATTTGATACAGAGTAGCGGGTAGTATAATCTGGGGGTCAGTCCAAAGACCCAAGCCAGCGATGTATTCCTGTTAATTTACACAAAATGCAGTGGGGTCAGACTGGATCCCACAGGAAATGCTCACCACCCTTTTGCCCCAGGTTGGGCATTTCTGGAGAGCCTGGGAAAGGTCAAGCTAGCCTCACACTCTCAGACTAGCAGGGAATGGGGAAAACAAGCAGGGGAGGAGGTGACTGGTTGGCTCTGGAGTCAGTAGGCCTTGCTGTTTGTGTTGTGCTACATGCGGGGTGCATTATAACTGCAGCCCCTGGGCCCCTGGGGCTCAGAACCTAAGCCCCTGGCCTCAGAACCTAGGACCACACCAGTCCCTGAGAGTCTGTGCAAGCCTCACCGAGATGAAGCTGCCAGGCCAGGAGGAGTTTGAAGTCTCCAGTGCTTGTGAAAATGTACCCACAGGAGAGCTAGACAGTGGCCCTGGCGGCCCCTTAGACACAGACAGCAGGGAACAGGGGGTACCCAAGGACCCTCTGCCTTTCATTCAGCTGAATGAGCTGCTGGGCTGGCCCCAGGCGCTGGAGTGGAGAGACAGGCAGGTGAGTGGGACCCAGGCCAGTTTTATGGGGCCCTTCCCCTTCCCCCACTGGGGCCTCCTCCATGACTCCCAGCTCTTCCTGTGTGTGGGGTGGTATTCTCACCCCCAATCAGGAGTTCCTGCCTGTGTTCCCCATTTTAGACCCTCACCCTCTATGGTGCTCAGCCTTCTCTGCAGTCTGGTTTTGAGTTCCCCAAGACCCAAGATGAGGGCTGACTGCCCGGGAGGGGCATACTCTGTACCACTGGGCCCGCAACTTCCCCACCGTCTCACTTTCCCTAGCTCTCCTGTGTCCCCACTCCTGAACCTGGGAGAGAGGCCCTCAGAAACATTGTCTGCCCCTCTTCACCACAGGTGGGTGCTGTTTGAGGAGAAGTTGGAAGTGGGTGCAGGCAGGTGGAGCACCCCCCCGTGCCCACCGTGGCACTGCCTAGCCTCCAGAAGCTCCACAGCCTGATGGCCAAGGGCCTCGTCCTGCTGGACTGTCCAGCTCAGAGCCTCCTGGAGCTCACGGGTATGCTGGGACCCTTTGCTGGGAGGGCCTGGGCATCCAGGCCATTTCTCTAAGATTTCCCCCACAAAGTTTTGGAATTTTCCAGAGCCCACCCCGCCCCACCCTGGGGGATTACCCATCCCCGTCACAGGGGAGAGATAGAAATGCAGAGTGAAGAGAAAGTTCACTGGCCCCTGCATTCCCTAGACTCTCAGAAGGGAAAGGGACCTGAGCAGAGGGCAAAGGGGAGAGTTCAGGGGCAGGGAACTCACAGGAAAGGGTGGGAGCCCCATCTCTGTTCTCCAGAGCAGGTGACCAGAGTGGAGTCGCTGAGCCCAGAGCTGAGAGGGCAGCTGAGAGACCCCCGCACCTCATCCAGACCACAGGCACCAGCCCCTGCTGAGGTGAGAGGCCCCTCCCTGGGCCCAAGACGAAAAACCCTGGGGTGGGAGGGTCCCAGATCTCCCCTGCACCTTCCTGGACCAAGAGTGGCCTAGCCTCAGCTCGGACCTCAACCCAGGACTCATGAGTGAGAAGAAGCAGGGGTAGTAGTGAGGGGAGAAGAATGGAGGGGCTAGAATCACAACAGCCAGAGCTCTGTGAAGGGATGTTCTTGGTAGGCACTGTGCCAGAGGTCTACGCACAGTATCTTATTTAATCTTCACAACCACCCTGGGAGGTAATACCACAATTATCCCCATTTTAGTGATGAGAAAACTGAGGAGCAGAGGGGAAGCTGTGCTCCAGTTTTCACAACTTGGTAAAGCTGGTCAGGGAGCCCTGGTGGATCCACCCCAAAAGCCTGTGCTCTTAATCATCCCATAATCCTGTTTTGTAGGCTCTGCTCGTCCAAGAGAGGCTTCTCACGAGGAGGAAGCCCCCCTGAAGGAACAGGTTTGTGGCACTTCCTTGGGCAGGGCTGGGAGAGGAGTTAGGGATTAACAGAGGTCCACCCTCCACTGGACTCCTCCTCAGGCAAGATCCTGCCAACATCCCCTTCCCTGAATAACCTTTCATTCTCTGTGTCTCCTTGAACCCCAACCCAGCATCAGAACCCTCTGAGACAGAAGCTCCCACCAGGGGCTGAAGCAGGGGCTGTGCTGGCAGGAGAGCTGGGCTTCCTGGAACAGCCAGTGGGGGTCTTTGTGTGACTGCGGGATCCAGTGGTGCTGGGGCCCCTTACTGAGGTGCCCCTCCCCAGCAGGTGAGGCTGCTGAGTGGGGGTCGGGTATCCTGGAGCCCAGAGAAGGCCTTTACCGGCGAGGGGATTAGGAGGTCTTTGGGTCCAGTTCTCTGGGGGTGGGGATGGGGACTGGTACTCAGGGAGGGGTGGTGGTCAGTGCTGCAAAGAAGGTGTGCACAGGAGCGTGTATATGGGGTTGGTAGTGAGGTCAGAGGCCAGGGCTGCCCTGTGAGATAGCAGCCTCTGTCTCTCTCTGGGACCTCGTTCCTTCCTCAGGTTTTTCGGCCTTCTCCTTGGCCCTCCCACACAGGGAAGGGGCTACCATGAGATGGGCCGGGCAGTGGCCATCCTCCTCAGTGACCCGGTGAGCTGGGCAGGCACGTGTGTGTCTGTGTGTGTGTGTATATGTGTGTGCACGCTTGTGTCAGTGAGTATATGGACTCTCCACGTGCGATCAGTACAGCAGTGAAGCAGAGTGTGGCTTCATGTCTGGGAGCATGAGGACTGAAGTTCCCTTGGCTACCACCGCACCTCCACCCCTTACCTAGCACAGGGCTGGCACACAGTAGGCACCCACAGATACTCACTGAATGCATGCATGCGTGAATAAACGCTTGAATGACTCGTCTGCCTATGTGACTTGTGTCTAGTTTTGAAACTGTGAAAATGCATGTAAGGGTGCAGATCTGTATTTAGTGCCCCTCTGTGCCCCTATCCCCAGCAATTCCAGTGGTCAGTTCGGTGGGCCACCAACTTTCATGACCTTCTGGCAGCCCTGGATGCTTTCCTAGAGGAGGTGACAGTGCTCCCTCTAGGTCGATGGGACTCAACAGCTCAGATTCCGCCGCCTAAATGTCTGCCCTCTGAGCACAAAAGGTATCTGGGGGTCATCATGCCCTAGAGATCCTTCCCCAAAGGCCTTGGGTCCAGTTCCACTGTTGAGGAGGGGCAGTGGGGTAGGGGAGGGGACAGGAAAGGGGCAGACCTGAGTTCTGCTGGACCACTCTGTCGCTGTGAGACCTTGAACCTTCCCCTGCCGGAGCCTGGCTTTCACTCCTGTTAGAAGGTCAGAATGTGACCTAGACCTTGTTGAAGCGAGGCCCAGGTCTCCGCGGTCAGAGCCGCGCCTCCAGCCAGCAGAGACACGAGCTGCCGCCAGGGGGCAGGGTGCCGCGAACTCCGGCGCCGAGTCGCGGTCTGGCCGGGGATCCTCAGCCAACTCGGGTTCCCCTTGTCCTCAGGCTCCCCTCGCAACTGTGGGAGCCCAAGGGCCCCTCTGCCCGGCGAAGGACCCCGGCTGAGGACAGGCACGGCCGCGGGCCGCACGCGGCCAGCCCGGAGTTGCGGCGGACTGGCAGGTGAGGCGAGCTGGGGTGGGAGCGAGGGTAGCTGTCCTGGGCGGGGGGAGGAGTCACACGGGCCCCGAGGTGTGCGCTCACTGTGGGGGGCGGGGGAGGCTCACCTGGCCCCAGGGACGTGGGATGCGGGAACCTGGATCACTGATGACCCACGGGCGGGAGGCTCCTTGTCCAGGACGTGCGCCGGAAGGCCTCGTGGTACCCCAGCGACTTCTTGGACGCCCTGCACCCCCAGTGCTTCTCGGCCGTGCTCTGCATTTACCTGGCCACCGTCACTAACGCCATCACTTTCGGAGGTCTGCTGGGAGAAGCCACCGACGGTGCTCAGGTGGGGGGCGGGGGTGGGCGTGTGGGGAGTAGGCGTAGCTTTGGTATTCCACCAGCCATGCCCTTCCCCCTCCTCTGGGTCTATGGCTGGGCTGAGGAGGCTCCTCGGAAGCTTGGGTTCCTGGGCTGAGGAATCCAGGGTCCTGTGCTGACAGGGCCCACTGTTGGCTTCCAGGGGGTGCTGGAAAGCTTCCTGGGCACGGCAGTGGCTGGAGCTGCCTTCTTCCTGATGGCCGGCCAGCCCCTCACCATCCTCAGCAGCACCGGGCCAGTGCTAGTCTTTGAACACCTGCTCTTCTCCTTCAGCAGGTAGGAGAACTCCCCCACCTCACCTGACCTCACCTGACTAGCACACCCTCAGCCTGGTCTCAGCTGGGTCAATAGGGGAGGGTGGAAACTGGCTCCAGGGGCACCTGACCCAGATTAGTTTGGGAGCAGAATGGGCACTTCCAACCCCTGCCTGTCTCTCATGCCCCAGAGATCACAGCCTGGACTACCTGCCCTTCCGCCTGTGGGTGGGCATCTGGGTGGCCACCTTCTGCCTGGTGCTGGTGGCCACGGAGGCCAGCGTGCTGGTGCGCTACTTTACCCGCTTCACCGAGGAAGGCTTCTGTGCTCTTATCAGCCTCATCTTCATTTATGATGCTGTGGGCAAAATGCTGACCTTGACCCGTGCCTATCCCATCCAGAGACCTGGCTCTCCCGCCTATGGCTGCCAGTACTCAGACCCAGGAGGTGGGCGAAGGAAATAGGGAGCTTGGCAAAATAAGGGAGGATGCAGGAAGGGTTGTCCCCGTACTGTCCGCCTTAGTTAAGTTCAGTAAAATGCTGAGTACTTACCCAGTAACCAGCAGCACTCTTCCCTATTCTGGTTCTGAGTCAGATGAAAAATAAGTCAACAGAGCAGGCCCAATATCTTTATTTCTGCCAGTGCTGAGAGAAGAACATGGTTGTATCTATGGGTGTATGGGCTTCCTAATGATGAAACCAAAATTGGATCGACTTACCCACCCAGTCGTGGCTGTACCAGAGAGGGACTGTCTCACCCTAGAGGAGCAGAGCTAAATGCACGCAGGGTGCAGGCAGCTTACTCCCTAGAGAGGGAGAGGAAGGGGCAGGGCCAGGCATGCCCAGCTTCTTCTCCCAAACTCACCAATCAAATAAATCACTGCTCTTCTCCTGGGCCGAATTACTGACTGGGTGGAGAGAAGCTTGGAGTATTACACTTGCACATTTCCCTACACATGGACCAGGACTGAGGAAGAGGTGTCCTCTCAAGAGTTCCAGACTCTGTACTAGGCATGAACAAGACTAATTCTGGCCCTGGTGGAAACACACAGATTTGTGTGCTCATCCATTTGTTGGGCGTCTGCTTTGGCCAGTCCTGTGCCGGGCACCTGGGTTACAGATAGGTAGGGAATTTGAAGGGACAAGGGCATGAGGCAATGTCCTGAGGACAGACTTGGTAGTGATCAGAGTCAGCAGACAGATGAGTCAGAACTAAGAACTCTCTGGTTCAGCTGGACCTGTGAAATTAGGCTCCTGATTTGGGCTGGAGAAGGTTCCCAGGGGAGGAAAAATCACCTGAATTCTTTTTTTATTTTTTTTAATAAATTTATTTATTTTATTTATTTTTTATTTATTTATTTTTGGCTGCGTTGGGTCTTCGTTGCTGTGCGCGGGCTTTCTCTAGGTGCGGCGAGTGGGGTCTACTCTTTGTTGCGGTGCGTGGGCTTCTCATTGCCGTGGCTGCTCTTGTTGTGGAGCATGGGCTCTAGGCACGCGGGCATCAGTAGTTGTGGCTCACGGGCTCAGTAGTTGTGGCTTGCGGGCTTGGTAGTTGTGGCTCGCGGGCTCTAGAGCGCAGTTTCAGTAGTTGTGGCGCATGGGCTTAGTTGCTCTGCGGCATGTGGGATCTTCCCGGACCAGGGATCAAACCCGGGTCCCCTGCACTGGCAGGCAGATTCTTAACCATTGTGCCACCAGGGAAGTCCCCACCTGAATTCTTCTCTCCTTCCAGGAAAAGAGTCTCAGTGTACAAGCACAAAGCCAAAAGACAGAGATGACATCTTCAGCGTGGTGAGGGCCTGTTCCTGGGAGGGCCTGGGAAAGAAAGAGTGGAGACCAAAGAAGTCAGTAGTTCCAGGCTCTTCCCACCCCTCATATGTCACTGAGGCCCAGCCATTTGCTATGGTTGCAGATCTCCTATCTTGTGTACTCAGCCTCAGTGGACATCAGTGGACATTTATTTCACTGCCCATAATCCCATCCTGGACCAGCTCTCCACACAAGATCTAGGCCTGGTCAATGCATCCTTGCTGCCCCCACCTGAGTGTGCCCGGCAGGGAGGCCATCCTCGTGGGCCTGGCTGTCATACAGTCCCAGACATTGCCTTCTTCTCCATTCTCCTCTTCGTTACTTCCTTCCTCTTTGCCATGGCCCTCAAGCACGTAAAGACCAGCCGCTTCTTCCCCTCCATGGTGAGTGTCACCTCTCTTTCTGTGGGAGAGAACTGGCTCTTGGCCTCGGGCCCTGTCTGCAAATGGGAAAGGGGGCAGAAGGAAGGGGATGGTGGCCTGAACCTGACTGAGTGTCTGCTGGGTGGCCAGGTGTGCAAGATGCTGCGTGACTTCTTCTCAGTCCTGGCCATCCTGCTGGGCTGTGGCCTCGATGCCTTCCTGGGCCTAGCCATGCTGAAGCTCACGGTGCCCAGAGAGTTCAAGGTGAGAGCTGGGAGTGGAGGGCAGAGGGCAAAGCAGGGCCAACAGAAAGGACCCTAGAGGAGGAAGATGAATAGATCCCATGCTTCTTCTCTAGTCTTCTGTTTTCTCACTCATAAAATAGAAATAGTATAATAATGGTCTCACAGAGTTGTTGTGAGGACACATCGTGTGCCAGACACATAGCAAGCACAGAATAGGTAGCTACTATTATAGGTAAGGGGTTAAAAGAATGGGTTCTGGTCAGCCAGCCCTAGGTCTGAGTTCCACTTCTGTCACTTCCTAGCTGTGTGACTTAGGGAAGTTAACCTGCATTCTGAGCCTCAGTTTCTTCATCTATAACATGGAAATAATAAATTACCATAGTTTCTACCTCACAGGTTGTTTTGAGGTTCACAGAAGATCATAGTGCAAAGCACTATCACATTTCTGGGACTGGCACATACCAAGACCTCCATAAATGCTAGCTATTGTTGTTATATGTTCTCCCTACTCTTGGCATGGCCCTACTCACTACACTACTCCCCAAACTCTTCTTGGCACCCACGATTGCCTGCTCTGATCCAGTAAAGCTGGAGCTCCCTGCCCAGGGCATGACAGTGCACAGGACAAGGCTCAGCATTGACTTAGCACCTAAACTTTGCCTGTGCGTTTGGAGACCTCCCCTCCAGCTTCCCTCAGGGCAAGAGAGCACGGGGGCTCCAACTGAGGCAGCCTCAGGGGCTCAGAACCCAAGGCAGCAACTGGAGCCCTGCCCCCCACAGACGCTTGTAATCAGAGCAGACGCAGACACACCCAGCCCTGCCCCTGCCCCAGATCAAGGCAGGTCTGAACCTGAGTTGCCCAGCGCCGGATGGGGGTGCGGGGTGCCTAGGGAGAAGCTCTCTGTACATCAGGAAGTGTGGGCGGGCCTCATCCACCACGTCCTCCTCTTGGGAGGGAAGGACCCTGAGAACCAAAGTCCAGAGCCCCTAGCTCCAGCCCAACCCCCAGGCTGGTCCCCCTCCTTCTGCCCTCTGCCATCCTTGCACTGGGATGCTTTGAACTAGCTGTGCACATACAGACTGCTCCCACCTAGCATTCAGTGTCTTAGAGCATGCGGGGGGGTGGGGGGGATGAGGGGGGGGGCGTTGTGGAAGAGTGCCAAGGCTGGAGTGTGCAGGTGAGGTGCTCTTGAGATACCCTCTCCAACCTGTCCACGGACTGCCCTTCTCTAGCCCACACTCCCTGGACGTGGCTGGCTGGTGTCACCTTTTGGAGCCAACCCCTGGTGGCTGAGTGTGGCAGCCACCCTGCCTGCCCTGCTATTGTCTATCCTCATCTTCATGGACCAGCAGATCACAGGGGTCATCCCCAACTGCACTGAATATAGACTGCGGGTAAGGCCTGCTGGGTAAGACCCTAGGTCCCTAGCCCAAGGGACAGGAGCTCCAGGGTGGGGTCCAGGCTCCCCCTCTCCCACCCCAGAGGACAGAGGGCTCAGATCTGGGCTAGCTTCGTCCTCATTGCCCCACCGCTACCTGCAGAAGGGAGCTGGCTTCCACCTGGACCTCCTCTGTGTGGCCGTGCTGATGCTGCTCACATCAGCTCTTGGGCTGCCCTGGTGTGTCTCAGCCACTGTCATCTCCCTGGCCCACATGGACAGTCTTCGGAGAGAGAGCAGAGCCTGTGCCCCAGGGGAGGCTCCCAGCTTCCTGGGCATCAGGTGAGGCCAGTATTCAGGAGGCTGGAATGAGACGTGGCCAGCAAGGTGGGGTATTGGGTACAGGGCAGAGTTATTTGGGCAGCTTAAATTGTAAGCTGGCGACTCCAGAGGGCTCTCTCACTGCCCCATGAGCACTGCTGTGGGGCGAATGGGTGGGTTCTGGGCTCTGAGGTGGGTGAGTCAGGTCTTCCCCTCTCCTCCTTCAGCCATGAGACTGGGAGGGGCCTCCAGGGGAGCGTCATGGATATGAGTGTGGAGGCAGCCGGGGCTGAGCAAGGATGAGGTGCTACCTAATCATCCCCACTCAGTGTAGAAGCACCTCATTGATATTACAAAGTAACCATCACAAAAACAATTTTGTTGGAAACACAGTCTAACTGTCGAAAGTATGTGAAATCAACTTTGCAAATTATGAAGTAGAAGTTTTTATGGTAGTATAAAAATTGCTAATTTTCCATCAAAATAAAAGATAAAAACAAAGAGCAGCTCTGAGCTTGAGCTGCTGAAGAGGACTGGGACCCCTGTATTGAAGTGACCTGTCCCTTCCTCTCTGCCAATTTTTCACACCAAGCTAAGGTCCCCTCCCTGCCAGGTAACTCTCGGGGGATCCCTCCGCTTCCCTCCTGCCAGGGTCTGTTGTGATGTTTGGCCAGCGTGCCCAGCCTGGGCACCCCAGGGGCTCTCCCAGACCCTAGCTAACTCCTCCTTTCCCCACAGAGAGCAGAGGCCGACGGGCCTGGCGGTGTTCATCCTCACAGGAATCTCCATCTTCCTGGCATCTGTACTCAAGTTACCTTAGTCAGACAAGCCAGCATCAGGGGCAGGGCAGTAATAATAATAAATGTAGGAAGAACTGACATTGGCTGAACATTTACCGCATGCTGGGCACTGTGTTAAGTTTTCTCCATACATAGTCTCATTTAATCCTCACATTACCACTGAGAGGCATATGCACTTTAAAAATGAGGAACCTGAAGATTAAAGAGGTTAAGGAGCTTACAAGAGACCACCAAGAGGGCTTCCCTGGTGGCGCAGTGGTTGAGAATCTGCCTGCCAATGCAGGGGACACGGGTTCGAGCCCTGGTCTGGGAAGATTCCGCATGCTGCGGAGCAGCTGGGCCCGTGAGCCACAACTACTGAGCCTGCGCGTCTGGAGCCTGTGCTCCGCAACAAGAGAGGCCGCGATAGTGAGAGGCCCGCGCACCGCGATGAAGAGTGGCCCCCGCTTGCCACAACTAGAGAAAGCCCTCGCACAGAAACGAAGACCCAACACAGCAATAAAATAAATAAAAAGTTTAAAAAAAAAGAGACCACCAAGAGACCTAGTTTCTCAGATCTATCTGAGAACCCAAACTCTGACCCAGTAGGCTTTCTACCCAGTGGAGCAGGGTGCAGACATGCCACCATCCCCAGGGCCCAAGTACTACCCTTGCTCCAGACTTTCAATGAGCCTTAGACTAAGAGTGTGATCATCACAACCCAGAAAAACTTTGAGGCAAAACCCCTTCACTTCTCCCTCACCAGATGTTTATAAACACCTACTGTGTGCAAGGCTCTGCGAGGCACCTGGGAGAAGAGGGTGGGGAGGGGAGTAATATTGAAGAAGAATATGGAACCAAGCCCCTGTCAGCAACACATACACATGAATAAAAATTAAGCAACAAGTAACAGCAGAAAGGTTCAACAAGCCAAGACAGCAAAGCAGTCAAGGAGGATGTGGAGAATGGTACACAAATTCACAGGCAGGACGACAAGAGGTTAGCGGAGGGAAAGGTCATGGAGGCTGGGTGAGAGTAGAGTAGTTGAAAGAGTCAGATGGACCGGATCAGACGCTGACTAACTAGGTGACTCTCATTCAGCAGATTTTTACCGAGCATAAGCCATGTGCCAAGCACTCTTCCAGGGACTGGGGATATAGTGGTGATCAAAACAGATCATCCACATCTTGCATTCTGGTGAGAGGAGACAGATAAAAACAATTAAAACAATAAACTAGGATAATTTCAGATAGTGATAACTTCTACGAAAAATAAAAGAGGATAAGGTGATTAAGAGCACCAGGGGTCTACTTTATTTATTTATTTATTTATTTATAAATTTATTTATTTATTTTTGGCTGCATTGGGTCTTCATTGCTGCGTGCAGGTTTTCTCTAGTTGCGGCGAGCAGAGGCTACTCTTCATTGTGGTATGCGGGCTTCTCATTGCAGTGGCTTCTCTTGTTGTGGAGCACAGGCTCTAGGCACGTGGGCTTCAGTAGTTGTGGCACATGGGCTCCGTAGTTGTGGCTCGCGGGCTCTAGAGTGCAGGCTCAGTAGTTGTGGTGCACAGGCTTAGTTGCTCTGTGGCATGTGGGATCTTCCCGGACCAGGGCTCGAACCCATGTCCCCTACATTGGCAGGCGGATTCTTAACCACTCAGCCACCAGGGAAGTCCCCAGGGGTCTACTTTAGATTGGCTGGTCAAGGAAGGCCTTTCTGGGATGTTATGACATGAGTAGTGAGAAGCATGAGTAGTGAGAGGGATGTTAGGGAAGAGCATTTTAGGTGGAGGGAATAGGGAATTCTCTGGCAGTCCAGGTTTAATCCCTGGTCGGGCGGAAAAAAAGAGAAACATAAGTGGAGGGAATAGCAAAGCAAAAGGCCTTGCAAGGGGTAGAAGTAAACTTGGACATAGTGAGGAAAGGAAAGGGGGCCAGTAAAGCAGGAACAGAGAGAGCAGAGAGGAATGTGAGAGAGAAGAGTGGTAAGAGAGGTAATGGGCAAGTTACTTAGCCTCTCTGAAATCCAATTTCTCCATCTGTAAAATGGAGAAAATTATAGAATTTACTGCATCTGACTGACGTGATGATTCAATGAAATCAGGCAATACAAAGTGGGTATGCTTACATGCTGGAGGCTGGAGGCTGGGGGTGGAGCCTGGGGGGGTGGGTATCTGGGCAGCTGGCAGAGGTGAACTACTTTGCCAGCTCTCCACTTCTCTCTACCAGTTCATCCCAATGCCTCTGCTCTATGGCATCTTCCTATACATGGGGGTGACAGCAATTAGCAGCATCCAGGTGAGTCCGTTAAAATCACCAAGTAACCCCACTCTTCTCCTTTTCTTTCCCACTGGTACTTCCTGCCTGCATTTGCCAATTCCCCTCCTCTCCTCTTTTCCTGCCTCTCCTGGCCACAGGGACTCTGCTGCCACGCTGTGGTTGGGGAGGGGACCAAGGGAGCCTTCTGACCGTTCCCAACGCTGGGCTTGGATAGCTAACAGTGACACCCTCCAGGCTACCTGAGTACCCTGCTTTCCTCCTCCTCTTGTTCCCCCAGTTCACGAAGAGGGTGCAGCTATTATTGATGCCAGCAAAGCACCAGCCGGACCTTCTGCTCTTGCGGCATGTGCCTCTGAGGAGGGTCCACTTCTTCACAGCCATCCAGCTTGCCTGCCTGGGTCTGCTTTGGATAATCAAGTCTACCCCTGCAGCCATCATCTTCCCCCTCATGGTGACTCGGGGCAGAGTTGGGTGGTGTCCTGATGGCTCCCAGGAGACTCAGCCTGGGAGGGTGGCCAAGGCCTGAACGAGAGGGAGAATCTACCCTCTGTCACTTGCCTTGGCTCTGCCTGGTTGGGAATCCTAGGACAAAGAAAGATGGCCAAGGGATGACTACAGATGGGCTAGACCTGGGATACCTGGTTCAATTCCTTTCCCAATCTCTTTGGGCTGATCAGCCACAGGTAGGGATATAAAGCCCAGAAGAAAACTGAAGACCTGGGAGAGGCAAGGCTGGCACTTTTGTTACTCAGTAAGCTGATAATGTAAGTGGCTTCTGGCTTTGTTCTTACTGAGGAAGTTAAGAGCCATGGGCTTTGCACTGGAACCAATCTGGTTACTACATCCCAGCTCTGTGACCTCTGAGAAGTTACTAAACTCTCAGGGCCTCAGTTTCTTTCTCTGTACAGTGGGAATAATTATGTCTACCTCATATGAATGTGTTAGCATTCAGTGAAACTACACACAATGCCTTGCACATAGGAAGTGCTCAATAAATGTTACTGTTGTTAATGTTCCTGCTGCTATTGTTGGCAGCCCTTGGCTTTGTTTCTATCCCTGCAGTTGCTAGACCTGGTGGGGGTCCGAAAGGCATTGGAGTGGGTCTTCTCACCACAGGAACTCCTCTGGCTGGATGAGCCGATGCCAGAGACGGAGAGAAGCATCACTGAGAAGGGGCTGGAGCCAGAGTACTCATTCAGTGGAAGTGACAATGAAGATGTGAGCTCCAGGATGGGCCCTCTCAGGAGAACAGGGCAGGGGTCGGGGAGAGAGGTCTTCTCCAGGAGTTGCCCCTAAAGTGTAATATCTCTGTTAAGTCTGAAGATCTGATCAACACAATCATTCCTCTTTGTTCTGTATTAACATAGGCACACTGAAGGAGCGAGGGAAATTTTTTCTTCATATGAGCCCAGGGTGGGTGGAAAGGCCTGGGGACAAAGTCCTGATCTTTGTCTTTGTCTTAATGTGGGTTTATATCCTTTCACTCTCTGGGTTCCTTTCTCTCTGCTGTTTGTCTCAGTCTTTTGTCTTTCTGTTCCCAACTCATCTTCGGATCTCTGTTCCATAGTCAGAGCTGATGTATCAGCCATAGGCTCCGGAAATCAACATCTCTGTGAATTAGCTGGTATGGAGTTGGGGCTCCAGGAAACTGAGCGTGAGGTAAGGGTGTGAGGAAAATGCTCCAGGTGTTGAGGATGGGGAGGTGCGGGCTCAGACCTTGGAAAGCTCCAGTGTGCTGAACAGCCCTGTTTTCTCTACATGCTCCAGTCCCTCCTGAACCCCCTAGTGGGGGAGGGGGTAGCAGAGTCTCTCCAGAGGAAAGAAGGAAACAAGCGAGGGTTCCTGGGCTTGGCTCCCTGTGGCACTGAAGTCTGGCCAGTAGAGGGAGCTCAAGCTCACACCAAACCGGAAGGGATGGGGGGTGGGGGAGGGAAGGGCACAATGATAAAAGAATGGGAAGGAGCAGGGAGGAGAGAAAGGGAGCATAAAGCCTCCTGCAGCTTTCCTTGCCTTGGAGGCTCCTCCCATAGGCTGCTTAGAACCACACTCTAGACAAGTGGAAGGATTCTTTGTCACTTGCCCTCTCTGCCTTTCCTTCATTTTATTCATCCATTTATCAAAACATTTTCTGAGTACTTTTGGAGTATCCAGGTACTAGAGATACACAGTGGTAAGACAGTCATGGTCCCGGACCTCAGGAAGTTAAAATTCCAGTGGGAAAGACAACTGTTAGAGTGGGATAGTGCTGGCTAAGGGAGGGAGAGGCTGTGGCAGCAGAGAGGCCTCCGATCTCTTCTTGGAGGGTGTTGAAGCTACAGTGGTGGGAGTTGGGTAGGGCTTCCAAGAGGACGTGGTCCATAATTTGAAATCTGAAGAATGAACAGAAGCTAGCCAGGATAAGATGGAGGGAAAACGTTCTAGACAAAGGGTACAGTACATGCAAAAGCCTGGAATTTTTCCCCCTTGATAAAATGAACTCTTTGGGGCTCCGCCTCGCCATGGCTCTCCAGGCCCAAGAGCCCGAGTCCCCACCAGTTGCAATGGAAAATTCTGGGGGCTGGAGGGAGACAGGGCAAATCACGGGATGGCGCAGAACAAGATCTCCTGAGCTCTCCTTATCCCCTATCACTGCTTGGCTCTGTTCTTTGCCTTGTTATGTAGTCCTTGCTCTGACCCCACTATGTCTTCTCTCTGTTCACAGGTATTTACTCAGGAAGTCAGGACATTGTTGGCCTTTGGCTTAACTGCCAGATGCTCAGTTGGCTGGGAACCTGGAACGTTGGGACAGGACGGGAAGGCAGCTGGCCAAGACCTCTTTCACCCTCCTGAGCCGGGAGTGGAGAATGGCAGGGGACAAGCAGGTTTGCTTTGTGGTTGGGAAAGTCTAGTAAGCCAGAGGGACTGACCAGACCCCATTCACTCTTTACCCCATTGAAGGAACGTAAGTCTAGAGGCCCTTCCCATTTTGAAACATCTGTCCTCACAAATTCTCTTTTGTACAGTCAGGGGGTTGTCAGGGAACTCTTTTCAGTTTGCAAAAGGGAAAAAAAGTCCCTCTTTCCAGAAAAGTATTTCTCTATTTTAAACATATAAAAATAAACTTTAGTTTTTTGACCACAAAAGTGAATGAGATTATTGCAAAATATTGGAACACTCCAGAAATGTATAATTTTGAAATGGAAATCATCCCAGAGATAACCAGTGTTTCATTTTGGTATATATTGTTCAGATTTATTGAGTTCTATAACATGCTTGATACTTAATATATGTTGGATGTTTTCCCCATGTCGGTACTACATACATATCCAACATTCCTCTTGCATAGAATAAATAACTTTATAAATTGAAAAAGATATCATATATACAAAAGAGTATATAAAATGTCTTCTGCAAGTGCAAGAATTTCTCCAGAGTATATGCCTAGGAATGAAATTAAAGAGTAACAATAAAAAGAACACCTGTATATCCAACACTCAGGTTAAGAGGTATCCTAGTGCCTCAGAAATCCTTCTGTATGTTCCTCGCATACTGCACCCCTAACTCCCCATAAACACATCTGAATTTTATGGTAATTATTTTCTTGCTTTTCTTTATAGTTTTAACATCTATTTATGTATACTTATGTATTTATTATTTGGCCTATTTTTGAATGTTATATAAGTGGAATCACAGTATATGAGTTCTCTGCTTCTTTCACTCAGCATTGTTTTGAGAATTATTCATATGGACCTCTGCAGTTGTAGTTTGCTTATTTTCATTGCTGTTTAGCACTCCACTGTATGACAATACCACAATTCAATTATCCATTTTACTGTTGACTCAAAGAATTCACTGCTGAAGCCATCTGGACCTGGTGCTTGCTTTGAGGAAAGTTAAGTTCATTCAAATTTGTTAATGGTTATAAGATTTTTTAAAAAAATTATAGACTATATATTTTTAGAATGGAGAAAATGAAGGTTAAGTTTAATTTATAATTAACAAAGGTAAAATGAAGTTTTGTTTTTGTTTTTGTTTTTCTTTTTTGGCTGCTTGGCTTGCAGGATCTTAGTTCCCTGACCAGGGATTGAAACTGGGCTCCCAGCAGTGGAAGCGCCAAGTCCTAACCACTGCACTGCCATGGAATTCCCAAAATGAAGGTTTTTATTGAATTATTTAACAGCCTAAAGTTTTTTCCCCAAAACATGAAGATCCAAAACGTCCCATAAACAATAAACTGTGATTCCAAAGCGCACAGCCTTTTAATTACTGAAAATGTTATCTTTATCTTATTTCAGTTGGTCCAGGGTGGGTTTTAGCAGCATTTTTTTGGTAATTTTGGCTTCATGTTGTCTGGGGAGAATTTACAGGTGGTGACTAATAGGCAAATAATTTGAGACGTTCCTCCCTTAAATGTTTTATAGGGACTTCCATGGTGGTCCAGTGATTAAGACTCCGTGCTTCCACTGAAGGGGACACGGGTTCGATCCCTGGTCGGGGAACTAAGATCCTGCATGCCACGCAGTGTGGCCAAAAATTTTTTTTTAAAAATCGTTTTATAGACTTGAGCCTCCTCTTTCTATAATATTATGGCTGTTTCAGGCCCTGGCAAAAAAGCATTTGCTCAATAAAGGTTTTGAGAAAGAGTGTTTGAATAAATGATGCAGAAATGTTATGAATGCAACAGATGATTGTTAAATATTCAGTGAATATCAGTGAGAAGAGAAAATCATACTTTCTACCCTAAAAAATAAAAAGTGCTGTCTCTTTTGCCACGCTTTCCCAAAATGATTTAAGAAATCTGCTTCACAGTTTGCAGCACTAGTTGAGAGTAACTTTTGGGGAAGGTACATAATGAAAAAGACAGTACATAGTCTATTAATATAAATTAATGATCTCAAATAAGGATTTAAATAATGGGGGCCTAAATCAGTAGTGTGTTTTTTTTTACTGGTGATGGAATATACTAAAACAGTGATATCTATATCAGTAAGAGAAAGGAAATATGAAGTATCAAGTTCTTAAATGTAATTAAAATTTTTTTTTTTACATTTTTATTTATTTCTTTATTTATTTTTCTGGCCATGTTGTGCGGCATGCGGAATCTTAGTTCCCCAACCAGGGATTAAACCCATGGCCCCTGCATTGGGAGTGCAGAGTCTTAACCACTGGACTGCCAGGGAAGTTACACTTAAATGTAATTTTTTTAAATTGAAGAGTCCTAGTCTTCCTCTTCATCACATAGGCAGCACCTTTGAAGTAAACAAATCTGTAACTTGACCAATTTTTTGGAATGCAGGTCACAGTATGACCCAACCCAGCCTCTGATGGTTAGCTTCATCATAAGCTCCATGGCCTCAACTCTGGGAAAGACTGTATTTTTTTAGCACCATCTTAGGTTCAGGATATAGGATTTTTAGGCTCTTTATTTCTTCTTTAACCAGTTTTGGTGAATTGAATTTTTCTAGGAATCTATTCATCTTATCTAAGTTTTCATATTTATTGGCATAAAGTTATTAAAACCTTTATCTGTTTAGTCTATGTAGCACATTTAGCTATAGTCCCTTATCATTTTTAATATTATTTGTACTCTCATTTTTTGTTCTGGTTACTCTTGCCAGAAGTTAGTCTATTTTATTAGTCTTTTTTTTTAAAATAAATTTATTTATTTTTGTTTATGATTTTTGGCTGTGTTGTGTCTTCGTTGCTGTTCACGGGCTTTCTCTAGTTGCGGCAAGCAGGGGCTACTCTTCGTTTGCCGTGCGTGGGCTTCTCATTGCGGTGGCTTCTCTTGTTGTGGAGCATGGGCTCTAGAGTGTGCGAGCTTCAGTAGATGCGGCGCGTGGGCTCAGTAGTTGTGGCTCGTGGGCTCTAGAGCGCAGGCTCAGTAGTTGTGGTGAACAGGCTTAGTTGCTCCGTGGCATGTGAGATCTTCCCGGACCAGGGCTTGAACCTGTGTCCCCTGCACTGGCAGGCGGATTCTTAACCACTGCGCCACCAGGGAAGCCCTATTAGTCTTTTTAAATAATTAACTTCTGGCTTTGTTGATCTTCTCTATTAAATATTTTTTTACTTCATTAATTTCTACTCTTTATTATTTCCTTCCATTTTCTTTAGGTTTATTCTGTTAATTTTCTAAGTTCTTAGCTCATTATTTTGAGCCTTAGTTATTTCCTGATGTAAGCACTACTGCTATAGATTTCCTTCATAGTACCACTTTAGCTGCATCCCACAGTTCTGATATAGTATTCTCATTACCATTTATTTCTAAGTATTTTCTAATTTCTACTATGAATTCCTCTTTGACCCACAAGTTGTTGAGAAGTACATTTAAAAATTTTCCAAACTTATGGTTTTTTTCCCCTTAATTAATTATTTTTTATAACGGATTTCTAACTTAACTGCATTTAGACATTTGTGAGGCTAACTTTATGGCCTGGCGTGTGGTCAGTTTTTATAAATGTTCCATGTGTGCTTGAAAAGAATGTTTACTCTGCAATTTTGGGGAGCAATTTCCTACCTATTTCTATTAAGACAGCCAGCTAGTTGTGCTGTTCAAAATATTCTATATATTTCATAAGTTCTTTTTGGGTCTGTTTGAACTATCAAGTACTAGAGGAGGTATGTTAATATACCTACTATGATAACGATTTTGTCAATATCTCCTTGTGGATATGTCAAATTTTGCTTTTATATATTTTTAAAAGCTGTGTTATTGGGTGCTTTCCAGTTTAGAATTGTTATATCTTCCTGGTTAAATGATCCATTTACTATTTTGTTATGGTCTTATTTTGTGATGACTAGGAATGCTTTTGCTTAAAAGTATTCTGTCTGCTAGAAATATAGTTAAATCAGCTTTTTTTTGGTTAGAATTTACCTATATTGTATATTTACATTCTTTGAATTTTAGTCTGTGTTTTTATATTTTAGGTGTATCTATTAATACCAGCACATATCGAGATATGGTTGTTGTTTTTTTTAATCCAATTTGACAATCTGTCTTTTAGCTAGAGAACTCAGTCCATTTACATTTAGAGTAATTACTAATATATTTGGTTTTGTTTTATTGGTTTTCTATTCTGTTTTTCTGTGTCTTTTCCCTTTTCTCGTCTTATTTTGGATTGATTGAGCTTTCTTGTCTTTTAATTTTCTTTTCCATTTTCCTCCCTCTACACATTTGGAATATAAAAAAAAGAGAAGTCAAGGATGACTCCAATGTTTCTGGCATAAGTAACAGGAAGAATGGAATTGCCATTGACTGAGTTCATATTTGGGCGTTTTAAGTATGATGCCTTTTAGATAATAAGGCAGAGATGTCAAATAAGTAGCTGGACATGCAAGTCTGAAGTTCAGGGGAGAGGTCTGAGTCAGAGATAAAAATTTATAAGTTTATTAGTATATAAATTATATTTAAAATGGACTAGGTGAGATTGCCAAGGGAATGGACTTGGAGAAGAGATCCAAGGACCAAATCTTGGAACATTCCAGTGTTAAGAGGTAGGAGGTTGAGGAGCAACCAGGAAAGGAGAAGATTGAGGAGAGGCTGGTGACATGGAAGCAAAACCAGAAGAATATGGTATCATTCTTGAAGTAAGAAAATGTTTCACAGAGAAGTGTTTCTGGTTAAAATTTGTTTTAGGATCATGCTAACTCATTACTTTTGTGCCAGTTCGTCTATGATTTTTAAAGTTAAAAATTATATCTAACCTAGCATTTTAGTTGTTTAACCTAGCATTTAGTTATTTAGGTTGTTCAGAAATTTTAATCCATACAATGCCAGAAATGGAAATTCTGATGGCTCTTTTTAATGTTATAAAGAAGGATCCTAACATTATAGTCTAAGTATCTATTGATTGAGAGAAATATATATCAAAAGTATCATTTAAACTTAGATAATTGTATATTTTGTTCATTTTAACAGCATCTACATATTGTTGAAAATGTCTTCATTTAGACTTATTTAAATATTCAGCAAATACTTACTGAACATCGACAGTATCCTGTCAGATAAGGTTTCTGATTTCATGGAGTTTACATTATAGTGAAGGATAGAAGTAACAAACAATGAATAAGATCATCTCAGATAATGGTAAATACTCTGAAGAAAATCAAACAGGGTAATATGATAAGGACTGGGAGAAGACATTACTTAAGATGGATGTTCAGGGAAGGCTTCTCAGAGGAGGTGACCTTAAGGTAAGACCCGAGTGACAAGGAACCAGCCAAATTATCATCTGCCTGCAGTCAAGGAGTGGTAAACATACACATGAATTTTTTTTTTAAGATTTATTATTTATTTATTTAATTTATTTTTGGCTGCATAGGGTCTTAGTTGCGGCATGCGGGATCTTCATTGAGGTATGCAGGATATTTTGTTGCGGCGCACAGGCTTCTCTAGTTGTGCATGCGGATTTTCTCTTCTCTAGTTGCAGCGTGTGGTCTCTGTAGTTGTGTCGTGTGGGTTCCAGAGTGCGTGGGCTCTGTAGTTTGCGGCACGCGGACTCTCTAGTTGAGATGCACAAGCTCAGTAGTTGTGGCCTGTGGGCTTAGTTGCCCCGCGGCATGTGGGATCTTAGTTCCCTGACTGGGGATCAAACCCGTGTCCCCTGCATTGTAAGGCGGATTCTTTACCGCTGGACCACCAGGGAAGTCCCCCATACACATGAATTTAAGAGCTCTATAGTCTTTTTTTTTTTTTTTGGCTGCTCCAGGGCGACACGTGAGATCTTAGTTCCTCGACCAGGGATTGAACCCATGCCCCCTGCAGTGGAAGCACAGAGTCCTAACCACTGGACTGCCAGGGAATTCCCAAGAGCTCTATACTCTTTAGATTGGGAACCACTGTCATATGGGAAAGATTTTGAAGTACTGGCTTCAGACTTAGCCCTTAGCTTGGTCAGTCCAGACCATATGGGCCTGAGATATTCCTTTCCAGGCTCTAACCCATAGACTTCAGTTTTCTGTCAGTAAAATGGGGACAAGAGCCTGGATTCTAGGGTGCTGCAAGGGTTAATTAATGCCTATAACATTCTTTAAGATCTTTAGTATATGTGCTGCCGAAGTGAGCACTCTTTAAGATCTTTAGATGAAAGACCTAGTGCTGCATAGACGGTTATTAGAGCTTCCCAAGCCCCAGGGAAAATCTCTCCATATCAGTAACCTAGGTTCTCTCCTCTCCAGTCTGTAGCTGTGGAACAATGGTTCTCAAACTTTCATGGGAATTGGAATCAAATGTAGTTATAATGTGAATTTCTGGGTTCTCTACTTGAAGTTCTTATTTGTTTTTGTTTGTTGTTATTGTTGTTTGTCTACTTGAAGTTCTGATTCTCCCTAAGGTTCTGGGTTCTCATCTTCTTAGTTCTGTGTTCTTCTGTCCTCTTGTCCAGTGCCTCATGCTTCCCAACACTCTAGACTTTTGTCTTTGCAAATGGACCTGAGTGTGCATTTGTCTATATATACTAAGGTCAGAGACATCTTTGGTCATTTTTCCTGAGAGCAATTCACAGCAGATATTGGGGAAGGCAGGAATGTGTCTGTATCTACGTCTCAAATTAGTCACATGTTAGAAGGAGGATTTCAGGGAAACTTTCGAATAAAAGGAGGGAGAAATTGCTGACTGGTACAAAATAGGAGATGAATACATGGAAAGTAATTAATCCTGGTTTGAGGACCAGTTCACTGCTTCTTACCTCTCTTCTTGGTGCTGAATCCCAGTATAGGGGCTGTCCAGGGCTTGATAGATCACTTCATTCATTTACTCATTCATTCATTCAACAAATATGTATGTATTAAATATCTATTATGTGTCAGGCAGTGTTTATATGTTGGAATTCAGTGTTAAATAAGACAAGATCTCTATTCTCCTGGAGTATCCATTCTAATAGGGGGAGACAGAAAATAAATAAATATATAAAGATACATACATAAGACTGTTTCAGACACTGATAAGTACAATACACAAGCTAATGTGATAAAGAAGGTGGGTGACTACCTTAGATTAACATTTGAGCAGAGACCTGAATGACAAAAATAAGTCAGCCTTGAGAATACGGAGGAGGGGATGGAGGGGAAGCATTTTTGGCAAAGGGAATATCAGTGCAAAGGCCTTCAGGCAGGAAGGACCTCAGAATGTTTGAGAAAACGAGAAAAGGCCCACATAACTAGAGTGAAGGAGTGAGGGAGAGAAAATTTCAGGATGAGGCTGGAGAGTCTGAGGATTAGGGTTGTAGGCGACCATAATGTATACCTTGGAAGAAGCGGTGTGGGTGAGGCCTTGTCCCTTGGGGTAAGAATAGTAGAGGCCAACTCAGAATTGCCAGAACAATCTTGAAAATGAAGAACTGTGTTGCAGGACTCACACTTCCCAATTTCAAAACTTAATTCAAAGGTATAGTAATCAAGACAATGTAGTACTGGCATAAGGAAAGACATATAGAATTGACAGTCCAGAACAAACCCTCACACTTATGGTCAATTAATTTTTGATGAGGGTGCCAAGACAATTTAACGGTGAAAGAATAGTCTTTTCAACAAGTGGTGCTGAGAAAACTGGATATCTATATGCAAAAGAATAAAGTTGGACCCCTACCTCATGCCATATGCAAAAATTAACTCAAAATGGATCAAAAACCTAAATGCAAGAGCTAAACCACCTCTTAGAAGAAAACATAGGTATAAATCCTCATGACCTTGGATTTGGCAATGGTTTCTTAGATATGACACGAAAAGCACAAATAACAAAATAAAAAAATAAATTGGGCACCATCAAAATTTAAAACTTCTGTGCTCCAAATGATACTATCTAGAAAGTGAAAAGACAACCCACAGAATGGGAGAAATATTTGCAATCATATATCTTATAAGGGACTTTTATCTAGTTTACATCTCAATAATAAAAGGGACAAATAACCCAATTTAAAAATGGACAAGGGATCTAAATAAACATTTATTTAGATATATAAATGGCCAATAAGCACATGAAAAGATGCTCAACATCATTAGCCAGCAGAGAAACACAAATCAAAACCACAATGAAATACCATTGATACCCAATAGGATGGCTATAAATAACAAGTATTGGTAAGGATGTGGAGAAACTAGAAACCTCACACATCGTTGGTGGGAATGTAAAATGGTACAGCAGCCCTGGAAAACAGTTTGTGTTCCTCAAAAAGTTAAACACAGGACTTCTCTGGTGGCGCAGTGGTTAAGAATCCGCCTGCCAGTGCAGGGGACACGGATTTGAGCCCTGGTCCGGGAAGATCCCTCATGCTGAGGAGCAACTAAGCCCGTGCGCCACAACTACTGAGCCTGCGCTCTAGAGCCCGCGAGCCACAACTACTGACCAGTGTGCCACAACTACTGACCAGTGTGCCACAACTACTGAAGCCCGCACGCCTAGAGCCCATGCTCTGCAACAAGAGAAGCCACCACAATGAGAAGCCCATGCACCACAACAAAGAGTAGCCCCTGCTCACTGCAACTAGAGAAAGCCCGCATGCAGCAACGAAGACCCAACGCAGCCAAAAATAAATAAATAAATAATTTTTTTTAAAAAAGTTAAACACAAAATTAATATATGACCTAGCAATTATACTCCTAGGTATATACCCAAAAGAATTGAAACCAAGCACTCAGACACTTGTACACCAATGTTCATAACAGTATTATTCACAATAGCCAAAAGGTGGAAACAACCCCAAAGGACCCAACAACCCAAACTCATGAATAGATAAACAAAATGTGTTGTACCTATACAATGCAATGTTATTCAGCAATAAAATGGAACAAAGCACTGATACATGCTACAACATTGATGAACCTTGAAAACATCATTCTAAGTGAAAGAAGCTAGTCACAAAGGACCACATGTTGTATGATTCCATTTATATGAACTATCTAGCATAGGTAAATCTATAAAGACAAAAGGTATACAAGTGGTTGCCTAGGGCTGGGGACCTGGGGTGTTGAGAGATAATGGCTAATGGGTTTAGGATTTCTTTTTAAGGGTGATGAAAATGTTCTAAAATAGATATGATAGTTGTACAACTCTGTGAATATAATAGAAGTCACTGAAATATACACTTTGGAAGAACTGTGTGGCATGTGAACTATATTTCAATAAAGGTGTTAAAAAAATAAAAAGAATTGTAGAGGCCAGAGCCCGATATCTAATTAGAAGAGTCACAACAGGGAGGTTGAAAGCCTCTAGGGCCTCCAAGACCAAAGGAATTACCACTGCTGGGCAAGAACTGGGGAATTCTCCAATACCAACTCTAGGGACATACTAGCTAAGTGAACCCAAGGGAAGAATCATGGCCTTGGGAGGTTTCTCCAGGTTGTTTTCAGAGACCTGTGTTTGTTCATCTCCCATGAATATATCCATGTCCAAAGGGGATAATGTGTAATGATGCAAACTAGAGCTTTGTTCCCTCTCTAGATTCTCTGCTCTTTTCAATGACATTTATTTCAGAGTCCTTAGCTCCAGCCTGGACATATCTCCTGTTCATTAATAACTATAGGATCACAGAGCTGGAAGATCATCTCATCTGAAAGATGCAGAAACTGAGGGTCCAGAGAAGGAGAGTGATCTGCATGATCACACAGCCAGTAAATGGGACAAAGGAGGATCAAATCATGGTGAAATGCCTTATGCCTAAATTCCCCATCCTAGTGACTATATCCCTAATGAATCAGTAATAGCCTAAGGAGAGAAGGGCTCAGGCCAGGGGAGGGGTGGATGGTAGGAGAAAAGTAGAAGCTTAGGTGAATGTGGAGGTGGAACGGGAGGTATATGGGAAAGTAGCAGTTGTTATTATGCTGGTTTACATTTTTTTCTCTTTTAACTTGATTTCTTTTCATGTTGATCTATTCTAATTAACCAGGTGGTACTGTGGCCTAGAAGAATTGCTGGTTCTTAAAGGCCATTGAAGGGTTTAGGCCATTTTAAGAAATGGGCCAGAGCAGGAGGAGGGGAATGCGAGTATTACTGCTTTAGGGGATGTCCCTGGCTCCTTCCTGTTCATGCTGTTGAGCCCAAGTGGACCAGACGTGGCCCCTGAAAGTTTGTCTTTACCAGCTAACTTCGGGGTTTCTAAACGCCTTAATAGCTGTGCACGTGCCTCACTCTCATCTTCCCTTTCCTAGTCTCTCTCTTTACCCAGCACAACCCATAAGTCTTATCTGGAGACTTAGACAGGGAGAAGAAGGGAAAGAAGTGCCTTTTCCCTTTCATAAACTCACATCAGAGATACCCAGAGCACAGTTCAGAGCTCTTGTTCCCATGCTTTGACTGCTGGGCTAAAGATGAGCAGTGGCTGAGTGGGAAAAGACTGAAAACCCAGCAGAGTCTCCATAGGTCATCTCCTCCATTCTTCTGCCACTGCTGGAACCGCTATACTATAGTACTGCAGCAGCTCTGAAACTTTTTGATCTCAGAACCCCTTTACACTCTGAAAACTTATTACAGACCCAAAGAGCTCTTGTTTATATATGTAGGCTTTGTCTATTGATATTTTATCTACCAATATTTACTGTAACCGAAATTTAAACTGAGGAATTTTAAAAAATCCGTAATTTCATTGCATAAATGTGAACACAAGTTACATATTTTTTAAAATTAATTAATTAATTTATTTATTTTTGGCTGTGTTGGGTGTTCGTTGCTGCGGCGACTGGGGTCTATTCTTCGTTGCGGTGCACAGGCTTCTTATTGCAGTGGCTTCTCTTGTTGCGGAGCACGGGCTCTAGGCGTGCTTGCTTCAGTAGTTGTGGCTCACGGGCTCAGTAATTGTGGCTCGCAAGCTCTAGAGCGCAGTCTCAGTAGTTGTGGCACATGGACTTAGTTGCTCTGCGGCATGTGGGATCTTCCCAGACCAGGGCTCGAACCCATGTCCCCTGCATTGGCAGGAGGATTCTTAACCACTGTGCCACCAGGGAAGTCCATGATCTTTCAAAACAAAAATAATTTAATGAGAAGAGTGGAATTTTTAATGTCTGGCTTAATAAAAGACGGATGGATTCTCCTATCTGCTTCCACATTCAGTCAATTGCAATATAGTATTTTGGTTGAATAACATGAAGCAAATCTGGACTCACACAGATATGTAGTTGGAAAAGGGAAAAATATTTTAATGGCTTTTCCAGATAATTGTGGTTATTTCCTTTAATACCACACCAAAATTAAATGACTGTTAGTTTTGTAAAGGTTGAAAACATAACTATAAACTTTTCATACTCTGTTACATTAAAATTCATTGGTCTATCTTTGGATGGTTGTTTTACTCATATATGGGTTTGTAACATCAACCATTGGTCATTTGGGAAATATTGGTCCACTGAGTTATGTAGGTCTTGCAAATACTGACACATTTAATTATATAATATCGAAAACCACATTTGTTAATATTATCACTATCTCAGGACTTCCCTGGTGGTCCAGTGGTTAAGACTCCACACTCCCAATGCAGGGGGCCCGAGTTCTATCCCCGGTCAGGGAACTAGATCCCACATGCCGTAACTAAGAGTTCGCATGCTGCAGCTAAAAGATCCCGCACGCGGCAACGAAGGTCCCACATGCGGCAACTAAGACCCAGCGCAGTCAAATAAATAAATAAATATTTTAAAAAGTATTATCACTATCTCTTCAGAAAAGTCTTTTAAGTTTTGGGAAACTGTAAACCAATGGTAGTGGGTACAATTTTGCAAAATCCTCATTTTTGCCCCAAAGCCTGAATTTTATAACTGGAAACAAATACTGTCAGCTGTTTCCCTTCAGATGGCAGGCTCCAGAAAATGTCTGCCAAATACACAAGTCTGAATTGCCAAAACTTATCTGTCAGTCACACTTTCATGTAAAAATGGTATTCCATGAAAAAGTGGTTAGTTCAGCTTTGCAACTGGAATTGCTGCCTAAGTGTTTTTCCTTAAGGCAATCATGTACTTGAGACAAGCAATGTATAGCAGAAGTGCTTTATGTATACTTACCATTTCCTCACATAGAATATTTAAAATATATGTACTCAAGGGTTGAGTTTTGTTTTTTTTTTTTAATATTTATTTATTTATTTGGCTGTGCTGGGTCTTAGTTGTGGCACACGGATCTTTGTTGCTGTGTGCAGGATCTTCGTTGTGGCATGCAGGATCCTTAAGTTGTGGCACATGGGATCCTTCAGCTGCGGCATGCGGGCTCTTAGTTTTGGCATGCACGTCGGATCTAGTTCCCTGACCAGAGATTGAACCTGGGCCCCCTGTATTTAGAACGTGGCGTCTTAACCACTGGACCACCACGGAAGTCCCAAGGGTTGAGTTTTAATAAAATTAATTTTACCTGCTCCATTAAGGATATTCATATTAAATTTGGCTTTTTTTCCCCCTTTGCGTGCTGAGTGGAGAAGACTACATTAACTACTAGTACAGTTTGATACCATTGCCTTGAATCGTGCTGAGGCACCAGCAATTTTTACCCACCGTTGCTTTTTTTTTTTAATATTTATTTTGCTGCCCCGGGTCTTAGTTGCAGTATGTGGGATCTAGTTCCCTGATCAGGGATCAAACCTGGGCCCCCTGCATTGGGAGCATGGAGTTTTAAGCACTGGACCACCAGGGAAATCTCTACCCACCATTGCTTTCGTACTGTCAAAAAGTCAACACAGTGAAGAGTTGTATCTTAGAATTATAATGAAAACAGTTTTGATTCCACAGCCCTGAAAAGGCCTTGGGACCTCCAGGAGTCTACAAACCATACTATGAGAACTGTGGCAATATATGTGTGTGTGTATGTGCGTGTATATTAAAATATATGTAAAATAGTTCTCCCCTAAGTTCACATTTCTCTGAGTTAAATATAATTCCCTCTATCTGACCTTAAAAAGTACATTCTAAATTTTAATTAATTTGCTTTTTCCTCCCAATTTTAATTTATTGGACAAGTAACATTACAACAATAGAGCTATTTTAAAATTAAAAAAAATCATCTACCAACTTCTACAGTTTAGTTTAAAGGTAATAATGGGGGGTGCTTTTGGAAATCTATTATTGCAAAAGTGTTATATGCTCATTGTAAACAAATTCAAACAATAAGTGTACAAATAAAATATTTTTACTTAAAAACAGAAATAATTGCATATACTTTTTTGCTCGGCAGTTTACCATGAACATTTTACTTAGAGTTTTCATTCATTCTTTTTAACAAGTGTATACCAGGTGGTTTTATAGCTGTACTGCAACTTAGCCACTTTCTTATTGATGGACAAGCAAGGTTTCAATGAATTTCCTTGTACAAATATTTTTGAGCTCATGTGTGAGTGTCTCTGGGCACTATTCCCCCAGAATTGGAAGTGGATTTGCTAATCAAAGGGTGTGCACATTTAAAAATTTGAAGGCTGGGCTTCCCTGGTGGCACAGTGGTTAAGAATCCGCCTGCCAATGCAGGGGACACAGGTTCGAGCCCTGGTCCGGGAAGATCCCACATGCCACGGAGCAACTAAGCCCGCATGCCGCACAACTACTGAAGCCTGCGTGACTAGAGCCCGTGCTCTGCAACAAGAGAAACCACCACAATAAGCCTGTGCACCGCAACAAAGAGTAGCCCCTGCTCGCGGCAACCAGAGAAAAAGCCTGTGCGAAGCAACAAAGACCCAACGCAGCCAAAAATAAATAAATAAATAAAATAGAATAAATTTACTTTTAAAAAAATTAAAAAAAAAAATTGAAGGCACCTCCAAACTGATTTCCCTAAAGACTGTATCAATTTTCACTCCTGCTAAAGGTATATGAGAGAGCAACATGGGACTTGTTTAGTGTAACTGCTGGGCAGGAGATGATCAGGGTCTGAATAGTGGTCTCACCATTGCTCTTGAAGGTTTTTTAATATTTCTGAATCCTTTGGTCACTCTCCAGGAATCCTAGTATTCCTCTAAAATCCCTAGTAGATAGAGCAATATTGCTACTTTCTTAGGACTCTCTATTACAGCTCAGTCTCAGATAAAAACGCTGCCAGCTTATGGGCAGAGGCATTGGGACAGTCTAGGGCTTTAGTCAAACCTCAGAGGCCACTGACAGGCTTGCCCACTTCTCAGACATTTGTCCTACATAATTCTTGTCCTGGTGAAGCAGTCTTCTTCAACTGACAAACCTTTTGCATCCACTAGATCTCTGCTGGAAAAGTCCAACCCTGTTTTTTTCTTCCTTGTCACCAGTGGTGCCAATGCCAGGATTTAAGAGGGCCCTCTAGGTGAGAAGTTTCAAGGTAGAGAGTCCTGACCACAATTTTCCTTAGAGCTTCTGCGAACTTGTACCAGACTCATGTCTCAACTAGACTATCTATGGGTATACTTTCGGGGCCGTAGTAGACACCATGTCACTTCTTTGGGGCAGAACATC
Organism: Eubalaena glacialis; assembly: GCF_028564815.1. Taxonomy (NCBI): domain Eukaryota; kingdom Metazoa; phylum Chordata; class Mammalia; order Artiodactyla; family Balaenidae; genus Eubalaena; species Eubalaena glacialis. The sequence continues at coordinate 118,106,145 of NC_083719.1, forward strand.
TGGGAGGTGGCACTGTTACCTGTCCTGCAGGTGAATGCCATGCTGTGTCTCCTGATTTATGAGCCTGCCTTGATGAGCAAGGGGTGTGGTAAACTGAATTGAGTTCAAACACTCCACTAGAGTCTCCAAGATCAACCTTCAGAATGAGTCAGTTCTCACATATAAGCCAAAATTCCTCCCCGAGCTGGAATCCTGGGCTTGTTCGCTCCTGACTTTGGTAAACAATGATGTACTTCTGATTCTTACAGAAAACATCAGAGGGTTAGATAGACAGGGTCATATAGGAACCTCAGAGATTTTCCTGCAAGGTATTGACCCTAATGCCCATTCCTCCAGTTCCTCCTTTATTAAAAGGAGGGAGTGTTTATTTTTTTATAAATTTATTTATTTATTTTTATTTATTTATTTTTGGCTGCACTGGGTCTTTGTTGCTGCGCGAGGGCTTTCTCTAGTTGCGGCGAGCAGGGGCTACTCTTCGTTGCAGTGCGCGGGCTTCTCATTGCGGTGTCTTCTCTTGTTGTGGAGCACAGGCTCTAGGCACGCGGGCTTCAGTAGTTGCAGCACGCAGGCTCAGTAGTTGTGGCTCACGGGCTCTAGAGCGCAGGCTCAGTAGCTGTGACGCACAGGCTTAGTTGCTCCGCGGCATGTGGGATCTTCCCAGACCAGGGCTCGAACCCGTGTCCCCTGCATTGGCAGGCGGATTCTTAACCACTGCGCACCAGGGAAGCCCCGGAAGTGTTTATTAAAAAGACTAAAGGACTCCTTAAGAGCCCTTCTGATTCAAAAGTGATTTACTAGGTGCCAGACCACCATGACCTTAAAGATAAGCTGATTCTTGCTGTGGGGTTTACTATTTAACTGTTCTCCCATAAGTTTCCAAACCATGAGATTCCATGCCAGCCGTGGGACCTTCTAAAGTCTATGGCAGAATGCCGTGGTACCAGCCAAGAAGAGCTTCTACAGAAGATGGGTGTGGCTGCCCAAGTTGTAGGGCACAAGAGGATGTTTGGAGTGGTTAGCCTCAGGTTTCCCAAGTGTGGAATAGGAGAGGTGGGGGCTTCATTGCGATGCACATGGTAGGGTTCTGTGTTTCTCCAAGGGATCTACTGATTGCAGGCTCTTTGAACCCTATTCTTGTCAAAGTGCTCGTACAACTGTGACCAGTGCATCTGGGCTGAACCCTTATATACTTGCTGGTACTTACTCCTCAGTGTGATTCTTGACCTTCCCTTTTAATTAGTACTGAGGGATGGCGGGAAGCTCAGAGAATTGCTGCTAGTACTCATATTTTCAGTATGCATCTTTCAGTGGAGGCAATACCCAAAATATATTCACCAAGGACTCACCTGGGGGGAAAGTGACTTCACCTTCATTGCTAACCACGTGACCTTCCTGCATAGAGATGTTTCTTTTTGTGGAAAGCAAAGCTACAACTTGACATCGTTTAAAAATTTGTTTCCAGTTACAGTAAAAACATTTACCTGTTTCTTTTTTTTAAATTTATTTATTTATGTATTTATTTTTGGCTGTGCTGGCTCTTCCTTGCAGCGCGTGGGCTCTACAGCACGCAGGCTCAGTAGTTGGGGCACACAGGCATAGTTGCGGTATGTGGGATCTAACTTCCGCGACCAGGGATTGAACTCGGGCCCCCTGCATTGGGAGCGTGGAGTCCCAACCACTGGACCACCAGGGAAGTCCCCCTTTATCTGTTTCTGTTCAGTATGTTTCTCTTGAGGGTTTCTTGCGGACTTACCATGTAATGTTCTATATTGGCTAAGTTCCCCCCATTGCTGTCTGAAACCAAACACATAGGGTGAACTCATCATCATCTTCTTTATCTGAAAAAGAATTGTTCCTGCTTAATTTTTCTAACACTGCCAATAAATATCCCATTTGATCAGTTCCCTGATTTTATACCTAAAGTGATTTTTTTCTTACAAACTATATTAAATTTATTTTCCTGATCACCAGAGTACTATATGATGTATAGAAAAATTGAAAACATAAATAAATTAAATAAATAAAAACACCCATTATCCCACCATCCACAGATAATCTGTCTGGTGTATGTCATTTTGATGTATGGGAATATTCTATCCATTCTAGTGTATTGGGAATACTATATACCCTTTGTTTTATAATTTTATCTTTTATTTAATATAATGTGAACTTCATTTTTAATGACTATAGAATCAAATTGTATACCAAAATTGAGTTAACATCAATTAATTCCTGTTAGATATTTAGGTTGTATTGATTTTTTTTTTTTTTACTATATGATATTTTGTGCCATGTCTGATTAACTCTTAAAGATAAATTCTTAGCAGTCCAAGAAATAAACATTTTTTAAAATGAACTTTTATTAAGAGTAGATCTTAAAAGTTCTCATCATAATAAAAAAAACTAACTGAGGTGACATATGTTAACTAAATTTACTGTGGTTAATCATTTTGCAATATATACATGTATCAAATCATTATGTTGTATACCTTAAACTAATACAATTAGTGACAATAATTATATGTCAATTATATCTCAATAAAACTGGAAAAATAAAAATAAAATAAATAAATGTAAGCATAAAAATAAAATAACTTAATTAAAAGTAAAAACTTTAAATTTTGGAATAGTTTTAGATTTAAAGAAAAGTTGCAAAGATAGTACAGAGTTCCTAAATAGCCCATCCCCAGTTTCCTCTGTAACTAACATCTTAACATTAGTATGGTACATTTGTCACAATTAATGAGCCAACACTGATACATTATTATTAGCTGATTGATACATTATTATTAACTAAGGTCCATACTTTATTCAGATTTCCTTCATGTTTACCTCATGTCCTTTTTCTGTTCCAGAATCCCATTCAGGATATCATATTACATTTAGTCATCATGTCTCCTTAGGCTCCTCTTGACAATGACAGTTCTCAGACTGCTTGCACATATCAAGGATACATACTATTAACATGATTTATCACTGTTGATGTTAATCTTGACACCTGTCTGAGGTAGTGTTTGTCAGGTTTCTCCACTATAAAGTTACCCTTCCCCCTCCCTTTTCCATACTGTACTCTTTGGAAGGATGTCACTAAGCACAACCTACACTTAAGGAAAAGGGAGTTATGCTTCACCTCCTTGAGGGCAAAGTATCTACATAAATTTGGAATTCTTGTGCATGGAAGACTTATCTATTCTCTCCATTCATTTATTTATTCAATCATTTACTTATATACATATGAACTTGTGGCTATTTACTTTATACTTTGGGTTATAATCCAATACTAATTATTTGCTCAAATTGTCCCAGCTTTGGCCATTGGGAGCTCTTTCAGTTAGCACCTGTATCTCTCTGAGATACCCTCATTATTTTGTGTATGTGTGTATGTTTAGTACTTTCTTACTTTCTGGCACTATAAGATGATCCAGGCTCATCTTGTACAATATATTTACTGCCCCAGTCCTAGAATCAGTCATTTCTCTAAGCAGCCATGGTTTCTTTTATTGAAGAATGATATTAAAAACCAGGAGTATAAGGTGTGCATGTTGCTACTGGAATGTCATTTCTAGCTGACAGAACAAAAAAAAATATGTGTGTATACTAATTTGTGTATATATACATACCTATACATATTTCTACATATATCCACTTGTAACTATAGTAAACTAAATATGAGTTCATACTCATGTTTCCAGCTCTAACCCACCACCTCACAGATCATTCTAGCCTATTCCCCTTGCTTATCTGTAGTCTCCCACTCTAACAGTGAGAAAGTAGGCTCCCACAATCTGTCATCCATTTACATAATTGTTCAGTTCCAGTACACATACATAGTGGTTTCAGAACTGTTAATGCATATCTCCATGGGAAACAACTTGATCAAGCATAGTACAGCGCTTATGTGCTGTTCCTTTTGTCTTTAGTCTTAGAGCCACCACTCATTTCCAAAGTTAAGTTGGTCAGTATATTTTTCCTTCACTCCCTTCAGTGAGGTTGTTTCACACATTTTTTTTAAAAATAAACTTATTTATTTATTTATTTTTGGCTGCATTGGGTCTTCATTGCTGCGCACGGGCTTTCTCTAGTTGCGGCGAGCGGGGGCTACTCTTCGTTGCAGTGAGTGGGCTTCTCATTGTGGTGGCTTCTCTTGTTGTGGAGCATGGGCTCTAGGCGCGCAGGCTTCAGTAGTTGTGGCACTTGGGCTCAGTAGTTGTGGCTTGCAGGCTCTAGAGCTCAGGCTCAGTAGTTGTGGTAAATGGGCTTAGTTGCTCCACAGCATGTGGGATCTTCTTGGACCAGGGCTTGAACCTGTGTCCCCGGAATTGGCAGGCGGATTCTTAACCACTGCGCCACCAGGGAAGTCCTGTTCTGTACATTTGTGATACAATTAGATTCCTTTGCCATAGTCTGCATTCCATTCTGGGATCCCCTGGACTACTAAATGATTAAAAAAATTTTTTTTCATACGTTAAATTTCACTCTTTGTGCTGTAAAGTTCTATAGGTTTGACGAATGCATAGTGTCATGTATCTACTATTACAGTATCATACAGAATACAATATCATACAGAACTTTACCACCCTAAAAAATCCTCTGTGCTTCACCTATTCAACTCTTCCCCCACCTCAACCCCTGGCACATTGATCTGTTTACTATCTCCATAGTTTTGCCTTTTCCAGAATGTCATATAAATAGAATCATACAATACGTGGCCTTTTCAAACTGGCTTCTTTCACTTCACAATATGCACTTAAAATTCATCTTTGTCTTTGCATGGTTTGACAGCTTATTCCTTTTTATAGTATTCCATTGTATGGCTATAACACACTTTGTTTACCCATTCATTTATTGAAGGACACCATGGTTGCTTCCAGAAGCAATGATTATGAAGAACGCTGCTATAAACATCCCCATGCAGGATTTTATGTGGATATAAGTTTTCAAATCAATGGGTAAATACTTAGAAGTGCAATTGTGCATTGTATGGTAAGACCATGTTTAGCATTGTAGGAACCTTCCAAACTCTTTTCCAGAATGGCTGTACCATTTTGCATTCTCATCAGCAATGAATGAGAGCTGCTGTTGTTTTGCATCCTCACCAGCAATTGGTACTGTCAGTTCGTTGGATTTTAGCCATTCTAATAGGAGGAAATAAAAATTTAAAGAAAGGATCTTGATACATAATGCCACATTTCCCTTCAGAAAGTTTGTATTGATTTCTCTCGAGTAACTTTTGTTCCTAACTCTACTGTTCCCCGCATTGCATCAGGCACCAAGTCATGCTGATTCTTATGCTTGCTGACAGTTCCATTCTCTCATGTTGATAGCCACTCCCCTGATTCAGGCTTTCATTACCTCACACCTGGCCTAAGCACAACAGCAAGACTGCTTGTTTCCTAGACTCCAGTACCTCCTTGTTCCATATCCCAACTCATACAATGCAGCCCAAACAAAACAAAACAAAACAAAAAGTTGTTATCTCCCTTTGACAATTTTTATCTTGGTAACTTTGCTTTTCAATAACTACGAACCGAAATGTAAAGCCCTCAGTCCAGTATTCAACATTTCTTTAACCAAATTTCTCTTTAATCCTCTTTCTGATTTCTCTGCACTGACCAAGTTATTCTTTTAACCATTCCTTTCCATTTGGAAGGCTTTACCTCTTCTATTTCCCTCAGTTAGTTCCTAGTTCAAAATGATAATAATCAAAGCTTTTTCCTACATAAACTTACTCTATTTTGATTTCTCTTTTACTTTCTACCTACTCAATACTGCAAAATAGTTTATTATACTGTCTTGAATTTGTCTTTCTGTTGTTTAAGACTGTTCTCTATTATCCCCACGTGCATTTTATCTACCTAATCATCAGTCAATAAGTATATGCATCAGTGTAACTGAAAAGAAGTACATTATCTTCTGCTTCTTTTATGTTTGCTCTAAAGACTTGGCAAAGTGCCATGCACGCAGCAGGAATTAAGTCAATGTGGTTGAATGTACATGTGAAAAAATTGTAAAACTAATCTGAAATATTTGAAAAAAATTTTTATTACACAAAAAGTATATGTTCACTGTGGAAAAGTAAAAAAGAAAAGCCTAGAAAATATAAATATTCAAAAAAGAAAAAAAGAATTTTATAAATCTCCGTACGAATCTATTACCCCAAAGATAATTACTATTAACATCTTGGTTTTACATGTAACCTACCATACTTTTTCCATACATGTATGATATTTGATTTAAAGTGATGACTATGTTTTGTGGTATGGAATGTCTCTTAAGTTATGTACCTTTAAAGTGTACCTCAAAAGGTCAACTGGACACACAAACTTTCTTGGTCAAGGAGCACAGCATCACGCACAGAAGTATACTAGTCACTTGAAGTAGATTTGGTATTTCTGATTCTCAACTCAGAGACCCTCCCACCAAATCCTACTTCCTCTCAACCCTATTGCATATTCTCCTTGACATGCTGTCCTCTGTTAAACAATTCAAGGACTAAGGAATCCTGACAGAACCCCAAGGAAGAAAATGAATATGGGTATTAATTGTTCTTTCCTCTCTCCATTGTTGAGAACCTGAGTGATTCTACCACAAGAGGTATTTATATACTTGTTAGTTTTAGAAGTTTTATATATATATATATATATATATATATATATATATATACATACACTTTTCCCATTTTCAGGTAGGCTCAGTAAATTTTCTGAATAATTTGGTATAATTTTCTTAGGCTATGTGGTGGGGTAGTCCAGCTGCAGGCATAGCTCCTTGTTTTTTAAAACATGCCCACTTCCTACATCTTGCAGGTATATTCAAGTATAGCTCAAATAAGTGGTAGCCTTCAGCCTGGTTGCAATTTTATGGTTTTTCAATTGAACTAAGTTGTGCCCAGAACTTCCTGGAGGATAGAGAGTAGGTTAGAAAGTTAGACATCTGTAGCACTGTTTGTTTTACAAAAAAAAAAAACTGAAACAATCTAAATGTTCAACATTATAGTACTGGATAAATAAATTATAGTATGCCTGGTTAACAGAATACTATGAAGGAGTAAACAAGAATTACAGAGCTCTTTATATACTGACATGGAATATCTCTAGAATATATTAGGTGAAAAAAGCAAGATACAGAAATGTGTATAGTATGCTGCCATTTGTGTTAAAAAGGGAAAAAGTAGACAGGTACGAAATTGCTTATATATGTATAAACATTCCTAGAAGGAGACTTAGAAACCTGATAACGTGGTTTGCTTGTAAGAGCGGATCTGGGTGTTTAATGGACAAAGTAAAAGGACTACTTTCATCATATTTTTAAAATTCTTTTTGAAATGTGAACCATGTGAATATATTAACTATTCAGATTTTTTAATGTGAAATTACATGGTCTAAGAAACTAACAATATAGTTGGAGAAACCAGGAGATAAGTTTTAAGTTAAATGTTTCCAACTGTTACAAAAGACAGAGAGATCAAATTTGGTGGCAGTCAGGGATAATTTACCTAGAGTCCTAATTAGCAGGTTTATAAAGATATAATGGTTGAAGTATTATATCAGTTTACCTGATTGATTAAATTCCTCTACCTTTGAGGGTACCATGGAATCAACGTGATATAGTGGGAAGAGCATGGGTTTTGGGATCAGGCAGAAATAAATTCAAATCCTAGCCTTTTAATATACTGGCCTTATATGTTTGGGCAAGTTATATAACCTTTTTGGAGTTTCAATTTCCTTATCTGTAAAATGGGTGAAATCTTGATAGGGCTATTATAAAGGTTAAATGACATAACATCCAAGTGCAACAAATTTGTTGGTTTACTTATCCTTCTTTCCTTATACAGATGGGCTGAACTGAGATGGACTGACATGCAGAAATTAAATGTCTTGAGAAAATGCAGGTTGCGTGTAAAAGAACTACATGTAGCTAAAGTCCCTGTATCTACAATTTAGTTGTCAATCTCATATTTCTTATGAGGAATAAAGCCTTTTATTACCCCAAAGTTTAAAAAATCCTTGGACTATACAGTTTCCCTTTTTCCTTCCCTGTCTGAAAGATGATCAAAAGGAAGAGAGTGCTTTGAAACATGTTAAATTAGACCCTAATAAATATTCCCACTGGTTTTCTGTGGGAAAACATTTTATTCTAATGTTAATTTCCAACAAATATACTTTTAAGAGGGATTTTGTGCTCCACTACTTATTCAGCCTTTGAAAAATCAGTGTATTACTTTTCTTTCAGTAGTAAATACCATCTTAATATTTAATATATCAAAACCAAGGTTACCCACTAAATCACATTAGTACTTATTGATATTTTACACTGAATACATTGAGTATGACTTTATATATTCATCAAATGTATTACTTGATATGATGATTTCTCAATTAGTTTTCACATTTGTAAAACCACATGAATGTGGCATATATGGAAATATTAAATTATATTTAACATACAATCTATATAGCAGTCACCAAAATCTAGGAGATTGAGAGTTCCTAACTCCAATACTGACTGTCAAACTACTGAAAACAAGTGTCTTAGGTAAAGGTCCTGGTGAAACAAAGATCACTGCTTGATCATTATACTCCCAGTTATACTCAGGGTTGGTTGCTAGGGACTGAGTAGAGAGTGTATTTTTCTCTCTCAAATATACTGGGGGAAACGTATATATCCAGATTTCCTTTCTCTCTGTCCTTGAGATTCACGTAATGAATTTAAAGAGTTTGTTCAGGTAGCTGCATCAGAAATTATTTTTGTGATAGTGGTAGAAATGACAAGCAGTTCCTTTGTAATGTTGCACCAGTCAATACCTGTTTTTGCCTAAGGATGTAGCCATACCAATTCTGGATAATCCAGCTCTGAAGTGGGTTGGGCAGTGCTGGGTTTCTTTTGTTGGCGCTATTAGTTTGAGTTGTGACCTAGTCACACATGCCTACTGAAGATATGAGCTAATTAAGTTCCACAAATTCTAACTAAAGCCAGTGTACATGGCATTGACATCAAAGTAGTTTTCTAGAAAAGGTACTTTCCCCGCATTTTCTACAATGTATTATCTAGAAAGAACATTTACCTAAAATGTTCTGCTCATAGAAAACTGTCTCTTTTTGACATGTGAAATGCCAAAATGAGCATTTACCAAGCCAAAGAAATGTTCACAATCTTCGAATTGCTCTTTAAATAAATGTTTGGCAGAATCAATTTTTAAAGTCATTTTAAAAATCATTTTTTGTAGAATTTTCAGATTCCAGTTCAAGGGAGGTGAAATATTAAAAATTACACACTCAAGCTATACAAGGCCCTTTGTTAAAGTTGCAAGAGAGTAGACAATGCCAAAGCTTTTGCTTTTAGCCAATATCTCTTGGCTAAACTCGTATGGACATTCTCAGGGTCAAAGAACATTTGCCATACAAACTTCCCCAAATGCCTTTCTTGCGATCTTCGATCATAGGATTAGTTAGAGCATTAGTTCTTTTAAAGCCCTCTTTATTGACAAAGGCGATAGAGAGAGAGAACTAACAGAGGTACAGAGAGCTCCTTTGAGGGGGGAAGACCCCCTTAGCTAGCCTTGTTTTGCATCACAGAGACAACAATTAGTGTGGCTGGCAGGAGCCAGGGGCAGGTGGAGGACTCCTGAAGGAAGAGTAACTAAAAAAAGTTAGTCTTTTCTGTAAGTTTGGCACTTTGCTAAGCGCCTGACGTTATTACCATTTATTCATAACAACAACTCAACGAGGGAGGTATTAATATTACCCCCATTTTACAGACGGGCGAACTGAAAGTCACAGAGACTAAACAACTAACGCCCGGAGGTCACACAGTAAATAAGTGGCGGCACCAGAACTCGAAATTGCTCCAGAGCACGCACTCTTAACCACTGCGTTCAGCCCCGCGGTGTGATTCCGCGCGCTGTCCACGGCCTTCCCACCCTCCTTCGTGGGACAGTTCCCGGTACTGAGGCATGGCGCTGTCCAGCCCTCAGGCCCGCCGCCTTCCACAGGCAAGAGAACGCGCCCCCGAGGGGCGACCCCGCCCGCAGGTTGTAGAACTGCCGCGCCCAGCCACGTCCTGGCACGCGGGCTGGCCGAATCGCCTCCGGGCGGTCATCCTCAGCAGCTCTCTGGTTCCCTCAGCTCGGGGGGGTATGCTCCTCTCGGAAAGGCGGGAGGCACTCAGCCAAAACGGCCCCGCTCGATCGTCTCTCCCAGACCCCCTACTCCCGCCCAAAGAGCCAGAAGCAGAGTTTACACAGCCTCCCCTGTCCCAGAGGCGGTGACCTCTCTAGTTACTGACGCGCCGCTCCTCCAACCAGGGACGGGCAGGAAGGTGGAGCCTAGCTGAGACTGACAGCTTCTTCCCTCCAATCCGCGTGCAGCAACTCTCCGCGCCTGGCAGAGAGCGACAGGTGAGGACTGCGTTACCTCCGCGCCTCTTGCACCATTGACGTAGGAGTCTCAGTAAGCGCTGGGTGAATTCACTCCAAATCTCACCAATTCTTGCAGGTCGTCACCTTAGCCGTCATTTTAATCAAGAGTGGAAATTCCCCAACCCTTTCCCGTCACCTCAGATGGGGGCGGGATGAATGGTACACTTACCGGCCAATTGTACCACGCGACGTCCTGTGACCAAGTGACCGACACTTTCTGTCGCCAATGAAGTTTCCCATTGTCAGGGGTCACTATGACTGACCACAAGGCCAACTAATCCACTTTAAGGTCGTGACGCGATAGTCAGAGAGACTGGCCAATAGACATAGAAAAAGACCGGAAGTCGGCACGTGGGGAATAGGAGGCGGGTGTTCGCAACCGCCTAGGCCTGCGCGGGTCAAAGCAGCTTGGGGGCCGCGAGCCAGGGAGCGGCGCGTGACGAAGAGTCTGAGGGACGGCTCGCCTTGGCCAATGATCTGCAGCCGCTGGGGAGCTGCAGCCAGTGGCGAGTGTGGGGGCGGGAGGCAGCAGGTTAGGCAGTGAGAAGTTAGTGGCGCTGCTGGGACGGGGGGGAAGGAGACGCTTCTTCCTCCTGCTGGTCCTCTCGTTCCCGGGATTGGCGGCGGCGGTGGCCGCGGCCGCGAGTGACTCGGCAGCGTCTCCGGCTCCGCGTGAGAACCATGCTGACCGACGGCGGAGGCGGCGGCACCTCCTTTGAGGAGGACCTGGACTCAGTGGCTCCGCGATCCGCCCCAGCCGGGGCCTCGGAGCCGCCTCCGCCGGGAGGGGTCGGACTGGGAATCCGCACCGTGAGACTCTTTGGGGAGGCCGGGCCGGCTCCGGGGGTCGGTGGCGGCGGCAGCGGTGCGAGCGGAGGGGACGCGGCGCTGGATTTCAAGTTGGCGGCTGCCGTCCTGAGGACCGGGGGTGGTGCCTCTGGTAGCGACGAGGACGAGGTGTCCGAGGTACGGCTTGGGGACCCCCGCCTCCCACACAGCTTGAGGCACGAATTCTCTCTGGGCCGGCGCAGGGCCGGGGCCACCCTCCCGCTGCCCAGGCGGAGTCGTTCTCTGACAGCGATCGGCTCCATGGCGGCAGTGGCAGCGGTGCGGGCCTAGTGCGCCCTCGGTTTACTCTTCAGCCCGCGGCTTGAGCCGGACTGCTTCCCGTCACCATCCATAGAGCCACAATAGGGAATCCTTTGGTCTCTGAGCTTCGCGCGGGAACCAGGACTCCTCGGGCACCTCCCGCCCACCCCGCTTTGGAGATGGGGGGGCGGGGTCTTGCCAGAGTCCCTGCCCTTGGTACTGAGAGAGCGAGACAGAGGGTCAGGGTGAGAGAGGGAGAGTGAGACAGAGACAGAGAGATAGAGCTGGCTTGCCTAAAGAGCATTGCCACTGTACTGTGTCTCTCCTTAGAGTTGCAGGGTTGGACATTGTTTGCCTTATACCTTACTTGTGTGTTTAAGGAAGGGTCTTAATTCCCCTCTATAGTTTGAGACAGGTGAGCTCTCTGCTTTTGCGCTGAAAAATCACGTGGGTCTTGAGCCTGGAACTTTGTGTGAAGTTAGACAGGAAAAGAAAGTTCCAGTGCATCTTTGAGCTTCGCAACAGCTGGATAGCTGAACTCTGGAGACTTTTAGGCTTGGAGAAGATGAGGCCCTGTATGGACACCTTTTGCAGTGAGGGAAATTTGTTATCAGGCCCTTAGTTTCTTTTAGCTCTTAGGTGTATACTGGGCCTTTTTAGGTCTAGGCAACCTAGAATGGTAGGCATCAACTTTTGGGCTCTAGGGCAAAAGGAGATATTTTATATCTGCACTTTTTTCCCTTGATTTTGGCTTGGTTATAGTACTGTCTTGTGATGACTATTGTTCTAAGTGCTCAGAGTATTCTATTTTGGTTCTAAGGTGCCTGGTTCATCCGCTATGACGTTTTAACCTCCAGTGTTGGTCTTAAAGTACAGGGATTTCTATATATGTACAACTATCCTGGCTTTTGTATTTGAGAGGAATAAGGAGACACTGCATTTGTGGGTTGTAGAATACATTTAGTGCACAGTCTTACCATTCTTGGTCTGAACAGGAATTCCTTTAGATTTAAAACCTTAGTGTATTCTAACCCCAGTATTTTGCTTTGGAAAAAACTGTGTGGGTTGTAAAGGAGATAGTTCCTTGAATATCTGTATCTTTGAATTTCACTATAAGAGAAATAACTTCTAAGCCAAGGTGGGACAGGATTTTATTTGAGTAGGCAGTTACGGAGAGACTCTCTGGAGCACTTCCACTCCTGGGCTTGTGGAAGGCTTTCATTTAGACTTTGAATGAAAATTGATGAGAGATGAACCTAGAACACATTTACCTTTTACCTAGGAAATAAAGTGGGAATATCTTTAGGCTCTAAAGATTAGAGTCCATTTTTCTTTGAAACTTCTAAGAGAGACTGAAAAGGTTTGCTTTGGTCTGAATGTGATAGAAGGATGATGTCCTTGATTTTCTGGACCATTTTTGCATAATTGTCATTGATGAGATGAAACATCACACACTTGTTTTTACTTAAGTAGTATTCTTAAATTTCTTCAGAGGTAGAGGGCTAGTGAGCTTCCGAAGTTATGAATCTCTAACTCTATGGGCTCATGTGTTATATCTGGGTAAATGAGCTTTTGAAATAACCATTTATGTGAGGCTTGTTCACGCATCCATATCACATGGAGAAGAAATTCCTGGAATATCTAGTGTCTGTTGTATAGTTTGTGTGGTAGGATATAGTCTATACCTTTGTGAGTGAAATGACCTTTTTTTCCCAAGCAAATTTCTTGGATTGTCTTTTCTCTCTGACAAGATGAGTGTCTTCTCCCATATTATTAACTTTGAATTTCCAGTGTGAAAAGACCATAAATAATATTCTTCAAAAAACACTCACCTAACTGGCATTTGATGAATAATAATAGAATCTTTATTTTCATCATACCTAGATGTTTTAGAACCAAATATTTAGAATGTAGACATTCAGAGAGATGGGTTGGTTTGTAGTTTGAGAGTGAAGTTTGTCTTGTTCCCTGAATGGGGCAGGACTAGGTGAGAAATGAGTAAGAAATGTGGAGGCCTAGTGCATTTGCTCTAGAGTTAGTTGAAATTCTATACATTTGGTATACAGAAATGTAGATACTTTAAGGACCTCTTTTCTATTCATTATCAGAGCCTACAGCTGAGAAAAAACAAGGTGCTTTCCCTTGCTGGCTAAGTCAAAACACCTTTTAGTTTGAAGAAGGGGCTTGGATCTTTTTGTAAATTTTTTATATTAGAATTGTGCTAGCTTAGGGAATGTCACCATTTGGGGTCTTTGGTTCTTGTTGTTTTAAACAGTGGGGTGAATACCTGTTCTGTATTTCTTCAGGCATGCTGAGCATGTTCCTTAGCTGTCCAAGTCCTTGAATAGAAGAGTCAGAACTTGCATTGGATTCTTTTGAAATGTACCCATTTTTCAGAATAGAAGTCAGGTTGAAAATTCTTTAAAAATCTATTTTTAAATGTTAACTTTAGATTTGTAATTTTTTTTTTTTAAGTAAGGTAAAAGGAAAATAAAATTCCTAAAGAAAGGATTTTGGTGAGGTTTATGATCTTTAATTTTTTGTCTTAATGTATGCATATACTGTATGTATATGTGTGTGACATCTTCCTTTTAAAATTATAAAAGTAATATAGTCCTATGGTAAAAAAGTTCAACAGTGTAGATAGTAGATATAAGATGAAAAGTAAAAGTTCTCCTCACCCGTACTGACCCTTCAAATCCCACTCTTCAGAGATAACCAGTATTGAAATTTGACCCTTCAAATCCCACTCTTCAGAGATAACCAGTATTGAAATTTTTATTTTAGAAAAATTTCCAGGCCTATATAGGCCTATATGTATATGTATACATGTTCATATACACACTTAAAAGATAGATATCCAATTAGAAAACATTGCTGAGGATTTTTTCTTATCTTGAGACAGGTGCTATATTTACAATTAGGTAAAAGCACATGGAAATTGTGTACAACATTTTATAGCAAATTATAGCAAAAGCTTTGTAGGGATTTTTTTTTTTTTCCTGAAGATTATGTTAAAGAGTCAAAAGCACAGGCCATACAGAGGGTCCATTCTGATTTTCTCTAATAGGAGATGGATCATTTCCTTTAGGGTTACTTATGACCTACTATCTAGATAGAGCAAAGTTTCTCAACAGCAACATATCGACATTTGGGGCCAGATAATACTTTGTTGTGAGGGGCTCTCCTGTGCTTTAGCAGCCTCCCTGGCGTTTACTCACTAGATGCCAGTAAAACCCACCCAGTTGTGACAGCTAAAAATGTCCTTAGACAAAGCCAAATGTCTTGGGGGGCAAAATCACCCCTGGTTGAGAACCACTGGTCTAGAGGCCCACTCTTATCTGGGATAGCAATTTTGTCATGAATACTCTGTATTCAAAGTTCAGGTAAACAAGGTGAGTCACTGCTTTTAATAGCATCTCAGGGCTTATGCTTATAACCTGAACAAGAGAGAAATTGAAAGAGGGTACGGACAGATGTTTTGTTTTTTTTTAAATTTATTTTATTATATTTTATTTATTTATTTTTGGCTGTGTTGGGTCTTCGTTGCTGCGGGGGCTTTCTCTAGTTGTGTTGAGCAGGTTCTACTCCTCGTTGCGGTGTGCGGGCTTCTCATTCTTCTCTTGTTGCGGAGCATGGGCTCTAGGCGCGCAGGCTTCAGTAGTTGCGGCAGGCGGGCTTAGTTGCTCCGTGACATGTGGGATCTTCCCGGATCAGAGCTCGAACCCGTGTCCCCTGCATTGGCAGGCGTATTCTTAATCACTGTGCTACCAGGGAAGCCCCGGACAGGTTTAATGTTATAAATTTTCCATGGTAAATATATAATTTTAGGAAACTTAAAATGCTATATTGTTTTTGAAAAATTCATTTATTGTCCATGAAAATGAATTTCTAAAAATCCTTTATGGGGACTTTGTTCAAGGTAGAAAGGCTTTACTCCATAAATTATCATCAGTAGTGATAAAATAGGAAATATACCTTTGCATTCTAGTGAGCAAATTTTGGAGATGTGAAAATGTCGATTGAAGGAAAAATTACATGTTATTACTGTAACAATTTTTTTAAATTTATTTATTTAATTTATTTTATTTTTGGCTGCGTTGGGTCTTCACTGAAGCGAGCGGGCTCTCTCTAGTTGTGGTGAGCAGGAGCCACTCTTTGCTGC
Organism: Eubalaena glacialis; assembly: GCF_028564815.1. NCBI lineage: Eukaryota > Metazoa > Chordata > Mammalia > Artiodactyla > Balaenidae > Eubalaena > Eubalaena glacialis. Next base: position 118,121,816 of record NC_083719.1, read on the forward strand.
AGTGCACAGGCCCTTCATTGCGGTGGGCTCTCCCGTTGCAGAGCTTGGGCTCCAGGCACGCAGGCTTCAGTAATTGTGGCACATGGGCTCAGTAGTTGTGGTTCACAGGCTCTAGAATGCAGGCTCAGTAGTTGTGGCGCCCGGGCTTAGTTGCTCCGCGGCATGTGGAATCTTCCCGGACCAGGGCTCGAACCTGTGTCCCCTGCAGTGGCAGGCGGACTCTCAACCAGTGCGCCACCAGGGAAGCCCCTGTAACAATTTTTTATATTGCATGAGCATCAGCCTTGCACAAGTTTCATTCTATAAAGCCTTAAGACTTTACATAAAACGATTCGTTGGTGAGTATGGTTATATGAATGGTGGGTCGAAACAGAGTTGATTAGGTATGGGTAGAGGAAAACCTTTTTGTGAAACTCGAAGTATGTAGAGGTTTTCTTTTGGTTATTATTTAGTACATTTTCATAGGTGATTTACATTTGTACAGTTCATAAGACTAATATAAAGGCAGATACAGTAAAAAGTCTTGACCTTACTCCTGCTCCCAAGGATCCTGCCCTTTACAGTTTTAAATTTTTATTTATTTATTTATTTTTGGCTGCGTTGAGTCTTTGTTGCCGCGCACGGGCTTTCACTAGTTGCAGAGAGCGGGGTTACTCTTCGTTGCGGTGCGCTGGCTTCTCATTGCAGTGGCTTCTCGTTGCAGAGCACAGGTTCTAGGCACATGAGCTTCAGTAGTTGTGGCTCGTGGGCTCGGTAGCTGTGGCTCACGGGCTTTAGAGTGCAGGCTCAGTAGTTGTGGCGCATGGGCTTAGTTGCTCCGCGGCATGTGGGATCTTCCCGGACCAGGACTCAAACCCCTGTCGCCTGCATTGGCAGGCGGATTCTTAACCAGTGCACCACCAGGAAGTCCCCTGCCCTTTACACTTTTAATGTCTTAATGTCCTTTCAGAATTTCTTTACGGAAATACAGATATGTAGTTTTATTTTCCCCATTGTTATACAAAAGATAACATACTATTCATGTGAGATTTTTAAATGGTGAATTTGAGAAGAGTTTAGACTTTTTATCTAATCAAAAGTGATAAAACATGTTAAGAATGTAGCATTGGAGATGAGTTTAAGCACATTCTTTTCTGAGCCTATCTGGTAGTACAGTGATGACCTCTGAAAATCAATTCTGGCCTTCTGATTCAATGAGAGTTAAGATAAATAAAATAGCAGTTTTTAAAAAGTATTAGTCTTGAGTTGGCAAGTAAAAAGAAAAGAAATGAGGTGTCTACTTTTTTTTTTTTTGCCCAAATTTACCTTCCTACAGAACCAAAGTTTTAAGAAATAAAATAAATTCTTTTCTTTCTTTTTCTTTTTTTTTTTCAATCCACTATAAATGAACTGTTCCAATATATCTATCTTCTTGGACCTTATTATTTACAATTTTCCTCTCCTGTTGCTTGTCTACAAAGTCATAGAATCCTGGTGATAATCCTATTTCATCTCATTTTTAGGTAACTGCTACCATTCATTGAATGCTTATTATATTCCAGTACCATACTATATATTTTGGTTATTTTGTTTAATCACTCAACACCCCTTTGAAGTAGGTATTATCTACATTTTTATAGATGCATAAGTGTAGGTTCAGAGAAATGATGAATCCAAAAAACAAAAAACAAAAAAATGGTTAAAATGTTATACAGCTAGTAAGTGGTAAAGCTAGGATTTGAATCCAGAGCTCATGCTGCTATTTTGCTTCTTCTGATTAAGAACTAGGCAAAGTTTTTGGTTGCCAATGCTGTGTCTCCAATAAATGCTTGCTTAATCCCTATTGAAGTTTTCATAGATCTATAGTGAAATGAGAAAAGTAAGGATAATGCAGTGAATTTCTCATAAAGCTGTCTTTTCCCACTTTTTTCTTTTTTTTATAACAATGATTTTAAAAAATTTATTTATTTTATTTATTTATTTTTGCCGGCGTTTGGTCTTCGTTGCTGTGCGCGGGCTTTCTTTAGTTGAGGCCAGCGGGGGCTGCTCTTCGTTGCATTTCACGTGCCTCTCATTGCAGTGGCTTGTCTTTGTTAGGGAGCACGGGCTCTAGGTGTGCGGGCTTCAGTAGTTGTGGCACATGGGCTTAGTAGTTGTGGCACATGGGCTTAGTAGTTGTGGCTTGCGGGCTCTAGAGCACAGGCTCAGTAGTTGTGGCGCAGGGGCTTTGTTGCTCCACGGCATGTGGGATCTTCCTGGACCAGGGCTCGAACCTGTGTCCCCTGCATTGACAGGTGGATTCTTAACCACTGCGCCACCAGGGAAGTCCTCTCACTTGTTTCTATTTTGAGATAATGCCCTTCCAACTGTTATGAAATTAATTTTTTAAATATCCGTGTTTGACAAAATAGCAAATTGGAAAGTTCATGTTAGGACTCTGGGTAAAGCCTCAGCAGTCTGGGAACCATTGATCTGAATGACTTGCTCAGGATCACACAGCTAATTTATAGTAGAAAGTAGGTTATGTGACTCCCATTATAGTTATCTTAACTGCTGTATTGTCCTGCTGACTGTTTCTCTGCTGATGCATGAATTTAATTAGTTGCTTAGGAAATGCCTTCTCAAACTAGCATTTAATCCGTAGTTGACCCTGTTGGAAAACTTTTATATTATGAAATTGGTGACTGCCATGTAGATCAATCAATATATTAAGAAGGCAGTCAGGGACTTCCCTGGTGGCGCAGTGGTTAAGAATCCGCCTGCCAGTGCAGGGGACACGGGTCCGAGCCCTGGTCCGGGAAGATCCCACATGCTGCGGAGCAACTAAGCCTGTGTGCCACAACTACTGAGCCTGCACTCCAGAGTCCGCGAGCCACAACTACTGAGCCCGAGTGCGACAACTACTGAAGCCCACACGCCTAGAGCCCGTGCTCTGCAACAAGAGAAGCCACCCAATGAGAAGCCCACGAACCGCAAGGAAGAGTAGCCCCCGCTCGCGGCAACTAGAGAAAAGCCCGCGTGCAGCAACAAAGACCCAAGGCAGCCAAAAATAAAAATAAATAAATAAATTTTTAAAAAATTATTAAAAAAAAAAAAGAAGAAGGCAGTCAAAGGTGTGCCATTGAGTATTGGAGGAACACTACTTTAAGGTAATTTTGTAATTGCACTTAAACTCGGAAAGTTTAGGTCTTATTATTATTCATTTTAAGAGAATTAAGAAATATTAGAAGTACCAACATAGGAAGGCATACACCCAACTTTGCACCTTTGCCACTATGGGAAACATTGGTTTTAATTTGTGAAAATTAAAATCTGTGTGCTATTCTATTGGTAGTTACTTACAGTGTATGGTTCCTATGAATAAAGATCATTTGCCTTATGATGATTGACTGGTTTACCTTTTTTCTGGTCAACTTTACCTAAACCAGGAGGAAAGTAAAGTTGTATATAAAGCTTTTTTTTATTTGATAAGCTGAGATTTAGCAACAGTTTGTCAAAGAACACACTCTGCTCTTCCTCCCCTATACATCCTTCTGTTCTCACAAAGTTTTTCCCTTAATGGATGATGTTTTCATTAGTAGAAAGAGTTTGTTTGTTTGTTTGTTTTTTTAAAGTAGATATCCCACTGTATCCTAGTGGTTTGATTCACTGCGTAAGTTTGCAATTTTGAAAAGAAAAAGGCAAGTACACTCCCAGGGATTAGCCCCAAGAACCAGAGAGTTGAACAGGAGAACAGTTTATTAAATTGTCAAGTTTTGATGCTTTGTAATGAGGACAGTTAGGTTGAGAACAATTTTTTTTAATTGTGGTGAAACAAGGATAACAAAATTTACCATTTTAACCATTTTTTAAAATTGTGTTAAAATATACATAACATAAAATTTACCTGTTTTTTTTGGCCATGCCATGTGGCATGTGGGATCTTAGTTCCCCGACAAGGGATTGAACCCTCGCCCCCTGCAGTGGAAGTGCAAAGTCTTAACCACTGGACCGCTGGGGAAGTCCAGAATTTACCATTTTAACCATTTTAAAGTGGTTTTAAGTACATTCACATTGTTGTGCAACCATCACCACCAGCCATCTCCAGAACTTTTTCATCTTCCAAAACTGAAACTTTGTACCCATTAAACAGTAATGCCCTGTCCTCCCTTCTCCAGCCCGTTAGCAACCACAGTTCTGCTTTCTTTCTCTATGATTTTGACTACTCTAAGTATCTCAAGTGAAATCATACAGTTTTTCTACTTTTTGTGACTGGCTTATTTTACTTAGCATAATGCCTTCAAGGTTCATCCATGTTTGCAGCATGTGTGACACTTAGCTGAATACTATTCTATTGTATGTGTATACCATATTTTGTTTATTCATTCATCTGTTGATGGACCCTTGGATTGCTTCTCTGCCTTTTGGCTGGTGTGAATATGCTGCTGTGAACATAGGTGTATAAATACCTGTTCAAGTCCCTGCTTTTGCTGCTTTTCTGGTACATACCCAGAAGTGGGATTGCTGGATCATCTGTTAATTCTATTTTTAATTTTTTGAGGAACCACCATACTGTTTTCCATAGCAGCCGTACCATTTTACATTCCCACTGGCAAAGCACAAGGATTCTGATTTCTCCATATTCTAGCCAATACTTGTTTTCTGTTTTTGAGAATAGCCATCCTAATGGGTGTGGTGATGATGTTGAACATCTTTTTCATGTGCTTATTGGCCATTTGTGTATCGTCTTTGGAGAGATGTCTATTCAAATCCTTTGCCTCTTTTTTGGCCGCACTGCCCAGCTTGTGGGATCTTAGTTCCCTGATCAGGGATTGAACCTGGGCCCCTGCAGTGAAAGCACCAAGTCCTAACCACTGGACCACCAGGGAATTCCCCCTTTGCCCATTTTTAATTGGGTTGTTTTTTCATTGTTTAATTGTACGAGTTCTTTGTATATTAATCCCTATCATATGTATAATATGTATAATTTGCACATATTTTCTCACATTCCATTGGTTACCTTTTTTACTCTGTTGTCCTTTCGTGCTTAAAAGGTTTTAGTTTAGATGAAGTTCAGTTTATCTGGTTTTTTCTTTTATTGTCTGTGCTTTTGGTTTCATATCCATAAAGTTGTTGCCAAATCCTATGTCATGAAGATTTTTTCCCAATGTTTTCTTCTAAGAATTTTATCCTTTTAGCTCTTACATTTAGGTCTTTGAGCCGTTTTGAGTTAACTTTTGTTTTTGGTGTAAGGTCAGCGTCTAACTTCATTCTTTAGCTTGTGGATATCCAGTTTTTCCAGCACCACTTGTTGAAAACACTGTAATTTCTCCATTGAATGGTCTTGGTATCTTGGTTGAAATTAATTGATCATATATGGGAGGGTTTTTTCTGGGCTCTCTGTTCTATTCCATTGGTCTATATGTCTGACTTTATGCTAGTATCTCACTGTTTTTATTACTGTAGCTTTAGTAGTAAGTTTTGAAGTCAAGCAGTATTAATCCTCCAACTCTGTTCTTCTTTTTCAAGATTGTTTGACTAGCCAGGGTTCCTTGAGATTCCACGTGAATTTTAGGATGGGTCTTTGTATTTCTGTAAAAAATGCTGTGGGATTTTGATAGGGATTGCATTGACTCTATAGATTGCTTTATGAGAACAAGTTTGAATACAAATCTTACATAATTGTTTCACCACCGTAGATATTAGCAAGTCAAAAAGCTTGAGACTGACAAAACATTTGAAAGCTTCTATGACAGGAAGAGACTGAGCGCTCACTGATGTCCTCCCTGAAGCCATTTAACCCAGTTCACATGGAATACTGTGCTCTAAGTAGATGTTTCTTTTTTCTTTCTTTTTTTTTAAGTCTTTATTGGATTTGTTACCATATTGCTTCTGTTTTATGCTTTGGTTTTTTGGCCACGAGACACGTGGGATCTTAGCTCCCTGACCAGGTATCGAACCCGCATCCCCTTCATTGGAAGGTGAAGTCTTAACCACTGAACACCAGGGAAGTCCCTAAGTAGATGTTTCTGTAATATAATCGTTATTTTTTCCCTGTTTGTCCTCATATTGACTAATTTGTGATTGATCATGATGCTTCATATGTTGATTAAATGCTAGGAAGAATACTTTTTATCCTTTTTATCACTAGAGATGGGATGAGTTCCATTTTGGAAAAATTGTCTCAATCTGGTATTAAGTCTAGATAAATGAACCTGTAGTATTTTCTTTAATGATGTAGAATTTAAAAGTTTTCACATAGGCATTTTATGAAATCTGAGTCAGAAAGTAAAGGTTTGGCCGTGTCAGTTGATACTTTGAGTGGTACACTTTGAAAGTACTTCCAGCACTTATCAGCTTCTAATTGATTTTCTCCTGGTGTTTACCTATTCTGCTAAATCTCTACATTTCTATTTTGGCCTTTTAAAAATTGTACAGTTGATAAATTCAGTAACATATGTGACACAGACTGTCATTATCAAAGAGCAAATCCCCAAAGGGGCAGTAGTCCAATTATATTGGATACAGTCTCTCTTTTTTTAGCTACATTTTATTTTGATATAATTTCAAACTTACTGGAAAGTTGCAAGAATAGTACAAAGAACTCCTCCCATATATCCTTTATCTAGACAGACCAATTTTGTTCATTTTGTCCCATTCCTCTCTCTCTCCACAAACAAGTAATTTATTTTCTGAATCATTTGAAAGTAGACTGCATACATCCTGTCTCTTTTACCCATAAATTCTTTAGTGTATCTTCCCTAACAACAAAGGCATTCTCTTACATAACCACAGTGTATTTATCAAAATAGGAAATTTAATAAATTTCCAAAGTATTTTTCAAATTCAAATTCCCAAAGTTAAAAAAATTGAAATAGAATTCACATAATATAGAATTCACTCTTTAAATTGTACAATTCAGTGGTTTTTTAACACATTCAAAAAGTTGTGCAACCTTCACCGTTATCTATTTAAAAAAATTTTCATCACCCCCAAACAAAACCTTGTACCATTAGCAGGCATTTTCCATTCTGCTGTCCCTGCAGCCTTTGGTAATCACTATTTTCTGTCTCACTGGATTTGCCTAGTCTGGGCATTTCATATAAATGGAATCATACAATATGTGATCTTTTGTGCCTCACTTCTTTCACTTAGTATATTGTTTTCAAGATTTCTACATGTTGTATCATGTATCAGTACTAAATTGGAATAATATGTTTTGTGGATATACCACATTTTGTTCATTGGTTGATGATATTTGGATTATTTCCACATTTTGACTATTGTAAATAATGATACTATGAACATTTGTGTACAAGTTTTTTATGACGATATCTTTTCAGTTCCCTTGAGTGTATACCTTGGAGTGAAACCTTGATCATATTATAACTCTGTTTTATTTTCTGAGAAACCACCAGGCTGTTTTCTGTAGCAACTGCCTGATTTTACATTCCCAGCAGTGTATGAAGGTTCCAATTTTTCCACATCCTTGCTAACATTTTTTTTTTAAATAGCCATGCTAGTGGGTATGGAGTTTTTGGTTGTTTTTTGTTTTTGGTTTTTTTAAAAATAAATTTATTTATTTATTTATTTTTGGCTGCCTTGGGTCTTTGTTGCTGTGTGTGGGATTTCTCTAGTTGCGGCGAGCGGGGGCTACTCTTCGTTGCAGTGCGCAGGCTTCTCATTGTGGTGGCTTCTCTTGTTGCAGAGCATGGGCTCTAGGTGTGCGGGCTTCAGTAGTTGTGGCACGTGGGCTCAGTAGTTGTGGCTTGTGGGCTCTAGAGCGCAGGCTCAGTAGTTGTGGCTCGCGGGCTTAGCTGCTCTGCAGCATGTGCGCTGTTCCCAGACCAGGGCTCGAACCCGTGCCCCCTGCACTGGCAGGCGTGTTCTTAACCACTGCACCACCAGGGAAGCCCTTGGAGTTTTACCTCATTGTGACTCTGATTTGCATTTCCCCAATGACTAATGAAGTTGAGCATCTTTTCATGTGCTTGTTGTCCATCTGTATGTCTTTGGAGAAATGTTTATTCAGATCTTTCTCCCATTTCTTGGTTGGGTTGTCTTTTTATTGTTGAATCATGTTTGTTGTTTGTTTTTAGGAAAAAACATGTATTCTGGATACCAGTCCCTTATCAGATACATGATTTGGAAATATTTTCTCCCTTTCTGTGGGCCATCTTTTCACTTTCTTGATTGTGCCATTAAATTTTATTTTTTTAAGTTTTTTAATAAATTATTTATTTATTTTTGGCTGTGTTGGTTCTTCATTGCTGCACACGGGCTTTCTCTAGTTGCAGTGAGCAAGGGCTACTCTTCGTTGCGGTGTGTGGGCTTCTCATTGCAGTGGCTTCTCGTTGCGGAGCATGGGCTCTAGGCGTGCGGGCTTCAGTAGTTGTGGCACACGGGCTCGGTAGTTGTGGCTTGCGGGCTCTAGAGCGGAGGCTCAGTAGTTGTGGCGCGTGGGCTTAGTTGCTCTGCGGCATGTGGGATCTTCCTGGACCAGGGCTCGAATCCATGTACCCTGCATTGGCAGGCAGATTCTTAACCACTGCACCACCAGGGAAGTCCTGTGCCATTAAATTTTAAATTTTGGTTGGGCCCAATTTTTATATTTAACTATTTTTTCTTTTGTTGCTTGTGCATTTGGTGTCATGTCTAAGAGACCATTGCATAATCCAAGGTTATGAAGATTTACACCTGTTTTCTTCTTTTTTTCTAAGAGTTTTATACTTTCAGCTCTTACATTTAGGTCTTTGATCCATTTTGAGATTTTATATAAGATGTGAGGTAGAGATCTAACCTCATTCTTTTGAATGTGGATATCCAATTGTCCCAGCACCATTTGTTGAAAGATATTTCTTTCTCCATTAAATTGTCTTGACACCCTTTTCAAAAATCAGTTGACTTTAAATGTGATGGTTTATTTCTGGAGTGTTTATTTCTATTTTATTCCACTGTTCTATGTGTCTTCTCATGCCAGTTCCATACTGTCTTGATTACTGTAGTTTTTTGTAGTAAGTTTTGAAATTAGGAAGTGTAAGTCTTCCAATTTTGTTTTTTTTAAGATTCTTTTGGCTATTCTGGGTTACTGGATATGTTCATGCTCTTCATCTGGTCTTCGGAAGAGGTATAATAGAGGGTATTTTATATGGTACAGAATTTGTGGTCACACACGAAAACCACCCCTCCTCTATTAATAATATTCCATTTCTTGAAATTTCTGCTCCTCTTGTATACACTGAAGGTGGATGGTTGGGAACTCTTATGATTTAAACCTGTGTTTGCTAGGCTACTAGAAGAGGAAGTTGTTGTAGTGTTTGTTTGTTTGTTTATGCATCCCCTCCCTGACAAAGCCTGGATACATGTTTGAGAGGAGACAAAACTGAAGAGGGAGGAGGTGATTAGTTTGGGTAGTTGTAGTCTAAGTACATCTGATGTGGACTATATATAGCTTGCAAGAAGAATATGGACAGAATTTCTTTTTCCAGGATAATAAACAAATGGATAAGTGGAATAAAATATAAAACATAGCAACTAGAGTTTTTGCATCTAGTATCTTCTAACAATTGCTTAGGAGGTGAGAATTCAATATTTGAGTAACACACAATTAGCTTGACACCCAAGCCAGTGTTATCACCTGTGTGATTAAATTGCAAAAACAAATCTTGGATGTTACTGCTCAAATGGTCCCAATTATTTTAATTTACTAGTTATTTTGACTCTGAATAGTGAGAATCTGTACTATATTTTAGTACCTGTTTTGCTTGAGACTTGACTGACAAGTTAACAAAGAAAAGTTTATTTTCTTTTAGGTTGAAGAGACCATTATTTAAGGCTATACTTAAATCAGGTGCATGTATTTGACCTATTACCACCCCCCCAACAAAATTTTGAATAATATGATAACAGTATCAAAAGTACTTACTACCATGTATTATCTCCTTGTTAATCTGTTGAAAGCATGCTCTCATTCTCTACAGAGGAAAATCAGTGTTTAGTTTGGGGTAGGGCCTCTTTTTCGTGAACAGACATCTTGCATAATAAAATTATATCTTTCAGAGATTAGAGTCCTTGGCACTCTGTTTAAGAATTCTGATTGGTATCGTAGGGTAGATTCCACAATAATTTAACTAGAATCTACTATTTGTTAAGCTTAGTGGTGGGCTTTGGGATTACAAAGATGAAAAAATGTGGTCCCTGCCCTTAAAGACATCAGGCTTTTCAGGAACATGAACATTTCAGAGAATGTGAAAACAAGGTAAATTATTTATTCAAATTATATTTGCCCTTCTAAACTAGTTTTACATAATAACAAATTGTATTTGAGTATGTGTTCTAGGCATGTGTACCTTAATTGCATCACCTCATTTAATATTTTCCTAGTCTTCTGACAGTCCAAGATCCTAAACTCAACATATGGATCATTGCCCTGTGTTAGTTGGATGATCACTATAAAGGTTGATGTTTGGATGCCTTACTTCAGGAGTTTGATGGACTTTAAGTGACAGGTTTAAAGGGGCAATGATTTAAAATGAAAGGATACAAAGTTCATCAGCATAAGATATTTGAGCAAAACCACAACTGCTTCATTATGTTCTATAAACTCTCCAAGCATGTCCTGCTCCAGAGCCTTTGGCATTTGCAGTTGGCTCTCACAGGAGCATTCTTCTCTTAGATATCCATGTGGCTTCCCTCTCTCACTTACTTTAGCAGTCTGCTAAGAGCCCTTCCTACTGCCTACTGTATGTATGTTCCATAAACATCTCAGATTCACAATTCTAAAACTGAACTCATCCCTTCCCCTTCTACCCCTATCCCTTCCCCACCCCCACCTTTGTAAATTGCATTGCCCTAAAACTAGTCAGTGTAGTCAGAAACCTTGAAGCTTGCATCTGCTATCTCTTACCACACACATCCAAACAGGTACTAAGTCCTGTAGGTTCTTTCTTAGCATCTTGTTTGTCTCTTTCTCTGTATTCTCACTGCTTCTGCTGTAAATCAAGCCATCATCTTTCCCCTGAACTTATTGTAGTAATCCCTGGCTCTAACTACCTCTGTGATTATATCTCTAATTCTTCGTTTACCCTGCTATCACAGTAAGTTCTCTAATGCCAGTTCAATCATGTCACTCCTTTGGCAAAAAGGCTTCCCATTCCTTAGATAAAGAATAAATCAAATTCCTTGGTATGGCATACAAGGTTATTTAGGATTTGGCTTCTGTCTATTTCTATCCTTGCTGTATCCTACTTTATTTGCTTTTTATATTCCAGCCATACCAAATTGCTGTAGTTCTCTGAACACATCAAGCTATTAAACGTCCCAAGTAATTTGCTCTCACTGCTTTGGCTTCTAAAATCATGATAATAACTACTACATACTGAGTGTTTATTGTCCACTGGACTAAATGCTTACCTTTATGTTCTTAAATAAACTTTACAACTACCATATGAAGAAAGTGATATTATTCCCAATTTACAGATGAGGAAACTGAAGCTTAGAGACATTGTATAATATGCACAAAGTTGTACATCTAGTGATGGAGCCAGGATTTGAATCAGGTTTCTTGGAATGTAAAACCCATGCTTATAACTACTACTCTACACTGCAGCTGTCACTAATGGCTCCGTTCTCCATCCTGTTGGTTACCTTCTTGTTCCAGATCATCACCTCTGATTTCCTTCATTACTACCCCAACTGGAATTGACCATTTCTTCCTTCCTCTGTGTTCCCATGTTGTCTGTATATAACTCCCTGTTAAATAGCATCTGTAGTACTTTATTGCATTTATTTGATTATATGCCTTAATGAGCAGGAATCATGTTATTTATTTTTGTGTTTCCCATATACAGTAGAATGTCTGGCACTTAGGTGCTTATTAAATGTTGGGTTTAATAAGCCAATGTATGTTGAATATATGTATAGTGTTTAATATGCTCAGATTACTTGTTAGCCTAAGACAACATAATGGATTTTATATTTTTGTGGAGTAGAGAGTAAGAGTATAGGAACACAAGGTCCTTAGACAAAATGACCTTAATAATAGTAGTAGTGGTAATATTAATAGTAATAATAACTAATATTTGTTGAGTGATTACCATGTATTAAGCACTGTTGGTACAATTTTAGATATAGTATCTTGCTTAATCATCAATAACCCTGTGATGTAGTTACTACTATTATCCTTATCTTATAGCTGAGGAAAATGAGGCTAACAACGGTAAAAAGAGTTAGCTAAGATGGCACTGTGAACAGTGGGCTAGTGTTCTAAGAGTCCTTGCTCTTAGTCATTATGCTCTCCTCCCATTATTGGTATGAATTGGAGGTTTATGGGTGTTTGAGGCTCTTTTTAACTTATTAAAATTAAGTATTTCTTTGGTGTGTTTGATGCTTATTTTTTTATTTAGGGTAATGAGCAGAAGCCAGGACTTCTTTCTAACCTCAGTCTTACCCATTTATTATGATAGGGCAAATACAGAATAACATTTCAACATTAAGATTTTCTTGGACTTAATTGCCAGGTTCTTCATTCCTTGTGACTTTCCTAATGAGTATGTGAGGAGACTTCTCTTTTTTTAAAAGTATTGTGGCACAAATTTTGTTGTATGTATGTTGGTCAGAAATAATGTAGTTGTACTGCCAGAAATTACTAAATAAAAGCATGATTTGTCTGTCTCTCTAAGAACTCTGACAGAGAGGAGTTTGTGGGCTTGATAATCTATTACATTTAATTTAATTTAAAGGTTTTTCCTGACATTGCTGTTATTGTTAAACTGCAACATCATGATGCTTGTAGATTCTCTGTTTACTTCATTGGTTAGTACGCATTTGTTTTAGTCATACTACACTGTTTAGAAGAGTCACTTAATACAGTTTGGTGTGGTGAAAAGGGTGTGAGCTTTGGAGTCTGAAACATGGCTTCAGATACCTGTGTGGTTATGTGATCTTGGGTAAGTCACTTAACTTTTCTGAGTTTCAGTTAAAATGAAGATGTTAATCTACTTCACTGAGTAGTAAAGATGATGGAGTGGAATAATATATGGAAAATGCACTTAATGGTAACTATTATTTTTTTAAAAAAAGCCTTTCCTTTCTCCCATGTTTAGAAACTTCAAAAAATAATAGATTCTGTATTAAAACTATGGTTTAGAAATGAAGTTTTTGTAGTTGACTAAAGTGGAGTTAATTTTCTCCAGCTTTAACTGAGAATTAGGAAAAGCCTGATGGTTCTCTCTTGTGCTGTTTAAACTAATTAACTTCAGAAATCCCAAGGTAACAGTTACGTTTTTTGAGAAGAGGATTGTGGATCTGAAATTGGGCATACAGTTTCCCTTGTAGAAAGAAACTTGAACACTTTTTACGATGAGGCATATGGCCTTTGCATTTCATTACTTCCAGATGTTGTTGCTGATTATATTGGACCTTACAGTATCAGCAAAACTCGTTCCTAAGTTTATAATTATTTGGTCTCAAATTGCATCTGTATTACTTTTTCCTTTTGAGTGGATCTTGGAGCATGTTTGTGGTGGATGCAACTGTTGAAACTTTGGAGTACCACATTTTTTGCAAAAAGGAATTACTATGTCTTTCAGTAATTATCTCTTGGAATGCTGACGCACCCTTTTTGCTGCTCCAAGTAGAAATCAATAGTAAGCTACCTGCATTCTAAAATTGGTATGATTCTGATTTAAAGACTTTGGGTGGGGAAAGGTAAGACATGTTTATCTCTCCAAATGTTAACTAAGAGAGAAGAAAAATAATGGCAAGTACATTTTAAAAATATATATTTTTTAGATGTTTAAATGTTTTATTTGGCTTTTCCTTTTTAATTATCAAATCTGAATTTCTTGAGGAAGCTTTATTTTTGAAGGTTTATAAGAAGAGGTAGTGAAAAATAAAGATTTAGCCTTCCTCTTGAACTTTCTCATAGCTCTAGTTGGAATTCATGGGAGTGATGATGATTCTTTTTTTTTTTTTCTGGCTGTGTTGGGTCTTCGTTGCTGTGCGCGGGCTTTCTCCAGTTGCAGAGAGAGGGGGCTACTCTTCGTTGTGGTGCGTGGGCTTCTCATTGCGGTGGCTTCTCGTTGCGGAGCATGGGCTCTAGGTGCACAGGCTTCAGTAGTTGTGGCATGTGGGCTCAGTAGTTGTGGCTCACAGGCTTTAGAGCACATGCTCAGTAGTTGTGGTGCACAGGCTTAGTTCCTCCGTGGCATGTGAGATCTTCCCGGACGAGGGCTCGAACCCGTGTCCCTGCATTGGCAGGCAGATTCTCAACCACTGTGCCACCAGGGAAGTCCCGAAATTTTGGGTTTTTCTGTTGTTGTTTGTTTGTTTGTTTCTTGGTGGAAGTGAGTTTTGGCCAAATCATAGCTAGGTTAATAAATGATTTTTTCCTAATTAGATTTTGGCCAGGGTGACTGAGGTTTGTTTTTTGGTTTTTTTTTTAGGTGGTAATAGCTGAGTCTGTGGTTATTCTCCCTAGTAACTATTGCCATCCAGTGGTTCATTTTGAAATGTCATATGGGACAAAATGCTTGTTCCCCTTTTCCTCCCTTCTACCTTTGTTTAAATTCTAGTTGAAGCTAAAAACCACACATTTTTTTTAGAAGAAGGGAGGGAGAAAAGACTTTTGAGGAGGAAGACGTAAAGAGTTTGCCTTTAGCGTTTTAGAAGAGATAACCTATAAGGGAAAAAACGGGTAGTTTTTTGTGGGCCAGATTTCCTCTCATTCTTTTTCCTCCATGTTTTATTTTTGTACCTAATCAGAAGTAGGAAAAAAATCTGCCATGTTTAAGACTTGAAATAAACTTTCTTGCCATTGGTTAAAAACAGTACCACTATAGGTTGATGTTTTATGTTTGCTGCTGAATGTAGCTGCTGGATAGAGATGAGCTGTGTAACTACCGTTAAGCAATAAGGAAATTTCTGTGACCCTTTAGTTGTATGTAGGAAACTATGAGCCTTATATATTCATTTGCATGATGAAAACTAATTTCATTAGATATAATATTACTTTGAACTTATCTATTATTTAGACATTTTTTTGGTGTTATATCACTGAGCCTTTATATGAAATGTATGGTATTGGTCTTACTATTTCCATGTAGCTATAAATGGTTTCCATCTTGACTGGCCAGATACCTTTTGAGGTAATGCTGTTGCAATCGGCATTGCAACAATATGTGTTTCAGCAGGTTTATCAGGTAAGATATTTATGAACTGCCAGAAGCAATCCCCCAAATAGTCCCAAAGTAATAGGCATAACTGGATGTTTTATCCTTTTATTGAATCCACATTGAGACAGGCTTTTAAAAGTTTATGGAAAGTAGGACAAAAAAGTATGAGAATTGAATGCCTTTTGGCACATCTAATTGACACAAATGTATTCAAGTCATTTATGTGTATAGTTATGTATAACTCATTCTGGGAACTTAAGATTTTCCCCACAAGTGTTACAGATATTTCAAATTTGATCTTGTGGGTCAGAACTTAAATATAAAATGCCTAAAACTACATTTGAAAATTCAAGTGATTCTCACAAAGAAAAAAAATTGTAACTATGTGAGGTGATAGATGTTAACTAAACTTATTGTGGTAATAATTTCATAATATATACTGTTAGCAGTTACTCCCATTCTTCCTTTCCTGACTCTTCAGGAGACCATTAATCTTCTTTCTGTCTCTGTGGATTTGCCTGTGCTGGACATTTCATATAAATGGAATCGTACAATATGTGACTTTTTGTGTGTTCTTTCATGCTAAGCATGATATTTTCAACGTTTGTCAGTGTTATAGCGTGTGTCAGTACTTGGCTGAATAATATTCCATTGTATGGATATACCACATTTTGTTTATCCATTTACTAATTAACAGACATACGGGTTTTTTCCCACTTTTTGTCTACTATGCATAATGCAGCCATGAACTTCTATGTACAAGTTTTTGTATGAACATGTATGTTTTCAGTCTTCTTAGGTATATACATAGAAGCGGAATTACTGGGTCATATGGTAATTCTGTGTTTAATTTTTGAAGAACTGCCAAACAGTGTCCCACAGTGGCTTCATCATTTATACTTCCACTAGCAATGTACAAAGGACCTTACATTTTTTGAGAGTGGACCATTCGTCACTTTCTAAGTGCATCTTCAAGCCCATTTTTTATTTCATTCCTTTACTCTCCACCCACATGTCTGACCACCTACTGAAATTCTTTGCATCCTTCAAAGCCTAGCTCAAATGCTACTTCTTGTACAAAGTCTTCTTGGATTACTGGGGCTGGAAGTGATTTCTCTTTAATGCATATAGTTTTACCATTTATTTCTCTTGGAGGCCTTTTGTGATAGTTGTTGGTGTCTTTGACATTTCTCCTACCACATTTTTGTACTCTCTTGGTATTGTACTTTGTATAAAACAGGACTTCAATAAATATTGGAGAATGAATGGGAGAGAATTGGAAATCCTTAACTTGGATTTTTAAAAAGTTACATAATACATGTAATCTGTATTTGTCTCTGTAATATGTGTAATACTACATCAGACCAGTGCTTCTTATAAAATAGACATATTAACATCTAAATACCATATTTAATAAATTTCAGAATTTGGAATGGTGGTTTTTATTTGTCCTTACAACTGACAGGTATATGTATCGGCAAATATGTAATAATTTCTTGCGCTTGCAACAAACTCTTTGTTGTACAAGCAGTTACCTTTCAAAGCATTTGAAAACTGGTAGTCTACATTTGTCTGCTGGCATTGGTCTAGAATGACATCTTTGTCTGTAATTATATATTAAAGAATCTGTATTACAACATAGTACATGGCTCAGTGTTACTGGGTCTGAAGTTAAAGATTTATTTTATAAAAATAAAGTACATCACTAGATAATAAAATATTGTTATATCCACATCATTTTAATTTTACTGTCTTTATTAGGATATCTTTATTTGGTCTCCATTGTGAAAATTGATGACCAACTAGTCAAGTATTCCAAATAATGTAGTCCAAATACTGTGGTCCTTTGTTTATGAATTTGTTAGGTAGTATCTGTTGCCTAGTGTTTAAGAGTTATATGGCCTGTGTTTGAAACCTGGCTTTGCCATTTATTAGCTGGCAGAAGTACTTAACCTTTCTGATCCTGTTTTTCTATCTGTCTACAAGTATGTTAACCTCCCTGGTTAGACACTTTTTTTTTTATATAAATTTATTTTATTTTTGGCTGCGTTGGGTCTTCGTTGCTGCACGCGGGCTTTTCTCTGGTTGCGGCGAGCAGGGGCTATTCTTCGTTGTGGTGTGCAGGCTTCTCATTGTGGTGGCTTCTCTTGTGGCGCACGGGCTCAGTAGTTGTGGCTTGTGGGTTCTAGAGCGCAGGCTCTGTAGTTGTGGTGCATGGGCTTAGTTGTTCCGCGGCATGTGGGATCTTCCCGGACCAGGGTTCGAACCCATGTCTCCTGCATTGACAGGCGAATTCTTAACCACTGCAGCACCAGGGAAGCCCCAGACATATTTATATACTACAGACATATATAGGTATATAAATATGTACTCATGGTTATATATACATGAGTACTCATGTTCACGTTTGCATACATATACATACATACTTTTAGCAAAATAAAGATCATACTGTTTTAAATCTTGTGGTTTTCACTTAATTTTATGACTGTTTTCTTATGCCATTAAATATGCTTCAAACACATTGTTCTTAATCACTGCATAGTGGTCCATTCTGTGAATGTACAAAATGTACTTACCAAATCCCCTATTGTAGTTTTTTTCACTTCATTTCTGGAATTTTAATTAATGCTGCAATGAACACTCTTGCACATTTTTGTCTGGCAGTCAGATAATTTTTTAAGGATAGATTTTTTTTTTTTAATGGAATTACTGGGTCAAAGGGCATGTGCTTTTTAAAAATAAATTTATTTATTTATTTATTTATGGCTGCATTGGGTCTTCGTTGCTGCACATGGGCTTTCTCTAGTTGCAGTGAGCGGGGGCTACTCTTCGTTGCAGTGCGCGGGCTTCTCGTTGCAGTGGCTTCTCTTGTTGCGGAGCACAGGCTCTAGGTGTGTGGGCTTCAGTAGTTGTGGCACTCAGACTCAGTAGTTGTGGCTCTCGGGGTCTAGAGCTCAGGCTTAGCAGTTGTGGTGCACAGACTTAGTTGCTCTGCGGCATGTGGGATCTTCCTGGAGCAGGGCTCGAACCCGTGTCCCCTGCATTGGCAGGCGGATTCTTAACTACTGCACCACCAGGGAAGTACGGCATGTGCTTTTTAAAGCATTTTGATATACATTTCCAAATTGCTTCCCAGAAAGGTTGTGCATATTTTATTTGGTAAGAAAATTTAGAATGAACTTGATTTGAAATTAGAGGGTTGCATGTTTATTTTCGTAAGTTGATTTTGCTTGTAGTATTCATCTCAACAAATATGTATTGAATAACTACTATGTACAAGGTATTCATAGGCTCAGAGGATAGAGCAGTGAACAAATGGCTATGATTCCTAACCTAATAGAGTTTTCTTGTCTAGAGCACTTAGGATATTTGACAGTGGATTAAATCTTCTTTAGTTTGTCAGAATTGAATATATTAATTGGAAGAGAGGAGAAACGATACTTTAATGACCTATTTATGCTATCTAGCCTTTTTACTATCTACTCCTGCATACATCTTCCTAGGGGCTATGTTGATGTACTTGTTTCATTTAAAAAATGCTGCTTTTCAGGCTCTGTGGTAGGCACAGAAGATTCATTGCTCTCCAGGAAACTTGAATCTGGTGTGTCTGGGTTATAGCTGTAGTCGTGTCTGAAGATAACCAGATAGTCAGGAGGCTTCCTCAAAGTCCCTCCCCATAACCCCCTGTTTCTACAATAATTTATTTGGTTACATTTGAATTCCAAATCAGAAGTCATATTACCTTAAATTGCTGTTATTCTAACAATATTAAGATCAGCTTCATGGATATTGCATCTTTAATTCCTAAACAGGTTGAATCATTTATTTTGGACCAAGAAGATCTGGATAACCCGGTGCTGAAAACAACATCAGAGATATTCTTATCAAGTACTGCAGAAGGAGCAGACTTACGCACTGTGGATCCAGAGACACAGGCACGACTAGAAGCATTGCTGGAAGCAGCAGGTACTTTATTTTTTGTTTTCTCTTTTTCATCTTTTTAAAAGACTCCAGGGAATACCCTGGTAGTTCAGTGGTTGGGACTCTGCGCTTTCACTGCCAAGGGCTTGGGTTCGATCCCTGGTAGGGGAACTAAGATCCTGCAATCCGCGTGGCATGGCTGGAAAAAAAGAAAGACAAAAAAAAACACCCCAAGACTCCATCTCTATACAAAGTTATAAAAGATTATCCCCAAATTATATATATTATATAAAATTTGGAATCTGTAGAATTTGTTTTTTTTTAAATTTCCTGAAGAAAATGTTCACATTTTATGTTTAAAAAATTCTTGGTTGAAAGTTCTCAGTGAGTGATTTCTAAGCTCAACACTAACTTTTTTTTTTTAATTGAAGCATAGTTGATTTACAATGTTGTGTTAGTTTCAGGTGTACAGCAAAGTGATTCAGTTTTACACATACATATATTCTTTTCCATTATGGTTTACTACAAGGTATTGAATATAGTTCCCTGCTATACAGTAACATTAACCATTTTTTAAAAATTTATTTATTTAATTTATTTTTAGCTGTGTTGGGTCTTCCTTGCTGCACGTGGGATTTCTCTAGTTGCGGCGAGTGGGGGCTACTCTTTGTTGAGGCGTGCAGACTTCTCATTGCTGTGGCTTCTTTTGTTGCGGAGCATGGGCTCTAGCGCACAGGCTTCAGTAGTTGTGGCACGCGGGTTCAGTAGTTGCAGCTCGCGGGCTCTAGAGCGCAGGCTCAGTAGTTGTGGCGCATGGGCTTAGTTGCTCCATGGCACGTGGGATCTTCCCAGACCAGGGATCGAACCCATGTCCCCTACATTGGCAGGTGGATTCTCAACCACTGTGCCACCAGTGAAGTCCCAAGACATATATAGTATGTTAGGAATGTGTTTACTTTGATGATTCTTTTTATTCCTTTAACTTTCTCCTCTTATGAAAAAGCATAGGTAAAATTTATAGCAGATTGACTTTTAGTCCATCTAATGTGTCTTTTTGGAACTGACTGAAACTTAAAATTAGATTGAACAAAACAATTTAAGTATCTAGCAGAAGATGGTTTTAGAGCAGATGGTTTAATTTAAACCTTTTTTAAAAAAAGGTTCCATTGCAGGGGGCAGAGGTTCGATCCCTGGTTGGGGAACTAAGATCCTGCAGGCAGTGCAGTGTGGCCAAAAAAAAAAAAAAAAAATCACATTAGTAATTGCTTTGGTGTCCCTCCCTTCTTTGGATTTATTGTGAGTCTCCTACTTGTGATTTAGGGATAGTCTATGTAAGATTCCTGAAATAGGAGTGCCATGGCCACCCCATATATATATATATATATATATATATTTTTTTTTTTTTTTTTTTTTTTTTCCTGTGCTTTAGAACCAGCTTAGAGCAGAGAGAAATGTGGAGAAAAGGCATTTTTCTTCTCCATGTCTTCTCTGGACTAAGTTACTTTCCTTCCCTAAACCAAGCTTTGTTTACTGGTGATAGTACATCTCCTCTCTAGTTTAGGCTGACATTTCACTCATACCGTGAGTACTACTCCAAGACCCCTAATTAAGGATTTTAAACCTATTTCTCTTTTTTCTGGCCACCTCATGAGTCTCACTCAGGGATGGCTCTTTTCTGGTACATTGAGCATTTTTCTTTAGGTTCATGGTTAAGTATAAGTACTTATATACTTATACCTTATACAAGATACCTTAGAATTGCTTGCTTTTCTTACCTATACTGTGAGAGAGAAAATAAACCTTGAAAATCATGTCTTCCAGGAGGTGTCAGAAATTACTGAATTTTAAAATTTTGTGTGTTTTGACAATTTAAACTCCCAGGCATTGTTGGATATGATATTTATCCAAAGAAATTGTCAGATGTTTGTTAAAATGATGTACTCCTTTGAAGCCCTGTGCAAGTCAGTTGGCTTAATGAATACTTCTTTTTGTGCATTAGTATTTTCATTTGCTTTTTGGACATTGTGTTGAGCCTGTAACATTTAAGACTTATGCATTGTTTTCAATTATGAGAATGTGTTAGACGTTACTAGGCTTCTTAAGAAGATAGAATTCTTAATGCTATTTTAACCAAAAAAATTGAAGTTGAAAATATTTTTTTCTTTAAGATTCTTTGAGATTTTTAAAGAAAATTAAGAATTAAGGGCATTTCAAGAAGAATTTTTGAGAAGTCTTTTCTAAATTATAAATAATATATAAAATAGCTAAAACAATATGAAATATATTAAGTAGATTGTAAAGCCTGCCCATTGTAAAGGTTTACATATACTTCCAGACTTTCCCTTATAGTTATATAAATACGTGTATATGTTTGAATATACATGATTTTTTTAAAAATGAAATTAGATCATATTATAGAAATTATAATTTTCTTTTTTTCACTTAATTTATTGTGGCCATCCTTCCATAACAGGATATGTTGCTCTTTCTCCTTCTTTAAAGGGTAAGATAATATTCTGTTGCCTGGATGCACCACAGTTTATTTTACCAATGGCTTATTGAAGGATTTTTACGTTTTTTCCAATTTTTTTGATATCACAAATAATGCTGTAGTTCATATCCATGTATATCTATAACTTTACTTGCTTGTGCAAGTATCTTCATAGCACAGATTCCTAGAAAGTGATATTGCTGGGTCAGAGGACATTTTTGCATTCAAAATTTTGATAGCTTTTATCAAAGTGGTCCCTCAAGTTTATGCCAGTATACATTCCTATCAACAGCTTTCCTCCGTCTTCTTTTGGTCAATTTCATAGTTTGTGTTCATTCAATATTATCAATGAGTTGTGCGGTAGCTCTTTATAAATGATATAAATTCATTGGGTGTTAATTTTTCCAGTTTTTATTTTGCCTTAACTTTATTTATGGTGTCTTTAATTATATAGAAGTTTTTATTGGAATTAAAAATGTTTAATATCACACTTACTAATTTTTTACTTTATAGCTTTTGTGATTTGGTCTCATGCTTAGAAAAACCTCCTCTACATCAGCAATAGAAAAAGACTACATAGTATAATAGTACTTTTCAGATTTCATTTAAGTCTACCTGGTATTTATTTTTGTAAATGGTGTGAATTTGAGATCTTACCTAATTTTCAAATAACCAGTTTCTGAACAATTTATGAAATAAGCCCTCCTATCTCCACTGACTTGAAATGTCACCTTTATCATATATTGAATTCACAAATGATCTAAGTTCTTTTTTTGTTTGCCTCTATTATATATACTTGATAGAATTATCTTTTTTCTTTGCAAGTATCATACTATCATACTGTTGTAATTGGATAGCATCACAATATATTTTTTATCTTATTGGGCAAGTTTCCCTTCCTTTTTTTTGTTCTATAAAATTTTATTGACTGTTTCTCATTTTCAGCGGTAACAGGTGGTGATATTATCAACAAAATTTTGTTGCAGTAGTCACTGATTCCTCACTAAATCTAGAGAAAAAGATTTATTGGCAACTTAGACTTACCATATTGTGAGCTCTGTAAGGACAGGAACTATGTCTTATTCCTTTCTGTCCCCCTAATGTCTGGCACATCATAAGCACATAGTAAATACTAAATATGAGAATTAATTTATTTTAATTTACACTCTTGCCCCAGAAAATGGTTCTAGGTGGCTATTCAATCAAAGGAAGGAACTGTTGGATTGTTTGTTGTAATATTACAGAATAGCCCCTTCATTACTACTGAAAATAGATAGGATCCTATACTAGAGATCTTATGCTGTGATTGTACTTTGATAGAAATCTCATTCATTCATTACAGTAAGCATCATGTTAAGTTACGTTTGGAGTTAGGTAGAGGACAAATTAGTATTATGTGCACTGTAAAGATGAAAAGACTAAAACATAGGTGTTATGCAATGGCCTTTTGACATTAGTGACAAAATTGAAGTTATCAGCCTTGCATATGGAGATTATGCCATTTTGCCCTAGAGAATAGTGTTTAGAAATGTAATTACAGTTTACACATTTATGCTTTTTCTTTCCCCGAACTGATTGATGCACACTGAAGGAATTGGCAAATTGTCAACTGCTGATGGTAAAGCCTTTGCAGATCCTGAGGTACTCCGAAGACTGACATCTTCAGTAAGTTGTGCTCTGGATGAAGCTGCTGCTGCACTGACACGGATGAGGGCGGAAAACAGCCACAATGCAGGACAAGTAGACACGTATGTGTTTAATGACTTCTGCTGGGTATTCAATTCAATATCTGGTTTTCATTTCTAAGGAAGTTACTTATTCTGAAGGTTATAGTAGGAAACTCTAAACTGACTGCCTGAGTAATAATAAATGAAATGGGTTGTTGATGCAATAATCTAGGTCCTTGTTACTCAAATATGGTCCATGGACTAGCAGCGTCAGCATCATAGAAACTCAGAATTTCAGACCCCATCTTGGATCTATTGAATCAGAATCTACCTTTGAACAAGAAACATGGGCTATTTGTATGCACATTAAAGTTTGAGATTCACTGATTTTGTTAGTCATTCTGCAGTAAAAATTTTACTTAGATTTTTACCTTCTATTTCATCTAGTCACCTCACTGTTATCAAATAAAATTTTAAGACATAGGATTATATCCCAAATGTCTTTGGGAATCATTACATTAGTTTAAAAAATTGTGCATCTAATGCTGTATAAAGTTCATTTAAAATTTAATATGACGGTATGTTAGGACATTTTGAAAGATAAAAATGACAGCTGTTTTCATATTTATTTATTGCCTTTCTGGCTTGGTTCACATACATGAAAAATTAGTATTGCAAACAAATATTCAAATAATTTTCTTCTTACCATATCAGCATTTTTCTATATATGACTAACTGTATATATTTAATGTAATTCGTTATCATAGGACCTTGAGTCTTTCTTTGTTGGTTTTGTTTTCAGTCGCAGTCTGGCGGAAGCTTGTTCAGATGGGGATGTGAATGCTGTTCGTAAATTGCTAGATGAAGGCAGAAGTGTAAATGAACATACAGAAGAAGGAGAAAGCCTGCTGTGTTTGGCTTGTTCAGCCGGGTATTACGAATTAGCACAAGTAAGCAGAAATAATCTTTAGTGATCAAAATTGTGGAAGGGTTTTGATGTTTTGTTTATTTTTATCATTAATAAAAGAAATTATCATTAGAGGCCAAGGTCTTTCCTTTTTGGCAGTAGGTAAAATAGAAACTGATACATAATTAATTTTTGTTGTCTGTACATGCAACTTGGCATGGTCCGTTTTTTTCTGCCGCTTGCTTACTCAAAAATAGTCCTAATGAATAAGAAAAACATAGAAATAATAATAATATTTTAAACTTGCCTTTAGAAATAATATACAAGTATAATGAAAGATATTGATTTATTTTCATTTCATCTAGATTATCCCAACTCTTTTAGTTAGTTTGTTTTTTTTTTCCTGTTAGAGCAATTTTGGGAAATAGCCATGTGTTTACCAGTTAGTTTCTGTCTTGTGAGTATAGTTTTGCTGTTCTCTTGCTAGATAATCCTGAGCATAACACTAATTCTTTGACAGGAGCAGTTAAATTGTATAATTGGATGGTTAATGTGATTACCTACTTTACTTAAAGATTACTAGGTAATGGTATTGTAAAATATAACATCTAACCGGGTGTTTTGAGCAGTGAACATTGGCATATTTTCCCAAAAGGTGATTATTTTTTATTTTTCCTTGCCTCCACTCTAAATATCTTCCCAGATTCAGTATATTCTCTAGAAGTAATATTAATAGTAAGAATTGACAGTTTCTCTCTGTGTGCATATGTGTTTTAAAGGTGTTGCTTGCTATGCATGCTAATGTTGAAGACAGAGGGAATAAAGGAGATATAACCCCCCTAATGGCAGCATCCAGTGGAGGTTATTTAGATATTGTGAAATTATTACTTCTTCATGATGCAGATGTCAACTCCCAGTCTGCAACAGGTATGTAGAAAATGATGTGTTAATTTGAGGAAAACAAATTGATATAAATAACTATAACCTGAGAGATAAAAATTTGATTCCTAGGGAGAACTGGTTATAAACATACAGAAAAATCATAGCCCTTGTTTAGAATCTCTGAGTAAAATATAGATTAATTTGATATCTTTAAAAGTCTTTGAAACACTCTTACATTCTATTTGGTCAAGATTGACAGTTTTTTTGCTGGGGACAATTTCTTTTTTGCCACAATGATATATAATGTACAAAGAGGCAAATTTATGAACTGTATCTTTCACAATTTTTTATCTCATTTAAATACAACTCCCTTATATAGATTAACCTGAGAGTCAAAACCCTATAGAGTTTTTTCTGTCAGGTGTACAGAATGCATTTACTAATGAGATATTCTGTGGCAGCATGAAAGCTACTCTAGTAAGGTTCTTTATAAGCCTCGGTCATATGTCTTGAGTTATAGGTGTACATTTAGTAATGAGATTCCTTGGATTTAGTGAGGCAAGCACATGGTTTAAAATACAATTTCAATAATGAAAGCATATCAGTCTTCCATACCATTAAGTATATATTAAATGTAGCCTAATTTATTTTTTAAATGACCATGACTTCTTAGAAAGGATTGTAGGTTACTTTGCTGACCACTTCGTCTTAGTCGTAATATTAATATCCTCCATGTCTGAGACTGTTAAACAGTTGAATTCTGAACAAATTGGGTTTGAAATGATAGTTTTCTTGCTGAACCTTTAAAACAGTCTTCTTCAATCTCATACTGTTGGATGGTTAAACCATCTCCCTACTCCCTTTAATAAATAAAAGTCCTCAAAACAAAATCAGGAAAGGAATAAGTGGCAAGTCAGGGAATAATGACCTTTTAAATAAATTTTTCTTTTGAAGGAATTATGCTGAGGGGGATTTATATCTGTCTCCCTGGGTCTCATAAATGTAGACTAAACGAATAAATGTGTAAAGATAAAGGAGAGGTAAAAGAAAATTAAGAAATGAATATACATAGAAAGAAAATGTTAAGTGTTTCTAAGTTGTACGGTGTTGAAAGAAAAAGCAATAACTTTGAGTGGTACATTAAAATATTTTATATTAAAATATGTTGAAAGTGATTTTTCAAGATGGCACTTAATCTTATTTTACAAGCTAAGGAAATGTGGAGAGAGATGAATTGGTTTGTTTATAATAAGCCTTTTAATTAGTGAAAAAATTAAGATGATGCTTCTAACCAATACAACAAAAAAATGAGATAATAGTTCTAGTGGTTTATGTAAGGTAATTGAAGAGAGAACTAGAGCAGTAGTATAATCGTAATTATATCAGTTTTATCATAATTTTTAATTTCTTTTTGTTCTTTTTTAGGAAACACTGCACTAACTTATGCCTGTGCTGGAGGATTTGTTGACATTGTGAAAGTGCTACTTAATGAAGGTGCAAATATAGAAGATCATAATGAAAATGGACATACCCCCTTAATGGAAGCAGCCAGTGCAGGTCATGTGGAAGTTGCAAGAGTTCTTCTAGATCATGGGGCAGGCATCAACACTCATTCTAACGAATTCAAAGAAAGTGCTCTTACACTTGCATGCTACAAAGGTACTCTATAAATATATATATGTTTATAGGGTTTTTTTCATAGCAACTTTGAATATTTAAATATTTGAATATTGAGTATTTGAGTTAATTTTATATTTCTTATACTTTCCCTGTGCTATAAAATTATCTAGCTTCTAAGAGATTATACAGAAAGTCCATTTTAGCGTGTATTTCCTAAAGTATAGTTTCATAGTATTTTTTTTTATTATTTTAATTCAAATTTATTCAACTAGCTATAAGGTCAACCAAAACTCTTAGCACAGACTTAGAGGGTTTCCATTCTTTAATAACTTTTGTTTTATATGATTTTTCCTACCTTTATTTTAAAAATAATACACACTCAAATAATAATAATCACACTTGACATAGAAAACCTGAAAAACACAGAATAGTGTAAAGAAGTTTTACAATGACATGTAATGCTACCATCTAAAGATTTAAAAAGCATGTAAACAATATTTTAGTATATTTACTTCTAGTTTGTTTTTTAAGTACATTTATAAACAAATATATATACACTTGACTCTTACAACATGGTATTGAACTGCACAGGTTCACTTATACACAGACTTTTTTCAGTAAGTGTGTACTATAGTACTAAACAATCCAAAGTTGGTTGAATCCTCAGATGTGGAACTGTGGATACGGAGGGCCAACTGTGAAGTTATGTATGGATTTTTGACTGCACCCTAACCCCCCACATTGTTCAAGGGTCAACTGTATATATACATTTTTAAAACTAAACAATCATACTCTAACACTATTTTATAGTCTGCTTATTTTACTTAGCAGTACATCATGAACATATTCCCCATCTCAATAAGTATTTTTGTAATACAACTTTTGATAGACACATGGTATTTCACTATTTCAAAAGGAGTAGATTTGGCTGCATATGTCACAAAACCTAAATTAATAATGATTTGAACAAAAGAGAAGCTTATTCTTGTTTATAGAAAACAATTCTGGGAATTCCCTGGCCATCCAGTGGTTAGGACTCTGTGCTTTCACTGCCGAGGGCCCAGGTTTGATCCCTGGTTGGGGAGCTAGGATCCTGCAAGCAGTGTGGCGTGGTCTAAAAAAATAAAAAATAAAAAAGATTAAAAAAATAAATAAAACAATTCCAAGCATAGGCTATCTAGAGCTAATAAGGCAGTTCCATTGTTATCAAGATCTCAGCATTCTGTTTTTCTGCTCCACCATCTTAGTATGTGGTTTCTATTCTCAAGGTTACCTACTACCTATAATCAAAGATGGTAGCTAGGGCTCCAGCAATCCATATTCTAGGAAGGATGAAGAGGGTAAGGGCAAAATGAGGAATGCCTTCCAACTTAGTAAGCTACCTTTAAGGAGTCTCCGTAGAAGTTCTGCCTTATAAGTCCCTTTTACATCTCATTGGCTACACATAGCAGCAAGGGAGGCTGGAAAATGTAGTCTTTTAGTCAGGAATGTTGCCACTGAGATGAAATCGGGAGTTCTGTTATTAAGGAAAAATGAGAGAACGTATATTGGGTAGGAAACTAGCAATCTCTGCCAAATACATCAAATGGATGCACCATAATTGCCTATTGTTGGACACTTGAATTGTTCCCAGTTTTTCACTATTATTAAAAACACTGTGATAACATCCTTGTGCAGACATCTTTGCCTAATCTCTGATTATTTCCTTAGGATAAATTCCTGGAAGTGGAATTGCTGGGTCAAAGGGTATGGACATTTTTAAGGCTTTTGATACATATTGCCAAATTGCCTTCTAGAAAGGTTGAACCAATTTACACTCCCACCAGCAGTGTTTGAGAGTGCCCTTTACCCCACCCTACACCCTCACCAACACTGGGTATTATCATTCTTTTTAATATTTGCCATTTTGATAGTAAAAAATGGTGTCTTATTTTAATTTGCAATTTTTTAGTAGGAAGGGTTAATATTTTTTCATCAGTTTAATATTCATTTTCACTTCTTTTTTTGAATTACCATTTCATGTCCTTCATCCATTTTTCTACTGGAGTGTTTGTCTTTTTCTTATCGACTGTTATAAGGCTTTTTATATACTAAATGTATCAAGAGGGTTGAAATTATTTTGAATGGAGTTTTCTCTGCCTGCTCATTGCCACAGTGAGTTTATGGTTATTATTTTAAAGCTCTTTTTCTGAAAAATATGATCCAAACATACTTTACCTGGCATTCTATTTGATTTCAGTGTTTTGATTTATATTTTATACAGAGTAAATCAAAGAATAAGTATTATTACTTTATTGCTTTACTTGAATTAATGTGCTTTGGACTAATTCAATCTTTAAAACCTAGATAAGACCTTGACGAGAGCCTGCTTGTTATTTTGGATTGGCTTTGTAAAATTGTCATTGATTTCTTTATTGAACGCAAAATAAGTTCTCTTGTAAATTTTTGTATAGACACCTGAAAGAAAAAGATTCCCTATTTTAATACTTATATATTAAATCGATAGTTCTTGAGAAATATAGTTTTAAAATTTGTGTTCTTTTTTTTTAAAGGCCATTTGGATATGGTTCGCTTTCTGCTTGATGCTGGTGCAGATCAAGAGCACAAAACAGATGAGATGCACACTGCCTTAATGGAGGCTTGCATGGTAATTTTAAGTTGCACTCACATGAGATTTTATGGGAAAAAAGGGTCATATGTGTTTCAGCCTTTGAAAATTATTTTTATTCTTTTGGAAAAATCATTATTATGAGATGGTAAAGATCTTGAATATTTTGTACATTATCAGAGAGGGAAGGGGAAGTGTATGATGTTTTGTTTATCTTTTGATGGTAAATCTGTTAATGTAGGAAATCATACAAAAGGCAGGCTTGGCTATGTCATTTTCAACACACTGATGTACTTTTATTTTCTTCCCAGTTTTTTCATTATGGTAAAATACACATATCATAAAATTTACCATGTTAACTATTTTTGAGAGATATTAAGTATATTCATAATGTTGTGCAACCATCACTACCATCCATTTTCGGAACTCTTTTCATCTTTATAAAACTGAAACTCTATATCCATTAAACAGCAACTTTCCATTCCCCACTTCTTCCTATTCCTGATGATCACCATTCCACTTTCTGTCTTTATCATTTTGACTACATTAAGTGCCTCATATAAGTGGAATCATACAATAATTGTCTTTTTGTGACTGACTTATTTCAGTTAGCATGATGTCCTCAGGTTCATCCGTGTTGTAGCATATGTCAGAATTTCCTTTGTTTTTTAAGGCTACATAATATTTTATTGTATGTACCACATTTTGCTTATCCATTTATCCACTGATGGACACTTGCATCGCCTCCATGCTTTAGCTATTGTGAATAATGCTGCTGTGAACATGGGTGTACAAATATCTGTTTGAGTCCTGTTTTCAGTTCTTTTGGATATATACCCAGAAGCGAGATGGCTTGATCATATGGTAATTCTATTTTTAATGTTTTGAGGAACCACCACCATACTGTTTTCCACTGCAGTTGTACCATTTTATGTTCCCACCAGTAGTGTACAAGGGTTCCATTTTCTCCACATCCTCACCAACACTTGTTATTTTCTGGGTGTTTTTTGTTTTTTTTTTAAATTTAATTTTTATTTTTTTGGCTGCGATGGGTCTTTGTTGCTGCGCGCGGGCTTTCTCTAGTTCAGCTGAGCGGGGGCTGCTCTTCATTGTGGTGCGCAGGCTTCTCATTGCGGTGGCTTCTCTTGTTGCAGAGCACAGGCTCTAGGCGCATGGGCTTCAGTAGTTGTGGCACACGGACTCAGTAGTTGTGACTTGCGGGCTCTAGAGCGCAGGCTCAGTAGTTGTGGTGCATGGGCTTAGTTGCTCCGCGGCGTGTGGGATCTTCCCGGACCAGGGCTCAAACCCGTGTCCCCTGCATTGGCAGGCGGATTCTTATCCACTGTGCCACCAGGGAAGTCGCCTTTTTTTTTTTTTTTTTTTTTTTCTGATAGTAATCATCCTGATGTTTATAGTTTTGATTTTCATTTTCCTCACTGTAGTTTTGATTTGCATTTCCCCAATGATTAGTGATATTGAGCATCTTTTCATGTGCTTATTGGCCATTTGTATATCTTCTGGAGAAATGTCTATTCAAATCATTTACCCATTTTTTAATTAGCCTGTTTTTTGTTGATGAGTTTTAGGAGTTCTTTATATATTCTGGATATTAATCCCTTATCAGATATATGATAAATATTTTCTCCCATTCTGTGGGTTGCCCTTTTACTCTGTTGATAGTGTGCCCGTTTGTGCACAAAGTTATTTGTTGTTTTTCTTTTTCTTTTTCAAAAGTTTTTAATTTAAGTTCAATTTATCTATTTTTGTCATTGTTGTTGCCTGTGCCTTTGATGTCATATCCAAGAAATCATTGCCAAATCCAATATCATGAAGCATTAGTCCTGTGTTTTCTTCTAAGAGTTTTATAGTTTTAGCTCTTATATTTAGGTCTTTGATCCATTTTGAGTTAATTTTTGTATATGATGTTAGGTAAGGGTTAAATTTCATTCTTTTGCATGTGGATATCCAGTTTTGCCAGCATCAGTGTTGAAAAGACTGACTTTTCCCATTTGAATCATCTTGACACTTGCCAAAAATCATCTCACCAATCATTTGACCCAGGTTTATTTCTGGGCTCTATTCTATTCCATTGGTCTGTATGTTTGTCTTTAAGCCAGAACGACAAAGTTGTGATTATTGTAGCTTTGTATAAGTTTTGACATCAGGAAGTGTGAGTCCTCCAGCTTTATTTTTCTTTTTCAAGATTGTTTTGGCTATTCAGGGTTCCTTTAAATTGCATATGAATTTTAAGATGGTCCTTTCTATTTCAGCAAAAAACTCCATTGGGCTTTTTATAGAGATTACATTGAATCTGTAGATTGCTTTGGGTAGTACTGACATCTTTTGTTTTGGCAGGGGGGGCTGTGTTGGGTCTCGTTGCTGTGCAGAGGCTTTCTATAGTTGCCGTGAGCGGGGGCTACTCTTCATTGTGGTGCGTGGGCTTCTCATTGCGGTGGCTTCTCTTGTTGCAGAGCACGGGCTCTAGGCACACGGGCTTCAGTAGCTGTGGCACACGGGCTCAGTAGTTTTTTTTAAATGGAACTTTTACAATTTTTAAAAATTAATTAATTAATTTATTTATTTGGCTGAATCCGGTCCTAGTTGCAGCAAGCGGACTCTTTGCTGTGGTGTGCGGTCTTCTGTCTAGTTGTGCGGGCTCAGTAGTCTTGGTGCATGGGCTTAGTTGCCCTGCAGCATGTGGGATCTTAGGTCCCTGACCAGGGATCAAACCCGCATCCTCTGCATTGGAAGGTGGATTCTTAACCACTGGACCACCAGGGAAGTCCTGATCATGTGGTTTTTTTCCCTTATTCTGTTAATGTGGTATATTACATCAATCAGTTTTCATATGTTGATCCTTCCTTGAACGCCAGGAGTAAATCCCACTTGGTCATGGTGTATAATCCTTTTAATATGAGTTTAAGTCTTACCTCCTCTTTAATTTTGGGGGGAAAAATTTGAGAAGGATTGGTGCTAATTCTTCCTTAAGTGTTTAGTAGAATTTACCAGTGAAGCTATCAGGTCCAGGGGTTTTCTTTGTTGGGAGACTTTTTATTATTGATTCACTCTCCTTACTAGATATATGTCTATTTACATTTTTTACTTGTTTGTGATGTAGCCTTGGTAGGTTTTGTGTTTCTAGGAATTTGTCCATTTCATCAAGGTTATTCAATTTGTCGGTATATAGTTGTTCATAGTACTCTTTTATAATCCTTTCTAGTTCTATACTATCGGTAGTAATATCCCCTCTTTCATTTCTGTTTTTGGTAATTTGAGTCTCTTTTTCTTAGTTATTCTAGCTTTGTTGATTTTGTTGATCTTTTTAAAGAACGAGTTTTTGGTTTCATTGATTTTTCTCTCTTGTTTCTTATTCTTTATTTTGTTTATCTCTGCACTAATCTTTATTATTTCCTTCCTTCTGCTAGTTTTGGTTTAGTTTGTTCTTTTTTTTCTTTCTTTAATTGGTTTCTGGTTTG
The DNA here is from genome assembly GCF_028564815.1 of Eubalaena glacialis. Classification (NCBI taxonomy): domain Eukaryota; kingdom Metazoa; phylum Chordata; class Mammalia; order Artiodactyla; family Balaenidae; genus Eubalaena; species Eubalaena glacialis. Next base: position 118,154,522 of record NC_083719.1, read on the forward strand.
TATGATTTCTTAACCTGATTCTAGATTTAACACAATTATGATTAGGTATGTTTTTGGAAAAGGACAGTAACATGTAACCCTAAAGTAATGTATTTGGCTTTAGAGTTATTACTGATAAAACTCTAGTTTTGGAGATAACAGACATCTTTCTAAAGTTTTTGTAGCTTCATATTAAAACCTTATAAAGCAAATTGACTAAAATAATCTATGGATAACGTAGAATGCATTTATTTGCTTCTTTCCAGGATAACCTAGAATTAGATTTATCATGCAAGCATTTATTACCTTTAATGCTGTCAACATAAAATCTTTAGGTTAGAACCTTAAGTCAGTCTCTTTATTTCATAACTGAAAGAACTGAGAAACAAAGAAATTGGGTAATCTTGTCCCAAATCATGCAGTTAGATAGTTAGATAGCAGATGCTGGAGTCCTGGGCTCACCGCAATCAATTGTGTAGGTTGTGCAACAGTACGTGGTAGTCCTTTCTAAGTCTAGGTCTTCTTTTTTCAGCTGAGTGTTTTTGCCACTAACATTACCCTGACCCTTATTTAAACCAAATTTTAAAAATAAGAATATTCGTTAGAAAAATAATAGAAAAAATTTTGACACTAAACATGAAATATTTTACATATGCCAATAATTTTTTACTAACAGTTGCAAAATCTATTTAATGTAAATTTTCTGTTGACAGCACAAATTTTCAAAATAAACATGTTTCAAAGGATATTACTTAGCAAATATATTCTTTTGTTGATAAAACAGGGCTGGATTCCAAAAACGTATCCAACATATTTGGTCATAGATCAGTTCAGGAACCATTTTTCTTCTACATCTGTAAGCACTTAGATATCATAGATATATGTATATCTACGAAGCATACATCAAATTCAAAGAAATCAGAGCAATCTGAGTTTTTAAGACAGGTTTAATGACAAGAAAATTACCTGGAAGTACAAATGTTTTTTGAGATGTGATTAAGTAAAGCACATTTTTGCCTGTGTTCCTTCCAATTGTATATTACTGCATAACAAATCACTCAAAACATAGTGGCTTAATACAACGGCCATTCATTATTTTTTATGATTCTGTGGGTTGATTGGATGGTTATTCTGTTATTCTCTTTCTTTTCTTTTTTTTAAAAAATTTATTCATTTATTTCTTTTTGGCTATGTTGGGTCTTTGTTGCTGCATACAGGCTATCTCTAGTTGCAGGGTGAGTTGGGGCTACTCTTCGTTGCGGTGCTAGGGCTTCTCATTGCAGTGGCTTCTCTTGTTGCAGAGCAGGGCTCTAGGCGCGCCGGCCTCAGCAGTTGTGGCTCGCGGGCTCTAGAGCGCAGGCTAAGTAGTTGAGGTGCATAGGCTTAGTTGCTCTGTGGCATGTGGGATCCTCCCGGACCAGGGCTCAAACCCGTGTCCCCTGCAGGGGGATTCCCAACCACCGCACCACCAGGGAAGTGTCCGCTTTTTTAAAATTAATTTTTATTGGAGTATATGTTATTCTCTTTCAATGTGTTGTTTAGTTTTAAATGTTTGAATGTTTGAAAATTTTCCTGTTGTCTGTTAATGATTTCTACTTTGATTACATTCTGATCAGAGAACACACTCTGTATGATTTGAGTTCTTTAATTCTTGAGGTTTGATTACCATGAGTAAAATAGATAGCTAGCGGGAACATGCTATAGAGCACAGGAAGCTCAGCTCGGTGCTCTGTGATGACCTAGATGGGTGGGATGGGGGGTGGGGTGGTAGGGAGGTCTAAGAGGGCGGGGATATATGTATACATATAGCTGATTCACTTCATTGTACAGCAGAAACTAACACAACGTTGTAAAGCAGTTACACTCCAATAAAAAAAAAAAGAAAGTAAACACCATAAAAAAAAATTCTTGAGGTTTGTTTTATAGTCAGGATGTGCATATATATTCCATAGGCATTTGAAAAGAATGGATATTCTGCTTTTGGTCAGTGGAGTGTTTTATTAAGACCTGTTGACAGATGGTGGAGTTCTTCTACATCCTTTCTGAATTTCTGTCCATTGTTCTAACAGTTGTTGAGAGGGGGTGTTGAAATCTCCAACTATGCTTGTGGATTTGTCTATTTCTTCTTCTACTTGCTTCACTTTTCCCCCACGTTTTGGAGCTCTGTTGTTTTGGTACATGCCCTTTTTTTTTTTTTCCTCATCCATTTTCTCAATTTTTTCCCTCTATTTTTTTGGATATATCTAGTAGTTATTTTGAAGTTCTTTTCTTCTAACTACTATATTTGATTCACTTATGGGTCAGCTTTTATTATTTTATATCTTGATGATCAGTTACTTTTTCTTGCCTCTTAATATGTCTAGTAATTTTTTTTTTGTAATCCGTATGGTGGATGATACCTTTTCAAGGCCCTGGATTATCCTGTATTCCATTTAAGACTGTTAAATTCTGTTCTAGCAGGCAGTTAAATTACCAGTGAATCACCCTGATCTTATTGAGGCTTAATTCAGCATCACTTTTACTCCTAGGTCCTTACTCTTTGGTCTTAAAGATGTTCACTCTTTGTTTAGGATATATTTCCTTGGGCCATGGTTTGGAAGATGCCCAAAGAGAAAAAGTTAGAGTGAATGGAGGCTAAACAATACACTGCTTAATAACCAAGAGATCACTGAAGAAATCAAAGAGGAAATCAAAAAAATACCTAGAAACAAATGACAATGAAAACACGACGACCCAAAACCTATGGGATGCAGCAAAAGCAGTTCTAAGAGGGAAGTTTATAGCAATACAATCCTACCTCAAGAAACAAGAAACATCTCAAATAAACAACGTAAACTTACACCTAAAGCAGTTAGAGAAAGAAGAACAAAAAAACCCCAAAGTTAGCAGAAGGAAAGAAATCATAAAGATCAGATCAGAAATGAAGGAAACAATAACAAAGATCAATAAAACTAAAAGCTGGTTCTTTGAGAAGATAAACAAAATTGATAAACCATTAGCCAAACTCATCAAGAAAAAAAGGGAGAAGACTCAAATCAACAGAATTAGAAATGAAAAAGGAGAAGTAACAACTGACACTGCAGAAATACAAAGGATCATGAGAGATTACTACAAGCAACTATATGCCAATAAAATAGACAACCTGGAAGAAATGGACACATTCTTAGAAAAGTACAGCCTACTGAGACTGAACCAGGAAGAAACAGAAAATATAAACAGACCAATCACAAGCACTGAAATTGAGACTGTGATTAAAAATCTTCCAACAAACAAAAGCCCAGGACCAGATGGCTTCACAGGTGAATTCTATCAAACATTTTGAGAAGAGCTAACACCTGTCTTTCTCAAACTCTTCCAAAATATAGCAGAGGGAGGAACACTCCCAAACTCATTCTACAAGACCACCATCACCCTGATACCAAAACCAGACAAAGATGTCACAAAGAAAGAAAACTATACGCCAATATCACTGATGAACATAGATGCAAAAATCCTCAACAAAATACTAGCAAACAGAATCCAACAGCACATTAAAAGGATCCTACACCATGATCAAGTGGGGTTTATCCCAGGGATGCAAGGATTCTTCAATGTATGCAAATCAATCAATGTGATACACCATATTAACAAATTGAAGGATAAAAACCATATGATCATCTCAATAGATGCTGAAAAAGCTTTTGACAAAATTCAACACCCACTTATGATAAAAAACCCTCCAGAAAGTAGGCATAGAGGAAACTTACCTCAACATAATAAAGGCCATATATGACAAACCCACAGCCAACATCGTTCTCAATGGTGAAAAACTGAAACCATTTTCACTAAGATCAGGAACAAGACAAGGTTGCCCACTCTCACCACTATTAGTCAACATAGTTTTGGAAGTTTTAGCCACAGCAATCAGAGAAGAAAAAGAAATAAAAGGAATCCAAATCGGAAAAGAAGTAAAGCTGTCACTGTTTGCAGATGACATGATACTATACATAGAGAATCCTAAGACTCTACCAGAAAACTACTAGAGCTAATCAATGAATTTGGTAAAGTAGCAGGATACAAAATTAATGCACAAAAATCTCTTGCATTCCTATACACTAATGATGAAAAATCTGAAAGAGAATTTAAGGAAACACTCCCATTTGCCATTGCAACAAAAAGAATAAAATACCTAGGAATAAACCTACCTAAGGAGACAAAAGACCTGTATGCAGAAAACTATAAGACACTGATGAAAGAAATTGAAGATGATACAAACAGATGGAGAGATATACCATGTTCTTGGATTGGAAGAATCAACATTGTGAAAATGACTATACTACCCAAAGCAATCTACAGATTCAGTGCAATCCCTATCAAACTACCAATGGCATCTTTCACAGAACTAGAACAAAAAATTGCACAATTTGTATGGAAACACAAAAGACCCCGAATAGCCAAAGCAATCCTGAGAAAGAAAAATGGATGGAGGAATCAGGCTCCCTGACTTCAGACTATACTACAAAGCTACAGTAATCAAGACAGTATGGTACTGGCACAAAAACAGAAATATAGATCAATGGAACAGGATAGAAAGCCCAGAGATAAACCCACACACATATGGTCACCTTATCTTTGATAAAGGAAGCAAGAATATACAATGGAGAAAAGACAGCCTCTTCAATAAGTGTTGCTGGGAAAACTGGACAGCTACATGTAAAAGAATGAAATTAGAATGCTCCCTAACACCGTACACAAAAATAAACTCAAAATGGATTAAAGACCTAAATGTAAGGCCAGACACTATAAAACTCTTAGAGGAAAACATAGGCAGAACATTCTGTGACATAAATCACAGCAAGATCGTTTTAGACCCACCACCTAGAGAAATGGAAATAAAAATAAACAAATGGGACCTAATGAAACTTAAAAGCTTTTGCACAGCAGAGGAAACCATAAACAAGACAAAAAGACAGCCCTCAGAATGGGAGAAAATATTTGCAAATGAAGCAACTGACAAAGGATTAATCTCCAAAATTTACAAGCAGCTCATGTAGCTCAATATCAAAAAAACAAACAACCCAATCCAAAAATGGGCAGAAGGCCTAAATAGACATTTCTCCAAAGAAGATATACAGATTGCCAACAAACACATGAAAGGATGCTCAACATCACTAATCATTAGAGAAATGCAAATCAAAACTACAATGAGATATCACCTCACACCAGTCAGAATGGCCATCATCAAAAAATCTACAAACAATAAATGCTGGAGAGGGTGTGGAGAAAAGGGAACCCTCTTGCACTGTTGGTGGGAATGTAAATTGATACAGCCACTATGGAGAACAGTATGGAGGTTCCTTAAAAAACTAAAAATAGAACTACCATATGACCCAGCAATCCTACTACTGGGCATATACCCTGAGAAAACCATAATTCAAAAAGAGTCATGTACCACAGTGTTCATTGCAGCTCTGTTTACAATAGCTAGGACATGGAAGCAACCTAAGTGTCCATTGACAGATGAATGGATAAAGAAGATGTGGCACATATATACAATGGAATATTACTCAGCCATAAAAAGAAACAAAATTGAGTTATTTGTAGTGAGGTGGAGGGACCTAGAGTCTGTCATACAGAGTGAAGTAAGTCAGAAAGAGAAAAACAAATACCATATGCTAACACATATATATGGAATCTAAAAAAAAAAAATTGTTCTGAAGAACCTAAGGGCAGGACAGGAATAAAGATGCAGACGTAGAGAATGGACTTGAGGACACGGGGATGGGGAAGGGTAAGCTGGGACGAAGTGAGAGAGTGTCATGGACTTATATATACTACCAAATGTAAAATAGATAGCTAGTGGGAAGCAGCCACATAGTACAGGGAGATCAGCTCAGTGCTTTGTGACCACATAGAGGGGTGGGATAGGGAGGGTGGGAGGGAGATGCAAGAGGGAGGAGATATGGGGATATATGTATATGTATAGCTGATTCACTTTGTTATAAAGCAGAAACTGGTGCACCATTGTAAAGCAATTATACTCCAATAAAGATGTTAAAAAAATAAAAATATATTTTATAAAAAAAAAAGGGAACATTGCAAATGCTCCCTTCTTTAAGTTATCATAACCCTAGCCCTAGCTTGGTTGCTGTCCAGTGCCTCCAGTTGTTTTCTTTTTTCCCCAGTTTTTATAGTTGTTTATGATAGAGAGTAAGTCCAATCGCAGCTACTGCTCAAAGGCTAAGACTAAAGTCTTAGAATTAAAAAAAAATTCTAATAATGATATTAGGCCTTTAGGAGTGGATTATTCTTTTTTTAATTTCTTACTTTGTTATTTTTTCCTTTTTTAGAAATAATATTGTTCATTAACATAAAAAAAGTGCTTAGTACAATTCCTCTCTAAGGTCTGTACTCAAGATATGTTAGCAGAGTATATATAAAGACTCTTCAAAAATTAAAGTAAATTCAAGCAAAACAGTTTCTTGGGAGCCTAGAGAAGCTGGGCGCAATAGTAGTTCCCTGATCTGTGGGCATTCATAAACCCTTATTTTCTTTTCAATTAGATTTGTATATCAAACACCAAGTAACTCAATATAGGAATTTGGTTAAAATATATTTTATCTTACATATATTTGAAGTATTAGTAAAACTAAAATTGTAATGTGAAGTCATTTGTTTTTGACATCATGTCAGAAGTGGTTACAGCTAAGTTAGTCATTTAGTTAAGTATAATGAAACTCTAGATGGATACTGAAACCTAATATTTAATTAAGGTTTCTTTAATTAATTCTTTAGTAAAAGAATTGCCCAACCACATAAAACCTTATTTTTGTACTCAGTCTTTACTTTTCATTAGCAATATTTGGGTCATTTTTGAAATAAAGAACAATACCATTTGTCTTTATATGCACAACAGGAGTTAAGGAGTTACATAAAATTTTGAAGCAGAGAATTTGAAACTAAAGAAATGTATGTATGATGATAGAGGGATAGAATGGATACGCTCTATGAGAATATTTTATTGTTAATTGCCTTACTGTCTATGCACATGGGCTCATGGTAAAATTATTTACAAGTGAATATGACTTATTTTTACATCTTTGTAAAATTCTTTGCCTCATTACAACAAGTTAGTGATGAGAAAAAATATAGGGTAGTATCAGTCCACAGGGATTTACCTTGGTGACATAATCCCAAGTGGTAATGACTTCACAGAATTTGTTGTTATTTTTTGCCAAGTCTTTTTTTCTTAAATAGATCTAACACAGTTTCTACACTTAAACATGACACCTAAGTTTGAGGCTATAGCTATATTTGACCTTGGCTGTAGTATAAACAGTAATTATTTTATTTTGAGTTACTGTTGACTATGGATTTAACAATTTTTTAAACTTCAAAGAATGTGGAAATTCAAAATTATTCGGAGTTGTAACCGTATCTCACAAGTCTGATTCTTGTGGAAAATTTTGGGCTTGCTCAAAAGTAAGGTAAAATAATTTTAATGGACTTTTGGTAAGACAGATTTCAAAAATTGTTCAGATGGTCATGGTAATATATATGCCTCTAAGCTGCCTCTCCTTTTTTTTCCTCTTGTCTTTCCTCAATCTCTTGCTTTTCTTCTCCCACTTAAAAAATATCAAAACAAAACAAAAATTCCTTTCTTCTTGTTTTACTTCTGAAAATCTGCAGGATGGACATGTAGAGGTGGCACGTTTGCTTTTGGATAGTGGTGCTCAAGTGAATATGCCTGCAGATTCATTTGAGTCTCCGTTAACGCTAGCTGCCTGTGGAGGACACGTTGAATTGGCAGCTCTACTTATTGAAAGGGGCGCAAATCTTGAGGAAGTTAATGATGAAGGATACACTCCCTTGATGGAAGCTGCTCGGGAAGGACATGAAGAGATGGTGGCACTACTCTTAGCACAAGGTAAAATAGTTTTACTTCTTTAATTAAAAAATCCATTTCCTTTGGTTTTTTGTGTCAGTATCCCTGAAGTTTACTACAACTAAGATATTTTTTGCATTGATGATAAAATAAATTATCAACACCCTGGAAAGAACCCCAGAAGCAGAGAAAAGATAATTATCACAAATCAGAACACTTTATTGTAAGTCTTTTGTAACTAGTTTTATCTATTTTCATGCTTTCCTCAGGAGCAAATATAAATGCTCAGACAGAAGAAACCCAAGAAACTGCTCTGACGTTGGCTTGCTGTGGAGGATTTTCTGAAGTTGCAGACTTCCTGATTAAGGCAGGGGCTGACATAGAACTTGGCTGCTCCACACCTCTGATGGAGGCTTCTCAGGAGGGACACCTGGAGTTGGTTAAATATTTACTGGCTGCTGGTATGTGGCTTTAAAAATGCCTTTTAGAAAAAGACTTTTATATTGCTTTCATAACTTTAACAATTAACCATAACTTTTTCAACTTTCTACAAAAGTTGAAAGACAGCTCCATAATTTAACTCTCTTCTTAGGCTTTTAAATCTCCAAAAATGTCATTTTTTTAAAAGATTTCTTAGAGTTATTAATGTTTGCTTGGTGACTGTAAGGCTTCCTGTTGACCTCTTTCCATTGAATGTTTGTGGCTTTTGAGGGGAGAAGTTAGTTCCTCCTAGTGTCTGTTAATAAGAGGAGGTGGGGATGACATAGAGGTTATAATTTGATACCCTTAAGCCTGTTCATTTCTTGACATTTCTGACTTCTCAAAAAAAATAAGAAAGAATGAACGAACAAGTGGGAATCTTTTTTTTGGCAGAAGTATTTAGTTTTTTGGGTTTTTTTGTTTATTTGTTTTTAAATATTTATTTATTTGGCTGCATTGGGTCTTAGTTGTGGCATGCGGGATCTTCATTGCAGCGTGAGGGATCTTTGTTGTGGTGCGGGCTCTTCGTTGCGGCATGCAGGCTTCTCTCTAGTTGTGGCGCATGGGCTCCAGAGCGCGCGGGCCCAGTAGTTGCGGCACATGGGCTCTCCAGTGTGGCACGCGGGCTCTAGAGCACATGGGCTTAGTTGCCCCGTGGCATGTGGCATCTTAGTTCCCCGACCAGGGATCAAACCCGCGTCCCCGCGGAAGGTGGATTCTTAACCACTGGACCACCAGGGAAGTCCCAGAAGTGTTTAGTTTTAAAATAATTTGTGCTTTATATATTGTTAACCAGTGGTAAGAAGTAAGTTTTTTTACATAGAATATTTGTAGTTTTATATAGAGCAAGTTAAGGATATATCAGAAAAAATTGATCCAGACAGATGTAAACCTTTATATATCCCTTAGAAATAGTATAAAATTTTTTGTCCATATCTAATAAGTTGTTTAAAACTTGACATATAAGGAAATTAATACATAAAGGAAAATAAAATATTTAGCAAAACTTTATTTATCCTTTACTGTTAATATTAATTTGATTATAGCCCAGCATCAATTATTCCTTTGAATTATTATTGCAATAATTTCTTAATCCAGATCATTAATGGTTTGGATGATTATTTAGATTTTGAACCAATGCACAAACCAACCATACAGGCTGACCTCTTCCTTGACTCAAATACTATTATTTGCTGTAGTTAGTAAATGTATGTGCATTATTCAGTTATTTTTCCCTCATTATTTTCTGTAACTGTCTGTGTCCCATTCAGGAGTCTTTCTTTACCGATGCTTATCAGTCTTCATTCTCCCCACATCCCTCTAAGTGTCAAGATATTGTTAAGGGGCTTTTAAAAGAAGGAATAAATAACGTTAACTAAGAAATCACCGGACATTCTGCTCAACTCATGTGTTAACTCTATTAATTACCACTGGCCACTGGTATAGCAAATATTACACACATCTTATAGAAACTGATGTACAGTCATGTTACATAAGCAAATCAAGCTAATAAGTGACAGGGCCAATATTCAAACTTAGAACTCCTGACATTGTTTTTTCTATTGCGTCACCACTGATTCTCATATTTAGCTACTTTTGCTAATTTGAAGTAGGTAGTTTCTGGAACTGTCTCGGGGGCCTGAGAATCACTTTTTATGTGATCACTACCTAAAACAATTTTTTTCCAGATTAGAGTGTGATTTATTTACATGCATTTCTTCTTATAGTGTAGCGCTAAAGAAGAATCCAACAGGTCTTTTAATACACTGCCTATACAATTTTTAAAAAAAATTCAAAAACCTTTTGTTACGGCATTTTTTTCAAACATTTAGAAAATATGATGAATCCTAAGAACCCATCACCCAGCTTTAAGAATCTCATTTCATCTATACTCCCTCTATATCCCCCACTTATTTTTATATAATATTTATTAAAAATAATTAAACATTAAATTTTTTTTATTGAGAGATAATTGACATACAACATTATATTAGTTTCAGGTGTACAAAATAATGATTTGATATTTGTGTATATTGTGAAATCACCACCAGAATAAGTCTAGTTAATATCCGTCTCCACACATAGTTATAAAAACATTTTAAAATTAACATTTAAATTTTTTAAATTTGAAAATAAATTTGTTTTTACAAATTATCAATAAATATTTCAGTATGTATCTGTAAAAGACAGTCTTTTAAAAAAGTAACCACAGTACCATTTTCTTACCTAAATTTTTAAAATAATAATTCCTTGGTGTCATTAAATATCCAAGCAGTTTTCATATTTTCCTGATAGTCTTAAAAATGTGTATGTGTGTGTTTAATGACTTTTTTGAATTAGGATTCAAATAAGATTCATACAGTAACTCTTGATCAATACATCTCTTAAGTCCCTTTAATTTATGGGCCCTTCATCGTCTTTCTTTTCTTTTTTCCCTTGCAAGTTTTGGTTGAAGACATGAAATGTTTATCCTTTAGGCTTCCCAGAGTATGGATTTTGCTAATTGCACCTCCACGATTTCAGTTAACTTGTTTTTCTGTCCCTTGGATTTCCTATAAGTAGTACTTAGATCTAGAGACTTGATTGAATTCAGGTATGATGTATGTTTGTTTTGTTCTGTTTTGTTTTTAAGACTACTTCATAGGTAGTATTTGTGTACTTTCTTCAGGAGGTAGTAAATGTCTGATTGTCTCTCTTTTTGATTATTAGATATTGATGATCATTGCTTAGATCCATTAATTCGTTAGGGGTTACAAAGTGGTAATATTCTAAATTCTATTATTCCTTCCTTGTTTATTAGCAGGAATATGTCTATAAAGAGAAACTTCCCTTCATCAACTATTTGGTTACTCTTAGGTATAAATCATATAGGAACAGTAGTATAAATGTTTGATTTTTCCCCCCCTTTCTTCTCCCCCCATCACCCCAAATAATGAGGTGGACCCCTAGTATCCTTCACTGGTGACCAATGAAGTGGTTTTTTTGTTTTTGATTTGAACATCATTTTGAACTTCTAGATTTAAACATACATGATGGCTTTTACTCTATCATAGTCCTCATTCTTTTTGATGTAAAAATTGCTGAAAGATGGGACAGTTTCACTATCTTTGGTCAATAAGTTTAGCTCCTAAATCCTTTTGGTGTGACCTCATTATAGTCTCTGTTTCCTTGCTTTTTGATATTGCTAGGTGTTTCAGGCCCATCTTATACAGATTCTCCCCCAGTCTTGGAACCAATTATTTCTTTAAGAAGCCCTAATTTCATTTAGTAGGATATGGTACTTAGAGATCACAATCTTAGCTAGAGATGCTATTTCAGCTTGGTCTTTCATTGTCTCTAGGCCTTTTTAGTTGGTCAGAGTAAGGAAATATTTTTCTTACAGATAATAATACAACATGAATTCATGTCAGTACTTCCAATTCAGAACCGTACGGTTTTACTTACCTTCAGCAATCTTTTATCTGTGTTTTCTCTCAGCCATGCCCCGAATTTCACTCACCAAAGGATTACTCATTTGATTTTTACCTCAGTATCCATAGAACAGAAACCAAAACGACCATCAATATGATTTCTGAAAACTGTTTGATATTTTTTGCTTTAGCAGCCCTTTTATTTCTTAGGGTATATCTTACTGGGGATGTATAGGCAGATTATTATTATTATTTTTTTTTTTTAAATAAATTTATTTATTTATTTACTTTGGCTGCGTTGGGTCTTCGTTGCTGCGCGTGGGTTTTTCTCTGGTCACGTTGAGCAGGGGCTACTCTTTGTTGTTGTGCGCGGGCTTCCCATTGCGGTAGCTTCTCTTGTTGCAGAGCACAGGCTCTAGGCACGCGGACTTCAGTAGTTGCAGCACGCGGCTCAGTAGTTGTGGGTCGCGGGCTCTAGAGCACAGGCTCAGTCGTTGTGGCGCATGGGCTTAGTTGCTCTGCGGCATGTGGTATCTTCCCGGACCAGGGCTCAAACCCGTGTCCCCTGCATTGGCAGGCGGATTCTTAACCACTGTGCCACCAGGGAAGTCCAGATTATTGTATTTTTTAATCATTTGGTATAGTTCCTTTCTGTGTGGCTAAAAGCATTTTTCCAAAACATTTAAAGGAAAATTAGGATTCTTAAAATCTGATATTTTCATATTTAGAGTTTATGAGTTTCACCAAATTATAAAATTCACAAAGTAAATGTGTAATTTTTTTGTTTGTCAGGTGCTAACGTTCATGCTACAACAGCAACAGGAGACACAGCCTTAACCTACGCTTGTGAAAATGGACATACGGATGTTGCAGATGTTTTACTTCAAGCAGGGGCTGATTTAGTAAGATATTTTTAATTTCAAATATTTTTTGTGTGAATGTTAATACTCGTTTATTTTTAACATTTAGAAAACACTAGTAAAGAAGATCAATAGTTTGCATGCTTTGTATAAAATAACTTTTAAAAGTTTGGCTACTTGTTCTAGTTGTTGCATTTATTAAATGTATTTGAAAATAGTTTTTAAAAGGGCATACTGTTTCTTTTCCTAGGTAAAAACATTTGTTTCTTTCTTCCTCTCACCCCAGTCCCATTTGACATTCCTGAACCTTTTTAACTGCCCTTTATTAGACATATAAATTCAACGATATGTTTGTAGCATAGGATAACCTGTTAAATCACTTTGAGTGATTTCTTTTGTTTTTCTAATTAGTTAGACATTTAAAATAAAGCTACTGTCATCTTCCTAACAACATTATTACAGCATTTCATTCTTTTTCTGTTCTTTTAATATCTTCTATTTTGGCTTTTCAAAGTTTCAAATTAGATGGCAGGTTCATATGTGTAATAATCCTTACAACTATGGGAAATTATAAATAATATCCCACTTAAAGGTTTATGCTTCTTGCGGAAATGTTTGCTTTGACTAATTTTTATTTTGTGAGAGTATTTTGAACTGCTTTCTAGAGTTTCTTCCAGAATTCCCTTATGTATTTCTTAAAAATCTGTGTGAGACACGCATAGTTATAAATGCTGTAGAGAATCAACTTTATTAATTTCAGTTATTTAGAAAAAACTGTGCAAGTATTGTCTTTTAAACCATTTCCAATAACAGACATTCCCCCCAAAATACCTGAGAACATTGTTGGAAAATAATTAGACTATAATAAGTGTATAGTGTAATTATGCTATTTATTTATCATCATTTCTACTACTAATAAATATTGTAGTGATAAGACTAGCATTCATTCTTATTAATTAGGATCTGCCAGTTAGAATTTCTAAGAGGTGTACTTTTTTCGTTTGAAAATTATGACGGATATGTTAAGTAGATCTTAATCTTCTGCCTTCTTTCTTTATCTCATTCCTTTTTTTAAAGTTGCTTTGGGCCATCTAAAAATTAAGAATTGAAGCATTTCATCACTTGGAATAAACAGGGTAGAGCATAAAAGCTTAGATAATATAAGCAAAGTTTAATACTCTTATCCTCTGAATTCTTATCAAAATTCTTCCTTCTTCCATTTTTCCATAGCTAAGTCACTTTCTTGACTAATTTGCTAGTTCTTCTAAAAATGTTAAATAGGAAAAGAGGAATTATCTGTTAAATGCACTTTAAAGTATAGCAAAACCTTAGTGCTTTTTGACAGTTAAAAATTTGTTATGAAATATTTTTAAATGCCCTTTAAAACAAAGGGCATTTAAAAATAGAAAACAAAATAGTTGTTATTTATTTTTATAGTCCTCTGGAATTAGGTAAATTGTGATTAAAATTCCTTAGAAGAATTTCATTAAATAAGCAGATTGAAAGATTTGAATTTACCATACTGTTTTACATTCAAAATATAAGATTAAAAAATGGCTCAGATAAATATTTATCTTAAGTACAAAGGTAATACTGTTATTCTAACGTAACTTTTTCTCTTTTGCAAACGGTCTTTGCATTCATATATACATGTAATTATAATCATAGTATAGTACAGTTGTTTTCTATTTTCCAGAATGTGTGTTCTGTCATAATCTTTTCCATATTGCTACATATTCTCTATATTTATAACTTGTGCATAATATTCCATCAAGTTGATGAGCCATAATCATTCACTTATTATTGAACTTTTGACTTGCTTTTTATTTTTCACTGTTGTAAATACTGCTAGATTTAATAATTTCATGTGCATAACTTTTTCTTTTTTTCTCCTTTTGAATTATTTCATGTATTAATTTTTCACTTTAAAAAATATATTCCTATTTTATGCTTTTGCTATCTGTGGCGAGATATTTCAATTTTAATATTAGTTATTTTCCTGATTGTAAAAAGCAATTCTTGTTCTTTATAGAAAATGTGGAAAGTATGGAAAAGCATAGTAAGTTTGATATTTAAAACCTATAAATAATTTCAGGCTTTACTATAAGCCATAGGCGGGAAACAAAAGACCTAGTCAAAAACAAGAAGTGAGTAAAGCAGGCAGATCAGTCCCTGAGTCCTGAGGAAGAAAATGACTGATAATTCTTGCTAGCTGGACCTAAAAGGACAGTAGCACCTTTCTTGTCCTTCATTGTTTTCTGTCACCTCCTAGTATCTGTTTAGGACTGTAGTAATTTCCTCCAGTGGTTTGGAATTGGAAGACTACACTCCCATTGCGTGCAGTGGAGATGTATTCCATTTCTGGCATCCCATAGATGTATTCTTGATGTCTAGGTTTGGTAGTTCTTTAAGTTAAATTGTTTGTTTGTTTGTTTTCGTGGGCTAGCTGAGAACCTTCATTTTGGGGGGAACTATTTTTACCTTCGGTTTTAAATAAGAACGCACAAGTCAACCTTTGAAACACAATCTGGGCCATGCTTTGTTAGATTTTTAGAGCTTAACTTTTGCCACAATTTAAGGCTTTGTTATTATATATTTTTTAAAGAGCTTAAAAGTTGTCTCTCATTTTTAAAAATATTCTGTAGAATCAGGATATTAATTACAATTTTATAAAAATGTAATGCAACAATTTGGATTTCTTATATTGTTTCCTGAGATGAAACTGAGAGGTTTTTAAGGCTTTTCATTCTACATGTGTAGTAGGTATAGTTTAGAACTTAGTTTTAAAGGAAATCTAGACAGTTTCTTATTTAATGCTTTTTTAAAAATCCACAACCAGAACTGTTAGTATACTTGAGCATTTTCAGGTAGATCCTCAAAATATGTGCATGTTCTCATTTGAAACTTAGTTATTTGAAATTTTATTTTTTCTTGTTTTAAAATGAAAAGATATTTGATATTTCCAGTAAAAAAAACCCTGAATATCCATCATATTTAGAAGGTTATGGATTGATATGTAACTTGTCTACCTTTGTAATAATTGCATACATTTGAATAATCCGTTATTAAAAACCTTTGGACTAGATTAGTATTCTTAAATAAGCCACTTAAAATGTTCCTTTTGGAAATCAAAAATTAAATGAAATAAAAAATTGTCCATTAATTCCAGAGGTTTTTTTTGAAAATTCTTCCTATTTAACATGCAAAATCATTTTAACTACTCAATAAGCAGAGAGCCTTGAACAAATCACCTAATCCATATCTTCCATATAGTTGCACCTCTTGTTACCACTGTAATGGGAATCATTATATATTGAAATAAAGATTATTCCTTTATGTACTTTTTTCTCTGCATAGCATCTTTTGTTTATTGGGCCCAAATTAGTTTTTAGTATTTGGTGTGATTACAGGTATAATATGATGTAAACCCATCGTAAGAAAGTTTGTATTAAAACACATTAGCATTCTGTAGTATACTTAAAATCTAAAAGAAATTTTAAAAAAAAGAAAAAAGAAACAAATAAACCAGCCTTTGGAAACTAATCTTATTTCTCTGAAAAGGAATATACTATGTGTCCTTACAAATTTGTTATTGAACTGCTTGACCAGAAATAACCAATAAACACCATTTAAAAATCAAAGTTGAGTGACTCCCCTGGCGGTCCAGTGGTTAAAACTCCGCGCTTCCACTGCTGGGGGCATGGGTTCAATCCCTGGTCCGGGAACTAAGATCCCATCTGCCGTGAGGCGCGGCCAAAAAAATAATAAATAAAAATAAAATTGACATCTGCAATATTAAAAAAAACAAAAACTGAAGTTGATTCAGTTCCATTGTCTTTGAGTCACTGTCCTGGTGTCCTGTATAATTATTACTTTAGGCCATTCTCCCCAGTTACTGGTCTTTAGACCAAAAGGCAGAGTTTTAATATTTCATTCTTACTTGTATCTTGATAGCTTACTTCAGCTAAAGCATTTATATGGCTTGATTTCTTTTACCACAGTCCCCTAGCCCCCTCTTTACTATTACTTTTATGTTCAAGGTGGAGAATTTGCATAGTTAACTATTCAACAGTATAACTTGGATTGTAAAACCCTACTCTGCTTCTTTCTTTTTTTCTCTTGCTTGCTTTTAATTTTGACTTACTTTGTTGTCTATGTTTTCCTGGCTTCCATGCCCAACCATGTTATTGTTATAGAGATGATCCATCTCTATGAAAGATGACTGCATCAGGTCAGAGTTTCCAAAGGCCCTAATGATAGGATGTTTAGGTGGCAACAGTGTTGGTTAACATGTCAGTGTTGTTTTGTTTTTCTGTTTTTAAAAAAAAAAAAAAATATATATATATATATATATATATAGTAGGAGTTTTTGTTGTGTTTTATTTTTATTTTATTTTATTTTTTTCTTCCAGGTTTATTAAGATATAATTGACATACAGTACTGTATAAGTTTAACTTGTGATTATCACAATAAATTTAGGAACCTCTATCATCTCATATAGATACAAAATTAAAGAAATGAAAAAAAATTTATTCCTTGTCATGGGATCTCTTAGGATTTGCTCTCTTAACAACTTTCATATATAACATACAGCAGTATTAATTATATTTATCATGTTGTATAATACATCCCTAGTACTTACTTATAACTTGAAGTTTGTACAGAGTTGCTTTGATTTGGTGGTGTTTCTGGTTTTCAAACCATTTGTAAAGATGATGGAATCTTTCTCTTTTCATCATGACATGTTAATTTCAGCACTAAAATTTGATACATTTGTTGAGATAAAAGAAATATTTGTCATCTGTGGAATTTCCTTCACATGTATTTGCCAACAAAGCTAAGGTTGGAAAGGGAGAGTGATATATAAATCCCGTAAATTAGTATTCCTTCCTTGTCTACAGCTCCTTGGCCTTTCATTTCTAGAAGAGGAACTCAAGTAGTATTTCCCATAATAAACAACTGACATAGATATTAGAGAAGGTAAATACATTCTAGTTGTGTTCACATAAAGATTTTTTATGACCCACTTTAGCATGTTACAGGCCTTCATTGCTATTTGAAAGTAAATCTACTAAAAGGAAGAAATACCTGTGGAAGGCATCCTGTAATCCTGTATCTGAATGGAGGGCTAATGAGTGACAAAGGCTACACTTATTTATTTAGAAAGAACTCAACATTAGAGATGCTACTGAACATTAGACAAGACACCGGAATTTTCATCATAGCCATCAGATCACTGATGTATAAGTAAATAGTTGCCTCAATATTCTCATCTGTAAAATGAAATCTAGTGTTATTTTCTGGACTATTTTACCCAAGTCCTGTAAATATTCTTTCTTTGGCTATGCTGGGTGTCCTAGGGCAAATCACTTAGATTCCCTAGCCTTCTTTTGTTTTTCTTTCTCATCTCCCCCCTTTCCTTTATTTTATGAGGGGTTTGGACCAGAAGATCTTTAATGACGTGGCTTAAGAAATCTAATTTTATGATTTTTAAAGAACAGGTTAACTAGCTACCTGTTTGGAGGTATCAGATGGACTAGATGAGTACTTAGCCCAAGAATGTGTAAAGTGCTATGGGATCCTTGAAGAAAATGAAATTTTAAGGTGTGAGTCATAATTGATTATAGTGATGTGTTACACAAATTATTCTATCTCTTAAAATCTTTGGGTATATTAAATGTATCTTAAATTACTTAATTTTGGGCATTATTTATAATGAATAATTAGCAGATTTAGCTTATTATAAAATATTTTAATAGATAAAAGTTACTAATCCCTAGAAAACACAGTAATGTGGTAAGGCCACCCCAGTAAAGAATAATTTGGCATTATAATGCTAAATCATTCTCTCTCCCACCCTATCTTTTTACTATCAGTATTTTATCCTACTTAAATACTGTCAAAGAAGTAGGAAGAGTTTCCTTAACATGGATTTTTATTGTAAGTAAACTATTTTCTTAAGAATAAAATCTCTCCAGTTATCTTTGGAATTGTTCAATTACGAATTTATTCTTCTTTTCCTTCGGTTAAACTTTATTTTGAGTAGCAGAATAAACTTTTGTTACATCCTCTTCTTCTCATCTTATATGCCTTCAAACTTTTCAAAATTTCCTTTCTTTAGGATTGTTTTTTTCAGCTTTGGCTTTCAAGTATACATAGGTAATGCCCAGTGAGAGACAAGGAATTTAGAAATACCATTTTACTTTGAGATGTTAGCCACCTTGAAAATAGGGGTGGAAGACGGAGAGGTTTTTCCAAGGACAAGATAGGACATGGTTTCTTTCTTTCAGCTCATAATAAATCTGCTTTAGATGCAGTAGATCAAAGAAAATAAATAGAACCAACCTAAAGAAGTGTGGTGGGCACACAGTGTTGCTAATTCTGGGTCTTTGCCATATTGAGTAATAGTTGGTCCTATGCAAATCAGTTATATTTTTTCTTATTTTTAAATAGGTAATATATAACACTTTTACATGGTTCAAAATTCATAGAGTATAAAATGTCCCATGGGCACCCAGTTTCCCTCTCTGTTGGCAATCAGTGTTGTTCATTTCTTGTATCCTTCCAGAGATATTTTATATATGTATGATGAAAATTTACATCTTGAAAGAAACACATATTCTAATTAATGCTTAGTGCTTTGTAAAATTCCTTACTGAAATAGAATTTTGATTTTTAGTATACTAATTTTCTCTGTAGAGTTAATCATA
The DNA here is from genome assembly GCF_028564815.1 of Eubalaena glacialis. Taxonomy (NCBI): domain Eukaryota; kingdom Metazoa; phylum Chordata; class Mammalia; order Artiodactyla; family Balaenidae; genus Eubalaena; species Eubalaena glacialis. The sequence goes on from NC_083719.1 coordinate 118,173,826, forward strand.
ACTTTTAAAGGTTTATTATTTTTAATGTTGGAATGAAAATCGAAGCACTTCTGCACTGAGTAAATTGCGCCCCTTGAATATGTTGTACTGGTCTATCACTGATTTTCCTCCCTAACCATAAAGTAAGCTCTTTGACCCTTGTTGCTTTTCTTAGACTGTGTTCTAGCCAAATGAACTTTGGGGGGTGTTTTCCTAGAATAGTTGAGCTAGTGGAAACTGGGTGATTTGGACATGGATACATTAGCACCCTCCGGTTCTTAATCCTGGAAATTAGATTTGATATGGACTTACCTTAAACGAAACAAAAATTTTGAAGGATCAGTTTGTTATCTATATTAAATCTTAGGAAATAGAGGCTTTCTATTTCTTTTCTATATCCTCTTTTGTAAGATTTTTTTTTAAATTTAAGCAATATGTTGTGTGTCTTTCTGAACATTTCTATACACTCAAGCATATATATATATTCTGTGTATGTGGGCTATATGTCTTTTTTATATGAATAGATTTGTTACCACATATACTGTTCTGAAACTTTTTTCTTTTTAATATAATATTTTTCTGTCAATTCCTAAGATTTCTCATTCTTTTTCACAGGTACCCAGTGTTCTATATAATTTATTAACCATTTATTTATTCATAAACATCTGGGTTATTATAATTTTTAAATATTACAAATGGTACTGCACTAAATATTGTTATGCACATTTACGTATCTTTGCTACTTTTGTGAATATAGGGATAAATTCCTAGAAGTGAAATTGCCGGTTTTCAGAGGGTCCACGTCTAAAAGTTTGATAGCTGCTGCGAAATTGTACAAAAATGCTGAACTAGTCTATTCTTCTACTAACAGTTGAGGTCTCCTGATTCTTATATTCTCATTAACATGAGTTAGATTTCCCCTTCCTTCCTTCCTTCCTTCCTTCCTTTCTTCCTTCCTTCCTTCCTTCCTCCCTTCCACCCTCCCTCCCTCCCTCCCTCCCTTCCCTTCCCTTCTTCCTTCCTTCCTTTTTTTATGGTTTAATTTTCTAATCTCTGATCATAGTCCCCATGTTTCTTTTATCTAAAAAAATCCCTGTGTTCCAAGTAGCCCTATGAGCTGCTCACTAATTGCTGAACTAATTGTTGAACTATATAAAACACAGATATAAAGTTACTTCCTGGAAAAGTATTTATTCAGACATCATTTACAAATGCAAATTTTGAAATATTTTGTTAATTTCTTTTAAAAAACTGATTTTTTAAAAATCAAATATTTAGACAATGTTTATTGACTCCATTCTGAAGAGGAGATTAATGTGTCTTCCACCATAGGATTTTCATGAGTTATTTTTTTATTACATTATCATGATTTTATAACATTTACATTCTGTTTTATGACCCTGTTATTTCTCAAAGTTGTTTAACTTTAACTGTATATTTAGGTGGATTCAGTGTTTACCTTACTAGTCTTTCATATTATGTAGACTCTGAATTCCTGATTTCCTGAACTTGACTCACCTTTTGGCTGGCTGATACTGGTATTTTGTTTTGAATTTACTTTCCTCAACCAAAAAAAGGAGTTCACAGGTGCTTGCATTTTTGATATTACTGTATGTTGTATTTGTAAATGAATGTAGCCAAATATAAAATTAATGAATCACTTGTTTTTTCCCCTCAAAATTCTAAGCCCTCTATTCTACTGTCTTCTGGTATTAAATATTGCCAAAACCTGCTAGAATATTCCCCATTATATGTAAGTGATTTCCTTTCTGCCCGGATTATCATAAGATTCTTTCATTATACTTAAACCTCTATGATTTCCCCAGGATGTGTCTTAGTGTTTATTATTTTATAATAGTTTTTCCTGGAAAACCGTGAGTGCTTTCTATTTAAAGATTTTAGTTCATCCTCTCTCCCCTCTCCTTTTCTTTCTCCTCCTCATCATCCTTCTCCAGTTTTTTTTCTATTACAGCCTTGAATACTTCTTTTTCTGTTCTGTTTTCTTCTGGGATGTTTATTATCCATATATTGAATCTCCCTTATTATCTTTATGTCTGATTCTTTTCATTTCTTTGTCCTTTTCCTCTGTATTGTTTCTTTTTTAAGCCCATCCACCAGGTCACTATTTTTTCTGTGTACTTGTTGCTGCTTCTAACGTGGTTTTCGTGGTTTCATCATTACTTGGTATCTTCTGCTCTTCCAACTCACTTTTTTCCCCTGATAAATTTATTTATTTATTTGTTTTTGGCTGCGTTGGGTCTTCATTGCAGTGCGCAGGCTTCTTATTGTGGTGGCTTCTCTTGTTGCAGAGCACAGGCTCTAGGTGCGTGGGCTTCAGTAGTTGTGGCTCGCGGGCTCAGTAGTTGTGGTGCACGGGCGTACTTGCTCTGTGGCATGTGGGATCTTCCTGGAGCAGGGCTCGAACCCGTGTCCCCTGCATTGGCAGGCAGATTCTTTTTTTTTTTTTTTTTTAATACATTCATCTGTCAGTGGACATTTATTTATTTAAAAAATAAATTTATTTATTTAAAAAATAAATTTATTTATTTAAAAAATAAATTTATTTATTTATTTATGGCTGCATTGGGTCTTTGTTGCTGTGTGCGGGCTTTCTTTATTTGCGGCGATCGTGGGCTACTCTTCGTTGCAGTGCACGGGCTTCTCATTGTGGTGGCTTCTCTTTGTTATGGAGCATGGGCTCTAGGTGAGTGGGCTTCAGTAGTTGTGGCACGCAGGCTCAGTAGCTGTGTCTCATGGGCTCTAGAGTGCAGGCTCAGTAGTTGTGGCGCACGGGCTTAGTTGCTCCGCGGCATGTGGGATCTTCCTGGACCAGGACTCGAACCCGTGTTCCCTGCCTTGCAGGCAGATTCTTAACCACTGCATCACCAGGGAAGTACCCCCAACTCACTTTTAAGTTTCCTCTTGCTGTTATATCACTTTGTTCCACTAGTTAAAGCGTTCATATTCTCTTTAATATTTTTGAAAGTACAAGGGAATATTTGACTAAAATTTTGTTTCTATTTTTGTAGGAACTTCTTAATAGGTTCTATGTTGGATACTTTGTGCTTATTTATTCTTATTTGAATGGAGCTTGTCTTTGTTGAAAATCATATGGGGATGAGGAAGGGAGAAGTGAGCTTTAACAGTCAGCTTCTTCAAATCATAGAGTTGACTCAGAATACTTTCTCACTAAATCTCTACCATAGGAACATGCATCCCCTTAGGGTAAGCATATCATCCAGGGTAGGAGGTAGGAGTGACTTAGGTGAAGCCTTCTCTAGGCCACATTTCTTTTATTTGGAGATATAGTTGATCCTGGTCAGTGATTGCAATTCTTATTACTGTTTCTTCAACCATCTCCCTGTCTCATCTTTGAGTACTTTCTCCCTGTCTCGAGACTAGATCTAGAGAAAATACAGATATTCCATCGCAAGTTCTTTCAAGTCTCCTGTTTTAGTTGAAAAGTGTGAGCGCTAAGTGCATTTATAATGGGGGGAGGAGGTACTACAGAACTATTTAATCATCTTACAGTATTTTTCCTACTTTTATCTCTCAGCTTCTGATATTCGCAGATCTTTTGATTTAATTATTTTCCTTGGTTAGATATTAAGATACTGCTCTATTTTCTGTGGTTTTGGTTGTATTTGGAGATAAAGGCATGAGTTCAAAAACTTTAGCAGAATTATGTCTGCATATGTTAAGGTTTATATTGAAGTTATATTGGTAGAGAACCATATTATCATACTTAAAAATCATACTCTGTTCATGAGATTATGGTCTCTACAGATGAGAATCTTTTTAGTTGAAGATCCTGAGTTAATAAAGCCCAGCACCTGAAGTACTGGTCACAAGGTCTTCATGGCCAAATGTGATTTTCGTTTTTGGAATAAGATCCGTGAGTTCTTCTTTTTCCTTTCACAGGACAAGCAGGAGGACATGAAGACTATTTTGGAGGGCATAGATCCGGCCAAGCATCAGGTGAGGGTGGCCTTTGATGCTTGTAAGCTACTACATAAAGAATAGATGATGTAGGTAACCAGAACTCTGGATATCTGAATTCCAGCCAAGAAGTTCCAGGACCCTGTTGGGTGACAAAGGAAATCCTCTTCGATTGAAAAAGATTATGAAGTTCCAATAAAAAGAGATTTACATTGCTAGTAGTTTGCTTCCTTAGTATTCTTTTTATGTGGTATTCCTAAAAAAAAATCTCTTAGGTCAAAATAGATTTTCTTATTCAGATAGTTTTTTTGCATTCTCCCTTATTGAGAGAGTTAAGATAACCCAGAGAGAAAGTCTCAGTCATAAAGCCCTTTGTATTCAACTTTGTTCAACAAAAATCTGAAACTCAGATTTAGGGTGATATATTGGATTTTTTTCTATATAATCCTCAAATAAACAACAACAAAAAAACAGTTTAGTGAAACATTTACTATATTGCTCATGCCCTAATTTCTATAAAATTAAAATTTTCTTCTTAAAATCCTCTCATGTAACCTCGTTCTAAGATTGTCTTTTAACAAGGTGAATACTAGTTGATAAACAAACATTTCTTTTGAAAAAAGAAATGTGTGGAATTTGTGCCTGATGCTTTTAGAAGTCAAGCAAATTTAATATCCATTGTAATGCAGAGAGATTTGTTTACACTCAGGAGCAGTGCTTAATTTTTAAATTAGGAATAAGTTGTGATTGCTTCACAATTAATTTAGGCCATCTAAAATAAATTTTTCAGTGTCAAGCCACTCTTAACCATAATGCTTATTAAGTATCTTTTTTATTGGCTTTTGGAATGAAATAAATTTCTTTCACAAAATACTATGTGAAAATGTAAACTTTTACTCAGTTTATGTAATAGCTGTGGCTCCTATCAAAAATGTAAAGCTGAGTGTTAGTTCAGATAAAGTTATTTTTTTCTCCCTGGATTTGTTAAAGAAAATGTGATTTTAAATCTGTCTCTCTAGCTGTAAGTCTCAAGACTTGGGATACTTTTTAAAATTGAGGTTTGTAGCCCCACTTTTAGAGGTTCAGATTGAGCAGATCTGAAATGGGGAGTCTGCATTTTAAATGATATCCCAAGAGATTCTCATAAGTCCTCTATATTCCACACTTTGAGACATTGCTAGAGTCTGTAGATTATTCTGCATCATTGCTGAGTTGTGTTCTTCTCCAGCCTTTGCTTTATTATCATTCTTCCTTCATCCAAACTGAGTAAGCTTGGTTTTTGTCTTTGTTACTTGTGGTTTTTAGAAACTGAGCTAAACACAAACCCTAAAACAGTGCCTCTTAATCTTTTTCCATCTCAGTTCTGCTGAGGGATATGAATCTGATCAGTAACAGATCACTAAATTAGTGATTAATATACAGTGGTGGGTTGGAAGAACATATCCCCTAGGGGAGAGTGTAAGAATCCTTTAGTTACATATATAGTATAAAACAGCCTCTCTCTCCTCTCCTCTGATTCTGGTCCTTCCCCCTAGACCATGTCCTCCTTCAACTCCAAGAAACACTGGCTCTGTGATATAGTTAAAATCTTCGGTATATACCTTGGTTGCCCAGGACTGTGGTTTTAAAGGAAATCAACTTATTTTAAAGAAAAAAAGCCTTAATCTAAAATTAAATTTTGTTATCTAAAGCCAAATAGAAAAAAAATGCACCTTTTTTCTCATAATGCTTATGCATCAGAACCAGAACTTTGCAGTGCATTTTTTATGGACAAGATTTTAGTGGGCTTATAAGCTCTGATTATCCACTTATCAATATATTTCAACCGTTGGTGATTAGTTTACCTTAATAAACTAAATAGGACCTCCCGCTTTTTAAATAACTTTTTATTAAGGAGTAGCATATATACATATTTTAAAACTTTACTACTTAAAGCTGGAACACTTTTATAAATTTTTTCTTGATCCTTAAAACTATCTGTGCAATACACAAAACTCCTAATACACTTTTTTTTTAAAGGTCAAGTTCTTTCTTTCTAGGTTATTGTATGTTGAATGAGTCCTATCTCAAAGTTGTTTAAATATAAGTAACAAATGACTTCCAGTCAAGAAAGTAAAGTCACTGTTAGTATATTTTGAAACCTCTCTGCTCTCTATCATTCAAGTACATAGATCTAATAAATAAAATATGGGAGAAAAGCAAACTAAACTAAAAATATATAGCTATACTCAGAAACAAGACCAATGAACTCTGTGGACTGGAAACGGACCCTGGATCCACAGCTGAAGCTGTAGGCCCAAGGAGAATTAAACCTAAAAAAAAATGGGCGCTGGGGGCTGGAATTTCATCATCTTAAAGGGAATAGGGACTGAATGCATCTCACATGGAACTGGCCAATAGATGTAGTCTTATTGCCCAGCCTGTGAAGCAACATGGAAAAAAAGCTCCAAGCAACTGCCCAGAGTGGCAGTTAGAAATTAGCAAGTTGTTCTTCATAGAGGGAAGCTGCAAAGACAACATTGTAACTAAGAACTTGGAGGGCATCATTATTTGATTTAGTGAGAAGAACAGAAATAACTTCATGGGATAAGAAGCTTAAGTTGCCAAGGAAAGAGCTACTTCTGAAATGGACCAGACTGAGGTAACTTTTAGACCATCTAATGAGAAGGGATAAGTTTGTGGATGGAAATAAAAGAAAAAAAACAACTCCCATGCAAAATGAGCTTTTTCAAATAAAAAAATTATAAAGCTCAGGAGCAAATCTACATGAAGAGAGATAGTCAAAATGCAAGCAAACAAAAAGCAGCAGCACAGGAGAATACAGGCCCAAGGAAATTGAAATAAAAGACTTGAATCAAAGATTTTAAGCATGCTTATTTTAAACTATGAACAATAGCCATAAAACAATGTGAGGCAATGAAACAAAAGCTGATGATTATGAATTAAGAACAGATAGATATGAAATAAAACATTTAAACTTTCAGGAGAAAAAATTGTGGAAATAAAAACTAAATATATAGGATAAACAGTATATTGGACAGTTGAATAAAGAATTAATGAATCAAATGATAAAATAAATAATATAGCACAAAGGTAAAGAGATGGAAAATATGAAAGAGAAATTGAGAGGCCATGTATATATTTGACCATATATATACATATGAAGTTCCTGAAAGAGAGGCTAGAAATAGAAGGCAGAGGCAATGCTTGAAGAGATAATGATGGAGAATTTTCTAGAACTGAAGCCTGACATGAATCCTTGATTGAAAAATAATTGCTAAGGAGAACAAATGATACTGCAGAATTTTAAGGATAAAGAAAAATCTTAAAAGCTATTGGAGGAAAAATGAATTATTCTCAAAGGAACAACAATTAAATTTTTGATGGTAGATTCTCATCAACAGTAATAATCACAGAAAACGATGGAGAGTAATATCCTCAAAACACCAGAAGAGAGACTTCCCTGGTGGCGCAGTGGTTAAGAATCCACCTGCCAACACAGGGGACACGGGTTTGAGCCCTGGTCCGGGAAGATCCCACATGCTGCGGAGCAACTAAGTCCGTGTGCCACAACTACTGAGCCTGCGCTCTAGAGCCTGTGTGCCACAACTACTGAAGCCCGTGCACCTAGAGCCCGTGCTCTGCAACAAGAGAAGCCACCACAATGAGAAGCCTGAACACCGCAACGCAGAGTAGCCCCGCTCGCCACAACTAGAGAAAAAGCCCGTGCACAGCAACGAAGACCCAACGCAGCCCCCCCCCCCCAAAAAAAAAAACAGAAGAAAATAACACAATATAGAATTCTATACTCAACTAACATTCCAAAGAAGGAAAAATAAGCACATTTTCAGATCTACAAAGAATAAGAGTTTACCACCTCAGACCCTTGCCCAAAGAACTACTAAAAGTTATGTACATCAAAAAGGAGAAAAAACCCTGGAGGAAGGCGTGGGATGCAGGAAGCTACGGTAAGCACAGAAATTGGTAAAATATATTATAAATACAAATTTGTGAGTATAAAACCTAAATTTTTATGCTTAAAACCAAAGTAGTACAAAAAATCTAGACAGCAATAGTATGAAATTCAGCAGGATATGTTAGAAAGTTCAAAAGCCACGCTAGAATCCTTGTGTTGTTCAGGAGTGAAGAATCAGGTACTGAATAACTTTAAAGATTCTTTTTTACAAAAATATATTATTAATCAGAACAAATATAAACCTATTGAACTCAGTTGTTAAAAGGGCACAGACTTGAATTAGATTCAAAATCAAAATCTAGCAAATTCTGTTTTCAGGAGAAAGATCTAAAGCAAAATGACAGGGAAAGGTTGACAAAGTAATGGAAAAAGTTATGTAAGGCAATATTAATATCAGGCAAAATGTAATTTTAAACCAAAATCATTTTTAGAGATAAATAAATGCTCCTCCAGCTAGTATAACAATCAGTTACTAATCAGTAACTAACATCTACCCTCCAATTAAAATAGAAAATTACAAAATTACAAGAAAATTAGCTCTACATTTGTAATGATAGGATTTTTTCCCACACTTCTCTATGAAACTGATAGATCAAATACATAAAGCGATTGTTAAGAATAGAAAAATCAAGTTTGCTCCTATAAATAGAGAGCTATCATTTTGTTTCCAATAAATATGGAATATGTTATTTTCCATTGCATTGAATATGTGTAAATCTGGTGCATGTTTTAGGCCACAAAAGAGTCTTTAAAACAAACTTCTTAATCATATGAACTACATTCGCTGATCTCTGTTTTTTTAAAATTACAAATTAACGATAAGACCTTATTTTTAAAAATCCCATATAACTAGAAAATGAGGAAAAATACTTTTACATAATTCATGAGTTAAAAAGGCAATCACAGTAAAAATTGCAAAATAGATGTTATCACCAAAACTACACATCAAAACTTGGGTGAGGGTACAGCTAAAGTGGTCCTTAGAAGGAAAAGTGTGTGTGTGTGTGTGTGTGTGTGTGTGTGTAATGAAAGTAAATGAAGCTAGTAAAAGAACAACAGCACAAAGAAGGAAGGACATAACATTTTTAAAAAGTTAATAGAATAGTAAACAACAAAAAAAATGGAGTTAAAAAAAGAAAAGGATAAACAGCAAAATAAAAGCTGATTTTTAAAAAATTCTGAAATAGATAAAATAAGCCCAGCTTTTTTCAAAAGGGCAAAAGGTATATGATAGAACCTTAAAGGGAGTTATAACTATATGATATAGTAGAGAACTTTAAAATTTGTAAGGCAATATGAACAATCAGTTTGAATACTTAGATGAAATGAATACTGATTTTTTTCTATAAATATAAATTATCAAAAATGATTCAAGGGGATTTCCTGGCGGTCCAGTGGTTAGGACTCTGTGCTTTCACCACCGAGGGCCCAGGTTCAATCCCTGGTCGAGGAACTAAGATCCCGCAAGCCTCGCTGCGTGGCCCAAAAAAAAAAAAGATTCTAGAATCGTATACCTCAATAAAACAATAACCGTTTCACAAATTGAGTCAGTAGTTCAAAACCATCCATCTAATGAAGGTAAGAGGATCCCAGATGGATTTATAGGTGAGTTTTACCAAATGTTCAAGGAATAGATAATCCCTATATTATTCTAGCTGTTATCCAAAAAGAAGAAAGAAAAAAGGTTAAACTGCACAATACCTAAGTTTGTAGCCTTGAAAAATAATTTTCTGTGTTTATGAAGGAAATAATCATAATTCGTATCCTAAAATTTTATTGATATTGAACAAATATTGGCTGAAATAATAAATCCAACATTCATAAGTAGCCAGTTGACCCTTGAACAACGTGGGGGTTGGAACGCCCACCTGTGCAGTGGAAAATCCGCGTATAACTTCACATCTACCCATGTTGTGCGGGGTTCTGCATCCCTGTGATCGTGTAGTGTAGAACTTAGGTATCAACATATAAATGGACCTACGCAGTTCAAACCCATGTTATTCAAGGGTCAACTGTATAGACAAATTTGATTCCTATCCTAAAAGAAGGATTCAGTGGTCAGATATTTTGGGACAAATGGTATGTGTTGTGGGATATACATTATTAATTTTAGGACAAGAAATATTATAAATACATTATAAAGTTGTAGTATTATCGTATCAACTGTTTCCTCAAACATATTGTTCAAAACCAAAGGAATGAATGTATATTTATAAGGAGGAAAATAAAATAGGCAGCTTTTAACACCTTTTATTTCCAAAATTTTATTAGTATGTTGAATTTTGAAATTTTACTTGGAGTGAGCATCTTGGGATTATACTTTCTGATTTCTTATTTTTAACAGCTATGGGAATATTTTAAATATACAGAACTAACAGTTACTTTAAAAGTTTATTCTAAACAGGGCTTTCAGAATCTTTTGTCTTTGCCACTACTAGTTGCATTGATGGGTGTCACTGCCAGGCTTAAGAGATAAGAAAGAAAAAAAAAGGAAAAGTGACATTAGTATTGCCCACCCATGATCTAGTAATAATGTATTATCAAATGAAGGTAATGAATGTCTTACTCTAAGTTTAGCTACCATTCTTAAAATTAACTTCTCTTTCTCTTATTTACCTAGTAGAAAATTTAAACTTCAAACTTCATTTCTATGAAAGGGAAGATTTGAGAGGTCAGATATGCTTAGGTTCCTTTTTGGTAAACAGTGTTCAAGTACTTCATTGTTTTAGACATTAGGTATATAATGGTAAGCAAAAATGGACATGATTGCTTTTCTCATGAAGCTTATACTTGAGTGGTGGACATGTTACCCAAATAGTTACACAAACTAATCTGTGATTGGAACTTATGAAGGAGCAGTTCGTAGAACTGTAAGTCAATAGTAGGAAAAGTGATCTAGTCAAGAAGGTTCAGGAACTTCTTCCTTGAGGAAATAACACTTAACTTGAGACAGTCAAGGATGAAAAGGAGCTAACAAAGAAGTGTTACAGGGAAGAGAGAGCAGCTTAAGCAAAATGGCCCTGAAACAGGAGGGGAAATAGCAGTTGCTAAAGGAGCAATTTCTTTCCAGTGTATAGTTGATACAACAACTCCAGCATGTAGTGTGTTGACACAACTTTCTAGGTCTTTCTGAGTAAGCTCTTCATGATGTGTATTCCGTTTTGTTTGAAGTAAATTGCCAGAATATTAGATTTACCTACATTTGAATATAAGTTCAAAATTCATTCTAAAGCCAAATTATGTTGGCATTATCTATAGTTATTCATCCTCCATACCTTAGAGTTAATAAAGATTGTTGTCTAATCAATATGCATAACAAAAATCAAAACATAAACTAGGAGGTTGAGAATTCTACACTATCAAGATAAAAGAAAAGAACTTCTTTTAGAGTGGAATTCCCGTCACTGCAGTCCAGTTTAAAGTTTCCATTGGGTTGACAATCTATTCTTATTGTTAGTTTGCCAAAGTTGTAGTGAGATATAGTTATGTAAGTAGGCTAGTTGACTGTGTGGTAGCTAAAGGATTCGCTGAGTTAATTAGAAGAAATCACTCTTCTTTATCAAGTTTTTCTTAGTAACAAAAGAGGACCAGAACAACAGAAATGAATGTTTGCATACATAGTGAGGGGATAGTTGAGAGAACTTTTCGTAAAAGCTGTGTGTCAGCTACATTTTAATACTTAGATGAATGTAGTAAGAGTTCACAGTACTCCCAACAGGCAGTACTACTTACCGTACAAGCAAGCTTTTTTTAGTGGCATTTGATATTAGGATGCTTGAGAAGCTGTTTTCTCATTCATTCCTCTTGCTGACAAACTTGCTAGGAAGGATAACAATCTTCCTACTATTGTAAGACTGCTTCTTTTGCCTTTGACTATTCAAGCATTTAATTTCTACTCTAAAAAATAATCAGCTCATTTGTATGTTTTTCTTTTTTTCTTTTCCCTTTACTCCTGAAATACCATAGTGTTTTTCTTCAGAGATTGGTTTCTCTCCTTTGATAGATCTCTTATTGGCTTCTGATATGATGAGATCCTCAAAATCACCTCACAAAATTAAGGTTCCTTTTTCATAGTTCAGATGAATAGTTAGGGAAATATCTTTTTAACCTTAGTATTAGAAAAATGCAGTTACTTCTCTTTGGGGATCAAACTAAACATAAGTCTTATCCTTAATGTTTATTGTTTGGTATGTAAAACTGAACTTGCTCTTAGAAAGTTACACCATCTAATGTGGACTGAAATTAATCCTGTATTTTGGAGGAATTGAGGTAGGTAACATAAGTGACTGCGTTGAGTAAGTATTAAATCTTCATTATTTCTTATGTCATTGATACTAAGTGTTAAAAATAGATGGTTAATGAATTGGCACTGATGGATTATTTTATGTTTCTTTACTAGGAACATGAATCTGAAGGTGGAAGAACACCTTTGATGAAAGCTGCGAGAGCTGGCCATTTGTGCACCGTGCAGTTTCTTATTAGCAAAGGTAAAGAAAGTACAAGTGTGCATTTCCAAGAAGGTACAACTTCTGAAAAAAGTTCCTAAACTGTTGCAATTTCTGTTAAAGCTACTTTATCTATAGTGTAAGTACTGTATTCCAGTCTTTTGTTGCTGTATTTTATTAGGAGGCAGAGTTCATAAGGTACTTTGCTGGGATCTTTATTAGGTGTTTTTTTTTTTTTTTTTCCTGGCTGCGTTGGGTCTTAGTTGCGGCACACGGGATCTTAGTTGAGGCATGCGGGATCTTTCGTTGCCGCGTGTGGGTTTTTTTTTTTCTCTCTATTTGTGGCGCGCAGGCTCCACGGCACGTGGGCTCTATAGTTTGCGGCACGCGGGCTCTAGTTGAGGCTCGCGAGCTCAGTAGTTGTGGCGCAGGGGCCTAATTGCCCCGCGGCACGTGGTATCCCAACTCCCTGACCAGGGATCGAACCTGCGTCCCCTGCATTGGAAGGCAGATTCTTAACCACTGGACCACCAGGGAAGTCCTGTTTATTAGTTTTGAGTTTGAAGTTTTCATCAACCAAAGAGTATATGGTTACTCCCCAAAGTTGGAAAAGTCAAAGGTAAAATGTCCAGCTATATTTAGTAGATACAGTATCGTTCAGCACTTAAGGCAGTTCTGCTAGAAATGGGGAAGGGTGGAGGAGAGAAAGTCTGCTACTGTTGTTGATGGTACAGTTAAATCAACCAAGTACACAAGGGTGTTATTTATTATTTTTATATTCCTCTAGAGATTCTATTATTAGAATATATTTAGGCAAAGAAGTTCAAATGATGGATAAGAGGTAGTTCAAGACTATTTACTATAGAAAAGTGAAATGCTGCTGAACTCAGTTTATGTTGAACCATATAAAATTGTCATTGTATATGTCAAAGATGGTAATATTAGCAATTTCTTTTGGTTCAGCCTAACTCTGTGTAGTGTTCGAGGTACTCTGGCATCTGATAAAAAAATCTTAGGATGTTAAACTGTAAGGAAGGTCCACTCAAGTGTTGTCACGTTATTCAAATAAACATTTTATATCTATTGTATATTCCAATAGAATTCTGACATTTTGTACCATTAAGGATGTAGTGTAAGATTTTATCATTTTAAATATACTTGCTTTCTTCTTTAATTGGATAAAACTAGGCCTATTTTCTTCACATCACATTTTGCTACCAAGTAAGGCATATCTTACATAATGTTATAACTTAGTCTGTAAAAGCTATTTACTTCAACCATGCAGCAGTAATAAACAGATGGATAACCTTTAGAGTTCTCTCATGCTCCTTTCCTAAAGAAGTTACCTAATCATACCCAGCAACTACCCTGCTAAGCATATAATCAGGCTTGTCAGGGATAAGAACACATTGATTATAGCCTTTCTAGGCTGTAGTAAGTGCTAAACAATCCCACCAACTAAATTTATTATTAACAACTTTAAAAATAATCTCATGTTGCTAATGTAAGGATGTTTATTGGTGTGCCTTGCCTTTCCCAAAGGTACTTTAATACAAGTTAGGATTAGGTTCAGCTGGGTATTTTTGAAAATTAAATAAATAGTAGTTTCCCCTAGGTTTATTTTTCCCTTCATAAAATATGTCGAATTAAGGAAGAAGGAAGAATGAACATTGCTATAGTCTTTTTTTTTTTTTTTTTTAATTTATTTGGTTGCACTGGGTCTTAGTTGTGGCATGCGGGCTCCTTAGTTGCAGCTCACCAGCTCCTTAGTTGTGGCATACGAACTCTTAGTTGCAGCGTGCATGTGGGATCTAGTTCCCTGACCAGGGGTCAAACCCAGGCCCCCTGCATTGGGAGCATGGAGTCTTATCCACTGTACCACCAGGGAAGTCCCCATTGCTATAGTCTTAACTATCTAGTTGAGTCCTTTTGGGATTGTAAAAGGTAGTTGAACTAAAAATGAGAGGTCTTTTTTTCCGTGAATCAAAATTAATTTACCAAAAAAAGAGGCTAAGAAAAGATTTTGCATTTAGACTTCTTTTAGGTCATGTTGTACAAAGCTATTGAACAACTTACTAAATCACCTTTCTGATAACATATTTGGATAATCTTTTGTCTTCTCTTCATATCCAGGTCTCTCTGACCCTTAAAATACACAATATGAAGAATTATATTTCTCGTAAATATTGTTTAAAAAAATCTGTTTTCTCTACTTTGAGACCTGGCTATACTGCCACATTTTAGAAGTAGATCAAAAATGTCTTTGAAGAGTTGCATACAATGGTGTTATTTGGTGCTCACATTAACCTGTATATATTTATTAATCTAGATTTTTCATTTTAGAAGTGATATTGAATGAACGAACTACAACTATGCACAGCAATGTGGATGAATCTCAAAAATATTATATTGAGCGAAAGAAGCCAGGCACAAAAGAGTACACTGTATGATTTCATTCATATAAAGTTCAAAAACTAAAACTAGTTTGGAAGTCAGGATAGTAGTTACCATTGGAGGGCAGGGTAGTGACTGAAAGGGTGCACAAAGTGGGGCTTCTGGTATGTGGATAATGTTCTGTTTCTTGATCTGGGTGCTGGTCACACAAGTGTGTTCACTTTGTGAAAATTTTTCAAACTATACACTTACGATTTGTGCACTTTTTTGTATCTATGTTGTACTTCAAAACAGTTTTAAAAGTCATATTGTCTGAACTGGCTTTGCTAAGATTGCTGTTTATTTTTCTTTGAAGGTGCCAATGTGAATAGGGCTACAGCCAATAACGATCATACAGTAGTGTCATTGGCATGTGCAGGAGGTCACCTGGCAGTTGTGGAGCTACTCTTGGCTCATGGGGCTGACCCTACTCATCGTCTCAAGGTATTCTACTTCAAAATAAGTAAATAATATATACATCATTATTAAAATATATTTCAGATATTTTAGTGCTTAATATTTATTAATATTCATTACTGTTTAAATGAGTTTTGATTTTATATGAGCTGCTAAGAAACTAAATGTGTTTAGTAATCATATTATGAAAAGCAATTAATAAATAATTAATTACGGTGTCAATTTTTCTCAGGATGGCTCAACAATGCTCATTGAAGCTGCAAAAGGTGGCCATACTAACGTTGTTTCTTATCTATTGGATTATCCAAACAATGTTCTGTCAGTTCCTACTACAGATGTGTCTCAGCTTACCCCACCTTGTCAAGATCAATCTCAGGTAATGTAAAACAGAGCTTATTTGTAAATATAAATATTCTTCAAATTGGGAGTTTTTGTTTAAAATTAGTCTTTAGTAAAATGGGCTTATTTCTCTCTCTCTCTCTCTTTTTTTAAATAAATTTATTTATTTATTTACGTCTGCGTTGGGTCTTCGTTGCTGTGCGCAGGCTTTCTCTAGTTGCCGCGAGTGGGGGCTACTCTTCGTTGCGGTGCATGGGCTTCTCATTGCAGTGGCTTCTCTTGTTGCGGAGCACGGACTCTAGGCACACAAGCTTCAGTAGTTGTGGCTTGCGGGCTCTAGAGCACAGGCTCAGTAGCTGTGGCGCACGGGCTTAGTTGCTCTGCGGCATGTGGGATCTTCCCGGACCAGGGCTCGAACCTGTGTCCCCTGCATTGGCAGGCGGATTCTTAACTACTGTGCCACCAGGGACGTCCGGCTTATTTCTCTTTTAAATTTGAATAAACCTGGTCCTAAATTCTTTAAGATTTTCTTCAAAAGTACATGGAAAGTTTTTTCACTGTCTTATTTACTGTAAAAAGTGTTTAAAAAGAAACACTTGGCTTCCCTGGTGGCGCAGTGGTTGAGAATCTGCCTGCCAATGCAGGGGACACGGGTTCGAGCCCTGGTCTGGGAAGATCCCACATGCCACGGAGCAACTAGGCCCGTGAGCCACAATTACTGAGCCTGCGTGACCAGAGCCTGTGCTCCGCAACAAGAGAGGCCGCGATAGTGAGAGGCCCGCGCACCGCGATGAAGAGTGGCCCCCGCTTGCCGCAACTGGAGAAAGCCCTCACACAGAAACGAAGACCCAACACAGCCATAAATAAATAAATAAATAAATATTAAAAAAAAAAAAAGAAACACTTAATACCAAATATAAATATAAGTATTCCAAGTTGTCCTTTTATTACAACTAGGTCTTTAAGGTTGTTTGTTTTTTAATGAATACATTAAGCATAATCTTGAACCAAGAGAATGATTTTCCCTTAATACCTCCCAAGACAATATTAATTATCCTAGAGATAGTTACTTTTGTCATCCAGGAAAGTGTGGGTAAACCAGGATATATGCACCAAAAATTCATTAAAGTAATTTTTAAACCTACCTAAAAATATGGAGAGAATATAGAGAGTATACTAAGTATACAAAGTTCAGTGAAATCTGAAATTCTTTTCTACAAAGTTATCCTGAGAACTACTGAAATACACCAATTCAGGAAATGTGTTGGATTTTTTTCTTTTGACCCATATAGAATTTGAACAAGGGTAAATTGGCCAGTTGAATATGTGACTTGTACTCCTAGCTATAACTGAAACCAGCAAAGATTTCTCCGTAACAAGAGAGTGATATTAATTCCATTTAGCTTATCATTGACTGTTTGTAGAATGCCTGAATTTGCCCAATCACTATTCTCAGAAATTACTGCTTGGTGAATAATGCTGCTGCTGCTGCTTCTCCTTTTCTTCTCCTTCTCCTCCTCCTCCTTCTTCCTCCCCTTCTTCTTCTTCCCCTTCTTCTTCTTCTTCTTCTTTGTTTTTCTCTTAAAGAAACAAAAAAAGTTAATTTGGTGGTATACGAAGAAAATCTAAAACAGGATCTCTGTTTCATTTATGGACCTTTGTTTTATTCTTTGGTCTGAGATTATTTTTTTCTGAGTTGACTTTTTAGGTTCCACGTGTACCAATGCATACACTCGCCATGGTTGTACCTCCACAGGAACCTGACAGAACTTTACAGGAGAACTCTCCTGCTGTTTTAGGAGTACAAAAAGGTTAGTTCTTGAATTATTTTTCTTAAAATGGGTATTTTATCACCTAAAGTATGAATTCGTAAAGGTACTTTAATGGTACACAGTTACTGTGTATCCAGAATTGAGGTAGGTAATTCTGACAAATGCTAATCATCTTACATACTATTTAAAATAGAAAAGACACAAGTACTAGGAAAAATGATTTCTTAAAATGCTAACATACTTCTAGGTGTAGTTTTCATCTGGCACAGGCAAAAATACTTAAGCATATACCAAGTTCTTCATTATGTTAAATAAAGTAGCAAATTATATTAAAGTAGCAAAAATTTATCAGGCATTCATTTTTCATTTCACAATTCTTTAGCTAAACAGTAATATGAGGAATGAAAATATGTTTGCTGTCAAGTCTTAGTAGCATTGATTCAGTTTGGTGAGTGAGAAGTTTAAGAATTATATTTAGTTTCTTTCATATAATGCTGAATATATGGCTTAACATCTGTCAGTATGTGAACACGGACAAATAACTATAAAAAAGTATATGAATAATATCCAAGTGAATATCAAGGTGTATACACTATTTAAAGGACTCAAGTTTTTGAGCTCTGTTATTTTTCTGCTGTATTTTCATTTGTAGATATAAAGTACCTTCACTTGGTAATAATGTATGGTTGTCCTACCTGAGTTCTCTGAAATAAAGAAAATAGGTAATATGTAAAGTATTAAAAACTATTATATGTAAAACAAATGTATAAGCATATTTCATTCATTATATGACAATGAAGTTCTAGATTTTTGAAATCACAGTGAAGTGTATAAGTATGTATTTGTATCTTTAACACAGCTTTAAGTGAAGTTGGTAAGGAGTGACTATATAGCAGCAAACAGAAGCTTCTTTCAAATTAATGTCAATTTTAGTAATTTAGAGTATTGTGGGCCTTCACCAAGGGCCACATTTCTTCATTACTACTTCATTTCTAAACTATTAATTTCAGAGATAAAATACCTGTAGTCTCTCTGACTTAAGCTAATTCTAGCAGTTTTCCATTGGACACCTAGCTATTCAAACTTCAGAAAATGAAGACTGCTATTTTTAGTCTTAAGAAATAAAAAACAAATTAAGCATGTACTTGTTAAGGAATCTGAGCATCCTAACCGGCTAACAGCCTTTAGTAAAATATTTAAACCTAAATGCCTCTGTTTTTGTTGCTCTTTGTTTGGCTATATCCTATAGAGGACTGTAGTAACTTTGGCTAGGGAAATTCAGTACTAAATAAGAAATCATTTAAAAAATATTTATTAACACAGAGCCACAAAATAACCAAGAAATAAGCTAGGAAGGACACAGAGTATGTACAGAAAGGAAGTAAAACATTTTAAATTTCGATTTAATATGTAAGTCAACTGAAACGTTTGGGTAGTGACTTTTTAAGTTGATACTCAAGTGAGTAATCATATTTTTGCTTACTGAAATACCTTCTTATACTGAGTAGCTACTTATTTTCTTCACTTTGATGTTTTTTGGGGTTTTTTTAAATTTATTTATTTTTGGCTGCGTTGGGTCTTTGTTGCTGCGTGCAGGCTCTCTCTAGTTGCAGCGAGCAGGGGCCACTCCTCACTGCGGCACGCGGGCCTCTCATTGTGGCAGCCTCTCCCATTGCAGAGCACGGGCTCTAGGCCCATGGGCTTCAGTAGTTGTGGCACGCAGGCTCAGTAGTTGTGGCTCGCGGGCTCCAGAGCACAGGCTCAGTAGTTGTGGCGCACGGGCCCAGTTGCTCTGCGGCATGTGGGATCCTCCTGGACCAGGGCTCGAACCTGTGTCCCCTGCACTGGCAGGTGGACTCCTAACCAGTGTACCACCAGGGAAGTCCCTGATGTTTTATTACTTACTGAATAGTGTCAAAATGAACTAACCTTTTAAGGAATCTTTCATTTTACTAAATTATTAGGGAAGGAAAAAATTAACACTTGTATCTAGACACTTGGCACTTGCTGTTGCCAGATGCCAAGTGGTATTGCCAACCCAACATTTATTTATGTGGGAGCAAGCTGTGATAATGCATTGCGTTAAGATTTCATGTTAGTATTGATATAAATAGTGTGCATAATAGAATATCACTATAATTTAGGAAAAATCAATTGATGTAAAAGTACATACACATTGAATCACCTGGGTAGATAGACAAATCTATCTTAAATTATTAAATATACATTATATTCTCCTTAAAGTGGCTTTTTCTTAAAATTTCTCATTTATATAGCTAAAGAAGTTCCTTTGAGTGATGAAATTGCTGTTTGACCGTTTTGCTTTTGTTTTTCCTAAGTCCATAGATTATACCTGCATTGCATATGTGGCTAAGGATGGAGGAAGGATTCTTACTCTCTAGGACTCTCTTCCTCTTCTAGCAATCATCTTTTCAAGTTTATAATATTTTACTCCTATCTGAAGTCTTTATTCATATCTGCATCCTTTTAAAATATATTCATGCCCATAAATCTTACCCAGGTGTTTCTTATATATCCTACTATGATATTCTTTTCTTTCATGTGCACCATTCGTCCAGGCTCCATCCATCTTGATGCATATTCTCCTGATTTAGGCAACTAATCTCACTTATCCATTGTTAGTTTTCAAGGATTTGAGATTCTAGCTGGCATCTGACAGAGGCCTCAGAATCACCTTTATAAACAAAATGTGAAACTAAGTAAGAGTGATATGCTCAGTTTTCTAGCATTGTTTAGCTTTATCATCTATAGTTATGAATATTCACATGGGAAAGGATACATAAGTAATATCAAACCTTTGTCTTTCCAAATTTAATATTGTAAATAAATTTGTTGATTGTAGCCACTTGTTGCATCTAATTCATTTGTAGTAACTGATTCTACAGAGATCCTAAAATAGGATTCTGATTATTCTCTGTAGTTATATAGCTTAGAACTAACTAATCCATTGCAAAGCATTAAAATGATGTCAAGATAAACAATACACATCTTTTGTGTGCACCTCAAGGCCCTCTTGAAGAGTCATTTCTTTTCTCTGAACTCCTATAGCACTTTATTGGATCTTCCTTCTGGCTCTGGTCACTCCTGCACCTTCACCTTCCCTTTGGACTTCAAGTGTGGAAGGTTGAGTTAATCATACTTAATTCCTGGACTTTGTCATCATGGCTCTGCTCTTGTTTTACTTTGTTCCTTTTTATCCCTCTTTCCATACCCATACTTCCCCTTAGGCAGTCATTCTAGTGTGTTTGATTTGCAGATTCTTTTGTTCTTACAAGTTCTTATAAAATGTTTACTACTTTATATATTTTTTAATTTACATAAATGGTATTATGCTATAGATCCTGTTTTGTTTTTTACTTTTTTCACCAACACTGTTTTTAAGATCTATCCATATGTCTACCTCTAGATTGTTTCTACCTGCAGCATACATAGTGTTTCATCCTGTATATCCTCTGTTTTTTACTTGTCCTTTCTCTCAGTGATGGGTACCCAGATTGTCTCTCATTCCCCACCACCACAGACAATGCTGTGGTGAAAATTCTTGTACAGTCCCCTTAGGATCTGTATGAGAATTTCTCTGGGATAAACTCAGGAGCAGAATTGCCTGTCATAGGAGTGTGTAATGTTTATTTGACAAAGTACTGTGAATACACTCTTTAGAATGCTACAGCAGTTTACACTCCCAGCAGCAATGTGTAAGGGTTACTATATTATACGCCCCCATCCCATTTCCGTATCTGCCAACGCTTGGCTTTATCCTTTTATTTGGATTTGTACATTTTTATCTCCCCTTTTAGACTGTAAGCTCCTCGAGGGCAGGGTTTAGGTTGCTTGTCTTTGTATGGTCCACCATGGCTTGCTTGTACTAGACGTTAAATATTTGTTGAATAAATTAATAAATGCCAGGCTAAGAATATAGATTATTCTGAAGGCAAAAGAAAATTATTAAGAATTTTTAAAAAGAGCGACATTGTGATTAAAGGGGATGTTTAAGAACTTAATCAAGAAGTACTATTTTAGACTGCTGGGGAACAGATTGAAAACAGAACTATAAATGTAAAGTAAGTATTAGGTTAACATGATGCTTTATATCCCAGAGTTGTTTATTGGAGTAGGTAACATGAAAAGTTCTCATTTTAATATCAAATCATTAAAATTGTATAGAAAAATTATATGTACAGTGAATGAGGTTGAGTGTTCCTCTGGAAATTTTACTACTAATATTCTCTAGTTCAATAGATTTCCATTAGTAATCATGCTTATGTGGATTTATGTATGCCCAAATTTAATAATGTCTTTTAACATATAACTGCTTATGTCCACCTCATTTCCTCACTGCCCATAAAAAAATAAAGGCCATGTTCTAAGCTGTCTCTATATCGTGGTTTCCTGTTGCAAACTTTTTTAATTAATGGAGGAAAAGTGAAAGTTGAGGAAGTAGGGTAGAAACCAAATCAAAGAGATAAGATAGTAACTTTACCTGTGTTTCTAAATATTAATTTATGATATCACTCAATGCTACCAATGAATAGACAATGAATAGATTTATATATTTCTATCTGACAGTGGGCGATATCTGAGGAAGATGGAACTCTTTTATATTCTGGTGTCTTATACTACTACCTTCCTAGAGACTGAAAATTTTGTTGGTAAAAGGACACTTGTTAACATTCTCTACTTTTCCCCAAAATGAAGGTGTTTCTTCAGCTTCTAGGAATAATTAGGTGACATTTGTTTTTAACCAACATGGCTTAGTCGTGATGTTATAGCTTGTATTAGTGCTTTGATGTGTATCTAGGCAATCCCACTAACTCCATGGATACAGATACTCAGTCATTGTCTATTTGGGGAAGAACTGCTTTTTGTGCATTACTTTCACCATCCTCTGTTCTTCCTGCTACATATATTTTGGGCTTTTTGTCTCTATGTTCAGTTAAATAAGTTACTCTTTGTAATCTTGTGCTCTAAGCTTTTTGTATTTTATTTGTTAACAAGATACAGCCATTTCTCTCTGTTATTATCCTCAAAATTCTAGCCTTATTTTGGATTATCTTACTATTATAAGATTTTAAATCTGTGAATGTCCAATGTGGTCATAATTAATTACCAGTCTGATTAGTGTTGAACTCTTACCTAGTTTTCTTAATCTTAAATACAAATTACGAAACACAAATTACAAAACACAAAAACTATACAAGGGTGTTTTAAAATAATGTTGGAGGAGCATTCAGAACTTCTTTGCAGAACTTCTGAATTTACTCTGCTGATGTCATTGAATTTGTTACACAACTGAAAATTTCCTTGCTGGGCTCGCAGATTTATACATTGCTATTTGTGGCAGTTAAACTCCCTTTTCCTACCAAGGATTGTCATTAGGTACTTTGAACAAGTAAAGCAAACCATTATTTCCTATGTGATCTTGTGGAAATAGTTGTAAAATTATCTCACAAACTAACGGCTTTTGCTCTGAAAGGATAAAGTCTATTCCCACCACTTTGCTCAGATAGAAGTATAAAATTGAATATGGACAATACATTTTGCTGAATTTTGCGTTTAAAAAATAACTAAGTCTTTAAAGTAATTGCAGTGATTTTGGAACTGTGGTTGTCTGACCTTGTTAAAGACAGTATCTCAGGGAAAACCTGTTAGACTTTTTTTGATAATAACATGTTGCAAATATTTGAGCTACCTGCAGTTTTGAGTTCTCCTATTCTAGCAAAAAAAGCAGTGAAATCTATTATTTTTTTGTCTAGTAGTTTTGTCACCCTCTTGCAGTTCTGAGCATTTAAACATCTAATGGATTATTTTTTTCCTTTGGACCTAAGAATCATTTTGAATGCATTGGATGAGCTTATTTTTAAAACTCTGAAGTTACATATATTATTCATATATTGTGACTACAGTCCTTAAGAATAGACAACTGTTTTTTACCCAGTTTTTTTTAAATAGCTTTATTGTTGTTTAATTTACACACCATAAAAGTTCACTCATTTTAAATGTACAATACAATGACTTTTAGCAAATTTACATAATTGCATAACCATCACCTCCATCTAGTTTTGGTTCCATCACTCCAAAAAAATCTCTCATGCCTGTTTGTGATCAATCCTCATTCTTACCACTATAATCCAGGCAACCACTATTTTCCTTTCTGTCTCTATAGATTTGCCTTTTTTCTCTATAGATCTGTTAAAAATGGAATTGTACAACATGTGGTCTTTTGTGTCTGGGTTCTTTCACTTAGCATAATGTTTTCAAGGTTCATCCACGTTGTAGGCTATATCAGTAGTTCCTTTTATTGCTGAATAGTCTCAGTTCTTCCTAAACAAGATTAAGCCTTGAATTTGCCTCTAAGTAGTTATTATATGTTTCCTCCACTTTATGCCCAGATGTTAGGATTGTTAATATTGATAATTATTTTGCCATGAGGGGAGTAAATTAATTTAAGTGTGATCGAAAACCTTAAATTAATGTACAGTTACTTCATTTTTAACATACACTGTCAATATGAGTAATCCTATATGGGAAGTCTGATTTTCTCCTAGGTAATATTCATTGTTTCTCTCATAGACTTTTATGTGAAGAGTTTATTTAAACTCAGAATAATTGTCCTTTGTGATACAAGTTTAATACAGTGTTCAGGTACAGAAGTGTTTAAGACTTAATTACTGAAAAATTTTAGAAGGTTATATCTTAAAAATTGATTTCAAATTATATTTTAATATAATAAAGAAACATTTTGGCAGTTTGAAAGACACTTTTCCCTACTTTGATCTATAAGTTACAGTTTCTTCCAGTAACCTGTACTTGCACAGTTAATATTGTAAAAAGAACAATTGGGCAGTTAAGCCAACATTAATGATACCCTCAACATTATTTTGATACTGCTTTAGATTTGATGGTCTTTAAAAAGTCCAATTAAATAAGCAGAATTTTGAGGTTCTTTCCTCTTTGATTTCCTTTTCTCCCTAATCCTGTCTTGTTTTCCAAAATCATCCAATCCTATAAATATTAGATTTTTTTAATTGAAAAAGTCACATTTTTTGAATTGGCAACATCCCTGTTTGTGCTATGTAAAATAGATGAGTCTGGTCTTTAATCTACCTACAACTGGTGTGAATCTGAACATTCATTCTATAGCATTAGTTATATGGGTTTTGGGAGGGAAGTATGTGGTGGGGGGGCGGAGGGAGGGCTGGGATTTTTTTTTTTTTTTTTTTTTTTTTTTTTAGCATGGCACATTTTCAAACATTTTTCATGTGCTTAGGTACATCCAAGCAGAAGTCCAGTTCCCTGCAGGTAGCAGATCAGGACGTACTGCCACCTTTTCACCCATACCAGCCTTTGGAGTGCATAGTAGAGGAGACTGAAGGAAAACTGAATGAACTGGGACAAAGAATTAGTGCTATTGAAAAAGCACAGCTTAAGTCATTGGAGTTAATTCAAGGTGAACCTCTGAACAAAGATAAGATAGAAGAACTTAAAAAGAACAGAGAAGAGCAAGTCCAGAAGAAGAAGAAAATACTGAAAGAACTGCAGAAAGTGGAAAGGCAGTTGCAGATGAAAACACAGCAGCAATTTACCAAAGAATACTTGGAAACCAAAGGTCAGAAAGACACAGTATCTCCACACCAGCAGTGCTCTCATAGAGGAGTCTTCCCAGAAGGGGAAGGAGATGGTAGTCTCCCAGAGGATCACTTTTCAGAGTTACCTCAGGTTGACACAATCTTATTTAAAGATAATGATGTTGATGATGAGCAACAGTCTCCACCATCGGCAGAACAAATTGATTTTGTCCCAGTCCAGCCTTTATCATCTCCACAGTGTAACTTTTCCAGTGAATTAGGTTCTAATGGGACAAATTCTCTTGAACTTCAGAAAGTATCAGGTAATCATCAGATTATAGGACAGCCTCAGATTGCTATTACTGGACACGATCAGGGGCTGTTAGTGCAAGAACCAGATGGACTAATGGTTGCAACTCCAGCCCAGACGCTTACCGACACTCTTGATGACCTGATAGCAGGTGGGTTAAGAAATATACCTGTAATAATTTCTCTTTAATCTTTGTGCTCAACTTCTTTATATGACTCTCCAAAAACACCAGCTTGGTACTTTTCCATTTTAGAACTATCTTTATAAAATTACTCATTTCTTGAGGTGTTTCGGAAGTGAATTTAACTAAACTCAACAACACTAACACACAAAAGTGTGTTTTCCCTCTTCTTTTTTGTTAATTGCGAAAGCAAAGAAATAAAGTTGCCATGATCCTTTATTTTAGACCTTTGGTATCAGAATCACCCTGTGTTGTATCTTGGGTAGGAGATCTCAGAATAGAATTTCTTTGTGGGCTTTAGAGATAATCATATAAGGTTAGACATTTAATTTTCCTGCTGGGGATTTTCATATTTGGAAATCAGAATTCTAAATTGCATTGCTTTTTCTTTATTTATAATTTTATTAGATCAATTTAAATATTTCTAATTAAAAGGGATGTTCAGAAAAAAACTGTAAGCATTCCATGTTTTTAAAATATTTGTGGTTAGAAGATCATTGTCAACTTGATAACGATTTAGAGATTGGGATTTTTGTATTAACTGTCTTGATGAAAGCAGACAGACACCACACAGACGCAGACACACACACACAGACACACACACACACACACACACACACACAGCAAAGCAAAAAAGTAACCAGCCTTATAAACTTACAGTATATGTTTCTGTTTATTGTGTGGAAAATTACAACTAGATATGAAATGAGGTGCACAAGTTTACTTTCCGTTTCATTGTCCTTGCAGCAGTGGGAAAACAGTGCAATTAATCATTTACCTTCCTAAAGATGGCTGGTGAATGTATCACCTCCATGAGAGCCCAGTTCAGAAATGCAGCCAGAATGGCTGTTGACAGTGGATGAAGACCAAGAACTAAGATGTAGCTGGAGTGATATTCAAAGGCAGGCCAGTCCTCTGTCTCTTGATTGCAACATTTTTTTTCTTTACTGTTGTCTGTTTCTTCTTGTCATATTCTCCTCCCCTCCTCCCATCCCAGTTATGCTATCCCAGTTTCCTTTCTTCTTTTGTGAGCCTTTAGTCTTCCTAATCTTTACTGAATCTTTTAAAATGTGGAGTAAGATTACTTAATTCAGGAATTTTATTGGGCATGTGTATGACTTCCAGTGGTTATAGAATTGTAATAGTGCCTTTGAGGCTCCTCTGATATGTAATAGGTATTGCTGTGCAGAGGAGGAATGTCTTAGTTTTCATAAAGAAAATAAAAATGCTGGGAAATGTTTTAAGGAGTTAGATTCTTTATTCTTTAATTTTGTTTTTTATATCTTCAGCCCATAGCCACTTAACTCAAATTGACTTTGTGTCATTAGCATTGCAAGTTGTTACAAATTTTGAATAAACTCTTATAGTTCAATTATGGTTCTGATTTCTAATCTGGTAAAAGCAGATATTGGAGTGTGAAGTATGATTATAAATAATAATGATGAAACTGGTGACCTGAGAGTAACATTTTTAAGACTTAGGGTTCTATAAATATCATTATAATGTTCCTAATTAAGTACTCAGTTTACAGTTATGAAACCCACATTATTGATCAGTTTAGTTTGTTGGAACTTAGGACCTGTCTTTTTTTTTTTTTTTTTTTTTTTTTTTTTAAAGGAGAAACAGCTCTAAAGGGAACTTGCAGGTGTTAACTTTATGGTAGTATTTACTGCTGTTTCTTGTAGAGGAGGTCAAATTCTGGTTATTTCACTGAAGTATTTGTTATATTGAAATGACCTTTTACAAAGTTCACATGAAACTTCAAAAAATTGGTTTAGAAAACATCTTTTAATTACATTTAACATTACTATAAACGAATAAAATTTAGTTTCTTTTAGACATTAATGTCTAGTGACAGTTGGCCCACCATATTGTACAATATTCTTTTATTAATATGCTTTAAAGTATAAATCTGTCAATACATTAAAAATTATACATTTTTTTCTCTTTTTTTTTTTTTTTTTTTGCTGCTTGGCTTGTGAGATCTAGTTCCCCAACCAGGGATCAAACTCAGGCGCCCAGCAGTGACAGTGCCTAGTCCTAACCACTGAACCTCCAGGGAATTCCCTAAAAATTATCTTCGTTTAAAAATTCTTTCATTTTGCTGAAGCTTACATTTTAAAATATATAGCAATAATTAGATTTTCTTTGTTCAAAATGATGACTTACCTCAAAATTTAAAACTTTATTAAGTCTAAGTTTCTCTTAATTTCTTAATTGAAGATGAAATAAATTAAATAAGAATGAATTAGGTAAATACCTAATTCTATGATTTTATGATATGTTAATATACCAGTAGAATTATAGATCAGACCAAAGATATAATTAATTTTACCTAAATTAAATCTAGTTATCATGCCTCATAGTTAATAAAAGAGAGGAAGAGAGGATACTGTACATCTTACAAGTTTAC
Source organism: Eubalaena glacialis (assembly GCF_028564815.1). Lineage (NCBI taxonomy): Eukaryota > Metazoa > Chordata > Mammalia > Artiodactyla > Balaenidae > Eubalaena > Eubalaena glacialis. The sequence goes on from NC_083719.1 coordinate 118,201,616, forward strand.
TTTAGATAATATTCATATATAATAGCAATAAGTTTCACTCTTTAAATATAAGAGTATTTTTCTTTATTGCTGTTCTACTCTCAAAATATTTGTCATGATAATGAGTTGGTTAGATACATAATTTATTAATGTCATAACTTGACTAGCTGACTGACAGCCATAACTATATAGTCTTAAACGTATCATACTTGATATAGTCTCAGCCAGAACATATGTATACTCTTGATTGGAAGCGTGGTTGTTCAGGTCCATTTCTTCTGAAATTAAGTGTCAGTCTTTTAGAAGTTATCATAATAGCAAGTGATTCTCAGTTCAGATGTCTAGAATTAAGGTCTGAAAATAAAAAGCAATTTAAAGAAATTCAAAATAGCTTTGACCATTGAGCAGTTCTAGAAACATCTAGTAAAATTTTCAGTCTTAATATATAAAGAAGCTTGGTTAAAAAATCAACTAATATCACTTTATTTACATTTATTGAGCGCTTACCATGCACCAAGCTCAGTGCTAAATGCTTTTATGTACATTATCTCATGGGCTCTTTATAGTAATACTATAAAATAAGTCCATATCCCATCTCTGTTTTTCTGTTGAAAACTGAGGCTAATGGAAATTAAGTTGCTAGTAAGTGTTAAGATTCAAACTCAGTTCAGCCAATTTAAGAACCTTAGAAGTAATATGCATGCATCTGATTCAACTTGAAGTTCTGAGTTTATATTAAAGATATTATTTCCTTAGACTTCTAAATTCTACTAAATAACAATTACCCTTATTATTTTTGTATTAAGATTTGATGTGCATGTAAGGTTTAATATAGTTTTGTGACTTGAGAACATTGTTACTGTTGTTGACATCTTAATAGGCTCTCTTCAAACAAATTCCAATTCTATAGTATCTTGCTTTAAGTAATCCTGTGGTAGTCATTTTAGGCTTAAGAATAAAAAAGTAATTAGGAAATTATCTTTGAGGGAATTTACAGTAAAATATCTTGAAGTAATAATTTCTTCTAATAGATGTTAATATTTTATTTATAGATTGTTATTTATATGGAACTATTTAATAAAGTTACTATTATCTAAAACAGGTTACAGTGATTTAATTTCTTAAGGCCTTGCAACATAGTTTACTTATACCTAGTATCTGAGATTTTTATGTAGTAAAGTTTATTACTGTCTTCCATATTGCCTACAAAGCTATCTTAAGTTGCATAAAGAATTAAGTAAAATATTGCACTTATTTAGTTCTTCTATCACCCCATTTTAGGATAGTGCATAAATTTAATTTGAATTATGTAGTGACTTTTGTGATAGTGATCTGTTTTGGTCATTTTCAGAGACATTTTGTTCAGAAATAGAAAACATTTTAGGATTTATGAAAAAAATTTCATAGTCCTGGTATAATTTTATCTTCATAAAACCTTTATTCCACATGTACTTTTAAAATCTGTGCTACTTTCTAGTTTTATCTTTAGAACTTTTCATATGTAATTAATCCTATTAAAGTCACTTCTGTGGAATGTTTCTGATTGTCATTATTGCAGGGAGGAAAAAATGTCTTGAGGATACTGTTGTACAAAAATGTACAATCAATGTGACAATACATTTTGGGTAACAGAGCTGTTAAATGTACAAAAGTATTTTTTAAAAACCAACTCTGTAAAAAAATCTTTTATATCGTCACATTCTGGCATAGCACTCTAGTCAACTATTTTAAATTTTTTGAATATCTGTTTTTCATAATAACAGAAAGAGATAACATGAATAAACAAATTTAATGATAGAAAAATAATTCTTTAGTAAGATATATGTTGATAATTATATGACTACTGTTAAAATCTTACTATTACAAAGGTGCCATATATCAATGTTTAGTGTCTTGTTTCTGGAACTGTTTCCAAACATATCAGCTGTTTTGAGGAGGCATAACAAAATACTATCTGCTTTTAATTCATTCAATGACAAAAATTTTTAAAGCTTTGTTTTCATTGTGCATGTTCTTACAGGCAAAAGAAATATTTATAATAATCATTTTTATTTGTAACCATACAGTTAAATTATGTATATTTATGTGGTGACAGAAGCTGTAGAAATTCATATTATCAAGATGTGATTTTATATATATTTGTTGCGAGGGGGGCGGGACAGCTCATGTAGAAACATATCTGAACATCTTAAAATTTGCTATTATTTAAAGCATACTATTAAATATAGTGTAGTACTATAATAATAGTGTAGTACTATTAGCATACTACACTTATCTTTCATACTTGTGATCAGTATCCTTGATTGGGATCCAGTCATATCAAAATTCTAGAGAGAAAGCATTCTCCAGTCCTTGAAATGCTTACATTTTTCTTTAAAACCTGTGTGTTTTTGATTGACTTTTAGTGTGGGTAAGAGGAAGTTATTGCCATCACTGTAACTTTGTTGTCTTTTTCTGTATTATTAATGATTATATGTTTTTTCTGAGTTTTTTCTTTCTTGAGTGAATTATAATGTTTTTATTTTTCAATGCAGTGATTAATAGTGCTGAAAATCCTATAAAATACCTGATAATTACATATATTAGGCACTTACCATACCAAACACTTGTGTTAAATACTTTTTGCACATTTCTCATGGATAATTCACAACATCCCTCTGAGATAGATCCTATTTCCCCCTTCATGGGGCAAACTCCATCTCATGTAAGAAAAGAAATATGCAGAAACATAAAGATATAATTTCGTTTAATTCAGTTTCAAACACCAGATTTTGAGGTCCCAAATAAAAGTTCCAATGTTCATTTTTAAAATAGTTTGATTTTCAGACATTGATTCATTTTAGTAAATTTTCAGAGTAAATATTGAATTTTAAAAACACATACTCTCTGCTATTTATGTGAGAAATATTCTAACTTGTTCTTCCCCTTTTTCTGCTTCGTCTGCTTCTTTTTTCTTTTCTCCTTCTTTTTTTTAATGCATCGTCCTCAGGATGTTTTTATCTAATTGCCTTTTACAAACTAAGATATAAAATTCCTTTTTTTTTTAATTGGAAACCGTTTTCTCCCTATTGACAATATAAAAGGCTACCATTTGTTGTATGTGCACTAAATATCAGGTACGATGCTCAATATTTTACTTCATTATCTCAAGGGATTTTCCCAACAACCTTACAATGGAGGTACTGTAATTATCATCCCATTTTACACATAAGGAAATTGAGGTTCAGAGACGTTAAATTACTTGCCCAAGATCAGAAAGTCATTGGTAGAACTGGGATTCAAACATATGTCCATCTGACTCAAGCTTGTGATTTAACTACTACATTATATTACTGCTATAGAATTTTCCGTTTTCTGTGTTTTTCTGTACACAAATGTCATTACTCTTTCAAGTAGAATTCAGCAATATGAATATTGTTTTTCAGCTGTGAGTAGCAGAGTGCCCACTGGTTCAAACAGTTCCTCTCAGACGGCAGAATGTCTTACACCTGAGCCCTGTTCGCAGTCTCCAAGCAATGTGGCTTCCCAGTCTGTGCCTCCTGTGTATCCTTCAGTTGACATCGATGCACATGTGAGTAGACTGCTTTATTTATTTATTTAATTTATTTGGCTGTGTCGGGTCTTAGTTGCAGCATACGGGGTCTTCGTTGTGGCATGCGGGATCTTTCATTGTGGCGCATGGGCTTCTCTAGCTGTGGCGTGTGGGCTCCAGAGTGCCCAGGCTCAGTAGTTGTGGCATGTGGGCTCTCTTTGTTGTGGCCCATGGGCTCTAGAGCGCAAGGGCTCAGTAGTTGTGGCGCGCAGGCTTAGTTGCCCTGCGGCATGTGGGATCTTAATTCCCCGACCAGGGATTGAACCCTTGTCTCCTGCATTGGAAGGTGGATTCTTAACCAGTGGAGCACCAGGGAAGTCCCTAGACTGCTTTATTTAAATTTATTTTGCACATTCTGATTTTCTTTGGAAAGGAAAAGATTCATTGTACATTAATTGTGAAAATAAATATTATTTGCTCTTCAATCAATAACCCCATTGTAAATAGAAAAAAATCTAAGTTTTTTTTTCCTTTTCCTAGACTGAGAGCAACCATGACACAGCATTAACACTAGCTTGTGCAGGTGGCCATGAAGAACTTGTATCTGTACTCATAGCGCGAGATGCTAAAATTGAACACAGAGACAAAAAAGGTAAGAAATGTTAGTGAGAAAGTTGGAGAGTAATTATATCAGAAAACAATTCGTTTTTTACTATCAATAAGTGGTTCCTAGACTATTCAGTGAAAAAATGGGTTCACATATTTCAATTAAGAATATCTGGATTTGTTAATCTTCAGAGCCAAATTATTCTTCAAAAATTCAGAAATTAGACTGTAGATCATCAAGGAAGCAAGTTGTGTTTAGCTTTCTCCTTAATCTAAAAGTAGAGCATGCAGAGGTATCAAAGTTTATTATGAGTATAAACTTTAATATTTTGTTTGACTTAGCATTTTCTTTTTATCAGGTGTTTATGGGGTTTTGTCACTAACAAATTAGGGTTTAAAGCAGTTTTATGTTAAATGATTATAAGTATCTGCCCTAAAGACCTTTTCCTACTAAAATAATAGAGAATTAAAAACAGTGCCTTAATATGTTAAAAAACACAAATTTGACTGAGATTTTTATTTCCTGATTTAGGTTTCACACCACTGATCCTGGCAGCAACAGCAGGACATGTTGGAGTTGTTGAAATCCTTTTGGATAAAGGTGGAGACATAGAAGCACAATCTGAACGAACTAAGGATACTCCGCTTTCATTGGCATGTTCTGGTGGACGTCAGGAAGTATGTTAATGTTAATTTTCATTTCGTAAACATTTTACTTGTATTTAAATATGCATATGCTTAGTAATTTAGCTACATGAATAAAACTTGCATGTGTTTTGACATGTTCTATATATTAAATTTAATGAGAATAGTAAATGCCCTTTTAAAGAATGTTTCTTGCCTTTCAGGCAAAATAAAAATTCTCATCATCCTTACGTTTATTGGGATTCAATAGAGCACAGTCCTAACACATGAAATGCAAATTTATCACTCAATAATTGAGGAATAGAAACAGTAACAACTTGTTATTTCAGTATAATTGGAATTTCATAGCTCTGAATTCCTTGATATGAAATTGAATTCATTTCTGTAGTGCTGATATTTGAATATTTAGGGTCTAATTAAAATGTTAGGTATTTAGACAAGGAAGTTATAGGTCCCATTTCTTTGTGCTTCCTTCATTATAAGATGGACCCTTGGTGTAAACTAGATTTCTCTGTTCATATTTTACTTTGTAGGTAGTAGACTTGCTGCTGGCTCGGGGTGCAAATAAAGAACATAGGAATGTGTCTGATTATACACCACTGAGTCTAGCTGCATCTGGAGGATATGTTAATATCATTAAGATTCTGCTTAATGCTGGGGCAGAAATTAATTCAAGGTATCTATCACCTGTTTATTTTATTACTCATGATTAGTAAATTATTACCTTGGAATTAAGTGCTTTCCCCTAAATATTTGGACAGATACCATTTTTAATTAAGATAGTACTAAAGTTGCAAGGCCAACAATTATTCCTATAATGTGCTTATAAGTAATCAAAGCTTATTTCAGCTAACGTTGCTGTTTTTAAAGAGGTTTCATTTCAGAAAACACTGTTATATATAGTTGGAAATTTATGGCCTCTGAATAGGGATTATGTTTTAAATTGTGAGATTTTCCTATTTCTAATTATTAGTCTAAACAAATAAAATCTATTCATTGGAGTTAGAAACCTTTCTTCTTACTGAAGCTTTTTCATTTTTTATGTTCTCTATGCTTTTTAAGAAAGCAATAGGCAACATATTATTTTAATTTTCTAAGCACATTTCCCCCCTTAGGACTGGGAGTAAACTAGGTATTTCTCCCCTGATGTTGGCTGCAATGAATGGACATGTTCCTGCAGTGAAACTGCTGCTTGATATGGGTTCAGACATTAATGCCCAAATAGAGACCAATCGGAACACAGCTCTCACCTTGGCCTGTTTCCAAGGACGAGCAGAAGTAGTGAGTTTGCTTCTGGACCGAAAAGCCAATGTTGAACATAGGGCAAAGGTAAGCATTTTATAACTTGTCATCTACTTCAGATATATTTTTAATAGAAAGAGCAACTTAAATTGAATGTACTATTTTAAATTGTCATAAGTTAAAACTGATGCCCCAATGCAGGACTGAAGAATAGTTCTATACAATGTGTCACTGACCATTGGTCAGTGGCAGACTATCACCATTCATGACTTTTATTAAAGACAGTGAAGAAAAATAGAATCAGTACTTTTTTCCACCTTCAGCCTTGAGTGGCTTTTTATTAATCCTCCAGTTTGCAACTTTTGAATGTAGTAAATTCTTCTGTAGTAAGATATGTTTGTAGTAGGATTATTTTGTATAGTCCTTTAATGTAGATTTTTAAAGAACTCCTTTAATGAGGCATGTGCTTACCATTGGTAAAAACTCCAATCAAAAAAATTGCTGCAGGGACTTCCCTCGTGGCTCAGTGGTTAAGAATCCACCTGCCAATGCAGGGGACACGGGTTGGATCCCTGGTCCAGGAAGATCCCACATGCCGCAGAGCAACTAAGCCTGTGCACCACAACTACTGAGCCCACGCACCACAACTACCGAGGCCGTGCACCACAACTACTGAAGCCCACGTGCCTAGAGCCCGTGCTCCACAACAAGAGAAGCCACCACAATGAGAAGCCTTCACACCACATCAGAGAGTAGCCCCCACTCGCCACAACTAGAGAAAGCCCGCACAGCAACAAAGACCCAATGCAGGGACTTCCCTGGTGGCGCAGTGGTTAAGAATCCACCTGCCAATGCAGGGAACACGGGTTCAAGCCCTGGTCTGGGAAGATCCCACATGTGCTCCACAACTACTGAGCCTGTGCTCTAGAGCCCACAAGCCACAACTACTGAGCCTGTGTGCCACAACTACTGAAGCCCATGTGCCTAGAGTCGGTGCTCCGCAACAAGAGAAGCCACCGCAATGAGAAGCCCGCACACCGCAACAGAGTAGCCCCCGCTGGCTGCAACTAGAGAAAGCCCGTGTGCAGCAACGAAGACCCAACACAGCCAAAAATAAATAAATAAGTTTGTTTTTTAAAAAAAAGCAAAAAACAAAAAAGACCCAATGCAGCCATAAATAAATAAATAAATAAAAGCATGACTATAAAAAAAAATTGCTGCATAGATTATACAATTAAGACAACTAAAACCTAATCTGACCACGACAGATTACTTTTTGTATTACAAGTATTCAGTGTGACCCATTTATATATTAGAAGTCCTAAAGAAAGCCATATTATTTTGGTAATGATACCAGTAGGAAGAGTCTTCTGGTGAAATGTTGGAGACTAATGAGCAAAGACACATGCATAAAATTTATAAAATGATATTTTAATCTATTTTACCCAAGTTTGAGTAGCATTTAAGGAATTTATCCTGGGTTATTTAGCAGACTGCCTTTTCAGATAGAGTATATTCTAAACAAGATAGAGTATATTCTAAACAAAGTTTTCCCATTGAACATTGTGCCATATTTAATTTTCTTTTTATTCGTTTTAATATTTCTGTTTGTTGTGCAGAGAAGTTATTGTCTCATGTAAATTTATAACAGTAGAGATGTTATGAAATTGTTTATTTTTTTAGCATGAGGGTAGTATAAGAGAAATCATTCTAGCATGTCTAACTGAACCTAACAATTTTCACTTGCTGTTTAGTAAAGCTTAAGAGTGAATGTTGCTTAGCTCTCTTGTGAGAGAAAATCAGAAATAGAATACACATATAAGTCAATTGTTTCAGTCCCTTAAAGAAATCAATATAATTTACTCACATAATTTTTTGGTTTAAACAGACTGGTCTTACCCCCTTGATGGAAGCTGCTTCTGGAGGATATGCAGAGGTTGGAAGAGTTCTCCTAGATAAAGGAGCAGATGTCAATGCCCCCCCTGTGCCTTCCTCAAGAGATACTGCTTTAACAATAGCAGCGGACAAAGGTCACTACAAATTTTGTGAGCTCCTGATTAATAGGTGGGTAAATTTTATATTTATTTATAGAATTTCTATGATCCCTTTCACTTTTCAGAGCCTTTACAGTTAATAAAATTGTTTTACTTTATTGACATTTTAAAGAACAGATTATTTGTTTGCTATTTTATAAAAGATGAAAGACAAATTAGAGAAAAATAGAAAAAGTCAGCCTCTTCCCATAGGAAACAAACCATATTAACATTATTTGATTTTTATAGGGGAGCCCATATTGATGTTCGTAACAAGAAGGGAAACACACCACTTTGGTTGGCATCCAATGGTGGTCATTTTGATGTGGTGCAGTTGCTAGTGCAAGCAGGTGCTGACGTGGATGCAGCAGATAACCGGAAAATCACACCTCTTATGTCAGCATTTCGCAAGGTAACTTGATGTGGGGGAAAAAGGGTAGAATTTGTTTAAAACTACTAAATTTTAAGTTGAAATCATGTGAGAAAGATAAATTGGTCTTGAGGAATTGACTCTGTTCCTATATACAAACCTTTGCTGTCTTTCCACTTTCTTTGTGGCCAAATCTAAGAGCTATATGGTAGTTCCCTATAAACAACTTCATTGTTAAATCACTTGGTGTCTTGACTAGTTTTGTTATGTTTTTGTACATAAAACGTGAGATTTAAGGACAGATATTATATGTAGATGAATGTTTTCTCTACCTAAAGAACAAAAACAAGTGGACTCTCATAAAAATTTATTATACCTCCTGTATATATTAAGGCTTACTTATCTGCTCTATTTTACAAAGCTTTCCCATTGCAATTGTGATAAAATGTAAACTACTTAACGTGGCTTACAAAGCCCTGCATGATATGGCTCATGCCAGCCTCAAACCAATCATTTCTATTCCCCTTCCCCTTTGGTCACTACACTTCAGCCACTGGCCTAGAATGCACTAAAATTTTAAATTCCTGAGGGCCTTTGCTCACTGGTTTTCTTTTCCTGAAATGTTCTTTCCCTTACTCTTCACCTGGCTCACTTCTCTTCATCCTTTAATCTACTCATCCTTAAAAATCACTTCTCAGAAAGTCCTTTTCTAACTCCCAATCTGAAAAGTTTCTCTTGTTCTCTTTTATAGTTCACTGTTATTTTCCTTATCTCATTTTGTAATTATACATTCAAACATGTATTACTTTTTTAATGCCCATCTCCCCAGTCAGACTACAAGATCTATGAAGGCTAAGATTCATGACTGTCTTTTTCACCAGTGTTTATACCCAGTTGTTCAGCTCAGTGCCTAACACATACTAGATGGTCAGTGAATAGCTATTGAATGAGAGCAGTGTAAGTTATGAGTCTTAAAAGAAATCTTAAATATTTCCCTTTTTTTTTCAATTTTTTTCTTTCCTTTTAATTGAGGTATAATTTATATATAGTAAAAACACAAATCTAAGGTACATGAATTTTGATAAATGCATTCACCTATGTAACCCACACTCCATAAAGATATAAAATACTTCCATAATCCTAGAAAGTTTCAGCATGCCCATTCTCAGTTAATTCCCTGCCCCAGAGGCAACCACTTTTCTGATTTTTGTCACCATCAGACTAATTCTTTTTTTTTTTTTTTTTTTTTTTGCCGCACCATGCGGCGTGTGGGATCTTAATTCCCCAACCAGGGATCAAACCCGTGCCCCTTGCAGTGGCAGCGTGGAGTCTTAACCACTGGACTGCCAGGGAAGTCCCCCCATCAGACCAATTCTTGAAGGTTAAACGAACTTTAGTAGGAGGGGAAACAATGCAAGTTTGGTTATGTTAAAATAGATGTACTTATAATTGATTACAGATCATCCAGCCCCTGATAATGGCATTTAGAAAGTGTTTTACCTAGATTCAAGTCATAGAACTCAAGATAAATATGACAACCTACCTCGTTTAGTTTTGTAAGATAGAGCCAAAATAATGCTTTGAAACCTAGAATATCCTCTTTGTTTTCGGACTAATTTCCCTTTTATATTGAGATTCATTTCACATCACCAATTTTTATTTTACTAATAGATTTATACTACTAATAGATTTATTCTAGGAGATATTTTTTTTAAAGTTTGTCTATTTTCAATGGGATGTGGGCAGATTAAATTCAGGAGAAATGTCGTTTGGTCCACCATATATTTCCCAGCATGTTGTACTTATCGTTTTCTGATTATAAACTCAACGCTGTTTTTATTTTCATAATTTCAATTTTAAGTTTCGTAAACTCTGAAGTGTTACTGTACCTTTTACCCTTAAGTTTTTAAGCATATGGGCCAATTTTCAAAGTATTCTTTTGTGTATTTTTCGTTATACTTCTTACAGGGTCATGTAAAAGTTGTTCAGTATTTGGTGAAAGAGGTCAATCAGTTCCCTTCTGATATAGAATGCATGAGATACATAGCAACAATCACAGATAAGGTAGGTGTAATATGCTGTTGAAGCACATTTTTGTTCTTTGTGGAATTACATGCCAGAGTATATGTTAGCAGCCCGTTCTTTTCATCCTCTATGAGACTGATCATCTGATTTTTCTATGCTTTAGTTTCCCCATTTGCAAATGAAGAATGGGTATAATATTCTTTATAAATTATTTTGAGATTTCTTTCCTATTATGGACCATAATTACAGTGACTGCAGCTAAAGTTTATTACTAGACTATTAGCCTGATTAGAAAATTTTCTAAGAACACAAACTTTTTAGAAAATGGTACCTTATTTTGATTTTTCAATCAAAGACTAGACTCAAAGGATAGCTTAATTTGGTTTAGTGAATATTCAGTAATTTGAGGTTTTAAGCCCTGAACTTTGGTATACTTATCAGCTCAAGTTTTATTGGCCTGTTTATGTGTTCCTATATTTATATAATTCCATTTTCCACTATAGGAACTGTTGAAAAAATGTCACCAGTGTGTTGAGACAATTGTGAAGGCTAAAGACCAGCAGGCTGCAGAAGCAAATAAGAATGCAAGTATTCTTTTAAAGGAACTTGATCTGGAAAAGGTGAGTGGGAAAAATAATTTTCCTTATCAGAAATGGTTGAAAATCTAGTAGAATAAATTTGCCACTGATATGACCATAATCTTAACAAAATCTCTTTTTAAAAAATGATTAATAGATTATCAAACTACCATCAATTTTTTGATTCTGACCTATACATAAAAAATATTTTTAACCATGTAAGTGAGGAATTAGTTTTTGAGCAGATCACAATTTTCCAAATGACATTACTGCCTAAGTGGTTTTAATATTAGTCTGGGAAGAAATTTTTTAAAACATTGGAAATCTTTTGTTTATTATAAGATCTGGGCTATAAGTGGTTTATTAGATCCTTAATTAAAGAGTAAGTGTCTAAGTTTCCTAGGATGTGTGGTAGTATAATGGAAAAAGTTAAAAAAAAAAAAAAAAAGGTCGCTTTTCTGAGGCTCAGTGTGCTTACCTTGAAAAGGAGGGTGTTGTTATGAACCCAGAAGTTATATTAAAAGAATAAATAGCATAATCAAGTAGAGTTATTATAGGAATGCAGGAGATAGCTTAACATTAAGATATTTTGTTGATGATAAAAGGAAGGAAAAAGATCATTTTGAGAGATGCTAAAATTTTGACATCAGTTTTTAGTTTATTTAAAAAAAAAACAAAACTTGTAAGTTAAAAACAGAAGAAAAAATTGCTTACAAATCAATGAGAAAGGGACTTCCCTGGTGGTTCAGTGGTTAAGACTTCGCCTCTAATCCCACATGCCTCGCGGCCAAAAAACCAAAATATAAAACAGAAACAATATTGTACAAATTCAATAAAGACTTTAAAAATGGTCACAAAAAAAAAAAACCATTGAGAAAAAGATAACTTGCCCAGAATGAAAAATGATCACACAAATGGGCAATTCACAGAAGAAATATAAATGTTCAATAAGTAGATGGAGAACGCTCAACTTCATGAATAAACAAAGAAATGCACAGTGAAAGAGTGATTTAAATTTCTTTTACCAGATTAGGAAAACTTAAAATTTAAAGGTTTGATAATAGATATTGATGGCTAGGGTGTGGAGAAATTAGCATTCTAGTATGATTTTTGATGTATGGTATAAATTAATATAACTATTAATGGAGATGATTTGACAAATGCATTAAATTAAAAAGGGTGCATACCTTTACTCCAGTCACTCCTCTTCTAGAAATTTAGCCTAAGGTAAATACTTTGACAAATGCTCAAAGATGTGAATATACAAAAGGACATTCACTGTTAAATTGCTTATAATAGGGGCAAGGGTATAAACCTTAAAGTTTTATCATTAGGAAATTAAATAAATTTTAATACCTCCATGATAAACTTGATTACAGTTAAAATCAGAAGGGGAAAAATAATATTCATTTTAAAATGAAGTTTGAAGTTTGATGACTACTAAGGTCCCTCCTATGTTCTATAATTTTTATTTTTGTGTAACTACCCAGGGATATGGTCAGCAATTCCTTAAACAGCCGTTTTGCTCTTATGCCAACCGAGTGATGAAACTGCATATTCAGTTAATAATTATTTTTTCTCTTAATCCTCAGCCCCTTTTTCATTTACATAGGGTGTTGACAGACTTTTTATTTTTTTATTCTTTATTTTTTTAATTTTAATTTTTAAATTTTTTTGGTTTCACCTCGTGGCTTGTGGGATCTTAGTTCCCCAACGAGGGACTGAACCCAGGCCCTTGGCAGTGAGAGCGCAAAGTCCTAACCACTGGACCACCAGGGAATTCCCAACAGACTTTTTCTATAAAATGCTGAAGAGTAAATATTTTAGGCTTTGTAGGCCCATACGATCTCTGTCATAACTCCTTGACTCTGCTGTTGTAGCACGAAAGCACCCATAGACAATGCCTAAATGAATGTGTTCCAATAGAACTTTATTTATGGACATCAAAATTTTAATTTCATAATATTTTCACATGTCACAAAATATTCTTCTTTTTATTTTTTCAACCATTTAAAATGTAAAAGTTAGTCTTAACATTCAGGCCATAGTTTGCTGACGCCTGATTAGATAAATAAAAATGTCAAAGAGTAACTTATGACTCAGAATGGTAAATTATAGTTTTGAGAAAAATGCTTTACTTAATTACCAGGACAACTGGACTTCATTGACAGATTCTTATGGTGAGCCTTTTTTAGATAATTTCCATACAAATATGAGTAATTTGATGTGTTTTCTGTTTGTTTCGCATTTTCATTATGATGTGAAGCGACCATTACCATGTTCCCCTGTCTGAAAAAAAAATATTTTCTAGTACTAACCAAAGCAAAACTATAAAGTAAGACAAAAATAATTTCTGTAATGGCCTCCTGTGGATATTTTCATAGTGAAATTTGTTAATACCTTATAAAGAGCATAATAGCTGCATTTTATTTTATTTTTTTTAACATCTTTTTTTTTTTTTTTTAAAGGAATTCCTTTATTTTTATTATTTATTTATTTATTTATTTATTTTTGGCTGTGTTGGGTCTTCGTTTCTGTGCGAGGGCTTTCTCTAGTTGCGGCGAGCGGGGGCCACTCTTCATCGCGGTGCGCGGGCCTCTCACTATCACAGCCTCTGTTGTTGCGGAGCACAGGCTCCAGACGCGCAGGCTCAGTAGTTGTGGCTCACGGGCCTAGCTGCTCCGCGGCATGTGGGGTCCTCCCAGACCAGGGCTCGAACCCGTGTCCCCTGCACTGGCAGGCAGACTCCCAACCACTGCGCCACCAGGGAAGCCCCCTTAACATCTTTATTGGAGTATAATTGCTTTACAGTGGTGGGTTAGTTTCTGCTGTATAACAAAGTGAATCAGCTATACATATACATATATCCCCATATCTCCTCCCTCTTGCTTCTCCCTCCCACCCTCCCTATCCACCCGTCTAGGTGGACACAAAGCACCGAGCTGATCTCCCTGTGCTATGTGGCTGCTTCCCACTAGCTATCTATTTTACATTTGGTAGTGTATATATGTCCATGCCACTCTCTCACTTTGTCCCAGCTTACCCTTCCCCCTCCCCCGTCCTCATGTCCATTCTCTACATCTGAGTCTTTATTCCTGTCCTGCCCCTAGGTTCTTCAGAACCTTTTTTTTTTTTTAGATTCCATATATATGTGTTAGCATACGGTATTTGTTTTTCTCTTTCTGACTTACTTCACTCTGTATTACAGTCTCTAGGTCCATCCACCTCACTACAAGTAACTCAATTTCATTTCTTTTTATGGCTGAGTAATATTCCATTGTATATATGTGCCACACGTTCTTTATCCATTCATCTGTCAGTGGACATTTAGGTTGATTCCATGTCCTGGCTATTGTAAATAGAGCTGCAATGAACATTGTGGTACATGACCCTTTTTGAATTATGGTTTTCTCAGGGTATATGCCCCGTAGTGGGATTGCTGGGTTGTATGGTAGTTCTATTTTTAGTTTTTTAAAGAACCTCCATACTGTTCTCCATAGTGGCTGTATCAATTTACATTTCCACCAACAGTGCAAGAGGGTTCCCTTTTCTCCACACCCTTTCCAGCAATAGCTGCATTTTAGTCAAACAAATGCCACATAAATCTATGGATTTGCCTATTCTGGACATTTCATATAAATGGAATCAGACAGTATTTGGTCCTCTGTGACTGGCTTCTGGCAATTCATAATGTTTTCAAGGTTCATCCATGTTGTAGCATGTATCAGTACTTCATTTTTTTTTTTTTTTAACTGCTGCATAATATCCCATTATATAGGTATACCACATTTTGTTTACCCATTTATTAGTTGATGGACATTTAGGTTGTTTCCATTTCATAGGTATACAAGTTTTTTGTTGTTTTGTTTTAACTTGGAATGCTTCATGAATTTGTGTTTCATCCTTATGCAGGAGCCCTGCTAATCTTCTCTGTGTTATTTCAATTTTTTTAGTATATATGGTGCTGAAGCAATCATGGTATACCAGTTTTTGTATGAATATGTTTTCATTGGGTATATATCTAGGAATGGAATTGCTAGATCATATGGCAGTTCTGTGTTTAACCATTTGAGAAACTTCTAGATTGTTTTCCAAGGTAGCGGCACCATTTTATGATCCTACCAGCAGTATATGAAGGCTTCGATTTCTTCACATCCTCACCGTGATTTGTTTTATCTGTCTTTTTGATTATAGCCATCCTAGTGACAGTGAAGTGGGTATCGCATTGTGATTTGATTTGCTTTTCCCTGATGGCTTGTGATATTGAGCATCTATCTCTTCATGTGTTTATTGGCCATATGTATATGTTGTTTGGAGAAACGTCTATTCAGATCCTTTGCCCATTTTTTAATTGAGTTATTTGTCTTTTCATTATTGAGTTATGAGTTCTTTATAAATTCTTGATACAAGGCCCTTACCGGATTAGCAAAAATTTTTCACCATTTTATGGGTTGTCTTTTCACTTTATTGATGGTCCCTTTGAAGCACAAAAACTTTTAATTTTGATGATGTCCAGCTTATCTGTTTCTTCTTTTGTTGCTTTTATAAATGTATGTTAAGACTGACATCTATGGGAAACCCCATGTATCATAAACAAAAATATAATTTCAGTATTTATTTTAAATTACTGCCTTATTGATAAAATGAGATACCTACTTTATTTGCAGTCAAGAGAGGAGAGCAGAAAGCAGGCTCTTGCAGCTAAAAGAGAGAAAAGAAAAGAAAAGAGAAAAAAGAAAAAAGAGGAGCAGAAAAGGAAGCAGGAAGAAGATGAGGAAAACAAACCTAAGGAGAATTCAGAGCTACCAGAGGATGAAGACGAAGAGGAGAATGATGAAGATGGTGAGAAATGAACCATCTGAAATAGTGATAAAATTCTTCTGTGTTCATCAACTTCATTTTGAGTGCTTTTTGCTCTCAAAACTCTCAAAACTAATTCTAGTTAAATATTCAGCTACTTTAATCTGAAATAGACAGTTGACTTCCATAGTAAATACTTCTAAATATTTTACATTGTAAAGTGACACAGAGAAACAGAAGGGGGAAGGCAAGCACATAATTTGAAGACATTCAGTTGTAATTTAAGTTCCCCTGTAAAAACATTATGTATGTCCTAAAAGTGATACAGTAAGAGGTTTGCCAGCTTTTCTTCAGGTTCTTCCCTACCCTCTCCTTCCCCAGATGGAAACTGGGAAGAGGTCCAGTTCCTCAATAAATTTTTAACTAAGGTTCAGTCTTGAAGCTGTATAGGGTTGGGGTCCATTACTCTCAAAGAGTTGTTTATTGTACAGTCTGGCAGTGGTTGTAGTAGGCAAATAATTTTGCTCTATTTGAATTCTAATTCTAAAATGCTATTTGAAAAATTTCTGAAATTCAAACTATATTGTGATTTTTGGTTAGTTTATGAGACTAGCATTTCAGATCTTAAGAATGTTAATGTTTTATACCAAGTTAGACATCAAAATATGATATAGTATATTTGTTCTCACAACAGTAAAGATTTCTTTATTTACTAGTGAATACTGGTAAAAGGAAAATATGACCTAAGGGTCTGAATTATTAGGTATATTCTGTCACAATTTGTTTTGAGATCTGTGGCTCTCAGTGTGATTTTTATCCTTTTTCATAATTTCAGTGGAGCAAGAAGTTCCCATAGAACCTCCTAGTGCGACCACCACCACCACAATCGGAATCTCTGCAACATCTGCAACATTCACAAATGTGTTTGGGAAAAAAAGGGCCAATGTTGTGACAACTCCCAGCACCAATCGGAAAAATAAGAAGAACAAAACAAAAGAGACCCCTCCCACTGCACATTTAATATTACCAGAACAACATATATCCTTAGCACAGCAAAAGGCAGATAAGAATAAAATAAATGGGGAACCCAGAGGTGGCGGTGCAGGTGGGAATAGTGATTCAGATAACTTGGACAGCACAGATTGCAACAGTGAGAGTAGTAGTGGTGGTAAAAGCCAAGAGTTAAATTTCACTATGGATGTGAATTCCTCTAGTGATAGGAGATACCCCTCACTGCTACTCCATTCCCAAGAAGAAAAGACAAGTACTGCTGCTTCCAAAACTCAGACACGGTAAAATTTTCTGACTTGTTAACTCTGCACCTACCTTTCCTTTTTCATGCCTGGCACAAGAACTTGAAGTAACATAAGTTGTGTTAAACAATTGAAGTCTACCATATTACCTGTCTTCAGCATTTAAAACTGAAATTCACCAGTGTCCTCCTTATCATGTGCTAGTTATGCAATGAGATTGTTAGAACTTTTAACATTCAACTTTGAAGCTGAAAATATTAGCGTTCCTTGATTTTAACTGTCATTTTTATTGATTATATATAGTCCTTCTGGCTTCTGAATCCATTTTAATACTAAAATAAATAATGGACTCTTTGCCCTATTTCTATTTTTCTGATTGTTAATAATTTGATGTGCCAAATTTTTTTTTAACAAGGTTTTTGGTTTTTTTATATAAATTTATTTATTTAATTTTGGCTGCGTTGGGTCTTGGTTGCTGCACGCGGGCTTTCTCTAGTTGTGGCGAGCGGGGGCTACTCTTCGTTGCGGTGCGCGGGCTTCTCATTGCGGTGGCTTCTCTCTTTGCAGAGCACGGGCTCTAGGCACGTGGGCTCAGTAGTTGTGGTGCGCAGGCTTAGTTGCTCCGCGGCATGTGGGATCTTCCGGCCCAGGGCTCGAACCTGTGTCCCTGCATTGGCAGGCAGATTCTTAACCACTGCGCCACCAGGGAAGCCCTGATGTGCCAAATTTTAATTCAGATACTTCAGCAAATCCCTTTGAGTTTCTATCTTACAATTTATCGTTTATTGGCCTTGATATTTCTCTTCTCAGACTTGAAGGCGAAGTGAATCCTAATTCCTTATCAACAACCTACAAGTCAGTGTCGTTGCCATTAAGCTCTTCAAACATAAAGCTGAATCTGACTAGCCCTAAAAGGGGGCAAAAAAGAGAGGAAGGGTGGAAAGAAGTTGTTCGAAGGTAAGTAGAATTAGTGTCGTCTTTTTAACTTTTCTCCTCTTGTGAGATGGTTATCCAGTTAATTAATGAATAATTTGAATGTGGTTATTATATTCAGTGGCAGTGCCATACTACATCCAGAGTAGGCTAAAGCAAAATTAGAAACAGTATGTAAATTTTGTATGCATATTTTATATGATACAAGAAATGTTGGCTTTAGAATAACAAAAAACATTTTATTAAAACATAAGACATACAGTTTACAGACAAACCATACAAAAAGGTCACAGGCTTCTTAAGGGGAAGATTCACTTGACAGCAAAGTCACAGTGCTATTTGTGAGGGCTATGATTGTTTAATGGTCCCATTTTGATTCAGACAAGTTTGTCCATCTACGGCATTTAAATAAAGTTAGACTTCGCTAGAGAATCTATATCTGCTTTTAACCAATGCAATTAGATCACCATAAAAGTGGGGGGGGGGAAGAGCCCATAAAATTAAAACTACCTTCTCCCTCAAAAAAAAAAATAAAAACAAATACCAACACCCCTGCAGCTAACTTTGACAACTCCCTTCATTCACACTGCTTTACACTTAAACCATGATGAGGGAAATGAATAAAAGCAGAGAGGAGCCACTGCTTTTAAATGTTTCACACAATCCAGAAGGTATTTCTAGCCTCTGCTCATGCTTTACAACAGGGAATCAGGATAAGATTTACGTTTGCTAATGTGCACTTAATCACCAAAGGACTAAGATGTCTGAGTTTTTGTTCTGTAATTTTTGTAAGACTTTGTGTCCATTAAAAGCAAACAAAAAAGGAAGAAGTCTTGGCAGAACAGAAGTGATGCACACTTGATGATCAGATTGATTTAAGTATTATTCATGGCCTAGTCTATGCTCTAGCTTTCAAAATAGCTAAATATATTCTTTCCAATTTGTCTACATTAGGATATTAAATTTTGATCATGAAATGTATTTTAGAGTCTACAATTGGGTATTCTTCTGGAAGGTATAGTTCAAAGTTTGAGGGTCCCTCCCTCAAGGAGGGAATCCTGGCAGCCAGCAGTGACCACATGAAAATAATGGGTGTTGCTCTCATTTGGTTCTGCCATCAAACACTGGGTTTCCGTGATAATCCTGCAGGACACCCAGGCCATCTTGTCAGATCCCAAAATCAGCCTCTTGTGTTTTCTCACACAAGTGGAAGTCCCAGGCTCCACTTGTGGATTGCTTTTTATGTACAAATCTGAGGCTTTATTTTTTATTGCTAAGTAAAGTTGTTGACACTGATAAGCTGCCTTTATTCATTTTCAGTATAGAGTTTAACAATGTGGTATGCATTATTTTAATTTTGAAAGTATCAATATATGATCATTGCAGTTTAGTTAACATGTGATAGTTTATGCAGATTTGAATGCTGAGATCATGAGTGACTTAAATATAATTTTTTTAAATGGCAGTGTGTTTTTTACCTTTACTAAATTAAATTCAATATAATAAGAGGTCAGTTTCTAAAATAAAAACTTATAATAATTTCCTCTTTAAGGTTTGAGAAATACTATTCTACAGATGTTCATGAACATACTTACTGAGACATCTTTTTTTTTTTTTAATTTATTTATTTTATTTATTTATTTTTGGCTGCGTTGGGTCTTTGTTGCTGTGCGCGGGCTTCTCACTGCGGTGGCTTCTCGTGTTGCCGAGCACGGTCTCTAGGCGCGTGGGCTTCAGTAGTTTTGGCACGCGGGCTTAGTTGCTCCACGGCATGTGCGATCCTCCCAGGCCAGGGATCGAACCCGTATCCCCTGCATTGGCAGGCGGATTCCCAACCACTGCGCCACCGGGAAAGCCCGAGACATCTTTTTTAATAGACATTTTGATTTCATAAGCTCATGTGTGGTCTTCATTTTGTAGGTCAAAGAAATTGTCTGTTCCAGCCTCAGTGGTTTCCAGGATAATGGGAAGAGGAGGATGCAACATCACTGCAATACAAGATGTTACTGGTGCCCATATTGATGTGGATAAACAAAAAGATAAGAATGGCGAGAGAATGATCACAATAAGGTAATTGTGAGATATATATATATTGTTAGTTCTATGAGGAAATTAAATTTTATTAGAAGTACATTTTTGTTAGGTATGGTACAATCAAGAATTCTATTTCATGGTAAAGATTACCTAGTTTTGTATATTTTTGATCTTGTTCTGTTTTTTGTTTGTTTTCTCCCCAGGGGTGGTACAGAATCAACAAGATATGCAGTTCAACTTATCAATGCACTTATTCAAGATCCTGCTAAGGAACTGGAAGACTTGATTCCTAAAAACCATATCAGAACACCTGCCAGCACCAAAGCCATCCATGCAAACTTCTCATCTGGAGTAGGCACCACAGCAGCTTCCAGTAAAAATGCATTTCCCTTGGGTGCTCCAAGTCTTGTAACTTCACAGGCAACAACATTATCTACGTTCCAGCCCACTAATAAACTTAATAAGAACGTTCCAGCAAATGTACGTTCTTCTTTCCCAGTTTCTCTACCCTTAGCTTATCCTCACCCTCATTTTGCCCTGCTGGCTGCTCAAACTATGCAACAGATTCGGCATCCTCGTTTACCCATGGCTCAGTTTGGAGGAACATTTTCACCTTCTCCTAACACTTGGGGACCATTCCCAGTGAGACCTGTGAATCCTGGAAACACAAATAGCTCTCCAAAGCATAATAATACAGGCCGTCTACCTAACCAGAACGGGACTGTTTTACCCTCAGAGTCTGCTGGACTAGCTACTGCCAGTTGTCCTATCACTGTCTCTTCTGTAGTTGCTGCCAGTCAGCAACTGTGTGTGACTAATACCCGGACTCCTTCATCAGTCAGAAAGCAGTTGTTTGCCTGTGTGCCTAAGACAAGTCCTCCAGCAGCAGTGATTTCCTCTGTGACAAGCACTTGTAATTCCCTGCCTTCTGTCTCCTCTGCACCTATCACTAGTGGGCAAGTTCCCACCACATTTCTGCCTGCAAGTACTCCTCAAGCACAGCTTTCTTCACAAAAGACGGAGTCTTTCTCTGCCATGCCAGCCCCCAAAGAGAAAGTGTCCACACAGGACCAGTCCATGGCAAACCTGTGTACCCCCTCTTCAACTGCCAACAGCTGCAGTAGCTCTGCCAGCAACACCCCAGGAGCTCCAGAAACTCACCCATCTGGTAGTCCCACTCCTCCCTCCAATAACACACAGGAGGAAGCACAGCCATCCAGTGTGTCTGATTTAAGTCCTATGTCAATGCCTTTTGCGTCTAATTCAGAACCTGCTCCATTGACTTTGGCATCACCTAGATTGGTTGCTGCTGATAATCAGGATACCAGTAATTTACCTCAGTTAGCTGTACCAGCACCTCGAGTTTCTCATCGAATGCAACCCAGAAGTTCTTTTTACTCGGTGGTACCAAATGCAACTATACACCAGGATCCCCAGTCTATTTTTGTGACAAATCCAGTTCCTTTAACACCACCTCAAGGCCCACCAGCTGCAGTGCAGCTTTCTTCAGCCATGAACATTATGAATGGTTCTCAGATGCACATTAACCCAGCAAGTAAATCTTTGCCACCTACGTT
This sequence comes from Eubalaena glacialis, assembly GCF_028564815.1. Lineage (NCBI taxonomy): Eukaryota > Metazoa > Chordata > Mammalia > Artiodactyla > Balaenidae > Eubalaena > Eubalaena glacialis. Next base: position 118,223,223 of record NC_083719.1, read on the forward strand.
TGGCCCAGCCACGCTTTTCAATCACTTCAGTAGTCTTTTTGACAGCAGTCAGGTGCCAGCTAACCAGGGTTGGGGAGATGGTCCACTGTCCTCACGAGTTACTGCAGATGCCTCTTTCACTGTTCAGTCAGCATTCCTGGGTAACTCTGTACTTGGACACTTGGAAAACGTGCACCCTGACAACTCCAAGGCACCTGGCTTCAGATCACCTTCCCAGCGAGTTTCTACTAGTCCAGTTGGTAAGTTATTATAACTATCATTATGTCACAGTTTGGGGCTTTAACAACATAATCTAACCTTCCAAAATAATAAAGCATTTATTTTGCACATAATATTGCATGATCTTTTAAAGAAATGAAGGTGTGTCATAAATAGTAAAGACCCCTTAATGACTGCTGATTGAGTGGCCAAAATGTAGTTGTAGGTAAGTCACTCACATATGAGCTGCTTTATATTCTCTTTTATGATCTCTCTGCACCTCATTTCAAGGAAGTTATATCTTGTGTCAGTCCATTTTCTTAGAATTGGTATAAGATGATATTAATAAAAAAGGACTCATAGGATGCTTCAAGCATTCCAAATTTACAGACATTTTTAAAATCACAGTGATTGCCTGCATTTCTGAGATTAAAAAGTTTGGGTTACGAAGGTGTTTAGGTTACAGTCCATAATCTACATTCTTTGTTTTCAGTCTTGGGTGCTCAGAATGAATATTAAATGATGTTGTAACTCTATATTATTTACATTAGATGGAGCTGTTTGAAGAGATCCAGTCATGTATAGGTTCTTATTTAACAACAACAACAAAAAAACAATTTTGAATCAGCTGTTTGTTTCTTGAAATTAGAAATTAGCTGCTGAGGCAGTATAAGAAAGATTTAGAAAGATAAGAGGCTAGTGGTGGCTTGGAGATATTTGGAAAACCAGAATCTATTTTCCAGAGTCTAAGGGCCAAACTTTAGTCCAATCTCTTTGCTCTAGTCTGAAAAACAAATTAGAAATTGTGGCTGACCTAGAAAGGGGGTAAGAAGAACTAGTGCCACTTAGCATTTTTCTTCCAGTTGGAAAACTGTCCCGTAGCCCATCTTTCCTTTTTGCTAATTATAAACTGATCTAAGTTGTTTAAAATTTGTGAGTTTATGGATATGGCATAGCCTTAGCTTTTCTATCAGATATGTTTCCATTTACTTATCTTTTCAGGAAAACATAGCTGTTACATCATCTTCTGAATAGAAATAAAGCTTGCATAAGACAGTCTGTGGTCCAAAATATTCTCTTGGATTTTTTTTCTTCTTTTCTATAAATAGGTATCTATTTTAACTTTTCATTTTGGCAGGCTAATAAAAAGGTTTTCAAAGGCCCCAGAATGAAAGAAGAGCTCATTGCCAGTGCTCAGACTGTGGTAAAAATTAATTTTTTAATTAATCCTTGACTTGATTGGCACTAACTAATATGTGAATTTAGAGTGCCTTAGCTAGAGTTAGACTTCAGATCTCTCATATTCCAGTGTTTGAGCTCTTTGCACTCCACATTCTATATCCCAGAAGATGTGCAGATTATGAATGGCTGGAGAAAAGAAAGTCAAGGAGATCATCCATCTAGTTTGATAGCAAACAAGGTTTGGGAACCTTAATTATTCAGATCTATAACATCAAAATTATTTATTACTAGTTAAAAAATAATTTTTTAAAAAAGCAAGCATTAATCCTTGACCTTCCTTCCGGGGTCCAGGACTGATTAAGCTTGGCTTCATTTCTTAACTGCCTGGGTGGTTTCTTTTGTTGATGCTCTTCTTTCATGGATATAGTTTAGTTTTCCTAGTTTGCAGGTAAGAAATAGTGATACTTAAAAAGACGGGAAAGCATGTGGAGAAACTGGAACCTTCAAACACTGCTGGTAGAAACTTAAAATGGTACATCATTTAGAAAAACAGTTCAACAGTTCCTCAAAAAGTTAAAAAGAGTTACCATATGATGCAGTAATTCTGCTCCTAGGTATACCCAAGGGAAAACATGTTTCTACACAAAAACTGGTACATAAATGTTTATAGCAACACCATTCCTAAGAGCCAAAAAGTGGAAACAATCCAATGTCCATCAACTGATGAATGGAAAAACAAAATGTGGTATATCTATATAAGATATTATTCTTAGTATAATGTATATTCTATATTATGAGATACAATGAAAGAAATGAAGTACTCATTTGTGCTACAACATGGGTAAACTCTGAAAACATTTTGCTGAGTGAAAGAAGCCAGTCACAAAAGACCACATATTGTATCATTCTTTTTATATAAAATTTCCAGAATAGGCAAATCTAGAGAGACAGAAAATATATTAGTGGTTGCTTAGAGGTTCAGATATGGGGTAAAGGAGGATGGAGAGTGACAGATAATGCATACAGAGTTTCTTTTAGGGTAGACAAAAATGTTCTAAAATTGATTGTGCTGATGGTTGTACAACCCTGTGAATATACTAAAAGCCTTTGAATTATATACTTTATAGATGAATAAGACCTGCTTGAAAAGTTTTGAATTTTTTATGTTGATATTAACTACTTTTTTCTGAAATGAGCACCTATAATCCTTTTCCAGATCCTTGACCTCTTTCCCTAAAAATGTTCTCCAGAGAAAGCAATGGAATTTGAGAATACTGCTAAGTTCAGACTCATGCAAACTAGATAGAAACTTTGATGTAGTTTGCAGCTGTTGATTTTTTTTTTTTTAATCAGATGGAATACTGAAATTATCTTTAGTTTAATCGTATGCTTTCCTTCCTTGTTAGGAAGCAAACACTGGTAGGTTTTGTTACTCATCTTTCACAGGAAATGACTATAGTTATATAGATGAACAGCTATATTTCTAAGTGATGGGTACCACAACATGCTCTCATTTCATGTCCCCTCCAATGAAAGCTTTGAGATTTATCTAGAACATACTCCAGGTGACTGCCATTCCTAAACATTGGGCTCACATTTCTATATCTAGTCCTGCTTGGTGATATTCTTCTGGACTGTAAGAAAAAAATGGTTTGGGGGGACATACAGTATGATATAAATGGATTCTTGTTGCTGTGATCCACAAAATAAACTGCGTTCTTTCTGCTTTTTTAAAGAGGAATTAAGTAAACTTTGGACTTTCATTTTTAAAGCCTTGGCTAATTTGATGTCTTGGACCTGTTTTTATTTCAGGGTTACCGTCCATTGACCCATCAGGCAGCTCCCAATCTTCCTCTTCTGCTCCTCTGACAAGTTTTTCCGGCATACCAGGAACTCGGGTTTTCCTGCAAGGGCCAGCTCCCGTTGGGACGCCCAGTTTCAACAGACAACATTTTTCTCCCCACCCTTGGACAAGCGCCTCAAACTCATGTAGGAATCCTAGAGGAACTCTTCCCAAAGAGTCTTGAATAAGTTATTAAACCATTTGTTTCAGGGAACGCTGTATTGTAACTTTAGTAATCTAAATTGTATGCAAATACCCAAGGTTTGTTTTGCAGTCATGTCAAAAATTACCAGTCATTTATAGGATTGAAAACTTGAGAAGGGTCAGGCTATTCTTCCAAGCCAGATTTGAGATTACACTGAGACTTGGATCAAGAAAAGAGGCACTACAAGTAGTTTTATAAGACCCTTTGGGGACAGTATTGTGAAATAATTTCTTAGGTCTGAAAAGAAGTTGAATTTAAGTATCTCGTCAGTTTGGTATGATTCCTCATTTAGTTTTACATTTGAGGAAACTGTATGATTGCCATTTATAAGTGAAAATATTCCTCTGTTCTGACTTATTTCAATATTTAGAACAGATGAAGTTCTAAAAGGATTTGAACAGGATTTGATTTTTTTTAAATGAGCATCATGAGAAAATCAGTGAGTATTGGCCCTTTGGCAAGGAAAACTACCCATATTACCTGAGAGTCCCATTAAGAAACAAAGCTGTGAATTGACTCCTACAATGCTTCACTAACATTTAACCTTCCTTCCTTATGGGGAAGAATAAGGGGCTGTAGAAAGAGAAAAAAGAAAACAGCTAATAATTATAGAGGACCAGCAGCTATTTTCCAGACAATATGATAGTTACCGTGCAAACATTGCCACATTTAAAATGTGACAATATATGTTTTGAGAAGATTTTTTAGAACTACAGTAAGGGGAATTCCCTGGTGGTCCAGTGGTTAGGACTCTGCGCTTTCACTGCCGAGGGCCCGCGTTCAAACCCTGGTGGGGAAACTAAGATCCCGCAAGCCAGCAGAACTACAATAAGAATAAATACGGCCTTCTTCCTTTCTAGCCTTGTTCAGTTCAATTTGAAAAAATTCTTTAGACTAGTCTATACTTACTATATTTTTAGACTAGTTTATATTTACTACAGGCAGAAGTAGTACAGGATAATATTTATAGAACTTATATATTTTCTTTTTTTAATTTACTTATATATTTGGTTGCACCAGGTCTTAGTTGCGGGAGGCGGGCTCCTTAGTTGTGGCATGCGAACTGTTAGTTATGGCAGGCATGTGGGATCTAGTTCCCTGAGCAGGAATCGAACCTGGGTCCCCTGCATTGGGAGCATGGAGTCTTAACCACTGCTCCACCAGGGAAGTCCCTATATATTTTCATTTGAATGACCTTGTAAAATGAAATTTTTTTTCCAGAACCTATGTTGTGGAACAGATCTTTCCAACAAGGTTTCTCATATTCTTATAATTAGTTTTTATATGTAATAAAACAATAGAGAAATATTTTGCCACCAGGTGACTCTCCTATTCCATCTGTTTCTTCGGGATCATCTTCACCTCTTTCAGCCACTTCTGCCCCACCAACTTTGGGCCAACCGAAAGGAGGCAGTGCCAGTCAGGATCGAAAGATACCTCCCCCCATTGGAACAGAGAGACTAGCCCGGATTCGGCAAGGAGGGTCTGTTGCACAAGCCCCTGTGGGGACCAGTTTTGTTGCTCCTGTTGGACACAGTGGAATCTGGTCATTTGGCGTCAATGCCGTGTCAGGTACAGTTACAGCGTCCTCTGTCTGGAGGGATATCTTGAGTAAGTTGTGGGATTTTGCCATTTAAACTTAGTTCCTTACCTAAATAAATAAGCTTATTAGTTCCTGCACTTAACCAGTAAGGTTGTTTAAACCTTTGAGGAGTTCAGTCCAGTCTCAAAGTCTGGAATGTTAGTTTGGATTATACATAATAATAGATGTAATATGTATGATAGTAATATATATAAAATAATAAATACAGACTTGATTAGAAGTAAAAGATTCAAAGCATACTTCCTTTCCTTCTTAAGCTTTTCATTGTAGAATAGGACAATCATTTGATTTCTTTCAGAGAGCACTTAATCTTTTGAAGGACAAGGTAGAGTGTTTGGGGTATTCAGAGGACTCCACCCAGTTTTCCAGGAACTTGTATTTTGGTTTGCAAAGATTTTCATGAATGTGTCCTGAGCTTCTCAAAGGAATGCTTTTGATTAAATTTAGTATGAAAAAATCCAGTGGTAATGTTTTGTTATTTTATCCAAATAAATATCTAACTTTGATCTCAATTCTTCTTTCTAGAAGGCTTGTCAGGTTGGTCACAGTCTGTGATAGGGAACCATCCAATGCATCAACAATTATCAGACCCAAGCACATTCTCTCAGCATCAACCAATGGAGAGAGATGATTCTGGAATGGTAGCCCCCTCTAACATTTTTCATCAGCCTATGGTAAGCAGTTTTGTGGATTTTTCTAAAGTGAGCTGACAAACATCATTGTAACTTGTTTAACACATTGCCAGCCAATGTAGTCACATGTTAAGGAGTAATTTGTACTGAAATAATTCTCCCTTTTGGTATAACTAGTTTGTTTCTATGACTTTGCCAGATCTTTTATCCAATTTCAAAAGTGGATTATGTTGTTTACATTAGTTTGTCCTCAAACTATCCTGAAGAAGCCCCCATCTTCCCTCCAAAACCTGAGAGATTTGGGTTTTGCTGCTTTGCATTTGGCTGCCACAGCTTAGAGAGAGGCCTCTTCCTCTCTGAAAAGCTGGCTGTGAGCTCCCCATTGCCCTCTTGTCTCCTCTGAGAGCTTCCAGGCTGCCATAAAGCCAGATTGTGGCTGCAGGCAATCATGTAGAATTCCCCTTTTCTTGGCAGAAGCTTATTAGTAAATCCTAAATATGGGAAAGTTGAGGGTATTATATGTGTTCATCAAGTATTGGAAATTTCCTGATGATTTGATATTGGATTTAGTTGTTTTGTTTTTCTATTCTCATTGAAAAATGTTGCTGACGCAAATAACCACTTTTGGTTTCCCAAGACTGTACAATGGTGCTATACTTACAGGATACTCTGGAGTTCTTTGAATGAAGGGAAATAAGAGAAATCTATGCTGGTATTGTGGAATCATCATTTACAATCACTTCATGATTACACCTTTCTGCTGTTTTAGGGTCTACCAATTTCCATGTATGGAGGCACCATAATACCCTCCCATCCTCAGCTTGCTGATGTTCCAGGAGGCCCTCTGTTTAATGGACTTCACAACCCAGATCCTGCTTGGAACCCTATGATAAAAGTTATTCAAAATTCAACTGAATGCACTGATGCCCAACAGGTAAAATGGACTTAATGCTCTTTTATTTTTCAGATTTATGATGTCATTCTTTTAATTCTTTGGGTAGTGCAAGTTCTGAATATCAAAAGTCATGACATCTGACTATCTTGAACTGAATTAAGTTTTTCAATATCAAGATGATGCTACTTAACATTTTATCTCATGTATGTGTATTCTTCCTAGGCAGAAACAGTGAATTACCATTGCATTTATATATTCATTTTGTAAATGTCTAAAGATTCCTAATTAGAAATTCCAATTTTTCCTCCCCCTTTTCAGATTTGGCCTGGCACGTGGGCACCTCATATTGGAAACATGCATCTCAAATATGTCAACTAAGTTAGAAGGTCTTACTCTTTAGCCTTGTTTGAGAAACTTTTGACCTTGGAAGAACCCTGGGGATTTTTTTTAATGTGCCTAAGAAATACTCTCTGAGGCTTTAGCAATGGAAATTTGATTGCCCATTGTATATGAACAAAGTGATTTCCTATCCATCTGATTATGTTCTCTGGTTAGTTTAGCCATTTTGAAATTAGTGCTTTGGGCTAAACATACTGAATGCTACTTGTATGCAGAAGAGAATTAGATGATTACATGTTTCAACCTTTTAGGGTGGTAAATACATGTACAATTGTTTACATACTTAAAATGAAAAGGTTGAGTAAATTTCTTGTCATATAGTGGCTCTACTTAATGTGGCCTGTATTAATGTGAAATATTTACCAGAATATTCAATAAAAAGATGAACAGTGTTTAGAAGTGGGGTGTGATCCTTTGAGTGGTCATGCAGGTACTACCCAATCCACAATCATACTGAACCAGGTTGTTAATACTATATTTGTGATAGGCTTCTCACATTTTACACTTCAGAGTCCATTCTTAGACTGCCTTGAAAAAGCACTTTTAAGACTAGTTGTATATTTATTCTGTGTTAAACGTTCCTTGTTCTTTTGTTCTCTTCCGTATCGTTTTAAAAGTGAGAATGTTTCAAGCCCCTGCAATGTGTCTTATTTGACTTTAGCAGATAGGCCATTAAAAGGTTTAGCTCTTTGTGGATCATGAGTATGTCAATAAGAACAACAGGATTTCAGTCAGATGACACTGAAAAAACTTAGGGACACCCAAATCATTCTTCAGATTCCTTTTGTGCTTCCTAACTTTTTTATCTAAAGATTTATATTGGTTATAGGTGTTTAAGTTTTATTTGGGTTGGGACATAGGAGGGGGTAGGGGTGACTCCTTTAATTCTGTTGTATTGTTGCATCAGCTGAATAATGTTTATAAATATGTGACTAATTCTGGGCTTAGTTCCATGAAGAGCCAATATGGTCAACAAGCTAAACTCATGAACACTGGAATGGATTGCTTTGGCCAAACTATAGGCTATGCCAAGAATCTGACACAATAGAGAAGAAAAAACTAGCCCAATGAAAAGAACAGTCATCAACTTGACTGTTCATGTTTTAATATGGTTGAATTACCTGGTCTTAGATAAAAGCGAGCTAAAAAAGAAAACAAGAAAATGTTTGAGGTGATAGAGGAGCCAAAACACACATTAAGGCAAAGAAGGATGCACAGAAAAATAATAACTAGGGGCAGAACCATACCAGAAGCACTTTTCTACTCTCCTACCAACAGAAGTTCTTAATCTTCTCTGCCTTGCTCCTAGAGCTGCCACTAGATGAGACACACCATGTTTGTTCTGTGTTAGACATACCTGGTTGTTCTGTCTTCCATATCATTTTACATATGAGAGTGCTTCTGTAAGCTCATTTCTTATTTTCTATTTTGAATGGATTTGGAAGTTATCACTGGTGTTGAAGCTAGTGCCTTTGTAGTGCTTAATAACCACATCAAGTAGTCTCAAGAGACCCCCTTGAGGGGGACAAAGGACCCCTGGCATCACCTACATATCTTGCTGTTTCCACTTACCACTAATAACAACCCAAAAAATCACCTAATATTAGTGAAATGAATGAAACTACTCTTGATGAAACATATACTAGAGAGAGATATTACGTAAATTATTCAGTGGGACAAAAAGTGAGTTTTGTTCTATCTTAACTATTTAAAGGACACTTGAATTATTGGAAGAGCTCTTCCAATATCTTCTATACCTTGAGGACAACAGAATGAGAAATTTTATCTCAGATCAGGAACTAGAACCCATAAGAAGACACAGTTATGAGAAACCCCTAGAAGGATTAGGAAAAAACAGGAGCTGTGCAGTTTGTAGCAGTTATTTAGGATACCCTACTTCCTGCCCTCTTACCACCACTGCCTTCTTTTCTTTCTATTTGAATCCCAGTAGCCTACTCCCCACTCCATTTTGCCTGCTAATCTCTTCCTCTGTCTTGCCTCTTCCTGGCATTACTTTACTGCTATTTTACCAACCTGAACCTTGGACTAAACCTAGCTCAGGTAAGAACTTAATTACTTTCAGAATATACAAGGGATTTGTGGGGAGGCAGAACGGGTAGAGTGGAACAAGAGTCAGAAACCTAAATTCTGTTTTCATTTCTGCCACTTGAAGCTATATGACCATAGGCAAGTCATTTCTCACCTCTGGGCTTCACATTCATCTGTAAATGAAACAATGTAAATGAACTCAAAAGGGTCTCCTAGTTCTAACAGATTCTCTTGTCTTGTGAATGAGAATGTATGGTGTGGGACTACTAGAAGCCAATACATTGCTGAGATTTGAGGGCCCCTACCATTTGTTCTTACATGGAATCAAAAGTCTGCTGTTGTGAGAGCCATTATTGATTTTGGGGATTTAGTGGAGGCAGAAGAAAAGCTTGCATACCCATAGTGAGCCCTCAAGTCATTAAGAAACATCCTGCTGAAAAAAAAAAGAAAAAGAAAAGAAAAGAAACATCCTGCTGAGGCATAGATCAAGCCCTATGAGAATAACAGCTCATTCAAGGAATAAAACTGTATCATCAAGGTTTCTGGACCCACTTATTTCAAGTAGTGTTCAATGTAATAAAATACCACCACCAATAAAATTCTTGATGTTTTTAAGACCCTTTAAACCTATTGTGGCTACAGTGTGCTGACTTGCCCTTTTATAGGCCAGTCTGCTTCCTTCAGTCCCTGCTCTCAAAGGGGAAATCTCATCACCTCAGCTAACGAGACCGAAGAAGAGAGTTGGACAGCCAATGGTGGCCTCTCCTAACCAGAGGTAAGAAATCTCAGGACTTGGAACTGTAGTTTCCATCTTACAGATTCTGGCCAAGTCCTCTTTCCAACCTCAAAGTTAGTACAGGAGGGTACCATCCTTAGTTTGAGGTAGCTTTTAGAAGGGGAAAGGCTGGTCATATTAGAGTTTCAAGCCACATAGAGGAGTTCTTAGTATACATGGTTCTGTCCCACTGTTTAAGACCTTTGTACCACATTGTAAACCCAGGAAGAGGCAAACAAACTGTAGGAAAACAGCTTCTGAACATCTTGTTCTCTAACTAGCCCTAGAGCTCTTCTACTAAGAAGTGTGGATGGTTGTGACGTCTTCCCAGTGGACCCTGTCCTGGGGTGAGGGACTCTGATAATGCTGCATTTTCTATTCCTCAAAGATTTGTCACCGTGTGTCAATGTTATTTGACAGGTTACTTTACCTTCACTCTCTCCTGTAGGAAATGGGTGAGAGAAACTTGAGTGTGTTAAGACCACCTCCAAAAAAGGGCAGGAGCTTGGCCTTGAAGACCTAATTTGGAAAACAAGATCGTGAATCTAATGATCAGATTGCAAACCTATTTTGTGATTACTTTTCACCTCTTCCTGTTTTATCTTAATGGTACTGACGTGAGTTCAAAGTAATTTGCCTGGTGGCAGAGACCTGGTATTCCCCTACAGGTTTAGTCAGATCTCTGGGGTTGGGACCTGAGCATAAGTTTTTGGTTTTTTTCTTTTTTGGAAGCTTCTATACTGTAATGGGCAATCAGTGTTGAAAAACCTCTGATTTAAACTCTTGGTCCTTCATCCTGGTTGAATGGATGATGAACCTGGTTTTCTCTCGAAAACCAACTACCTATTCTCTAGTTCCCCAGCCCTTATAGCACACAGTGTCTCAAGAAAAGTACACTTCTAGTAGTACTCTTATAGTAGTAAGACTGCTATAAGTCTGTAACTGCTGCTGTTGTTTTATAATAGAGATTAATAGAAGGATCACTTCCACACTGATCCTTCTTGCAAACCTTTGACACTTCTAGTTCTCCTACTCACTGGTCTTTCTCAGTCTCCTTCCTCCACTATCCCTTAAATAAATGTTGATATGCTCAGGTCTCTTCTTTTAGTGTATCTTCTCCCCAGGTAATCTCATCCCACACTCTTGGATTTTACTCCACCCAAATCTGAATCACTTGCCCAGAGTTCTCCCTCTGTAGCTTCAGACCTTTATATCTGGCTCCTTACTGTGCTTCTCCATCTGAACATTCCACACACATTATATATTCCCCAATATAAGATATGCCCCTCCCCTTGTTTTCCCTATTATATTAGGTGGTACTACTAGCTACCAAGACTCTCAAGTCAGAAGATTGGGAATTATCCTAGCTTATCTCCTCTCCCACCCCACCCTGAAATCAGTCACCTTACCCTTCCTCCTCTGTGTATCTGGATCCCCTCCACTTCTCTCCATCCTCGCAGCAACTGCCTTTTTGCCTACCCTGTTTCACTAGGTTGGAGTCTTCACCTCCAGTCTCACTGTCCTCCACCCCATCTCCCATTCCCCTCACTAGACTACTTACCTTGCTTAAAAGTTGAGTTGTCATAGATGGTTCCTCCACAATCTGATCCCAAGCCTTACCCTCCAGCACTTCATTGCTAAGACACTTTATTTAGGCATACACCACTTTGTAAGAGGCTCAAAAACCTTTTTGGAACAATAAAATATACATATCCTTGCTACCTGAAGTGTGATTCTAAGGACATGCAGACCTAAGGGTCTGCATCACCTGGGATTTTATTAAAAACCCAGAATTTCAAGTCCCACCTACTGTATCAGAATCCTCATTTTAACAAAATCTCCAGGTGCTTTATGTGCACATTAAAATTTGAGAAGCAATGACTTGTAAAATAGTCTTTTTTAAAATGAGTCAAGAAATCAGAGCTGAGGGAAAATCTGATGAAGCCAGTGCTGAAGTAGTACTGATAAATGCATGAAGTCAGGTGGTCTACAATTAATTGGTGGTGGGGTGGCATTGCTGAGGGTATAGTGATTCTGAGGAAGCCAAACAGCAGACAACTGGGTCAAGTCGAGATTTTTTGTGTATACAGGTACTAGGCTTAGTACTTACTCTCCCACTACCTCTCTCCTGCTTCCTTTCATATCACTGTGCCTACATCAAAAAATCTTCTTTAAAGGCCAGACTCTCTGATCTTACTTTCCAGAGGGCTAAAGACCAAGCCCTCCTCACCAGCCCCCAGTCCTTCCTTAGTTTCCTGAGGTTAGCTGTGAGAGAGAGATCAAAGAACTGGCCTCTCCTATCTTCCAACCTTTATTCATCCTTTAATCAGTCCAGGTATCACTTCTTCCAGAAAGCCCACTCTCCCTCCCTGACCTACCCTGATGGCTGTGCACCAGGCCATCAAGGCACTTTTCACCCTGTACTGAAATTGATTAATGGGAGGCATTACACAGCTGTGCCTAGGGGCACACGCTTGAATCAGACACACTCAGGTATGAATCCCAGCTCCCCCTCCTACAAAATCCGTGACTTTGAACCATGACCTAACCTCTCTGGACTTTGGTGTCCTCACCTGTAAAATGTGGCTAATAACAGTGCTTTACTGTCCAAAACTGTTGCGAGGAATGGATGAATTAATACATGGCAATAACGTGTGCCATACCTCACCTGTCCCCAGCGCCCGCTGTAAACAGTAAATAGTAAATAGCTAAGTAGCTGCAGCGCTTATAGGTATAGGCAGGCTGGCCAATTTTGGGCCAGGAGGAACTGGAGGCCGGTGAGGCTCCTGGAACTCCTTCCAACTTTCGCTGTTTGGTGCTTCCTCCCGCGAGGGTAGGGCGGGATCATCGGGTTGATTGACGGCCGGCCCGCCCCCGGCTTGACGTTGTCCTGGTGGTGGTGCTGCGGCCGCACGTGGTCAACTGAGTCCGCCTCAGACTCGGCTGCGCCCCGCGTCCTCAACACCAGCACCAGCCGCTGCCTTCCTGCTCGTCCCGCCCGCGCTATGTCCACATCCACCAGCTGCCCGATTCCCGGGGGCAGGGACTGGCTGCCTGACTGCTACAGCACCACGCTGGGGGGCACACTATACGCCACTACCCCCGGAGGTCAGCGGCCAGGCCAGCGTGTGCGTGTCGCGGGACGTGGGCGGGGAGGTGCGAGCCTGGACTTGCCTGCAGGCCCCTCTGCAGGTTGTAGCTTTGAGGGGGGTGGGTGCTTGGAGCCGAAGCCCAGTTCCCTAAATTCTCAAAGTGATGCAACACGGCCTTGTGCCTAGTTTCCGAGTGACTGGGCAGAAATCATCACTATGGCCTGGGTTCTGGGCTCCTTGCTCACCCAGCCCTCCTGACTTGCCGCCTGGGAGCAGGAGCCGAGGCCCCAATTGAGTGTGGCTTCAGCAGGAAGCAACCGGGTCTTGCAAAGCTGCAAATGCAGAACTTTGGCAGTTGGGGGCAGGAGCTTCGGGTCTCTGCGCTGGCTGGCTTGACTAGTGGCAGATTGGTGGAGCAGCCTGGGATCATGCCTATTCAGGGGTTCCTGCCACGGAGGCGAAGGGGAGGGGTGAGAACAGGGTAGGGCCTTTTGAGGACATGATTGGGGCCAAGTTCCTCTAGGCTGAGCTGAGCCTGACAGGACTTGGGAGGGGTCAGGATAAGAACAGTGTGTCCCTGTATTTCACAGGAGGAACACCGCTCCTCCCTGCAGGATATCAGAGCCCAGGTGGCAGCACCAGCCTTCGTATATGCTCTTGGCTTCCTCATCCAACTGAGGCTGGAGGGCTAGGCCCTCCCTTGTGAACCAAAGCAATGAAGTTCCAGAGCCAGCAGAGCAGGACAGGAGCCTCCTGAAGTACTTGAACTCCAAGTTTGGTGCTCCTCCTAGAGCCAAGACCTGAAGCTCCCCTAAACTAAAAGCCCCTGCCTAAACCAGCTGGGATGCCCCACTTGCTCTATGGTGCTTAGACATATCTTGGGTAGGCCCAGGAGACTTTAAGTGCTGTGAAGCCTAGTCAGCTGAGATCCTGGCCGGGCTGCAGAGCAGTAGCCCTTTGAAAAATGGGAAGATGTGACCCCTTGGTCCCTAAAAGGCCTGTGTCTGGGGTCCCAGACAGCTCTGTACCCAAGCTCCTGCCTCTTACCTAGCCCCTACCCCTTGACAGGCACCAGGATCATCTACGACCGAAAGTTCCTGCTGGAGTGCAAGAACTCACCCATTGCCCAGACGCCCCCCTGCTGCCTCCCTCAGATTCCGGGGGTCACAACTCCTCCAACAGCCCCACCCTCCAGGCTCAAGGAGCAGAAGGAGCAGGAGACAGAAGAGATACCTGGTAAGGAAAGCAGGCCCCCAAATTTAAAAATGGCTTTGAGCCCAAATGCCCCAGTTAAGTAGAGTGGGGGTTCAATTCTGAGAGGGGCTTCTTCACTGACACTGAACCTGCAGACCCCAGCCCAGCAACCAGTCCTCCTGCCTTTTCTCTCTCCAGATGACGCACAGTTTGAAATGGACATCTAATCCAGTGAAGATGACCCTGTGTGTGGAGTAAGAGGAATCCCTCACGCTGCTGCTGCTACCTCCTTTTTCTGGGGTATCCAAAGGCCAGCTGGCCTCATCTAATCCAGAATGGGGTGATATGGTGGTTCTGGGCCTCCCTTAGCTCTGAGGCAGCTAGACCGGGGATAGGAATGGGCAACTTGCCAAGCCCTTAGTTCTACTACTCTTTGGTCTGTAGGCACTCCTCCCAACCCCTGGCCCTTGGCTCAGGCTGAGGCTGAGGCTGGGGGATGGAGAATGTCACTGTCTGACTGCTTAGTAAACATTCAAAGAAATGCCTTGGCTCCAGTGTTCTCCTCAATGCTGATCTTCCCATCTCAGCCATAAAGCTAAGGGTCCCAGCAAACCTGGTTAGGATCAGAGGTCCCAGGTTCCTTCCCAGCTCCCACTGGGCCCACTTCCAGCAGCACTTAGAGCCTGAGGCAGGCTTTGGGGGCAGGCCATAGGAGCTGCCAAACCATAAACAGCAATAGCCTGACCCCTGCCAAGGGCTGTTCCAGCCTTTCCAGGAAGCAGCCTTCCTGGAATCAGGCCTCTCTACCAGTCCCTCCTTAGCTTTTCCAAAGCAGGAGAAAAGAGGCACTGCCCCAGCCTATTATAGCCTTCTTTTGTCTCTCCCCATACCTTTTCTGCCTCCCACCTGTAAGTACCAACTATATTCCAACACTGGAAACCTGTACTCTCTTCTCACAGCATGATATGAGCCTCCTGGCCCCTTCCACCTGGTTCTGTTGTCCTCAAAGCGTTAGAAGACCTTAGGGCCCAAACAGAGGCAGAAGTTTATTTGGTGAGTCAAATAAAGAGTCATAATCCTACTCTCCCCGTCCCCTGAAAAAAAAAATCATGATCCCATATGTCAGCAATCAGGTCTTTTTCACCTTCAATTTATACAGCTAGGTTCTAATCTCTGTAGCACTTGCATACCTCAAGGGTGATGCAATGCAAATAGGTCAGTCTCCTTTTTTTGAGGGAAAAAAATCTCCCCATGCTATTTGAGCCTCTGCTCCCATACTGAAACAAAATCATCCAAACATAGGGTACTCAGCCCAGCAAGGGATGTATGTTTCTAATTTGGGGGAGAGTGGCAGGCAGTAGTCTACTCACGCCTAGCAAGGCCATTCATGATGAACAGAGGAAGAACAGAGGTGTGCACGGTGCACAGTGAGCAGGGCAGTTAAGAACACCAGAGGGAACCAGTTTGGCATAGGAAGGGCTCATCTCTCCTACCCAGGTCCCACCACATTGAGATGTTTTTATTGAAATGCATATGGTATGGGTAACAAGCGGCCTCCCTGTGGTCCAGGAGGGACCTCTTCCCCCAGAGATGGGTCAGGCCAAACACCCCAATGGGGCAGACAGTCTCCCAAGTGGTAAAAGGGAGCCAAGTTAGGGAAGGCCTCCCATGCCAAGGCATAAGAGATGGTGTGAGATGAGTCTGGGGAACCCATAGGATTAAGGATCGTGTTGGATGCCTGGCACGGTCTGGTTCTGCTCAGCTGTGGCTACAGATTTCTCTTCATTGGCCTCCTCCTCTGAAGACAGACTCCTCTTTTCCGCAATTAATCTTTTAACTCCCACCATCCACTGACTGACCTCAGTCACATGGTCAACCATGAGTGAGCGGTGGATGTCATCTGCTGCATCCCACTGGTGGCTTGAAAGCTCTGAGGAGAGAGAGGGGCTGAGCAAGAAACCTGGAGCAAAAAACATAGCTGCAACTCCTCCCCTCCCAACCAGTCAAAATCTCAGCACCTAGTCCAACTTGGACAACCATGGCAGGATGAGGGACTTAGGCTATACCAAGGGACCCAGCCACACCTTGCACCAGCAGAGCCATCCTCTTCTTTACAGGCATTGACAGCTTCCCTCCAGCCCACTGTTCCTGCAGCAGAGCCAGGCGTCGGCTGATGTCGTCACATACCTGCTTCTGAGAGACAGAAGCCCCCTCCAAGTCAGTGCTGCCAGCCCAACAGAGGCAGGGAAAGGAGCACCATATAGGAAGCACCTGCTTTGTCTGGCCCAGGAACTTTACACTCTAAGAGTTATGGTTCTTTACGCAAAGAGTAGAGGCCCCACTAAGAATCTGATGAAATCTATGGATCTTCTCAAGAAAAATGCATGTATGGCTAGAATTTTTAAATTTCTGGAGTTTCTCATATGCTCAGAAATTAATTCTATAGTGCTGCTTTACAAATAAGGAAACTAAGGACCAAAGAGGTGAAGATCACTCTGCTACTTTACTTTTTTTTTTAATATATAAACTTATTTATTTTATTTATTTATTTTTGGCTGCGTTGGGTCTTCGTTGCTGCGCACGGGCTTCTCATTGTGGTGGCTTCTCTTGTTGCGGAGCACGGGCTCTAGAGTGCAGGCTCAGTAGTTGTGGTGCACGGGCTTAGTTGCTCTGCAGCATGTGGGATCTTCCCGGACCAGGGCTCGAACCCATGTCCCCTGCATTGGCAGGCGGATTCTTAACCACTGCGCCATCAGGGAAGCCCCTCTGCTACTTTCCTTTAAGACTCCTCAGATCCCTTGCCTCCAGAGAACTTAGGAAACGTTATCAATAAAAAAAGGGGCTGTTGTTGTTGGGTTTTTTTTTTCCCCTCCCTAAGCATAATATCAGCAGGGTCTGTTCTCAGTGGCCTAGAGGTACGTAAATCAGGCTGTTATTGTCACTAATGGGAGTCGAATTCAATTCTTGTTCCTATAAGCCTCTTCTGAGGCTTGTGAACCCTCCTAAATCCTGTGTTCATTTTTCTAGGAAGTCCTCAGCAAATTCTGAAGGGGTTCATAACTCAGAAAGGATTAAGAGCCATTGCCCATAGGGTCAGAGGGTCTACCTTTGAGAGTCATACTTGCATCTGGCTATTGATGGGAGCTTTCCCACTTACCTTTGTGTGGCCACGGCAATCCTCCAATGCCCGTTCCAAAGGTCTCAGTACATCTTCCAGCAGAATCTCAGACTCAACGACTGGGAAATTTGTGGGCTCCATGCTGGAGGGAGGACAACTCCCCACAAATGGGGGTCTGGAAGCCTTACTTGACAGAGGTGGAGGCCCCATTGGGGGGGCCCCAGGAGATGTCTCTGAGGTGGGGACTGAAAAGGTAAAGCAGGATCAAGCAAACATGGCTTAAATAGGTACAAAGAAATAAAATGGATGATGTGATAAAGAGGAATAGTAGAGGAACCTACCTAGCCTGAGTGTTCAAGGAAGGCCTTATAAGATGATATCTAAGTTTATCCCAGCTCACACACTATGTGACATATGGCAAGTTACCTTTAACCTCTGAGCTTGGGTTCCTCTCCTGTAAAATGGGAATATTATAGGAATAGTACTTATTTCACAGGGTTGCAATGATGATTAAGTAAGAATATAGGTACAGCTGCTACATTAGTGTGTAGCAAAAAGTGCTCACAAAGTTAAGAACTTGGATGAGATAGATGCAGCCATAAAGAGTTGAAGGAACCATGAACTAGGGCAGAGGTAAGGGAAGGGCCCAAGAGGTGGCAAAAGTCCTGACTTGTTCAAGGAACAGAAACAAGGCCTGTGTGGCTGGAAATGATTAACACTGAAGAAAGTAGTATGAGCTTTCACTGGAGAGGTAAGCAGGGGTCCAGACCCTGCAGGGCTTTGGAGGAGTTTAGTCTTGAGCCATTACTCCATTAATGGTAACAGGAAGCCACTGCAGGTTTATAGAAGCAGGGACTGATGTCACTAAACTTGTTTTTTATGATGTTCACTCTGTATGGTCTGTGAAAAGTTGATGAGAATAGGTAGAGGAGGGCAGGTTAACAATAGTCCAGGAAAGAGAATGCTGGCATGGACTACAGTGAAAGAGTAGATATGGGGAAATGGAGTGGTCTGAGATATATTTAGGAGGAGGTAGAACAGATCTTGATGGAACAGGAGGTGAAGGAGAGAGAAGCCAAGGATGACTCTTGGTTTCTGACTTTAATGATGGGATGGTGGAATCACTATGGAAAATGAGAAAACTGGAGGAGAAAAGTCAAAAATTACTTTTAGGTATCAACATACACATGGATGATAATTCATCTAATTTGGTCTGTCAATTTGACCTTCTCACCTCCAATAACCATTTTTTCCACCCTACCTCAGCCTCCCATCCCCCTCTGCCTTGTTCTCAGCAACAATGACCACCCCTCCTACCCTTCCAGCTCAGCTACTCAGATTTTCGAGGTGCATTAAACTCACTCCCTTTAAATTCATAGCTACAGATTTTAAAAGGCATCCAACATTGCCTGGAAATCATATACTTTGCCTCATTTTTCCACTCTTCAGAACAACTATTTTCACATCTTATCTCCTCTAAACTCTTCTACCTTCTCCTTTTATTTTCCTTTCCCTGCTGTCTCTCTACTTCTGACCCTACCTCATATTTCACTGGGAAGATAAAGGTCATTGAACAGGAACACTCTCATCTTCTCACCACCAGTTCTACTAACCCACCTGCATCTGTGGCTGCTTTCCTTCCTCCTCTAATAGATGAAAGGTTCCTGTTCCTATCAGAGGCCATCTCTGCAGCTGTACTCTGCATCCCCGCCTCTCTTGCCTTCTCTAGGCTTCCCTCCAGTTATCCCTTTCCTCCTGTGCCATCAGTTCTCCCTCTCTACTAAACAATCCCATCAGCATACAGAACCATCCCTTACCTCACGCTGCATCCTCAGGCACTGCCCTATTTCTCATCTCTGCTTTACAGGAGAATTTCTTCAGTGAGCTGACTACAGTTACTCTCTCCACTTTTCACATTCTCTCCTCAGCCCATTCCTGCTGGGTTTCTGCTCTCATCACTCCTGACTGCTTTTGTTAGGGTCACTAGTGATTGTTATGTTCGTCAAATCAAGTGGTCCCTTTTCTCCATCTTATTTAACCTCTCAGCAGCATTCATCGGGGTTGAATCAAGATTTTAATCTCTCCCAGAGTAAATTTTACTTTTCTTCTTACTTCTTTTGCTCTTTCTCAGTCTCATTTGCTAATTCCTTCCCTGTTCAACCCTGAAATGCTAGAGCACCTTAGGGCTCTGTCTTGGATCCTCTTTAGGCCTCTATCCACACACACTCTTTATTCAAGCCCATGACCTCAAATACCATCCATGTGACAGTGACACATTTTTGTAATTCTGGCCTAGACCTCTCCCCAGAGTAGCAGCCCAAATTTAACATGGCCAAGACAGAAAGCTTGCTTTTTTCCTCACCCACCAAAACCCAGTTATCCCATATCAATGAACAACACCATCCAGTTCCTCAAGTGAAAAAAATGTATGTTACATTGCTGCTTCTTTCACTTCACCTACTATACCTACTCATTCCTACTGACTTTCTCCATAACATATCCTATATCCATCCAATTCCTACCACCTCTAGTACTCCAACCCTTGTCCAAATCTCATTACATCTTACCTATGTTAGCATAATAGCCTCTTAATTTATCTTTCCACTTCTTCCCTAAAATCTGTTTTCCACACAGGAGACACAGTGGTCTTTTTAAAGATATAAGTCAGTGTTTCTCAACCTGGGGAGATTTTGCCCCCAGGACAAATGTCTGGAGACACTTTTGGCTGTCACAACTGGGTGGGTGCTACTGACATCTAGTGAGTAGAGGCCAGGGATGCTGCAGACATCTTACAATGTATGGGACAGTCTCTCACAAAAAAGAATTATCTGGCCCAAAATGCCATTAGTGCTAAGGTTAAGAAACTCTGATTTATATTATAACTCTGCAATGTTACGGGTGTGGATAAGAGAGGAGTGAAAAGAGCTGAATTTGAGCTCCCTTTTCAGGGCCACAGATCCACCTATTGGCACAGGAAATGCTCAGGGGAAAAGGATGCCCTCCTCTACTTTAAATTTTTCCATGGTTTCCACTTTACGTAGATTAAAATACAAGCTCCTTATCCTGGTTTACAAAAACCCACTATGATCTGGCCCCCTGCGTACTTCTCAGATCTTAATCTCTATCCCTAGCCCACTGTGCTCTAGCCATCAGATATTCCTTCAGTCTCTGAATTTGCCAAACTTATCTCAGGGCTCCTGCGGTAGCTGTTTCCAGTGCCCTGAATGCTCTTGCACCTGATCTTTGTGTGGCTAGCTTTTAATCATTCAGATTTCAGCTTAAGTGTCAGCCCCTCAGGTACCTTAGTTACCCCGTCACTCTTACATCACCCTGTTTTATTTCTCTGCGAAGCCCTTACCACCATTTCATCTATCTCCAAAGCGATAGTGTGGACTCCCAAGAAAACAAAACTTTTTGTCTTGTTCACTGCTGTTTAGTTTGCCTTCAAACACAGTAGGTGCTCAGTAGATGATACTGATTAAATGAATAACACGTTAAATCTGAGATGCTTATCATACAGTCAAGTGACGAGGAAGAACAGACAAATGGGTATACCACGATGGGGTTCTGAGAAAAGATCCAGGTTGGAAATAGGATTTGAAAATAATTTGGGAATTAAAAACTATGTTAAAAACCGTAGGTCTGGATGAGATCACCTAGGGCGAAAGCACAGAGAGATTCTTTTGAGACCAACGTACCAATTATTTACCTGGGCAACAGGTAAGGAGCTCGGAAAAGGGCCAGAACTGGGCCCCTTTCTGGGGCTCCAACCTCTCTCCTCAGGAAGTCCTCAGAGAGCAAAAAAGTCCCACGGTACAAGCTTATCCCTGGCACCGCCCATTCTCGGCGGCGCACAGGGCCCCCACGCACCTCTGGGGGATCCATCCTGGGGAGCGGCGACCCTCTTGGTGAGCGGCGTGCGCTTGGGTCCGCCAGCCTGGGTCTGCAGCCCGTATGAGAATTGCGGCGGATCGTTCCAGCCGCGCTCCTTGTTGCCTGCGAAGGTGAGAGGACGTGTGAAGCGAGCCCGGGGGCGACAGAGGGTCCGCACCCCGCGCGGTAACCGCCCGCAGCCTGGGCCGGCGGTAGACCCAGCGCCCCAGCCCACCCGCCGCGCTCACCCGGTTTCACGTACAGCCCCGCCATCTCCACTTCCGCACGGCCAGCGGGGCATCACGTCACTTCCGGGGCGGCCGCACCCGAGCCGGCTGGGGCACGCCCCCGGCAGGGCCGGTTGCCTGGAGCCCTCCAGGTTGGACAGTTCAGAAACGCTGGGAATCGCCGTCGAGGCCCTGCTCCAACTCCCTAAGGAACTCTAAATCTATTCCAGCTAATAACGCACGGGGCCCTAGTAGGGTACCAAGTGGGGCTGTTTTCCAGGAGGTGGCGCTCTAGGAGCCCAAGTGGGTTCCCTCTCTCCAAATCTCACAGTTGCTCTCAGGAGCAAGTTTAAACCACCAGAAGCTCCTGCCCCACACATGCCCCCACTGTGATCTAGCCAGGTGGACTTCCAGAACCTCTGTCCACTTTCCTGAACGTTTACACTCTCTCGGCTGGAACGTATTTATCAGGAAGCCTAGCACACTGAAAGCACCTCAGACCACGTACTTCAGGTGTCTCACCTGAGCTCCCACAACCTTCTGAGATTTCCTAGTTGTACTACATATTATCTTCAGTGCTGTTTATTTGACTCTTGTTTTACAGTCGCAGAAGGTGGAACTCCTATTTTATTATACCTCCAGTGCCGACCTTAGTGCCTAGTGCCTATATATACATAAAAATATATTTCTTAAGTGAAGTCATTTTTCCAACACTCCCATGCCCTTATGTGACTACCTGCAGCCACCAACACCAAGCACAGACGCAGACACTCATCTCATACAGGTTAACTCCCAACCCAGTCCC
Organism: Eubalaena glacialis; assembly: GCF_028564815.1. NCBI lineage: Eukaryota > Metazoa > Chordata > Mammalia > Artiodactyla > Balaenidae > Eubalaena > Eubalaena glacialis. The sequence goes on from NC_083719.1 coordinate 118,245,313, forward strand.
AGGCCCAATATACTCACATCCAGTGAGGTCACTGAGGGATTTTTATTTGTACTGATTTTGCTATAAAGTGTTGCTGAGGTAGAGCCAACTGTCCAGGGCTGGACAGGGGCAAGGAACACAGGGACCCAGGGAGAGGAGAGCCCGGGGCCTAGGCTGTGGTACAGGGCCTCTCAATCATCCATATAAACAATAAATTGGGCAATAAATAGAGGGTGGGCAAGGGTCACTGGGGCAGGCAGAGAAGGCTCCAAGGGGCGAGAGGCTGCAGGCCCCTGGGGAATGAAGGGGTACAGAGTCGGGCATGGACCCAGAACCTCCTTCCCCAGTCCTCCCCGATTAATTTAGGGCATGTGGAGCAGAGAGGGTTTCAGCCGGAAGGCATCAAGAAAAGAGAAGACGCCCCGCTTTCGAGGGGCTGCCCCTGCACCCCCAACCCCTCCTTTGAGCAGGGGGAGGGGCAGGGGACCTCCAGGGGAGTCCACAGAGCTGGTCCGCTTGAGCCGCAGGCGGGCACGGGCCTGGGCACCCCAGGCCTTGCCTCGAGCCGCAGAGGCCACAAGACACTTCTGGTACTGAACCTAGGGAGAAGGGGAATGTGAGGATCCAGCTCCTTTCTGCCCCTGGACCCCCTGAAAGCTTCTGCAGGACAGGGACCCGGCCAAGGCTTCAGTAGGAAATGAAGCTGCTAGTCTGCCACGTTTGGAGCCCCTACAGCATTCACAGGTAGCTCAATAACAAAAGCCTAAAACCTGACATTCACTGAGCATTTAAGGAGAGCTTGACACTGTGTTAAGTTCTTTATATATATATAATCTAATCGATCTTGTTATTTATCGGGTGTTATAATCAACATTTTGCAAATGAGGAAGTGAGATTCAGAGAGAATACATGACTTGCCCAAGGTCACGTAATCAGAAATTGATAGAATTGGAATTCACAACTAGTTCTGATTGCACGGCCTGTGCTCTTAACCATACCTACCACTATGCTAACTCTCCTCCATCTCTCATTGCAGTGGACTGGACCCTGGCAAAGTGGACTCCCTAGTCAAGGGGATGTTCTACAACCCAGTCCCAGTGCAACTGCTCTGCTCCTCTCTCATTTGAATTCAACAGGGTTCTAAATGGTCTTCTTACTTCTCTTGCGTCTTCCAAATCTTCTACCCATACTATAGCTTCAGTGATCTTCCAAATCCACAAACTTGACTTCACTGTCCTGCTCAAAACCTTTCAATGGCTCAAAGTGCCTCAAGATAAAACAAATTCATCACCCTACCCTGTAAGTTCTTCCATGACCTGGATTCTGCCATTCTTTCTGCCCCTATCTCTCACTCCATCCCCCCCTGCACTCCAGATACACTAGATTCTTTCACATACTCTAATCCACTGACATCCCTCTCACCTTCACAGCTGGGGTTCCCTGTACTTGGCACATGTCCTGTCCCATTCCCCTTCACCTGGATAACTTCCCTCCTTGGACCTTCAACTCTCAGTTTTCTATCACCTCTTTCAGGTAGCCTTCTTGAACCTCTGAAGGGGCCATATCCTCCATCATCCTGTGGTGTACAACTTCTTTCTGGCCTGTCTCTGCTCTAACCTAAGTGTTCTGTGAGGGCAAAGGCTATGCCCTCTAAACCACTGAATTCCCAGGGTCAAGTATGGTTGAGTTTCAGCAAGCACTCGTATTTGAGTGAATAAGTGAACTGAACTGAGTGCAAGTGTCCCATACTCAAATGCCCACAGATAACCAGAAAACAATCTAAATGAGAGAAAACAGGAAAGACAATGCTCACCCTTCAAGGCACAGCCCTTACACAACTCCAGCTAAATGCTGAAATGTATACGTGTGGACCCAAGTGTCAGAGCTTCTGATATTTTACGAAAAACACAAATAGCAATTATTATGTGAAATGTCCTGGCCTTTAAATATTGGCAACTAATTAAAACCTATTAAAAACAGCATGAGGGTCAAATAAAATACTACTGAACCACAGTCAGCCCTGGCATGGCTGGTTTGTGATCTCTGGAGAGGTTGCCGATCCTGAACCCCAGTCACCAGTACAGAGCAGCTGCAGGGCAATCCCACCCACCCATTCCCACCCCTAACTCACCATGCAAGCAGCCTGCACAGCTTCGGAGAGTCCCCCTGCATGGGGCTGGCACCAGAAGGCCGCACACTGGAAGCTCTGACGGCCCAGGTCGGCAATGAGGCCAAAGGTGTGTGGGTCACGACCAACACCAATAAAGGTCACGAGGCGCACAGGGCACTGCCACAGTGGCTCCTCCTCTGCACCAGCCTTTGCCTGCCCAAATCAGGCCTAGTCACTAGAGGGCCAGGTACTAGCTGGACCCACTGAGCACTTCCAGTAGCAAGCAGTAACCCCTTGGCATCCCCGCCCACCCCTCCACAGCCCCCAACTTCACCTTCTTCTGGCTGGTACCTGAATGGGATGTGCAGTCATGAGAGAGTCAGATACGCTGAGCATGGCAGGGACCCAGGTGTCCCGGTCCCCATGGGTGGTGAGGGTACCAATGGCCTCGTTCAGCACGTCCATGCCTGGGGGGGAGACAAACCCACCATGGTGTCTCCCAGGCATAACAAAAGATCTGCAGGGAGTGTCTAGGCCCCTCTCACTGACTTAGGATTCAGAGAGATGGGAACAGAATAGCTGCAGCCAGGCTTAGACTCCTGAGTTGAGAAGGGTGGTACATCCCAGGCTATAGAGGGCCATGGGAGCACTCTTAGAAATGGTGGTAGATCCTTCCTTTCCCACCTTCCTCTTCTCTTATGCAGCCCACCCCCTCCAGCCCACTCAGTCCTCACCCATGGCTTTGGTGACTGGCAGGGTCCCCATGTACAGTGCCTCGTACTTCTGAGCAGCCTGGCTCACCGCATCCAGTAGCTCCACTGAAATATATACACCAAGTTGGCCTGGGTACTCTCTCAATGACCCCTTTCTCCACGCTTCTAAGGGAACTGGAACTAGCAGAAAAAAGGCCATGGATGTTCCTCCAATTTAGAGTTTGGGATCCCTGGGACAAGGACACCTCAGAAGTTCTCTCTCTCCAGAGAAGTACTAAATAACCAGAACCCCCTTCCCATCTTTCACCAAAGTAGCCTGTTGGTGCAGTGCAGCCCTTCCCTCCCCATACCTTGTCGAGGCAGGTCTTCAGGGGAGATGGGGTCTAGTGAGCAGCAAGGGGAATCACCACTGACCCCTACTCGCTCTGACAATATCTGAAACACAATGCAGCCAGCATGAGGTGTAGGGAGGGGGAAGTGAGGTAAGGGAGCCAATACCACCCTAACCCAACCACCTTAGCAGCTTCAGACCCAGCTCCATACCCACATTCCCTGCCCCACTCCTGGCCCTTACCTGGGCACAGAGCCCGTGTAGGGCACTGGCAATGGCCTTGGCAGGGACGTCACAGCGAAACACATGGCACTTGAGCATACAGCTGTCTTTGTCACCCGCCACAAAAGCGAAGTCCCTGGCAGGGTCAGAGATGGGGCTAGGGCAGGGCCAGGGATGGAGCTGGGGTAGAGGCTAGGTAGGGACAGGGGCCTGTAGTGCCTGCAGGAGGCTGGAAAGTCAGGGTTATGGCAGGGATGGAACAAGGAGATCAGGGCTGGGGCTCCAGGCGCCTGGCTGTCACTCACCTGTCACTGTTCCAGAAGCATGTGGGAGCACAGGAGAGAATCAGCCCAGCCTCTCAGGCTCTCCCCCATCTGTCCCTGCTGAGCTGGGCCACCCTCCCCAACCAGGGCTGTACCAGGCAGGGGAGGCAGAGCTTGGGTACATGTCAGAGGACCTGTGTCCAGGGGTTCAAGTACAGAGGGTCAGTATCAGCGGGGATCACGGCCTGCAAGGGGGAGGGAGGAGCAACTCTCACTTCGAGGGATGTAGGGGTCCTCACCGGCCCTTGGAGCTGCCCACACCCCATACACGAATGTGCACCAGAGGCTGGCGGTGGATCAGACTGTGGTCCAGGGGATTCACCAGGCTCATCACATCCTTCTTCAGGATCATCAGCATGTTCTGGCCCTGCCAAGGAGAGGTCAGCCCGGAGTTCAGGTGAAGGTGGTTGCCATGAGGAACAGGCAATTCAGGGACAACCACCTCTGCTGGATGCTGGGCTGAACCCCTTGAAGGGCCAGCCAGCTTACCTCGCCCCAGGCACCATCTGGGGGCTGGCTCTGGCTACGGGTCTGGGCCAGCTGCTGGATGCAGTTATTGACAGCAATACTGCTCTTCCCTGGTACCAGGTCCTCTTCAGGTACTTCTACCCAGCCCAGAGAGCGGACTGCAAAGCACTGACGGGTTGAGGAAAAGGACAGGAGGACCCTGAGTAAGTAGAGGTGAAGTAGGGTGGGAGGTGCCACAGGCTCCACATATATAAACCCTCTGAGACCTCCCTTCAGCCTTGATCACCTCTGCTCAGCCCAGTCTCACCCCTGACCTTTCCCTTGGGACCCTCCCCAATGCCCTGGGCTGGCCCTCAGGCCCAAGTCACTACCTTAGCCCCTGGCTCCATTCTCTGGATGTAGGATTCTTCACCATACCAGGACAGAGAATTACTGGAATAGAGCAGAGCTCGTAAGAGGACCACAATTCCTACAGAAGGGACAATGGTGAGGACTAGACTACTCGATGGGCACAAGATGTGGGATAAGACCCAGAATATAGTGTCCCAAATATAAAGTCAGAGTGAGACAAGGCCCAGGACATATTACATAAATGTAACATAAAGCATGGCTTAGAATTTGAGGGAAAATTCAACACACAAGACGCAGAATAAAACAAACATGGAACAGGGTCCAAAATCTGGACCAGAGCCCCAAATCAGGACAAGAAGACCCTAGAACACAGGATAGGAACCTCCGTGGACAGAACCTAGGGTAGTGACCAAGGCCTAGAACATGAGAGGTCAGGACCCAGAACACATAAAACAACATGTAGCAAAAAACAGCTTGGAACAAGGAACAAAACTCAAAACACTGGGAGAGTCAACAATATGGGACAGAGCCAAGAACACATAAAACCCTAAACATGGGACACAGGCCAGAACCTGTGCTGGAAAGCGGACTGTGGGTCCAGCTGCATCTTTGAGTGCCATGGAACCCCAAGCCTTTCATTTTTGCCTGGTCTATCCCTGTTACCTCCGGTCCAGTGAGCTCTCCAGGCTGGAGAAGGATCTCCCCTTGGGGGGCCGAAGTCCCCAAATTCCCTCCGTCTTCTGTAGAGAGGGGGCTAGGTCAGTGTGGCAGCAGGCTTAGATCCACACATGAGCTCAGGCCCCCACCTCACACTCCACCTACCGTGCCTGCGTCTTCTGCATCTCCTGACTCCCAGGTTGGGCGCTGCCACTGGGTGCTACCGCTGGGTACATGCCAATAATAAGTACCTGCAGCATCGCGGATCTTCCTCCAGCCAGGGGGCAAACCTGGCTCCCCCTCCAGACTCTGGTCCCCCCACAAGTCATCTACAGGAACGTGGGATTGGAAAAGGAAGGCATATATGTGCGCTAAGAATAACACTTTGTCATAACCCTTCCTCCAACCCAAAAGGCACAACTTAGCGCTGAAGGTTCAGCCTGAGGGTCCAGGCTTCCAACCTTGGATACTGCAGTGCAAAGATCGGGGTTCATTTGTTCCCTGGTCCTCACTCCGAGACGTACGGCCCTCCCTGTCTTTCAGGCTGGGGTAGCCTTTCGCGCTCCCTCGTCCCCCCTCAGCTCCCGATCCTCCCATCGGGACCCTCTGTGCACACCATCGCAGTTGACCAGAATGATGGCCAGCATGTAATCCTTGCCCAGCATAGCCCTGGTCGCGTCCCCAGCTCGCCTCCGGAGCTGCTGCGCCTACAAGTCCAGCCTCTCTGCGCTGGAATCGGCCTGGCCAGCTGGCGCCGCACAAATACGGGGCGGGGCAGGGGCCGGGTCCTGGGGGCGGGAAAGGACCCGCCTGAGCAGTGCCTCCCGTCGAAAGGTGGCGCGTGAAAACAGCCGTCTGGATCCCCCAGTTGCCGCGCGTTGGCGTGCGAAGGTCTGGAGGAGGAGCAAGGTCCGCGGCGCGCACGCTGACATCATAGCTCAATTGTGAGCTCATCAAGCGGCGGAAGATCCGCCAGGCGAACGTGCGCGGAGCGCACACGCGCACTAGTGAGATCATGGCGTTCAGGTAGTCTACGCGCGCGCACACGCAGCCTGGGTCTCAATGGGAGAGGTCACGTGGGAGTATCTGCGAAAAGAAGACCTTCAGGAAAGCGCCTTCTCCCGTTCCAGAAATGCCCCGGAAGTGCCTGCGCCCTCAGTAAAGATGGCAGTAGCATTTGCCAGGAGGGAGGCGGTGCTGCGCCTGCGCAACAAGCTCGGCAGGGAAGATGGCGGATGACAAGGTGAGGGAACTGCAGGGTTGTCTGCAGTCTGGGGTGGGCTTCACACTTTTTTAGTCTTGGGGAGAGGCGACAGATGGGGGGGCTCCTGGGTGGGGTTGCCCCTTGTTTCTCCTGGGAGCGCACTTTTACTCCTGTCGACTGCCTCAATAATGGGAAGTGGAGTGGCGGAGCATTGCGCAAGGCAAGCGGAGCCGGGAATCCCCCAGGTGTCTCCCCACCCCCCAACCCCGGACCATCATGATCCTTAGTTACTTGCAGACATTCCTCACTCTGCTCCATTCCCCAACCACCGAAATTTCCCTTCCAGAGACAGGAAGTTTCCAACAACACAGACACACCCGCATTCGAACACATTCCTTGGGCACACTAATTTCGTCGTTATGTGCGACCAAAATCCTGAATTCATTTACCCACACTCTTGCAGACAGCCACGTTCCCTCCCCCCGCACCAAACCCCAGCTCATCCAGTCACACATTCAGTTTGGGATGGGTTTGGGGAGGAAGGGGGAGAAGCCTAGGCAGAAATCAGGTTTACCCCCAAATTGTCCAAGGAACTGCCTCACCGTTAGTTTGGAAGTTCAGCACCAACCACACATTTGCTAAGTACTTGGAGTCCCTGTGTTAGGCCTCGGGACACAGACGACAAGACAGACTTTCAGGTAGTTTACTACTCACTAGCGCTTGCCGGATAAACCTAGGTCCCCTAGCTGCCCCTCTTGTCTTCTCTATTCACCTATTACTGTATAAAATTCCTGTAAGAGTTGCTGTAAGTTACTGATGCAGGTCCCATCGGTCACCCCCTCCCAGGCCCCCGTGTGAATTCTTTTACTTTTCTTCCTTTACCACTATCATCTCAGGAAGGTTTTATAGGAAGGGGTTTCTTAGGCTCACTGCCTCCTGCCCCCAGCCTCTGATAGACTTGAGCAGGGGATGGGGCTGGGTCAACCTTCTGGAGCCAACCTCTCTTTTGTCCTAGGATTCTCTACCCAAGCTCAAGGACCTGGCATTTCTCAAGAACCAGCTGGAGCGCTTGCAGCAGCGTGTGGAAGACGAAGTCAACAGTGGCGTAGACCAGGTAAAGGTGCACCTGCCCCCTGCCTCGTGCTTAGGCTTCATTGGCCAATATGCTTTTGAGTGGGTGGTAGAGATTTATTCAGCAAATGGTTGGCTATTGAGGGCCTATTCTCTGTGACCCCAAGGAAAGTTTCCCTGAGAAAATGGCCTTTGAACTGGGATCTTAAGTAGGGGTTAACTGGGTGAAGGGAGGAGGAGGGAACATTCCAGGCAGATGGAACAGCATAGGCAAAGCCCTTGTGGTCGGAGGTAGCATGATGAACATGCGAGGTGAAAGCAGTTCAGTTTGGCTGCAGTAGTGGGGGAGCATGCTAGGATATGAGACTGGAGAAGCAAGCAGGGGTCAGATTCCTCAGGGACATCTCTCTCAGTGGGATTCTGTGGTTAGAGCCTTCTAACCTCAGGGTTCTGACATTGTGTGATCACGACTCCTAGGTTCTTTTTCTGCCCAGGACCTTGAAAAAATCTTTGGTGAGCATACTACGGTTTTCCAGAGTGAGGAGGAGCAGGTAGTGGAACATGCTAAGCCCAGCTTGAGTAGCTCCTGGGTAGAGAAGGGGAGAGCCTGGCTGAATTTTCTCCTGCATTTTCCTCCACAGGATGGCTCGCTCTTGTCCTCTCCATTCCTCAAGGGCTTCCTGGCTGGCTATGTGGTGGCCAAACTGAGGGCGTCAGCAGTATTAGGCTTTGCCGTGGGCACCTGCACTGGCATATATGCAGCTCAGGCGTATGCTGTGCCCAATGTGGAGAAGACATTGAGGGACTATCTTCGATCACTGCGCAAGGGGCCCGACTAGCTCTGGATCCCATGGGGGAGGCAAGATGAGCAGCTGGGGCCTGCAGGTGGAGGCCTTTCAACCACAGATGCCATATCTGGCCTCCCCGGCTTTCACCCATGTGCTGTCTCCAGCTTTCCTGCCGCCTTCCTGCAGAGGCTGGACAGTGGCTCATCAGCCAGCACCCTGGACTCCTCGCCTCCATAACCCCATGGCATTGGCCCCAAGACAGTGGCTTCTAGAACCACCAGCCCCTTCCTCTTCTAGCCCTTACTGTGGAGTTTGCAGCTGACTCTGATTCTCAGTATTCTCTCTGGCGATGTACCAAGGCTCCTCTTCCCTGGGAGCCAGCTCCATAACTTGATTTTCCCCGAACGTGTCACAATCCCCACTGACCCCCCTTGCTAGCTGCACAGGCCACCCAGGGTCTAGTTTGGGCATGAGTGTAGAGGACGGGGGTGTGCCAGGCCTGGGCCATCCCAGGCAGGCCCGCTGGACCCTGATGCTACTCGTGTCCACTGCGATGTATGGTGCCCATGCCCCATTGCTGGCACTGTGCCACGTGGATGGCCGTGTGCCCTTCCGACCCTCTTCGGCTGTATTGCTGACTGAACTGACCAAGCTGCTGCTGTGCGCCTTCTCCCTCCTGGTGGGCTGGCAAGCATGGCCCCAGGGGACCCCACCCTGGCGCCAGGCCGCCCCGTTCGCACTATCAGCCCTGCTCTACGGCGCCAGCAACAACCTGGTGATCTACCTTCAACGTTACATGGACCCCAGCACCTACCAGGTGCTGAGCAATCTCAAGATTGGAAGCACAGCCCTGTTCTACTGCCTCTGCCTCCGACACCGCCTCTCTGCACGCCAGGGCTTAGCACTGCTGCTGCTCATGGCAGCAGGAGCCTGCTATGCAGCTGGTGGCCTCCAGGACCCTGGGAACACCCTTCCTGGGCCCCCTTCAGCAGCTGCTGCAGGCCCCATGCCCCTGCATATCAGTCCACTGGGACTGCTGCTTCTCATCCTGTACTGCCTCATCTCAGGCTTGTCTTCCGTGTACACAGAGCTGCTCATGAAGCGACAGCGGCTGCCCCTGGCACTTCAGAACCTCTTTCTCTACACTTTTGGTGTGCTCCTGAACCTAGGTCTGCATGCAGGTGGCGGCCCCGGCCCAGGGCTCCTGGAGGGTTTCTCAGGATGGGCAGCACTCGTAGTGCTGAGCCAGGCGCTAAATGGGCTGCTCATGTCAGCTGTCATGAAGCACGGCAGCAGCATCACACGCCTCTTCGTTGTGTCCTGCTCGCTAGTGGTCAACGCCGTGCTCTCAGCAGCCCTGCTGCAGCTTCAGCTCACGGCTGCCTTCTTCCTGGCCACGCTGCTCATTGGCCTGGCTGTGCGCCTGTACTATGGCAGTCGCTAGCCCCTCACCACCTCCACCCTGATTCCTGACCTGTAGATTGGGCGCCACCATCGGAGCCACCTCCCAGTGCTGACCCCTCCCCTCAGCAGCCCTGTAACAAGTGCCTTGCGAGAAAAGCTGGGGAAGTGCGAGCAGCCATGTCAGTCTCTGGAGGTAGGTGCATGGAGGGTTGAGCCTGGGAGACTTGAAGCCTGGGTTTGGTTAAGGAAACTCTTACACCCCCAGAAGTTCTTTCTGACTAAGGAATTAGGGGAGCATCAGTTCATGGGCCTGAGAAATGATACCGTGCCTGATGGGAGGAGGTGCCCTGCCTCAACCTGCATGAATGCAGTTTCTTAAAGTGGGGTGTGGGCAGCAGTTGGCTTTCCTTGCCTGCTGTGATCACCCCAGCAGACCCACGGCCCCCAGGCCTGGTGCTGGCTGCTCCAGCCCAGCCATGGTGTGTGACTCCCCCATAACATACTCACCCCCCACTGTCATGTAGGAAAGCCCAGTTTCTGCACATTATACGCCCATCACCCAGGCCTCTGCCATGCTCCCCTAGCGGCAGCAGCACCTGGAAATAATGCCCCCGCTCTCTCCACGTCCAGCCTTTGTTCTGGAAACCTCAGAGAGGACTGGGGCTTGACGCATCTCAGGGAATGTTGCCCCTGGGCCCTGGCTTAAGCTACACTCCTGACCTCTCTGCTCACCCTAAGGACTCTCTCAAAGCCCGCTGCCCCCTCTATAGCTCCTAGGAGGTACCATCCTTCCCACTCTGGGTCTTGCCCTTTCCTAGTAGTGTCCCAGCTCCCAACAGCCTAGGGAAACTCTACACAGAGTGACCTGGGACCAGGCACAGGGAAACTTGTACAGCTCAATCAGTGTCTGTATAAGCAATAAGGTCTTAATAAAGTGCTCTGGGGTGTAGGTGGTTCCTACAATTGGCCATAATTGTCCTGTGTCTTGTATGTTGCATAGCTCCTCTCAAACATAATTTTATTCCTCTGGTGCCCTGAGTATCTTAATCCTGGAGTGACATATGGACTAAGAGAAGAGGCTGTTTTCTCCCAGCTGTTGCCAACAGCATTGTTTCCTTTGCGAATTCCATGGAGCCGAGGCTATTTTCTGTCACGGAGCTTTGGAAGTTTCTCTGAAGCATAAAACTTGGGCCCTGGAGAATTTGGAAGGAGTCTTGGGAATAGAAAGTGCTGGGCCCAGCAAGGCAAACTGTAGACTGTAGGCTAGAGAACTCTTAGGACTCAAGGTGGTTTTGTTTCTCATCTGCTCTGGATCCCTCACCGATATTCCTGCCTGTCGTCTCTTCTCATGACCAGAGGAATGTCAGGCCCTGCTCCCGTGGTAGAATACCTGGTAAGCTTGTGGGAAAAAAAAAAAAGAGAAATCCCAGTCCTGCTGAAGCAGAATCTTAGGGAGTGAGGTTTGGGAATCTTTTTTTTCTTTATTCCTTTTTTTTTTTTTTCTTTTCAGTAAGCTTCCTAGGTGATTCTGATGCACACTGCAACTTGTGAACTACTATTGCTGGCAGTGTAGAACTATAGCCAACCAGGCTTGAGTTTTAATTCTGGCTCTGTCACCTATTGGCTGACTGTCCTTGAACAGTTACTTAACCTCTCTTAGCTTTAGTTGGCTTATCTCTGAAATGGGGGCGTCAAATGATACCTACTACTATAAAGGGGACTGGAAATGACTAAATCAAATAAGGGATATTAGTGTGCTCAGCAGGGACTGGCACAATGAGACCTAGTTAGTGGTGTTATTAATTATCCATAATGAAGGTTAGCTTGGCTGTTGTGTCCCAGCTCCTCTCCCTTCTAGGACCTTTACGAATGAGGAGAGAGGAAACTGCCCCTGAAGGATTCCTGATCCCCACATTTCTCCTCAGGGCCGGGATCCAGCATGCCTGCACCCAGCCTAGTCTGCTGAAGTCGCTGGCTCTGGGCTTGGAGCTCCTGGTTCTGCGTGGCCAGGTTGATGGTGTCTTGCAGGATGCCAGCCAGCAGGCTGCGATAGTGATGCTCTGCAGCCATGGCCTGTTCCTCCCACAGCCCCCGCCAGGCTCGGAATACCTGTGCGCAGATTCAGAGATCCCCATCAGTCAGCCAGCCTTGGAACCAATTCAAGGCCTGCCCTCTGTCCCCACTGACCTGCAGCGTATGGCACGTCCAAGCCCGGGCAGCCTGCACGTGCAGGTCATAGAGGGCTGTCAGGTCCTGCTCCGCCGTGTCCCGTTCTGCCTGAAGGGCCTCCAGCTGGAGTCTTAGCCCTGTCCACTCCCGGTGCCATCTCTGCCTCTCCTCGGAAACCTTCAGTGATAATACATACCCTTTGTTGAGTGCAACCTGTGTGCCAGGCTCTGTTCTACTTACTTTATATTATTATTTCATTTTATCTAATGATAACCTTTGAGGTAATTGCCGTTTTACAGATTTGGAAACAGTGGATCAGAGAAGTGACCTAACCTGACCAAATTCACATGGCTAGTGAGGGACAGAACTGACACATGCATTTCAAGAGTTCACCGTCATCCTTGGGGTAAAGTCCAAATCCAGAGGCGTGGCACACGCTGGTCTCTTTAGCCTTGCCTCTGACCATGCACCTGCCAGGCTCCAGCCAGATGGACAGTTCGCAACACCCAGAACCTACTTTGCCATTGCTTCCCTTTGGACTTTTGCTCATACAGGATTCTCTTCTAAGAGCATGTCTCCCACCTTCCCCTGATCCGACCTCTGTGCACACAAGTTTTGTTTCTTGTTTAAACAAGCTGTGTTTACTTAGTGCCTCCATGTGATGAGCACAAACTGCCCTGTGGATCTGAGTCTAGTGAATTTCTCTGGCTAATTTGTTTGTCCTTTAAGTCTCAGCTTAGATGCCATCTTCTCTGCTCCACTCCAGCCTGGGCCAGGTACACCTGTTTGTTCCCACGAGTCACTAGCTCCCTCATTTACAGCACTTAGCACTGAGAATTGCATCGTCTATCCCTCACAAAGCTGTGAGGGCCATGAGAGAGGCTGTGGTCCAGTCTGCTGTGATTGACGCTAGGTCCCAGCACAGTGCCTGGCCAGGTTAGAAGGAGCCTCAAGGGACTTCCCTGGTGGTCCAGCGGTAAAGAATCCGCCCTGCAATGCAGGGGACGCAGGTTTGATCCCTGGTCAGGGAACTAAGATCCCACATGCTGCGGCACAATTAAGCCCACGTGCCGCAACTACTGAGCTCGTGCACCTCAACTACAGAGCCCACGCTCCCTGGAGCCCACACGCCACAAATAGAGAAGAGAAAAACTCGCACGCCACAACTAGAGAGAAGCCCAAGTGCCACAACGAAAGATCCCACATGCCTCAACAAAGATCCCCCGTGCTGCATCTAAGACCTACTTGACCTTCCTCACCTCTTCAGCCACCAGGCCTTTGACCTGGTCCCCTGCCACCACCTCTTCCTCTTGTTCCAAATGCTTCAGTTCCTCTTGGATCCAAATTTGGTGCTGTTCTCGCAGTCTCTGCCTCTGGGCCTGAGCCAGGAAGAACTGCAGGGCCACATCCGGGGCCTGCGGGGCCTAGGTGGCATCATTCTAGGCTCAGCCAGAAGCCCATGTGTGTACACAGCCTTGGGACACAGGGCCCAACTTTTCCAACACCAACAGACCCCCATTACCAGGGCAGCTCCTAGAATTACATCCAGGAGACTAGCTGGCCTGAAAGAGCCTGTGGCCTGGACAGAGACTCAGAGGCCGTGAGGGAAGAGGAGAGGTATTGATTCTGCCAGTAGGTGCCATGGAGGCCCTAGGGACCCCATGCCCCTAAACCAACCCAGTAGGAAAACAGCCCCTTCCCATGCCCCTCCCTGAGGGATCCAGTAACCCTTCAGGCCCTTTATTTGCCAGAAGCTCCATATTTCTCCCTGATGTTAGGGCAAGGTAAGCAGGACACATATTATCAGGACTCTGCGACTCTACTCCCCAACAGCTTCCAGTTGTTCTGGGGTACATGAGGTGTTACCTGTTCCTCAGACTCCCTGAGAGGGTGCATTTGGTGGAGATCAGGTCCTATAGATGCTGTTCTTCCTTCCACTGGAGGAAAATGCAGTTAAGCACACCAAAGGTGGAGAAGACCTCCAGCTCCACCCCAAGCACCAGCCTCACCTTGAGGCTCTTCCTGGAGGCCTGGGCTGGGGCTTGCTGTTGAATTTGTCACCTGCTGAGAATACATTACGAGTGAGAATTCTGTTACCTTTCCTCCCAGGACAGTGTTGGTTTTGAAATCAGGTCAGGGTCCCAGCCCTTCCTTTTCTTAGCTGTATGACCTCAGGCAGGTGGCTAGTCTTCTGAGTCTCCATTTTCTCATCCATAAAATGGAGCTGGTAAAAGTTGTAGAGAGCATGAAATGAGATAAGGCACCCAAAGCACTAAGCAGTGGCCAGCTCTGTTCAATAACTTGGAGTTTACAGGCCTAATTCCCAAGGCCCAGGGCTGTAAAAACAAGTTATAAGTAAGAAAATGAAAGCACCAGGAGAAGCTGGACAGGGGCCACCTTCCAGCCACCCTGTGACAAATCATGGAAGACAGCGCCCCCTTCTGCATAAGGGAGGACATGCATCCTAAGGGGATGAAAGAGTGCCGTACTGAGTCTAAGGACTTGGATGTCTTTGCACCTCTGCTGCCTTTGATTATCCTAGTGACCCTGGTATACTCACATCACTTCTCGGAGCTTCAGTTTGCTGAAGCAATGCTGGGAGCAATGTTGTCTTCCCTGTTTAAAATAAATTGTGGGTTCCCCTTGACCTTCCATACAAACTCCAAACATCTCAATAGATTTACAAAGACCTGCATGACCAGGCCCCTACTTCATTCTCCAATCCTTCTCTCTGGACTTTCTTCCTCAAACTCTATCCTCCAGCAAATTGAGCTGCTTGCAGTCCCCCAAAGAGATCAAGGACTCGCTTACCTCTGACACTTCTCCTGTTATTTTCTCTGCCTGGAATGTTCTTCATTCATCTTTGCTAGCCACCTCCTTCAGGTTTCAACTTCCTCCATGAAGTCTTCCTTCCCTCTCTTGCCAAGACTAACTTAGATGCCCACATAGAGCCCTTTGGATAAGCTCTTCAGAGCACTGATCATGGTGTTAATTGTTTCTTTCCAGAGGATTATAAAAAGGCACATAGTGGTCAATAAATGTTTGGGAATCAATACATTAATGAATGAAGGAAGGGCCCCCTCGGGCCCCCTCACAGTGCTCTATAAACAGAGAAAAAGGAGGCAGACATCAATAGGCCTCCCAAGAGTTTGGATGGGAAGACGTACCTGTGGTTCTGGGAGCCCCGTAGCCTCAGTTTTGACTGCTTTGAGCATCCAGCTTCCTGAGCGCTGGCTCCAGGCTTTTACCACCTATGGAGAGGGGATTCTGGGTGGGCTCTGGCCATTGCTGGCACAGGCACCCCCAGGCCTCACCTTGCTCACCTGCAACTCCCGCAGTGCCCTGCCCAGCTGGCCGAGCCCACTATCTGTCAGGGCGTCCCCGAGGAGGCCTGAACGCAGGCTCTTCAGTCCAGCCCGCCGGGCCCGGGCCTCTTCTACTGCATCCCAGAGGGTGGGCCTCACCTGTCTCACCTTCATCCTCCTTCCTGCGGCCCCCAACAGAGCAGCCTGGAGCAAGCTCAGGGAGCTGCCTAGTAAGGGGAGACACAGAGTGAATCCCTCCTTCCTCTGAACTCCAGAGCACACTGCCTGTAAAACTTTTAACTTCTATTAACAGTACTATTCATAAAAATAGCTAACACCTGGGCTTCCCTGGTGGCACAGTGGTTGGGAATCCGCCTGCCAATGCAGGGGACCCGGGTTCAAGCCCTGGTCTGGGAAGATCCCACATGCCGCGGAGCAAGTAAGCCCGTGCGCCACAACTACTGAGCCTGCGCTCTAGAGTCCGTGAGCCACAACTACTGAAGCCCGCACGCCTAGAGCCCATGCTTCGCAACAAGAGAAGCCACTGCAGTGAGAAGCCTGTGCACCGCAACGAAGAGTAGCCCCTACTCGCTGCAACTAGAGAAAGCCCACGCGCAGCAACAAAGACCCAACTCAACCAAAAATTAATTAATTAATTTTTTAAAAAAATAGCTAACACCTATCCGGCATTTTCCATGTGTTCGACGGTACTATGCTAAGGCTTCTCATGGATTGTCTCTTTAGCTACACAGTACTCCAGTGAGGCAGCAACCCTAATTTACCCTGTCTCCCTCCACATTTTCCAGATGAGGCAACTGAACCTCAGAGAGGTCAAGCAACTTCCTGGTGAGTGGCAGAGCTGAAACTCAAGCCCAGTTCTGTTTGACACTAAAGCCTGTGCCCTTAATCACGATCCCAAACTGGCCTATGCATAAACACACTTCCTTCCCTCCCTGCTTTGTCCTTGAGAGTGTGAACTGCCCCAACTTATCTTCCTCATTCCACAGGACCTGACGTAGGGTGTGGTCTGGGAATATGTTGGCCAAGTGAATGTGTGTTTGTTGATTTTGAAGACAGAGGGCCAGACTTTTTCTTTTCTTTCTTTTTTTTTTTTTTTGGCTACGTTGGGTCTTCGTTGCTGCGCGTGGTCTTTCTCTAGTTGCGGTGAGCCAGGGCTACTCTTCGTTGTGGTGCGCGGGCTTCTCATTGCAGTGGCTTCTCTTGTTACGGAGCACGGGCTCTAGGCACGCGGGCTTCAGTAGTTGTGGCTCACGGGCTCTAGAGTGCAGGCTCAGTAGTTGTGGCTCACGGGCTTACTTGCTCCGCGGCATGCGGGATCTTCCCGGACCAGGGCTTGAACCCGTGTCTCCTGCATTGGCAGGCGGATTCTTAACCACTGTGCCACCAGGGAAGCCCCACAGACTTTTTTTTTTTTACTCTTTTATTAGTGGAAAACTTCAAACATATACAAAGTCTAGGAAATTCATCTACTTATCACCTTATCAGCTTCAACAAATAGCAACTCATGATCATTCTTGTTTGATCTATACCCTCCGCTTGACCTCCCCCAAATCTCTGACATCATATCATTTCACAGAGGCCTGATCTTTAATGAGTGTGTGAAAATAGGAAAATACCTTCCCTTCTCTGATCCTCCCTTTCCTTGTCTATAAATTAAACCTGCCTCTCTTCCCTCGCCCGTAGATTCGATCTGCCTCATGGCATTGTGGTAAGAATCAAAGGTTTTAGTCAGTGTAAAAATGCTTGGTAAACTGTTGAAGGCCTCTGAAAGGGTGAAGGGTTGCTTTTACTGTTGGCCTTACCTTTCCAGACGGTGGGAGCCTGGCAATTCTGGGACCTTTCTGAATCCTGGCCGTCCCAGAGGCTCAGGCTCTCTCTGAGCTCGCTAGGGTTGGGGCTGCTGCTGGTTGGGTGAAGGGGGGGCAGGCCTAAGGCCAGATCCTAGAGCTTCCCAAAGAAACCCGCATCCTCCCCCAGGCCACCTTGAGGGTCCAGGCGAAGAAGAAGGCCACTGTAGTTGTTTCCTTCCAGGAGACATGAGACAATCCAGGGCAGAGAGCCCTCCACCTCCTCACCAACAACTTTACCAGCCAACACCTGCAGCAAGGGACAGTCTCTGCCAGAGGGAGGGAGAGAGGAAGAAAAGAGATGTCCACCGGTAGATGCAGAAAGAAACTTGCCCAAATCACACTCTGATGGAAAGATTGACTATTTCCAGTCACTTTTGTGTGCCACCAGACAGATTTGCAACCTTGTATAGATCTTTATTTTATTTTATATTTGATTACTTTTTAGATTACACAAATAATACATTCTCATAGTAAAAACAATTTAATTGTATATCTGACAAGGGACTTGTATGCAGAATATATAAAGAGCTCCTACACCTCAATAATAAAAATACGACCCAGTTGTAAAATGGCAAAGCAAGGTGACATCAACAAAAATGGCAGAGTAGGGAACTCTGGGAGTCTGTCCCTCCCCAGAAACATCTGGCAAAAAAATGGTCAGAATCAACCTTACTGGAACTCTGGGAGATAGTCAAAGGTTGACAGCAATCAAGTGAATGTTTAAGCAGGAGAAAGGCAGCTTAAATATGGTAAGAGATCTTTGTGGTGTTTTTAACTTACCCTAGCCCCAACCTTCTCCCCAGCACAGCCCACATTTCTGGTGGGGGTACCTGGTTCTGAAAGGAGCAGAGTAAATCTTGTTCCCAGGGAACTGTGTTTGTCTGTTTTGATTGTCTGGGGTTTCCCACAAAGGACTGACAAAAGCTGCCTCCCTTTGTTTCACTTATCTTGGAATTCTCTTGGAGCAGAGGAACTATGCCAGAGGACAGTCCCCCAAAGCATTGAGAGATGAAAGAACAAGCAAAAATAACAGTTGGGGCAAACAATAGACACATGGAAAGACTGGGAGAAAAGGTGGGGAGTGAAATTTTGGAGGAATAAGGGTTTTGAAAAGTTCCCATGTGTACTAGGGTACCTAGAAAGCCACACGTATGTCCAGGACAGTATGTGTGGTCAGAAGAGACCTGAGAAGACCATAGGCTTTCACCTCTGGCTGAATTAGGGCTCAGTGCAAGCATCAGGCTGAGGCAAAGCTGTAAATGATCTTGCTAAGCATTTAAGGAGTGACCCAACACAGAGCCAGTCTGTAGAAACCTGGAGAATTTTTTTCTTCTTTTCTCCCTTTTTTTCCCTTTTCCTCCTCCTTGCCTCATCCTTCTTCTCCTTCCTCTCTCCTCATTCCCTTTCCCCTACCTCTCCTCCTTCTCCTTTTTCTCCTTTTCCTTTCTTTTTTTTGGGGGGGGCATTCTCAGAGGTTAGGGAATTCTATGTCAGGTCATTGGCTAATCACTGAGATAATAGAATGAAGACTTCAGTGACTGCAAGGAATACAGTCTTTGCAAAAATTGTTTGGAAAAGTAAGCAAATGGATGGCTGATGCCCACAACAAGCAACAAGGCAAACCCTGGAGAGGAGGGAGAATCCAGCTTTCAGAGTTACCAGATTATCATATCCAAAATGTCAGAGCACTAAGGAAAAAGAATGGAGACTTAAGAGACCAACACAATAAAGAATATAGTCTTTACAAAAAATACTCAAATTGGCCAGTTTCCAACAAAAAATTATTAGGCATGCAAATAAGAAAGTATGGCTCAGGACTTCCCTGGTGGTCCAGTGGCTAAGACTCTGCACTCGCAATGCAGGGGGCCCGGGTTCGATCCCTGGTCAGGGAACTAGATCCCACTTAGATCTCAACTAAGACCCAGCACAGCCAAATAAATAAATTTTTTTTAATTTTTAAAAAAGAACGTATGGCTCACTCACAGGAAAAAAGAAAAAGAAATTAATAAGAACTGTCCCTGAGGAAGCAGACACTGGATTCAGTAGACAAAGACTTTAAATCAACTGTCTTAGATATTTTCAGAAAACTAAATCAAGAATATGATGTCTCACCAAGGCTGGCTCCTCTGTCAACTCCCAGTTCCCTCTTTCCCACCCAACTTCTAGCTTCACTGCTATCTTGGGAATTTTCCTTAAAATTTTGTGGTGGGAGAAGGGGAATAAAGATAAAGAAAAAAAAAAAAGAAAGAAAATGATGTCTCAGTGACTATCAGTAGAACAATAGAAATTATAAAAAGGAACCAAGGGCTTCCCTGGTGGCACAGTGGTTAAGAATCCACCTGCCAATGCAGGGGACATGGGTTCAAGCCCTGGTCCAGGAAGATCCCACATGCCGTGGAGCAACTAAGCCCATGCGCCACAACTACTGAGCCTGCACTCTAGAGCCCGCGAGCCACAACTACTGAGCCCACGTGCCACAACTACTGAAGCCCGTGTGCCTAGAGCCCATGCTCCGCAACAAGAGAAGCCATTTCAATGAGAAGCCCGTGCACCACAATGAAGAGTAACCCCCACTCGCCGCAACTAGAGGAAGCCCGTGCACAGCAATGAAGACCAAATGCAGCCAAAAATAAATAAATTAAATAAATCAATTTTTTTAAAAAAGGAACCAAGTAGAAATATGGGATCTGAAAAGTACAATAGCTGAAATTAAAAATTCACTAGAGGGTAGATTTGAGCAGGCACAAGAATCTCAACAAACCTGAAGATAGGTCAAATAAAATTATCCAGTCTGAGGAGCAGAAAGAAAAAAGAATGAAGGAAAATGAGCCTAAGAGACCTGTGGTCTGCCATCAAGTGTACAAACATATGCATAATGGGAGTCCCAGAGGGAGAAGAGAAAGAGAAAAGGACAGAAAGAATATTTGAAGAAATAACGCTCAAAAATTCCCCCAAACTTATGAAAGACATGAATCTACACATCCAAGAAGCTCAACAAATTCCAAGGAGGATATACTCAAAGAGATCTACACCAGGACAGATTATAATCAAACTGTCAAAATCCAAAGTCAAAGAAAGAATCTTGAAAACAAGAGAGAAGCAGCTTATTATGCACAAGGGATCTTCAGTAAGATTAAAAACCAATTTTTCATCAGAAACTATGGAGGCCAGAAGGCAGTGAGATAACACAGTTAAAGTGTTGAAAGAAAAAAAAAAAAACCTGTCAACTAAGACTTCTGTATCTGGCAAGACTATCCTTCAGAAATGTAAGAGAAAGTAAGATATGCCCAGATAAACAAAAATTGAGGGAGTTCATTGCTAGTAGACCTGTCTTACAAGAAATACTAAAGGGAGCAAATCCTTCAGCATGTCAGAGATGAGGAAAGGAGGAGACTCTGATGCTGCCCTGGGCCTCTACATCCATATTTCAGCCACCTGCCCAAGCCTTCCCCAAAGCTGTTAAAAGGCTCCATCAGACTTACAGGGCTCCTGGGAGCTGCAGGATCCGCAAGGCTCCTCGCCACATGCCCTGGGTCCCAGGCCCCTCAGGAGGGTCAGGCCGTGGGCAGGACATGGTGACAGTGAGCAGAGAGCAGGCACTGTGGAGGAGATCAAAGGATCAGGCCAAATGGCTAGGGGGTGGGGGTGGGTGAAGGTGCCCGCCTGTCCTCACCTGCCTTCACCACCTGCAGCCTGCAAGTACAGCTCTGAGGCAGCTCTTGAGTCAGACACCTCCACTTCACTGGCATTTTCTACCACCCTGGAGGAAGGGAAGGCTGATCTCAGCTCCTAAGCACAAAGGTTCTGTCCAGCCCCCCAGAATCTCTGCATGGGGAGCCCATGGAGGGCCCAAGAGCCTATAAGAATCATCCCCAAGACTCCAAGCTCAGTATATCCCCTAAAAGCCTCTCATCTTCATGATCTTATTTTTTCTCCTATCATCTGCCCAGTGAGGGAAACAGGGTAGTTGGGATTGCTCCCATTTTATAGATGGAGAAACTGAAGTTCTGCTCAGTGAGATGCTCAGATCACCCGGGATGGTAATGACTGAGTTGAAGAGGTGTAAGTGGATGGGGTGATGAGAAGAGCGAGAGGTTATGGAGATATGGGATGAAGGGAAGACGGTGAGAGGGAGTCCTGGGGGCAAACCCAAAACCTGTAAGCATGACCCCAAGTTCATAACTTCCCTTCCCTGGGGTGGCAGTGGGGAGAAGCCTCCAATGGCTTGGTTTGGGGTGTCAGCCCTGCCTTAAGACAAGCAGCCTCAGACCCCATTGGGCTCTGGACACTCACAAGCCCAGAGGGGCCACATCCAGCACCGACAGGTTCTCTGTCCCTGGAGCAAGCAGGTCCCGAGTCCTCCCACTGGTGCTGAGCTGGGATCACACAAGCACAACATCTGTTACAAACCGAACCTTTCCCCAGCCTTTGGCTCATGTGGTCCTCCCGCTGGGGCCCTGTGAGCCAAGCAGGGCACCAAAATTCAGCCATCTCAGGCAGGAAAAAGGAGACCCCAGCAAGGCAAGCCGACAGTGGTGAGCAGCAGAGACCCAAACTCTTCAGGCAGCCCCTGAGCCTTGGGCTCTTTTGCAGCATCACCATGGCCTTGGCTCCCCAGGTCTCCCCTCTCCCCAGGGCCTCACCTGCACCAAGCTAAGAGTACTAAGCACGGCATCAGAGCCCCTGAGGGGCAGAGCTTCTTCAAACAGCATCTGCAGCAGCTAAAGTGGAGAAGGGTGAGTGAGGATTGAGAAAGGATTAACCTGTTTTTCAACATTTCCTGAGGGCAAAGTCTATGCCTGGCCCTGTGCTAGGTGCTGTGGACTTGGTGGCCAGGACAAAAATAGCCCCCGGCCTTGTGGTTCACAGCGAGCCAGACAAGTGAGCAGACATTTTTAGTGGGACCTCCTGTTTGCTAGGGTAGGGGCTCATGACAAGGTTTTGAGGCAACTATTTTAGTTTGGGGGCGTTTTGATGAAGCCTAAAAACAAAATGTTTATTATCATTATTAGTATTACTAAGAACAGTGAAAAGTAGACTTCCCTGAGTATTTGACCTTTGCACACCACCCCTCCTTGACCCTCACCTCATGGACCCCAGCCTCCCACCTTCCCTGACCTCTCAATAGCTTCGTGATTGACGCTGGCAAAACATCCTGTATGGACCACAGGGTGCTATAGGAACCCCAAGGAGGGGCACCTAGTCCAGCTAGGGTGGGGAGGGGAAAGTTCTCGAAGGTCTCCTGGAGGAGCCAACACTTGAGTCTCATAACAACTATGACTGGTGCATCCTCTGGGACTCACCCGAGGCACAAGCCGGGGTGCCTCTGTTTCTCGACCCCGAAGCAGCAGGGCCACACTGTACCCTCGGCCCACCGAGCCCAGCATGCACTGGACTCTCGCTAGCAACTCCTGCTCTGCCTCCTGCAGGGAGACACAAGCACATCTCGAACT
Organism: Eubalaena glacialis; assembly: GCF_028564815.1. Classification (NCBI taxonomy): domain Eukaryota; kingdom Metazoa; phylum Chordata; class Mammalia; order Artiodactyla; family Balaenidae; genus Eubalaena; species Eubalaena glacialis. Next base: position 118,267,732 of record NC_083719.1, read on the forward strand.
CAGGTGCCTGCCCAGCCTGCCCTGACCAGAGAGCTTGGGAAGCACTCAGCACTTCAGGATCAAGGGTCCTGAGTGCTCCGACCCTCCTCCCATCGCCCTGCCAGACCCCCCTACCTGAGGAGCATCAGAACCCAGGACTCTGTCAAAGGTGATGCATTGTTCCTGTGAGCAGGACTGGAGTCAGCAGTGTCACTCCCATCCTCCCTGCACTTACCCACACCCCATCCCAGCCCATCCCATCTCTACCTGACTCTCCAGGATCCCACGCTGACACAGGCGGATGCTCTTGGGCCCCTCCAGGAGGAGCGTGGGACAACAGGTCTCCTCGGGGCCTGAGACAGGTGGGCTCCATATCAACTCTCATGGGGGAAACTGAACTCCCAGGACTCCTGAGTCCTGCCCTCAACCTTTGCCTCAGTTTCCTAATGTGAGATGGCCTCGCCCTCCCCCTCTCCCAAGAGGCTCTCCCAGGCTGCGTTACCTCTGAGATGAATGTGTGGAGGCTTCTTACCAGATCTTCTCCTTCGCTCTACTTCCACCACCACGGTCAGCCTGGTCTGTGGGTTGTCAGTGAGGACTGAAGGGGCTGAGCTGCCCCGGCCCAAAGCAGCCTCTGTGCTCATCGCCTCTCCACACTCCATGGCTTCTGTGCCTCTCAGATTCCCCTCAATAATTCATCTCCCTGATCTGAGGGCTCTGGGTGGGGCCTGTAAACAATAACTTACCATAGGAGGTGACAGACCTCTCTTTTCTGAGTGAGCCAGACTATTGCATGGAATTTTTCTTTTTTTGCTCTTATGAAAAATTGCAGACATATATAACTGCGGAGAGAATAGTTTAATGAGCTTCCACGCACTCAGCTTCAGCAGTTATCAACTTATGGCCGGTCTTATTTCTTCTGTTCCCCCTTCCACCCCAGTGGATTCTTTTGAAGCAAATCCCAGACACCTTATATTTCACATATAGCTATTTCAGTATGTATTTATAAAAGATAACTACCTTTTTAAAAAATGACAGCTTTGTTGAGATATAATTCACATACCATACAATTCACCCACTTAAAGTGTATTATTCAATGGTTTTTACTAAGTTTGCAGATATGTGTAACTCTTACCACAGTTAATTTTAGAACGTTTCCATCACTTTATAAAGAAACTTGCTTTCCTTTACTATAACCTCCCTAACCCCCACCCTATCCTGACCCTTAAACAACCACTCATCTACTTGCTGCCTCTATAGATTTGCCTATTCTGGACATTTCATATAAGTGGACTCACATAATATGTGTTCTTTTTGTGACTGGCTTTTTTCTGTTTTTCAAGGTTCATCCATGATGTAGCATGTATCAGTACTTCTTTCCTTTCTGTGGCTGAATAATGTTCCATGTAGGATGAAATTACTTCTGTCACCAACTACCCAGAGTTTGGCCAAACTTCACAGGTAAGAGCACAGTTGCAATAAGACTGCCCTAAATTCAGACGCTAGTCTCAAGCTCAGGGGTCCTCACTTTGACTAGCTATCTACACTCCCAGGTATTCCCACTACTCCTGCAGCTTCCATAATTTGCTGGAATGACTCACAGAACCCAGCAAAGCATTATAGTTACTGTATCTGACACCAATTCTCTAACACTGACTGGGTGTCCTGCATTTCAATCCAATTCTGATACTAATGTCGACTGAAAAAAACATGCACAACCTGTGAGTTGTGAGTTAAGTTTTATTTGGGGTAAAATTAGGACTATAGTCCAGTAGACAGCATTTCAGACTGCTCTGAGAAGCTGCTCCAAAGAGGTAGGGGGGGAAGTTCAGTATATATGTGATTTTGGTGCAGGGGGAGTACGTGCAATCAAGCACATATTTTTTTGCAGGAGGCTTCTGCTAGTCTCGTGAAGGTTACTGCTAGTCACTAGGAGCAGGTGTCACCATGAAGGACGATTTTAGTGCTTTTCTAGGTACAAGGAGATGCAACAATTGGACTCATAAAATTGTCTCCTGAAAATATGTATCTGAAGACCTGTTTTGCCAGTTTTTCCCAGAGCACAGAGTGCCTCATTCCTCATCTCCACCCTGAACTCCTTTCAGGGGGTGTTGAAGGTCAGCAGTTGCAGCAGCTCATAATTTGATCCTTGTAGAGGTAGATGGCAAGTGCCAATTTGTAGGTGACACTAACTACCTGGAGTTAGCGCCAGATTCCACAAGTTAAAATGCAAGGTCCTCAAAAAGACCCCTTATTTCAGGTTCCAGCCACAAGTGGGATCCCCAGGTTACTTGTAGTACTACCTGACTTGGCTACAGATTCCTGGGTTCCCACAACCAACCCTCAGGTTCAATAATTCACTAGAATGACTCACAGAACTCGGGAAAGTGCTCTATTTATGATTACCTTTTTTAAATGTTAAAGCATGCAAGTGAACAATCAGATGAAGAGTTATGTAGGACAAGGTCTGGAAGGGTCCTGAGTGTCAGGAGCTCCTCTGTTCCTGTGGAGTGAGGGTATGCCTTCCCAGTACATCAATGTGTTCGCCAACCAGGAAGCTCCCTGAGCCTCATTGTCTAGCGTTTTTCGATGAGATTTCATTATGTAGGCATGATTAATTAAATCATAGGCTATGTGATTGAATTCAACTCCAGCCCTTCAATCTGCATGTTTTTTCTTTTTTTGACCGTGCTGCGTGGCATGCAAGATCTTAGTTCCATGGCCAGGGATCAAAACTGTGCCCCCTGCAGTGGAAGCACAGAGTCTTAACCACTGGACCGCCAGGGAAGTCCCTGCATGGTTGTGTTTTTCTAGTGAGTAACCTCTTCCATCCTGAAGCTATCGAGGGGCCCTGCCAGAAGTCACCTCATTAGTATAACAGAGAGACTCCTATTGCTCAGGAAATTCCAAAGGTTTTTGAAGCTTTGTGCCAGTAACTGAAGACAAAGACCAGATAAGTTCTTTATTATATCACAAGCCACTCTCTGGTTTTTCACCAAGGATCCCTTATAGCCAAAAGAATCATACCTGTCTGATCATCTACATTTGGTGTACATCTATATAACAGGTAGAGCAATAGTAACAAGATGAATATGCCTAACATCTGGAGGAATCAGTGTGGGGTAGGCATAGGAGGCTTGTATTTTCCCATACATTTGACTATCAATATTGATATTGTAGTCTTACCAACAATGCCAGTGTTATATCTCATTGTGTAGCTGTTACGTGAAAAATAAGAGTAATTAGTTCAGTCCCTCATTATATCTTACGATCAAAATGTCTCCCACGGCAAGGCCACCCAGGTTTGCAGTCTTCTCCTATATCTCATCAGGTTCCAAAGCAAAAGTGGTCTCAGGATTAGATGGTTTCACCCTGAGACATCTGGTATAACTGAACTAAGGGACATACCATCTTTTTCTCTGAGCCCCTTTGAAGCATTAGTGTAATATTGGATTTCCTTCACTGCATAACCTATTTATTCGTTCCTTCACTCTCAGCTTCTGTTCCTCCTTCTAAAGTTCATACGGTTTTCAACAGATGCTGAATAGTCAGAGCAATCTTATAAAAGAAGAACAAAGTTGGAGGACTCACACTTCCTGATTTCAAAACTTACTGTGAAGCAATAGTAACCAAGACACTGTGGTACTGGCATAAGAACAAACCTAGAGATCAGTGAGAGAGCAGAGCAGTAAGGGTCCAGAAATAAACCCATGTTTCTATGGACAGCTGATTTGACAAGGACATCAAGAACATTCAATGAGGAAAGATTAATCTTTTTAACTAATGGCACCAGGACACCTGGACATCCAGATACAGATGAATGAAGTTGGACCCTTACCTCAGACCATATACAAAAATTAACTCAAATCGATCAATTTCCCAAATTTAAGAGCTAAGACTATAAAACTCATAGAAAATACAGAAATTAATCCTCATGACCTTTAATCTGGCAATGAGTTCTTAGATATGATACCAAAAGCAAGCACAACAGAAGAAAACATGATAAATTGAATTTCATCAAAGTTAAAAACTTTTGTGCATCAAAAGACATTATCAAAAATATGAAAAGACAGCCTACAAAATGGGAGAAAATATTTGCAAATTATACACCTGATGATGATCTAGTATCCAGGATATATAGAGAGCTTCTACAACTCAGCAACAAAAAGACAAACAACTCAAGTAAAAAATGAGGGAAAGACCTGAATAGCCATTTCTCCAAAGAAGATATACACAGTGCATAAAAAGATGCTCAACATCATTATACATGAGTGAAATGCAAAAAGACAAACAACAATTAAAAACTAGGAAAAAAATTTGAATAGATAGTTCTCCAAAGAAGCTATACAAATGGCCAACAAGCATGTGAAAAGATGCTCAAAATCCTTGGTCATTAAAGAAATGCAAATCAAAAACGTAATGAGGTACCACTTCTTACTCACTAGTATGGCTCTAATAAAAAGAAAAAAATGTGCTCTGATTCAGTTGATACACACAACTGAAAATATAAACTTTCAGGGCATGTATTGCTTTTTTTTTTTATACACATTTATTTATTTGTTTGTTTTTATTTTTGGCTATGTTGGGTCGTCATTGCTGTGCACAGGCTTTCTCTAGTTTCGGCGAGCGGGGTCTACTCTTCCTTGTGGTGGGCGGGCTTCTCATTGCGGTGGCTTCTCTCGTTGTGGAGCACGGGCTCTAGGCGCGCGAGCTTCAGTAATTGTGGCACGCAGGCTCAGTAGTTGTGGCTCACGGGCTGTAGAGGGCAGGGTTAGCAGTTGTGGCGCACAGGCTTAGTTGCTCCGCGGCATGTGGGATCTTCCCAGACCAGGGCTCGAACCCGTGTCCACTGCATTGGCAGGTGGATTCTTAACCACTGCACCACCAGGGAAGTCCAAACCCTCATACATTGCTGATGGGAATGTAATATGGTGCAGCCGCTGTGGAAAAGAGTTTGGAGGTTCTTCAAAACATTAAACATATAATTACCATATGATCCAGCAATACTTCTCCTAGGTATATATGCAAAAGAATTGAAAAGAGGTACATAAACAGATTTGTGTACTAAAATGTTCATAGTAGCATCATTCACAATAGCCAAAAAGTGTCCATCAATAGATGAATGAATAAACAAAATGTAGTTTATACATACAATGGAGTATCATACAGCCATAAAAAGCAATGAAGTACTGACACATGCTACAACATAGATGAACCTTGAAAACATTATACTAAGTTAAATAAGCCAGACACAAATACTGTATGATCCCACTTATATTAAATATCTAGAATAGGCAAATTCATAGAGACAGAAAGTAGATTAGATGTTCCCAGGCTCTAGGGGGAGGGGACATGGAGAGTATTTGCTTAACGGGTACAGAGTTTCTCTTGGGGTGACAAAAGAATTCTGGAAATTGCGGTGATGGTTGCACAATACTGTGAATGTAATTAATACCACCGTACCTTACACTTAAAAATGGTTAAAATGGCAAATTTTACTATATATATATTTTTTACCAGAATAAAGAGAAAAAATATATATCTTATTCCTGTCTGCATACAATCATGCTGTTTCCCTCATCTTAATGAAGATTATCTTATGAACATAACATCAATCATACTCCATGGTGAAAGACAAAACTTTCTAAGATCAGGAACAAGACAGGGATGCCCACTTTTGTCACTTCTATTTAACATAGTACTGGAAATCCTAGCCAAAGAAGTTAGGCAGGAAAAAGAAACAAAAGACATCCAAACTGGAAAGGAAGAAGTAAAATTATCTTTGGTCACAGATGACATGATCTTATATGTAGAAAATCCTGAAGATTCCACACAAAAAAACCTGTTAGAACTGATAAACAAATTCAGCAAAGTTGAAGCATACAAAACCAACAAACAAAATCCGGTGAGTTTTGTAAAAAAATAAACAGAAACCTCAATTAAATAGAGTTGGGAGACCAGAAGGGACTGCTTCATGCCCTGAGACCTTAGGAGAGCCCAACAGGAAGAAGAAAGACTCCTTTTTTACTGTCAAGGAGCCCTCCCACCTTCCTTTTCCTCTGTATAAAAGTGTTCTCCTACCTTTGCCATACAGAAACTTGCATGTATTGATAGCTCACCGTGGTTGCAGACCCCTGAATTGCAATTCTCTGCTGATCCCAAAGAAACCTGTCTTTGCAGAACTATCTGACAGTCTATTTGTTTCAGTTCAGCAGTTTCTATACACTAACAATGAACAGTCTGGAAACGAAATTAAGAAAAACAATTCCATTTACAATAGCATCAAAAAATAAAATAAAGTACTTAGAAATTAACTGAAGAGATGAAAGATGTACAATGAAAACTACAAAAATTGCTGAAAGAATTAAAGAAGACACAAGTAAATGGAAAATCATCCCATGTTCATGGATTGGAAGACAATATTATTAGGATATCAACACTCCCCAAGGCAAGCTACAGATTTAATTAAATCCCTGTCGAAATCTAATGGCATTCTTTGCAGAAATAGAAAAATCCATCCTAAGATTCATATGGAATCTCAAGAGACCCCAAAGAGCCAAAACAATCTTGAAAAAAAGAATAAAATTGGAGATCTCACACTTCCTGGTTTCATAACCTATTACAAACCTACAGTAACCACAACAGTGTGGTACTGACATAAAAACAGATATATGGACCAATAGAATTGAATAGAGAGCCCAGAAATAAAACCTCACATATATGGTCAAATGATTTTCGACAAGGGTGCCAAGACCATTCAATGTCTTTTCAAAAAATGGTATTGGAAAAACTGTCTATCCACATGCAGCAGTGTTGGGAGGCAGAGATACTGAATAATATCCACCGAACTGAGAAAGAACTTTGAGACCAAAAACAAAGCAGGCAACTCCATAAAGTGCAATTTTGAAGTTTATTGTGGGTACTGACACACTGCCATATTATATAATGCGTATTGTGAACTTACATACAGCTAGGATCCAGAGGCATTCACAGCTGCGCTCGGCGAAGGGGATACCTTGGATTTAAAGGGGCCAAAGCGAAAAACAGAATTTGACTACCAAGTAAGACGCACATCTGCATCCAAGGGAACCGGGGCTTCTTCCTCCTGGGGGGGTCTCATGACCATTAACCATCTGTGTCAACAAAAGGCATTCTTCCAGTTTTCATATCACATGAAGGCAAGAGTAAAAGTTGTTAGGAAAGTAATCTGGCTTGGGTGCACTCCTTGTGAGTAGACTAAAGCTCAGTTGTGCAGAAAGGGGAGGGGCAAGACTGTGGGCCTAAGATGGAGCTGACAAAATGGAGTCAGTGTGGTTCAGCCACGTAGATTGGCAGTTTATTTAGCTGTCCCTGTGACTCTTTGAGCCCATGGTCTGATAACCTGTGTAACTCTCCCATCAATGTTAATTTGCATTCTCCGTTCCTATCTGTGTGGTTCTGGACACTGGAGGGAGGCAGGCTGGAGGGCTATGTTTCCATGCCTCCTCCCACTCCTCTCGAGGTCCCCCTCGAGGCAGATACCTAGATCTCTGCTGGGTGTGGCTGCCTCCTTGATGTAATGAAGAAGGAACCCTTAGAAGGAACAGTACCTCTTGGCTGATGTCCTGGGTCGCTGAGATAATGTGGTTCAGAGGACGTATACTATTAATTGCCCTGTGCAGGGGTCCGAGAAGCTGTGAAGGGTCTAAGGTGTTATCCTGTTTGCAAATCAAAGAACGATTATACACACATATACTAACATAGTCACAAGATCTCTGGTTCAGAGATAGGCTGTTAAATGACAGCATCTTGTATCAGTTCCCCAACCCCAAACTCCCCATTACATGACACAGTGAAAGCCAATGTACCTGTGTGTGCAGAGGGGCTGTACGCTACAGGAGAGGAACCCTGAAATTATAAAACTCAGAGCTTATGTAGAACAAGTGGCATAGCTGTCTCTCCTCACTGGGGGTTGGAGGAAAAAAAGAGAGTGAGAATAAGCAAATGGCTCTGGGTTTTATTACCTTGGAAAGGGAGAAGCTGACTCTTGGAAAATGCACCAGAGAGGAAACATTCTGTATCCTCCTAGGCATGTTTACCATTCAAACATCCTTTAACACAGGTGCCAGTAATCTGTTCAGAAAGCCCGCATTGGGCAGAAACCCTTGGTTCTCCCACACAGCCCTAGACAGGCGACTTTTCCCTGCCCTTTCTGCCCCTGTAGTTCTTTTCTAAGGAAGGGCAGGTATGGTTTCTAGGGAGTTAGGATGAAGAAAGTTTAAGTATAATGGATTCGCTATCCAGCAATGTGCCCAGTAAACGTCTGTTGAGTGACACGGACCCGCTGTTTAAGATTTTAATGAAGATGGGGCAGAGGGTTGGTTGGCTGAGATGTCCTGACGAGGCTCTCCCAGAGCCAGGGCAATCTGAGCCAATTCATTCCTCTCCCCCCCTCTCCCCTGGGCCTTAGGCAAAGGCCCCGGCTCCCTGAAGCAGTGCCAGGGCTCCTGACACCCCCATGGTCAAGGCGGAACGCGCACAGACTGGGACCACGCCAGAGCTCTTCAGGTCTTCTTGGTGCTGGAGGGCTCCAGCGTCCAGAAAGGGATTCCCGTCCAGTGTCAGGTTATTTACCTCGGGCAGCTCATCTGGCCGCGGCGCCCTGCTTAGCCTGTTGCAGCTGAGATCAAGCACGCTGAGCTTGGGCGGCAGTCCTTTAGGCACTTGCTCCAGCCCCGCGAACGACAAGCTGAGAGAGCTCAGTGAGCTGGGCCAGACACACGAGGTAGCGCCCGGGGCGGTGGCGCGCAGCGAGTTGTGGCTGAGGTCCAGTCGGTGGGGTTGCACGCTCGCCGCCGCCAGCGCAGCGCACACGCTGCTGAGCGTCTCCATACCCGCGTTGCGTAGCGCTAGACCTTGGAGGGCCGGGAACTTGTGCGGACAGAGAGCCGCAATCAGCCCGCGCTCGCCGAGTCCAGGATTGTCAGACAGGTCTAGGCTGGTGAGGGCCTGGAAGGTGGGGAGCTGTGCGCAGGCAAAGGCAAGCGAGTGTGCTTGCGCGATGTTCAGTACCCTGAGACCAGGCTTGAGCCACTGCTGCAGTTCGCCGAGCCAGGCACCTCCTGTTGCCCACGACACGTTACGGAGACTGAGGGTGGAGAGCGCAGGCCCAGTGGCTTCCAGAGGCGGCGGTGGCATCGGGCCGGTTACCTCCAGGTCCTCAAGCGTCAGTTCCTTGAGGCGGGAATAACCGAGCGCACGCAGAAGGGCGACCAGAAGCAGAGCAGGAACCTGGGCAGCGCCCAACGTGAGCCGCCGCATGCGCAGAGCCTTGATTGTGTCAGCGTACTGCTTCGGGTCGGCGTCGGCGCTCTTTAGAAATTGTTCCAGGCTGCGGCCGCCGCCACGGATTTCCACCTCGACAGCAGCCACACACTGAAAGGCGCTAGACCAGTCAGGCTTCGGATCCGTGAAGTTGCAGACGCAGCGGAAATCTTCTTCGTCCAGCTCGCAGGGCTCTGGTGTGGCCGCAGACACACGCAGCAGTGGCAGCAGTAGCAGCAGCAGACAGGGCACGCACACCTGCGGAGACAGCGGAGGTCAGGGCGGATCCTGCCGGTCCCTAAGGTTCCCCGAGTAGCCCTCCTTCGGCCCTAAGAGCATACACTCACCATGGTCGGTAGGTCCTCAGAACCTCTGCCTCTCCGCCGGGCTCTGGGATGGGCTGTGGCTTCTTTCCTTTACAGCGGCTCTCGTCGGCTTCCAGGCTCCACAAACCTATCTGTCCTTACTCTTTGGCAGCCTCTGAAAGTTTATGTAACCCTGGAATGTCACTCCGTTCCCTCGTCTTTGAACCCTGTCACTCCCCACTTTTCTTCCTCCCAACCCCCCCATCCGCTGTCTTTCTGGGAAATTTTGCAGTGAATGATGTTGCCAGGAGAGGAACCATAACAGGAAGTATCTTGCAAAGAGTCCAGGGCCCCCTGCCTCAGGCAGTGCCCTGATGACTCAGGCGCCCCCAGCCTTGTCTGGGATGGGGAAAGGAAGATCCCCAGTGCCTCAGGCCAGGACTCTTACATCCCCTGCCTATAGCCCAGTGACTCAACCCGGATAGTTTCCTTAACATTTCCCTAGTCTTGGTAGTTACTGTTAACCTCCTGTCACCCAAGTGCAACTCCCTGAATATCCTCAGGTATTTAACTGGGTATTTTGTGGAAGAGACTGCAAACTTCATCTATTGACTCCAAGGGCTAGAATTAGGTTCAAGAGAAGGAAGTTGGTCTGAGGAACAGCTCCCCCCGCCCTCCTTTTTTTTTTGCTGATTTGTTCTTTAAATTTGTTTATTAAGAAATAATAGCTTTTTTTTTTTTTTTGGTCGCATGACATGTGGCATCTTAGTTCCCCGACCAGGGATCAAACCCGTGCCCCCTGCATTGGAAGAGCAGAATCTTAACCACTGGACCACCAGGGAAGTCCCCTCACAATTTTTTAAAGTGATAGCTTTCTTAAAAGTAGAGAAGTCTATGTGTTTAACAGAGACACATTGGCCAAGTCCCTCGCTCTCTTAGTTTCCACTTCCCCACCCTGAAATTTGAGAAATGAAATATTCCTAAATATAATTTTCCCACTTGTACCTAGCTCTCTCCTGCCCTTTCCCCAGCACAATTCCTATGCCCTAGGAATGAAAAGCTGGACCTATATTGAATGAGGATTAATTAGTAACTCACCTGCTTTGTCAAGAAAAAAAAACAAGTGTCCCAGAGGGTGGGGAATTGTTACCAAACCAGGTTTGTTTGCCCAACAGGCAGTAAGCCAAACACTGAGACGCTTTGGTTTGTAGCAGAGAAAGGGTTTATTCACAAGGCATCTAAGTGAGGAGCAGGGAGAACAAGTCTCAGATTCACCTCCCTGAAGGCAAGGGACTTGGGATATTTATGGGTGAAGGGTATAGGGTGGTTGGAGGAACAGGGGAAGGCGACTGGGGACAGGAAAAAGGTGAGGTAATCAGTATTCTACTCAGGTGTATCTGAGTTACATGCTTCTTCATGGGATGCATGTTCAGAAAGTGGTGGCATTAGCATGATCTGAGGGTGAAGTTTTGGCCTTCTGATGTCAAAAGGCCATCCATCCAACACACGCACAGGCCCAGTTGGAGGGTCAGTGGTTCCAAGCAGTCTTAATCAGCTGGAACACGACCTGGCAAGAGCTGACTCTAAGTTCCTGAAAATCAACTTAAGGAACCGTTACTATAGCAACCCATTTGTCAGAGGTGTTATCCACAGAGGGGCAGTTAAAGGAGTCTTGTGACATATTGTGTAAGCTACATGAGGGTATGTAATTTGCAGGAACAATTAAGGCAAGCTTGATCGGTGAAGGCAGTTTACACGATATTATTTATTAAGCAAGTTACAGTTCAAGGGATCTAATTGATGACTGCCCTCAATTTTAGAAGGGCTATGCTTTTAAAACAGCCCTAACAAGTCTGAACTTCTGGATTTCTGGGCAAAGAGCTACATGAAAAACATTTGAATTTTCACTTCCTGCCGCAGACCGGCTGCAGAAAGCTGGGAGTTCCTGGCGGTGAGGGGTAAGGAACTGAAAAGCACCAGTATGGGATCAGAAGGGCCAAGACAACTGATGGTTGCAAGGCAAGTTTATTCAAAGAACATGATCATATATATAGGTTAGTTAAGGAACAGAAAGAAGGCAATAAATCAGTAAACCTTGTTTTCCACATAATCCTGTCACCACCTGTCTATGCGTCAGCATGCCTTATGGGCCATTCTCTGGAGGTATAGACTTCCCCTTTAGGGCAGCACGTCCTTCTTCTGGGGAGCAACCAGGGGCTCTTAGATCCTGAGTAGGCTCCTGGAACGAAACTGGCCTCCAGCCATTTTCCTTTTTTACGCTCAAAACCACAGAGTCAGGAGTGCATACCAAGAAAGAGACAAGCAGTTCTCCGAAAAGCAGAAAGCTGATTAAGCTTACAGCTTGGGGGCTACCGCATTTCCCCCTTTTTTATTATTTTTTAAAGCTTGATAATGTAGCTTTAGGCCATGAACATCCTGACGCAAGACAGCAAGGCGCCCTGTCACAAATCTGATAATGCAAGGCAATAAAGTGATCACCAACAAAAGTAGCACACCAATTGATATCAGGCCCGAGAGCCCTCCGTGAATCCATTGCATCGGATTTAACCATTGTAGTTGATCTAATAGTCCTTGAATCAAATTTTGGGGTCCATCTTCGTCCAGGTGGGCCTCTTGAATGGCTTGTATTTCAGCATTTAACTTTTGAATATCAAGGCTAATGTGTCCATCAGTCCATACACTTAATATATGCATTTTAACCTTCTCCCAATCCCATAGCGAATCATTATATAGATGTTGAGTTACACAGATCCAAGTATATTTGGCATGACAAATCAAACGCATTTTTAGCTTTAAAGCCATAACTTGATCCCCTAATCCTATTAAAACATTTTTTAATTCATCTACTTCCGTCTTTAGTTGGGTATCAATATGACTTTGTAGGGCTAATGCTACACTAGTATTCTTAGATAATTGATTAACATAATGAGCCTGGTGAATGGTTTGTGAAAGAGCAATCCCAGCAGTAGCCGCAGTAGCAGTTAGAGCTGCCAAAGCAAGAATTGCACATATCAGAACACCAATAAATCTCTTTGGTCGTTTTAACGCTTCAGTCAATTCCAGCCAGGCTTGCATGCCAGTATTATGATACCATGGTTCAGATAAATTAACAGGTAACATTATATAAGAAGGTTGCTTCATAATCATAACAGATGCAGTTCCTTTAACGGGCAGAATACAACTACTAAAGATACAGTTAATACAAGTAATATTATAACCTATAGGATTCATAGTATATTCTACAATTAAATCTCCAATCAACAAGGCATAAGGAGGAGCGACACAAGTAATCACCGTCTATAAGAGAAGGATAAGGCAAGTTTCCAAAATTCCCATTGCTTATAAAAAACAAGGCTGTTATTATTAACAGGGACAGAAGAAACTAATATAGTGCCATTATCATAATCCAAAGTACACCAAACAGAGGCTTTAGTCCAAGTATCATTACAAACAGGAAAATCAGACTGCGGAATTCAGAAGCCATAAAAGCAGGGAATCGTAGTCCTTCGACAGTCTTTACGACAGTAATCTGATGGCCAGCTAACAAAGTCCCTTGATTGCCCATAGTAGTTTCAATACACAAATAATGTCCAGTATCTTCAATCCTCAAGCGATATATGCATAGAGAATGATCCAACGGAGTATTAGAAGCAAGCTTAGTTACTCTAGCATTCATGTGAAGGGGAACATTATCCTTATACCAAAATACAAAGGTGGATAAATCTCCTCGTTTAGAATCGGTTTGCTTACAGGGAAGACAAATATTAGATCCCACAGCTTTATAGTTTTTATGTAAGCGAGTAAAGAACTGAGAATTCACCGTGGTTTGATAAGAAATAGCATGTTCTAAAGCAACAGCTTTAACACAACCTGAATTGGTACTCATAGGACTTAAACAAACAGGGGGAGTATTGAACCAATTAGAATAATTAACAGAAGTATTAGTAATAGGCAGATTTCCCAGCACTCTTCCAAAAGTAGAATCATTATAAAAAATCGGGAGGTCAGCTTCAGACCATGTAACAGGTTGTAACAGAGGAGGATCGGGTACATAAGCCCAATAGGATTTAGCCTCTATCGGTGGGGCTGCCAATACAGCTATCAAGGCTAAAAACAAAGGGTGAGAGGAGAACGAGGATGAGCGCTTTCTTCCATAATTCTTCGTGCCTGAAACACTAAGCATTGCAATTGATACCAAGTAATCTGACTCTGATCTCCTCTCGCCTCCCTGACAAGTTGTCTCCTATTCCGTCGCCGCATTCTCCTCGTCCGTCGGGGGAACCTGTTGGACTGTGCTGCGTCCGATTGCGAGAGCCTCAGGCGACGCATTCTTCGAGTCAGGGCGTTCATTGGCATGGTAATGTCGAACCAAGCGCTCCGGGAGCCACCGAGGAGAGTCTGCTTCCCTAGGAAAAACACAAACATGGCCCCGTCCCCATACTAAAACAGGGTCTGGTCCATGCCAAAGATTAGTCATAGGATCTTTCCATTTAACAAGCGCCTTCTCAGGAGGGGTTCCAGAAAGACCTGTAAACAATCGTTCATAAGGCGTGTGGCTAAATGCATCTAGAGTTAAAAAATTTAAAATAAATAAAGCATGATTTAGCATAATCTGAGGGGATCTATCATATTCCCCCTTTTTTATTTTTTGTAATGTAATTTTTAATTGTTGGTTGGCACGTTCTACAATACCTTGGCCCTGAGGATCGTAGGGAATGCCGGTTTTATGCGAAATATGGAAAGTTGCACAAAAATTAGCAAAAGCTTTACTCGTATATCCTGGAGCATTATCTGTTTTTAAAGCTTTAGGAATTCCCATAGATGCAAAACAATGAAACAAATGAGTAATTACATATTTAGTAGATTCTCCAGCCAAAGGCGTAGCACATATAAAATTAGAGTAAGTATCAACAGTTACATGAACAAATTGTAACTTACCGAAAGAGGGAATATGAGTAACATCCATTTGCCAAAGATGAGGGAGTAAACCCCGAGGACTGACTCCAAATTGTGGAACAGGAAGGTGCGGTAAACATTTAGAGCAGGACTTAACAATGTATCGAGCTGTTTCTCTAGAAATAGAGAACTGTTTTTGTAGCATAGCAGCAGATTGATGATGTAAATTATGCGATTGTGTAGCAAGATCCTGAGGTTGAGATAAATTTAAGGCTATAGTCTTCGTATTTTCGTCAGCCAATTGATTTCCCAAAGACAATGGGCCAGGGAGGCCTGAATGGGCTCGAATATGTAATATGGCTACAGGAAAGTCATGCTGACGAATAACCTTTTGTAATTGATGGAAAGTTTGAAATAATTGAGAATCAACTGTATTGCCAATTATAGCGGTTTCCATGTTACGCAAAATAGTAACCAAATAATGGCTATCCGTATAGAGATTAAAAGAACAATGTGAAAAGATTTGAAAAGCTAAGGAAATCGCATGCAATTCAACTCGTTGGGCAGAGGTATGATCTGTTTGTTCTTTATGGATTAAGTCATCAGAAATAACCACAGCAACGCCATTAGCAGAACCATCAGTAAAAACATTTGGGGCATTGGGAATAGGAGTTGAACAAATAGTTTTAGGAAAAACAAAGAGATGTTGAGTGGCAAAATGAAGAAGCTTATTAGAAGGGTAATGATTATCAATAGTTCCTGAATACCCAGCAAAAGCAAGAGCCCAAAAATCAGAGGCAAACAAAAGCCAAGAATACTGATAAGCAGTATAAGGTATAATAATTGAATTTGGCTCATATCCAACCAACTGGATATTTCTTCTGCGACCTAATTGAACAAGGGTTGCTACTAACTCATAATAAGGTGTAATGACTTTATTAGGCGTATTTTTCATATGAATCCATTCAAGAATTCCTGTTTCTTGTCATAATAAGGCGGTAGGGGTATGTGCAGTAGCACAGATTATTAACAATATAGGTAAAGAAGGCTCAACTCTAGTTAGCTGAGCAGATTGTATCGCTTTGTTTACAAGCTTGAGTGCTTGCTGAGCATCAGAAGTTAAAATGCGAGGGGAAGAAGGATCAGGACTTCCTTTTAGGATATTAAAAAGAGGTTGTAATTGACCTGTAGTTAATTTTAATGAAGGTCGCAGCCAATTAATATCTCCTAATAACTTTTGGAAATCATTTAAAGTTTTAAGAACGTCAGTCCTTATTTCTATCTTCTGAGGTGTAATATTATAATTTGTGATATACTTACCAAGATATGAGAAGGGTGGGTTCATCTGTACTTTATCAGCAGCAATGACTAATCCTGATCGAGATAAATAACTTTGAAGGGAATTATAGGCCTTAAGTAGAATATGTTTATCAGAATAAGCAAGTAATAAATCATCCATATAATGAATAAAATATATCTGAGGGAACTGTTTACGAACAGGTGAAATAACTTGAGCTACAAACTGTTGACATAAAGTAGGACTATTAGCCATACCCTGAGGCAGCATTTTCCATTGATAGCGTTGCATAGGTTCTATAAAATTTAAAGAGGGTATGCTAAAAGCAAATCGCAATTTATCAGCTGGAAAAAGAGGAATAGTAAAGAAACAATCCTTAAGATCAATAATAATAATCATATAATTCTTAGGGATGGCTGCAGGAGAAGGCAAACCTGGTTGCAGAGCTCCCATAATTACCATAGTTTGATTAACAGCACGTAAATCTTGCAATAAACGATATTTTCCTGATTTTTTCTTAATAATAAATATAGGAGTATTCCAAGGGCTATTGGACTTTTCTAGTCTGCCCAAAGCAAGCTGTTCATTGATTATATTATGGGCAGCCATTAATTTCTCCTTAGTAAGGGGCCATTGGTCCACCCAGACAGGATTATCAGAAGTCCAAGTTATAGGGTCAGCATGTGGTGGAGGAGAATCCAAGGCCCCTAGGAAAAACCCAAGCCTGTTTTATCCCGTTTGTTATTAATCTGTAAGGGTAATTTATATCCCTGTTGATTTTTTCCTAAACCATTCCTAGGATCATATCCTTGATTTAATAACATATTAGTTACAGTAGGGTTGGGACTAAGCAATAAGATTCCCATTTGTTGTAATATATCTCTTCCCCAAAGATTAACTGGCAATCCGGGCAATACATAGGGTTTGAATATTCCTTGATTACCTTCAGCATCCTGCCAATGCAAGTATTGTGAACTTTGTTGTGGAGAATTAGATTGGCCAATACCTTGCAACTGGGTAATTGTTTGGTGTACGGGCCAATTTTTTGTCCAATGTATAAATGAAATAACAGAAACATCAGCACCAGTATCCAATAACCCAGAAAAGGGCCTTCCATTTATTTTTAATACCAGTTGTGGTCTTTCCCTACCAATTTGTTGAATCCAATAAACTGCATCAGAGGAACCGAAAGCCCTAGTTCCTCTTTTGTTATGTTGTAAAATTTTTCCTTCCGGTATGTATAGAATTAATAAAAGCTGAGCTATTCGCATACCGGGTGTGATAAGAAAAGATTCTTTTGATGTTTGAACCATAACTTTTAATTCCCCTTCATAGTCAGCATCAATCACCCCAGGAATAACAGTTAAGCCTTTCATAGACATACTGCTTCTTCCAAGAATTATACCAACTGTTCCCTGGGGTAAAGGCCCAAAAGTTCCCGTAGGAAGAGCCTGTGGTCCCATATCAGAGGTTAATAAGAATTGGGTGGAGGCACAGAGGTCCAGTCCTGCACTGTTTGGCGTGGCCCTTTGAAGGGCGGAGATTCCATTCCCTGAGGAACAAAGGGCTGGGCTGGAGATGGTGGAGCAGGTTGTGGGGGGATTATTGACATTGCTCCAATTGTTTGATGGGGCCGGAGCAGGCCCCTCCGGAAGTTTCCCGACAAGGGAGTTCCATCTTTATGAGTCATTGAACGACATTCCTTAGCCCAATGCCATCCTCTTTGGCATCGGGGACAAACTGTGGGAGGAGGAGGTTTAGCTTGAGATACTGAATTTGCGACAGGCATACCAGAATTATCAGCAGTACAACTTTTTGCAAAATGGCCTGGTTTCCCACATTTAAAACAGTTCTTGTTTTTAGCATTTGGTCCAAATCCGGCCTTAGTTAGGGCTGCAGCTATAGCTGCTCCCTGTAAGTAAGATGACCCAATATCAGAGCAAACTCGAATATAATCCTCTAAATTTCCTTTCTTTTTCCATGGACATATAGCTGCTTGACAAATATTATTAGCATTCTCGAAAGCCAATTGCTTGACAATAATTGTTCCAGAAGGACCATCAGAAATAATTCTACTAACTGCCTGTAATAATCTATCCACAAAATCAGCATAAGGTTCATCTGCCCCTTGCCTTATTTTTGCAAGGTCTTCAGTCCTAGCAGAGGCAGGTAAATGTTTCCATGCATGGAGAGCTATATGATTAATCTGGGCATAGGCCACAAAAGGGAAAGCCAATTGATCCTGTAAAGATTGATATTGGCCCTCTCCAATTAACATTTCATAACTTACTGGCACATTATGTGCAGTATTTCTTTCAGCTTGCTCTGCAGCCTTCTCGTAATATTCTGATTTTCAAAGTAAATAATCGCCACCAGTGAGACAAGCACGAGCAATAGATTTCCAGTCTGCCGGAGGCAAAGCCTCTGTCGCAATAGTATCCAACATAGTAATAGTGAAAGGGGCTATAGGCCCATATTGTGCACAAGCTGCCTTTAAATCTTTTAAAACCTTAAAAGAGAGAGGCTGATATTCCCGATTATTTTGTTGTGGATTTTGAGGATTGGGTCATTCCACCACCGGGCAGCAGAACAAAGGATCCTCCCCTCTATTAAGAGCTCCCCGTACTGCTTGTTGTAAAGGACTAAGCTTAGAAGGGATAGGGACAGAGACATGTAATTGCTGCAACTGAGGAAGAATATTTTCATCAGGATATTTCTCAGCCTCATATTTAGCTTCTTCATCCGCTAGATCAAAAGAAAAACCATCATCATCAAGTGAATTAACAGTCTTTACTCTCGGTGGCAAAGGAGGAGCAGTAGCTACTGCAGCAATATGTTCTACAGACTTAGCTGTTAATTTTGAAACTGAATCATAAATTGGATTAAAGCAATCTCTTATTAAATTCCATAAGCTAAAGGTGGAAACTGCAACAGAAGATGGTCCATGTGCTTCATGATATTTGGATAACTCATCTCCTACACGATTCCAAATTGCTAAGTCCACCGATCCTCCTTCAGGAAACCAAGGACAAGCATCATATACTAACTGCAAAAATTCCAGAAGTTGTGAGGTAGTTACCTTAATTCCACGAGCTTTTAACATTGAAAGCAGAACCTGAGCAAATAAATCACGCTCCTTAGAGCCCTTTTGTCCCATATTATTTTACTTCTGACTCTTTTTCGAGTTACCGTCCTAAAATTAAAATTCTTTTCTTTTTGTGGCCACACTATCTCACTCGAGAGTTCTACTTACCTGAAATCTTCCAAAATGCCTCACGCACTCAGGTCCCTGTTCGGGCGCCACTTGCCGCAGACCGGCTGCAGAAAGCTGGGAGTTCCTGGCGGTGAGGGGTAAGGAACTGAAAAGCACCAGTATGGGATCAGAAGGGCCAAGACAACTGATGGTTGCAAGGCAAGTTTATTCAAAGAACATGATCATATATATAGGTTAGTTAAGGAACAGAAAGAAGGCAATAAATCAGTAAACCTTGTTTTCCACATAATCCTGTCGCCACCTGTCTATGCGTCAGCATGCCTTATGGGCCATTCTCTGGAGATATAGACTTCCCCTTTAGGGCAGCACGTCCTTCTTCTGGGGAACAACCAGGGGCTCTTAGATCCTGAATAGGCTCCTGGAACGAAACTGGCCTCCAGCCATTTTCCTTTTTTACGCTCAAAACCACAGAGTCAGGAGTGCATACCAAGAAAGAGACAAGCAGTTCTCCGAAAAGCAGAAAGCTGATTAAGCTTACAGCTTGGGGGCTACCGCAACTTCCCTTTTTCCAGAAGTAGCCACATCTGTCCACAATCCAAACAAGGAAGCCCCATTGGACCACACTGCTCCCTTTGTGTCCTGTTGGGCATGTTCTAATACCCTAAGCCATGCCTAAAGGACAGACCATGTCACTGGGACATCTCTGAGGACCAAGATATGAGTATAGTTCAGTGTGAAATACACTGACTCTGCAGTCAGACAAAAAGGCTTGGAATCCCAGCTCTACGGCTAAGGTTGTAACAACAGCCCTTCATTGTTATTTTCTTCATCAGAGTCTCTGCATTCAGAAGACTCAGGCCACTGAAGCCTGGCTCCTCAGGAAATTCCATCACCTTAACAACAAGAATCTACTGTATAGCACAGGAACTATATTCAGTATCTTATAATAACCTATAATGGAAAAGAATCTGAAAAAGAATATATCTATCAGGTTGGCCAAAAAGTGCCTTCGGTTTTTAAATAAAAATAAAAGACACATTTTTTCATTTTCACCAAGAACTTTATTGAACAACATATTCACCCTTTTGTTACACTACCTTCTGCCATTTTTCAGGCAACTTCATAATTCTATCTTCCCAAAACTTTTTATCTTTTTGAGCAAAGAACTGTTCCAGGTGCCTTTTACAGTCCTCCAGGGAACTGAAATTTTTTCCATTAAGAGAATTTTGTAAAGACCGAAATTAATGGAAATCCGAAGGTGAATGTGTGGTGAATATGGTGGATGAATCAGAACTTCCCAGCCAAGCTGTAACAGTTTTTGTCTGGTCATCAAACAAACATGCGGTCTTGCGTTATACTCATGGAAGATTATGCGTTTTCTGTTGACTAGTTCCGGACGCTTTTTGTCAAGTGTTGCTTTCAGTTGGTCTAATTGGGAGCAGTACTTGTTGGAATTCATCGTTTGGTTTTCTGGAAGGAGCTCATAATAGAGGACTCCCTTCCAATCCCACCATATATGCAACATCACCTTCTTTGGATGAAGACCGGCCTTTGGTGTGATTGGTGGTGGTTCATTTCGCTTGCCCCACGATCTCTTCCGTTCCACGTTGTTGTACAGTATCTGTAAACCCACCTAACATGATTCAAAATGGAGTAACACCTGTCAAGGGCACCTATTAAGTCTCTTTCAGACACCCAAGACCTGGAAAATTACTGAAGACTGCAAGTCTATTCTCCGAAAAACCACATGCTATAGACACACAGCCAACCCCGGTACTGCTGTGGACCAGAATAGACATGAACCCACCTCCTTTTCCTGCACCTTGCCCTTTGAAGCCCAATAAAAGATTCAAACCCCACCCTTTGGGGCCAATGCCACCCTATGTGTCTGGCCCCTTTCCTCCCTTGGAAAGTGGAGGAGTAAAAACTTTCTTTTCTTCCCTGGTTAATATTTCTGTGAATTCTTTCACAACCCGCGTCGGCTCATCTAACAGTATCCACTTTTCATTGCCCGTCACAATTTGTTTTAAAAACGGAACGTTTTCATTACGTTTAAGTAGAGAATCACATGCGGAAATATGGTCAAGAAGTTTCTTCCCCCCCCCCCCGCTTAACTTATGTGGAACCCAAACATCAAAGTGATTAACATAACCAAGCTGGTGCAAATGATTTTCAACGCTTGAGTTGGGTATTTTGAGTATGTCGGCTATCTCCCGAGTGGTATAACATTGATTGTTTTTAATTAATGTCTCGATTTGATTGCTATCAACTTCAACTGGTCTACCCGACTGTGGAGCATCGTCCAGTGAGAAATCTCCTGCACGAAACTTCTCAAACCACTTTTGACACGTTTGATCAGACACAGCACCTTCTCCATACACTGCTCAAATCTTTTTTTGCGTTTCGGTTGCGTTTTTACCTTTCTTAAAATAATAAAGCATAATATGCCGAAAATGTTGCTTTTTTCCTTCCATCTTCAATATTAAAATGGCTACACAAAAATTCACCAATTTCGATAACTCTTTTTTTAAAATGCATGCTGATATGCCAGCTGTCACATACAATCTAACAAAATCGCTTTGAAGGAAGTTAAAGACAACTAAGTGCTACTGGAGCCATCTTACGGAAAAAAACGAACGAACCTTTTGGCCAACCCAATATATATATATTACACAACATTGTAAGTTAACTATACTTCAATTTTTAAAAAATGGTTAAAAAAAATTCCATCACCTTAGGGGAGACACTCTGGATGAGGGGTCCAAGCTAAGAGGGGCAGTAATGTTTCTGCAAAGGTCCCCAACTCACACCTTGATTCAAAAAATATCTATCGTTTGTCTAAACCAAGTGCCAGCGCTAATGCCAAGCCCTGGGATGCTGATGTGACCATCACATGGCTCCTCAAGTACTCTAGTAGGTGCGGGAGGCAAATGCAGATGCAGAACTACAGTCCATAGTGAAGAGGACTCTTACAGAGGAGACAAGGACTTGGGGGAGCTCTAGAGAAAGGAACAGCTAGCCTTGTAGTAGAGAGAACATGAGGCTGTTTCTTACAGGATTAACAGAGTTGCCAGGCAGATAAGTGCAAAAAACAAAAACAAAAAACAAACAAACAAAAACCCCAAATAAAAAACAATTTGGGCAGCTGTAACTGTTTGAACAGACACTCTGGGCAGAGCATAGATTTTTCCTGGGGACTTGCCTTATCTTCCCAACCAGGAGAAAGAAGTAGGTGTTAGAAGCCAGCCTGCCGCATGAGGAAGGGGACAAGACCCAGATCCTATCCCCAGCCAGAGCATGGTGCATTAATAAATGGTGCTCAGGGAATTCCTTGGTGGTCCAGTGGTTAGGGCTCTGTGCTTCCACTGCAAGGGGCACGGGTTCGATCCCTGGTGGGGGAACTAAGATTCCTCAAGCTGCACAGCCAAAATAAAAAAAAAATAATAATAAAGTTAAATAAATAAATGGTGCTCAATAAATGGCTGTCCAGAGGCTGGATGGATGCTGGACCTGGAGAGAAGATATGGAGAACAGGATGATGGTCTGCAGATATTTAACTAGATGTTTTGTGGAAGAAATCAAAGACTTCATCGATTGACTCCAAGAGGTGGAATTAAATTAAAGGGAAGGAAATGGGTTTGAAGAACAGTTCCCATTCCTGGATTTGTTCTTACTTGCACATTTGTCTAAGTAGTAGCTTTCTAAAGATTAGAGGCCTCAGTAAGAATTCTTTTTAACTTTTTTTTTGGCCGCACAGCTTGAAGGATCTTTGTTCCCCCAGGAGGGATTGAACGCGGGCCCTTGGCAGTGAAAGCGTGGAGTCCTAACCCCTGGACCGCCAGGGAATTCCCTCAATAAAAGTTCTTAAGTGCTACCAGGACTCTACTCTCTTGGAGCTGTGAAGGCGGTTTGCGAGGAGACAACGTCAAACAGTTACACTGTAACTTAATGTTAGCTGTGAAAAGCGTTATGAAGGAGAAGCGTACGGTGCTATATGCTCTCATAACGGGGGCACTGGTCCAGTAGTTCTGAGTAGGGGACACTGGAGATCTCGAGGACAGTGTTAAATAAGGGAAGAGTGCTGGCTGTAGTGAGGGTGGGGTGGCAGAGACAGGGCTCTCTAGGCAGTGGAACAGCCTGTGCAAAAGCCTAGAAGAGAAAAAGTGCAGGGCTTATTCAGGGAACAAAGATCCTAGGAGAGATGAGTATGGTAAGGCTAGAGAGGTATGCAGGGATTAGACCATATAGGGCTTAGTTGGCCACAATTCAGATTTTGAGGGTATGGAACACAGTTTTTGTTTGTTTGGCTGCGGCGGGCGGCTTGCGGGATCTAGTTCTCCGACCACGTATTGAACCTGGGGCCATGGCCGTGAAAGTACCGAGTCCTAACCACTGGACGCCAGGGAATTCCCCGGAGCACGGTTTTTAACTCACCAGTTTCCCCAATACCTACTAGATTAGTGGCGCTCAAAATTTGACGAAAGAACTACTTTATCCTGAAAATAATGCCATTCACTTTTTAAAAGTATTTTTAAAATTTTTATTTATTTAATAAATTTACTTTTGGCTGCGTTGGGCCTTCGTTGCTGTGCACGGGCTTTCTCTAGTTGCAGCGAGCAGGGGCTACTCTTTGTTGCGGTGCGCGGGCTTCTCATTGCAGTGGCTTCTCTTGTTGCGGAGCATGAGCTCTAGGTGCGCAGGCTTCAGTAGCTGTGGCACGTGGGCTCAGTAGTTGTGCCTCTCTGCCTCTAGAGCGCAGGCTCAGTAGTTGTGGTGCACGGGCTTTGTTGCTCCCTGGCATGTGGGATCTTCCTGGCCCAGGGCTCGAACCCGTGTCGCCTGCATTGGCAGGCGGATTCTTAACCACTGCGCCACCAGGGAAGCCCTTGCGGTTCACTTTTATTCAGAACAGTGACACATAATTGAATTTGTTTCCTTTTTCTCACCTGAAAAATGAGGATAATTGTCATGGCGAACATTCAATAAGGTAATGCACTTCCAGGGGTTAGCCAGCTTTCATCACTGAGAGCCGTGTTATTGGTGAAATGGCGTTCGACATCTTCCTAGAACTCGGGGTAGTTTTGAATGTTCGTTCAGAATCTTTTAGGGATGGGGAGGTTGTGTTTGCTGAGTGGAAGGTGACGCTAGGGGCCTGGTGCTGTCCGGGTCGAGGTTGAGTTACTTCCTTTACTAGATCGGAAGCCGAGAAGCCGCAGGCCACGGGGAGGGGCAGCTATCTGGAATTCGCTTGTCTAGAGATCCCACTCCTCCTCTAACCTTCCCTCCGCTCCGCCCCGCCCCGCCCGTGGTCACTTCCCGTAGTTCCGCCCCGCCTTCACTTCACTTCATGCCCCGCCCACTGGCACCTCCCCTTCCGCCCTGCGCTGCGGCTGCGCAGTCCGTACCATCTTCTAGACGCTTGGGCCCCGTTGCGTGCTTTGTGGTGCAGGTTTACCCCAGTTTCACCATGTGGAGCCGACAGCGGGGCGGCCTCAAGCCGTTACGCTGCGGGGTGGAGGAGCTACGGTGCCGCCGGCGGGAGCGGGAGGCAGGTGCGGGCGGGCGAGGGAACACGGGAGGATGAGGGTATGGCGGTCGGAGTAGGGGTGAGGAGGCTTCCAGGGTTGGAGATGGGTTCTGGGTCCTGGGTGCCCCTCCCATGATCAAGCGGCTCCTTTGCTCCCAGCACTGCGGAAGGCACGGAGAGAGCAGCAGCTGGTCAGCAAGAGGCTGCTGAGAGACGAAGCCTTGGAGGAAGCCGAGGAGGGATGTGTGGCCATGATCTTCGGGGAAGCCGAGGTGAGGGGGCAGGGTGCTTGGTGAGATCCACACCAGGTAGCGGCAAATACCTTCTCTTGTACTCGAGGTCCGCCCCCAGACCTGAACGCGGTCCCTTCAACACCTCCTTCCGTCTAGTGGG
This sequence comes from Eubalaena glacialis, assembly GCF_028564815.1. Lineage (NCBI taxonomy): Eukaryota > Metazoa > Chordata > Mammalia > Artiodactyla > Balaenidae > Eubalaena > Eubalaena glacialis. Next base: position 118,292,667 of record NC_083719.1, read on the forward strand.
CCAAGCCGGAAACCAGGGAATCATCCTCGACAACTCTATCCCTTATCCCCACATCAATACATCATCAAGTCCTAGCCCCCCCCCCTTTTTTACCTCCTAAAGAGCTGTGGAGTCTTTTAAATGGCGTTGCCATCACGATCGCCACGACCCTCTTCTCTGAATAGTTAACAGCAGCCTCCTAACAGGTCATCTGCAGAAATTTTGCCTCCTCAAGTTAATTCTCTATACATCAGTCAGATGCGTCTTTTACAAACACAGAGACCAAAATCCTTCCTGTGATCTACACAGTCCAGCATGGTCTAACCTCTGCTACTTCCAACCTTATCAGTTCACTCATTTCAGCCAAATTGTCCTCTTTTCAGTTCTTGGAACAATATACCAGGCTCTTTCCTGTCTCAAGGCCTTTGCATTTGCTGCATCTAAAGTGGGTCTGCAGAGTGTTAATCATACTAATTGTTTGCTTGTTACCGTTTCTCCAACTAGATTTTAAATCCACAGGAACCTGGACCTTATCTTATTTGTCATCATTGAAAACTCAGATGCCTATACAGTATCTGGCATATAGTAGATGCTCAGTATTTATGGAATAAGTGAACAAAAGAATTTCTTTCAGCTCATTTATTCATTCAGCAAGCATTGGGCATCCCCTGTTAATATTATGTTTACATATATAGTTTACAAAGCACTTATAGCTAGGTTATACCATTTATTCATTGTGTGCTTACTTTATACCAAGGCACCTATGCTGGGTACTGAGGTACAGAAAGATGAAAAGAGAGTCCCTTTCTTTGACGTGTTCACAACCCATTGAAGGAGTCAGATGTGCTCCTACCTGTCATGAAGGAAACACGAGGCACAATAGAAACCCCTGAGTCTTCCAAAGGGAGCCAGAAAGAGCTAACTTCCCAGAGGCAGTGAGAGCAGAAATCTAAAGGAAGTGGAGGACCTGGGGAGTGTATCCCAGGCAGAAAGAATAGATTATGTGAAAGCTTGGAAGCATTAAAAAACACGTCATGTGATGTGCAGTGTTGTTGCAGTGTCGGTTGCATGGGGAGAATCGCTGGAGGGATAGGTTATGTCAGGCTGAGAGGTTTAAATGTTATCCTTGAAATAACACAGTAAAAAGGCAGAGTAGATGTTATGCCCATTTTTCAGGTGAGAAACTGGGGTTTAGTCCCCTGTAGCGTAAGTGGCAGGGCTTGTATTAAACCCAGTTCTGATTCCCTCTTCTGTCCACTGTACTGCAAGGTTGGTACTTACTGGCCATATTAGTGTGAATGACGAGTTCTAGGGATAGTGCCACATTGAAGGGCTCACAGCTGAAGTGGGCAGAGCAGAACTCATGCCTTGCTTTCTGGCAACTATGTGTTGCCATCTCTCTTCTCCCTGCCCTGGGCTCCAGATCCAGCAGTTCCTGCGGTTAGCCCAGCGGGGGACAGAGGAAAAGGAGAGAGAGGGGGCTCTGGTCAGCCTTCGGCGAGGCTTGCAGCGCCCTGAGACGCAACAGACCTTCATCAGGTCAGTGTGGGTGGTGTGAGTATGTGGCTGGGGCTCTGAGGGGTGGACAGGAGTGTGGGGGGGATGGGCCACTGGCTAAGCAGGGCTCTGGTGCTCACTCATGTAGGCTGGAGGGCAGCATTCGGACCCTAGTCGGGCTCCTGACCAGCAACCAGGCCCTGCTGCAGCTTGAGGCGGCTCGGTGCCTTCATGAGCTCTCTCACTCTGAGCAGTCTGCAGTAGTTGAGGCCTGCCTGCCAGCCACTTCCTACCTTCTCACCTACCTCTCCGGTCACAGCTCAGACTTTATAGTAAGCCCTGCCCTTTCCTACCTTATTCTTGGTTTGGATTTAAAAATTGTGCTTTTGGGTCCAGTTTGAGCTGGCAGGTAGGCAAAAGAGGAAAACCTGTTTCTCCTGATGCCCCCAGCCATACACACACCCATCATCTCCCATTCCCCTGTGCCCAGATCCTCAAGGACAGGTATGCTCCAGCTTCCCCACTCCCACCCCTACCGCACCCCGGCCTGAGACAGGCCAAGCCCAGCGCTTTTGTTGTCCCGCTCTCAGGAGCTCTGTCTGTATACACTGGGTAACCTGATTGTGGAGAGTGAGGCTGTGAGAAGGCAGCTCCTGCCACAGGGCATTGTTCCAGCCTTGGCTGCCTGCATCCAGGTAAGTGTCCACCTCCTTGCTTCCTCTCTGGGCACCCCTCCCCTCACGTCTCTCCACATGCCCCACCTGCTTTGGGTAGGCAGCTCCAGCCTCTGCCCTGTGCTAAGGGGTTGAAAGTCTCAGGAAATCTTATGGCCTAGGTTCCAGAGTCAGATCCCTACTCTGTCTGCTTCTAGTCTCCCCATCTGACTGTGCTGGAAGCTCTTGGATATGCCTTGTCCCAGCTTCTGCAGGCTAAGGAAGCTCCAGAGAAGATCATCCCGTAAGTAAAATTGAGTCTCCAGATGTGTAGGCAGGTGTGACCTACTTGGTAGTGTAGCCCCTGATGTCTGATCGAGTCTTGTTTCCAAAGCTGTTGCACATTTCAACTCCATGTGCCTGACTGGGAAGAGCTTTGGGTTTGGACGCTTTCCCACCTGCTCTCAGGGTTTGGGAAGAGTGACTGGCATCTTGCCTTCTGTGGTTCCTACTCACAGCTCTGCTTCTACTGACAGCTCTGTCCTGGGCTCCACTCTCCCCCAACATATGCTGCAACTGTTGCAACCTGGCCCAAAGCTGAACCTTGGAGTAGCTGTGGAGTTTGCCTGGTGCCTTCACTACATCATCTGCAGGTAATAGGCCAATTGGGAAAGTGCCACAAACCTCCCCTGGGGCTTCCTTCCATGACACTCAGGTTTTTGAACTTTGGTTTCTGGAATTGTTGTGGTGAGTTTTCTTTGTTCTATGGTCCTCTCTTCTTGGAGCTCAGGAAACCCACAGACCTAGGCCATTTGCCACCTTAAAGGTAGGATTGACCAGGTAGTGACTACTTGCTTCCTATTGCCCAGCCAGGTCAACAATGCCCTGCTCATCACCCAGGGTGCTCTGTCCACCCTGGGGCTGCTGCTGTTGGACTTGGCTGGGGCTGTCCAGAGAACTGAGGATGCAGGACTGGAGCTGGTAGGTGATGAGGACAGGTCAACATCTGGGTGACCTTTCTTTTTACTCAGCTCCTGCTCCAGTGTGCAGGTTGCCCCTTCCTCCTTAAACCTGAACCCTAACTCGTCTTTGCAGCTGGCATGCCCTGTGCTTCGGTGTCTAAGCAACTTGCTAACAGAGGCAGCAGCAGAGGCTGTGGGAGGGCAACTGCAGCTCCGAGATGAGCGTGTCGTGGCAGCCTTATTTATCCTTCTGCAGTTCCTCCTCCAGAAACAGCCCAGCCTGCTTCCTGAGGGCCTCTGGCTCCTTAACAACCTCACTGGTAAGCACCATAATCTGCCTAGGCCTGGACCTTTAGATACTGGGAATAATTCCTCATGGCCTGGGCTGAGGTGGGTAGGATTGGGAGTGGGTTGGTTTCATGCCCCAGTTGGAGGAACTTCACCCTGACATTTTCCCTTCCAGCAAACAGTCCTAGTTTCTGCACCTCCTTGCTCTCCCTGGATCTGACTGAGCCCCTCTTGCACTTGTTGTCTGTATCTAATGTGGTGAGCGTGTTGGTAGGTATTGGGGTCACTTGAGTCCAAGGTCTGGTGGCCAAAGTGTAAACAGTGGGAGCAGCCCTGAGCCCTCATAAGTACCCTTAGCTGAGAGCTGGCAGGTGGTGTGGTATGGATGGCTTCAGGGCCAGACCATCAGTCATAATCCTGACAGTCCAGGTGTGAGTCCCTAAACTGTAATTTACTAGTAACTAACCTTGGGCAAATCAACTAACCACCTTAAGCTTCAGTTTCCTCATTTATAATTGGGAATAGTAATCCTACCTGAGGGTGGCTGAGGGGATTACAGAATATGCATATAAAAGTGCTTGGCACAGTGCCTGGGCATGTGGTCAGCATTCCATAGAAGCTATCGTTAAAATCTTTGGTTTTCATCGTTTGTGGGGACTGTGTACATGTATCTGTCTGCAGGTGCTCACGGTTCTGTGCAACGTTGCTGAGAAAGGTCCTGCTTACTGTCAGCGTCTATGGCCAGGGCCCCTGCTCTCCTCCTTGCTGGACACGTTGGCCTTCTCTGACACTGAAGTAGTAGGCCAGAGTTTGGAGCTGCTGCAACTGCTGTTCCTCTATCAGCCAGGGGTGGGTTTCTGGCCTTAGTCCCCAGTCCTTCTGTTCTGAAGCCTCTGGTCTCACCATGGCCCCTTTCCTTCCAGTCTTAACTTTAGTCATTTCTCTGGGCCTGGCTAGCCTATGTGGGCTCCAGTTCCGAACTTCCATACTCTTGTTGGGAATGCATTCTTCCAAGAGGTGGGCTAACCCATAAGACTGTGGTAATTGCGTGTTAGGACTGAGGGACCCAGTGTTGAATCCTTTTCTTCCCTGCTCTCAGGCTGCCCAGGCCTTCTTGCAGCAGTCAGGGCTGCAGGCCCTACAAAGGCATGAAGAGGTGGCACAGCTCCAGGATCGTGTGCATGCTCTCCAGCAGAGAGCTCTTCATGGGTGACTTGACCTCTCAAAGTCATGTACTCCACTCCCCATCTCCCCATCTTCCTGGCCCACAGAGCCCCTTTGGGAGGTTTAGAACCATAATGACGTCATGCCCTCTGCTCCCACATCTAAGCCTAAGCCAAGATCTCTGGATCCCAGCTCCTCCAGTTTTACCCAGCAGTGTCCAGGTGGGAGGACCAGAGGGAACTCAGTGTGGCCTACTTAATCTGGGTCCATAGAATCTCATTTTTTCTTGTCCTTTCTCTTTTTTTTTTGCTTCAGCAGCTGGTGGCTTTTGATGGGACGGAATAAAATAAGTTTTATTTTTATATTCAACTGCTTTGCCTCATTTGATTGCACAATAAGGGGTAATCGGTGGAATGAGAAACAGAACATCCTGAGACAGCATTTTCAGCACAAGCTTTATAAAGAACAGAAGAACACGTTTCTCCACATTGTACTCAGTCCAGCAGAGCTCAGGCTCTGGGGCTCTTGCTCTTAATCCTCAGTGGAGGCTTCAGGCTTTGCCACTTAGCACATTCTCCAGGGCTCTGGTTACCTGATCAGCACTGAAGTTGTTCAGAGAGACATTCTTCTCTTGGCCAAATGCTGAAGAGAGAGGGACGTGATTAAGTATCCACTCTGCACTGTACAGGCTACCAAAGTATAATAAAAGGTCTCTGTCTTCAACTTACAGTCTTGGTAGGATAGGAAGGGCAGTAGAATTTCGGCTGATTCTGGGCAGTCATAATGGGAAGGAAAGTGTTGCAGGGACGTTTTAAGGGGCATGGTAGACATTTATTATTAACCATTGTGAGCAGTGTATTACATGAGCCTGCGTTTTAATGGTGCCCATTCAATGGCTCCCCTTGTTCATCTAAACTAAAGTTATTTGTGTCCATCTCCTTCTCTAGTCTACTGGCTTTTGGAAAGAAAACCTTTGTTCCTCCTCCAAACAATGTTTAGTGCATGGCATACTGCAGTTGTCCACTGTTATAACGGATCTGCCTTGGGTGTGACTCCCTGCCGTCCCCCAGACATTCCTAGGGCGAGGTTTAGTTAAAAGCCGTGATTAAAAATACCATTATTCAGTAAGTATAAATATTTATTGTGTGTCCCTATGTGTCAGGCAACATGACAGTAATTTTCAAATTGTAAAATGACACATAGGTAATATATTAATAAGTATGTGGTAAAATTAAATAGGGTAAAGGGGCAATGTTACATACCTGGCCAGGGAATGCCTTTTTGAGGAGGCTGAATTATAACAAAGAGCCAGCCATGGAAGTCTGGCAGAAGTGCAGTCTAGGAAGGGGGAACAGATGTAGAAGCTCAACCCTGTTATACATCCTAGCTGAATAACCAAAGAATCCACCCCTCATATTAATTAAGGTTAAATGAGATTTAGGCAGGAAAGCACTCAGCACAGGGCCTAGCAGTAAGTACTCAACACAGTCATTATTTTAGGTTTTTACTATTGAGATTCTCACACTCTACCTGGACCGGCAGTGACCACACAATTTGGAAGGACCTACATTGATGGACTGGACGAGCATCCCTTCTCCCCTATCTGAAGCCTGTTCTGAATTACAAAAACGACAGCTCCTGATCCCTATGCAGGACAGGGCCCGCCTCCACATAGATGTTACTGGGACACAAAGCATCCTGTAACCCTGCGGATGTATATTTCCTTATCTGCAACGAGGTCAACAGCAAGTCCGAATTCAGTCCCTGTACAGGTTTCTGTGTGACCTTGGGCGGCCCTTTCTCTTCTCGAACCCTTGTTACTCCACCGGGGTCTCAGGCCCCCGGCGTCCTGTGCTCACCGTAGCGGGCCCATAGCTTGGGCTGCACATCGGAGCACTCGCGGATTAGGATGGGCAGGTCGGGGTTCGCCTTCTTCAGCTCCACATAGCGTTTCTCGATGAAGTCCCTGCAGGGCCGGAGAGAGCACCGTGCGTGCGCTGTGGGCGCGGGCCTCCTCAAACACCCGGGAGGTCGAGGTCGTGACCCCGGCGACCCGAAGCCCGCCCGCCTCACCAGGCCGCGCCTCACCTGACTCCCTGGCTTCCGGGCGAGCGCTGGCATAAGTGGATACGAATCTCACGGAGGCCCAATGTGGCACGGATCCCCCGACTCGCTGCGGCAGCCGCCATCTGGGCTAGTACCAAATCATCCGCCCTAGACCTTCCGGCCAAGTGATCCTATCAGACCAGCCGCGGACGCTCCAGCCCCGGGATAGGTTGGCTGACGTAAGGGGCGGGGCCAAGTTTAGCCAATGCCATAAAAGCATTGCAGGTCAACTCTCACTCGGATTTCTCCGCCCTCCGTTGCGGCGGAAAAGCTGGGGCACGAAAGGCACTGTGGGTGGACTTCTGAGGTGCATTGTGGGGAGTCGCCTGTCGCTGCCGTGTTGTTGTGGATCCTCGGTCGTTGCTGGGGTTGAAACACCGCGGACGAAATGCCGGAGCGAGATAGTAAGCCTCGGGTCATCTGCCCTTTCTTACCCGCGGGACTCGGGACACTTGGCGCGTTTTTTTGGCCTCAGAATTTAAGCCGGCTGTGTGCGCGAAGGTGGAGGGGGGCCGGGAGTGTGACGCTTGGAGCCTGGCGAAGCAGTTGGGCCCCGAGCGAGGCCGGGCAGCTCCAGGCTGTCCCTCAATCTTGTCCTTGCCCCAACTCACGGCAGATGAGATTTATCTGTGAACCACCCCCAGCCCCCGTCACTTAATTTTCGGTTCCGTAAATTTATCTTTCGCGTAGTATCTTAGGTGTCATCTTCAAGAAGTCTTTGCTGATCCTCCAGCGCTGGTTTAGGGGCCCCCTCCTCTGAGCTCCCATAGCTCCTTGTATTTTCCTGCTTCAGCACTTGTTAAACTGTATTGTCAATGTCGACGTTCTTGCCTTTCTTCCTCACTAGATTGTGAGCAACTCGACAGGAAAAGACATCTGTATTGTTCACTACTAGATCCCCAACTTTTGCACAAGACCTGACTCTAAAGAGATTGATTAAATTAACATCAATTCCTTTTCTTAGGTGAGCCGTTCTCCAACCCTTTGGCACCAGATGGCCACGATGTGGACGATCCTCACTCCTTCCACCAGTGAGTGTTTTGATGTAGAACCATGGGAATGAGCTGGGTAATGAGTAAAGTGGTGGTGGTGGTGGTGAAAGAATTCTGAATGTCTTGTCAGCAAGGATGACCAAAAAATCATACCGCTTGCCTCTTTATCTTTGTGAACTTTAACTGGATCAGGCCAACTGCATAAGAATATTAGAGGGGAAATTATGGCAGGGAGAGTGCTAGTTTTTAAAAGTGATGTTTAATTACACATTATATAGGAATTAATTCTTGTAGAAAATTAAAACATCAGAATAAGGGTAATGTTGTCTTTGATAACATCCCCAGTTCCATCCCCTTTCTTAGAGGTAACCACCGTTACCTTCTTTACACTTATCTTTTTGTCCTACTCTTTTTAAATGCATTTGTATACACACATTCATATCTGAGTAAAATACATCATTGCTTTGTGAATTAAAATATTAAAATTAATCGGTGTTATATTGTCTTTATAACAACTTTGCCACCTGTGTTGGGTTTTTTTAGTAATTTATTTATTTTTGGCTGCATTGGGTCTTCGTTGCTGCGCGTGGGCTTTCTCTAGTTGCGGCAAGCGGGGGCTACTCTTCGTTGCAGTGAGCAGGCTTCTCATTGTGGTGGCTTCTCTTGTTGTGGAGCACGGGCTCTAGGCACGCAGGCTTCGGTAGTTGTGGCTCGCGGGCTCTAGAGCGCAGGCTCAGTAGTTGTGGCGCACGGGCTTAGTTGCTCTGCGGCATGTGGGATCTTCCCGGACCAGGGCTCGAACCAGTGTCCCCTGCATTGGCACCACTGTGCCACCAGGGAAGTCCCCCACCTGATGTTATTCCCTTCTCAATATCTTAGTGGTTATTTTCATGGCAGTGACAAGGACTCACTTCTTTTTTTTTTTTTTTTTTAAAGTGTATGTCTGTATTATTTTAAATTTTTATTTATTTATTTATTTATTTATGGCTGTGTTGGGTCTTCGTTTCTGTGCGAGGGCTTTCTCTAGTTGTGGCAAGCGGGGGCCACTCTTCATCGTGGTGCGCAGGCCTCTCACTATCGCGGCCTCTCTTGTTGCGGAGCACAGGCTCCAGTCGCGCAGGCTCAGTAGTTGTGGCTCACGGGCCTAGTTGCTCCGTGGCATTTGGGATCCTCCCAGACCAGGGCTCGAACCCGTGTCCCCTGCATTGGCAGGCAGATTCTCAACCACTGCGCCACCAGGGAAGCCCAAGGACTCACTTCTTGACCAAACTCTAGTCAGACTTCTCCAAGGCTTCTATTTTTGACCAGGCCTACTGAACCCAGTTTTGTTTTGTTTCGTTTTTTAATTAATTAATTAATTAATTAATTTTTGGTTGTGTTGGGTCTTCGTTGCTGCACGCGGGCTTTCTCTAGTTGCGGCGAGTGGGGGGCTACTGTTCGTTGCAATGTGTGGGCTTCTCATTGCAGTGGCTTCTCTTGTTGTGGAGCATGGGCTCTAGGCGCACAGGCTTCAGTAGTTGTGGCACGTGGGTTGAATAGTTGTGTCTCACGGGCTCTAGAGTGCAGGCTCAGTAGTTGTGGTGCACAGGCTTAATTGCTCCCTGGCATGTGGGATCTTCCCGGACCAGGGCTCAAATCCGTGTCCCCGCACTGGCAGGAGGATTCTTAACCACTGTGCCACCAGGGAAGTCCCTGAACCCATTTTTAACAAAGCATCCTGCCAAGGTATAGAGAAACCCATCAATCAATCAAGGAGATCCAATCACTCCTCTTCCCTTGATATCTAATCAAATTCCTCTTCCACTCTACCCTTGATGCCTAACCAAGTAATTCTCTATACATTCCCAATTGTCCCTGTTGTACTCAGAGTTTAGTTTCAGTCCTTCTCCCCTTTTGTAATAGTCTTGATTTCTATTACAGTAGTGTTGAATAAAGTCTTCCTTGGGGAGACCTAGCAGGATTCTTTGCTAAAACTGGGCTCAGCAGGCCAAGGAAGGGGCCTAGTCAGAAGAGGGCTCAAAGGAACCTTACTAAAATTTGGTCAAAGAGTGAGACATTGTCACTGTACCAGATAAAATTACGTCTTGTACTATCAGTGCTGTCTTTCCCATATTTGGGAAACACTTTCACAGTTTAGTTAGTTAATCTCCAATAATGGATGCTTAGGGTTTATGTTGTTCTCAAGTTTTTATTATTTTCAAAACTGTAATTGAACCTCTTTTACAGGCCTTCTTATACATATATGCCAGTAATTGGCCAGGTTAAATACAGATGAACGGAGTTGCTTGGTTATAGGATAGTACACATTTAAAATTTAAGATAGATACTGCCAAATTGCCCTCCAAATTGTTTATACTGATTTATATTACCATCAGCGATATATGAGAGTATCCACTTCCCAAATTCTCACTCATTGTTTTTTTTTTAATTTAATTTTATTTTATTTTTTACATTTATTTTTGGCTGCTTTGGGTCTGTTGCTGCGCACGGGCTTTCTGTAGTTGTGGCGAGCGGCGGCTACTCTTCATTGCAGTGCGCGGGCTTCTCATTGCGGTGGCTTCTCTTGTTGAGGAGCACGGGCTCTAGGCGCACAGGCTTCAGTACTTGTGGCGCACGGGCTCAGTAGTTGTCGTGCATGGGCCTAGTTGCTCCATGGCATGTGGGATCTTCCCGGACGAGGGATTGAACCCATGTCCCCTGCACTGACAGGCGGATTCTTAACCACTGAGCCACCAGGGAAGTCCCTCTCACTCATTCTTTTTTTCTAATTTTTAAAAAATTAGTTTATTTTTGGCTGCGTTGGGTCTTGGTTGCTGTGTGTGGGCTTTCTCTAGTTGCGGCGAGCAGGGGCTACTCTTCGTTGTGGTGCGTGGGCTTCTCATTGCGGTGGCTTCTCTTGTTGCACAGCATGGGCTCTAAGCGCACGGGCTTTAGTAGTTGTGGCATGCGGGCTCAGTAGTTGTGGCCAGTGGGCTCTAGAGCACAGGCTCAGTAGTTGTGGTGCACGGGCTTAGTTGCTGTGCAGCATGTGGGATCTTCCCGGCCCAGGGCTCGAACCCATGTCCCCTGCATTGGCAGGCAGATTCTTAACCACTGTGCCACCAGGGAAGTCCCAGCGTCTCACTCATTCTTGATTTATCAAACTTTTTTTTTTTTTTAACTGAACTCTTTTTTTTTTTTTTTTTTAATTATTATTTACTTATTTATTTTTGGCTGTGTTGGATCTTCGTTTCTGTGCGAGGGCTTTCTCCAGTTGCGGCAAGCAGGGGCCACTCTTCATCGCGGTGCGCAGGCCTCTCACTATCGTGGCCTCTCTTGTTGCGGAGCACAGGCTCCAAACACACAGGCTCAGTAGTTGTGGCTCACGGGCCTAGTTGCTCCGCGGCATGTGGGATCTTCCCAGACCAGGGCTCGAACCCGTGTCCCCTGCATCGGCAGGCAGATTCTCAACCACTGCGCCACCAGGGAAGCCCCCAAACTTTTTTTTTTAGTAGCCGCGAGCAGTGGCTACTCTTTGTTGCAGTGCGCAGGATTCTCATTGCGGTGGCTTCTCTTGTTGCAGAGGACGGGCTCTAGGTGCGCGGGCTTCAGTAGTTGTGGCACATGGGCTCAGTAGTTGTGGCTCGCGGGCTCTAGAGTGCAGGCTCAGTAGTTGTGGCACACGGGCTTAGTTGCTCCGCGACATGTGGGATCTTCCCGGACCGGGGCTCGAACTCGTGTTCCCTGCATTGGCAGGTGGATTCTTAACCACTGTGCCACCAGGGAAGTCCGATTTATCAAACTTTTTAATCGTTAACACTCTGATGCATTAAAAGTGGCATGTTCTTTGTTTTAATTTGTATTTCACTGATTTCTAGTAAAGTGAACCATATTTTTTACATACTCCTTTTCCAATTCTTACTGGGTACTAATTTTTAAAATTTTCGCCCTCTAGATCAAAACTCACTAATGAAGACTTCAGGAAACTTCTCATGACCCCAAGGGCTGCACCTACTTCTGCACCACCCTCTAAGTCACGTCACCATGAGTAAGTTCTGGGATGATCCAATCTGTTTCCCATCTCCTTCCTATGGAAAATTTATTGAACTAGATATCTTAGGAACTGGGAAGCTAGTTCTCTTTTGAGGTCCATGGTTCTGGTTCTCTGCCTTTTGAGATTGAAGCTCCAGGAAAGACTGGGATGCTGTATGGATCTCGTTTTTTTTTAAATATTTATTTATTTATTTGGCTGTGCCGGGTCTTATTTGTGGCACGCGGGATCTTTTAGTTGCTGCATGCAGGATTTTTAGTTGTGGCGTGTGAACTCTTAGTTGCGGCATGTGGGATCTAGTTCCTTGACCAGGGATTGAACCTGGGCCCCCTGCATTGGGAGCATGGAGTCTTAGCCACTGGACCACCGGGGAAGTCCCATGGGGATCTCATTTTTTCTCAGAGTATGTTCCATGGACCATTTGTACTAGAGTTGCTGCTGGTGCTTAAATAAGTAGATTTCTGGGTCCATTCCAGCCCCACTGACTCAGATTCTAGGGCAGATATTTGGGGATATATAATTTTAATAGTCCTTCAGGTGGTTGTGATGCTTTCTAAAGCTTGAGAACCACTCACCTACAAATACTGACATGGATCTCTGCCTGATTGAAACTGGTCAGCTATTGCTTTGGTCAGTATTCTAAGCCTTTCTTCAGTCCTCAAAGCTACTTCTTGGGGTTTCTGGGGCTGTGGCAATATTTCACAATCAGTGAATTTCTTTCTTTCCTAGGATGCCAAGGGAGTACAATGAGGATGAAGATCCAGCTGCACGAAGGAGAAAAAAAAAAAGGTAAAGGAAGGATGGAGGAGTGTTGGGTTTTATGGTGGATAGTGTTCGGGGAAAAGGAGTAGGGGCTAGTTATGAGGCAAGAGACTGAGGTTTTCCTTTCTCGTCTTGAGATTCTCTGCTTTCATAGTGGAGAGGAATGATATTTAGAATGGTCGTTTAGGGCTTTGGAGTCAGCTTGTGGTGTTTTAATCTCATCTTTACCAGTTTCTAGCTGGATGCCGTGGGCATTTTGCTTAACCTCTCTAATCCTCAATATTCTCATGGGTAGAATCAAGATAGTGATAATAACTTTTATCAGGTTGTCATGAGGATCAACTGTGATAGTCCATGTAAACACTTAGTACCAGTGCCTGGCATATAGTAACCACCCAGTTAATTTTGGCTGCCGTCATTATCATTGTCATTGCTATTATTTATATGATACTAAGCTTCCTAGACCTGGTACTTTGCTTTTTTCTCTCTTCTTGAGGAGGACTGGCAAGGAATGACATATTTTCAGGTGAAATTTGGAACGTGATAAAAATTCAGAGACTTCCTGGTTGCCGTATGGAAAAGTCTCATACTTGTAGAGACTCGGTGATGTAGAGTTAGGTGACATCAAAGGATTCTGAAGTGACAGATGGAGTATACTATGGTGGCATTAGAACAGTGTATCTGTGAGCTGGAAGATGCTGTAGTTCTGCTTTTGAGGAATATCAAGAGGTGGCCAGCAGTTCTATGAGGACATATACGAGCTTTCAGCATAGAGAGTTGGGTGAAGGTGTAGGGAAACAGGCAGGAACAGTTCTGCTGAGCCTTACACATTTGCCTTTCCCTGGTCACAGTTATTATGCCAAACTTCGCCAACAAGAAATTGAGAGAGAAAGAGAACTAGCAGAGAAGTACCGGGACCGTGCCAAGGAACGGCGGGATGGAGTGAACAAAGATTATGAGGAAACTGAGCTGATCAGCACCACAGCTAACTACAGGGCTGTGGGCCCCACTGCTGAGGCGTGAGTACCGAGTGGGCCAGGGCATGGTTCCCTCAGCATTGCAAAGTCATACAATGGCAGTATGAATTCTTCCTCACATTTTCCTTGCTCTGGAAAGCCATTTCCCCATGCCAAGCCATTTCAAGAGGCACTTGCCACCCACAAAGGATGGTTCTTATGTGGCCTCTTTCATTCTACAGGGACAAATCAGCTGCAGAGAAGAGAAGACAGTTGATCCAGGAGTCCAAATTTTTGGGTGGTGACATGGAACACACCCATTTGGTGAAAGGCTTGGATTTTGCTCTGCTTCAGAAGGTGAGCCTTGGTTGGTAGATGGAGAGTAATACTAGCATGCTGAATGCTCTTATAAGTGCCTTTTGGGGTGAGGAGGGAGACTGCTGTTAGTTCAGACCATGTAGAAGAACTAACGGTGCCCCCTCTGTAGGACTAATTGCTATTCATCCTTCAAGTCTCGGCCTCAGTTTTATCTTCTTGGGGAAACAAACCTTCCCTGATCACCTGGGTATTGTTAAGTCTCCCCACTCCTCACCTCCCACTACCTGCACCCTTACATAACTCTTCTGTTTTACTTACAGCAGTTATCACACTTTGTTGTTTAATTGTTTAATTTGTCTGTCTCTCTTTTTATAAGCTCCATTAGGGCAAGGACTATATTGTCTTGTTCAGTATTGAGTTCTTAGTTCCTGGCACAGTGTGGTATAATGGTGTTCAGTAAGGATATGTAAAGTGAATATAAATGTCTAAACCTTAATTGCTTTCCTGTTAGGTACGAGCTGAAATTGCCAGCAAAGAGAAAGAGGAGGAAGAACTGATGGAAAAGCCCCAGAAGGAAACCAAGTAAGTAAACATCAGGGAGAGCTTGAGAGTTTAGAAAGATGGGGCCAAAGTAGGAACACATTCAGCAAAAATGTTCTTTTTGCCTTTTCAGGAAAGATGAGGATCCTGAAAATAAAATTGAATTTAAAACACGTTTGGGTGAGTACAGAATTTCTACACTAGTGGCTCTGCATTCCAGGGGAATTGTAAGGAATTTAGTGCTCTGGACGGAATATGCTTCCTCTTTCCCTCAACGTACTTTTATCTCTTTTTTGTCCCCAAACCAGCTAGTTCCCACAAAATACTGTGATAGAACTCAGATGTAGACTTAGTTGTTTCATATATATTACTAATGTCCCCTCAGTTAGGTTGGAAGCTCTTTCAGATTTGGGCTTATCCATTAAGGGAGGTAGCATGGTTGATGATTAAAAACTCAGAATTCAGAAACCTGCATTTGAATCCTGTAATGAAATCACACTAAGCATGTGATTTTGGGTGCAACCAACTTAACTTCTCAGCTCCTGTTTGTCCACTTGCAAAAATGGGGTTAACGTTCACCTCATGGGATTACTGGGACGAAGAGAAATAATACATGCAACGTGCCTATCACACTGAGCATATAGTAGAGCTATTTTTTCCCATCTTCATCAGTATTACCTTAAACTTCATCCTTCTTCCTCACAGGGCCTAATACAATGCTAGGCACATAGTGCCATTGAGAAGGCAATGTAGGAAGGGTGGATAAGAGCTCAGGCTTTGGAGTTAAACGGCCGGAGTCCCATTCTTTGTTCTGTCGCTTAGTAGCTATAGGACTTGCAATAGTCATATGACTTAAGTGGTACTAAATCACTTACTTCTCAGCCTTAGTGTTCTTATCAGCTAAAAGGAGATAATAATGACCACCTCACAGGGCTGTTGTGAAGACTGAATGAAGCAAAGCATGCATAACACTTGGCATGGTGGCTGGCACAGAGTAACCACTTAGTAAACGGAGGCTGTTATTGTAGAAGTTTCTCACTGGCTACTTGCTGCTCTTTCTCTTTTTGTAGGCCGAAATGTTTACCGCATGCTCTTCAAGAGCAAAGCATATGAGCGGAATGAGCTGTTTCTTCCAGGCCGCATGGCCTATGTGGTAGACCTGGATGACGAGTATGCTGACACTGACATCCCCACTACTCTTATCCGCAGCAAAGCTGATTGCCCCACCATGGAGGTGAGTGACCCAGGTCCCGAGAGCCTGCTATGTGAGCCTCAAACCCGGGAATCAGCTTCACTTCTGCCCTGAGCCTCATCTACCACATTTAACCAAGTCCTGTCCATCTTTTAACCTCCTAAATCTCAGTTGAATCCATTCACTTTTCTCTATCTCCACCAATAACACAATAACATTCCAGTCTAAGCCATCGTCTCTTGGGACTTCCCTAGTGATCCAGTGGTTAAGACTCCGTACTTCCAATGCAGGGAGCATGGGTTCGATTCCTGGTTGGGGAACTAAGATCCCACATCCTGTGCGGCATGGCCAAAAAAAAAAAAACAAAACCATCATCTCTTGCTGGAACTATTAAAAGGGGCTCCTAGTTGGTTTCCCCACTTCCACTCTGGTTCCCTTCCAATATTCTATTTATTTTTAGTATCATTGAGATGTAATTCACATACCAAACAGTTCACCCCTTTAAAGTGTACAGTTCAGTGGCTTTTAGTATTTTCATAGAATTGTACAACCGGCATCAGAATCAATTTTAAAACATTTTCATCACCCCAAAAAGAAACCCTGTACTCTTTAGCCATTACCACTCCCCACATCTTTCTGTCCCCTTTTCCATTATCATTTTTACACATGGCCAGAGTGATCATTTAACAACATGACTTTTTCTCATCATGGTTTAGAAGCTTTTTTTTTTTTTTTTCTGCCTTCACTACTGTCATTTTTTTTTTTTTAAGACAATTTTTTAGAGCAGTTTAAAGTTCACAGCAGGGCTTCCCTGGTGGCGCAGTAGTTAAGAATCCGCCTGCCAATGCAGGAGACACGGGTTCGAGCCCTGGTCCGGGAAAATCCCACATGCCGCGGAGCAGCTAAGCCCGTGCGCCACAACTACTGAGCCTGCGCTCTCGACCCCACAAGCCACAACTACTGAAGCCCACGTGCCTAGAGCCCGTGCTCCGCAACAAGAGAAGCCACCACAAAGAGAAGCTCACGCACCGCGACGAAGAGTAGCCCCCACTTGCCACAACTAGAGAAAGCCTGCGCACAGCAACAAAGACCCAGTGCAGCCAGAAATTAGTAAATAAATTAAAAAAAAGAGTTCACAGCAAAATTGAGAGGAAGGTACAGAGATTTCCCATATGCGCCCTGCCCCCGGTTTAGAAGCTTTTGATGGTTTCTTTATTTTTAAAAAATATTTATTTATTTTAATTTTGGCTGCATCGGGTCTTAGTTTTGCGGGATCTTTTTTGCAGTGCACGGGCTCTATAGTTGTGGCTCACGTGCTCAGTAGTTGCGGCGCAGGGGCTTAGTTGTTCCGCAGCATGTGGGATCTTACTTCCCCGACCAGGGATAGAACCCGTGTTCCCTGCATTGGAAGGTGGATTCTTAACCACTGGACCACCAGGGAAGTCCCTTGATGGTTTCTTAGTGTTAGGATAAAGACCAAAATCTTTTTTTTTTTTTTTAAATTAATTAATTAATTTTTGGCTGCATTGGGTCTTCGTTGCTGCGCGCAGGCTTTCTCTAGTTGCGGTGAGCGGGGGCTACTCTTTGTTGTGGTGCCCGGGCTTTTCATTGCAGTGGCTTCTCTTGCTGCGGGGCACAGGCTCTAGGCGCGCGGGCTTCAGTAGTTGTGGCTCGTGGGCTCCAGAGCGCAGGCTCAGTAGTTGCGGCGCACGGGCTTAGCTGCTCCGCGGCATGTGGGATCTTCCCTGACCAGGGCTCAAACCCGTGTCCCCTGCATTGGCAGGCAGATTCTCAACCACTGCGCCACCAGGGAAGCCTAAGGCCAAAATCTGTATCATGGCTTATGAGGCTCTGTAACTCCTGGCCTCTCCAGCCTCTTTCTACCATGCTTCCCAGTTTGTTCTCCAGTCATCCTGGCTTTCTTGAATGTAGTAGATTCACTTATGACCCAGGCCTTTGTATGCTGTTTCATCTGTCTGGAATATCCTTTTACAACACCTCCTTTCCCTGTCTTCACCTTAATTCTCACTTATCCTTTAATTTGTTAATTTGTTAAGTAAATGAATGAGTAAATGAAGAGAGTCCTGCTCAGTGGGATAACATTCTTGCTCCTTGGGGGTTTTCAGGCCCAGACCACACTGACCACAAATGACATTGTCATCAGCAAGCTCACCCAGATCCTTTCCTACCTGAGGCAGGGTACCCGCAACAAGAAGCTCAAAAAGAAAGATAAAGGTAATCTGGAGAGTTAGGGAGAGAAACCTTACCCCTGGAGGGGCATCTGAGATGGAACCAAGGTCTCCTGGAGCTTCCAGAACATTGGGAGGCTCCTGGGGACCAGAGAAAAATGGGAGCAGTGGAGCATTAGCAAGGGATGGTTACATCCAGGTTCTGTCTGCGTGACCCACCCAGGAAGCAGTGGTCAGTTTTGAGGCTTGAGGAGGGGGAGTATGGGGTAGCTTTTGTTGTCCCATTTTTTAAACAGAAGATGTTTAAAAGGGCACTGAGAACTGAAGAGCATGGTGAGGCTGAGTGGGAAATAACTCAGGAGTGTCTTCCTCACTCCTCTCTTTATGTTACAGGGAAAATGGAAGAGAAGAAACCCCCTGAGGCTGACATGAAGTATGTATCCTAGCCCCTGCCCCCTGATCTAAGGGAGGAAGGGCCTCTGGGTTTCCTGTCTTTGGCATTTCGGGGAAGCCTTGGTGTGAGAATCTGGAGAAATGGCCGGGGGAAATGGAAGTTTGTGTGACTTTGTCATCTAGGGATCTCTGTTTTCCTAGTATATTTGAAGACATTGGGGATTATGTGCCCTCCACAACCAAGACACCTCGAGACAAGGAGCGGGAGAGATACCGGGAACGGGAGCGTGATCGGGAGAGAGACAGAGACCGTGACAGAGAGCGAGAACGCGATCGAGAGCGGGAGCGGGACCGAGAGAGAGAAGAAGAGAAGAAGAGGCACAGCTACTTTGAGAAGCCAAAAGTGGACGATGAGGTGAGATGTAGTCCTGGGCACTAGGTGGAGGAGCTGCCCATCTCTGTGGCTGCCCAGCCAGGTACAGAACCCCTCTGCTATATAGGTGGCTCATGGCTCCACAGCAGCAACTGGGTCAATTAATCCAGGGTAGGAACCATCCTGGAAATGGGGGCAGGGGGTAGGGTAGGGAATTGATTCAAACTTGAGGGAGATATGAGTGGACATCCCTCCTGGTGACACTCACTTCAGTTTCTGTTTTCTTTCCAGCCCATGGATGTTGACAAAGGTGAGTTTTACCCGTGGCATCTTGCATTGGCTCTGGCAGTGCTGCTTTCCTCTGGGCTGAGAGTCTGACCCAGAACTCAGAGTTGCCAAGGGTGGGACTGGGGGACTTCCTAGTTCTGGGTTCTCGGAAGATCCATGTCTTGCTTTATGGAATAGACAGAAGATGAGTCTGGAGTTCTGTCTGTCTTCCTGGGCAAGGGCAGGGCATATTTGCTCTGTTTGATATAATTCTCCCAGCTGTGGGGTTCTGAGGACGTGGGGCAGGTTGAGTGGACAGTATTCTGGGCACACTAGTGCATCTCAAGCAGAGTAGCCCATTTTGAATTGGAATTTGATTAAAACTTTTTTAGCTAAAGGGTTCTGTTGCTTAAAAAATGTTGTTGTGAAAGGCACAGGTGGGAAGTGTGTTGTGGGGAAGAGGTTGTAAGTTCCTTATTTCAAAGTCTGAACAGAGTTCTCTTTCACCCAGGACCCGGATCTGCCAAGGAGCTGATCAAGTCGATCAATGAAAAGTTTGCTGGATCTGCTGGCTGGGAAGGCACTGAATCATATCCTTTATTTCAGCGTGTTCATTCCAACTCCACCTGCCTCCCTGCTTCCCCACAACCTCCCCGCCCCCATCTTGCTCTTTCCCTTTTGTGCTGAATTTTGATAAGGATGAAGTCATGACTTTCCCCTTTCTCAGAGGACTCATTCACGTTCACAGCCCTCTCCTTAGAGTTTTCATGTTGGGGCTTCTAGCCCTTGGCCCTTCCTGCTTGAAGTTTTTCTGCTATTGGTAGAATTATTTTCTTTAACATAGCATATGCTGAAGAAGCCAGAGGACAAGAAGCAGCTGGGCGATTTCTTTGGCATGTCCAACAGCTATGCTGAGTGCTACCCAGCCACGTACGTGAGACTCTGTTAAAGAAGGGAGGCTGGGATGATTGCAGAACAAGGTCGACGGGGAGGGGGAGTGAGGTGGAAATTTGATTTGTTGGGACCCAGGGGTACTTCTTACTGGATAAAGTATTCTTTTAGGCTCTGAGTGGGAGGCCTAGGAGGGATGGTTGTTCCTAGGCATATAGCCTCTTAGTGGGTAGGTTTCTGCATGAACCATAGGAGTCTGGGTCTGCACCATCTCTTTAACTGTTGTTTCTCTTTAGGATGGATGACATGGCTGTGGACAGTGACGAGGAGGTGGATTATAGCAAGATGGACCAGGTGTGGAGCTGGAAGGATGGGTGGGGACAGTTACTCTTTAGCGCATATCCCCTTCCCTCCTCCCAAATGATCTGTTTCATTTCCTGGGCCTCATCTTCCTTCAGCTGCAGCAATAGGAGCAGCAGCATTGTGGGGTCGTGGGCAGCTTAACTGTTTTAAAGCGTCTGTACAAAGTCAAATGAGATAGGGCCATAAATATATTTCTTTTTATTTTCTGTAAAGTGCCAGGCTTTGATTTCCATCCTAGGGAGTAAGCAGGCCTTTAGTGCACATGTAGAAAGGGAAGAAGGAATTTCAGTTTTTAGAAAATAACTGGAAAACAAACAAACAAACTGAGTTTTATTATAGCCAGGATTGGCATTTTCCTCTAAGCCTTAAAACAAAAACAAACAAAAACACCAACAAACACTAACACCATTAAGGGTGAAGAAGTGTCATCTACTTTTCCTTGTTTTCTCTGTACTGCAATGCTTAATAGCATGGTTTAATTCTATCTTGGAGCCTTGCTTAACCCTGGCTCTGCCAGGTATTGGTTTTGTGACCAAGCCAACTTATTTTACTGCTTTTTCCTCAGTTTCCTCATTAGAAAAATGGAGAGATCTATAGTTCTCTCTTAATAGAGTTTTTGAGAGAATTAAATAAGATACATGTTTAGTGTTCAGAATGATGCCTGGCACATAGTAAGTACACAGTTAACATTTATTATTGTTTATTAGGGTAGGATTTATGAATGATAAAACCTGGGATTATGGGAGAGCCTGGCTTTAATCAAGGGCTAAAATTTCCTTTCCACTGACATCTCTTCCTTCCCCGCCCCCCATTCTGTCCTGCAACAGGGTAACAAGAAAGGCCCTTTAGGCCGCTGGGACTTTGATACCCAGGAGGAATACAGCGAGTATATGAACAACAAGGAGGCTTTGCCCAAGTGAGTCTTGGTACTAAATACAGCCAAGAGTGAGGAGAGGGATGGTGGTGGGGGTGGACTAGCGCACAGCGGGTTAGAGGGTGTAGTCTGGCTGAAACATTCTGAAATCGGTTCTCTGCTCACCGGGTCTCCTGGGAACACCTTGCTACTGCTATTCAACCTCGGATGCCTTCTTCCCTCAGCTGCCCTTTTTTTCCCTCAGGGCTGCATTTCAATATGGCATCAAGATGTCTGAAGGGCGTAAAACCAGGCGCTTTAAGGAAACCAATGACAAAGCAGAGCTTGATCGCCAATGGAAAAAGATTAGTGCAGTAAGTGGGACTGGTTCTGGGTGGGAGGGCTTCAGCTGGGAGGAGATACTGGCCCACAGATTCAGGAACAGGGAGGGGGTCGGAGAGCCATAGAAGTAGGAGAGAGGTCAGCCTTGGGTCTCAGGTGAGCTTAGACTGGCAGCATAACCATCAACTATAACTGTTCTTTTTGCAGATCATTGAGAAGAGGAAGAAGATGGAAGCCGATGGGTGAGCAGCATTATTCTTCCTCTGTGAGACTGGTGAGAATTGCTTAGCGTATTGATCTTATGCTCATTTCTCTTTCTATTGCAGGGTTGAAGTGAAAAGACCAAAATACTAATCTCTGGTTCCAGCCCCAAGAATAATCTCCACAAGGATGTGCTCTCCACTGCTCGCTTTCTACAATTCCAAAAATGTTGCACGATGTTTTTTTTTTTGTGAATGTATATAAAATTTCATTGTATAATCTTTTGGTTCCATTAAAATTGGTTAACCTGCTGTCTTATCTTCTCTATGTTGAGGGCCCATATGCACCAAGAGGGCTACTAATTCCATATACATGTGATTGTGTAAAAATCACATGGAGAAAGTCAGCTCAGTCCTTTCCTGAGCTGTGGCTCTAGATTCCTAAGCAGGATATGTACTAGCCAGGGTGCCCAGTGGAGGAGGGAAGAATGACCCTCACTGTCAGGCAAGAGGTGTATAGAGAAACATAAGGATGATTGGTCTTAAATATCAGACTCATCTGGGCCCATCCGGGGACCTAGTCTTAGGGCAGAGGTTCCCTGGGAATTAGGGTCAGCCCAGTGGGCTGCCAGTCTGATCCCAAGGTTGTGCAGGACTGGGCTCTAGGTAAAGGCACCTGATGAGAAACACTCCTGGGAACAAAAACCCTTCACAAATTTATGCCCTTCTGGGATCTTTAGTAATTCCAAGCACAAATCACTGCTTACCTGGTTGAAGGGGAAGTGCCTTGGAGAATCCCTGTCCTAGACCAGAAGAGTTTAGTGCCCTTCAACACACTGAAAGTTTGCCAAGGCCCAGGGTGGGATCCCTGGCCTCCAAATCACTCCATCCCCACCCTTTTCCTCTTGGCTCATTGCCAGCACTTTGGTACTCATCAGCAAAGGTCACCAGTTCTTTCTGGCTGGATCCATAGCTGCCACTGCCTGCCCTGAGCTAAGACCTGTGGGCTTACAAGATCCAAGAAGAGCTAGATGGCTACTTTAGCCATTGCCTTTGGTTACTTTCACCTTGACAGGGCAAGAGCTTTTTGAGGAAGCCAGCTTTATGCATGGCGCCTAGGAGGCTGAAATTGGGCACTGTCTGCAATAGCACCTAGAATGACTAATTTCAGTCAGTAAGTGACACCCTAATGTCATGGCTGTAGGCAGCAGTCACAATTAGGAAAAAGGTCACAGAGACCCACCTGGCTCAGATGAAGGTACCTAGAGGGTCACTAAGATCGAGACCTTCTGGGGGTTGACTGCCAGTTTAAAATAAGTTTCTGCAAGTACCACCAAGCCTTGTGAAAGTAACCAAGATCCAGACAGGAGCACATGCTCCTCCTTATCTGCCCCACCATACACAGTGCTCTCATCTTTGTGGAACATTTGGTAACCGGAATGTCCAGAATGTCAACTGTTGTGCCCATTTTTCCTTTTCAGCAACTCCTTGCCAGCTCTCAGCACTGCTGGCCCAGTCCCGCTGAGGGTCTGCAGCCAAACGGTAGGAACGGGCGGGGCGCTGTTGCTTTGGCCACGAGGATGTTCAGCATGGAGGGCTGCAGCTTAAGTGTGTGCGCGGACTGCCTGCTGTCTACGACCCCCGCAGGTCAAATTCTCGCGGCGTGGGCTTTTGTCGCTTACTGACCAAACCGGCTGTCGCTTGTCTTGGTCTTTCACCAAACCATGAACGACTGGCGTCCCGCTCTTCTCTCCCGAAGGCAGGCAGTCATCCTTTACTGATTGCGGGAGACACTACCAAACTGTCAGCACCGCTCAGGAAAAGGGGAAAGGACTTAAACGCAGTTCCCGACTTTACGTGAAGTCACCAAGGAGGGGACTGATGGTTGCGCCGTCTATCTGACACAGGAACCTCCTCCGCTGCAACACTGGGAAGTAGCGGGATTAGGAGGCCTGGCTCCTCGGGTCGGTCCCTCCCACCAGCTGAGTCAGGCCCCGCCTTCTCCGGGTTTCGGAGAACGCCTT
Organism: Eubalaena glacialis; assembly: GCF_028564815.1. NCBI lineage: Eukaryota > Metazoa > Chordata > Mammalia > Artiodactyla > Balaenidae > Eubalaena > Eubalaena glacialis. Next base: position 118,316,001 of record NC_083719.1, read on the forward strand.
GACGCCACTTCCTGCCTGGCCCCCTACCCCGGAAGCGGTGCCCTGGGCCACTCCTCCCGCCGAGTGACTGGTTCTTCGGTTCAGCTACCAATTGCTGCGCGGCTCGGATCCTCTGGTTCATGGACCGCACGTGTGAGGAGAGGCCCGCGGAGGATGAGAGAGACGAGGAGGACCCCGTCTCCACGGAAGCCCCAGCCCGGATCCGGGACACTCCGGAAGATATCGTGCTGGAGGCTCCGGCCAGTGGACTGGCGTTCCATCCGGCCCGCGATCTCCTGGCGGCTGGGGACGTGGACGGGGACGTGTTCGTGTAAGTGCGGGGCAGAGACGGGGGCGTGGTGAGCGTGGTGGGTGTGGGGCTGCTCGGTCTGGAAGCTCCGCAGCGATGGAGCTGGGATGAGGAGAGAAAGTTACAGGGAGACCAAGTTTACAAGACTCAGTCTTGTCCAATTCGTTTAATAACATTCGCCTTTAAGCAAGTTACCACACAAATCTATTGAAAGAACTGAGAGACAAAGTGGCTGGAAAGTCGTGACGGAGCCCGGACGAGCAGGCGTTCAGGACATTGTTATTTCCCACCGAAATATTGTATTGATCCTGAAACAGGACCAACGGGGCCCCCTGCTTTCGCTTCTTGCCCACTTTAATTGATCTTTCAAAAACACAAATCCAACCACCTCACTTCCTTGATTAAAACCCTTCAATAGTTTACCTTTGCTTTTAGAATTAAGTTGAAATTCCTTAATCCGGCTTTCAGGGCCTTGACCATCTGGCCCTTGCTCACTTTTATGTTTTGTTTTCTGTGCTTATTCATAGTTACCTTTTTAATGTACCTTGAAGCCTCAGCTCCTTTGCACATGTTATTCCTTCTTCCTGGAATTTCCCTCACTTGCACCTATTGTCCCAGAGTTCCCAGCATCTCTTCACTCTTCAAACATGCCTCAGACTAAATTAGATTACCTGTTAGATGCTGCCTTGGCACCAGATACCTTTTCCTCATAAACTACATAATGGTGTGTAATCATACATCCATTTGCATAATTATTTGAACACTGTCTCCTCCACTAAAAAAAATGTTTTTTAAACTTTTTTGACCTCGCCCCACAGTAAAAATAGCTTTTATATTATGTGTGATGCACTGTAATATTTTCTGATTTATTTTATTCTGTCGTTATTGCGGGCACACACAGAAAATGCTGATTGCAGCTCAGTAATGGGTCATGACTAGAGTTTGAAAAACAACGTTCTGGAGTGTAATCTGTAGTCTCTTTAGTTCTCCATTTTATCTCCTGCTTCTAGCACAGGGTTAGTGCTCAATACACGTTTGATTTTGAATAAAAGATGTAGGCTGGAAGCAGTGAAAAGCCATTGAAGGCCTTAACCAGGAGAGTTGTGCTATCAGATTTACTTAATGAATTTAAACCCCAAATCCCTCATTAGCTGCAATGGCCTTGGGCAAGTTAATTTCTGATTTTCATCTTTGAAAATGGGAACAGTAGAGAATTCTCTGGCGGTCCCATGGTTAGGACTCCGCGCTTTCACTGCCAGGGCCCCAGGAACTAAGATCCCGCAAGCCCTGTGGCTCCGAGGAAGGAGGGAGGGATGGAGGGAAAGAAGGAAGGAAGGGAGGGAGGGAGGGAGAAAGGGAGAGAGAGAAAAAAAGAGAAAGAGAGGGAGAGGGGGCTTCCTGGTGGTGCAGTGGTTAAGAATCCGCCTGCCAATGCAGGAGACACGGGTTCGAGCCCTGGCCCAGGAAGATCCCACATGCCACTGAGCAACTAAGCCCATGCGCCACAACTACTGAGCCTGAGCTCCAGAGCCAGAGTAACTAAGCCCATGCACCACAACTACTGAGCCTGCACTCTAGAGCCGGAGCAGCTAAGCCCGTGCGCCACAACTACTGAGCCTGTGCTCTAGAGCCCGCGAGCCACAACTACTAAGCCCGTGTGCCACAACTACTGAAGCCCATGTGCCTAGAGCCCGTGCTCCCCAACAATAGAAGCCACCGCAATGAGAAGCCCGCGCACCGCACCGAAGAATAGCCCCTGCTTGCCGCAGCTAGAGAAAGCCGCGCACAGCAACAAAGACCCAACACAGCCAAAGATAAATAAAATAAATAAATTTATATTAAAAAAAAAAGAGGGAGGGAGGGAGAGAGAGGGAGAGTAAGGCAGGCAGGCAGGCAGGGAAGGCAAGGCGGGAAGGAAGGACGAAAGAAAATGGGAACAATAATACATACCTTGCAGAGAGGTTTACTACTTTTATCCATGTTTACAGTGCCAGATACTTGGGAGTCACCCTGGACTTTTCTTCACACACACCCCTGGCTTCTGTTCGTCTCCTCTTCTCTACCCTCAGCCACTGCCTTCTGGAGGCCTCAAACTTCTCCCATGACCATTCCAGAGAGGTTCCTTTTTCCCAAAGGATTCAATTCACACTTCTGCTTGGCCTACATGGTTGTCTCAAGCCTAGTCCAGCCCATCTTTCCAGATTCAGCTATACTTCTGTCTGCCCACTTGAACTCTCCTCATTCCTCGTGTCTGCCCTGGGAGAGACATCAGCATCTGCCTCCAGTATCTGCCCTTTGTTCTCTGCCAGGTGAACTTCTTATTCTTCATGATCCAACTCACATGTCATCACCTTAGTTAGCTTTCCAGGGCTCTCTTCCCTTCCAAAGTATTCATTCAATCTGTGTTTATTAAGCAGCTTTTTCATGCTAGGCACTGGGACAGAGCAAACAATAAGTAGACCCAGTTCTGCCTGCCTGGAACTCACTAGCAAGCAAGCACTTATTCATTCAACGCTTTTTGAAGATCTGCTGAGGCAGGCACTAGGGATAATCTGACAGGTACTTGCCTCAAAGCTGAGCTTACAGGCTGGTGCCTCTCTGCTCTATCTCCCTTTTCATCCTTCCGCCCCACGTGTTCACGGTGAGCCGTAATTTTTTTTTTTTTTTTGGCTGCGTTGGGTCTTCGTTGCTGCACGTGGGCTTTTCTCTGGTTGCGGCGAGCGGGGGCTACTCTTCGTTGTGGTGCGCAGGCTTCTCATTGCGCTGGCTTTTCTTGTTGGGAGCATGGGCTCTAGGCGCGTGGGCTTCAGTAGTTGTGGCACACAGGCTCAGTAGTTGTGGCTCGCGGGCTTAAGAGCGCAGGCTCAGTAGCTGTGGCACACGGGCTTAGTTGTTCTGCAGCATGTGGGATCTTCCCAGACCAGGGCTCGAACCCGTGTCTCCTGCATTGGCAGGCGGATTCGTAACCACTGCGCCACCAGGGAAGCCCAATGTGCCGTAATTAATTGTGGCTTTCTTTAGCTGCTGTAGACCTGGAGTGTAATATCCCTGTCTTACTAATCTTTACATTTCCAACTTCTGGGCTGTTCTGTCATTTTTGGACCTCCAGGGTGATACAGACCTAATCTTTCCCCAGGTTAGGGCTTTCAAAGATGATGAAGAGGGGTGGGGTGAGGTCACAAAAATGTACATTGAATGAAAAAAAGACCTCACATTTAAAGCTCATTGAAGATGGGAAAATGGGGGACTTCCCTCGTGGTCCAGTGGGTAAGACTCCGCGCTCCCAATGCAGGGGGCCCAGGTTCAATCCCTAGTCGGGGAACTAGATTCCGCATGCATGCTGCAACGAAGATCCTGCGTGCTGCAACTAAGACCCGGCACAGCCAAAATAAATAAATATTAAAGAAAATAATAATATAAATACCTATTCATTTAAAAAAAAGAAAATGGGATGGTAAGCTCCTTGGGCTTGGAGGTGTGCAAGCAGGAACTCCTAGGTAGGTGGAAGCTTGGCTAGTTGGTCTCTGTACTCCCAGGTGAGGTCTGCAGTCATTCACTCTTCTTCCATTCTCCCCAGCTTTTCCTACTCCTGCCAAAAGGGAGAAACCAAGGAGCACTGGTCCTCAGGTCACCACCTCAAGTCCTGCCGAGCCATTGTCTTCTCTGAAGATGGGCAGAGTGAGTATTAGGAAAGGCAGCCACCAGTGTGGTGGTGGGAAGGGAGCAATGAACAACACCATGACCTGGGCATTTCCCCCTCCCTCCCCACAGAACTTGTTACTGTCTCCAAGGACAAAGCCATCCATTTTCTAGATGTGGAGCTGGGACGACTGGAAAGACGCATTTCCAAGGCTCACGGGTAAGGGGAAGCCAACTGTGTGTTGAGATAAAGGGTAAAGATTGATTGGTACATCCCTACTGGGACAAAGGTGCTCAAAGAAGTTCTGTATCTGTGTCTCTAGTGTCCCCATCAACAGCCTGCTGCTGGTGGATGAGAATGTTCTGGCCACTGGGGATGACACAGGTGGCATCCGCCTCTGGGACCAGCGGAAGGAGGGCCCCTTAATGGATATGCGGCAGCATGAGGAGTACATTGCTGACATGGCTCTGGACCCAGCCAAGAAGCTGCTGCTGACAGCCAGGTACAGCCTCAAAGCTGCGTCCCCTCCCTTCCCTGTGTTAAATGTTTCCCTCGGTGGGTACCTCCAGCCAAGCCTGCTGCTTTGCTCTCTCTACAGCGGAGATGGCTGCCTTGGTGTCTTCAACATCAGACGACGCCGGTTCGAGTTGCTCTCCGAGCCTCAGTCTGGAGACCTGACCTCTGTTACACTTATGAAAGTACAGCTGGGTGCGGCGGGATGGGGGTTTGCGATAGGGACTTGGTTTGATGTGGCTCCACAAACATGGTTTGCCCTGTTTCCCTGCAGTGTGGGAAGAAGGTGGCCTGTGGCTCCAGTGAAGGTACCATCTACCTCTTCAACTGGGATGGCTTTGGGGCCACAAGTGACCGCTTTGCCCTGAGAGCGGAGTCCATTGACTGCATGGTTCCAGTCACTGAGAGTCTGCTGTGTACCGGCTCCACTGATGGAGTCATCAGGTGAGAGGAGGCGGATGGCCCTCCAGTCACAGGAAGGGCAGACCTAACCGGCCCATACCGAACACTTTTCTTTCTGTCTAGGGCTGTCAACATCCTGCCAAACCGAGTGGTGGGCAGTGTGGGCCAGCATGCCGGGGAACCTGTGGAGAAGCTAGCCCTCTCCCACTGCGGCCGCTTCCTGGCCAGCAGTGGCCATGACCAGCGCCTCAAGTTTTGGGACATGGCCCAGCTGCGGGCTTTGGTGGTGGATGACTACCGCCGGCGCAAGAAAAAGGGAGGGCCACTACGGGCGCTGAGCAGCAAGGCCTGGAGCACCGATGACTTCTTTGCAGGACTGAGGGAGGAGGGAGAGGACGCCACAGCTCAGGAGGAAGAGGAGGAAAGTGAGGATGACAGTGACTGAGGGAATGAGCTGAATCTCAGGATGGGTTCTCAGTGGACAAGAGTCTTGCTTTCTGGGCTGGATCTCTAGAGAGGCTGGGAATTTAAAATATCCTATTGTGCACAAGAAGATGCTCAGGATCGGCACACTGATGTGGGGAAGTACTTGCCCTGTAGCAGCTGCTCACTCCACCAGTGTAAGACAAGCCCACAGCTGGGGCAAGACGGCACGGACACAGGTGTACACCAACCAGGGGTTTAATATAAATACAACCAGCATAGAAAAACTCAAAACTACGCATACACCAAAACCAGAATGCCAAGTGGTGGGGGCAAAGGCAGATTTCTGACCCTTTGGCTCAGCCAGCCCACCAAATAAAAACATCAACAAAGACAAATCAAGAAAATAAGAAGCAAAGATTCATGCTAAGCTGTGGGAGGAGAGAGGGGTGTGTGTGCGAGTGTGTGTCAGAGAACAACCCTGGGGTCAGGTTAAACCCCAGGCTGGGAGGGGGAAGGGAAGCTCCCTCACCACAACTTAGCCAAACTTGAGCTGCCCGGAGGTGCTGTGGGCCCTGCCCCAGCTGGGAGGCTGTGTCAGGCCTAGGGCAGTGCCCATGCTCCTCCCCTTCTTGGGATCAGATAGCAGCTGCCCAGGCCTGCTGGGCCAGGGACTGACACAGGCTCCGCCTACTCATTCAGGCTGCCTGGGGAGAGGATTAGGTCACTGCTGAACCATGGTACCTCCTGCCTCAGCCCCAGCAGACCGCAGGAGGCCGGCCCCAGACTCAATGCCTCCAGCAGCCGTGCAGACACAGCATCCTTGGCCACCTCATGCCCATCCTGCCCACTGGGGGCCAGCACAACCCAGATGAGGCCACTGAAGGGCACTGGATGCCCAGGGATCACCACCTGGTACCAGAATCGGTGCCAGCCAGCAGAGCCTGTGCCCAAACACTTGGTGAGGAACAATGGGCTGCCCAACTTCATCCGTTGGCACAGCAGCTGCAGGGCAGCCCGAGCCCCTTGGGACTCCAGCCCCTTGTCCCTGGCCAGGGCTACTTGGCTGCCCTCTGGCTGTAGGCACTGTAGAGAGGGATCCGTGAGCTGCTGGCGGAGTCGCTGCTTCAGGTCTGGCTTAAGCCACTCCACAGCCACCTGTTCTCCACAGAGGCGTGACTGCCCTGCAGGAAAAAGGCAGAGACAGGGCGGGGTCTAAGCCCTGGGCCCAAGCCCCCAGACCGGGAGTCCTCTGGAGTCACACAAGCCTGTTTAATTTGTAGCCTCCCCATTTCCTGGTGTGACCCCAGGCAAGTTAAATAACTTCTCTAGGCTTCTTTGTGTTTACTTACAAAGGGAGTGCAATAACTGCTACCTTCTAAGTTTCCTTGGAGTACTGGTTGATTGCAGGCTTTGTCTACCTCATAACCATCAGAATAGCTAACCTTTACAATGAATACTTGCCAAGAACTACAGAATGTGCTAAATGCTGCTTAATTCTCAGTTTCAGGAAGCAGGTTCTACAATGGATAAAAGGTAGGCTCAGTTGGATTGCCTTGGGCAAGTCAATTTTTCTTAAAACAGTCTCTTATCTAAAGAGGGACAACGTTCTATGTTTCACTGCAATGTGGAGTTTTAAGTCAGGAGATAGTGCATGTGAAGTGTGAAGTTTAGGTGAGTGGTAGCTGGTAGCACCGGTGGAAATTTAAAAACGTGAGGTCAGATAGTCTGTCTCAAACTCAAGTGTGTGTGACCCTAAGGTCTCGCGACTTAAACCCGCTATGCTGATCTACGCTGACGTGTTGAGGTAAAGTGCCGGGCAGAACGCGTTTAGCCCCAACCAGCGGCCCCTCGCAGTCTCCACCCCTACCTTCCACCAGGGCCTTTTTGGCCATGGCTGCGGCGCGGTGCGAGCTGAACTTGAGCAATGCGATCTGCGCGGGCGCCGGCCCGGGGCTGGGTAGCAGCAGCGCCTCCTGCAGGCCGGGACCCAGCGGCTGCAGCGCGAGCAGCAGCGCGCGGCGGCTCAGGCCCGGCGGCAACCCGTCCACACTCAGCTCGCACTTCTCGGTGCTGCGGCACACGAGCAGCGGGCAGGACGGCCGCAGCGGGTGGTTGTGCAGCGTGGCGATGGCGGCCTGGGCGCCGCGCCGCGAGCTGTAGCGGGCGTAAGCGAAGCCGCGGTTCAGGCCGCTGAAGGTCATCATCAGGCGGAACTCGTAGAGGCGGCCCACGCGCTGGAATAGTGGGATCAGCTGGTGCTCGTACACGTCCTGGGGCAGCCGCCCGATAAACACTTCTGACCCGGCCGGCGGCGGGCTGCCCACCCATCCTGGGGGAAGGCGGGGGGAGGGGCACCGTCATCCACCTGGATGGTTCCGGGGTCGAGGTTCAGGGACCGAGCGCAGGAGGGAGTATGTGTGCACACGTCTGTGAAATGGTTACAACACCTGTACGCCCCGGGTCGTTGGCATAACTGGGTGACTGAGCTACCAACGGGGCTGGCACCTTAAGACTGGCTCCCTTCCTCGAGGGGGCGGGTGGGTGGGAAGCCACAGACAATGAGTTTCATCAGCCGGGGGGGGCGGGTAACGGGGTAGTTAGAAGTTTCTGACTGTGGAGCCTCGGCGTAGGCCCCTCCCTCCCCCGAACGCGGCGGCTCGGGGCCGTCGAGGCTGCCCTAGCCCTCCCGTAGGCGTAGGGCTGGGGCTACCGTACCTGGGGGTGGCCCGCCATACTTCCTCTGCCCGTTCACCTGCACCAGGCGGATGCCCGTCTCCCTGACCCACGCCTCCAGCGCCGCCTTGTTCTCTGGATTCACCCTCTCACACCACAGCTGAGGGGAAAAGGGCAGGTTGGAATGCCGTATCGCCGCGTCCACCCCCACCTCGCCTGTGATGTCCAGGGCTCACCGACCCCCTGGTAGGCAAACACTTACCTCACACTCCCGCTTGGACTGCATTGCTCTCCCGCTGGCTCCCTCGTACCCCCTTTATAACCTCCTCCCTATCTGCCCATCTGGAAGCTTCCCTACTCCTCCACCCCCCAAGCTCTCATTGGCTCTGAGCACGACCCCGCCCACCAAGGGGGTGGGGGTATCCGCCGCACGTGCGCCGCGGGAACCTCAGACCCTCAGGTGAAAGCTAGAGACCCTAGTGGGTGGGTCTGCGGGCAGCCCCACCTCCTAAAAAACGGCTCGCAAAGCGGCAGGACGGAGGGTGGAAGCGAGAACGTCAGCGGCGCCCTTCCCCTGCGGAATAGCCCGTGGGAGCTACTGTAAGTGTCTCTCCCCATTTTCCACCTCTGAAGTGGTCGCAGTGGGAGGCCCAGGCTCTGACAGGGAAGGCAGGGCTAGGCAGTAGTGAAACAGGCAGGCTCCAGTGGTTGAGGCATTTTATTGGACCTTCCGCGGCGGCTGGTTGTGGGAAGCGTTCCCTCCACCTGGTTGTAGGGCCCTGCCGAGGAGACCATCTTGGGCCAGTTCCCCGTGGCCCACCCATTTTTGGGTGGCCATTTTTGCCTGTGATTACAAATAAAATAATCATAATAAAAATAAAAATGTCTCTGTTCTGACCACTCTTCAGGTCTTCCTGTTGGGAAGGAAACGTGCAAAGCTGTTGAAGTACGTATGCAGAGTTTTGTCTTAGCCTTAAATAGTGCCAGTCCCACTTTCCTCTGATAGTTCAACTCAGCAGATGCAAAGGGGCTGGCTTGTTCTCCTTTTGATTTCCTCCACAAGGTCTTCTCTTCGGACGTCCACCTGGCCAGGATGGAGGAACAAGGTGGTATGAGCATCTTGTGTTCCACTGCTCTCTGAGCACCCATGCCTTCCTCTAGTCATCAGGCCTGGCTCAGCTGGGCGCAGGAACCCAATCAAACACCTCAGGGGAGAGACAGCGCTTCTTGGGGGAGGTGGAGAGACACAGGGTATGTGTGGGGATGGAGATTTTACCCTGCCATGACCATAGTAACATGTTACCCCCTTAAGTCCTTTAGGAGTGGGCGTTAATATGAATGCCAGGCTTTTGCTTAGGTCTTGAATGGGCCTTGGCCTGCCGAAATGGCGTACATTCCCCATCCCTCAGCCCTCCTGTCCACCTACTTACCTCTTCCCTGCTGGCCACCGAGCGGAGCTTGATGACCCCGTCCTTGAGCTCTTGCTCACCAACGATGGCCACCAGTGGGATGCCTGCCTCCTCACAGTACTGCAGCTGGTTCAGTAACTTGGGGTTCTTCTTGTAGAGCAGCTCTGCCTGCAGGGGACCAGGGAAAGAGATGAAGGCTGTCTTCTGCAGTCCTCCGGGACAACCTCCTTGGGGCCCAAGTTGGCACCTTGCTCTGACCTTCACCCCAAGAAGTCACAGTAATGGCAGGGCCACTATGGATAAGCTTTTATTTCGTTTGTGTCCAGCACTCCCAAATTTGCTTCCACCCTGGGGCTTGCCTCCTCTACCTTGATCCCAGCATCCCATAACTCTGAGATGAGCTTCAGTCTCTCCTCCAGCAGCTTCTTCTGTGCAGATGCCACAAGCACCTGTGTTTCTGTGGTCCGTACCTTCTCCTCCAAGGCCTAGGGAAGAAGCAGTTAAGAAAGAACTGGGCTACCCTTTACAACACCTTAAAAGAGCAAACAAAGCAGGCTCTTGTCAGGATTCTGAGACCAGGCCCAACTCCACCAGGGCAGGCTAGTCTTCTCATCTAGCAACTGGGCAAAAAGTAGCTCTTAGAAGAATAAGAAATGAACTGACTGGCTTGTACTTATGACTTGCCAGAATTAATAATGGAGGGCAAAGGTAGCTTATGTACAGTAACTTCAAGCTTATCTCCATCTAGAACCTTATGCATCATAAGTGATATTCTGAGCTCACCCAGGCAATCCAATCACCCCTGGCAGTCCTAGTTCCCACAGTCAGGAGACTGTGTCTCTTATACGTCAGCCATAGGGCACAACTTGGGGGGATGTGTGGATGGAGGGGAGAAAGAATGCTGCTGCTGTCTCTTTTTCTGGAAAACTATTCCCATTGTTCTTACAACATAAGATGCCTACTGGAACAGTGACCTCAATTGGAAAACACCAGTGGGTTCCACTCTAGAGAAAAGGGTGGGAGCAGTGGGAAGGTTACTGCCAGAGCATTACCCGAGGGATGAAAGGCAACCAGCCACTTAAGAGCAGTAGCAACAAAGGTGGGCTTGAGGCCAAGAAGGGCTTTCTTCATGTTACTCTAGGTGCTAGAGAGTCAGGATAGCCATCTGAGGGATCCCACAGCCTCAGATACACGCTTCCCACTTAGAGACAATATCGCAGAGTGGTTGGGAGCAAGACTTTGGAGTTGGACTGCCTGCATCCAAATTCTGACTCTGCCACTTAAACCTTGGGCAAATTATTTGATCTATAATGTTCAGTTCCCTTGCCTAAGAAATGTAAATAATAAAAGTAGCTACCCTCCGAGGGCTGTTTAAGAGTTTGATTAGACAATGCGTGAAAAGCACTAAGCACAGTGCCTAGCACAGAGTAGTAAAGTATTAAGTGTTCTGTATTATGAGGAAGAGTCAGGTCTTTGGATATACTGGCCTAGATTCCTGACAGCTCTGAAGGAAGTAGGGAGCAAAGGATTTTGTGAAGAAAGAATGATCAAAGATCCATCAAGCTGGCCTGTAATGGGGTGGGAGTCTGGAGGACAGCAACAGTCTTCTCTCCATTTCTTTGCAAAGATGCAACTTGCCCAATGCAGTACTACTTGCCCCCTTAGAGATCAAAGAAGATAGCTCAGGTGCCACCATCTGCCCAGAATGTCTTCCACCCAGCCCGAAGACCTACCTCCAGCCTCTGCTCCACAGTGGAGAAGATCCGCTCTACCCCAATGCTGAGCCCCACGCATGGCACCTTGCGCCCTTTGGGATCAAACATGCCCACCAGCCCATCATAGCGCCCTCCAGCCGCCACACTGCCCACACCCAGGGGCTCTTCCCCTGCCTGGGCTGGGGGCTGTAGCAGCACCGCCTCATAGATCACCCCGGTATAGTAGTCCAGCCCTCGAGCAAGGCTCAGGTCGAAGGAGATCTGGAGGGATAAGAACATGGTCAGTAGCAGATGAGGATCAAAGGCCTCCAGCCCCGGAGCTCAGCTAAGGCTCCCATCCCAACCTGACTCACCTTGTCAGCAATGCCAAACAAGGTCAGATAGTCAAATAGCAGCTTCAGGTCTCCCAGGCCCTCCAAGGCCTGCTTGTTTTGGGACAATTTAGGATCCTGGAGCAGCTGTTCCACCAGGGATACCCCACCTGGGGAGACAGATTTGTGAGCCAGACTGACAAGAAGAAAAAGATAAGGGCTTTACCTTTTCCTCTGGATTACACATGTATGCATGTGTGCATACACACACATGCATTCCCTTTCCCTCTCTCTCCAGTGCATACACACACACACACACACGGAGGAGTCTGGCTTTAGCTTGAGGGCAGTGGGATGGCTGCCGGGGAGGCAGGGTTTGTTTCTCACCATGCTGCTGGACGTAGTCCCCAACGCGGTCAGCCACCTCAGGTGCCAGGCCCTTCTCTCCCACCATCTCACTCTTTACTTCCTCCCAGGACACCTGAGCAGACAGATACCAGTCAGGGAACCCTGGGCAGCTTCCCCAGTGCAGAGCAAGTGTGAGCCCTTCTCAGGGGATGGTCTTGAGCAGAAGCTGCCCGTCAACCTATATCCTGGGGCTAATCTTCCTCTGTGGGCATAGAGGCAGGGCCCTCTCTCTCCTAATCTTTTCCATTTCTCAGGGCAGGGTGGGATCTGGGAAAAGAAGAGTCAGGGGTTTGGGTCGTTACCTTGTCCAGCTTGTCCACCGAGGAGCAGATGGTGCGGAACTTGCTGTCAGGAACACCACAGACGGCAAACGTCCCATCTAGGATGCGCCGATCATTCACCTGCAGCGACCCAAGGCATAGTGAGAAGCGAATCTCTTTACAGGACCCTCGATAGCCTTGGACACTTAGGCGACTGGTTCCTCTGCACCAGGACCTTCTCCTGTGAGAGGCCAGGCCCACCTTTGCCCTCCCAGCCCCATTCAGCTCTGACCTTGACCAGGAAGTCGCCTATCTGGAGTGAACTCAGGATCTCACACATTATCTTCAGGCACTCTGCATCAGGAATCATGGGGTCAAATTGCCCAGCAATGTCAAAATCCTGTAGGGAGAGGGTTAGCTAGAGGTCCTCAGGGGTTTAACCTTGAGGGAGGACTCCTGGGAGCTCTGCTCTCTATGAAGGAGGCCTCTTTGCACTCATGCGCAGACCACATTCTTCATTCTCTGACTGTCAGCCCAGAGCAAAACCCCAGTATTCCTGGGTCTCTTACCAGTCCTGGTTTTCTTCCCATCCACAGGGCTATTCCTTCATTATCTCACTCATCTATTTTTCCTTATTTCCTTCCACTGTTGTGGGAGCAATTATACGGCCTTAGTCCTTTATTCATTCAGAAGCTGTGCCACCAGTCTGGGCGACAGTACCTCAAATCCAGTTTCCTCATCCTTTGCTGTGATCCTATCACTGTGGTTTAATATAAAAAGCACTGGACCAAGAGTTCTAGTCCTAACTTTGCCTTTCTTATCCCTATGATCTCTTCATCTTGCTGAGCCTCAAGTTTCCTCAGATAAAATGAGGAGAGTAATCCCTGTCCTGTATATGAAAATACTAAAGAAATCTTAGGGTTAGCATTATCTGGGGCATCTAGATTTTTCAGGACACCAAAAGTACTCAATAGATTCTACTGGCTCAAGGGAGGGCCTCCTTACCCATCCTGCCTCGATACTCACACACTGGTAGAATTCCCGATATCGGCCTCGGGTCATGGCTGGGTTATCCCGCCGATATACTTTTGCTATGTGGTAGCGTTTAATGTTGGTCAGTTTATTCATTGCCAAATATCGAGCAAAAGGAACCTGATGACAAAGCGTTAAGGGGAAAGCCCCACCTTTCACAGTCTGGAAGTTGATTATCATCACCAACAGAAGCTGGGGTCTAACCGCACCCTGTGTGGGTAAAACCACCATCTGTAAGATTAACAGCATTTCTGAACATCAGCAAGAATCAACTTTGTTACCATACTGGGCAGCTGAAGTCTCATAAAATATTAAGGCTCTTTTCTTTTTGGGCTATGCTGAGCACAGCAGGGGGGTGGGCAGATTGGCCAGGGAGCAGAAAAAGGGCCCCAAGTAGGGCTCTCTAAACAGATGATTCTCCGACATAGCTTGGAGATAAAGGAAACGTGCTGTTGGTCAATTAGGGAGAACTCTGTCCACCAGCCAGGGCAAGGGAGACATATTCTGAATCCAGGGGATTGTTGGCAGAGTCAGAACTGGACCCTGACATAAAGCTGAGGTCTCACTCAGGATTCAGAAGCCTTCGAAGGCTAGCTATGCTCTGTTTAGCCAAAGCCCAGCTCCTGGTTTAGAGAAATAACTTCCCTGACTGCAAGATGCATTATATTTGATCCCACCTATGTCTAGCTGCCCCCAAACCTGAGGCTAGAAAAAGCCCCAGCCCAGAAAGGGCCAATACATCCAAAGTTTAAAAAGATACAGTGAGGTCATAGCGAAGAGACAGCAGCTCCCCACCTTGGTCCTTCAGGTCATAGATAAGCTTAGAGTCTTCCCCATACTTTCCAGTCAGTGTTTCCTGGAGAAAACATAAAGAAATGTGATCATAATGATAAATATAACAATTTGAAAGGAAGTTTTAAAAACAAAAACCCACCATTCTAACTATGACTGATTTCAACTTATCTACATTTCCTCTGTTCTCTCTCCCAATGTTTCCTTATTTGATGTAGTTATAATCAAGGAAATACCAATTTGGTTTTCTGCTTATCACATTTCCATTTTGTGACAGCTGAAGTATTATTTTTAAAAGCTGCATTGGGAGTTCCCTGGCGGTCCAGTGGTTAGGACTGCGCGCTCACTGCCGAGGGCCTGGGTTCAATCCCCAGTTGGGGAACTACAATCCCGCAAGCTGTGCGGCATGGCCAAAAAAAAAAAAAAGCTGCATAATATTCTAGTGAGAAGAAGCTATTTCCTTCCTTCCTAGTGTTACACTGATAGATGTTTAGGTTATTCCAATTGAAAAAAAAATTCCATAGCATTTCAATAAATATATTTGGGTACACAGTTTTTTCTTCTGAATATTTTTTTGGAGGATAAATGCCTAGGAGTGGGTCATTAGATCAACAAAGATAAATGTTTTTATGACGGCCTGAGATTTGAACACTGTCAAAAGCCAAAATTGAGAGAGTCCTTGCCCTGTGATGTCTTCAACAAGATAACATATTTCACTATCAGACTGGCAAAGTTCAAAAAACCTGAAAATTCCCAGTGTGTAGAAAATAGAAACACTCATACAATGGTTGGTGTTATGGCCGGAGAATACAGTGGTTGGTATTATGGCCTGAATCGTGTCCCCTCGAAATTCATATATTGAAGCCCTATTCCCTGCACCCACCCAGCCCCCGTAACCTCAGATTGTGACTCTATTTGGAGACAGGGTCTTTAAAGAAGTAATTAAGGTAAAATGAGGTCATTAGGATGAGTCTTAATCCAATATAACTCATGTCCTTATAAAAAGAGGAAATTTGGACACAGAGGAGGGAAGATGATGTGAAGACATAGGGAAAAGACACCATCTAAAAGCCAGTGAGAGAGGCCTTAAGCAGATCCTTCCCTCATGACCCTCAGAAGAAACCAACCCTGCTGACAGCTTATCTTGGACTTCTAGCCTCCAGACAATAAATTTCTGTTCTTTAAGCCACCCAGTCTATGGTATTTTGTTATGGGAACACTAGCAAACTAATATAGTTGGTAGAAATAGGAATGAGTACAACCATTTGACCCAGAAATTCTACTTCTGTGAATTTACCCTGCAGATAAATGCCCACTAGTACCAGACATTGTTCTAAGCCCTGTGTATACATCAGTGAACAAAGGCAGTCCATGCCCTCATGGATCTTCTATGGTAATGAAAAGAGACAGGCAGTACATTAATGCAAGGAAACAAATTAACATAACTTTTGATAGTGATAGCTGCTTTAACGGAAATAAAATAGGTCAATGTGATAGACAAGGGCTACTTTAGACAAGGCAGTTGGAGAGGAGTATTTGAGGAATGGCATTTTAGTTGAAATCTGAAATTAAAATCTGTCATGTCTAATTTACTCTGGAATTAAAGTCATGCAGAGAGCTAGAGAAAAAGGGAGTTCAGCAAGAGGGAAGAGCAAGAACAAAGGCTCGAAGAAACATATTTAGTATGTTCCAGGAATAGAAAAAGACCATGGTAGCACAGTGGGCAAGGGGAAGAAGCGCATGAGATGATGTGGGAAAGGTAGGCAGTTGCCACATCATGTAGGGCCTTGTAAGCCTGAGTAAAGAGTTTGGATTTTATTATAAATGCATTGGGAGTCACTGGGTTTTAAGCAGGGAGGGATGCAAAGAACCATTTTTTAATAGCAAAGAACTAGAAACAACCTCAGGGTCCATCAATAGGAGACTGGTTGCATATTTATCCTTTATATGTTCGATTTACATGTATCTAGGAAACATCTCAAGTACAGGTGTCATGGAATTCAATGTAGACAGGAGCCATAACAACTTCCACTCCTGAGAAGGGCTCTCTCTTGGATGCTGCTGGCCACAACCAAGGTAAATAAAAAGCAGGGCCTCTTTCTCTGTGCCAGTCCTGTCCCCCTTCTCATGGAGAAAATGCCAATCTTTGTCTGCAACAAGAGAGAGACCTTTGGGCCTCACTCTCTTGCCATCCTCTTTGTTGTTTGTATACCCATTATTCCACCATGCAATTTCTCCTCATCCACCCCTCACCTTTAGTTCAAACACAGGTGTATCAATTACTTCTGCACCGTGGCGCTTGAAACAGCTGATGATTACATCAAACACCTTCTCCCGAACTGCCATCTGCCGGGGACTGTAGTCTCTTGTGCCCTTGGAGTCAAAATCAGCCAGAGAACCAGGGATGGGGTTTAAAAACAAAGAACAGTAAGGTCTAGAAATATAAAAGCATGACTTCAATGATGGCGAATGAAAACGCTGCCCCAAACTTAGGTTTTCCTACAGGTCACTGAGTTGTAAAACAAGTACAAACAATTCCCTATTAATTACCACACCCATTTGCTCTCACCCTTCTAAATTCCAACCCCTTTTTAGCTTGGTTCTATCTTCTAGAATTCTTGGAACTCTGTTCTCTGAGAAATTTTCCTAAACTCATTTTCTGGGAAACAGAACATTCCCCTGCCTAATAGAAAACATCTACCTGATGACAGGCATATAACCAACTCAAACTGGCTTAATGAATCTAATTCCAAATTTTACAAGTAACATTCTCTCCCAACATACCTTAAAAAAAAATCCTAATGAACACTATTTTTTCTTTCTTTTTTTTTAAAAATTTATTTAGTTATTTTTGGCTGCATCGGGTCTTCGTTGCTGCGCGCGGGCTTTCTCTAGTTGTGGCGAGCGGGGTCTATTCTTCGTTGCGGTGCGTGGGCTTCTCATTGCGGTGGCTTCTTTTGTTGTAGAGCACGGGCTCTAAGTGCGTGGGCTTCAGTAGTTGTAGCACGCGGGCTCAGTAGTTGTGGCTCGCGGGCTCTAGAGCACAGGCTCAGTAGTTGTGGCATTCAGGCTTAGTTGCTGCGCGGCATGTGCGATCTTCCCGGACCAGGGCTCAAACCCGTGTCCCCTGCTTCGGCAGGCGGATTCTTAACCACTGTGCCACCAGGGAAGTCCCCACTATTTTTTTCTTTAATTTTTTTCTGATAGCCCTATGACAAGGGCTAAGTAAATGAATTTGAACGTGTTGAGAAGTTAAATCATTACTTAAGGCCATTCAGCTGTTTCCTGGCAGTCAGTACTAGAACTCTGTTCTTCCAGGTCAGAGATTCTAGTTTGGGCTTTTATATGCTACTCACAAGTAGGACCTCTTTAGTCTCAGGACTCCTTTACAATCTTACTATTTACTAAGGACCCCAAAATGGATTATACCTATCAATATTTATCGTATTATAAATTAAAACTGCAAACATTTAAAAATATTAATTCACTTAACAAAAAGAAAATCCATTACA
This sequence comes from Eubalaena glacialis, assembly GCF_028564815.1. Taxonomy (NCBI): domain Eukaryota; kingdom Metazoa; phylum Chordata; class Mammalia; order Artiodactyla; family Balaenidae; genus Eubalaena; species Eubalaena glacialis. The sequence continues at coordinate 118,333,383 of NC_083719.1, forward strand.
TGTTAACATAAATAACATTTTAGGAAAATGTAACTACTTTCCAAAACAAAAACATTTGGTGACAAGAGTGGCATTGATTTACATTTTTGCAAATCTTTAATGCCTGGGTTAATAGAAGACAGCTGAATTCTCATATATGCTTTTTGCATTCAATTCTGTTGTGATATGTTGTTCTGGTTGAATATATAAAGAAAATCTAGCCTTACAGAGATGTGTAATTGTAAGAGGAGGAATATTTTTAATAAACTTTTCAGCTAATTGTAGATATTCTTTTTTTTTGTTTTTAATTAATTAATTAATTAATTTTATTTTTGGCTGTGTTGGGTCTTCGTTTCTGTCCGAGGGCTTTCTCTAGTTGTGGCAAGCGGGGGCCACTCTTCATCGCGGTGCGCGGGCCTCTCACTGTCGCGGCCTCTTGTTGTGGAGCACTGGCTCCAGACGCGCAGGCTCAGTAGTTGTGGCGCACGGGCCTAGTTGCTCCGCGGCATGTGGGATCTTCCCAGACCAGGGCTCGAACCCGTGTCCCCTGCATTGGCAGGCAGATTCTCAACCACTGCGCCACCAGGGAAGCCCCAGATATTCTCCTTAAACTACACCAAAATCCAAAGAGGGAGAGCTTCTTAAGGATTGGTTTGCAATGTGGAATCTGAAACTACATCGATGAACTTTTCACACTGTTACATTAAAATCCATTATAAGGTACCCAGAATTCACAGAGACAGAAAGTAGAACGATGGTTACCAGGGGCTGAAGGGAGGGTAGAATGGGGTGTTACTGTTTAATGGGTAAAGAATTTCAGTTTGGTATGATGAAAAAGTTCTGGGGGTTGAATAGTGGTTATGGTTGCACAGCAATATGAATGTACTTAATGCCACTGAACTGTACACCTAAAAATGGTTGAAATGGCAAATTTTATGTTATGTATATTTTAGTACAATTTTAAAAATATCTGTTACTCTATCTTGTACTTTGGATATTTTATGCAGGCACAATTTTATAACATCATGCATTGGTCATTTAGAAAATATTTGTTCTTTGATAACAGTTACACAGATCTTCCAAATGTTGATATGCCTCATTATACAATATCAAAAAACCGTATTTGTTCATGTCACCATAGATCTCATCAGGAAAGTCTTCAAGTATTGAGAACCTGTCAAGCTCATGGTGGAAAATACAAGTTCTAACTTTGACTTGAACACTTGAATTTTATCACTGGCAACAAATACCGCTGAATGTTTTCCTTGAGGTGACAAGGCTCACTTTGTTCATTTTTGTGAAAATGTCTGCCCAATATCCAAATCTTTAACACAATAGTTTATATTTCAGTTTTTCTTTGAAATAAAAAAGGTTTTCCATTAAAAAGGCAGCTAGTTCACCCTACAGTTCACACATGGCACAAGCATTTTTCCTACTTTGGAATGCAGCAGAAGTGCTTTATTTGTGCTTTCCATTTCATCATACAGAATATTAAAAAACAGTGTACTCAAGGGTCGATATTCAATAAAATTAATAATTTTTACTGTTTATCAAGGACATTCTTAAGTGAAACTGAATCTTTTTTTTTTTACTGTGAGTTCACGAAAGTAAAGAACATAATGGTTATTAGTACAGCTCAGTGCCAACATCTTAATTTGTGTTAAGACACCAGCAGTTCTACACACCAGTGCTTTTGCACCTTCACCGCAAATGAAGTGAAAAAGGCAAATAACATTATGAAAATAATTTTGACCAGGAAGGTCCCTTGAAAAAGTCCTTTCCCCATAATACTGAGCTTTCTGTTAATTATGAATCACATGTCAAGAAATGTATTTCAACAAACTAAGTGGATATTAACTCTCCAGTATATTCTCATTTTCTTTTTTTTTTTTTAACATCTTTATTGGAGTATAATTGCTTTACAGTGTTGTGTTAGTTTCTGCTGTATCTCATTTTCCTTTAACATTAAATTATGGAAATTTTCCAACACACATTATAGAGAATAGTAAACTGGACCACCCCACCCTGTGTTTATTACCTACCTTCAACAACTATCAACATCTGCTATCCTTATTTTATCTAAGCCCCAACATTTTTTTTTCCTGCAGTATTTTAAAGTAAATCCCAGATATCATATACTTTCATCATAAGTATTTCAGTATGATTGTCTAACATATAAGGATTAAAAAACAAAACACTACAATACCTTTCTTACAACCAATATAACTTAACAGCAACCCTTTACCTAGTGTCCAAACCATGTTTAATTACCCCCAACTGCCACAATAATATCTTTTTATGGTTGACTTGTTTGAATCAGATTCTTAATAAGTTCATAACTTGTACTTGGTTTATATGTCTCATGTCTATTTAATCTGCAACAGTTTCCTTTTTTAAAAATAAATGTCCTTTATTTGTTGAGGAAACTGAGTCATTTTTCTGAAAGAATTTTTCTCGTTCTAGATTTGGTTAACCGTTTATTCAATGTGGTCATTTAACATGTTCCTCCATTTCCCATATTTCCAGTAAACTGGTAGTTAGGTAAACTGGTAGTTAAGTCTGAAGACTGATTAGATTCAGGTACAATTCTTCTTGGCAAGAATACTTCATAGGTGGTGCTGTGTACTTCTTATTGCATCACGTCAAGAGGAACATAATGTCTGGTTGTCCTACTTTTAGTGATGCTAAGATTGATCATTGGGTTTAGCTGAGGTCAGCCTGATCTATCATAAATCCCCATTAATCTTTTCACCCAATAGTTTGAATAACTACTGATGGTCACTGCCTTGGGGTTTTACACCATCTCTTTAACCTTTGAAATGAGTTATATGTAGAAAGGAATAGCTCAGTGATTTTAGGAGCCCAAAGAATTGCTCTTAAACGGTGACATCTCAACATAAGGAAGACAGATCATCTCCCCTCTACTTTGGAATTAAATTTCACATACATTCATTGAATACCTATTTAGTCCCAGACTCTCAGGTTAAATAAACCATGTGAATAATGAAAAGTCAGCAATAAATGCAATAACAGAGATACTTATGAAGTGCCAAGGGAACCCAGATGATAGGTAAATAGTTCAGTTTATAGAACTTACAGAAAGTGGCATCTGAACTGAAATCATGGTGGTTGAGCTAGGAATCTCCAACTTCATTCCATTTTACTCTCCTCTATTTGGTTCTAGTCATAAAGGTCTTTTTATAGTTCCTGGAAACTACCAAGGTTCTTTCTCACTTCAGGATTTCCATACCCTACCTGGACTTATCTTCCTCACACTCTTCACCCGGGTGTCTTCCACTCATCTATTAGGTTAGCTAGTCTATCACTTCTTCAGACTTCCCAGTTCTCCCTTATTTTTCTCAGAGCATCCTTTTTACTTCTTTACATCACTTAACACAATTTGTAGTTACATATCCATGTGTGGGATTATTTCTCCTAAGTCTGTTTCCTTCAGTAGAATGTAAGCTCCCTGAGGGCAGGCTATATTGTTCACCATGGTACACTCACTGCTTTGTACAGTGCTAGGCACACAGTAAGCACTCAGTAAATATTTACTGAATGAAAGAAGGAATAGCAGTAGCAGGTAGACTCCCCTAAGCACCCAGCTGGTCTAGTTTCTGCCATCACTTTGCCATCCCAGAATGACTCAGAGTCCAATCCAGCCTGGCACCTACAGCCAACTGTTGTTTCCTCTGCAGGATTTCAGATCCTCCTCAATGACCTGATTCAGAGAAGCAGGCATATATGCGTCCTTGTGAGTGGAATTAGGGACCCTCTCAGAGGCTCCCTAAAGGAATATTTACCTTGGGGGTTTTGAGCACAAACTTCTGTTTCCCTTCATCAGGGCCCAGTTGTGCCTTCAGTTTCAGTAGTTTTGCCACCTCCTCCTCGATCTGTGGAGGGAAAGTAGGCGCTGGGCTACCACATCTGCCACCCCCTCCCTCTTCCATCATTCATTCAGTATCCCTCCCTCATCAGGATATGGGGCATATCTCTCTCCCAAGCCTAGCTTTGCTTCTCTCGGGTCCTACCGCAGCTACCTCCCCACCCAGCCCGTCCTCCTACCTACAAGTCCAGTTCCTTCTTCCACATCCCCATCCTCTGTGCAGACCACTCCCCGCTCTGTTCTCCCAGGCCTTCCTTTGTCCCCTCTCCTGCCTCCTGGGTCGTACCTGCTCGGCGCCGGCCTTCTGCTGCTTAAGGGCCCGCACGCGCTCTCCCTGAAGTCGCACAAGATCCTCCAGCGTGGCACGATCTGCCATACTGGCTGCCAACTGGAGCTGACTGCTGTCTAGGTAGGTTGTGGAGGCCACAGCTTCAGCTCGGATGACTTCCGGCTATCGAGTCGAGGGCCCGCACGCCTAGAAAGCCACCACTCAGTACAACAATCACTTCCGGCTCCTACCGGAAGTGCGGAAGCTGGGCGGAAGCCAGAGAGGACTGGAACCACCCTGCGGGATTCGGGAGGTGTAGAAACGCTCACCTCTAATATGGTGCTCGGGGTTCGCCTATACAGCGCCCTGTACCCTTCCTGGGGTCCTGTCTGCCTCCTTCCTAGGTCCTTTGCCTCGTGTTCCGGAAATCCTGCCTCCTGCTGCACGATGCCCCAGCTCGGACTCCTACATGGGAGGGCCTGGGCTGTGCTGTTTGGCCAGCTCCGGCAGCCGCCCGGTGCTGTATGCATCGGGGCAGTCCATTCTCATAGCCAGGTGAGCCAGACTGAGATAGCTCTGGTCTGTCGGGGCAGGATCTCCAGGTCTGAAAGCATAGACTCGCGGCCTGTACTCCCGCAGTATTAACAGTCGGTTTTTTATTGAGTGCCCACCATGTACCGACACAGAGCTAAGGCCTTTTGTCATTTAATCATCATAGCAATCTTGAGATGTTGGGGTTATTATTTCCGTTTTACAGTTGAGGAAACGGAGGCTCCAAGGTTAAATGACTTACCTATGGCTACATAGTAAGGGAGCATTTTAATATAGGTCCACAGTCCCTTATCTTAACCTTTTAGGATCAAACACATTTAAATTTTTTTAAGCAAAATATATGAATATTCCCACTAAGTGAGATGACTAACTACCATAAGTAGAGTGAGTTCACATTAGAATTTACCTCAAAATTTTTAGTTTTCAGAGATTATGGATTCTTAGGAGGGGTTGTGGGCTTCAACTGCTGTCCTTTGGAGCACAGAATCTGCCAAAGTATGAACTACTACACGCTCTATATTTCTGGAAGGGCATACAGCCTGCTGGTGATAATCAAAATCACAGATTCTGTTTTACCTTGGGAATGACACTATTGTGTTCTTAGTAGATGCTTTGTGCTGTCATGAACAACAGAGCTCAGATCTTTTGTTATTTGCAGTCACGGCATCCTACCAATCGGCTTTTTTTTTTTTCTTCAATCAGGAAATCCATTCCTTTTCATTCCACAGGCATGTTCTGTGTTCTTGGGCTGTTTCTCTTCTGTCTTCCAGTTACTTTTTCCCTATCTCCAAGCCTAATGACCATTGCTACCTGATTAACAATTCTTATTTTTCGCTCTTTGAGTAGGAACTGAGAACTGGAGATCATACTAATCCCTACTCCTATATGGTTAGTGGTGGTAGTCTTGGGTTGCTTTGTGCCTTCCTTGTTTTTTGCTGGTTAAAGTTTTTCATACTTTTAAAAACTCCAATTATAGTGAGGAAGCTTGTATGGTAAACATCTGATCCCATATGTATTACATATATATTGCAGATACAACTGGGTTTTTGGAAGTGGGCTGAGATTGGGATAGATAAAATAGTGTTCAGACTTCCTGTTGCTCAGGGCCAAAAGTATTTTCAGGTTGGTGGTACACAGGGCCAGAGATACCACAGGTTTGGCCAGTATTGAGAGGAGCCATATCTCACATTTTTTCTGCCAGGTTGCGGAGGCAGCGTTAGCAACCCAACTGAAACCACATCAAGAGAAATCAAATTTTATTATCAAGACCCCAAAGGTAATGCCCTTTGCCCCACCCTGTCCGTTAGAGTGCCTTGGAGTTCTGCCCTGTGCTTCTCTTCCTGACCACTTTTAATGTTTTTGTTTTTGTTTGTTTGTTTTGGCTGTCCCGCATGGCTTGTGGGATCTTAGTTCCCTGACCAGGGGTTGAACCCAGGCCCTTGGCAGTGAAAGCGCAGAGTCCTAACCACAGGACCCCCAGGGTATTCCCTATTTTTAATTTTTCACTATTTCACTAATTCTTCACTATTCTTGAGGTACTGGGTGGGGCTCATAGTCGTCTGAACTCAAAGAGATTTCAACTCCAGACCTTAGATTATAGATGTAGTTTAACTCTTTGTCTTAAATGGACTTGTCTTTGTCTTTGTTTTCACTCTGGCTCCTTTTGGTTTCTAGGGCACCAGAGATCTTAGTCCCCAGCAGATGGTTGTGAGGGAGAAAATTATTGATATGGTTGTTAGCTGCTTTAAACGTCATGGAGCAAAGGGGTTGGATACCCCGGCATTTGAGCTAAAGGTAAGAGGAGAAAAAAAGAGTGCAGGAACCCCATTTCTTTCCCAAAGGGCTTCTAGCCTATTTTCTGGAGTCCTCCTTTTAACCGTGGCACTTTCTGTTTGACCCCTGCAGGAAATGCTTACTGAGAAGTATGGAGAGGACTCTGGGCTCATCTATGATCTGAAGGATCAGGGTGGAGAGCTGTTGTCCTTGCGCTATGACCTTACTGTATCCTTCTAAGTACGGGAGCCTGACTTACCTCTTTCCAAACCCAGAGGGCATTCTCTGATAACGGGACAGGAGTGACTCTGGGACCCTATAGGTTCACTGGCAGCAGCCTTTACTTCAAGTTTCTTCCAGAAGGCAATTCTGCCAGCAGAGCCTGGCCTGGAGCTCTGTCATTTAAGTTTATAGTGTGTCAGAATCCGTTGAGGAAGCTTGCAAAAATACAGATTTTTGACCTCTAGCCCCAGATTTTCTTAATTCTGTAGCTGGAGTGGTGTTCAGAAATCTTCATTTTAAATAGGTACCTGGATAATTAAGATGCAGGTGGTCCTTGAACACTTGAAGAAACATTGATATAGAAGTTGTAGGCAAATCCAGGTTCTGAAGCTTGACTCTTCTGAGACAGTTGAGAATTGATCTGAATGGGAGGGAATGGCCCAGACTTGAAGTTGTTGGGTCATTTCTATCTCTGCTTCCCGTGCTTTCTACCAAACTTGCAGGGATTCCTTCATTTGACACTATTCAATGTTTATTGATTGCTATGCCTTGGGGATAGTGGGAAAGGAGACAGAGAAAGTCCTTGTTCTAATCCTAGTGGATGAGATCCAATTGATAGAGGCCCAGTCCTCCCTAATGTCTTTCCACTGGGGCTAAGCTCTGGATGTAGTATTCTTCCTCCTTAACCTATTTATGTGAGGTCCCTTTTGCTCGTTATCTGGCCATGAATAAAGTGAAGAAGATGAAACGCTATCATGTTGGAAAGGTGTGGCGGCGGGAGAGCCCAACCATAGTCCAAGGCCGCTACCGGGAGTTCTGCCAGTGTGTAAGTGACCTGATGGAGGCAGCATGGTTTGATAGTTCTGGGGACCACAACCTAGGAACTGGCTGCTCAGTAATTTTTTTTCGCCTGTCTTTTTCTTTGCTGTAGGATTTTGACATTGCTGGTCAGTTTGACCCTATGATCCCTGATGCAGAGTGTTTGAAGATCATGTGTGAAATCCTTAGTGGGTTGCAGCTGGGGGATTTTCTCATTAAGGTGAGGCCAGAGCCGAGGACTGAGGGGAGAAGTCTGGATTTGGCCTAATGCTGTTTCAAAACATAGGTGACCCCAGCCATTAAGCCTGTAGCTCTAGGACTTTCTTAGTACAGGTGTTGCATTTTATATCTATATCTATATAGTCACCCTGTGGAATTTCCTTTCTATCCCTTTTATGAGTCAGGCAAGTAGGGACTGCCATTGTTTTGAGGGAGAGGTCATTCATAAGCCACTTGGGTCACTTCCATTGAGTTCACAGGTCAATGACCGGCGGATTTTGGATGGGATATTTGCTGTCTGTGGTGTTCCTGAAAGCAAGTTCCATGCCATCTGCTCCTCGGTTGACAAACTAGACAAGGTAACAAAGAAGACATGCTTCAGTAGATCCTATCAGAGTTTCTGCCCTGCCTTCAAATCTATATATACCTTTAGAGGAAAATAAGGAGATGGTGGCTGAAAGTGAGCTATTTCTGGGAGGAAGGTAAGGAGACATTCTGAAACGAGAGCTGAGTTTTGCTGTGCAGTGGAGATTATGGCTGGATTTCCTAAGCTGCCTCTGACTTTGCTGAGTAGAGTGTTAGCTACTCGTGACATACATAATGAATGAAATGAGATGTTCTTTTCCATTAAGAGAAAGAAGGATCTTGGGGCTAGGCTAATGTTTGGGTGTTTGTGCAGATGTCTTGGAAAGATGTGAGACATGAGATGGTGGCAAAGAAAGGCCTGGCTGCTGAAATAGCTGATCGAATTGGGGATTACGTCCAATGTCATGGTAAGAATCAGTGTTTTCAGAGGTACATGATAGAACCAGAGTGAGGGTGATAAGTGTATAACTTCTACCTCTGAAACAGCTCCTTTTCATAAATGTGCTAAGTTCCAGAGCCTGGTTTGAATTTAATAACCTTTTTACTTACTGTAACCAGTTATGTCTTCAGGTGTCAAAGATGGAGGCAGAGGAGGAGAATCTGGTCATATGTGATCAGGATCTTTTTTTTTAAGAAAATGAGGAGGACTAGCTGGAGCATATTAGGGATAAATTTGGATGAAACACATCTGGGTGTATAACACAGACCGTATTTCTCCCCACATGTCTCCCCAGGAGGGGTATCCTTGGTGGAACAAATGTTCCAGGATGCCAGACTATCCCAGAACAAGCAGGCCCTAGAGGGCTTGGGAGACCTGAAGCTGCTATTTGAATACCTGACTTTATTTGGAATTGCTGAGAAGGTAAGCTGGGTAGGGAGTGGACCTCCTGCTGTGTCTAGGGCTCTCAGGGTCCTGAGTCTTGTCTAAGACTGACTATAACCTTGTCCCCACAGATCACCTTTGACCTGAGCCTGGCTCGGGGCCTGGACTACTATACAGGAGTGATCTATGAAGCAGTGCTGCTACAGACCCCAGCTCATGCTGAGGAGGAGCCACTGAATGTGGGCAGTGTGGCTGCTGGTGGGCGCTATGATGGGCTGGTGGGCATGTTTGACCCCAAAGGCCACAAGGTGCCGTGTGTGGGGCTCAGCATTGGGGTAGAGCGGATCTTCTCCATTGTGGAGCAGAGGATGAAGGTAGGTCCTTGGTAGGGTTAGAGTGGGGCTGCAGACCCTAAAAACTCTCATGTTTCTGGAGGTGCAGTTGAACTGTTTTTCTGATGATTGTTTTTGTTTTTTTTGAATTATTGGTGCAAAGGAAGTTTTTATTAGTTTTACTTTCTCTCTTTTACTAGACTTTTGGTGAGAATATACGGACCACAGAGACCCAAGTGTTTGTGGCCACACCACAGAAGAACTTTCTCCAAGAACGGCTGAAGCTAATTGCAGAGCTTTGGGATGCTGGGATCAAGGTATAATGGAACTAATATTCAAAACATCTAGGTATATGTGGAATTCATGCACCAGGCCCACTTCTACCTTATGCCTAAGGTGGAACTCAAGATCTTTCTAGTCTTCACTAGTGTGTCTTCTTAGGGTATGAGGGCTAGCTACTTACTTATTTGGATATGCCTGCTCCTGAGGTTTGAGTGGTATGGTCACTTCTTTTTTTTTTTTTTTTTTAACATCTTTATTGGAGTATAATTGCTTTACAATGGTGTGTTAGTTTCTGCTTTATAACAAAGTGAATCAGCTATACATATACATATATCCCCATATCTCCTCCCTCTTGCGTCTCCTTCCCACCCTCCCTATCCCACCCCTCTAGGTGGACGCAAAGCACCGAGCTGATCTCCCTGTGCTGTGAGGCTGCTTCCCACTAGCTATCTATTTTACTTTTGGAAGTATATATAAGTCCATGCCACTCTCTCACTTTGTCCCAGCTTACCCTTCCCCCTACCCACGTCCTCAAGTCCATTCTCTACGTCTGCATCTTTATTCCTGTCCTGCCCCTAGGTTCTTCAAAACCATTTTTTTTTTCTTTTTTAGATTCTATATATATGTGTTAGCATACGGTATTTATTTTTCTCTTTCTGACTTACTTCACTCTGTATGACAGTCTCTAGGTCCATCCACCTCACCACAAATAACTCAATTTCGTTTCTTTCTATGGCTGAGTAATATTCCATTGTATATATGTGCCACATCTTCTTTATCCATTCGTCCATCGATGGACACTTAGGTTGCTTCGGTATGGTCACGTCTAAGTCCCCTATTCTTTTTTTAAAAATTAATTAATTAATTAATTTTTGGCTGCATTGGGTCTTTGTTGCTGTGCGCAGGCTTTCTCTAGTTGCGGCGAGCGGGGGCTACTCTTCATTGTGGTGCGCAGGCTTCTCATTGCAGTGGCTTCTCTTGTTGTGGAGCACAGGCTCTAGGCGTGCGGGCTTCAGTAAGTAGTTGTGGTACGCGGGCTCAGTAGTTGTGGCTCACGGGCTCTAGAGTGCAGGCTCAGTAGTTGTAGCGCACAGGCTTAGTTGCTCTGCGGCATGTGGGATCTTTCCAGACCAGGGCTCGAACCCGTGTCCCCTGCATTGGCAGGCGGATTCTTAACCACTGTGCCACCAGGGAAGTCCCTAAGTCCCCTATTCTTTCTTTACCCTTTTCAGGCAGAGCTGATGTATAAGAACAACCCTAAACTACTAACTCAACTGCACTACTGTGAGAACATGGGCATCCCACTGGTGGTCATTATTGGTGAGCAAGAACTGAAGGAAGGGGTCATCAAGCTCCGTTCAGTGGCCAGCAGGGAGGAGGTGAGTGGGGGCAGGCAGAAATAGGAGGGACCAAGTGTTTCTACCTTTCTTAGATTCTTTAAGAAATATATATCTTTTGGCTGAGAAAATATCTCCAGGGTTAATCGTGATAGAGATGAATGAGCACCCACCCTAGGCAACCATTAGCCGATGACTGGTTGGGTGGGCAAAAGGACAAGCGAAATCTCTATGGGTATTTCAAGACTAATGAACAAAATAGACATAGATCAGGTGTTTGAATCCCTTTAGTCCTGAGGGCATACATTCTCCAGGTCAGGCTGAAGCACATACTCCTCCCTGCTGGTTGCATAAGTAGTGGGAGCAGTTGCAGAGTTAAATGAATCCAGAAAAGTAGTGGCTAAGGAACTAGTATCACTCTCTAGTTCATCACATGAGAGTTCTGTTATGTTTCAGGTGGCCATTACACGGGAAAATCTTGTGGCTGAAATTCAGAAGCGACTGTCTGAGTCTTGATCCTTGCCTGAATGCCATCTGCTGCCCTTTGTAGAAAGGTTTCATCTAGGACTGACTTCCTGAGGGACTTCACAACTGCTGGCCAGGATGGGTGACAAGTGCCTCTGCATCCTTCATCCTTCCTGGGTACAGAACTGTAGAAGGCCCTGAGGACTCCTGGGCTAGTGTGAGCAGCTATTCTGCATGGGCGCAGATGGCTGGTACGTGAAAGAGACATGCTCTAACATCCGAGGCAGATGGCGGGTTTGAAATGCCATTGAATGCTGCCAACAGGTGCTGAGATGGTTGCTATGAGCAAGTCTCTGGGAAAGTCACCTCAGGTTGAGAGGATTCTGACCACTGAGATCAAAAGTCAAATACTTAGCCTTCCACTCTGGCTTCTGAGCCCGTTTCTGGGAAGTTTGTCCATAGCCTGCCCTTGGCCTGTCCAGGGAGTTTTTGGGAAACAGCAAAGAGTTGGGCAATGACTCTTCTCTGTTTTGTTTGAGGACAGAGATGCTATCCCAAGGGCATAGCAGTGCCCATATTGATGTGGCATCTCTCTAGCCCATCCATTGTTAATAATAGCAGGGTGAGGCTGTCTGTTTAATAATCTTGAATGTTGAACTTAATAAGTGACCTGACAAGATTGAGATCTGATCTTTTGAGATTTTGGAGACCATTACCTGTGCCAGAATCACTGCTCTGACTTCCATGTCCTGCCATGGAGGTGCCTGTTCTAGAAGTGGTTGTATAATATATTAAATAAAATATTAAATATAGTAGTTTGGGTAATTTGTTATCAAGGGATTGGTTTGCATAGGCCATGGAAAACGCTTGAGTGTACACTGGAGGATTCTGTGAGCTAGGAGTATCCTCCCTGGGGTGATGTTTCTGTATTCAGTGAAGGGAGCAGCCACAGTTCCCCTTCCCCCCAACTTGGAGATACAGTCACGTCACTAAATCAATGTATAGTGAGATATCTGCTAGAGTTCTTCACCCTAGAGTGTTGCTGATGACCGACCTTCCCAAGTCCCATCATGTTGATTAAACTGTGCCCTATAGATTGAATGACTAATGTTTCTCAGCTGAAGGAAAAATGAGTTAACCAAAGGTTGATAGCATTGCTTCAAGATAAAGAGACAAGTTGCAAAAAGCGCCTTGCGTATGTGCGTTGGAAAGGCTGCAGCCTTTGCAAACAGTTCGGCGCTCTTGGGGCCATATCTTCAGTGCATACAGGTAAATGAAGCATCTAGAGCCCCTATTACGGCGCTTCAGCCTTAAAGAAGGTTTGGAAATTCTTGGCAGTGCACGCAAGTTGATTAGATTAGATCAAGAGAACTGATCCGAATCTCATTTTCCTCTTTGGTTAAAAAGACAAGTTGAATCTACGCTTGTTTTGAAAGCCACGGCAAAAACGTTTCCAGGCGCCCTTACTTCCGTGTAGCTTCATACTTTCCTTGCGCATGCGCTATTTCTTTGGAGCAGGGGCGGGGCCGACAAATCCTGTTTTAGAAGCCCTCCAGTGCTTAGCTCGTTTAGAACACGAGAGTCTGAGCTTATTGGAGGCAAGCTTGCTTTACGGCTCAAGGCCGCTTTTTACGGCATTTTCAGGCTTCCCATTCACTTCGCAGTGAAGATGGCGTCGGGCAGTGGGGTAGGTGTTGTGTGTGAGGAGGCTTGGGGTGGCGGGTAGGGGGTGGCTTCTCGGCGCCGAGTATTCTGCACCCGATTGACTTCCCGACACCTCCTCGCAAACTAATGGCCCCAGTTCAAGAGCTTCTTCGTAAGGCCCTGGCACAGGGTCAGTGGAATCGGGGAGGGCTCTGGTTGGGGTCCTAAGGCAACCTCAGCCTCCTGGTGCTGTCCGGAGAGGCTTCGCTCTCCCCAGGTCCCGGGGCCGCCTTGGCAGCGAGGACGCGCTTCCGTTTTTCCAGGAGTCGGACACGATTAGCGACGAATCTCAAGCGCTTTTTCCTCCCCTCAGACAAAAAACTTGGACTTTCGCCGAAAGTGGGACAAAGATGAATACGAGAAGCTCGCCGAGAAGAGGCTCACGGAAGAGAGAGAAAAGAAGGATGGTGGGTGCCTTCTCCATCAAGTGCTAAGTGCATTATAGAGGCGATGCAATGGTTGGAGAGTGGGTGGGGAGTTGAAATGCGCTGTCCTCCTTTCTTGTGTAACCTTTGGCAGAGCGTTGCCTCCCTGGTCCTCAGTTTCTTCAGGTATGAGAGAGAGGAGATGGACTGAAGTGCTTTTGAGGTGCTTTCCAGCTCTGTGATTCTGCTTCCTTGCCCTACCTTTGCTTGGCTTATTTCGTACTTTCCTCAAGTACAGAGAAGAGAGTGGGATCCTTACTAGTGACAGAAGAAGGAGTATTTTGCTGCTACGTATTATTGCTTTTGAAGAGCAGCAGGGGACATGGTATTGTTTAACCCAGCGCTTAGTGCTGTTCTCTGTGCCTTATACAATGTGAGGGAGTTGGTGCTTCTCTCCTAGAGATTCCACTGTATAAAAAGAAACGTCTTATTTTCTCATCTGTTTTCAAACTGTACATTTTTCTTTTGCTTTACTTATTTATGTGTTTTTATTTTTGACTGTGTTGGGTCTTCGTCGCTGTGCGCGGCTTTCTCTAGTTGTGGCGAGAGGGGTTACTCTTCGTTGCGGTGCACTGGCTTCTCATTGCAGTGGCTTCTCTTGTTGCGGAGCAGCGGCTCTAGGCGCGCGGGCTTCAGTAGTTGTGGCTTGCGGGCTCTAGAGCACAGCCTCAGTAGTTGTGGCGCACGGGCTCAGTAGTTGTGGCTTGCAGGCTCTAGAGTGCAGGCTCAGTAGTTGTGGCGCACGGGCCTAGCTGCTCCACGGCATGTGGGATCTTCCCAGGCCAGGGCTCGAACCCGTGTCCCCTGCATTGGCAGGCGGATTCTTAACCACTGCGCCACCAGGGAAGTCCTCTTCTGCTTTACTTCTACACCACATTGCATAATCTAACTCTTTTGGTTTTTATGTAACTTGTACAATAGTACTTGACATATAACAGATATTTCCTAAATGTTGGTCCCCCTTTAAAAGTTTTCCCAGCTTTCAGAAGATTCCTTTCTGTTTTATGCTTGGGATATCTGTTTGGAAGCACTATTGAGTGGTCTTACTCTTCTTTTAAAAGGTTGCTTTTTGTGAAAATTCAGAACTCCTCTCTTCAATTCAATTAATTAATGAATTAAAAACATTGCTTTTAGACTCGTCAGCTTTGAAGTGGAGGAAAGATATAGAGAGTTAAGGATTGCTTGTCATTTTTTCTGTGTTGAGCTTCTCCTTAGCTGCTGCTAGAAGTGACTGTTGTGTCCCTTGCTTCAGGTTTCAAAAAGACATGAAAGTAAACCTCAAGATTTTGGATTTCATGCGTTTCTTCTCCTTTCTGGTTAAGGAACTCTAATAATGAAGGGACTTCCTTCCCCATTATATTTCAGGAAAACCAGTGCAGCCAGTCAAGCGAGAGCTTCTCCGGCATAGGGACTACAAGGTGGACCTGGAATCCAAACTTGGGAAGACAATCGTCATTACCAAGACCACCCCACAGTCTGAGATGGGAGGGTGAGTGGCTTTTCGTCTTTCTCTGCAGCCAGGAGTAAGTCTAATAAACTGCGTTGGTTTTAGGAAGTGTTGAGTAGGGTACCTGGCCCTAGAATAACAACCTTGTTTCCTGTAATTCCATCCATTGTCCTCCAAGGTCTCAAGTTAACATAATAGTGTCTCTACGAGGGGTCACTCTGTAGGCTTCTTCATATTAGCTCTGTAACTACTTCTTAATATCTTAAAAGGGATTATTTGTTCTCCTGCCAGAGGAAGAAATGAAGAAAAGGACTACTGAGGAGATTTCTAGGGGAGAAGTTAGGTAAAGCTAGAATGGAGCCCAGGTGCTGATGATGGTGAATAAAGGGGGTTGAGGTTCCAGACTGGCTGCAAAGCTTGTAGCTGTTACGGATTTCCTGGTTGTGCACCTTCCTCCTAGACCAAGACTATAACCTTTAGGAAGAAGGGTCCCACAAGAACTCTTCATCTTTTTGCTCACCACTACCTCTCTGTCCAGTTAGGTTTTCCAGCAGGAGCATAACACAGATAACAATGAGTGACACTTTTCTGAGCTGCTTCTCTGAGTAAATCCACTGTTGTCTTTCCTCTTTGTGTTAGTTATCTATTGCTATTTAAATTAATACATTAAGCCAATATTTAGCAGCATAAAACAATAGATAGCTCACAGTATCTGTGGGTAAGTAATCTGGGAAAGGTTTACCTAGGTGGTTCTGGCTCAGTGTCTCTCACAAAGCTGTCATGAAGGTGTCTGCTAGGTCTGCATTCATCTGAGGTATAAGTGGGGCTGGAGGATCTGCTTCCAAGCTCTGTCACGTGGCTGTGGTTTGGAGACCTCAGTTCTATGCTCCATGGGCCGCTCCATAGTGCTGCTCACAACAAAGCAAGTGGCTTCCCCAGGGCACGTGATCCTCGTGAACAGACTAAGACAGAATCCATGTTTTTTAATAACCTAATCTTGGAAGTGACATAGCATCACCTTTGATATATTCTATTGATCACACAGACTAATGCTGGTGCAAATTGGGAAGGGCCTATATAGGGTAGGAATACCAGGAGAGTGGGATCATTGTGGGGGCCATCTTGGAGGTTGGCAGCGACACTCTTCCAAGAGCTAAGGCTTTGTGGAAATGAGAATGCTTCTTCTAAAAAGAAATTTTACCTAAAAATAATGAGTTTTTTGGTTGAAAACGATAAAATCCTTAACAACCAGATTTGACCCTAGTGCTATTTCTTTCTGTTTTCTAGATACTATTGCAATGTCTGTGACTGTGTGGTGAAAGACTCCATCAACTTCCTGGATCACATTAACGGAAAGAAACGTAAGGCTTGGAGGTAGTTTGCGATTGGGGCTGGATTTGAGTTTTGGAGGTGGGGTGCGGGAAAGGGTAGTTTCTATTGGGCCTCCTTTTTAATGTCTGGGGAATTCTCTAGTTGCTTCAGCATAGGTCATTCTTTACTTCATTATTTAATGTTTCTGGAGTCCATGAGGTGAGTATCTGTTCTAAGCTCTCAACAAGCCCAAACCATGGTCTTCTCCAGGGCCCAGCTGTCCCCACTGGTGTGCATCTGCTCAGTAAGGGTAGTTGAAAGCTGCGTATATCTTGTTATCTGGGGCTGCTGCCAGGGAAGTTTTTTTTAGCCCTAATTATTTTTACTGTGTGTTTTATGAGTCTGTTTTTTGTTTTTTTTTAATGTCAGGAAAAGACTTTTTGAGGGGCTTAGGATGTCTTAACAACCTTAACTTCTTCACTGTTGACCCTACCCAGATCAGCGAAACCTGGGCATGTCTATGCGTGTGGAACGTTCCACTTTGGATCAGGTGAAGAAACGTTTTGAGGTCAACAAGAAGAAGATGGAAGAGAAGCAGAAGGATTATGATTTTGAGGAAAGGATGAAGGAACTCAGAGAAGAGGTAGGCTCTCTTCCTCATTCCACTCCCATCCCCAGAGGAGAGTTGTATCTCCTGAATTTCTGTACATTAAGGGGAACATTTATTGCCCTTGTTTGGGACTCTCATAATCTGAAGGAAATGGCTCTAAACCTATCCTTTTTTTCTGGACTCTCTGGGCCGTACTTTTTTTTTTTTTTTTTACTACAGGAGTGATTAATTAAATGCACCTAGTCCCCAGGAGGCCCGTGGAACCAGGCTGACTGGGTCAGAATTCTTTTTCCTTCACATACTGGTTGTGAATCTTGGACAAGCTATATAACCTCTTTGTGCCTCTGTTTCCCCATATTCAAGATCTTAGTATATAATATACATAAAGCACTTAGACCAGTTCCTGGCTTGTACTATATGCCCCAGAATGTTAGTTCCTATTATGTGGCTTTACTCCCATCACCTTGTTAAGATGTAGGATTGAGAAATGCTCTCCATAGGCTAAAACTTCTCTTTCTTGTCCCTTATGATCTTTACTGTGGCTTTTCCTCTGCTCTTGAAATTTTACTTGTCTTTAATTATTTTATTCTAAAGATAGAAAGGAAGCTCACTTATCTCTTTCAACATTTGGCTCACGAGTCTGAACTGATTCTGAGTGATTTCCCTTCTAGGAGGAAAAGGCCAAAGCCTACAAGAAAGAGAAACAGAAGGAGAAGAAAAGGAGGGCTGAGGAGGACTTGACATTTGAGGAGGATGATGAGATGGCAGCTGTGATGGGCTTCTCTGGCTTTGGTTCCACCAAGAAGAGTTACTGAGGCTTTCTATGCTTGGCTTTTTGCCAGGCCTAACTTTGTGTTTGTGGGCGTCATCTTTTGGGAGGTACTGGGGAAAGTCCTTAAGAGTGGCAATGGGGAGGGCTAGAGGGTGGGTGTTTGTGGTTTCCCTCTACCTTGGGAGAGAGCACAGGATGCAAAGGAATGTGCTGTGGCATGTTCCTTCAGCCTCAGTATTTCACTGGAGACAGAGGACCTCTGATCATCTGAGTTCCCAATAAAGAAAAACCACCTCTTCTGAGGCTGCTTTCCCAAAACTCCCCTTGCATCTTTCCCTCTTCATCTGTCCATCTCATCTGAGCATCCTACATTTACCCTGTGTTCTGCCTTTGTTTTAATTTTTACTCTTGCTTAGCCTACAGCAGAAGGGTTCTCTGGGTCCCCAGTTTCCAGCTGATAACATATCCTTGACTGGCCCCTCCTTTTGCCATTCTCCCCCAGTCCCGCCCCGTGGTTCTCCGGCCACCTGTGCATGCATGTGTATTTCTGCCTGGGTCATTGGTATGTGCGGATGCGTGTGCATGAAACTGTCACATAGAGGGAGCCTAAGCTAGAGCCTCAGGAGCATTGCTGCCTTGGGGCCTGGTGTTCTCAGCTTCCTCAGAGCATGTAACAGGAAATTAAATGGGATGAGTGTTTGGTGTGGTTTTTGTCTGGTGAGTTTTTTAACCTTTGTTCTTCATATGTAAACTGTTCAGCTTTTCCTGTTTGTTTCATTTTATTGAGGATTACTCTGTTTTTGTCTTCCTTGTAAGCAGGCTCTTGGAAGAACCTGTTTGATGCAAAAAAGAAAAAGGAGAAAACCTCATATGGGAGCCCTTGGGTCTCAGAGGCTGTTCAACATGTATAATAAATAGCATTGACTGGGCCTATTTCACATTTGGTGGGAACATCCCATATTCTTCCCTGTGTATTGTTTTTTCTTCCCCATACTTATTCTTCTCCCTTCATTTGAGCCCTGTCACTTTTTTTCTAGGTGCCTTCAACACGAGTTATACTTTACTCTGATGTGATCTGTGTCTGGAGGAGTTTGAATATAACTTTTCCTGTAATTTTAGCCTCCTTTGATCTTCTGTTTATGGAACAGCAGAGCTCAGGGTTGAAAACTTAGTGTTTTCCTAACTCTCCGCAGTTAGGCTAGGCACAGGGTTACTCGGTGTTTGCACTGTTGACATATTGGGCTGGGTAATTCTTTGTTGTGGAGGCTCCCTTGTGCATTGTAGGGTGTCTAGAGTATCTCTAGCCTCTACTCACTAGTTGCCAATAGCACCTTCTCCCCAAGTTATGACAATGAAAGATGTCTGTGTCCCTGGAGGGGGGGCGGGGCATAATTCCTCCCCCCCAGCCCCACTGAGAACTATTGAGAAGCTGCCTTGCCTCAAGTTGGGTCTAACTTGAGAATTAGATGGTACAGACTGGCTAACTAAAGCAAAAACAACTTTGATGTTCCCTAGATCACGTACTGTGCCAGGCCCCAGGGATGCAGACAGAAAAAAAAAAGTCAGTTCCTTAAAGTAAAAAAACAAATGGCAGTTACACAAGCTTCAAGCAGGTGAATTCTATAACAACTTTAGTTGCTTCTGTTCCTTGAAAAGTGGGCTCTGCTTGGGCTAACAAGGCTGCTACCATATGGCTTGTTGACATTTTCTGCCTTATCTAGCCCTTTGGACACCTTTATGTAGCATCTGAACCACTTGTGGGTCCCCCAAAGCACCATACTCTTTCCTTTGGCCTTTTGTGCAGAATTCCCTTGCTGTCAGGCATCTCTTTGGCTGACTCTTCTTTTTTTGGGGGCGGAGGGGGGGGTGGGTGGACAGCGTGCTGTGAGGCTTGTGGGATCTTAGTTCCCTGACCAGGGATCAAACCTGAGCCCTCAGCAGTGAAAGCGCAGAGTCCTAACCACTTGACCACCAGGAATTCCCTGCCTAATTTTATTTCTGATGCTGTATCTTGCCAATGGAAACACTGAATGTGTCTTTATCTACTGGTGCAAGGACTGGCTCAAAATTTCTCATACAATATTCGTTGGCCAGCTGTGGACATATTAGTTGGTGCTTTCCTTGGCAGGATTATGTGTTCTACAGGTCCTTGGGTAAGAATCTACCCCAGTCAACTGGGTCCTTTTGTTCCCCCTGTCAAGGCAGGCTAGAGAATGTATTAATGAGCTGAGTTCCTTCCGTGGTTCAGTATTCATTCTTCAGGCAGCTAATTCAACTTGGCTTCAAGCGATTTCCCTCTTTTTGGTACCGGTGGAACCTGACTTCTGGTCACTTCTACTAAAAGCAATTCTGAAGTCCATTTTCTCTAAATTCTCTTGGGACTGGCAAGTGGTTTGAGTTTCCAAGGGGTCTGTCTAGGTCATGGCTGTTTGGAGGGGTTCAAGCTGGTGACTTAAAAAAAGCGGGGGGATGAAGGAGAAGGGATGGAAATTTAGGAGCCCAGAGCAATCCTAGAGAACTCCAAACTCTGGAAGAGAAGCTTTATTGATGTTTGTGGTCTTTCTAAAAATCCAAGGAAATTTTGCTTTCTGGTTGAGTCATATGCCTGTGACTGGTCTACATGAGTTCGTTCATTCAGTGAGTGCTGAGATGCTGAACATGTTCTAGGCCCTGGTAGTATCTTCTGGGGTAAGGCAACAAGGCCCCAAGTGTCATGGAATTTACATTCTGGTGGAATTGCCAATTAAAGTATTTAGGGAACAAAAAATCTGTATGGCTTCAGATGACTTTGTGACTTCAGGTGCTCCAGGGCCTCTCACATCTCTCCCATAACCTCCAAAAATTTAAATGTGAAGTCTTTAATTCAGCAATCCTACTCATATAAGTATGTGTCCTAAAAACAGACTTGCTTACGTGTACACATGCATACAAGGATGTTTACTACAGCTATGTTTATAACACATTTAAAATAAAACCGGTACATTTATATTTGAGTGTAATTCAGCCATTACAATATATATGAATTAGATCTAGTGTATGTACTGACAAGATCTCCAAGACATTCTGTTAAGTGTAACAGAACAATGCCCAACAACCCAATCCCCAATAAGCCCACCCTTCACCCCCGCCAGTCAAAACTATGTTGTGTGTACAGTTAAATATGTAGATTGAGGGAAAAAACTGGAGGGGTACACACTGAAATCGTAGTCATGGTTAACTGGAGAAAAGTAGGAATTGTGGCTGTTTACAGTATACATGCAAGGAATAGGGTGTTTTTGTGCAGTTTAGAATAATTTTTTAAAAATAGTAACAGAAGGAGTGACACTATATGACACCTGGGAACTGTATAACACCTGGGAGAGGAGCTGTGGGGTTTAGCTGCAAAGTTCCAAGATAAGGCCTGATGTAACAATTAGCAGCTTGTAAAGATTCCACTGTCCTGACTCAAGGCACTATGAAAGCTGTTTAGATCACAGAGTGAGCGGCCCTGTGTGGTTGTCGGGGGAGCGTAGAGGCTGGACCAGAAGTCCAGAGACTGTGGTGGACCTGGTGACTGCCGCGGACCTGGTGACTGCCGCGTGGTAGGAGGGAATAAGCCCGGAAGCAACTGCGGAAGAGCTCACTAAGAGGTAGGGGAGACCTGGGTCCTTCTCACTGCTCTGTGTCCGCAGATGGGCACTCCGAGTGTCTGGATTGGGGGTGGGGGAGCACGCTAAATCAGCCTGGATCGTATCTACTGTGGTTAGTTTGTTGTGACGCACCCCTTTCTCAACAGTCAAGGGGATATAATCCACAGCTTTGAGTGGGGCTGGCTATAGCTCAGCGGTTCCTTCGACTGCATCGTGATTCAACCGCTCTCCCCAGAGTGGTTCGAGACCCGCGGGCGCTCTCCAGCCCTTTTGCCGCTGTCCCAGCCTTCTTCATTTTCTCATTAATCCCTTTTGCTGTCCCAGCCTTCTTCATTTTCCCATTAATCCCTTTTGCTGTCCCAGCCTTCTTCATTTTCCCATTAATCCCTTTTGCTGTCCCAGCCTTCTTCATTTTCCCAGTGATCCCGCTTCGAGAAAGCATTTTGAGACTCCTCCCCTGACGAGAGCACCAAAGCGACCAGGTTTCCAGCGGGTGTTCAGCTCCCATTCGACTAGGAACCAGGGTTCCTTGGAGAAATGGCTGGTGCTAGGACTGGGGCAGGAAATACAGAGATGAACCCAGAGCATCTTGGATTCACCTAGTAGTTCCAGGAAGTAAGGAAGTGCTAAAAAACAACCTCCCCCCCCCAAAAAAACCACCCCACTTACTTTTAAAATTACTTTTGACGTTAAATAATATTTGCGTTTTTGTTCCAATAGTTATCAGTTATACTTGTATTTTTTCTAAGTCCTCAAATAACTTTTCCATAAGTGGGCTGTATTATTTCGTTTGTCAGCTCTATCTTGACTCGCTCCTATTACTTATATAACGATCAATTATTTTATTCCATTTTTCCCTTTCTCTCCTCCCTTCCAGTTTGAGTCATATTGTTTTTAGAAAACAATTTGCATACTCTTTTCCCAGCCTTGTCACCACCTTTATTTTACTTGCAGATCTACAACTTATTAGTATATTTAATACTCACCATCATGATGAGTATTAGTTGGATGAAACTCATTCTCTAGTAAATTCCTCAAACGAGGCTCCTGAGTACAGTATTCTGAGTTCTTGCATATTTAATACTGATTTTCTATAGCCTTGGTACTTAAAGGACAGATTGGCTGGATATAAAATCTTGGTTCTCATTTCTTTTCTTTTCCTTCCTAAATGACTTGGTCGTTTTGCCTGAGGCCCAGAGGATTTTTTTCTTTCAAATCTAATTGATTTTCTAAGATACCTCACAGTTGACCATTCCATATCAATTTTCTTTGGTCCTTGGGAGACCCTTTCGATGTGTAGATTGAAGTT
The DNA here is from genome assembly GCF_028564815.1 of Eubalaena glacialis. Lineage (NCBI taxonomy): Eukaryota > Metazoa > Chordata > Mammalia > Artiodactyla > Balaenidae > Eubalaena > Eubalaena glacialis. The sequence goes on from NC_083719.1 coordinate 118,355,913, forward strand.
TTATTTCCAGGAAGTTTTCTTGAATATTACATCTGTTTCATTATTTTGTTCTTCTTCTACAGGGACTGTAATATATGCTGGATCTTCCTTGCCTCTCTATCTAACACTTTCTCTCTGATCCTTCTTACTGATTTCTTGATTTTATTTTTATTTTCTTGGCTGTTTTAATTCCTTCCGTCAAAACCAGTTATTGTATTTTAAGTAAAATCTCTTCCCCTTGGACATCTTATAATTTAGTTTTTTTTTTTTTCCTGAGGTGATTTTTCTTTTTGATCAGTTTCTTTTGATTTTGACTAACTCTTGTCTTATATCTTTTTGTTTTTTGTCCATTTTTGTTCTGAGTTATTTTTCTGATTCACAGTATTTTTTCATATCACCAAATGACTGTTTAAGGTTATTTAAATCAGGTTGGAGTTTTCTTGTCTCATGGTTAGTTTTGAAAAAAAAATTTATTCTCTTTTTTTGTTGTCTTTATATAATATTATACCTACTACTTTCTGTTCATTTTGAAATGTCTACTTTCCAGTTTCAGCAATTGCAAATGACGCAGGCAGTTGGGTGTTTTATCAGGTTTCTTAGTTTGAGAGTGCCCTCTTCTGTTGGTAGAATGGAGTGCATTTTTTCCAAATAGAAGGCACTTTTTTGGGAGTGGAGCCCAGGTTGATGTGTCTTCTGATTTTGTGACTCTCTTTCATTTCTCTGGTAGTCTTCATCTTCACTCTTTGTTTCCTTCTTTCTCTTCACCATCAAGCCCTCAAGGGATACCTGCCCTTCAAATCATCTCTTTCCTCTGGACAAGATGCCTTTCAAAGATTTCCATTTCCAGTCTCATTTTCAAGAATTTCTTCTAGAGTCCTCAATTCCTCTCATCCACCAGGTCTCAGACCTATTGTCAGCATTTCTCCACTCAAGCTGGGACTCTTTCTGGTGGTGACTTTATCTGTCTTCCACCATTGGTAGGATTCTGCTGCTCTCTAATCTTCTTTACCATCTTGGCCTCTCTTCAGTAGCATGGCTTTGTAACCGGATCTGCTGATTTGGGTTGTATAGTTACCAGTTTATATATAAAATGAAGTTTATAATATTCTGTCTCCAAATTATGCTGCAGTCATAGGTGGTTTTATTAGTTTTGTTTGTTTGGGTTTTTTTTGCTGCACCAAATGGCTTACCGGAAACCCTAGTTCCCCAACCAGGGATTGAACCCGGCCCCCGGCAGTGAAAGCACCGAGTTCTAACCACTGGACCACCAGGGAATTCCCTAGCTTTCCTTTTTGTTCATTTGTTTGTTTTTAGGATGGGTGGAGAGATTCAAATTTAGGTGGCTGGCATTCTGCAGGAACCTGGAAGCCAGCTCATTTTTTCCTTAAACATTTTTTTCCTTCCAGTTTTATTGAGATATAATGGATATAGAGCACTGTTAAGGTTAAGGTGTACAGCATAATGATTTGACCTATGTACATCATGAAATGATTAGCACAATAAGTTTAGTGAACTTCTACATCTCATATAGATACAAAAATAAAAGAAAAGGGGGAAAAAAAAAGAAAAGGGAAACATTTTTTTCCTTGTGATGAGAACTATTAGGATTTACTCTCTTAGCAGCTTTTATGTATAACATAAAGCAGTGTTAATTATATTTAACATGTTGTACATTACATCTCTAGTACTTATTTGTCTTATAACTGGAAGTTTGTGCTTTTGACTACCTTCATCCAATTCCCCTCACTCCACCCCTGCCTCTGGTAACTACAAACCTGACCTCTTTTTCTATGAGTTTTGTTTGTTTTTGAAGTATAATTGACCTACAACACTATTTTATTTCCTGACGCGCAACATAGTGATTCAACATTTCTGTACGTTACAGAAATGGTGGTTCTGTACACCACCACCATAAGTCTAGTTACCATCTGTCATTATACAAAGATATTATATTATTATTGACTATATTCCCCACACTAAACATTTCATACCCGTGACTCATTCATTTTGTAACTAGAAGTTTGTACCTCTTAATCTCACTAACCTATTTCCCTCATCCCCCTGCCCCACTCCCTTCTGGCAACCAGCTGTTTGTTCTCTGTATCTATGACTCTGTTTCTGTTTTGCTGTGTTTGTTCATTTGTTTTGCTTTTTAGATTCCACTTATAAATGAAATCATAGGTATTTATCTTTTTCTGTCTGACTTGTTTCACTTAGCATAGTACCCTCTAGATCCATCCATATTGTCACAAATGGCAAGATTTCATTCTTTTTATGGCTAGTAATATTCCTTTGCATATATATATATATATATATATATACCACATCTTTTTGTCCATCTATCAATGGGCTCTTAGGTTGCTTCCATATCTTGGCTATTGTAAATAATGCTGCAGTGAACATAGGGGTGCATATATCTTTTTGAATTGGTAGGGTTTTTTTTTTTTTTTTTGATAAATACCCAGGAATGGAATTGCTGGATCACATGGTAGTTCTGTTTTTAATTTTTTGAGGAACCTCCATACTATCTTCCGTAGTGGCTGCACCAGTTTACATTCCAACCAGTAGTGCCCCAAAGTTCCCTTTTCTCCATATCCTCACCAGTATTTGTTTCCTGTTTTTTTTTAATAATAGCTATTGTAACAGATGTGAGGTGATATCTCATTATGGTTTTAATTTGCATTTCCCTGATGATTAGTGATGTTAAGCATGTTTTCATGTACATGTTGGCCATTTGCATATCTTCTGTGGAAAAATGTCTATTCAAGGTATCTGCCCATTTTTAATTTTGTTTTTTTTAATGAGTTGTATGAACCACTTACCTATTTTGGATATTCACTCCTTATCAGATATATGGTTTGCAAATATTTTCTCCTATTCTGTAGGCTGCCGTTTCATTTTGTTGATTGTTTTTCTTGCTGTGCAGAAGCTTTTTAGTTTGATATAGTCCCACTTGTTGATTTTTGCTCTTGTTTGTGCTTTTGGTGTCATATCCAAAAAATCATTGCCAAGATCTATGTCAAGGAGTTTTTACCCTATGTTTTCTTCTCAGAGTTTAATGGTTTCATTGCTTACATTTAATCTCTTGGTCTACTTTGAGTTAATATATGTGAATAGTGTAAGAAAGGGGTCTAATTTCATTTTTTTGCAAGTGAATATCCAGTTTTCCCAGCACCATTTATTGAAGATACTATCCTTTCCCCATTGAGTATTCGTCATTCCTTGTCAAAAGTTAGCTGACCATGTAAGTGTGGGTATACTTCTGGGTTCTTAATTCTGTTCCATTGGTCTGTATGTTAGTGTTAATGCCAGTACCATACTGTTTTGATTACTATAGCTTTGTAATATAGTTTGAAATCAGGACGCATGATGCCTCCTGCTTTGTTATTTCTCTAGATTGCTTTCACTTTTGGGGTCTTTTGTTGTTTCATATGAATTTGGGGATTGTTTTTTCTATTTCTGTGAAAAATGCCATTGGAATTTTAATAAGGATTACATTGAATCTATAGGTGGCTCTGGGTAGTATAGACAACTTAAAACAAATTAACTCTTCCAATCTATGAACATGTGATGTATTTCGATTTACAGTAAATCCCCTACATATGAACCTTCAAGTTGTGAACTTTCAAAGATGCGAACATGCGTTCGCATGTCCAATCACATAAATTAGTTCACGTGTCCGGTGTACATTGTCACGTGCGTGCATCCTCTACAAGTGGTTGTGCTTTTGTGTACTTTACTGTGCAGTAATGTATAGAGTATAGTAGTACAGTATCTTTATCTCAAGCCCAGGATGTCCGGAAGCAAGCATAAAAGCAGCCGCGATGTAGCTGATAATGTACTGTACTTTTTAGAGTACTGTACTGTAAGATTAAAAATGTTTTCTTTATTTTTTTGTGTTTGTTTGTTTTTTATGTAATTTGTGTGAAAAGTACTATAAACCTATTACAGTAGGGTAGTATATAGCCAATTGTGTTAATTGGGTACCTAGGCTAACTTGTTGGACTTATGAACAAATTGGACTTACAAATGCGCTCTTGGAATGGAACTCATTTGTATGCAGGGCACTTACTGTATTTGTGTCTTCTTCCTTCTTCAGTTTCTTTCATCAGTGTCTTATAATTTTTAGTGTATAGGTCTTGTACTTCTTTAGTTAAATTTATTCCTAAGTATTTTATTGTTTTTGATTTTTTTAAAAAAATTTTTTGGCCACACCACACAGTATGTGGGATCATAGTTCCCTGACTAGGGATCGAGCCCACGCTCCCTGCATTGGAAGCACAGAGTCTTAACCGCTGGACCACCAGGGAAGTCCCTGACCCTATTTTAAATGGGATTTTTTCCTTTTTCATATAGTTTATTGTTAGTGTATAGAAATGCAACTGATTTTTTATGTTGATTTTGTATCCTGAAACTTTACTGAATTTGTTGATTAGTTCTAACAGTGTTTGAGTGGAGTCTTTAGGATTTTTTATATATAAGACCATGTCATCCACAGAGACAATTTTACTTCTTCTGTTCCAGTTTGGATGCGTTTTGTTTCTTTTTCTTGCCTAATTTCTCTGGCTGGACTCCAGTACTATGTTGAATAGGAATAGTGAGGGTGGGCACCCTTGTCTTGTTCCTCATCTTAGAGGGAAAGTTTTCACTCTTTCACCACTGAGTATGATGTTAGTTGTTGGCTTGTCATATATGGTTTTTATTATGTTGAAGTATGTTCCTTCTATACTCAATTTGTTGAGAGTTTTTATCTTGAAAATATATTGAATTTTTTCAAAAATTTTTTGCATCTATTGAGATGATCACATTGTCTTTCATTCATTTTATATAGTGTCACATTTATTGATTTGCATATGATGAACTGTCTTTTCATCCCAGGGGTACATCCCACTTGACTTTTTTTTTTTTTTTTTTTCATGCCTCTTGGCTTGTGGGATCTTACTTAGTTCCCTAACCAGGGATCGAACCCACACCCTCAGCAGTGAAACTGCAGGGTCCTAACCACTGGACCACCAGGGAATTCCCCCACTTGATCCTTTTAATGTGCTGTTCAATTTGATTTGTTAGTACTTTGTTGAGGATTTTTGCATCTGTATTCATCAGGGATATTGGCCTGTAGTTTTGGGGTTTTTTTTAAACATCTTTGCTGGAGTATAATTGCTTTACAACGGTGTGTTAGTTTCTGCTGTATAACAAAGTGAATCAGCTCTACATATACGTATATCCCCATTTCTCCTCCCTCTTGCGTCTCCCTCCCACCCCCCCATCCCACCCCTCTAGGTGGACACAAAGCACCGAGCTGATCTCCCTGTGCCATGCGGCTGCTTCCCACTAGCTATCTATTTTACATTTGATAGTGCATATATGTCGAGGCCACTCTCTTACTTTGTCCCAGCTTACCCTTCCCCCTCCCTGTGTCCTCAAGTCCATTCTCTGCATCTGCGTCTTTATTCCTGTCCTGCCCCTAGGTTCTTCACAACATTTTTTTTTTTTTAAGATTCCATATATATGTGTTAGCATATGGTATTTGTTTTTCTCTTTCTGACTTACTTCACTCTGTATGACAGACTCTAGGTCCCTCCACCTCACTACAAATAACTCAATTTCGTTTCTTTTTATGGCTGAGTAATATTCCATTGTATATATATGCCACATCTTCTTCATCCATTCATCTGTCAGTGGACACTTAGGTTGCTTCCATGTCCTGACTATTGTAAATAGTGCTGCAATGAACATTGTGGTACATGACTCTTTTTGAATTATGGTTTTCTCAGGGTATATGCCCAGTAGTGGTATTGCTGGGTCATATGGTAGTTCTATTTTTAGTTTTTTAGGGAACCTCCATACTGTTCTCCATAGTGGCTGTATCAATTTACATTCCCACCAACAGTACAAGAGGGTTCCCTTTTCTCCACACCCTCTCTAGCACTTATTGTTTGTAGATTTTCTGATGATGGCCATTCTGACTGGTGTGAGATGATACCTCATTGTAGTTTTGATTTGCATTTCTCTAATGATTAGTGATGTTGAGCATCCTTTCATGTGTTTGTTGGCAATCTGTATATCTTCTTTGGAGAAATGTCTATTTAGGTCTTCTGCCCATTTTTGGATTGGGTTGTTTGTTTTTCTGATATTGAGTTGCATGAGCTGCTTGTATATTTTGGAGATTAATCCTTTGTCAGTTGCTTCATTTGCAAATATTTTCTCTCATTCTGAGGGTTGTCTTTTCGTCTTGTTTATAGTTTCCTTTGCTGTGCCAAAGCTTTGAAGTTTCATTAGGTCCCTTTTTTGTTTTTGTTTTTTTGGGTTTTTTTTTCCGTTTTTATTTTTTATTTATTTATTTTTTTGACCACAACAAAAGCAACAGTGATTGCAATTACCAAACATGAAACACACTCATACTATGTCATAATATTGACATTCAGTCCAGTAATCCTCCACTGTAACAGCTCCTTTACTTTGCAGTGAAAATTGATTTGTATATTCTTTGCCTCTGAGTCCTTGTGGGATTTTTTCTTTTTTTAAATTCAAACAGAAAGTCACAAAAATTATACTCATCCTCATCAGTTCACTCAGTCCCATGTAATTAATTTTTTTTTTCATCTTGATCTTTTGTTAGCACTTTTATGAGCTCATCAGTTTTACATTAGAGTTCTGAAAATGCTTATTCATTCAGTTCAGCAGTACAGTCAGGTACCAGAAACCTGTACTTGTCAAAGTCTTTTCCATGAATTTCCTGAAGATGAAACCCTTTTATAGGAGCATATTTACAAAAGCATCAGAGTACACCCAGAACTGTCTGTAAATGACAAAAGACTTAAAAATGACCACGGTTAAAGATTTGATGAAAGTTCATAATAATGCAGTTGACAAGAAAATTAGTTATTTCTGAGATATACATTTTAAAGTAATAACTAGGATTATGACTTATAACATTATACCAGAACATATAAGATTTTTAGAAATTTCATGTAATGTCTGAAACATTTATATTAACATATTTCCATACAAATAACCCAATGCAAGTTTAGTATTAGTTGTTTTGTTTGTTTGTTTATACTGCAGGTTCTTATTAGTCATCAATTTTATACACATCAGTGTATACATGTCAATCCCAATCACCCAATTCAGCACACCACCATCCCCACCCCACTGTGGTTTTCACCCCTTGGTGTCCATATATCTGTTCTCTACATCTGTGTCTCAACTTCTGCCCTGCAAACCGGCTCATCTGTACCATTTTTCTAGGTTCCACATACATGCGTTAATATACGATATTTGTTTTTCTCTTTCTGACTTACTTCACTCTGTATGACAGTCTCTAGATCCATCCACATCTCAACAAATGACTCAATTTCGTTCCTTTTTATGGCTGAGTAATATTCCATTGTATATATGTACCACAACTTCTTTATCCATTCGTCCGTTGATGGGCATTTAGGTTGCTTCCATGACCTGGCTATTGTAAATAGTGCTGCAATGAACATTCGGGTGCATGTGTCTTTTTGAATTACGGTTTTCTCTGGGTATATGCCCAGTAGTGGGATTGCTGGGTCATATGGTAATTCTATTTTTAGTTTTTTAAGGAACCTCCATATTGTTCTCCATAGTGGCTGTATCAATTTACATTCCCACCAACAGTGCAAGAGGGTTCCCTTTTCTCCACACCCTCTCCAGCATTTGTTGTTTGTAGATTTTCTGATGATGCCCATTCTAACTGGTGTGAGGTGATACCTCATTGTAGTTTTGATTTGCATTTCTCTAATAATTAGTGATGTTGAGCATCTTTTCATGTGCTTCATGGCCGTCTGTATGTCTTCTTTGGAGAAATGTCTATTTAGGTCTTCTGCCCATTTTTGGATTGGGGTGTTTGTTTCTTTAATATTGAGCTGAATGAGCTGTTTATATATTTTGGAGATTAATCCTTTGTCCGTTGATTCGTTTGCAAATATTTTCTCCCATTCTGAGGGTTGTCTTTTCGTCTTGTTTATGGTTTCCTTTGCTGTGCAAAAGCTTTGAAGTTTCATTAGGTCCCATTTGTTTATTTTTGTTTTTATTTCCATTACTCTAGGGGGTGGATCAAAAAAGATCTTGCTGTGATTTATGTCAAAGAGTGTTCTTCCTACGTTTTCCTCTAAGAGTTTTATAGTGTCCAGTCTTACATTTAGGTCTGTAATCCATTTTGAGTTTATTTTTGTGTATGGTGTTAGGGAGTATTCTAATTTCATTCTTTTACATGTAGCTGTCCAGTTTTCCCAGCACCACTTATTGAAGAGACTGTCTTTTCTCCATTGTATATCTTTGCCTCCTTTGTCATAGATTAGTTGACCATAGGTGAGTGGGTTTATCTCTGGGCTTTCTATCTTGTTCCATTGATCTATGTTTCTGTTTTTGTGCCAGTACCATATTGTCTTGATTACTGTAGCTTTGTAGTATAGTCTGAAGTCAGGGAGTCTGATTCCTCCAGCTCCGTTTTTTTCCCTCAAGACTGCTTTGGCTCTTCGGGGTCTTTTGTGTCTCCATACAAATTTTAAGATGATTTTTTCTAGCTCCGTAAAAAATGCCATTGGAAATTTGATAGGGATTGCATTGAATCTGTAGATTGCTTTGGGTAGTATAGTCATTTTCACAATGTTGATTCTTCCAATCCAAGAACATGGTATATCTCTCCATCTGTTGGTATCATCTTTAATTTCTTTCATCAGTGTCTTATAGTTTTCTGCATACAGGTCTTTTGTCTCCCTAGGTAGGTTTATTCCTAGGTATTTTATTCTTTTTGTTGCAGTGGTAAATGGGAGTGTTTCTATAATTTCTCTTTCAGATTTTTCATCATTAGTGTATAGGAATGCAATAGATTTCTGTGCATTAATTTTGTATCCTGCAACTTTACCATATTCATTAATTAGCTCTAGCAGTTTTTTGGTGGCAGTTTTAGGATTCTCTATGTATAGTATCATGTCATCTGCAAACAGTGACAGTTTTACTTCTTCTTTTCCAGTTTGTATTCCTTTTATTTCTTTTTCTTCTCTGATTGCCGTGGCTAGGACTTCCAGAACTATGTTGAATAATAGTGGTGAGAGTGGACATCCTTGTCTCGTTCCTGATCTTAGAGGAAATGCTTTCAGTTTTTCACCGTTGAGAATGATGTTTGCTGTGGGTTTGTCATATATGGCCTTTATTATGTTGAGGTAGGTTCCCTCTATGCCCACTTTCTGGAGAGTTTTTATCATAAATGGGTGTTGAATTTTGTCAAAAGCTTTTTCTGCATCTATTGAGATGATCATATGGTTTTTATTCTTCAATTTGTTAATATGGTGTATCGCATTGATTGATTTGTGTATATTGAAGAATCCTTGCATCCCTGGGATAAATCCCACTTGATCGTGGTGTATGATCCTTTTAATGTGTTGTTGGATTCTGTTTGCTAGTATTTTGTTGAGGATTTTTGCATCTATATTCATCAGTGATATTGGTCTGTAATTTTCTTTTTTTGTAGTGTCTTTGTCTGGTTTTGGTATCAGGGTGATGGTGGCCTCATAGAATGAGTTTGGGAGTGTTCCTTCCTCTGCAATTTTTTGGAAGAGTTTGAGAAGGATAGGTGTTAGCTCTTCTCTAAATGTTTGATAGAATTCACCTGTGAAGCCATCTGGTCCTGGACTTTTGTTTGTTGGAAGATTTTTAATCACAGTTTCAATTTCATTACTTGTGATTGGTCTGTTCATATTTTCTGCTTCTTCCTGGTTCAGTCTTGGAAGGTTATACCTTTCTAAGAATTTGTCCATTTCTTCCAGGTTGTCCATTTTATTGGCATAAAGTTGCTTGTAGTAGTCTCTTAGGATGCTTTGTATTTCTGCGGTGTCTGTTGTAACTTCTTTTTCATTTCTGATTTTATTGATTTGAATCCTCTCCCTCTTTTTCTTGATGAGTCTGGCTAATGGCTTATCAATTTTGTTTATCTTCTCAAAGAACCAGCTTTTAGTTTTATTGATCTTTGCTATTGTTTTCCTTGTTTCTATTTCATTTATTTCCGCTCTGATCTTTATGATTTCTTTCCTTCTGCTAACTTTGGGTTTTGTTTGTTCTTCTTTCTCTAGTTTCTTTAGGTGTAAGGTTAGATTGTTTACTTGAGATTTTTCTTGTTTCTTTAGGTAGGCTTGTATAGCTATAAACTTCCCTCTTAGAACTGCTTTTGCTGCATCCCATAGGTTTTGGGTTGTCGTGTTTTCATTGTCATTTGTCTCTAGGTATTTTTTGATTTCCTCTTTGATTTCTTCAGTGATCTCTTGGTTATTTAGTAATGTATTGTTTAGCCTCCATGTGTTTGTGTTTTTTACGTTTTTTTCCCCTGTAATTCATTTCTAATCTCATAGCGTTGTGGTCAGAAAAGATGCTTGATATGATTTCAATTTTCTTAAATTTACTGAGGCTTGATTTGTGACCCAAGATGTGATCTATCCTGGAGAATGTTCCGTGTGCACTTGAGAAGAACGTGTAATCTGCTGTTTTTGGATAGAATGTCCTATAAATATCAATTAAATCTATCTGGTCTATTGTGTCATTTAAAGCTTCTGTTTCCTTATTTATTTTCATTTTGGGTGATCTGTCCATTGGTGTAAGTGAGGTGTTAAAGTCCCCCACTATTATTGTGTTACTGTCAATTTCCTCTTTTATAGCTGTTAGCAGTTGCCTTATGTAATGAGGTGCTCCTATGTTGGGTGCATATATATTTATAATTGTTATATCTTCTTCTTGGATTGATCCCTTGATCATTATGTAGTGTCCTTCCTTGTCTCTTGTAACATTCTTTATTTTAAAGTCTATTTTATCTGATATGAGTATAGCTACTCCAGCTTTCTTTTGATTTCCATTTGCATGGAATATCTTTTTCCATCCCCTCACTTTCAGTCTGTATGTGTCCCTAGGTCTAAAGTGGGTCTCTTGTAGACAGCATATAGATGGGTCTTGTTTTTGTATCCATTCAGCAAGCCTGTGTCTTTTGGCTGGAGCATTTAATCCATTCACGTTTAAGGTAATTATCGATATGTATGTTCCTATGACCATTTTCTTAATTGTTTTGGGTTTGTTTTTGTAGGTCCTTTTCTTCTCTTGTGTTTCCCACTTAGAGAAGTTCCTTTAACATTTGTTGTAGAGCTGGTTTTGTGGTGCTGAATTCTCTTAGCTTTTGCTTGTCTGTAAAGCTTTTGATTTCTCCATCGAATCTAAATGAGATCCTTGCCGGGTAGAGTAATCTTGGTTGTAGGTTCTTCCCTTTTGTCACTTTAAGTATATCATGCCACTCCCTTCTGGCTTGTAGAGTTTCTGCTGAGAAATCAGCTGTTAACCTTATGGGAGTTCCCTTGTATGTTATTTGTCATTTTTCCCTTGCTGCTTTCAATAATTTTTCTTTGTCTTTAATTTTTGCCACTTTGATTACTATGTGTCTCGGCGTGCTTCTCCTTGGGTTTATCCTGTATGGGACTCTCTGCGCTTCCTGGACTTGGGTGGCTATTTCCTTTCCCATGTTAGGGAAGTTTTCAACTATAATCTCTTCAAATATTTTCTCTGGTCCTCTCTCTCTCTCTTCTCCTTCTGGGACCCCTATAATGCGAATGTTGTTGCGTTTAATGTTGTCCCAGAGGTCTCTTAGGCTGTCTTCATTTCTTTTCATTCTTTTTTCTTTAGTCTGTTCCACAGCAGTGAATTCCACCATTCTGTCTTCCAGGTCACTTATCCGTTCTTCTGCCTCAGTTATTCTGCTATTGATTCCTTCTAGTGTAGTTTTCATTTCAGTTATTGTATTGGTCATCTCTGTTTGTTTGTTCTTTAATTCTTCTAGGTCTTTGTTAATCATTTCTTGCATCTTCTCAATCTTTGCCTCCATTCTTATTCCAAGGTCCTGGATCATCTTCACTATCATTATTCTGAATTCTTTTTCTGGAAGGTTGCCTATCTCCACTTCATTTAGTTGTTTTTCTGGGGTTTTTTCTTGTTCCTTCATCTGGTATATAGCCCTCTGCCTTTTCATCTTGTCTATCTTTCTGTAAATGTGGTTTCTGTTCCACAGGCTGCAGGACTGTAGTTTTTCTTGCTTCTGCTGTCTGCCCTCTGGTGGTTGAGGCTATCTAAGAGGCTTGATGGGAGGCTCTGGAGGTGGGTAGAGCTGACTGTTGCTGTGGGGGTCAGAGCTCTGTAAAACTTTAATCCACTTGACTGTTGATGGGTGGGGCTGGGTTCCCTCCCTGTTGGTTGTTTTGCCTGAGGCAACCCAACACTGGAGCCTACCCGGGCTCTTTGGTGGGGCTAATGGCAGACTCTGGGAGGGCTCACACCAAGGCGTACTTCCCAGAACCTCCGCTGCCAGTGTCCTTGTCCCCACGGTGAAACAGAGCCAACCCCCGCCTCTGCAGGAGACCCCCCCAACACCAGCAGTTATGTCTGGTTCAGTCTCCCCCAGGGTCACTGCTCCTTCCCCTGGGTCCCAATGCACACACTATTTTGTGTACGCCCTCCAAGAGTGGGTTCTCTGTTTCCCCCAGTCCTGTCGAAGTCCTGCACTCAATTCCCACTAGGCTTCAAAGTCTGATTCTCTATGAATTCCTCCTCCCGTTGCCGGACCCCCAGGTTGGGAAGCCTGACGTGGGGCTCAGAAACTTCACTCCAGTGGGTGGACTTCTGTGGTATAAGTGCTCGCCAGTCTGTGAGTCACCCACCCAGCAGTTATGGGGTTTGATTTTACTCTGATTGCACCCCTCCTACTGTCTCACTGTGGCTTCTCCTCTGTCCTTGGACGTGGGGTATCCTCCTTGGTGAAGTCCAGTGTCTTCCTGTCGATGATTGTCCAGCAGCCAGTTATGATTCTCGATTCTGTAGTTTCTATTGATGGCAAGGGCTTTGTTCTTTCTTTGCTTGGACTATATCAATACGTTATCCCCATTTGTTTATTTTTGTTTTTATTTCCATTTCTCTAGGAGGTGGGCAAAAAGGATTTGCTGTGATTTATGTCATAGAGTGTTCTGCCTATGTTTTCCTCTAAGAGTTTTATAGTGTCTGGCCTTACATTTAGGTCTTTAATCCATTTTGAGTTTATTTTTGTGTATGGTGTTAGGGAGTGTTCTAATTTCATTCTTTTACATGTACCTGTCCAGTTTTCCCAGCACCACTTATTGAAGAGGCTGTCTTTCCTCCATTGTATACTCTTGCCTCCTTTATCAAAGATAAGGTGACCATATGTGCATGGGTTTACCTCTGGGCTTTCCATCCTGTTCCATTGATCTATATTTCTGTTTTTGTGCCAGTAGCATACTGTCTTGATTACTGTAGCTTTGTAGTATAGTCTGAAGTCAGGGAGCCTGATTTCTCCATCCACTTTTCTTTCTCAGGATTGCTTTGGCTATTCGGGGTCTTTTGTGTTTCCATACAAATTGTGCAATTTTTTGTTCTAGTTCTGTGAAAGATGCCATTGGTAGTTTGATAGGGATTGCATTGAATCTGTAGATTGCCTTGGGTAGTATAGTCATTTTCACAATTGATTCTTCCAATCCAAGAACATGGTATATCTCTCCATCTGTTTGTGTCATCTTTAATTTCTTTCATCAGTGTCTTATAGTTTTCTGCATACAGGTCTTTTGTCTCCTTAGGTAGGTTTATTCCTAGGTATTTTATTCTTTTTGTTGCAGTGGTAAATGGGAGTGTTTCCTTAATTTCTCTTTCAGATTTTTCATCATTAGTGTATAGGAATGCAAGAGATTTCTGTGCATTAATTTTGCATCCTGCTACTCTACCAAATTCATTGATTAGCTCTAGTAGTTTTCTGGTAGCATCTTTAGGATTCTCTATGTATAGTATCATGTCATCTGCAAACAGTGACAGCTTTACTTCTTTTCCAATTTGGATTCCTTTTATTTCTTTTTCTTCTCTGATTGCTGTGGCTAAAACTTCCAAAACTATGTTGACTAATAGTGGTGAGACTGGGCAACCTTGTCTTGTTCCTGATCTTAGAGGAAATGGTTTCAGTTTTTCATCATTGAGAATGATGTTGGCTGTGGGTTTGTCATATATGGCCTTTATTATGTTGAGGTAGGTTCCCTCTATGGCTACTTTCTGGAGAGTTTTTTTTAATCATAAATAGGTGTTGAATTTTGTCAAAAGCTTTTTCTGAATCTATTGAGATGATCATATGGTTTTTATCCTTCAATTTGTTAATATGGTGTATCACATTGGTTGATTTGCGTATATTGAAGAATCCTTGCATTCCTGGGATAAACCCCACTTGATCATGGTGTATGATCCTTTTAATGTGCTGTTGGATTCTGTTTGCTAGTATTTTGTTGAGGATTTTTGCATCTGTGTTCATCAGAGATATTGGCCTGTAGTTTTCTTTTTTTGTGACATTTTTGTCTGGTTTTGGTATCAGGGTGATGGTGGCCTCGTAGAATGAGTTTGGGAGTGTTCCTCCATCTGCTATATTTTGGAAGAGTTTGAGAAAGATAGGTGTTAGTTCTTCTCTGAATGTTTGATAGAATTCGCCTGTGAAGCCATCTGGTCCTGGGCTTTTGTTTGTTGGAAGATTTTAAATCACAGTCTCAATTTCAGTGCTTGTGATTGGTCTGCTTATATTTTCTATTTCTTCCTGGTTCAGTCTCAGAAGGTTGTGCTTTTCTAAGAATTTGTCCATTTCTTCCAGGTTGTCCATTTTACTGGCATATAGTTGCTTGTAGTAATCTCTCATTATCCTTTGTATTTTTGCAGTGTCAGTTGTTATTTCTCCTTTTTCATTTCTAATTCTATTGATTTGAGTCTTCTCCCTTTTTCTCTTGATGAGTCTGGCTAATGGTTTATCAATTTTGTTTATCTTCCCAAAGAACCAGCTTTTAGTTTTATTGATCTTTGCTGTTGCTTCCTTCATTTCTTTTTCATTTATTTCTGATCTGATCTTTATGATTTACTTCCTTCTGCTAACTTTGGGTTATTTTTGTTCTTCTTTCTCTAATTGCTTTAGGTGTAAGGTTAGGTTGTTTATTTGAGATTTTTCTTGTTTCTTGAGGTAGGATTGGATTGCTATAAACCTCCTTCTTAGAACTGCTTTTGCTGCATCCCATAGGTTTTGGGTCGTCATGTTTTCATTGTCATTTGTTTCTAGGTATTTTTTGATTTCTTCAGTGATCTCTTGGTTATTTAGTAGCGTGTTGTTTAGCCTCCACGTGTTTGTATATTTTTACAGGTTTTTTTCCTGTAAATGATGTCTAGTCTCATAGCGCTGTGGTTGGAAAAGATACTTGATATGATTTCAATTTTCTTAAATTTACCAAGGCTTGATTTGTGACCCAATATATGGTCTCTCCTGGAGAATGTTCCATGAGCACTTGAGAAGAAAGTGTATTCTGTTGTTTTTGGATGGAATGTCCTATAAATATCAATTAAGTACATCTTCCTTAATGTGTCATTTAAAGCTTGTGTTTCCTTATTTATTTTTATTTTGGTTGATCTGTCCATTGGTGAAAGCGGGATGTTAAAGTCCCCTACTATTATTGTGTTACTGTCGATTTCCCCTTTTATGACTGTTAGCATTTGCCTTATGTATTGAAGTGCTCTCTGTTGGGTGCATAAATATTTACAATTGTTATATCTTCTTCTTGGATTGATCCCTTGATCATTATGTGGTGTCCTTTGTCTCCTGTAATAGTTTTTATTTTAAAGTCTATTTTGTTTGATATGAGAATTGCTACTCCAGCTTTCTTTTGATTTCCATTTGCATGGAATATCTTTTTCCATCCCCTCACTTTCTGTATGTGTCCCTAGGTCTGAAGTGGGTCTCTTATAGACAGCATATGTACGGGTCTTGTTTTTGTATCCATTCAGCCAGTCTATGTCTTTTGGTTGGGGCATTTAATCCATTTACATTTAAGGTAATTATCGATATGTATGTTCCTATTACCATTTTCTTAATTGTTTTGGGTTTGTTTTTGTAGGTCTTTTCCTTCTCTGTGTTTCCTGCCTAGAGAAATTCCTTTAGCATTCGTTGTAAAGCTGGTTTGGTGGTGCTGAATTCTCTTAACTTTTGCTTATCTGTAAAGCTTTTAATTTCTCCATTGAATCTGAATGAGATCCTTGCTGGGTAGAGCAATCTTGGTTGTAGGTTTTTCCCTTTCATCACTTTAAATATGTCCTGCCACTCCCTTCTGGCTTGCAGTGTTTCTGCTGAAAAATCAGCTGTTCACCTTATGGGGATTCCCTTCTATGTTATTTGTTGCTTTTACCTTGCTGCTTTTAATATTTTTTCTTTGTATTTAATTTTTGATAGTTTGATTAATATGTGTCTCAGTGTGTTTCTCTTTGGGTTTATCCTGTATGGGACTCTGTGTGCTTCCTGGACTTGATTAACTATTTCCTTTCCCATGTTAGGGAAGTTTTTGATTGTAATCTCTTCAAATATTTTCTCAGACACTTTCTTTTTCTCTTCTTCTTCTGGGACCCCTATAATTCAAATGTTGGTGCATTTAATGTTGTTCCAGAGATCTCTGAGACTGTCCTCAATTCTTTTCATTCTTTTTTCTTTATTCTGCTCCCTGGCAGTTATTTCCACCATTTTATCTTCCAGCTCACTTATCCGTTCTTCTGCCTCAGTTATTCTGTTATTGATTCCTTCTAGAGTACTTTTAATTTTAGTAATTGTGTTGTTCATCACTGTTTGTTTGCTCTTTAGTTCTTCTAGATCCTTGTTAAATGTTTCTTGTATTTTCTGCATTCTGTTTCCAAGATTTTGGATCATGTTTACTATCATTACTCTGAATTCTTTTTCAGGTAGGTTGCCTATTTCGTCTTAATTTATTTGGTCTTGTAGGTTTTTAACCTTGCTTCTTCATCTGTAGCATACGTTTTTTCGTTTCTTTTTTTCTTTTTCTTTTTTTTTGATGGGTGGTGCTGTATTCCTGTCTTACTGGTTGTTTGGCCTGAGATGTCCAGTACTGGAGTTTGCAGGCAGTTGGATAGAGCCCGGTCTTGGTGCTGAGATGAGGACCTCTGGGAGGCCTCACTCCAATTGATATTCCCTGGGGTCTGAGGATCTCTGTTAGTCCAGCAGTTTGGACTTGGAGCTCCCACCACAGGTGCTCGGGCCTGACCTCCGGCCTGGGAACCAAGATCCTTTAAGCTTCGTGGCGTGGTTAAAAAAAAAAAAAAAAAAGGAAGAAAGAAAGAAAAAAAAGGAGCAGTACAATATCAAAGAATAAAAAACAAAATAAAATTAGAAAGATAAAATATATATTAGGAAAAATAAAACTATAATTGAAACAACTAAAACAAGGTAAAATAAAACCACAACAGAAAAAAGAAACAAAAAAGGAGGGGGGGAACAAGCCAAAAGGAGAGATCACTAACAAACTATAAAGAATAAAATAAAATTAGAAAAATAAAAGATTTATTAGGAAAAATAAAAATATAAAAGAATCAACAGCAATGAATCAACAAGGTAAAACAGAACCCCAATGTAAAATAGGAAAAAAGAAAAAAAAAATGCCTTGGCTATGGGGGTGGAGTCTGGGGGGGTGTGGAATTTAGTCAGGAGTGGGGTTTAGGGTGGGGCGGGACCTAGGTTGGTGGGGGCGGTGACGTTTGAGCGTGGGGTGGGGCCTAAGCGGGGCAACGTTCAAGCGTGGGGCAGGGCCTCTGCTTAGGACCTGTGCACAGAAGGGGAGAGGCAGCAGGTTGAAAGGAGGGTCTCTGGAGTGTGGAGTTCCGGAGTTTGGAGGTAGGGCCCTGAGTGAGGGTGTGTGGGTGGGGTTTAGGCCCAGCTTGTTGGAGGGGGTCTCCGAGTGCAGAGGTAGGGCCCTGGGTCAGGGTGTAGGGGTGGGGCTTGGGTTCTGTGTGGCAGGAGGGAGGCTCTGGGGCAGAGGATTAGGCCCAGGAGCCCAACAGGCTTCCTGGTGCCTAAGTGGACAGGGAATGCACTGGCCCTGTTCCCTTCCATTCCTTCACGCCCCTCCCCCACCATCTCCCCCAGGGTCTCCCCAGTTGCTGTTGAACCCGTAACTGTGGGTGGGTCCCACTGGGTGTAGGAACTCCTCCCCTCCCCCAGCCACCCCTCAGGTGTGCTGGTCCGGAGGTCCAGCCTTTACTTTTGCTCCCCCTTCCCTCCCTCCCACTCCCTCAGGACCCACATGGCTGGAGGGGGCCTCCGTGGGCAGACGATCAGGCCCGGGATCTCAGCAGGTTCCTGGGGGCCCAAATGGGCAGGGGAAACCTGGCCACACTCCCTTTTGATCCTCTCCCCTCCCAATGGTCCCCAATTTCCCCCTTTGTGTGTGGGATCCCTTAACTGGATTTAAAAAGTTCTAAAGGGATAAAGGCTAGAATGTTAACAGTGGTTAACTCTGGAGAAGGAAGTAGAAATTGACAAAATAAATTTTGTCAATAAAATTTGCCTCTCTATATTAATTTATATCTTGTTTATTTTCAAGAAGCAGATATACTTTAAATTAATTGAAATATTTTAAAAATAGAGGCAGAAAAAATTAACTATTGCTCTCAACCATCATGTGTAGTCTCTGGACCTTCAGTGTAGAATAGTGGTCTATTATATTTACCCAGATACTTAACACTTCTTTTACTTTTACTTCTTTTCTGATGTTCCAAATTTCTCTCTGGTATAATTTCCTTCTATCTGAAGAACTTTCTTCAGCATTTCTTTTAGAGCAGGTCTAGTGGCATTGAAATCTCTTAGTTTTTCTTCATCTAATAATGTCTTTATATCACCTTCCTTCTTGAAGAATATTTTTGCTGGGTACTGGAATGTGGGTTGAAAGTTCTTTTCTTACAGTGCTTTAAAGTGTTTCACTTCCTTCTGACCTCCATTGTTTCTGATGAGAAATCCACAGCCACTTAATAGTTGTTCACCTAAGTAAAATACACTGTTTTCTCTAATTGCTTTCAGGTTGGTTTGTTTGCTTGTTTTTCCCATCAGTTTGATAATGATGTGTCCGGGAATGTATTTCTTTGAGCTTATTCCATTTGTGGTTTACTAAACTTCTTGTTTATATAAACTTATGTCTTTTGATGAATTTGAGAAGTTTTCAGCCATGAATTCTTCAAATATTTTTCTACTTCGTATTTTTTTCTCCTCTTCTTCTGGGACTCTGATGACACTAATGTTGGACATTTTGGTATTACCCTTCAGGTCTCTGAATTTTTGTTTTCTTCTTTTTTCAATCTTTTTTTCTCTCTGTTGTTCAGATTGGATCATTTCCCTTGGTCTTCGTCATGTTCACTGGCTTTTTTCTCTTTCATCTCCCTTCTGCTATTGAGCCCATCTAATGAATTTATTTTGGTTATTGTATTTCCGTTCTAGTATTTGCATTTGGTTCTTCTTTATATCTTGTATTTTGTTGCTGTAGCATTTCGTTCATTACAAGAGTATTCACCCGTAATTCTGAGAGTACAGTTATAATTTCTGCTTTAATATCTTTGTCTGATAATTCCAACATCTGAGTCATCTTTGAGTTGGTGTCTGTTGATTGAATTTTTCCCTTGTGATTTGAGAGTTTTTTGGATCTTCATAAGCCATATAATTTTGGATTCTATCCTAGACACTTTGGATGTTATATTATGAGACTCTTGGTCTTTTTTATAGCATAGGGAGAATATTGTGGGGTTTTTGTTTTGCTTTGTTTTAGCAGATGATTGACCAGGTTAGGTTTAGGCCTCAAGTATTAACCTGCCTTCTGTTGGCTGTGGTTCTAAAGTCAGTTGTTTAAAAGTGATTGCAGTGCCTGCAGGTGTGCCACCTTGCGGTCAGTCTTGGAACTGGACAGTCCCTCTACTCTGTAGCTTATCTCTTAAACCATGTTGTTTGCTGTTTAGAGTGAGATCCATACAGTTTGGAGGTGAACCCATGAGTTCATACATGACCTTATGGGATCACTCCTCTGATCTCCCTTGGTCTCCATGGCTCTATGGGGCCTCTATTTCTGGACCTTCAGTCTGAAAGCTGAGGTTTCAGTTTCCCTTCTCTGCCACAGATTTCCGATGATGGTGTCTGCATTCAGGACCAAGTAGACAGATGACAGAAAGATTTGTAAAAAGCTACAGGGATTTGCTCCATGTTCTTGGGATCACAGATCCTTTCATTGCAGAGAAGCTTTACCCTGCCTCAGAGTTTTTGACACCTGTGGATGAAACAAGAAAGAGGGGAAAAAGAAAAAGAAGAGAATTCCCCTACTACCTCTGAGGTGTGGTCCTCTTAATTCTGGTTCCAAGACTAGAAAGAGAAAGATTCCATTGGAACTCTTTGTCTGCAGCTGGTGTGCACTTCTGAGTTTCAGGCTGCCTTTGAGTCCAGGCTGGGCAGTATCAGAGAGGAAAATGACAAGCACTACTGATTCAGTGGAACTTCAAAGTTTTGGTACTTTCACAAATCTGCCTGCTACTAACTTTTCAGAGATCTAAGATAGCCACTCCATGCATTTTATATAGGATTTATAGTTTCATTTGGTGTGAGAATGCATCTGTACAAGGTGGAATGTGATTACTTCACCTTCCCTGGAACCAGAATTTCCTTTTAGTTTTTATGCAATAGCTTCCATCAGAATCTGTCTTTTTAAAAAATATGATTTTTAAAAACTGGATAAATCAAATTATGTTGACAAAAATTTTGTGCAATCAAGACTACACTGAAAGTATCATATTTGAAACCAGATTTAATTTTATTAGGTTTGACAATACTATCATCAAGAAAAATGAGTTGGGCACTTCCCTGGTTGTCCAGTGGTTAAGAATCCACCTTCCAATGCAGGGGACCTGGGTTAAATCCCTGGTTGGGGAACTAAGACCCCACATGCTGCGGGGCAACTAAGCCTGCACACCACAACTACTGAGCCCTCATGCCGCAACTACAGAGCCCACGTGCTCTGGAGCCCACGTGCCACAACTAGAGAGAAGCCCATGTGCCACAAGGAAGAGCCCGTGCACCCACAATGAAACATCCCATGTGCAGCAACTAAGACTCAACGCAGCCAAAAATAAATAAATAAATAGATATTAAAAGAAAAAAAAAAGAAATATGAGTTGTATTTCATATGTGGAATTAGTGCCTAAGAAGCTCATCTAAGAATCTGGTCTGAGGTCTATTCATTTGGGCCTATGGATCCTAACCTCACAAAGAATAAGGAATGTTACTTACTGGCAGGCCGGGAATTTAGCAAATTTTGGAAATCTAGAGGAAAGGAGAATTTACTCACATTTACTGGTGCTAAAGACAGAACTTGATTGAGATAAACATCTTGGTTTTGGTTTTCTAGCATTGGAATAGATGAGCAAGCAAAAGTAATAACAACATCTCTGAAAGACAGAGGCTATTGAAAATGCAATCTTAGATTCCTTACGTAATGTCCAAACAGCAGTTAATTCTGTGGACCTAGTAGTTGCTCAGCGCTGTATGGCTGTGAATTTATTGACCATACAAAAAGACTTATGTGTGTTAGTAAATACCCTTTGATTTATCTATGCATTTGGTCAAGCCATCATCACAACAAAACCTGCAATTGGACCACTTTTAATGATGAACAGTATTTTGGAATTATTCATAATCACATGGAGGGATTAAGAAAAATATCCAAAACATGGTAACATAGCAAAAAGATAACCTTTAAAAATAATTTTTGAGCACTTTCTATAAGGTTCCCTATTTTTTTTTTGTTTTATTTTTTAATTAATTAACTTATTTATTTTGGCTGCTCTGGGTCTTAGTTGTGGCATGCGGGATCTTTGTTGTGGCATGGGGGATCTTTTTTTTTTTTTAGTTGCGGAACGTGGGATCTTTTAGTTGCGGCACTGCAGACTTCTTAGTTGTGGCATGTGGACTTCTTTTTTTTAAAAAATCTTTTGGCCACACCACATGGCATGTGGGATCTTAGTTCCTTGACCAGGGATCGAACCCGCACCCCCTGCACTGGAATTGCTGGACCACCAAGGAAGTCCCCATGCAGACTTCTTAGTTGCAGACTGCGGACTCTTAGTTGCGGCATGCATGCGGAATCTAGTTCCCCGACCAGGGATTGAACCCAGGCCCCCTGGCATTGGGAACACGGAGTCTTACTCACTGGACCACCAGGGAAGTCTCTAAGGTTCCCTATTTTGTATAGAGATGTTTGCACAGTTGATTAGGGCTCAGAATTTTTTCAGTTGTGCAAAACCAATTATTATATGATGATTTATTATCTGTCAAGCAGAGCAATTAATCACCAAAGTTTTTTTGGTCTTCGTGGACATTAACCAGTTTGGAATTTAACTTAGCAATCTTATTTTAGCATTCTTCCCATCCCCTGATTATAAAATTCACACTTATCATATTATCTTTGGCTGGCTTTGTCATGTTACTGGTTCCATTATCAATGAGTTAAATAAAACTGACCAGCTTACTATCAGTTTGTATAAGAATTATGTTTTTAACATTTTGAGAATCATTATTTGACAAAATGCAGAAATTAACATCCTTATACTTGTATCCCTGTATGTACCTGTATAAGAATTTCTTTTATATATAATGCTGGAATAAAGCTGATGGCTCATAGAATATTTTATTCAATTCGATTAAGTAGTTCCAGTTGATCTTTATCAGAATGGCTGCATCAGACTCTCAATAGCAATTCATGATGTTTCCTTTATCTCCACATTCTTTCTCATGTTGGTAATTACTAGCTTTCATATTTATGCCATTCTGATAGATGTAAAGTGTTCTATCATTTTATTTAAATTTTCATGTCTGTGATTATTAATCAATATTAATAAAGAGGATTACATGGGAAGATTTTATTTTATTTTACATATTTTCTTTGGATTTTTTTTGTTTTGGTCAGCTGTCTGTATCACCACTGCCATTCCTGTCTTTTTGTTGTTGCTTTCTTTCATTTTTTCAGATATTAGTTGCTTGTTTTTTCAGACATTGCAACTATATTCTCCTTAACTGTTGTCTGTTAACTTTGCCATGGTTTCTTCATTGGACAGAATTCTTCATTATTATGTGTTCTAGGACTCGGTCCTTAGTTTTATTATCTACTTTATCTACACTCATTCCTTTGGCAATATCATTTAGACTCATGATTTTTTAAATTTTAATTTATTTTTTATTGGAGTTGATTTACAATGCTGTGTTAATTTCTGCTGTACAGCAAAGTGATTCAATTATATGTATATATACATTCTTTAAAATTTTTATTTATTTATTTATTTTTGGCTGCGCTGGGTCTTCATTGCTGCGTGCAGGCTTTCTCTAGTTGCGGCCAGCAGGGGGCTACTCTTCATTGCAGTGCACGGGCTTCTCATTGCGGTGGCTTCTCTTGTTGTGGAGCACGGGCTGTAGGTGCGTGGGCTTCAGTAGTTGTGGCACGTGGGCTCAGTAGTTGTGGCTCATGGGCTCTAGAGCGCAGGCTCAGTAGTTGTGACACACGGGCTTAGCTGCTCCACGGCATGTGGGATCTTCCTGGGCCAGGGCTTGAACCCATGTCCCCTGCACTGGCAGGTGGATTCTTAACCACTGCACCACCAGGGAAGTCCCCTACATTCTTTTCCTATATTTTTTTCCATTACGGTGTATCACAGGATATTGAATATAGTTCCCTGTGCTATACAGTAGGACCTTGTGGTTTAATCCATTCTATATATAATAGTTTGTATCTGCTAACCCCAAGCTCTCAATCCATCCCTCCCCCACTCCCCCTCCTCCTGGGATACCACAAGTCTGTTCTCTATGTCCGTGAGTCTGTTTCTATTTCATAGATAGGTTCATTTGTGTTATATTTTAGATTCTACATATAAGTGACATCATATGGTATTTATTTCTCTGACTTACTTCACTTAGTAGGATAATCTCTAGGGCCATCCATGTTGCTGCAAATGGCATTATTTCATTCTTTTTTTATGGCTGAGTAGTATTCCATTCCATATATGTACCATATCTTCTTTATCTGTTCATCTGTTGATGGACATTTAGGTTGTTTCCATGTTTGACTATGGTGAATAGTGCTGCTATGAACATAGGGGTACGTGTATCTTTTTGAATTATAGCTTTGTCTGGATATATGCCTAGGAGTGGGGTTGGTGGATCATATGGCAATTTTGTTTTTTAAGGAACCTCCATCCTGTTCTCCGTAGTGACTATACCAACTTACATTCCCACCAACAATATAGGAGGGTTCCCTTTTCTCCACACCCTCTCCAGCATTTGTTATTTGTAGACCTTTTTTAAAAATTATTTATTTATTTATTTATTTATTTGGCCGCATTGGGTCTTAGTTGTGGCAGGCTCTTTGTTGCAGTGTGCCAGCTCCAGAGCACGCAGGCTGAGTAGTTGCATCACGCAGGCTCTCTAGTTGTGGTGTGTGGGCTCTAGAGCATGCGGGCTTAGTTGCCCTGTGGCATGTGGGATCTTAATTCCCTGACCAGTGATCGAACGCACGTCCCCTGCATTGGAAGGCGGATTCTTAACCACTGGACCACCAGGGAAGTCCCTTGTAGATATTTTAATGATGGCCATTCTGACAGGTTTGAGGTGGTATCTCATTGTAGTTTTTATTTGCATTTCCCTAATAATTAGCAATGTTGAGCATCTTTTCTTGTGCCTGTTGGCTATCTGTATATGTTCTTTGGAGAAGTGTCTATTTAGGTCTTCTGCCCATTTTTCTATTAGGTTTTTAATTTTTTTTTGTTGTTGAGCTGTATGAGCTGTTTGTATATTTTAGAAATTAAGCCCTTGTTGGTTGCATCATTTGCAAATATTTTCTCCCAGTCTGTAGGTTGTCTTTTCACTTTGTTTATGGTTTCCTTTGCTGTACAAAAGCTTGTAAGTTCGATTAGTTCCCATTTGTTTATTTTTGCTTTTCTTTCTATTGCCTTGGGAGACTGATCTAAGAAAACACTGGTATGATTTATTTCAGAGAATGTTTTCCCTATGTTCTCTTCTAGGAATTTTATGGTATCATGTTTTATATTTAATTCTTTAAGCCATTTTGAGTTTATTTTTGTGTATGGTGTGAGGGTGTGTTCTAACTTCATTGATTTACATGCGAATGTCCCACTTTCCCAACATCAGTTGCTGAAGAGACAGACTGTCTTTTCTCCACTGTATATTCTTTCCTCCTTTGTTGAAGATTAATTGTCCATAGATGTGTGAGTTTATTCTTGGGCTCTCTATTCTGTTCCATTGATCCATATGTCTGTTTTTGTGCCAATACCATGCTGTTTTGATTACTGTAGCTTTGTAATATTGTCTGAAGTCTGGGACAGTTGTTCTCCTCCTGCCTTGTTCTTTTTCTTCAGGATTGCTTTAGCAATTCCAGGTCTTTTATGGTTCCATATAATATTTAGGATTATTTGTTCTAGTATTGTGAAAAATGTCGTGGATAATTTGATAGGGATCACATTAAATCTGTAGATTGCTTTGGGAAGTATGGCCATTTTACCAATTTTAATTCTTCCAATCCAAGAGCATGGGATATCTTTCCATTTCTTTGAATCATCTTCAGTTTCCTTTATTAATGTTTTTTTGTTTGTCTGTTTTTTTTAAATTTTATTTATTTATTTATGGCTGTGTTGGGTCTTCGTTTCTGTGTGAGGGCTTTCTCTAGTTGCAACAAGTGGGGGCCACTCTTCATCACAGTGCGCGGGCCTCTCACTATCGCAGCCTCTCTTGTTGCAGAGCACAGGCTCCAGACGCGCAGGCTCAGCAATTGTGGCTCATGGGCCTAGTCGCTCCGCGGCATGTGGGATCTTCCCAGACCAAGGCTCGAACCCCTGTCCCCTGCATTGGCAGGCAGATTCTCAACCACTGCGCCACCAGGGAAGCCCCTATTAATGTTTTATAGTTCTCAGTATATAAGTCTCTCACCTCCTTGGTGAGGTCTGTTCCTAAGGATTTTGTTTGTTTGTTTGTTTGTTTTTGTTTTTTTGTTTTTCGGATGCAATTTTAAAAGGGATTTTTTTTTTACATTTCCTTTTGATATTTCATTGTTTGTGTAAATAAATGCAACCAATTTCTGTATGTTAATCTTGTATCCTGCTACTTTGCTGAATTCATGTATCAGTTCTAGTAGTTTTTGTGTGGAGTCTTTATTTTTTTTATTTCTTATTTTTTATAAATTTATTTATTTATTTATTTTTGGCTGTGTTGGGTCTTCGTTGCTGTGCACGGGCTTCTCATTGCGGTGGCTTCTCTTGTTGCAGAGTACTGGCTCTAGGCACGTGGGCTACAGTAGTTGTGGCACGCAGGCTCAGTAGTTGTGGCTCACAGGCTCTAGAGCGCAGACTCAGTAGTTGTGGTGCATGGACTTCGTTGCTCCACGGCATGTGGGATCTTCCCAGACCAGGGCTTGAACCTGTGTCCCCTGCATTGGCAGGCAGATTCTTAACCACTGTGTGACCAGGGAAGTCCCTGTGTGGAGTCTTTAGGGCTTTCTATATATAGTATCATGTCATCTGCATATAATGACAATTTTACCCTTTCCCTTCCAATTTGGATACCTTTTATTTCTTTTTCTTGTCTGATTGCTGTGGCTAGGACTTCCAATACTAAGTTGAATAGATGTGGTGAGAGTGGGAATCCTTGTCTTGTTCTAGATTTTTGTGGAAAGGCTTTCGGCTTTTCACCATTGAGTATTATGTTGGCTGTAGGTTTGTCTTAAATAGCTTTTGCTATGTTGAGATATGTTCCCTCTACACCCACTTTGGTAAGAGTTTTTATCATGAATGGATGTTGAATTTTATCAAATGCTTTTTTTGCATGTATTGAAAAGATCATTTGTCTTTTCTTTCGTTGATGTAGTGTATCACTTGATTTGCATATTTTGTACTATCCTTGTGACCCTGGGATGAATCCAACTTGGTCATGGTGTATGATCTTTTTTTTGTGTTGTTGGCTTTGGTTTGCTAATATTTTGTTGAGAATTTTTACATCTATATTCATCAAAGATATTGGCCTGTAATTTTCTTTTTTGGTAGTGTCTTTGTCTGGTTTTGGTATCCGGATGATGGTGGCTTCACAGAACATCTTTGGGAGTGTTCTCTCCACTTTGATCTTTTGGAAGAGTTTGAGAAGGATTGGTATAAGTTATTCTTTGTATGTTTGGTAGAATTAGTCTGTGAAGCCATATGGTCCTGGACTTTTGTTTGTAGGGAGTTTTTAAATTACAGATTCCGTTTCACTTCTAATGACCAGTCTGTTCAAATTATCTATTCCTTCTTGATTCATTTTTGGTGGGCTGCGTGTTTCTAGGAACTTGTCCATTTCTTTAGGTTGTTGAATTTGTTGGTATATAATTCTTCATAGTATTCTCTTATGGTTTTTTTGTATTTCTGTGATATTGGTTGTTATTTCTCTTTTTCATTTCTTCTTTTGTTTATTTGGGTCCTCTCTCTTTTCTTCTTGGTGAACCTGGCCAGAGGTTTGTCAACTTTGTTTACCATTTCAAAGAACCACCTCTTGGTTTTACTGATTTTTTTCTATTGTTTTTTACTCTCTATTTTATTTATTTCCTCTCTGATCATTGCTATTTTTTTCCCTATGCTGACTTTAGGTTTTGTTTGTTCTTCTTTTTCTAATTCTTTTAGGCAGTAAGTTAGGTTGTTTATTTGATATTTTTCTTGTTTTTTGAGGAAGGCTTGTATCACTATGAACTTTCCTCTAAGAACTGCTTTTGCTGCATCCCATAGATTTTGTATGGTTGTGTTTTTATTGTTATTTGTCTCAAGGTATTTTTAAAATTTCTTCTTTGATTTCATTATCGACACATTGGCTTTTTAGTAGCATGTTGTTTAGTCTCCATGTAATCTTTTTTTTCTCACTTCTTTTTCTGTGGTTGATTTCTAGTTTATGCCATTGTGGTCAGAAAAGACACTTGAAATAATTTCTGTACTCTTAAATTTATTGAGGCTTGTTGTGTGCCCTAGTATGTGATCAATTCTAGAGAATGTTCCATGTGCACTTGAAAAGAATGAGTCTTCTGGTTTTGGGGGGATGTAATGTCCTGAAAATATTAATATCAATTAAGTCTAACTGTTCTATTTATCATTTAGGATCTCTGTTGCCTTATTGATTTTCTGGCTAGAAGATCTGTCCATTGATGTGAGTGGGGTGTTAAAGTCTCCTACTGTTATTTTATTCCCATACATTTCTCCCTTTATGTCTGTTAGTATTTGTGTTGTGTATTTGGGTGCTCCTATATTGGGTGCATATATGTTGGTGAGCGTAATATCCTCTTCTTGTATTGATCCTTTTACCGTTATGTAGTGTCCTTTATCTTTCTTAATGGTCTTTGTTTTGAAATCTATTTTATCTGATATGAGTATTGTGACCCCCATTTTCTTGTCATTTTTGTTTGCATGAAATATCTTTTTTCCATCCCCGCACTTTCAATCCATGTGTGTCCTTTGCCCTAAAGTGGATCTCTTGTAGGCAGCAGATTGTAGGCTCTTGTTTTTAATCCAATCTGCCAGTCTATGTCTTTTGATTGGAGTATTTAGTCCATTGGCATTTAAGGTAATTATTGATAGATATGTATTTATTGCCATTTTAAACCTTGTTTTCCAGTTGATTCTATATTTCTTCTTTGTTCCTTACTTTTTCTTTTTGTGGTTTGATGTGTTCCTTTTATATTATGCTAGTGTTTTCTTCTTTTTGATTTTTGTGAATCTATTGTATGTTTTTGATTTGTGGTTACCCTGTTTTTCAAGTATGTTAACACCTTCCTATATCTGCTTTCCTTAGACTGATATTCATATAGGCTCAAACACATTCTAAAAAAAACTCCCATTTTGGAAATTCCCTGGCAGTCCAGTGGTTAAGGCTCTGCACTTTCACTGCTGAGGACATGGGTTCAATCCCTGGTCAGGGAACTAACATCCCACAAGCCACACAGTGTGGCCAAAAAAAAAAAAAAAAAAAGGCATGTAAAAAAACTACACTTTCTGGGCTTCCCTGGTGGCTCAGTGGTTAATAATCCACCTGCCAATGCAGGGGACACGGGTTCAAGCCCTGGTTCAGGAAGATCCCACATGTCCCAGAGCAACTAACCTGTGTGCCACAACTACTGAGCCTGCACTCTAGAGCCTGTGAGCCACAAATACTGAAGCCTGAACACCTAGAGCCCATGCTCTGCAACAAGAGAAGCCACCGCAATGAGAAGCCTGCGCACTGCAACAAAGAGTAGCCCCCACTCACTGCAACTAAAGAAAGCCCGCACGCAGCAGCAAAGACCCAACGCAGCCAAAAATAAATAAATAAATAAATATTTTTTAAAAGCCCTACACTTTCTTACTCTCCTCCTCCACATTTTATGATTTTGATGTCCTCTTTTACATCTTCATGTTTATCCTTTTGCTATTCATTTTGGTTATCATTGTTTTCACAAGAAATTTATTTTTGTTTTTATTTTTATTTTTAATCTGTATACTGGCTTATTGAAGTGATTTATTTTCCAGTTGTGATTTTCTCTTTCCTATAGCTTGTTGCTTCTTTTTTATTTAGAAAAGACCTTTCAGTATTTCTTTTAGGATAGGTTTAGTATTGCTTTTTTCTTTTAGTTTTTGCTTGTCTGAGAAATTCTTTATCTCTCCTTCTATTCTAAATGATAATCTTGCTGGGTAGAGTATCCTAGGTTGCAGATTTTTCCCTTTCAGGACTTTGAATATATCTTGCCACTCCCTTCTGGCCTGCAACATTTCTGTAGAGAAATCAGCTGATTGTCTTATGGGGGTTTCCTTGTAATTAACTCTTTGTTTTTCTCTTGCTGCCTTTAGAATCCTCTCTTTATCTTTAACTTTTACCATTTTAATGATAATATGTCTTGGTGTAGGTATATTTAGGTGCATCTTGTTTGGGACCCTCTGTGCTTCCTGTACCTGGGTATCTGTTTCCTTCTTTAGGTTTGGGAAGTTTTCAGCCATAATTTCTTCAAATACATTTTTGATCCCCTTTTCTTTCTTATCCTTCTGGAATTCCTATTATGCATAGATTGGCATGCTTTATATTATCCCATAGGTCTCTTATATTGCTTTCATTTTTTTTTCCATTTGGCCTTCTGTCTGCTGTTCTGATTTGGTGATTTTTATTAGTCCATCTTCCAAATCACTTATCCATTCTTCTGCATTATTCAATCTGCTATTCATTGCATTTAGCTCAGCTTTTGTCTTGGCAAATGAGCTTTCTAATTTTTCTTGGCTCCTCTTTATAGTTTCTAGTTCCTTCTTACAGTAATTTGCATTTCTATTGATAGCCTTTCTTAATCCATTCAGTATTTTCCTTATCTCCTTTTTGAGCTTGATGTCTATCAGAGTGAAGAGGTCTGTTTCACTGTTTGTTCTTTTAGGGCAGTTCTCTTTATCTTTTAACTGGGAGTGGTTCCTCTGCTTCTTCGTTTTACTTATGTTTCTCTTACTCTGTGTGTTTAGGAGAAACAATTATCTACTGCAGGCTTAGAGGGCCATTTTATGTCAGCACATCCCTGTATAGCCTGTGTGGGTTTAATATTTTTGGTGCAAGGGCTGTTTTTAGTATGGATGCCTGCCGACTCCTTTCTCAGTGTGTCCTGGCTGTTATCCCCTTGGTACAGGGTGTGACTGGTGTAGTGGTGACCATAGCCTACACTGTTTAGCAGGACCTCCTCTTTGCTCTGTGGTTGTCACAGCTCTGTCGAGGGCAGGGTTTGCTCCCTAGTTGTTGGAGTAGAAGCCCCCAGATCCATTTATGAGCTGTCTCTGAGCTGTGGTGCAAGGTAGGCAGGATTGGAGCACTCTCGCTGGGAGAGGAGCAACTGATTATTCCTCTGCCTGAGCTGTCCACTGGTGAGTGCACCCCATTGTGTCACCTGTCAACTGTTGTGTGGGCTCACAAAGTACACTGTTGTTGTCACTGCCCTTGGGCTTCCTCAACCATAGGAATTCTGGCAATCTACCCTGGTGTCCCTCAGGCATTGTTTTCACAAGAGCACCCCTGCAGATCCACTGAAGTCAGGTCCTAGGACTGCAGTAGTCATGCACCTGGACCCACCGTGGGAGGTGTGGAGGCAGCCCAAGTATCATGATTTTAAATGGTATTTATATGTCAACAATTCTCTTATTTACAACTCCAGTTTATACATTTCTCTCAAACAAATATATCCAACTGCCTACTAGACATTTCCACTGGGAATGACTGATAGACATCCATAACTTAATATATTTGGATTACACACTTGATTTTTCTCCCACAAATCTGCTCTTCTCACATTCTTCGCCATTTGGTTTGAAGACAACTCTGTTATCTTCATTGCTGAAGCAGTAAGTCATTCTTGGCTCATTTTCTTTCAAATCTCAGGCCAAAACTAATATATAAATTTTATTATAATATTTTTTTCATCAACAGGTATGTATTGAGCACATACTATGTACTAGACACTCTTCTAGGTAGTGGATATAGAGTAGTCCCCCCTACCATCTGTGGGGGATATGTTCCAAGACTCCCAGTGGATGTCTTTAACCTCAGATAGTACCAAACCCTATATGTACATTTTTTCCTATAATAATAGGCAGATACTGTATAGAGCATACACTGGACAAAGGGATGATTTACATCCTGGGTGGGACAGAGTGGGTTGGCAAAAGATTTCCTCATGCTACTCAGAACGGTGCACAATTTAAAACTTATGAATTATTTATTTCTGGAATTTTCCATTTAACATTTTCAGACCATGGTTGTCCACAGGTAACTGAAACTGCAGAAAGTGAAACCATGTTATCATAAATGGGAGACTACTGTATATTACTGAACAAAATAGACAAATAGCCCAACTCCTGAGAAACTTATGAGGACAGGCAAAAAATAAATAAGAAAATAAGTGAACTATATTTTAAAAGGTGAAAATAATATATGATTTGGCATAAAGAAATAGTGAAACAGATTAAGAGGATAAAGAATCTGTGAGGAATGGGAGGTACACATTGCAATATTAAATAGCTAAATAGGATAAGCATGGTAAGTCTCATTAGGAAGTTAAATATAAAAAGACTTGAAGCATGTGAGGGAGTTAGCTTAGTGATTTTCAGGAGAAAACATTTCAGCCAGAGGGAAAATCTAGAGCAAAAACCCTAAGGAAGATATGTGCTTAGTGTCCTCAATGAACATTACAGAGGTTGGTGTAATTGAGAAAGAATGGTCAGAAGAGCAGTAGGAAATGAGGTCAGGGTGGTAATGGGAGAACCAGATACTTTGGGTTTTGTTAAGGTAAGACTTTGCCTTGTACTCTGAGTGAAATGGGAAGCTAAATCTTCTCTTTTTAGGATAGGAGTGACATGGCTAAGGTCTGTCTGGATGCCATGTTGAAAATATAATATAGGGAGGGAAGGATAGAAGCAGGAAGATATGATAAGAATCTGTTTCAGTAATCCCAATGAGAAATTATGATTACTTTAACCAGGGTGGTAGTGGTCAAGAAAATAAAATAGTCAGATACTCAATATTTTTTCAACTGTTGAAAAATTTCAAACCTACAGAAAACTTGGAAGAAAAGACCAATGAATCTTCATATATTTTCTACTTAGGTTCACTCATTGTTAACACTTGCCACATTCTCTCTCTCCATATCTATCTATCTATCCACCTCTCTATTGCTATACAGATATAGCAGAGAGAGAGAGAAATTTTTTTTTTTTTTTTTTTACGAATGAGGCAATTTATTAACCCAGCATCATTTGTTCTAATGCTTCTTGTTGGCAGCTGCCACCTGTCCAGCGATTCTGTCCAGATCTCTCTGTCCCTGAGGTGTTAGTTTGCGGCCCCCATCTTGGTCCTTTTCCACCATTTTCAGCCCCTCCAGGGCTTGGAGGACCCGACGGGCCACGCTCTTGGAGCCTCTGCTGAAGTGGCTGGGCATGACACCATTTCTCTGACACCCCCCATAGATCTTGGTCATGGAACCAACCCCAGCGCCGCCCCGGAGGTACAGGTGCCGTGCTGTGGAAGCAGCTCGTGTGTAGAACCAATTCGCATCGTAGGGAGCGAGCTCTTTATGCTTGGCCAGCTTGACAGTGTCCACCCATTCAGGGACTTTAAGCTTTCCGGACTTTTTGAGGAAGGCTGCCAGAGCTCTGAGGAACTCCTGCTGGTTCACGTCCTTTACAGTAACTCCAGGCATCGTGCGGCCTCCAAGCTGCCAGCCAGGGAAAAGGGAGCAACGGGGTTTCCTGGGCGCACAAGTCGGGCGTTGGTTATCACGAGAGTTCCCAAGAGAGAAATATTAAATGATTTTTACAATGTTACACAAATTTTACAAATATTTAACTATTTTATAGTTAATTAAAGACATAGTAACAATTTTCTGCAATACCTCACATACCTGTCTCCTAAGAACAAAGGCATACTGGGATGGTTAATTTCACGTGTCAACTTGACTGGGCCATGAGGTGCCCAGATACTTCATTAAACATTATCCTAGGTATGCCCGTGAGGGTATTTCTGGATTAGGTTAGCATTTGAATTGGTAGACTGAGTAAAGCAGATTGCCTTCCCCAACATGGGTAGGTCTCTACCAATCTATTGAAGTCCTCAATAGAACAAAAGGCTGAGCAAGAGCGAAATTACACTCTGCCTGATGATCTTTGATGTGGGAACATTGGTCTTCTGCTTTTGTACTGAGACTGGAACTCACACCATCAGCAGCTCTCCTGGTTCTTAGGCTTTCAGAATGCAGATCTTGGGAGTTCGCAGCCTCCATAATCACAGGAGACAACTCCTTATTTGTTATTTTTTCTTTATTCTTCTGTTTAAATTTTAGATTAAGATTATCTAGTTTTCTTAAAAATCCAACTGAAATTTTGATGTCAATGATTTTTTTTAAGATTTTTTTTTTTGATGTGGACCATTTTTTAAAGTCTTTATTGAATTTGTTACAATATTGCTTTTTTTTAATGTTTTGGTTCCTTGACCATGAGGCATGTGGGATCCTGGCTTCCCAATCAGGATCAAATCCACACCCCCTGCACTGGAAGGCAAAGTCTTAACCACTGGACCGCCAGGGAAGTCCCTGATGTCAATGATTTTTAATTCATGGATTAATTTGGGGAATTTTTATTTTATATTAATGAATGTCATCTAAGCACAGAATGTTTCTGTATAATTTTCTCTGTACTTAATGGTGTATTATATTTTTCTTCATTGACATCTTGTATATTCTTAGCTAATTCCTAGATGCTTTTTAGCTTTTAAAAAAATATTGTGAAAGATATAGTAAAATGTTTTCTGCTTATTGATAAGGTAGTGAAATACTTGAAAAAAATATTAGAGTCACTCCATCTGACTGAACTTCATTAACCAAAAATCATGGAGAAAATAAAGCAAGATGAGTACCAAAGAAATAGAAGGAATTTAAGAAGAAATGGACAATAGGTATAAATGAGAGAGTAAAATAAGCAGTTAATCAAAATAAACTTAAAGCAGAATTCTTATACATTAGACAAACTACTGGAAGAACTAGATTCTAAACCTCTGCACTAGTGAGCCACAGACCTTACAACTCTCACCCAGCTTGTGTGGGAATGAGTTTCTTCATTTATAAAAAAGGGACTAAACTACATTATCTTCCAGGTCTCATTCAGCTCTAAGATTCTAAATAGAATTGCTTTGAACTGGATAATACTAATAACTTAAGTCTTTTTTTTCTTTTTCTTTTTGTCACACCATGCGGCTTGTGAGATCTTAGTTCCCCAATTAGGGGTTGAACACACGCCCCTCAGCAGTGAAAGCATGGAGTACTAACCACTGGACAGCGAGGGAATTCCCCAATAACTTAAGTCTTAAAATCAAATCCAAAGCTTTAAAAATTCCTATTTCTTTAAATTATGTTAAGCAATAGAAGTGTAATCTTTACAAGTAGCAGTACTTCTACTCTTTCATGCAAAAGTTTTGCAGAATTCAATTTGAAAGACCATGGGCAAATACAGGTCATTTCTCCAAAGTCAAACTGATGGTGGCTGTTGACCAAGAAAAACATTATGGAAGTCCATCTGCTACAGTTCATGCAGGGGTCTCAGACTCAAACTATTCCCTGATAGGATGTAGAGTATCCTAAGTAACTGTGACTGCCTGGAGTACCTTTCATTTGGATTTTCCAGGACAAGGATACTGCCAGATGCAGTGAAATACTATTAATATTTTAAAGTTGATCTTGGTTATAGACACTTGCTGATATTTGCCTTTTGCTTATGTTGGTTTTTCTAGGTAGATTATCATCAGTAGTAAAAAATGATAGCTTTATCTCTTCCTTTTTCTATCATTTTCTTTCTTTATAATAATGCATGTAAAATTTCTATGTTAAGTGTAATTTCTGCTGTAGTTTTGTTTTTGTTTATTTGTTTGTTTGTTTTGGCCACGCCATGTGGCTTGTGGGATCTCAGTTCCCTGACCAGGGATCGAACCTATGCCCCCTGCAGTGGAAGCGCAGAGTCCTAACTACTGGACCACCAGGGAATTCCCTGCCGTAGGTTTTTAATATGCAATTTTTCCAGGTAAAGAAGTTTTCCTGGGACTTCCCTGGTGGCACAGTGGTTAAGAATCCACCTGCCAATGCAGGGGACATGGGTTCGGTCCCTGGTCCAGGAATATCCCACATGCTGCAGAGCAACTAAGCCCGTACACCACAACTACTGAAGCCTGTGCACCTAGAGCCCCTGCTCCTCAACAAGAGAAGCCACCACAATGAGAAACCTGTGCACTGCAACAAAGAGTAACTCCTGCTCACCGCAACTAGAGAAAGCCTGTGCGCAGCAACAAAGACCCAATGCAGCCAAAAATAAATTAATAAATTAATAATAATAATAAATAAAAAATAAATTTAAAAAGGAGAATATTGGCCTTTCCTACAAATGACCTCCAAAAAAAAAGAAAAAAAGAAAAAGAAAAGAAATTTTCCTGAGTTATTTTTTTTATAGTTTTTTTAAAAATTTATTTATTTATTTATTTAATTTTGGCTGTGTTGGGTCTTCGTTTCTGTGCGAGGGCTTTCTCTAGTTGCGGCAAGCAGGGGCCACTCTTCATCGCGGTGCGTGGACCTCTCACTATCGCGGCCTCTCTTGTTGCGGAGCACAGGCTCCAGACGCGCAGGCTCAGTAGTTGTGGCTCACGGGCCTAGTTGCTCCGCGGCATGTGGGATCCTCCCAGACCAGGGCTCGAACCCATGTCCCCTGCATTGGCAGGCAGATTCTCAACCACTGTGCCACCAGGGAAGCCCCTCCTGAGTTATTTTTAATCAGAATTTAAAAATTTGAATTTTACTGAATGCTGTAGTGGGTTGAATGGTGGCTCCCCAAAACAATGTGTCCATGTCTTAATACCTGGACCCTCTGAATATTACCTTTTTTGAAAAATAGTCTTTTTAGACGTAATTAAATTAAATTAATGATCTGAAGATGAGAACATCCTGGGTTACTGAGGTGGACCCTAAATGCAACAGCTAATTTCCTTATAAGAGACAGAAGAAAACACAGAGAAGGGGAGAGATCCATGTGAAGATGGAGAAAGAGACATTATAGTGATACAGCCACCAGGAATGCTGACAGCCACCAGAAGAGGTAAGGAATGGATTCTCACCTAGAGTCTTTGGAGGGAGTGAAGCATTGATAACACCTTGATATTATAATCTGGCCTCTAGAACTGTGAGAGATATATTTCTGTTGTTTTAAGTAATCAAGTTTGTGGTAATTTGTTACAGCAGCCCTAGGAAATTAATACAAATGCTTTTCTACGTTATTTGGCTTTTATCTTTTATTTATGTAATCAATGTTCAAGGCCAGAATCAAACAATTGCAGGTACTTTATTTTGGGAGGATAGTCATAAGGGAAATTACATGCTTAAAAGATTATCGGGAGGATTAACCAAGATGGCGGAGTAGAAGGACGTGCTCTCACTCCCTCTTGCGAGAACACCAGAATCACAACTGGCTGCTGGACAATCATCGACAGGAAGACACTGGACTTCACCAAGGAGGATACCCCACGTCCAAGGACAGAGGAGAAGCCACAGTGAGACGGTAGGAGGGGTGCAATCAGAGTAAAATCAAATCCCATAACTGCTGGGTGGGTGACTCACAGACTGGCGAGCACTTATACCACAGAAGTCCACCCACTGGAGTGAACGTTCTGAGCCCCACGTCAGGCTTCCCAACCTGGGTGTCCGGCAACGGGAGGAGGAATTCATAGAGAATCAGACTTTGAAGCCTAGTGGGAATTGATTGCAGGACTTCGACAGGACTGGGGGAAACAGAGAACCCACTCTTGGAGGGCGTACACAAAATAGTGTGTGCATTGGGACCCAGGGGAAGGAGCAGTGACCCTGGGGGAGACTGAACCAGACAAAACTGCTGGTGTTGGGCGGTCTCCTGCAGAGGCGGGGGCTGGCTCTGTTTCACCGTGGGGACAAGGACACTGGCAGCGGAGGTTCTGGGAAGTACTCCTTGGTGTGAGCCCTCCCAGAGTCTGCCATTAGCCCCACCAAAGAGCCCGGGTAGGCTCCAGTGTTGGGTTGCCTCAGGCAAAACAACCAACAGGGAGGGAACCCAGCCCCACCCAGCAACAGTCAAGTGGATTAAAGTTTTTACAGAGCTCTGACCCCCACAGCAACAGTCAGCTCTACCCACCTCCAGAGCCTCCCATCAAGCCTCTTAGATAGCCTCAACCACCAGAGGGCAGACAGCAGAAGCAAGAAAAACTACAGTCCTGCAGCCTGTGGAACAGAAACCACATTTACAGAAAGATAGACAAGATGAAAAGGCAGAGGGCTATATACCAGATGAAGGAACAAGAAAAAACCCCAGAAAAACAACTAAATGAAGTGGAGATAGACAACCTTCCAGAAAAAGAATTCAGAATAATGATAGTGAAGATGATCCAGGACCTGGGAATAAGAATGGAGGCAAAGATTGAGAAGATGCAAGAAATGATTAACAAAGACCTAGAAGAATTAAAGAACAAACAAACAGAGATGACCAATACAATAACTGAAATGAAAACTACACTAGAAGGAATCAATAGTAGAATAACTGAGGCAGAAGAACGGATAAGTGACCTGGAAGACAGAATGGTGGAATTCACTGCTGCGGAACAAACTAAAGAAAAAAGAATGAAAAGAAATGAAGACAGCCTAAGAGACCTCTGGGACAACATTAAACGCAACAACATTCGCCTTATAGGGGTCCCAGAAGGAGAAGAGAGAGAGAAAGGACCAGAGAAAATATTTGAAGAGATTATAGTTGAAAACTTCCCTAACATGGGAAAGGAAATAGCCACCCAAGTCCAGGAAGCGCAGAGAGTCCCATACAGGATAAACCCAAGGAGAAGCACGCCAAGACACATAGTAATCAAAGTGGCAAAAATTAAAGACAAAGAAAAATTATTGAAAGCAGCAAGGGAAAAATGACAAATAACATACAAGGGAACTCCCATAAGGTTAACAGCTGATTTCTCAGCAGAAACTCTACAAGCCAGAAGGGAGTGGCATGATATACTTCAAGTGATGAAAGGGAAGAACCTACAACCAAGATTACTCTACCCAGCAAGGATCTCATTTAGATTTTTTTTTTTTTTTAAACATCTTTATTGAAGTATAATTGCTTTACAATGGTGTGCTAGCTTCTGCTTTACAACAAAGTGAATCAGTTACACATATACATATGTTGCCATATCTCTTCCTCATTTAGATTCGATGGAGAAATCAAAAGCTTTACAGACAAGCAAAAGCTAAGAGAATTCAGCACCACAAAACCAGCTCTACAACAAATGTTAAAGGAACTTCTCTAAGTGGGAAACACAAGAGAAGAAAAGGACCTACAAAAACAAACCCAAAACAATTAAGAAAATGGTCATAGGAACATACATATCGATAATTACCTTAAACGTGAATGGATTAAATGCTCCAGCCAAAAGACACAGGCTTGCTGAATGGATACAAAAACAAGACCCATCTATATGCTGTCTACAAGAGACCCACTTTAGACCTAGGGACACATACAGACTGAAAGTGAGGGGATGGAAAAAGATATTCCATGCAAATGGAAATCAAAAGAAAGCTGGAGTAGCTATACTCATATCAGATAAAATAGACTTTAAAATAAAGAATGTTACAAGAGACAAGGAAGGACACTACATAATGATCAAGGGATCAATCCAAGAAGAAGATATAACAATTATAAATATATATGCACCCAACATAGGAGCACCTCATTACATAAGGCAATTGCTAACAGCTATAAAAGAGGAAATTGACAGTAACACAATAATAGTGGGGGACTTTAACACCTCACTTACACCAATGGACAGATCACCCAAAATGAAAATAAATAAGGAAACAGAAGCTTTAAATGACACAATAGACCAGATAGATTTAATTGATATTTATAGGACATTCTATCCAAAAACAGCAGATTACACGTTCTTCTCAAGTGCGCACGGAACATTCTCCAGGATAGATCACATCTTGGGTCACAAATCAAGCCTCAGTAAATTTAAGAAAATTGAAATCATATCAAGCATCTTTTCTGACCACAATGCTATGAGATTAGAAATGAATTACAGGGGAAAAAGCATAAAAAACACAAACACATGGAGGCTAAACAATACGTTACTAAATAACCAAGAGATTACTGAAGAAATCAAAGAGGAAATCAAAAAATACCTAGAGACAAATGACAATGAAAACATGACAACCCAAAACCTATGGGATGCTGCAAAAGCAGTTCTAAGAGGAAAATTTATAGCTATACAAGCCTACCTAAAGAAACAAGAAAAATCTCAAGTAAACAATCTAACCTTACACCTAAAGAAACTAGAGAAAGAAGAACAAACAAAACCCAAAGTTAGCAGAAGGAAAGAAATCATAAAGATCAGAGCGGAAATAAATGAAATAGAAACAAAGAAAACAATAGCAAAGATCAATAAAACTAAAAGCTGGTTCTTTGAGAAGATAAACAAAATTGATAAGCCATTAGCCAGACTCATCAAGAAAAAGAGGGAGAGGACTCAAATCAATAAAATCAGAAATGAAAAAGGAGAAGTTACAACAGACACCGCAGAAATACAAAGCATCCTAAGAGACTACTACAAGCAACTTTATGCCAATAAAATGGACAACCTGGAAGAAATGGACAAATTCTTAGAAAGGTATAACCTTCCAAGACTGAACCAGGAAGAAGCAGAAAATATGAACAGACCAATCACAAGTAATGAAATTGAAACTGTGATTAAAAATCTTCCAACAAACAAAAGTCCAGGACCAGATGGCTTCACAGGTGAATTCTATCAAACATTTAGAGAAGAGCTAACACCTATCCTTCTCAAACTCTTCCAAAAAATTGCAGAGGAAGGAACACTCCCAAACTCATTCTATGAGGCCACCATCACCCTGATACCAAAACCAGACAAAGACACTACAAAAAAAGAAAATTACAGACCAATATCACTGATGAATATAGATGCAAAAATCCTCAACAAAATACTAGCAAACAGAATCCAACAACACATTAAAAGGATCATACACCACGATCAAGTGGGATTTATCCCAGGGATGCAAGGATTCTTCAATATACACAAATCAATCAATGCGATACACCATATTAACAAATTGAAGAATAAAAACCATATGATCATCTCAATAGATGCAGAAAAAGCTTTTGACAAAATTCAACACCCATTTATGATAAAAACTCTCCAGAAAGTGGGCATAGAGGGAACCTACCTCAACATAATAAAGGCCATATATGACAAACCCACAGCAAACATCATTCTCAACGGTGAAAAACTGAAAGCATTTCCTCTAAGATCAGGAACGAGACAAGGATGTCCACTCTCACCACTATTATTCAACATAGTTCTGGAAGTCCTAGCCACGGCAATCAGAGAAGAAAAAGAAATAAAAGGAATACAAACTGGAAAAGAAGAAGTAAAACTGTCACTGTTTGCAGATGACATGATACTATACATAGAGAATCCTAAAACTGCCACCAGAAAACTGCTAGAGCTAATTAATGAATATGGTAAAGTTGCAGGATACAAAATTAATGCACAGAAATCTCTTGCATTCCTATACACTAATGGTGAAAAATCTGAAAGAGAAATTATGGAAACACTCCCATTTACCACTGCAACAAAAAGAATAAAATACCTAGGAATAAACCTACCTAGGGAGACAAAAGACCTGTATGCAGAAAACTATAAGACACTGATGAAAGAAATTAAAGATGATACCAACAGATGGAGAGATATACCATGTTCTTGGATTGGAAGAATCAACATTGTGAAAATGACTATACTACCCAAAGCAATCTACAGATTCAATGCAATCCCTATCAAATTACCAATGGCATTTTTTACGGAGCTAGAAAAAATCATCTTAAAATTTGTATGGAGACACAAAAGACCCCGAAGAGCCAAAGCAGTCTTGAGGGGAAAAAACGGAGCTGGAGGAATCAGACTCCCTGACTTCAGACTATACTACAAAGCTACAGTAATCAAGACAATATGGTACTGGCACAAAAACAGAAACATAGATCAATGGAACAAGATAGAAAGCCCAGAGATAAACCCATGCACCTATGGTCAACTAATCTATGACAAAGGAGGCAAAGATATACAATGGAGAAAAGACAGTCTCTTCAATAAGTGGTGCTGGGAAAACTGGACAGCTACATGTAAAAGAATGAAATTAGAATACTCCCTAACACCATACACAAAAATAAACTCAAAATGGATTACAGACCTAAATGTAAGACTGGACACTATAAAACTCTTAGAGGAAAACATAGGAAGAACACTCTTTGACATAAATCACAGCAAGATCTTTTTTGATCCACCTCCTAGAGTAATGGAAATAAAAACAAAAATAAACAAATGGGACCTAATGAAACTTCAAAGCTTTTGCACAGCAAAGGAAACCATAAACAAGACGAAAAGACAACCCTCAGAATGGGAGAAAATATTTGCAAACGAATCAACGGACAAAGGATTAATCTCCAAAATATATAAACAGCTCATTCAGCTCAATATTAAAGAAACAAACACCCCAATCCAAAAATGGGCAGAAGACCTAAATAGACATTTCTCCAAAGAAGACATACAGACGGCCAGGAAGCACATGAAAAGATGCTCAACATCACTAATTATTAGAGAAATGCAAATCAAAACTACAATGAGGTATCACCTCACACCAGTTAGAATGGGCATCATCAGAAAATCTACAAACAACAAATGCTGGAGAGGGTGTGGAGAAAAGGGAACCCTCTTGCACTGTTGGTGGGAATGTAAATTGATACAGCCACTATGGAGAACAATATGGAGGTTCCTTAAAAAACTAAAAATAGAATTACCATATGACCCAGCAATCCCACTACTGGGCATATACCCAGAGAAAACCGTAATTCAAAAAGACACATGCACCCGAATGTTCATTGCAGCACTATTTACAATAGCCAGGTCATGGAAGCAACCTAAATGCCCATCGACAGACGAATGGATAAAGAAGTTGTGGTACATATATACAATGGAATATTACTCAGCCATAAAAAGGAACGAAATTGAGTCATTTGTTGAGACGTGGATGGATCTAGAGACTGTCATACAGAGTGAAGTAAGTCAGAAAGAGAAAAACAAATATCGTATATTAACGCATGTATGTGGAACCTAGAAAAATGGTACAGATGAGCCGGTTTGCAGGGCAGAAGTTGAGACACAGATGTAGAGAACAGACATATGGACACCAAGGGGGGGAAAACTGCGGTGGGGCGGGGATAGTGGTGTGCTGAATTGGGTGATTGGGATTGACATGTATACACTGATGTGTATAAAATTGATGACTAATAAGAACCTGCAGTATAAACAAACAAACAAAACAACTAATACTAAACTTTCATTGGGTTATTTGTATGGAAATATGTTGATATAAATGTTTCAGACATTACATGAAATTTCTAAAAATCTTATATGTTCTGGTATAATGTTATAAGTCATAATCCTAGTTATTACTTTAAAATGTATATCTCAGAAATAACTAATTTTCTTGTCAACTGCATTATTATGAACTTTCATCAAATCTTTAACCGTGGTCATTTTTAAGTCTTTTGTCATTTACAGACAGTTCTGGGTGTACTCTGATGCTTTTGTAAATATGTTCCTATAAAAGGGTTTCATCTTCAGGAAATTCATGGAAAAGACTCTGACAAGTACAGGTTTCTGGTACCTGACTGTACTGCTGAACTGAATGAATAAGCATTTTCAGAACTCTAATGAAAAACTGATGAGCTCATAAAAGTGCTAAAAAAGATCAAGATGAAAAAAAAAATTAATTACATGGGACTGAGTGAACTGATGAGGATGAGTATAATTTTTGTGACTTTCTGGTTGAATTTAAAAAAAAGAAAAAATCCCACAAGAACTCAGAGGCAAAGAATATACAAATCAATTTTCACTGCAAAGTAAAGGAGCTGTTACAGTGGAGGATTACTGGACTGAACGTCAATATTATGACATAGTATGAGTGTGTTTCATGTTTGGTAATTGCAATCATTGTTGCTTTTGTTGTGGTCATCCATGTACAATGCTTGGTGTCAGTCTATTTATCTCTTGTAAAAATAAAATACAGTGTGTGTGAAAAAAACAAAACAAAACAAACAAACAAACAAAAAAAACAAAAAAAAAAGATTATCGGTAGGGTTTAAGTAGTAAGCTGCACAAAACTAACTTACTAGTAAAACAGTTTCCTCTGAGAATTCCATTATACACCAGTCTAGTTCTGGAGCTTCCTCTATCACTGAATAGCCTTTGTGCCCAGACTTTTGGAGAGAAGACACTAAATAAGTGCTCCAGGAATTAGGGAATCAGTTTAAGAAGTAATACACTTGACCTTAAGCCCTCTATCTTTAGAAATGACTGAAAGTGTGAGAGCATGCTTAAGAGGTGCTGGGTAACTCAAAAGAAATAGTTTACCCAAATTATTATCTACAAAAATGACAACATTGCCTCATTTTCTAACATATAACTCAGAAAATCTGTTTAAGCAATAATATAAATCCAACCTTTATCAAAATTGAGAGAAAACATGCTCTAATTAGAAATGATGTAATCAGAAAGAATGTAGAATGACCTTCAGTAGCGGATATCAGTTTACTCAACATCAGAGAAGTCATACTGGTGAAAAAAAACACGGTGAATGTAAGGAATGTGAGGAGATGTTTAAATGTAAGTCAATATTTACCACACTGCAGAGAATTCATAGTGGTCAGAAACTTACATGTTAACAATGTGAGAAGGTCATTATTTGTGTGGATAATATAGTCAACACCAGAGAATTCATATTGATGTAAAATCCTGTGAATATAAGGAATGTAGGAAGTTGTTTAGAACTGAGTTCTTTTTGCAAACCAGAGAATTCATACTGGTGATAAACTTTATGACTATTAGTAATGTGAGGAAGCCTTTTTTGTGTGCACACAAGTTACTTAACATCAATAATTTATACTGATGAGAAACTGATGAATGTAAGAAACGTGGAAGATGTTTAGACTTAATTCAGTCCTTACTATGTGTTAGAGAATTCATACTGGTGAGATGTTTTATGAATATTAAAAATGCAATAAGGCCTTAACTGTGTGTGGACAATTTATCCATATCAGAGTATTCATACAGGTGAAAAATCATAGGAATATAAAGAATGTGGGAAGGTCTTTAGACCTGATTGCATTCTTTCTTCAAGGCAGAGAATTCATACTGGTGATAAATTTTATGAATGTAAGGAATGAAGGAAAGCATTTATGTGTGGATGAGTTACTCAACATCAGAGAATTCATACAGGAGAGAAAT
Organism: Eubalaena glacialis; assembly: GCF_028564815.1. Lineage (NCBI taxonomy): Eukaryota > Metazoa > Chordata > Mammalia > Artiodactyla > Balaenidae > Eubalaena > Eubalaena glacialis. The sequence continues at coordinate 118,400,743 of NC_083719.1, forward strand.
CACAGGAATATAAATAAGGTCTTTAGACTGAATTGAGTTTTTTCTTCAAGGCAGAGAATTCATACTGATGATAATCATTATGAATGTAAGAAATGTGAGAAAGCCATTATTGTGTTTGTGCAAGTTACTTAATATCAGAGAATTCATATTGGTGAGATAACTGATTAATATAAGAAATGTTGAAAGACAACCCACAGAATAGGAGAAAATATTTGCAAATGATGCAACTGACAAGGGATTAATCTACAAAATTTACAAACACCTCATGCAGCTCAATGTAAAAAAACAAAACAACAAAAAAAGAAAAACCCAATCAAAAAATGGGCAGAAGACCTAAATAGACATTTCTCCAAAGAAGACACACAGGTGGTCAAGAGGCATATGAAAAGATGCTCAGCATCGGTAATTATTAGAGAAATGCAAATCAAAACTATGATGAGATACCGCCCCACATCAGTCAGAATGGCTGTTATAAAAAAGTCTACAAACAATAAATGCTGGAGAGGGTGTGGAGAAAAGGGATCTCTCCTTCACTGTTGGTGGGAATGTAAATTGGTATAGCCACTATGGAGAACAGTATGGAGGTTCCTTAAAAAACTAAAATAGAGCTACCATATGATCCAGCAATCCCACTCCTGGGCATATATCTGGAGAAAACCATGGTTCAAAAGGATACATGCACCCCAATGTTCATTTTAGCACTGTTTACAATAGCCAAGATGTGGAAGTAACCTAAGTAACCTAAATGTCCATTGACAGATGAATGGATAAAGAAGATATGGTACATATATACAATGGAATATCACTCAGCCATTAAAAATAATGAAATAATGCCATTTGCAGCAAAATGGATGCACCTGGAGATTATCATACTAAGTGAAGTAAGTCAGACAGAGAAAGACAAATATCATATGATATTGCTTATATGTGGAATCTAAAAAAAATGATACAAATAAACCTATTTGCAAAACATAAACAGACTCACAGACTTGGAAAACAAACTTATGGTTACCAAAGGGGAAGGGTGTTGGGAGAGGGATAAATTGAGAGTTTGGGATTGACATATACACACTACTATATTTAAAATAGATAACCAACAAGGACCTACTGTATAGCACAGGGAACTCTACTCAGTATTCTATAATAACCTAAATGAGAAAATAATTTGAAAAAGAATAGGTATATGTAAATGTATAACTGAATCACTTTGCTCTACACCTGAAACTAATACAACATTATAAATCAACTATACTCCAGTATAAAATAAAAATTTTTTAAATGTGGGAAGATATTTAGACTTAATTCAGTCCTTACTATATGTTAGAGAACTCATACTGCTATGAAGCTTTATGACTATAAAATATTCTAAAAAGCCTTTACTGTGTGTGAACAACTTAATCAACATCAGATTATTAATATTGGTTTTTAAAAATCCTATAAATTTAGTCAAAGTGGGAAAACCGTTAGTATGCATCAGTAGGTTCCTTGATAATATTCATATTGGTAAGAAGCTCTTTGAGTGTAAGGAATATGTGAAGGCTTTTAGATATAATTCAAACCTTAATATATGTTGGTGAATTTATACTTGTGTGAATTATTATGAATATATGGAATGTGAGAAAGTGTTTAATAAAGGAAGACACCCTAATATGCAAAAGAGAATTCATAATGATGAAAATCCTATAAATATAAAATATTTGGAGAGGCCTTAAATAGTGTCTATCAGATCACTCAACTTCAGAGAATTCATACAGGGGAGAAACTCTATGAATTCAAGGTATGTGGGAAGACCTTTATTCATGTTAGAGATCTTAGTTTTCATCAAATAATTCATGCTGGTAAGAACAAATTTTAGGAATTTAGGAAGAATTTTAGGCAACATTTACATCTTTCTCAGCTTGGGAGAATTTGTAATATAATTTGATTAACTAAGAAAGCCTTCACGTTTTATATTTCTGTATTTAGATAATCAGAATATCTATCCTAGAAAAAAATTGGAGACTGTATAAACTCTATATGCTAATTTAAGTTCATATATCTCTAACTGGTGCAGTTTTACCAGGTACAATTTGGAATTATAGTGCTTACTTTGGAGAACTTTTGATATAGACTAGATTGTACGTTTTGACGTACCTTAGAACACAAAGAAAATATTTCTACTTCCCAATGGAGTGCTTTATTTAGTTGCTATGAGAAGCCTTCCGCCCTTGAAATTGGACTTTAAAATTGCCTCACTAAATAATTGCTTAGATAAAGCAAATTAAAATTATGAGAAAGTTAGAAATACCTTATTTATAGATCCACAGAACCTCGTTATACTCCCCTCCATATCTCTCCTACTCTTCCCTTACCCGTCTTCCACTTCCAGGACCTTGTTCCTTGTTCATTGATTCCTTACTTTTACTCCTCCTCCTTTCCCTTAACTCACAAAACTACCTTAATGCATCTTAAATTTGATATTCCCATTTGGGAACGACTTCAACATGTAGTCATGTTTGGATCTCTGTGCCATTGTTTGGACTTCCTGTATCCCAAAATAAAAAGAGAAAAATGTCTATAAAGATGATCATGTGGTTTTTGTCTTTTATTGATATGAAGTATTACATTAATTGATTTTCAGATGATAAAACAACCTTGCATTACTGCGATAAATCACCATTAGTCATAATGCTTTATCTTTTCAAAATTTTGCTGGATTCAATGTGCTAGTATTTTGTTGATATATTCAACAATGTCTGTATTCATAAGAGATATTTGTTTGTAGGGTTTTTTTTTTTTTGTGGTGTCTTGTCTGGTTTTAGTATCAGTGGCCTCATAGAAAGCTGAGAAATATTCCATCCTTTTCTGTTCTTTGGAAGGCTTGGTGAAGAACCTTTTAAAAATGACTATCTGGTTCTGGGATTTTCCTTGTGGGAAGTTTTTTGTTTTTTGTTTTCCTAATTCAATCTCTTCACTTGTTATAGGTCTATTCAGAGTTTTATATTTTTTCTAAACTCAATTTTGTTAGTTTCTATCTTTCCAGGAATTTTTCCATTTCGTCTATATTATCTAATTTGTTGGCCCACACTTGTTCATAGTATAACCTTAGCATTCTTCTTATTTCTATAAGGTCAGTAGTAGTGTTCCTTCTCTCATTTCCAATTTTAGTTATTTGATTCTTTTCTCTCTCTTTCTTTCCTTTTGTCAGTCTAGTGAAAGGTTTGTCAATTTTAATGATCTTTTAAAATAACTGTCCTTTTGTTTTATTGATATTTATTTCATTCTTTTTCTGTACTCTAGTTCATCAGTATCTGTTGTAAGCATTATTATTTACTTCCTTCTGATTGATTTAGATTTAGCTTGCTCTTCTTTTTTTTTCCTTCAGTATCTTAAGGTGGAAGTTTAGTTTATTAATTTAAGATCATTCTTCTCTTTGAACTTACAGTTGTAAATTTCCCTCTAAGCACTTGTCTCCCATTAAGTTCTGGTATGTTGTGCTATATTTTCATTTACCTCAAACTATTTTCTTATTTTTCTTGATATTTCTTCTTTTGCCAAGTGGTTATTTAGTAATGTATTGTTTAATTTTTACATATTTTTTGCATTTCCTAGATTTCTTTCTGTTATTAATTTCTAATTTCCATTAAAGGGGAACATCCTTTAGTGAGTTAAATCTTTTTTGAATTTATTGAGGTTTGCTTTGTGTCTCAACATAAAGGTTTGCTTTATGTCTCAACCTGGAGAGTGTTCCATGTGTACTTGAGAAGAGTGTATATTTTGCTGTTGTTGATGGAGTTCTCTGTAAAAGTCTGTTAGGTCTAGTTTGTATAGACTGTTGTTCAGTTCTTCTGTTTCCTTGTTGATTTTATGCATGGTTGTTTCATATAGGATTGATAGTGGAGTATTGAAGTTTCTGACTATTGTGGAATTGTTTATTTCTGCAGTCATTTCTATCAGTCTTTGCTTTATGTGTTTGGGGGCTCTGTTGTTAGGTGGGTATATGTTTATAATTTTTATAATTTAAAGATGTATTGACCCTTTTATCAACATAAAGTCACTCTTTTTTCTCTAGTATCATTTTTAGTTTAAAGTCTGTTTTGTCTGATATTAAGTATAGCCACTCTAGCTTTTGTATGGTTACTGTTTGCTCTGTGTGTGTGTGTGTGTGTGTGTGTGTGTGTGTGTATGCATAATTTCCAATCCTTTATTTTCAATCTTGTATTGAATCTTTTTTTTTTTTATTTTATTTATTTATTTATTTATTTATGGCTGTGTTGGGTCTTTGTTTCTGTGCGAGGGCTTTCTCTAGTTGTGGCAAGTGGGGGCCACTCTTCATCATGGTGCGTGGGCCTCTCACTATTGCGGCCTCTTGTTGAGGAGCACAGGCTCCAGATGCGCAGATTCAGTAATTGTGGCTCACGGGCCTAGTTGCTCCGCGGCATGTGGGATCTTCCCAGACCAGGGCTCGAACCCGTGTCCCCTGTATTGGCAGGCAGATTGACAATCACTGTGCCACCAGGGAAGCCCTTGTATTGAATCTTGATTCAATTTTTGAATCTAAATTATGTCTCCTGTAGACAGCATAGAATACGATTATGTTTTTAATCCATTCTGCCAATATCTGCCTTTTGAATGGAGAATTTAATCCATGTACCTTTAGAATAATAGTATACTCATAAAGAAGCATTTATTTCTGCCATTTTGCTGTTTGTTTTATGTATGCTCTATAGCTTTTTTTTGTCCCTCATTTACTCCATTACCACCTTCTTTTGTGTTTAGTTGATTTTTTGTAATCACATGTATTGATTCCCTTTTCATTTCCTTTTGTGTTTTTCTATAGATATTATTTTTGTGATTACCATGGGGATTACATATACATCCTAAAGTTATAACAATCTCATTTGAATTGATACCAACTTAACTTCAATCACATACAAGAACTCTATTCCCATGCAGCTTCATCTCCCCATCTTTATGTTTTGACATCACACATTACATTTTTATACATTGTGTGTCCAATAGCAGATTTAAATTATTTTTATACATTTGTCTTTTAAATTATGTAGAAAACAAAAAGCAGACTTACTAATCAAAATTACAATAATATTGGCTTTTATATATGCCCATGTATTTACATTTGCTGGAGATCTTTATATTATCATTCAAATTTAAGTTACTGTCTAGCATCCTTTGATTTGAACCCAAAGGACTCTCTTTAGCATTTCCTTAGGGCAGGTCTAGTGGTAATGAACTCCCTTGCTTTTGTTTATTTTGGAATGTCACTTTTGAAGGACATTTTTGCTGGATATGAAATTCTTGATTGACAAATTTTTCTTTCAAAATTGTAAATATATCATTCTACTGCCTTGTGGCTTCCAAGTTTTCTGATAAAAAGTCAGTTGATAATTTTATTGAGCATCACTTGTACATGCCAAGTAATTTCTTTTTTGCTGCTTTCAAGATTCTCCCTTTGTCTTTTGACAGTTTGGTTATAATGTGTCTTAGTGTCGGTTTCTTTAGATTTATTCTACTTGCAGTTCCTTGAGTTTCTTGGATTTGTAGATACACATCTCTCATCAAATTTGGGAAGTTTTTGACTACTATTTTTTTCAAATAATCTTTCTACCCATTTCTCCTTCTCTTCTCATTTTTGGACTCCAGTAATGCATATATTCTTATTCTTGATGGTGTCTTATAAGTCCTTTAGGCTCCCTTTACTTTTCTTCAATCTTTTTTCTTTCTGTTCCTCAAACATTTCCATTGTCCTATATCTTCAGGTGTGCTGATTCTTTATTCTGCCTACTCATATCTGCTGTTGAACCCCTCTGGTGAATTTTTCACTTCAGTTACTGTATTTTTCAGCTTTTTTTTCCCATTCTGTCATCGAAGAGTATCTTGTTTTGTTTTGTTTTCAGTGTTTTGAATATTATAATGTTGCTATCAATATTTGTCTAGAGGTTTTTTTGTGAACATAAGTTTTCACTTCTCTGGGATAAATGCCCAGGAGTGCAATTTTAAGTCTATTTTTTTCCAAAAGAATCGGCCAATCTGTTTTCCAGAATGGCTGTCATATTCTGTATTCTCATCAGCCACATATGAATGATCTAGTTTTTCTGCATTCTTGCTAACATTTGATGTCAGAATTTTTTATTTTAGCCATTCTGGTGAATGTGTAATGATATCTCATTATAGTTTTAATTTGCATTTCCCCAAATGCTACTGGTGTTAAAAATATTTTCATGTTTCTTTGCCATTTGTATATCTTCTTTGGTGAAATTTTTTTTTTCAATTAGATTAAATTTATTTAAAATATAGATAATCTAACAATAAAGTACAATAAACTGATTTTGGCCTCTAGTTTTCCTCTCTACCCAAAGTCCTACAACAATGTCCATAGAGGTGAACTTTCCAGTGCTCCAGATCCCTGGATCCTTACTCCATCATCAACAATGTCGAACTCAGTCACTCCCTCCCCTGGTCACATCTTAGATAGTCATCACCAAAAACTGCACTGTCTCTAAAATCTTGAGTTTAAACACCCCACTCTCTGTCCTCCACCCTTCTTCTACCTACATCGTTAAATCACAAACCCCTACAGCCCCAAATTCTTCAGCTCTTGGGAGGTTGCCAAATTACTGGCCCTGTAACTTTCTGACTGCTTATTTCTTCCTCGCTTCCCTGTCTAACCTGAAGTCCATGACTTCTCATTGTAATCATTCCCTTGCAAGTATCGCCAGCTCCCTGGTTCTCTCCTATTCTCTCTCCAGGGAAAGATCTCCCTCCAAAGCTTTATTTGGCCAGTAGCTTATGATCCTCTAGGACTTTGTCTGAGTATAAGTTCTTCTGGTGGCCTTTCCTGACCACCCTATGCAGAGTGCAGTCTGCTATCTCTACCTCAATTCCTTTTCCTTGCTTCTTTCATAGCACTCATGGCAACTTATAAACATTGTATTTGATATGTACTTTTTTCTCCCTGTCTCTTGCACTAGAACATAAGTTTTATCAGGACAGAGATCCTGACTATCTTGTTCTCCCTACATTCCCAGTACCTACTGTGATTCCTTGCACATATTAGAAACTCAATAAGCAATAGTTGTACAAAGGAATGATTATCAAATTTTCTAAGCCTATTAACAATGTACATTATTTCCAAGTGTCTGTCTGTGGAATGATTACAAAATTTGATAACATATGAGGACATAAATATACCTTAATTAATTCAGTAATAGTGTTAATTATACAACCCACATTCTTTCACCACAATGTAATAAAATCAAATATATAATAATTGACTCTAACCCACTGGAAATCTAAAAAACTCTATTTTCAGTAACTTTTGGGGAAAAAAAGAGAAAATGAAAGATTACAATTAAATTACAAACATTTTAGAAATTAAAGAACATTATATACCAAAATCAACTGCATGGATCCAAAACTATCTTCAGAAAAATGTATAGTCTTAAATGCTTTTGTTATTAAGCAAGAAAAATAATTAACTATGTATTCATGGGGAAAAAGTTGAGAAAAAAAGCATTGAAATGAACAAACATAAATGAAAGTTATATTAATCAAGGTAACCATAATATATTAGAGATAAAAGGGGAAAAAAGAAAATTATTTGAACATATCAATAAAATAGATAAACTTTTGTCAAGTGCACTCAAGGTAAAGGAGATGATAAAGCATAAACAAGTAGAGATAAAATTGGGCACAAATGCACAGGGAGAAAATTAATTTAAGAGTCTTCTTGTAGCTAAACCTTCTTTTTTTTGCTTTCTCTAGATCTTTGCCTAGGAGCCAAGCTCAGCTGGAGAGAGCTGCACAACAGTCCACCCAACGGTTTTTCATAAAGGCAAAGGTTCAACTTTAAAAGGACCTCCCCAGTGCCCCCCAAAATGGGGTAAGTTTCTCTGTCCTGCCCTCAATGACAAGGTTTTTACACTTTCCCTTTGGGCCTCCCCAACTCCCTGCCAGCTTCCTTACAGCAATAGCCTGACCTTTACCTTCTCAGAAAAAATTGCAGCCACATTACCCTTTAACACGAAATAAAATGAAAAAATATAATAAGGAAAAAATAACCAAAATTGCCTCTAACTCCACAAGATCTTTGTCTGTTTCATTCACTCACACATCTCAAGCACCTAAGACAGGGCTTGGCTCAAAGCTATTGCTTTGATCTGGAGGTAAGTTCATTTGAGGAGCAAGGTAAATTCATTTGAGGAGCAAGTGGATACCAGGTATGCATGTCCCCACCCATTCGAACTCATTCTCTCTCCACCCTCTTCTGATTCAGTGAAAGCAGTGATCCCTCTTCACAACCAAGACCAAACCTTCCCCCCATGCTTGAACTCCTGACCCTCCCAGCTTCTCAGGGGTCTTACATTATCAGTTATCCTGTTTCTCTTATTCATAGTCTAAACCACACTCTTTACAACAGCTTTTAAATGTGCTTGAGAGTTTGTTCCACTGAAAACATAACTCTCCTTCAACTAACATCTCCCCTCCAGCTTGCGTCTCCCTCCCTCCTGTGTGCTTCCTAGAATTCTTTTTTTTTTAAAAACATCTTTATTGGAGTATAATTGCTTCACAATGGTGCACCAGTTTCTGCTTTATAACAAAGTGAATCAGCTATACATATACATATATCCCCATATCTCCTCCCTCTTGTGTCTCCCTCCCACCCTCCCTATCCCACCCCTCTAGGTGGTCACAAAGCACCGAGCTGATCTCCCTGTGCTATGTGGTTGCTTCCCACTAGCTACCTATTTTACATTTGGTAGTGTATATATGTTCATGCCACTCTTTCACTTTGTCCCAGCTTACCCTTCCCGCTCCCTGTGTCCTCAAGTCCATTCTTTATGTCTGCATCTTTATTCCTGTCCTGCCCCTAGGTTCTTCAGAACTTTTTTTTTTTTAGATTCCATATATGTGTGTTAGCATATGGTATTTGTTTTTCCCTTTCTGACTTACTTCACTCTGTATGACAGACTCTAGGTCCATCTACCTCAATACAAATAACTCAATTTCGTTTCCTTTTATGGCTGAGTAATATTCCATTGTATATATGTGCCACATCTTCTTTATCCATTCATCTGTCAATGGACACTTAGGTTGTTTCCATGTCCTGGCTATTGTAAACAGAGCCACAATGAACATTGTGGTACTTGACTCTTTTTGAATTATGGTTTTCTCAGGGTATATGCCCAGTAGTGGGATTGCTGGGTTGTATGGTAGTTCTATTTTTAGTTTTTTAAGGAACCTCCATACTGTTCTCCATAGTGGCTGTATCAATTTACATTTCCACCAACAGTGCAAGAGGGTTCCCTTTTCTCAACACCCTCTCCAGCAGGTGAAATGTTTCTTCATGTCTTTTGCCCAGGTTCTAATTGGGCTGTTTGATTTTTTACTGTTGAGTTTTGATTATCCATTATAGATTCTAGATACAAGTTCTTTGTCAGTTATGTGCTTGCAGACAATTTCTCCAAAATTTTATTATTTAGCTTTTTTTAAATTTAGCTTTTATTCTCATACTCTAAATATGGTATTTCACAGAGTAAAAGTTCTTAAATTTTGATGACGTCCAATTTATCAATTTTTTTTCTTTTACAGACTGTGCTTTTGGTGTCAAGTCTAAGAACTCTTTGTCTACCCTTAGATCCTAAAGATTTTCTCCTATATTTTTTTCTAAAAGTTTTAGTGTTTTATGTTTTACTTTTAGGTTCATGATCCATTTTGAATTGATTTTAGTATAAGATATGAGACTTAGGTAGGGTTTTTTTGTTTGTTTGTTTTTCCTAACAAAGTCCAATTGCTCTAACACTATTTGCTGGAAAAGCTATCTTTCCTGCATTTAATTGCTTTTGCAACTTTGTCAAAATTCAGTTAGTTCAGCACATTAGCATGGGTCCATTTTTGGATTATTTATTTTGTTCCCTTGATTTCCTGTCTATTTATCTACCAATAGCACAGCCTTGATTTCTGTAGCTGTATAATAAATAATAGGACACACTCATTCCTTCTACTTTTTTATTGTTTTTAAAAATTGCTTCAAGTATAGTTCCTTTGTTATTCCATGTAATCTTGTCTATATCTATAGAAAATCTTGTTGAGATTTTGGTAGGAATTGTATTAAATCCATATGTTAATTCAGGGAAAATTGACATCTCTCCATGAAGTGTCGAGTCATCCAATTCATGAACACAGTAGGTCTCTCCACTTTAGATATTCTTCAATTTCTTTCATTAGTGTTTTGTAGTTTTCAGAATACGGAATACACTTACACCTAAGTATCTTTTTTGAGCTAATGTAAATGGTATTGTATTTTAAATTTAATTTTGGTATGTATATTTTCATTGTTAGTATATGGAAATACATTCATTTTTGTATGTTTATCTTGTTTTCTGTGACATTGCTGCATTCACTTTTCTAGGAAGTTTTTTACTGCCCCTGTAAATAGGGACAGTTTTCTTTCTTTCTCATCTATATGCCTCTTATTTCCTTTTCTTGTTTTATGGCACAGAGTAGAACTTCCTTCACTATGCTAAAACAAATAAGAGTAGTGAGACCAGATATCTTTGCCTTGTTCCCAATCTGAGGTTGAAGGCATTCAGTCCTTCACAATTAAGTACAACGTTATTTATAGGTTTGTCATGGATTCTCATTATCAAGTTGAGAAAGTTCTTATGGTTTTTGAGGAGAAGTGAGATGTAATTTTTATCTTTGTTCCTCTATAGGTAAAGTGTATTTTCCCTCTGGCTTCTTTCAGGATTTTTTTTTCAATTAAACTTTTTATTTTGAGATAATTGTACATTCAAATTCAGTTGTAAGAAATAATACAGAGAGATCCTGTGTACCTTTCACCCAGTTTCCCCTGATGGTAACATAAAGCTGTAGTAAAATAACAGGATTTTTATTTAATCTTTGATTTTCTATAGTTTGAAACTGATATGCCAGGTGTAGATTTTTTGGTGTTTATTCTGCTTGGTGTTATCTGAGCTTCCTGGATCTGTGATTTGATGTCTGAAATTAATTTGGAGGAAATTCTCGGTCATTAATATTATTTTTTTTAACAATTTTATAAATTTATTTATTTATTTAATTTTTGGCTGTGTTGGGTCTTCGTTCCTCTGCGAGGGCTTTCTCTAGTTGCGGCGAGCAGGGGCCACTCTTCATCGCGGTGCACGGACCTCTCACTATCACGGCCTCTCTTGTTGCAGAGCACAGGCTCCAGATGCGCAGGCTCAGTAGTTGTGGCTCATGGGCCTAGTTGCTCCGCGGCATGTGGGATCTTCCCAGACCAGGGCTCGAACCCATGTCCCCTGCATTGGCAGGGAGATTCTCAACCACTGCGCCACCAGGGAAGCCCCTCGGTCATTATTATTTCAAATATTTCTTCTTTTCCTTTCTCTCTTTCTTCTGGTATTCCCACTATGAGTATGTTATACAACCCCCCCCCACTTTTTTTTAATGCTATGCCTTTTTTAAAGTTTTCCCACAGTCCTTGGATTTTCTGTTCTGTTTTTTCAATTTTTGTTCTCTTTGCTTTTTGGTTTTTGAGGAATCTATTGATATATCCTCTAGCTCAGAGATTCTTTCCTCATCCATGTCCAATCTACTACTGAGCCCGTCAAAGACATCTTTCATTTCTGTTACATTTTCTTTTAAACGGGTTTTTTTTTTTTCAAAAATGGGGTCTAATATTTCTTTTTGGTTCTTTCTTAGGATTTCCATTTCTGTTTACATTGACCATCTCTTCTGTTCTTACATGCTGTCTACTTTATCCATTGGAGCCATTAGCATATTAATCATAGCTGATTTAAATTACCAGTCTGATAATTCCAACATCCCTGTCAAGTCTGGTTCTGATATTTGCTCTGCTTTTCAAATTGTGGAGTTCCCCACTGCCCCTTTTGCTATGCCTCATAATTTTTTGTTGATAGCTGGACATGATATACCAGGCAGAAGGAACTGCTACAAAAAGCCTAGTAATAATGAGGTGTTGAGGTGTGGGAAGAGGGGAAGCATTCTATAGTCCTATGGTTAGGTCTCAGTCTTTTAGTGATATTACGCTTCTAAACTATGAACTTCACAAGTGTTTCTCATTCCCCTCTACCCCATGTCAGACAGAATGGCCAGAATGCTCTGGAATTGGTATTTTTCTTCTCCCTCACAGAAAACTAGAGCCTGCTGGAATTGGCTCTGATAATAAACCAACAATTAGTCTTCCATTAATTAGTTTCCCTGAGGGAAGGCCTTGTTAAGAAGAACAGAATACATTTCAAAATGGTTCATTTCCACCTCCCACTGCCAGAAGCGTGACGGGGATTTTTCTCTGATATTTACTGTGGGAATCTGGTCAAGCTCCTGGAGGTAAATTTCAAAATATTTTGAGCCCCCCTCATGACTGCTTCTCCCCCATCTACATTGAGCCTCCAGCAATTTGTCTATTGCAGTTCAGATATTCCTGTTCCAGCTCTGGTTTCCACAGTGGCTTCTGCTCTTGGGTCTCTGTGCCAGTAAGTAAGCTGTGACTTTCTGTATTTCCCTGTCTCTTTAATTTTGGGAGTAGTGGTTTGCCCTGTGTCCTCCCCTCTCTTACACAGCCAAGAAGAGTTGTTGATTTTTTTCAGTCTGCTCAGCTTTTTATTTGTTGGAGTGGTGATTTCAAATCCCCTTACATTCAGAACTAGAAACTGGAAGTCCTTGACAGTGTCTTTTGATGGAAAAAATTTTCACCTTTTATGAAGTCTAATTTGTCTGTTTTTAAAATTTTGTTGCCTGTACCATATCCAAGGAATCATCACCAAACCCAATGCCATGAAGCTTTTGCCCTATCTTCTCCTAAGAATTTTACAGTTTTAGGTCTTACATTTAGGTCATGGATCTATTTGAGTTAATGTTTGTATGTGGTGTTAAGTAAGGGTATAACTTCATTCTTTTGCATGTGGATTTCCTGTTTTCCCAGCACCATTTGTTGAAAAGACTGTCTTTCCTCCCATTGAATAGTCTTAGCACTTTGGTTGAAAATCGTCTGACCATATATGTAAGGATTTATTTCTGGGCTCTCTGTTCTATTCCATTGGTCTATATGTCTGTCTTTATGACAATACCACACTGTTTTGATTACTGTAGCTTTGTAGCAAGTTTTGAAATCAGGAAGTGTGAGTCCTCCAACTTTGTTCTTCTCTTTCAGGATTCTTTTGGCATTCAGGGTCACTTGAGATTCCATATACTGATTACCAAAAACTAAAGAAGGAAGCCCCATTTTGTCACTGCCAGAGAGAAGACAAAAATGGTAAGGAGATAAATTATTTCAAATATGAAGGGGAAAAAAAGGCAAGATTTTAAAGTAAAGTGAGAATGGTAGGAAAGGAGTAGTGCTTTTGCGATGCTGTTTTCAAGGAGAGGTGGCCAGGGAGGACGGTGCCTGCTGCTCTCACTTCTGCTCTTCACAGCCTGTGGGGCTGGCAGCAGCCAGATCCACTACTCGGTCCGTGAAGAGGCCAAACACGGCACCTTCGTGGGCCGCATCGCTCAGGACCTGGGGCTGGAGCTGGCCGAGTTGGTGTCATACCTGTTCTGGGTGGCGTCCAAAAGCCGTGGGGACTTTCTGGAGGTAAATCTGCAGAACGGCATTTTGTTTGTGAATTCTCGGATTGACCGGGAGGAGCTATGCGAACAGAACACGAAATATAGTATCCACCTGGAGGTGATCGTGGACAGGCCGCTGCAGGTGTTGCATGTGGAGGTGGAGGTGAAGGACATTAATGATAATCCACAGGTCTTTAGAGTGAGAGAACAAAGGTTATTTATTCCTGAATCTAGGCTGCTGGATTCACGTTTCCCGATAGAGGGCGCTGCTAATGCAGACATTGGTACCAACGCTTTTCTAACATACACTTTCAGCTCCAGTGATTATTTCTCTTTGGATGTACAGGCAAGTGATGAACTGAGTAAGTCACTTTCGCCTGAATTGAGGAAGTCTGTGGATAGAGAAGATACACCAGAACTTCGTTTATTATTGACAGCCAGTGATGGGGGCAAACCAGAGCTAGAAGGTACAGTTCAGCTGCTGATCATGGTGCTCAACATTAATGATAACGCCCCATGGTTTGCCCAGGCCGTGTACAGAGTACACTTATTAGATACTACTAATGTTCCAGCAACTGGAACATTAATGACCACATTAAACGCCTCTGACGCTGACAAAAGTGTAAATGGCGAAATTGTCTTTACTTTGGCAATGTTGTTTCTCTTAACATAAACAAACAAACAAACAAAAACAAATTCAAAATTGATTCCAGCTCAGGGGAAATTAGGCTAATTGGTAGACTGGATTATGAAGAAACGAAATCCTACGAAATTCAGGTAAAAACAGTTGATAAAGGAGGTCCTCCAATGTCAAATCACTGCAAGGTTTTAGTGGAAGTGCTGGATGTAAATGATAATGCTCCGGAACTGGCGGTCACATCCGTTTTTGCCTGTAAGAGAGGAGTCTCCACTCAGGACCGTCATCGCCTTCATCTCCTTGTCTGACCGTGACTCTGGTGTCAATGGATAGGTGACCTGCACCCTGCCGCCTCATGTCCCCTTCAAGCTGGTGTCCACCTTCAAGAATTACTATTCGCTGGTGCTGGACAGCGCCCTGGATCACGAGAGTGTGGCAAACTATGAGGTGGTGGTGACCGCGAGGGACGGGGGCTCGCCTTCTTTGTCGGCCACCGCCAGCTTGTCCGTGGAGGTGGCCGACATGAACGACAACGCGCCCGCGTTCGCGCAGCCCGAGTACACGGTGTTGGTGAAGGAAAACAACCCGCCCGGCTGCCACGTCTTCACGGTGTTGGCGCGGGACGCGGACGCGCAGGAGAACGCGCTGGTGTCCTACTCGCTGGTGGAGCGGCGGGTGGGCGAGCGAGCGCTGTCGAGCTACGTGTCGGTGCACGCGGAGAGCGGCAAGGTGTACGCGCTGCAGCCGCTGGACCACGAGGAGCTGGAGCTGCTGCAGTTCCAGGTGAGCGCGCGCGACGCGGGTGTGCCGCCTCTGGGCAGCAACGTGACGCTGCAGGTGTTCGTGCTGGACGAGAACGACAACGCGCCCGCGCTGCTGCTGCCCGGGCCGGGCGGCGGGGCGGGCGCTCTGAGCCAGCTGGTGGCTCGGTCGGTGGGCGCGGGCCACGTGGTGGCGAAGGTGCGCGCGGTGGACGCGGACTCGGGCTACAACGCGTGGCTGTCGTACGAGCTGCAGCCGGCGGCGGGTGGCGCGCGCAGCCCGTTCCGCGTGGGGCTGTACACGGGCGAGATCAGCACGACGCGCGCCCTGGACGAGGCGGACGCGCCGCGCCAGCGCCTGCTGGTGCTCGTGAAGGACCACGGCGAGCCGGCGCTGACGGCCACGGCCACCGTGCTGCTGTCGCTGGAGGACAGCGGCCAGGCGCCCAAGGCCTCTTCGCGGGCGTCGACGGGCGCCGCTGGCGCGGAGGCCGCTCTGGTGGATGTGAACGTGTACCTGATCATCGCCATCTGCGCGGTGTCCAGCTTGTTGGTGCTCACGCTGCTGCTGTACGCGGCGCTGCGGTGCTCGGCGCCGCCCAGCGAGGGCGCGTGTGGGCCCGGGAAGCCCACGCTGGTGTGCTCCAGCGCGGTGGGGAGCTGGTCTTACTCGCAGCAGAGGCGGCAGAGGGTGTGTTCTGGGGGCGGGGGGCCGCCCAAGACCAACCTCATGGCGTTCAGCCCCGGTCTTTGTCCAGATCTGAGCACGTCGGGAAGAAGTGAACATCCAGAAACAAACTCCGTAATATAAGTTCAACTTCCAAGCTTTGGCTTTAGTTTTTAAAAATTTTTACTTATCTAACCATCTTTTCAAATGTCACTTTAAAAGATGTATTCCAAGTGTTCACTAAAATTGCAACAAATCTTACCATTTATTGTAGATATTTATTCTATTACTTTTAGCTGCATCTTGAATAGAACTTGGAATCAAACAACAAAAAAACTAATGTAGGAACAAATTGCCATATTCCTTGGTTCAAATAGTAGGATACTTTTGAAAGAATACTGAAATATTAAGCAGTCTTGATCATATTTAACACAGAATCTTAACGTAGTCAAAAACATTGTCATTTTCAAGTTTATTTATAGCTCGGAATGAAATGTCAAGCCCTGGACAAAAAATTAAAGGCAGATTTACAGAAACCATCTGCCTTCCCTTAAGGTTTTACGTTTCAAAGTGGGCAATTAAAAAAAAATCGTTTTAAACAAAAGTAATTTAAAATATATTTGTAGGGTGATATTTTAATTTTTATGTTAAAATATACAACTATTTTTTCGTTGCTTTTATGATCAGTATCCTGATGCCAACGACTTTGAGTTCTCCTGGTTCTAGAAAGCTTAGCGTGGAATGAATTTTTAAGTATAGGATCTGGTTAGGAAACAACACCTTCCATTTACTCACAAATGTTCTAAGACACTTTATTTATTTATTTTTAAATTTATTTTTTTAATTTATTTATTTTTGGCTGCGTTGGGTCTTCGTTGCTGCACGCGGGCTTTCTCTAGTTACGGCGAGCGGGGGCTACTCTTCGTTGTTGTGCGCGGGCTTCTCATTGCGGTGGCTTCTCTTGTTGCAGAGCACGGGCTATAGGCACGCAGGCTTCAGTAGTTGTGGCACGTGGGCTCAGTAGTTGTGGCTCGCGGACTGTAGAGCGTGGGCTCAGTAGTTGCGGCGAACGGGTTTAGTTGCTCCGGGTCATGTGGGATCTTCCTGGACCAGGGCTCGAACCCGTGTCCCCTGCATTTGCAGGCGGATTCTTAACCACTGCAGCACCAGGAAAGCCCTAAGACACTTTATTTTTACTTCTCTCAACCTTTCTAATAACTTTGTGAAGTGCATGCTTTAGTCTCACTTTGTGGATGAAAGTGCTGAGGCTCAGAAAATCTAAGTTCAGTATTTTTCCTAAGTTTTCTCCAGATTTCCCAAGGATATCCAAAACTTGCTTGTTCTAGTAGACTTCATTGCCTTTTATAAAATATTTAAGGTAGCTTACAATGGAAGATATTTACAAGAGCAATTTTAAAAAGTCTGTTTAAAAGCCAAAGTAAAAGATCAAGAGAAGAGTGGGAACAATTTATCAAAAACTCAATCATAGGCTGAGTGCAAATCCTAGTACTCACCTTCCTGGAAGTAAGTACAAAAATATAAAAAAGAAGAATAAAAGGAAATTCTCTGTATCAATTCTTCAAGAGAGAAAAAAACTCCTCTCTTCCTGCTATAAATTCAGAGTTGATTTCTGATCATTATGTAAGGGTTTAGCAATATCCTGAACAGTATGTTTGATAGCAGTTTTGCAAAACCAGCTGAAACATATTTGTTATAAATATTATTATATATGCTAGTCATTAAGTCAAGAGCACATTAAGTTTTATTTCCTATGTTTAATTCTGAAACTACACAAGTATTAAATGAACATATTTTTGTTTGCAAACATTTAAATAAACATGCAGAAAAAGTCCCTTGAAAGTCCCCTTGTGAAAGCATTCTATAAGAAATTAGTATAATTTAGTAGTTAAGTTTCTAGATATTTGAATTGATATAGTGCTGTTGCTTAGAGTGTTTCAAGAAACAGGCAGTGAGTATGTTTCTGTAACTTTTCAAATATTAATTATCATACCCACCCAGGCTTTTGGCAAAAATCGGCAAATAATAATAATAATAATTTTAGATTTCACGTTGCCAAGAAAAGTTTCCAGCTCCTTTAAATATGAGATAAACTTTGCAAGATTATAAAACTGGGCAAGATAAATTAAGGAGTCACAAAAATAATTTCTATTCCCTAATTCACATTACCTATGTGCCCATGTCCAGGCTTAGGAGTTTCTCTATGGACACTGAATATATTTACTGATGGATCAGTACACAAGCACACATGGAGAGCCTACTACAAACTAAGTCCTGCTGTAGAAACTAGGGACCTAGCAAGAGTGAAACAAGATAGGAGAGGTTCTTGGCTTCAAGGGGACCACATTGTAACCTGTTTAAAATAACAATTGTGTTATGAAAAGACTTACATTGGTGTAATATTGCCTTTTCAGCTTTCTTTGTCTAAACAAGGTGTCTGTAAAGGAGGATCTCATTCTATTCATGACTTTTAAAAAATAGGCAGTATAATGCTGACTGTTATTAGCAAGTTTTTTGGAAAAAAGCAGATGTGGGCTTTCCTTCTTTATGCGATTTGCACTCAGAAAACTATATGTAATTCTCATTGCCTCAACTAATGAAAATATAATCAAGTAGATGGAAAATGCCCTGGAAAGGGGAACTAAAATTATCAAAAAATTAGGAGGGATAGAAGAAACTATGTTTTAAGGCCAAACTGAAAAATCATAAACAGTATGGAGAAGGTAAACATATATTTCCTTTATCAAGCCAAAAAAACTTGAGTTAGAGGTTGACATTTGAAGCTAGAATGGCACAATTTGTTTCTTCAAGAATTTATATAGGTTGAAAAATCAATTATCTAACAGTACTTCACTGAGAGGTTAATAATAAGATTTCTAATGGAATTGGACATCACTTGATAAATACCAATAGCCCTTTAAATGTGGCCTGAAGAGATTCAGGCATGCCTTCACACAGCTACATTGGGATCACTGTCAAAAAAAATTTTTAGATGATGCATTATGGATCTAAGAACAGACAAACATTTCTTTCTGTATTATGATTATTGTTGTAAAGGTTAAAAGTTTTCTGGGTTATTTGAAGGTATTAACTTGGAGGTGAATCTCAAATTTTAGTTAATGATTACTAAACCAAAAAAAGGGGGTTTAAGATTACAAAGTTTGAAAAGTGATTTCTTAAATGAAAAGGTACTTCTGGGATGGAGGAAAAGATGATTGTGGAGTGGTGTTTTTACTTAATATTTATTTTTATATAAATATGAATGGATTTCCCATTGGTAGTTAATATTCTTGTGCCATTCAGAATCTTTGTGCCAACTTTCAATAGTTTTGTCTTCCTTTACAAGATTTCTTCCAGGAAATGTATTTCTTCCTCTTTTCTTCTTTATAAAGATGACCCAGTTGCCATATTTTTCTACTTTCCCACCATTCTTTGCTATCATTAATATGTATTCATTGAACAATTTAGTATTAATAAAAACTTAAACTAATATAGATTTATGGAAAATTTATTTTTTGGTACTTATTTCGTGGTATGTTTACAATTCAAACTAGTCATTCATTTAGGAAATTTATTGACTTAAAAATTGTCAGATCCTCAAAAGGTGAAGTTATATTTGCTGAGATCTTATTACCAGGTTATAATCATTGTTATGCAATTGGATTAGTTTTGGTTAATATTAATTATCCATTAAAGTTGGCAGCTTCACACCTTTGCTGTCCATCTGAAAAACTAGGCAAAATCATCATGCTGTTAATACTGAAAATAACAATGTTATTTCTATTTTTCTATGACGGCTCCAAAAAACATCCCAATGGAAACAAAAACTATGATTTCTTTCAGTAAAATATTAGTAAAACATATATTATTATCTTTTGATTATTCAATTTCAGTAACGAATTTCAGTTGCATGACTATGATTTTAGGAATTGCAATTTTATTATCAAATTACCTTGGTATGATGATACTAATGTAATTTCATTTGTAGGGGAATATTATGTTTACATTGCCTAAAGTACAAGAAAGAACACCTGAGAAGACTATTTCTTGATACGTTCCTTCTTTTTCAGAAAACTTCCTTTCTAAGATTAGAACTGTAATTCTATTTTCTAGTATAACAATAAGTGATTAGAGAAGTTAGGTATCACTTCAAATACCTTTGAGACTTGTGGTCAGTCAAGCATACAAATAGATGAGAATGAGAAATAGTTGTTTATTTTGGTAGCCACTATTAGTATTTCTGTTCTCCCCCTTCTGGGAACACTGGAGGATTTCACTTCCCTGCTACCTTGAGCTGTGATTTTCTTTGATCAATGAAATGTGCATGATGTATATCACTTCCAAGCAGAAGTAGATAATTGCCAGTGCAAGACTGTCTTCTGTTGTCTTTTCCCATTGCAGCATTTATGGAAGTACAGGTTGATGCTGAGATGCCATAAGATCAAAGCATTCTGGGATGCTGAGCCAACATGTGGAGAAAAGCTGTCCTAGGCAGTCTTCCATAACCACAGAGGACTTTGCAGAAGTCAGAAATAAAATTGTGTTTACTTTAGAGGTAAAATGGAAATAGTCAATATACAGCAACATGGTCATTGGGGTTCCATTGCCATTAAGCTAATGTGAATAGAATACATTTTAAGAGGAGAGCATTACAACAGGTAATACAACTGATAGGAGAACATTATTATTCACCCTTGCACTAAGGTATCTGACCATTAAGTAGATGAGGTAACTTGGATTCCATGGAAAAAATTATTGTGTAGTGATTTATTTTTATATAAAAAGCAGGAGAAGAAAAATAATAAATGGAATTTAAAATGTTTTAGGCACCTCTTCTTCTTTTTTTGTTTTTCTTACCTAGCATCCATTTCCCCTTCTTGTTTTTTTCCTTCTGGGGCTTTGTTGTAGTTTTGTGAAAGACCTGAATGAGGATTTTTCAAGAATAAATGCTCAGACACATAAATCTTAAGGCATTGACAGTTTGCTTTGATAAGGGCAAAGGATATAATTGTAGCAATGGATACTATATTAGTTTTGTAGTGCTGCTGCAACAAATTACCACAAACTTGGGGGCTTGAAACAACAGAAATTTATTCTCTCACAGTTCTAGAGGCCAAAAGTTCAACAAGGTGTTGGCAGGGTGATGTTCCTTCTGAAGACTCTAGGGGAGCCTTCTTCCTTGCCTCTTCCAGTTTCTGGTGGCTCCTGGCATTCCTTGACTTGTGGCAGCATACCTCCAATTTCTGCCTCAGTCTTCACATTTCCTTCTTTCGTGTGTCTCTGTGCATCTTCTCTTTTCCTGTCTCTTATAAGGACACCTGTCATTGGATTTGTGGCCCACCCAAATCTAGGATAATGCGAGGGTTAGGGTTACCTTATTTATATCTGTAAAGATCTCTATTCCAAATAAAGACACATTTTTAAGGTTCTGGGTGGATATATCTTTTGGGGGCTACTATTCCAACCACCACAGACACAAGCTTGGTGGTATTTGTTGAGCATGGCTTCTCAGTCTCCTTTCCCCATTAGGGGAAATGTGCTTGGATTTCTGGCAATGGTACTCTATCTCTCTGAGGGAAGGGAGGGAGACATTCTAGGTCCTCAGAAACCCTGAATAACAGCAGAACGTACCTCATACCTTCAGACATGTCATTCTCAAAATCCAGCAAAATTACTTTATAAGATTGCAAAAATTCCCTTAAGCAAGCCGTGTTTCCTAGAGCTAATATCTTGATTCTAGGCATAATTCCTTAATATGTCAACAGTAGCCAGAGTGGCCACTGATTATAAAAAAACTACGGGGTGTTACAAATATGCAGTTGCATTGCAGCTATGTAATGATATAATGGCCAGTCTGCAGCTATGTGCAATCAGTTTAAGCTCCAGGAGAAATTGGGTACATGAGTTCTTGCACTGGCCTTCATGAGAACCAACCTCCTCATTTTCAGTCCACATAATTTAGGCATGCCTGATTTCATCTCCTGGCTTCAAGAATGAATAAGCAACCCATGTCTGGCCAATGTGAGAACCATCACAACTATTGACTAAAGGAAAGATACATCATCTAAGCTGGGTCAAAGGAAGTGATATTCTAGGATTTTTGCTGGGGATATTAGGAAAAGGGCATTTTTTTTCTGCTGAGAGTCACTAAATGTGGCCTGAAAATAGGTAGCCTAAAAGTTACTTTGGCCATTTTTGCTCTTCCTGAAACTGGTAAATAATTGTCTATTTCTGTGCATAAGACAATAAATGATGCTCTGCTCTTTTGCTTAAGTCAGTTTACTTGGGGTTCATTGTTAGAGTATGATTAATATAAGTGTATACTTTATAGATGGTGTGAATAAGTATCTTAAGTTATTGGACTAAAGGGAGAAACTAGCATTGGTTTTCAGTACTAGGAAAAGCTAGTTTTTCTTTAGCAGGGATTTTTCTTTTCTTTTACGGACACTATAAATCTTGCAGTAAATTTTGTTTTCCTCTTTGTTGAAAACAAAGTTTGTGACCTCCTTAGAATAACTGAAAATAACTTTTATGCATTTTGAACACTGACCCACCCTCAATTAATTTTATTTTATCCCTATGTTATCTTTATCATATTTTCATATTGTTTGTGTATGAAGGGGACAGC
This sequence comes from Eubalaena glacialis, assembly GCF_028564815.1. NCBI lineage: Eukaryota > Metazoa > Chordata > Mammalia > Artiodactyla > Balaenidae > Eubalaena > Eubalaena glacialis. Next base: position 118,423,023 of record NC_083719.1, read on the forward strand.
TAAGAATTATTAAAATAAGATATTCTCAAATAATTAACACTAAAAAGAGGTCAATTACACTGTTCTTGAATGAAAATCCAAATGTAGTAGAAAAGGGAACATTCTTAATTAAAAATACATTATCCAAATGAGGAACAAATGAATTGTTAATTTACAAACATCTGTGAACAGTTCAGAAAACAAACTAAAAATGGAATATATAAATATATTTTCAATTTATAAAGTATAAAATAAATACCCTTTGATTCCTGTGTGCTTTATGTGAAGAAACCGAGAAAAAATTCTGTTATATTCAAAAGAACTGAAAGCAGGGTCTCAGAGATATTTTCACACCCATACTCATAATAGCACTATTCACAATAGCTAAGAGGTGGAAGCAACCCTGATATCCATGGACAGATGGATAAATGGATAAACAAACTGTGGTATATACATGCATCAGAATATTATTCAGCCTTTAAAAGTATGGAAATCCATCACATGCTACAACAGGGATGAACCTGGAGGACATTATGCTAAGTGAAATAACCCAGTCACAGACAAATACTGTAAGATTCCACTTATGTGAGGTACCTAGAGTAGTCAAATTCATAGAACCAGAAAGTAGAATGGTGATTAGAGGAGTGTGGTGTGGTGGGAAAGGGGAGTTGCTTTCTAATGGGTATAGATAGAGGTTCATGTTTGCAAGATGAAAGTTCTCAAGATCTGTTTCACAACAATGTGAATATACTTAACATACTAAATTGTATACTTAAAAGTGGATGAGATGGTAAATTTTGTTATATGTTTTTAACACAATTAAAGGGGGGAATGATATATTTCAGAGTTTAAAATAAATATTTTTCCTAAATGAAAGCTATCAGTAAACTTAGACTAGACAATTGTTTAATTTCTAATCTACAGAATAAATAGTAGAGCCTACATTTTGGCCACATGATGTCGCTGTCTACTACAGTGTATTCTGTAGGAAGAAAAATACCCAGGGCCCTATTGTCACTCCAGAGAGACAGAACAATAAGAGAAGCAGCAGGACTTGAGCAGAGACTAGAGGACAATATTTAAAATTTTGCAAAACATGATATTTTAATTTGATCAACTCGCTGAGTATTGGTGATGGTGTCTTCTAAGAGTAGGGGCGGAGAGGTCGGGTGTCTGCTACTCTCCCTTCTGCTCCTCGCTGCAGGGGAGGCCAGGAGCAGCCAGGTCCACTACTCCGTCCCCGAGGAGGCCAAACACGGCACCTTCGTGGGCCGCATCGCCCAGGACCTGGGGCTGGAGCTGGCGGAGCTGGTGCCGCGTCTGTTCCGGGTAGCATCCAAAGGCCGCGGGGACCTTCTGGAGGTAAATCTGCAGAATGGCATTTTGTTTGTGAATTCTCGGATCGACCGGGAGGAGCTGTGCCGGCGGAGCACGGAGTGCAGCATCCACTTGGAGGTGATCGTGGACCGGCCGCTGCAGGTGTTCCATGTGGAGGTGGAGGTGAAGGACATTAACGACAATCCGCCAGTATTTCCAGTGACAGTAAAGACTATCCGGTTTCACGAATCGAGGCTGCTTGACTCGCGGTTTCCTCTAGAGGGGGCGTTTGATGCAGATGTCGGAGTAAATGCTCTTCTCTCCTACAAGCTCAGCTCCAGTGAGTTTTTCTTTCTAGATATACAGACAAATGATGAACTAAGCCAGTCTTTGTCTCTTGTGCTGAGGAAATCTCTGGACAGAGAGGAAACTGCCGAGATTAATTTGTTACTGGTGGCTACTGATAGGGGCAAACCTGAGCTCACAGGCACCGTTCAACTGCTTATTAAGGTATTAGATGTGAATGACAACGAACCTACTTTTGACCAATCAGTTTACAAAGTACAGTTGTTAGAGAACATCGCAAACGGATCCTTGGTGATTAAATTAAATTCTTCTGATGCAGATGAAGGATCAAACAGCGAGATTGTGTATTCATTTAGTGGTGATGTGTCCCCCAATATAAAGACCAAGTTCAAAATAGATCCCAGCTCAGGGGAAATCAGAACTAAGGGACAATTAGATTATGAGGAAGTGAAATCTTATGAGATTCAAGTCATTGCCTATGACAACGGGACTCCACCAATGTCTGGGCACTGTAAAATTTCAGTAAAACTTGTGGACATCAATGATAACACACCAGAAGTCTCAATCACGTCTCTTTCACTTCCCATCCGAGAGGATGCTCCGCTGGGAACAGTCATCGCCCTCATCACGGTGTCTGACCGCGACTCCGGTGCCAACGGGCAGGTGACCTGCACCCTGACCCCCCATGACTTCTTCAAACTGGTGTCCACCTTCAAGAATTACTATTCGCTGGTGCTGGACAGCGCCTTGGATCGCGAGAACCTGGCGAACTATGAGGTGGTGGTGACCGCGAGGGACGGGGGCTCGCCTTCCCTGTCGGTCACAGCCAGAGTGTACGTGGAGGTGTCCGACGTGAACGACAACGCGCCCGCGTTCGCCCAGCCCGAGTACACGGTGCTGGTGAAGGAGAACAACCCGCCCGGCTGCCACATCTTCACGGTGTCGGCGCGGGACGCGGACGCGCAGGAGAACGCGCTGGTGTCCTACTCGCTGGTGGAGCGGCGGGTGGGCGAGCGAGCGCTGTCGAGCTACGTGTCGGTGCACGCGGAGAGCGGCAAGGTGTACGCGCTGCAGCCGCTGGACCACGAGGAGCTGGAGCTGCTGCAGTTCCAGGTGAGCGCGCGCGACGCGGGCGTGCCGCCTCTGGGCAGCAACGTGACGCTGCAGGTGTTCGTGCTGGACGAGAACGACAACGCGCCCGCGCTGCTGCTGCCCGGGCCGGGCGGCGGGGCGGGAGCGCTGAGCCAGCTGGTGGCTCGGTCGGTGGGCGCGGGCCACGTGGTGGCGAAGGTGCGCGCGGTGGACGCGGACTCGGGCTACAACGCGTGGCTGTCGTACGAGCTGCAGCCGGCGGCGGGTGGCGCGCGCAGCCCGTTCCGCGTGGGGCTGTACACGGGCGAGATCAGCACGACGCGCGCCCTGGACGAGGCGGACGCGCCGCGCCAGCGCCTGCTGGTGCTGGTGAAGGACCACGGCGAGCCGGCGCTGACGGCCACGGCCACCGTGCTGCTGTCGCTGGAGGACAGCGGCCAGGCGCCCAAGGTCTCTTCGCGGACGTCGACGGGCGCCGCTGGCGCGGAGGCCGCTCTGGTGGATGTGAACGTGTACCTGATCATCGCCATCTGCGCGGTGTCCAGCCTGTTGGTGCTCACGCTGCTGCTGTACACGGCGCTGCGGTGCTCGGCGCCGCCCAGCGAGGGCGCGTGCGGGCCCGGGAAGCCCACGCTGGTGTGCTCCAGCGCGGTGGGGAGCTGGTCTTACTCGCAGCAGAGGCGGCAGAGGGTGTGCTCTGGGGAGGGGCCGCCCAAGGCAGACCTCATGGCCTTCAGCCCCAGCCTACCTCAAGGTCCAGACTCAGCAGAAGAAAGGCAACAACTCTCGGAATCAGAACAATTCGGAAAGGTGAGTCTTTTAATTTTTTTTTTTTCTGTCGGCTCTAAAATTGTTCTATTTTCTTTGTTCTCTATGATTCTATTAATTTTTAAAATTAATTATTATTGGAGTACGGTTGTTTTACAACGTTGTGTTAGCCTCCACTGCACAACAAAATGAATCAGCCATACACATTCTATTAATTATTTTGATTCATAGCTCTGCTTTTATTTTGTATCATTATCTTTTGCAATGTATGGTGTGAATTAGAAATCAGTTTCTTGCATTGAGAGCAACTTAAATGATTTTCTTATTTTTACATTTTGGATTTTCCATAATTAAATCTTGCCATGAAAAATAGGATTAAAGTATTGAGAAAACACTTCAGCAAAATTTGAAAACTTAACATTACCTGTAAATATTTTTTCTCAAATTAAAAAATCACAATTGGAAAAAATTTAAAGAGGATGATTATGGAATACATATTTTCAATTTACATCATCCATTCTGTCAGAATATGTTGGGAATTCCCTAAATTATTCTTTTGATCAAGAATTCATTTATCTTTATCTGTTTATGCAACAGTTAATATGTTAGTTTTTCTTTTCATGTAATTAAAAGCAGCCTGAACAGGTTTTTAACGCCAGGACCTCCAAAGTATATATCATAGCTCATTACAACACATGACATCACTTAGAAATAATTGCTAATCTTAGGTATGTCTTTCAGTAGTAAAAAGATTTCACATTTGCAAAATCCTTAGAGTTTTAAGGCACAGTAGAGAGTTCATTGAGAAGAAAAAAACTCCCTCTCAATTTTGTTTAATTAGAAAAGAATTTTTTTTAACATCACATTGTGGGGTGGCCAGGTGGTGGGACTTTTTCTTCATACAAGTGGAGAGTACTTTAACCCAGTCTTTATGTTAGTGGGGTGCTTAGTCACACTCAAAGTATATCACTGGGCTAATGTATGCAGACCTCCCACTGTGCAGAGATTGACCACCTTCCTTTGGTACCACATACTATGCCCGTGATAACATTTTCCAAGACTGAGCTCACTTAATTTCACCTGGCAGCAACTATATTCCTAATGAAGTTGGAGTTTTTCCAAAAGGTAAAGACTGGCATTGAATGACTACATTTTCATTGGTAACTACTATGTTGGGTAATTAAAACACTAAACTTGATGAGTAAATAAGTAAATGTTACACTTGGAAAGGAAATTAAAAACACTTTTTTTTTTCAACAAAAGGAAGATGTCTTGGGGTGAAATTACTGTCTTCTACTACTCTTTGGTCCTTAGTTATTTGCTGTTTTTTTTCCCCCCCAAATGTATTGATGAATCATGAAATAACTTCCACTAAGTGATCTTAGCTTTAGCCATTTCACAGATAGGCCAGAATATCAATTTCTATCTGGGATCTGCTATTAAAGGAATTGAGGAGTTTGGTGGGGAAATACTGAACTCCATTTAAGGATAATCTGTTCCTGTTGGAAATATATTAGTGCCTTAGAGTTGATAAGCCTCAAAATACAGTGAGTATATATTTCCTGGGAATCAGAAAAGTTCATCTGAGGCTTTACAGAGAAAAACAAATGGCTGAAGCTCTTTCTTGGGATGAGTCATCCCACCTAGAGTACTATAGCTACTCACCACCTTCTTGAGACTAGTGTACAGAAAGTGTGAATGGTCAGATGGAATCTGTCCTACTGGAAGTCTGGCTACTACATTTCTACTCTAGGTAAATGGTAAGCTTTTAAAATTATATCCAGGTGTGCCCAATATCTCCAGGAGTCACAATACATCACTGTATAAGTTCTTATTGATTTCTTATTCCTTATTTACATTTTCTTGATTCAGTTGCCAAAAGAGATGTCTAAGTGAGAGTAGATATTATTCACTGATACCTTAACCACACATTAGCTCAAACCTTTAAACTCATATAGTTCCTTCAGTATTAACTTCATCTCCTAATAATCATTATGGAATCTACTCTGTTATACATTCCCTGTGCCATTCCATTTTGCAGATAGTATACTCTTAAATGTCATGAAATGTGAAGTATTACAGTAAGTTGTGAAAGCCATTTCAATATGAAGTCCATGATATTTAAAAATTTTAATTTTGTCTCTCATTTTAAAACTAGCTACTACCTTTCAAGATCCATCAAAGCACTAACTGGCATATTGATATCTTAATTATTTCCTAGATACACTTTTTTCCAAAATAATTCTTAGATGTTTACTTTTTAAAATAATTAATTAATTAATTTATTTATTGGCTGTGTTGGGTCTTCGTTTCTGTGCGAAGGCCTTCTCTAGTTGCGGCGAGCGGGGGCCACTCTTCATCGCGATGCGTGGGCCTCTCACTATCGCGGCCTCTCTTGCTGCGGAGCACAGGCTCCAGACGCGCAAGCTCAGTAGTTGTGGCTCACGGGCCCAGTTGCTCCGCGGCATGTGGGATCTTCCCAGACCAGGGCTCGAACCCGTGTCCCCTGCATTGGCAGGCAGATTCTCAACCACTGCGCCACCAGGGAAGCCCCCAATATTTACTTTTTTAAAAAAGATTTCTTGATGTGGACCATTTTAAAGTCTTCATTGAGTTTGTTACAATGTTGCTTCTGTTATTTATGTTTTTGGTTTTTTGGCCCTGAGGCATGTGGGATCTTAGCTCCCCGACCAGGGATCAAACCCACACCCCCTGCATTGGAAGGCAAAGTCTTAACCATTGGTCCACCAGGGAAACCCATTAAATGTTTACTTCTTTTTCATGAACTAGTACAACAGAATCAATTAGAAATTATCTGTTTGATATTAACAAATATCATTAATGTAACTACCTTTTTACTTATATTCTTGAGAAAGTTAATTTAAAATATTCACTTATTTATACATTAAAGTTTAATTGATAACTTATTCTATTCTAAATGTGAATGATAAAATATGAGTAAGTTGCAATGCAGGCTTGCATTCAATGAGTACATGGAAAATCTGGTATGAAAACTTTTCTCCTAATATTTAAATTACATTCTTGTTTGTTTGTTTTTGGCTGCACCCTCAGCAATGGAAGCACGGAGTCCTAACCACTGGAGCACCAGGGAATTCCCTTAAAGTACATGTTTGATTTCATTTAAAAAGAGTCTGACTATAAGCAAAAATCTGGGCATTCTCTTACCTCTCTAAATTCAACCTCTTCCCATGAATTTTCTTTGCTCAGCTTCCAAATGCTCAGAGAATGCATGCCTTTTACTAACTTTACAGAGACATTTAGTGTATTTCATTGCCTAGTCTTACATGGGTTGAGTGAGTCATATTCCAAAGTTACTTTTCTCTCTTTAATAATTGGTTAAACACCAATTATTACAAGTAACAGCTTTTTAACAAATTGGAATCCAGAAATTCATCCAGAGTGGAGATTATTAAAAGCAGAATCATTTCATATTGTGAACGTTAGGATATACAGGTAAGTTGAAATGTACAAGTGATGTGGAAATTTTAAAAACTAACATACTTTTCCTTGGTATGATGTGAATATAACAAATATCCAAATCACACAGTGTTTTCATGCAACAAAAACCAAATTTACAGAATAACTGCACTGTAAAAGACTTGTGGCATCTTTATATAAACAGTTGAGACAGCTAACAAAGATGCAGTTGTTGGATAAAGGACACAAGAGTGGTTCGTAGACATTCTACAAAGTAAGAAACATAAGTGAACATATTTTATAAATTAACAATTGCCATAGTAATGTAGAAGTAAAATTTTCAATGTCGTTTTGATGGTTACAAATATCAAAGACCTGATTTTTCTGTAAAATGTAGATTTTGTGGCCAAGTGGTTAAAGTCATGAGTCTTGAATCATATTGAGATCCTACTCAACACCACCAGTTAATATTATTTTTAAGTTACTTAACCTGTACGCATTTCCACTTCACTGTTTGTAAAAAGTGAATCATATTAATACCTACCCCAGAAGGTTGTTGTGAGAATTTAATGGGATAACGCTATTAAAACAAATGAAATAGTACTTGTCACATCGGAAATATTTCCAATAGATGTCCACTACTGTTATAATAGTAATCACTACTTTACTATATTTAACTATATGCCATGGATTGGCCTAATTGAAAGTCATGAATTAGCATAAAAGTTCTAAGGATATATTTTGATAAAATATGAAGACTTTGAGGAGTGCTCGAAGGAAATTACAGGGGAAAAAATGGGGGAAAGTTCAATGGAAGGAAAAAAAGGTAAATACATTTATTTAATACTTACACATTTAGCCACATGATGTCGCTGTCTACCGCAAGGTATTTCACCACAAAAGATATACAGCATTTATTACGTACTAAGATGCTGGTTTTCCTCACCATCTCTGAAATACAGGCACGGAATGATTAAGAAATGAAAAATAAGGAACTAAAAATATTTAAAAATTTTTGATCGATGCAAAAGCGACCCAATATTTGGAAAAACGCTTGCAATGGTGTTTTTCTGGAGAGAAGGTAAGGGAGTCTGGCGACTACTGCTTTCGGTTCTGCATCTCCTATTCTGGGAGGCTGGGAGCGGCCAGGTCCATTACTCCGTCCCCGAGGAGGCCAAACACGGCACCTTCGTGGGCCGCATCGCCCAGGACCTGGGGCTGGAGCTGGCGGAGCTGGTGCCGCGTCTGTTCCGGGTGGCGTCCAAAGGCCGCGGGGACCTTCTGGAGGTAAATCTGCAGAATGGCATTTTGTTTGTGAATTCTCGGATCGACCGGGAGGAGCTGTGCGGGCGGAGCGCGGAGTGCAGCATCCACTTGGAGGTGATCGTGGACCGGCCGCTGCAGGTGTTCCATGTGGAGGTGGAGGTGAAGGACATTAACGACAACCAGCCGGTTTTTCCAATGGCAGTAAAAAATTTGTTTATTTATGAATCCCGGCCGCCTGGTTCTCGGATTCCGCTAGAGGGCGCATCAGATGCAGATATCGGAGCTAATTCGCTATTGACCTACAGTCTTAACTCCAATGAATATTTTACCTTGGATGTTAAAAGAAATTATGTGGAAATTAAATCCCTTGGACTTGTGCTGAAAAAAGTTTTAAATCGAGAGGACACTCCTGAGCATCACTTACTTATAACAGCAGTTGATGGTGGGAAACCAGAACTCACTGGTACTGTTCAACTGAAGATCACCGTTGTAGATGTAAACGACAATGCCCCAGAGTTTGAGAGCACGATCTACAAAGTCAGATTATTTGAAAATGCACCAAACGGTACCCTAGTAGTGACTGTTAACGCCTCTGATTTGGATGAAGGAATAAATAAGGACATTGTGTATTCTTTCAATACAGACATGTCAGCAGATGCTTTGTCGAAATTCCACTTAGACCCTGTTAATGGATACATCAGTGTAAAGGGTAACATAGATTTCGAGTTCACTAAGTTATATGAAATCCAGGTAGAAGCAACAGATAAAGGAAATCCCCCAATGGCAGATCACTGCACGGTTGTAGTGGAAATTTTGGACACCAATGATAATGTACCTGAGTTGGTTGTCAAATCACTCTCTTTACCTGTATTAGAAGATGCTCCACTAGGAACGGTAATCGCTCTGATCAGCGTCTCTGACCGCGATTCCGGTGCCAACGGGCAGGTGACCTGCACCCTGACTCATCATGTACCCTTCAAGCTGGTGTCCACCTTCAAGAATTACTATTCGCTGGTGCTGGACAGCGCCTTGGATCGCGAGAGTATGGCGAACTATGAGGTGGTGGTGACCGCGAGGGACGGGGGCTCGCCTTCCCTGTCGACAACGGCCAGCGTGTTCGTGGAGGTGTCCGACGTGAACGACAACGCGCCCGCGTTCGCCCAGCCCGAGTACACGGTGCTGGTGAAGGAGAACAACCCGCCCGGCTGCCACATCTTCACGGTGTCGGCGCGGGACGCGGACGCGCAGGAGAACGCGCTGGTGTCCTACTCGCTGGTGGAGCGGCGGGTGGGCGAGCGAGCGCTGTCGAGCTACGTGTCGGTGCACGCGGAGAGCGGCAAGGTGTACGCGCTGCAGCCGCTGGACCACGAGGAGCTGGAGCTGCTGCAGTTCCAGGTGAGCGCGCGCGACGCGGGCGTGCCGCCTCTGGGCAGCAACGTGACGCTGCAGGTGTTCGTGCTGGACGAGAACGACAACGCGCCCGCGCTGCTGCTGCCCGGGCCGGGCGGCGGGGCGGGCGCTCTGAGCCAGCTGGTGGCGCGGTCGGTGGGCGCGGGCCACGTGGTGGCGAAGGTGCGCGCGGTGGACGCGGACTCGGGCTACAACGCGTGGCTGTCGTACGAGCTGCAGCCGGCGGCGGGTGGCGCGCGCAGCCCGTTCCGCGTGGGGCTGTACACGGGCGAGATCAGCACGACGCGCGCCCTGGACGAGGCGGACGCGCCGCGCCAGCGCCTGCTGGTGCTGGTGAAGGACCACGGCGAGCCGGCGCTGACGGCCACGGCCACCGTGCTGCTGTCGCTGGAGGACAGCGGCCAGGCGCCCAAGGTCTCTTCGCGGACGTCGACGGGCGCCGCTGGCGCGGAGACGGCGTTAGTGGACGTGAACGTGTACCTGATCATCGCCATCTGCGCGGTGTCCAGCCTGTTGGTGCTCACGCTGCTGCTGTACACGGCGCTGCGGTGCTCGGCGCCGCCCGGCGAGGGCGCGTGCGGGCCCGGGAAGCCCACGCTGGTGTGCTCCAGCGCGGTGGGGAGCTGGTCTTACTCGCAGCAGAGGCGGCAGCGGGTGTGCTCTGGGGAGGGGCCGCCCAAGGCAGACCTCATGGCCTTCAGCCCCTGTCTTCCACCCGGCCCCATTAGTGGGGATAGAGAAGAGCAGCTGGATGTGAAGGTTGATCTTCCTGCTAAAGTGAGTAATTTTTAAAAATCCTTTCAAAAATGTCTTTGTTTTTAATTCTCAACGTTACTACTCCTTTGGAAACATTTTAACAGTTAATTAGTCTTGTTGCTGTCAATAGAGTCTTCAAGGTATTGGTTTTGTGGTTAAAATGTTTGAATTTCTTGTGACTAATGGCTTTGAACCGAATCAGCAATAAGTGGTAAGACCCATACTTGCAGGTTTTTACATATCACTGTAGAATTATTTTATTGCTGAAAATCTGGATAGAAATTAAATATATTTTCCAGGGTAAATTGAATTGATTAGAATATTTGACTTAAACTGTGGTGTGCTAATACCTGCACAATGCTTCAGTAAATTATGACACTTTTTATTGGAAATTCCTACTAGATGTTAGTCCAAATGTCACTGGCGCACTTTCTTTTTATTATGCTTTTACATATTCAGTTTCAAATATTAGTTTATTAAGCCTGTTGCCTCCTATAGAGCCTCTTTTACTCACTTATCCATTTATCTGTATTCTCAGTTCCTCCTTTCTACTTGAACATGATTGTTTTAATTTTTGTGCTCACATTTGGCAATACTGTGTATTGTTGCTAGTTTTCCAATTGGGTAAGAAAAAAACTAGAATAATAAATTTATTGCTTTTAGAATTGTATCATTTTCTATCTTCTGTTTCTCACTACTTTTTATTAGTAAGCATTAAGAAATCAATAGGAAGTGAAATTTTAATACTCTCTTTAGTATATCATCATTTAGAAAATATTGCTTTTGAAAGAATATTATTAATCTTGTTAAGAAATATTATTTTCTATCTGAACAGTGTAGAGAAAAATACTGTATATCTCATTTTAAAACTATTCAATTAGCAAAACTTATTTATTATTAACCTCTTTTACATGCAGTATTAATGATGCTAATGTCCAAAAAGTTCAATAAGTCAGTGTTATTACTGGTGACCCTCCTCTGAATATCAACCTATTAATGTGTGTCATGTAGCAAGTACAAAGTTCCAAATAACTAGAAGTGAAATTATTTTCCATTCATTTCCCTATTTGGTATTTGGTCAGTTCCCCTAGTAAATAGTTCGTCTCGCATTGAAGTTTCTTTGCCAGTGGAAACCAAAGCTTAGGTATGTTAGTGACTGGAGAATGGGCAAGTATTCTAAACCATTAGAGACAAAAATGAAGATACCAACCTTGCTCCAGTGTATTCCATTCTAATTGTGTGGAATACTTTTCCACACAAGTTATGTACTACAACTTCCTACTTCCTTGTTCAAGTTTCCTTGGTGAAACCTAGTTAATACTCAGTGACATTGTGGGATAGGCCAACATATAAAATAGATAGTCCTCCTTTTTTCCACTTCCATTTCCTCTTTCTGGCACTGTCATTTGTGGCCTCCTGTCCATCAAGTATGAGCCACAGCATGTCCAACCTCAGTTCACTATTTTATTAGGTATCATTTTCATCCTATTGTGAATAATAGGGCCATCCAGAGTTCTCGTCTTCCAGGATGTGGGACTTCAGTCTTCAAATCCAGCTCCCCTCTTCAATTTTTTTTTTTTGAGTACAAATGGGCATATAGTTTTATGTTTTATTTTTAAAATAAATTTATTTATTTATTTATTTTTGGCTGCGGTAGGTCTTCGTTGCTGTGCGCGGGCTTTCTCTAGTTGTGGCGAGTGGGGGCTACTCTTCGTTACAGTGTGCGGGCTTCTCATTATGGTGGCTCCTCTTGTTGCGGAGCACGCTGTGCTCTAGACGTGCGGGCTTCAGTAGTTGTGGCACGTTGGCTCAGTAGTTGTGGCTCACAGGCTCTAGAGCGCAGGCTCAGTAGTTGTGGTGCACAGGCTTAGTTGCTCCCCAGACCAGGGCCCGAACCCGTGTCCCTGCATTGGCAGGTGGATTCTTAACCACTGTGCCACCAGGGAAGTCCTCCTCTTCAACTTCTTGACTAACATGATTCTCAGCTAATAAGACATTTTAAAGACTTTTGAGTTTTTTCCTTTAGAGATGTGTTGTCTCTATACCCGGTAAATAGTGAATAGTTCCCAAATAAATATCCTTTCTATTCTTTTGCATTCCTCATCTATGCATTTAATTACTTGCAAAATAAAGTAAATGGACAGGGAGTCCTTTTCACTTCCTTTCAGTGTGTTTGATACTAATCATTTTGCACAAATCTGCAGTTTGGGTACTGGAACAGTGAAACTACTTTGATTTATGTTTTAATTCAGAAAAAATGGGGGAGGGCAGTGTGGCTTTTCGTAGAATGGGAGCTTAGAGCTATTTTCACTAGATTGATTTTTTTTTTGTCTTAGACAACTATGGAGTAAGAGGTTTATGAACATAAAAGTCAAAGAAAGTTTTAAAATAGCTACCATCATGTCCTTCTATATTGTTTTTTGTGTGTCAGGAAAATATATTATGCTCTATTATTTGGGAATTCTTTATTGACCATTAGAACTATTAACGTCTCAAAGATCATGATTGCCAAGAACTGGAATGAAAACTAAGCTAAAATCCAGGTTTTCAATATGGAACTTGAAATATATCTTAAGTAGAGCAATGTCTAAGGAAAATATTTTTGTATCTCTGGAAAATTATAGAGGTTGCTGAGACATCATATTTCTTAACTAGCTACATGACCACCTTAATTTAATGCATTTTATTAAGCAATTGAAGAAAACCAAACCATTCTATAGGGTAAATGTTCAGCAAATACTCAGTAAGTATTCTGAGCTATTGAACTATTATAACACAAATATTCTCTTTAAAAGTTTGTATTTCAAAAATGGAGGATTAGACACACATACCCAAATACCTACAAAAGAGAAATTAATGTAATAAATGTCCCAAGTGATTTGATCTAGATGCTACAGTATAAAAGAAAATAAAGATGCCTGCTCAATTGGTTTAATCATGAAAGTCTTTGTTGGTCAAGAAAGTTTTAAATTGTTATATAATGGGGGAACTGCTTTGAGAAGAGTTTGGAAATGATGGATATTACTTAGGCAGGGAATGAAATGAGTATATCTGTTTCATGAAAAATGTTATTGGAAGCAGGAAATTGTCCACTTTGACTGAAATATATGAGTGCTGTAGGAGAGAATAGAAGTTGAGGCATATTAGATCCTGGAGAACAAGCAAGTGTTTATAAACTGTAAGAGACAAAATGAGAATACCCATCTTGCTCATGGGAGGTGAATAGGTTCCAGTGAATAAAATTATCTGGAATACTTCCCAACACAAATTATATACCGAAACAACCTACTTCCTTGTTAAAGCTTCCTTGCCCACAGCAAGGAAGACTTTCAATTAAGTGCTGATGGTCTTTGCTTCCTTTTTCAAACATTTTTGAAATTCCCTTTCAATGACTTATTTTGGAGATCAGAGTTTTCCTAGAGCTTAATTCTCTGAAATCTTCAACACCGGGAATGTAAAATCCAATGATGAAGAGTGTGTCATCATTAATAACTACCTTTCATCACTCTTAGGAACACACACACAAAAAAAACCTGTCGTGAATTTCCTAACCAACGCTTTACCAATTGTATATTTGCAAAGTGCTATGTTAACTACAGTTGGGTCTCTGTAAATACTTAAAACTTCTATGAAAAAAGTATTTCCACTGAAGTGAAAGCTGCTTCTGTGGTGAAACTAAGGATCACACTCAATCAATCAGTGGTGCAAAATGTGTACCTCAGTAGTACAAAATGAGATTCTATTCTCCAAAGGTGGAATGGATGAAAGAATAATTAAGACTTAGAGTATGCATTTCCAGAATCTGTTACTTACGGTTTGGAGCCACATGATGTCGCTCTGTACCATAAAATTGATCCGATAGAGCGAGAAAGAAAGAAAAAAAATCCCTCCTATTCTTATTGTAAAGAAGCTGCATCCACCATCCAGATGCTGAAAAATGGAGGATGCAGTGGGACTGGACTGAACGGTCAGGAGATATCTCTTCATTTTGAAACAAGACCCGCTTCATGAGAACAAAGCACTGCGGGCTTGAGATGGAGTTTTCCTGGGCAATCGGCCAGGAATACCGGCGTTTGCTGCTCTCACTTCTGTTCCTTTCAACCTGGAAGGCCGGGAGCGGCCAGGTCCGCTACTCCGTCCCGGAGGAGGCCAAACACGGCACCTTCGTGGGCCGCATCGCTCAGGACCTGGGGCTGGAGCTGGCGGAGCTGGTGCCACGTCTGTTCCGGGTGGCGTCCAAAGGCCGCGGGGACCTTCTGGAGGTAAATCTGCAGAATGGCATTTTGTTTGTGAATTCTCGGATCGACCGGGAGGAGCTGTGCGGGCGGAGCGCGGAGTGCAGCATCCACCTGGAGGTGATCGTGGACAGGCCGCTGCAGGTGTTCCATGTGGAGGTGGAAGTAAAGGACATTAACGACAATCCTCCTGTGTTCCCGGGAACACAAAAGAATCTGTTTATGGCTGAATCCAGGCCGCTTGACTCTCGGTTTCCACTAGAGGGCGCTTCCGATGCAGACATTGGGGCCAACGCTCTGCTGACTTACACACTGAGCCCCAGTGAGTATTTCTCGCTGGAAAAACCATCCTATGAAGAGCGAGTAAAACGTCTTGGGTTAGTATTAAGGAAACCTTTAGACAGAGAAGAAGCCCCGGAGATTTTTTTAGTGCTTACCGCCTCTGATGGCGGCAAACCTGAGCTGACTGGCACCGTTCAGTTACTCGTCAAAGTGCTGGACGCCAACGACAACGCCCCAGCTTTCGACAGAACACTCTATGAAGTGAAATTACAGGAAAATGTTCCTAATGGAACGTTGGTAATTAAACTTAATGCCTCAGATTTAGACGAAGGCTTGAATGGGAATATTACATATTCATTCTCAACTGATATTTTACCAAATGTGAAATCCAAGTTCTACATAGATCCAATTACTGGAGAAATTATGGTAAAGGGATATATCGATTTTGAAGAAAGCAAATCCTATGAAATTCTTGTAGAGGGCATTGATAAGGGGCAGCCCCCACTCTCTGGCCATTGTACAGTTATGGTGGAAATTGGCGACACCAATGATAATGTCCCAGTAATGGAATTCAAGTCCTTGTCCCTCCCAATTAGGGAAGACGCTCCACTGGGCACCGTCATCGCCTTGATAAGTGTGTCCGACCTCGACTCCAGTGTCAATGGGCAGGTGACTTGCACCCTGTCGCCCAGTGTTCCCTTCAGGCTGGTGTCCACCTTCAAGAATTACTATTCATTGGTTCTGGACAGCGCCTTGGATCGCGAGAGTGTGGCGAACTATGAGGTGGGGGTGACCGCGAGGGACGGGGGCTCGCCTTCCCTGTCGGCCACAGCCAGCGTGTCCGTGGAGGTGTCCGACGTGAACGACAACGCGCCCGCGTTCGCCCAGCCCGAGTACACGGTGTTCGTGAAGGAGAACAACCCGCCCGGCTGCCACATCTTCACGGTGTCGGCGCGGGACGCGGACGCGCA
Organism: Eubalaena glacialis; assembly: GCF_028564815.1. Taxonomy (NCBI): domain Eukaryota; kingdom Metazoa; phylum Chordata; class Mammalia; order Artiodactyla; family Balaenidae; genus Eubalaena; species Eubalaena glacialis. The sequence continues at coordinate 118,438,843 of NC_083719.1, forward strand.
GGAGAACGCGCTGGTGTCCTACTCGCTGGTGGAGCGGCGGGTGGGCGAGCGAGCGCTGTCGAGCTACGTGGCGGTGCACGCGGAGAGCGGCAAGGTGTACGCGCTGCAGCCGCTGGACCACGAGGAGCTGGAGCTGCTGCAATTCCAGGTGAGCGCGCGCGACGCGGGCGTGCCGCCTCTGGGCAGCAACGTGACGCTGCAGGTGTTCGTGCTGGACGAGAACGACAACGCGCCCGCGCTGCTGCTGCCCGGGCCGGGCGGCGGGGCGGGCGCTCTGAGCCAGCTGGTGGCTCGGTCGGTGGGCGCGGGCCACGTGGTGGCGAAGGTGCGCGCGGTGGACGCGGACTCGGGCTACAACGCGTGGCTGTCGTACGAGCTGCAGCCGGCGGCGGGTGGCGCGCGCAGCCCGTTCCGCGTGGGGCTGTACACGGGCGAGATCAGCACGACGCGCGCCCTGGACGAGGCGGACGCGCCGCGCCAGCGCCTGCTGGTGCTGGTGAAGGACCACGGCGAGCCGGCGCTGACGGCCACGGCCACCGTGCTGCTGTCGCTGGAGGACAGCGGCCAGGCGCCCAAGGCCTCTTCGCGGGCGTCGACGGGCGCCGCTGGCGCGGAGGCCGCTCTGGTGGATGTGAACGTGTACCTGATCATCGCCATCTGCGCGGTGTCCAGCCTGTTGGTGCTCACGCTGCTGCTGTACACGGCGCTGCGGTGCTCGGCGCCGCCCGGCGAGGGCGCGTGCGGGCCCGGGAAGCCCACGCTGGTGTGCTCCAGCGCGGTGGGGAGCTGGTCTTACTCGCAGCAGAGGCGGCAGCGGGTGTGCTCTGGGGAGGGGCCGCCCAAGGCAGATCTCATGGCCTTCAGCCCCAGTGTACCCGACTCTGGGGACAGAGAGGATCAGCAGCCAGCAACTGAGGATTCTCTTTCAAAGGTTAGTTTATAAATATCCTTTATTTACTCTGAAGTCTCATATTCTTTAATTTTTAAAAATTTATTTATTTATTTTTGGGTGCATTTGGTCTTCGTTGCTGCACGCGGGCTTTCTCTAGTTGCGGCGAGCGGGGTTTACTCTTCGTTGCGGTGCGCGAGCTTCTCATTGCGGTGCCTTCTCTTGTTGCGGAACCCGGGGTCTAGGCACGCGGGCTTCAGTAGTTGTGGCACACAGGCTCAGTAGTTGTGGCTCGCGGGCTCTAGAACGCAGGCTCAGTAGTTGTAGCGACCGGGCTTACCTGCTCCGTGGCATGTGGGATCTTCCCGGACCAAGGCTCCAACCCGTGTTCCCCTCACTGGCAGGCGGATTCTTAACCACTGCGCCACCAGGGAAGTCCCTCATATTCTTTAATTCTATAAATTTCTTCTTAATTAAAAAAATTCTCAGAACCAAATTTCTCTGAATTAAATGCTTACTTCTTACATACCTTTTTAAACTAAAATCTTTTAGAATTACAGGACACTAAGGCAATACATGTTGTTTTGTTTTTATTCTTCATTATTCAATGCATATTATAACTAGTGTTATAAATTTTGTGGTTACTATCTTCACCTACTTGTTTTCAGTTGTAATCTGCTTTTAGAGAGCATTTTCTTGTTATTTGCTCATAATACACTGAAAAGTGCACAGAATGAATATTATAGCTCTATCAGCTACTTGGAAGTGAAAACTTCTATTACCTCCACTCCAGAAGCCACTCAAATGCACCTCCCAAATATCTTTCCCCTCTTTCTCCCCCAAATGTAGCCACAGTTTTAACTTTATAAATGATTTTGACCTGTTTCCTAAATTTTGTCTAAATGGAATTGCACAAAATGTGTTATGTGTGTGCATGTGTTTGTGTGTTCTTCGTATTTATCATTCACCATTCTATGGAATCATCCATATTGCCATATGTACTTGGAGTTCATTTAATTTATTAAGTTCTCTGGTACTTTTTTTTATGAATAGGGTGTGAGTTATTTGCTCCACTCTTGAGAATTTTACATTATTTCTCTTTATGTCTATTTCACATATTTCTGCCATCAATATATTTGTAACATTTTCAATGTCCGTGTACACACTTTTCTCTATTATTTAGCTAGGATCGAGATTAGTGGAACATAAACTATGTACATATCTTCTTCTTTAATTGATAATGTCAATCAGTTTCACCAAATGCTTTTACCTGTTCACACTCATGCTAGCACTGTATGAATTCCTATTCTTCTTCATCTCCACAACTTGGCATTGTTAGTTTATTTATATTGTTGCCATTTTGCTGGTTGTGTTTATGTTTCTTTTCTTTTTTCTTTTTAAACAGGTTTTTTGGTTCTATGTTTATTTATTTATTTTATTTATGGCTGTGTTGGGTCTTCGTTTCTGTGCGAGGGCTCTCCCCAGTTGCGGCAAGCGGGGGCCACTCCTCGTCGCGGTGCGCGGGCCTCTCACTATCGCGGCCTCTCTCGTTGCGGAGCACATGCTCCAGACGCGCAGGCTCAGTAATTGTGGCTCACGGGCCCAGTTGCTCCGCGCCACGTGGGATCTTCCCAGACCAAGGCCCGAACCCGTGTCCCCTGCATTGGCAGGCAGACTCTCAACCACTGCGCCACCAGGGAAGCCCTGTTTATGTTTATTGATTTGTAATTGAGGTTGAACACCTTTTGGTGTTATTATTATTGGCCATTTTTAGATCCTATTTTGTGCAGTAGCTGTTCAAGTCTCCTACCTACTTTTCCTATTCTGTTGTATTCTTCTACTGCTTTTTGAAAATTTTCATATTCTGGATATAACCCCTTTCTTGATTTTGCACTCTTCTGCACTGTGACTTGCCTTTTCATTCTTTTGTCCTTTGGTGAATAGAAATTTTTTATTTTAGTTAAGTTCAATTTATCATTCTTTTCTTCTTGATTCTGTTCCATGAAGATAATTTCTTGTGGTGTCTTTTGTTTAATTGGTCACATTACATATACAATCCATTTTGAATTTTTTGTCTTTTTTGGGACATAAGGGTCAAGATTAATTTTCCCCAAGGATATTCAACTGAAGCAAGACCACTTGAAAAAGATGAGTTCCACATGTTTTATAAAACAGTTTTCTGTTATATAACCATGGTCTTTTTGTTGTTATTGTTGTTGTAATCTATTTGACTTTTTTTTCATTAATGTCATGTTGCCTCTTTCATTTCCACTTAAATTTGTATATAAATTCCATAAAAACAACTCAGTGAGGTTTTGATTTGGATTGCATCATATCTACTGAGAAACGTGAAACTAGTTGACATCTTTACAATAATGTCATTCAGTTCATGAGCATGCTCTATTTATCTAAATAACCTGTAATGGTTCTTAATATTTATTTTATAATTTTCTGTGTAGAGGTCCTATATATACACCTTTCATTAGATTTATTCTTAGATAATTGTCATTTGTGATCATTATAAATATCAGCTTTAAGCTAAAATTTTTTTCTGTTTACTAATGGTACATATGAAAATATTTTGTATTTTTGTATTGATGTGTTATTCAGCTAAGTTGCTAAAATAATTTATTAATTCTAATACTTTGTCTATAGGTGCTTTGTATTTTTGGATATAGACAATCATTCTATCAGAAAATATTGAGAGTTGTATTTTTTCCTTTCCAATCCTTATATCTTTTATATCTTTAGTATGCTTTATGGCATTGGGTAGGACCACTAGTACTCTGTTAAACCGAACTGGCAATAGTGGACATTCTTGTCTATTTATGAACTCTAAATGAAAGGTTTCAATAATTTATTATTAATTATGTTTGCTGTAGGTTTAAAAAAATTATTAAAAATTCCCTTCTAGTCCTTCTTTTTTGTCTTCATTTGGATTAGTATATTATAATTATTTCATTTTCTTCTGAATTATCTTTTTAGTTACACATTCTTTTACTAATTTCTTTATTGATTTCCTGGATACTATAACAAACATCATTGACTTGTTTAGTATAGATTAAATTAATACTTTTACCAGTTACAGACAATGCTAGGACCTTGAATAATAACTCCATTTACTTGCTTTCACTTTTTCTTTTAGCATTATGCCTTTCAATTATACATATACTCTAGGAACAGATTACATTATTATTGTTATTGTATACAGTTACTTTTTTAAAAAATTAATTAATTAATTAATTAATTTTTGGCTGCGTTGGGTCTTTGTTGCTGCACGCAGGCTTTCTCTAGTTGCGGCCAGCAGGGGCTACACTTCGTTATGTTGCGTGGGCTTTTCATTGCGGTGGCTTCTCTTGTTGTGGAGCGCAGGCTCTAGGTGCGCAGGCTTCAGTAGTTGTGGCACGTGGGCTTAGTTGTTCTGCAGCATGTGGGATCTTCCCGGACCAGGTCTTGAACCTGTGTCCCCTGTATTGGCAGGCGGATTCTTAACCACTGTGCCACCAGGGAAGTCCCTACAGTTACTTTTTTTTGTTTCTTTCTGGGATCTTTTTCCTTATGAAGAAATTCTTTAATATTTCTTTTAGTGGTGGTAAAGAAATATTTAATCTATGGAATATGAGAAATATGCTTATTTTGCCAGCACTTTTGAAGAATAGTTTTGCTGAATATTAAGTTATGGGTTGTAAGTTATTTTTCCCCCCAGTGCTTTCAGATGACATTCCATAGTATTTTGAGAAGATGGCTGTCAAATTTATTGTTCAGGTAGTGTAACCTTTTTTTTCCCCTCTAGCTGCTTTGTAAAATTTTTCTTTGTTTTTGATTTTCAATGGCTTTATTATATGCTCAATTTTAGTTTTCTTTGGTTTTATCTTGTTTGCAGTTTTTAAAGCTTCTTGAATATGTGGCTTGATGTCTTTCATCAGTATAGGAAAATTCCAGCAATCTGTCTTCGAATATTGCTTCTGCCTCATGCTTTTCTCTCTTTCTCTTCTGTAACTCAAGGAATATGTGTGTTAAATCCTTTCACCATGAGGTAATTATACCACAATAAAGATGTTAAAAAAATCTTTTCACCATATCTCTTACATCTTCTATGCCCTCTCTATTTTTTAAACAACACTTTTAGTCTCTATTACATGCTGTGTATTTTATTCTGACCAATCATATACTTCAGCAAAATTCTCTTCTTATTATTAAATCATCAATTGAATCTAAACTTCAGTTATGACTTTTTTTAGCTTTAGGATTGTAATTTCCCTTTAAAAATAGATTACAATTTTCTGGTGAAATTATTTATTATGTATTTATTTCAATACCTCAATCACAGTTTATTTGTGATCCGTCATATCATTGTAATAATTGGATCATCTGTGTGTCTTTTTTTTATTCATTTTTTTCTCATGATTCTCTTTCTTGGTAAGCCTGATAATTTTGTATTGAGTTCTGGGTATTGTACATAAGAAGCTGTAGTTGTTCTAGATGTAATTATATTCCTCTAGAAATGGATAAAGGACTTATAAATATCTGACAGATATGAGTTTAGAACATTTATGGAAAAGTTTGAATTGAGATAAGTATTTTATTCCTTTTTCTTTTTTGTCTACTACAATGATGTCTGTCATTACAAATCTTCTGAACATTTTATTTTTCTCTCTCCTACTGACACCCAAGTTCTATTTTGTACTCTCATACAAAGTAAAGTTAGTGGAATAAAGATTCTGTACTTTGTTTTAAACTCCTTTTCCTTCCTCCACTCCCCTTTCCTTGGTACATAAGAACCAAGCTTATTGAATTTACTACTCTTTAGTTACCCTCCCTTCTTCTTTCTTACCCTGGATACTTGCTAATGGTATAAGAATCTTGCATCTCACCAAGTTTCCACTCACTTGACCTAGGATTTTTTTTTTTGGTGGGGGGGATTTTTTTTTTATTCAAACAGAAAGTCACAAAAATTATAATCATCCTCATCAGTTCACTCAGTCCCATGTACTTAATTTTTTTTTATCTTGATCTTTTGTTAGCACTTTTATGAATTCATCAGTTTTCCATTAGAGTTCTGAAAATGCTTATTCATTCAGTTCAGCAGTACAGTCAGTTACCAGAAACCTGTACTTGTCAGAGTCTTTTCCATGAATTCCTTGAAGGTGAAACCCTTTTATAGGAACATTTTTGCGAAAGCATCAGAGTACACCCAGAACTGTCTGTAAATGACAAAATCCTTTAAAATGACCACAGTTAAAGATTTGATGAAAGTTTATAACAATGCAATTGACAAGGAAATTTAGTTATTTCTGAGATATACATTTTAAAGTAATAACTAGAATTATGACTTATAACATTATACCAGAACATATAAGATTTTTAGAAATTTCATGTAATGTCTGAAACATTTATATTAACATATTTCCATACAAATAACCCAAAGAAAGTTTAGTATTAGTTGTTTTTTTTGTTTGTTTGTTTTTTTGTACTGCAGGTTCTTATAGTCATCAATTTTATACACATCAATCCCAATCGCCCAATTCAGCACACCACCATCCCCACCCCACTGTGGTTTTCCCCCCTTGGTGTCCATAGGTTTGTTCTCTACATCTGTGTCTCAACTTCTGCCCTGCAAACTGGTTCATCTGTACCATTTTTCTAGGTTCCACATACATGCATTAATATACGATATTTGTTTTTCTCTTTCTGACTTACTTCACTCTATATGACAGTCTCTAGATCCATCCACGTCTCAACAAATGACCCAATTTCGTTCCTTTTAATGGCCGAGTAATATTCCATTGTATATATGTACCACAACTTCTTTATCCATTCGTCTGTCGATGGGCATTTAGGTTGCTTCCATGACCTGGCTATTGTAAATAGTGCTGCAATGAACATTGGGGTGCATGCGTCTTTTTGAATTATGGTTTTCTCTGGGTATATGCCCAGTAGTGGGATTGCTGGATCATATGGTAATTCTATTTTTAATTTTTTAAGGAACCTCCATACTGTTCTCCATAGTGGCTGTATCATTTTACATTCCCACCAACAGTGCAAGAGGGTTCCCTTTTCTCCACACCCTCTCCAGCATTTGTTGTTTGTAGACTTTCTGATGATGCCCATTCTAACTGGTGTGAGGTGATACCTCATTGTAGTTTTGATTCACATTTCTCTAATAATTAGTGATGTTGAGCAGCTTTTCATGTGCTTCTCAGCCATCTGTATGTCTTCTTTGGAGAAATGTCTATTTAGGTCTTCTGCCCATTTTTGGATTGGGTTGTTTGTTTCTTTAATATTGAGCTGCATGAGCTGTTTATATATTTTGGAGATTAATCCTTTGTCCATTGATTCGTTTGCGAATATTTTCTCCCATTCTGAGGGTTGTCTTTTTGTCTTGTTTATGGTTTCCTTTGCTGTGCAAAAGCTTTGAAGTTTCATTAGGTCCCATTTGTTTATTTTTGGTTTTATTTCCATTACTCTAGGAGGTGGATCAAAAAAGATCTTGCTGTGATTTATGTCAAAGAGTGTTCTTCCTATGTTTTCCTCTAAGAGTTTTATAGTGTCCAGTCTTACATTTAGGTCTCAAATCTATTTTGAGTTTATTTTTGTGTATGGTGTTAAGGAGTGTTCTAATTTCATTCTTTTACATGTAGCTGTCCAGTTTTCCCAGCACCACTTATTGAAGAGACTGTCTTTTCTCCATTGTATATCCTTGCCTCCTTTGTCATAGATTAGTTGACCACAGGTGCGTGGGTTTATCTCTGGGGTTTCTATCTTGTTCCATTGATCTATGTTTCTGTTTTTGTGCCAGTACCATATTGTCTTGATTACTGTAGCTTTGTAGTATAGTCTGAAATCAGGAAGTCTGATTCCTCCAGCTCCATTTTTTTCCCTCAAGACTGCTTTGGCTCTTCGGGGTCTTTTGTGTCCCCATACAAATTTTAAGATTATTTGTTCTAGTTCCGTAAAAAATGCCACTGGTAATTTGATAGGGATTGCATTGAATCCGTAGATTGCTTTGGGTAGTATAGTCATTTTCACAACATTGATTCTTCCAATCCAAGAACATGGTATATCTCTCCATCTGTTGGTATCATCTTTAATTTCTTTCATCAGTGTCTTATAGTTTTCTGCATACAGGTCTTTTGTTTCCCTAGATAGGTTTATTCCTAGGTATTTTATTCTTTTTGTTGCAATAGTAAATGGGAGTGTTTCCATAATTTCTCTTTCAGATTTTTCATCAGTAGTGTATAGGAATGCAAGAGATTTCTGTGCATTAATTTTGTATCTTGACCTAGGATTTTAAAACTGGATATGACCTAAGAGATTGTCATTTCTCTCAATTTAATGATGACTAAACTGTGGCCTGGAGACAAAAATTTGCTTGAGACCACATGAATATTAATGTGAATGCGTAGAATAGAACCAAAAGTACTTGAATTTAGCTCCATTGTCACTTTCCATTATTAAATGAGCTCATCTGGGAATAATGAAGACAATAGGATTGTGAATAAAAGCTATGCTTAATTTAACTTACTTATTCCCTCAGAGGTACCTTAAAATTACTCTCAGATTTTCTCAGAATGACTATATAGTATAAACATTTTAGCACAATATTTTGTAGGGAGTTTGAACGATTATAAAAGTAATGTAAAGATATGTACCATATGCATACAGTGTGTGCTTGTAGGATAAATTATTTTCCACATATAATTAATTTTTTTGTCAAATTTGATGCAAGTGCATAAACTGTTTATAAATCTTTAAAAGATTGCTTCAACTTCACCTGTTATATCTCAACAATGTGGTAGACCTGTATAATTTTCTACACATAGCAGAGAAATATAGATTATTAAAATTTTATTCTGGAGTTTTGTAGGAAATGAAAGATATCTAGACTTCAATGAAAAATTAAAATTTCTCATGTACTATCTTCCTGAATGATTTCCAGTAAATTAAGCAGAGGCACCTCAAAATACTATCTGGTTTCCTTAATCAAAATTCATTGTCAGGAAAGGAGTCTTAGTTCTGCAGTGGGGCTTAAATATAACTGAAAAACTTCTAGAAACTATACAGTAATAAAGTAATCTATAATATTCGATTGAAAGAATGGTTTGGAAAAAGATTTAAACAATCTTCTCTACCTATGGAGTCCTCTATGGAATTACAACTAGAGAGTCTATACTTGTTGAAAAAGTAACCTCCAAAAAAAGAGTTGAGCAATGAAAGACAAATGCAGGTGATAATTTTAAAACACTATATAATCTAACAGATTTGAGGACAGCTCAAATGTCAAGAGTCTTGTTTTCTCCTGTATATATTTACATGAAAAAAAATTACAAACTGAAAAAAGCATATGATACTATTGATGGCATTTTCTTCATTGAGTATATTTTTTAAAGTTTTAAATATTTACTGAAAATATTCTGTAAATTACTATGCATGTATTGTTAATACCACACCATCAGTTGGATTTTAAGTACTTAATATTTACTTTTCTCAAAAGTAAATTTATTTATCATGGTTTTGTAGGTTCACATCAATCATGGTTCCATAATAGAAGGTGAATCAACATTAACTGATGATATTTTCAACTCACATATTATCATTTTCTTTTTTATCATTGTATATTAAAATATTTTAAAATTATCATTATCAGTAACTGTTAGGTGAGTTGTCTTGAAAACTGATTACTGTTTAACTTCTTTAGTGTTTGGATGTTCTGAATGCCAAGGGGAAAGTCATGATAATAAAGATAGTAAAAATCTTTCAAAAACTAAAGAGAATGATAAATATACTATTAAAGATTATATCAGAAACAAATTCAGTAACTTTATCTTATGTCTTTACATTACTGTTTTGAATACTGAGGAGCAAATTAATTTCAATTGACTTTGTATTTTCTATTAATCTTATTTCTTTTCAATCTAAACTTCCCCCACATCCCACCCCCATGCTGCCCGACTTGTGGGATCTTAGTTCTGCAACCAGGGATTGAACCCAGGGCCACAGCCGTGAAAGTGCCAAGTCCTAACCACTGGACTGTCAGGGAAGTCCCAAAGCTAGTCTTTATAGTACCATTTTTCCATATTTGTTTTATACATTGATGTAAAAATAATACTTCCAGTCGTACCTATGACTTATACCAAAATTAAAGAAATGTATTTGGAGTTTATGCTTTACATGTAAAGCATCAAGTAATAGAATTATTGATCTCCTGGCCCCTATTGTATTCACAGGCAAGGAAGATTTTGTAATATTTAAGGAATTCTAGGGAGTATATACATAAGTAGAATATTAAACTTTTTTAAAAATTTAAAATTTTTGGCTGCGTTGGGTCTTCATTGCTGTACGTGGGCTTTCTCTAGTTGCAGCGAGCGGGGGCTACTCTTCGTTGCGGTGCGTGGGCTTCTCATTGTGGTGGCCTCTCTTGTTGCAGAGCATGGGCTCTAGGTGCGCGGGCTTCAGTATTTGTGGCTCACGGGCTCAGTAGTTGTGGCTCGTGGGCTCTAGAGTGCAGGCTCAGTAGTTGTGGCGCACGGGCTTAGTTGCTCCGCGGCATGTGGGATCTTCCCGGACCAGGGCTCGAACCCGTGTCCTCTGCATTGGCAGGTGGATTTTTAAACATTGCGCCACCAGGGAAGCCCCTAAATATTTTTTAAGTGGAAAAATTGGTCCATTTTATATTGGCCGTATTTTTTAAGTGTAGTCCAAGTCCATACAGCAAATAAACTGGATAATTAAAAAGAGATGAAATTAGCACAGAGTTAACCTGGTAAATAGTGTGATTTCTTTCCATGTTTTAATTTCTACTGGAACTCAAAAATTTTATGGAGTAGTATATCTCACAAACAACATTAGGATTTTGATTTCTTTCATGAAAAATATATGTGCTTTCACAATTGATCTCAGTTGTGATTTATCAGTAATAGCAACTTGAAGAAATCCCTGTCTAGATGCATCTAATTTGCAAATAGTGTCATTTCCACATTACAGTTTTTGAGTTAACATTAAAAGTAAGTAGGTAATATAGAGAAAAATGAAAGAAATGGATTTTCAGTAATTTGAAAATCAGACTTCGAAATGGAACTCAGACAAGAATGCTATTCAAATAGTTTTAGTTACTTTGAAAATAATATCAACAAAAGCCAATATTAAATACTGCAGATAGGAATATAAACTTGTTTTATGAGTAACATAAAGACTAGTATACAAACATCCCATCAAAATAGTAGAGAAAAAGTCAATAATTTTAGTAAGTAATATTTAAATATGGAAAGAAATGAAAAATCTAAAACTTTTAAAGTCAGGGATTATACAAACCCTAAATAGAATAGACCAATACAAATCATTCTAGTAAAGATTGGGTGTCGCAACTTCAGTAGTATTGATTTTGCAATATTTTAATTAAAGTTGATATATTTTATTAAAATTTTAGTGATATATTTGATTAGAGTAGGGAAAATAATACATAAGTCATTGAAATTGGGAAATATTTAACGAATGTAAGGTAAATAAAGCATAACAAAGTAAAATACTCCCCTTTCATCCACATGATGGCTCTGGAAACCACACGTTTTTTTGGTTTGTTTTTAGCAACAAAGGAATACAGAGAGCTTATTTTCCTTAGAAAGGAAAAAAGCCACTCCATTTTTTTTTCACTCTGCTGCTGAAACTCAAAAGGTGAGCAAATACAAAATTATATCAAATTGGGAGTTAAGTTTCCAAAAGCTATATGGTAGTGCAATAGACATTTGAAAATTGCAACGGATTTGCGATGGTATATTCCCAGAGAAGAGGTCCGGGACCCCGGCGCCTGCTGCTCTCGCTTCTGCTCCTCGCAGCCTGGGAGGCTGGGAGAGGCCAGGTGCACTAGTCGGTCCCTGAGGAGGCCAAACGCGGCACCGTCGTGGGCCACATCGCCCAGGACCTGGGGCTGGAGCTGGCGAAGCTGGTGCTGCGCCTGTTCCGGGTGGCGTCCAAAGGCCGTAGGGACCTTCTGGAGGTAAATCTGCAGAATGGCATTTTGTTTGTGAATTCTCGGATCGACCGGGAGGAGCTGTGCGGGCGGAGCGCGGAGTGCAGCATCCACCTGGAGGTGATCGTGGACCGGCCGCTGCAGGTGTTCCATGTGGAGGTGGAGATGAAGGACGTTAATGACAACCCCCCAAGGTTCTTGCGACAAGAACAAACACTATTTTAGAATCAAGAATAGCGGATTCTCGGTTTCCGCTAGAGGGCGCATCTGATATGGATATCGGAAGAAACGCAGAACTGAGATACAAGTTACAAGCTAATGAATATTTTGACTTGGATGTTAAAACAAATGAAGAGGAAACAAACTTTTTAGAGCTAGTTTTGAAGAAACCAGTAGGTAGGGAAGAAACGCAAGAACATCGTTTATTGCTGATTGCAATTGATGGCGGAAAACCTGAACTAACAGGTACAGTTCAGTTATTGATCAATGTATTGGATGCGAATGATGATGCCCCGGAATTTGCTAAATCAATTTATAATGTCAGAATACTGGAAAATGCACCGAATGGGACATTAGTTATTAAACTGAATGCCTCAGATGCAGATGAGGGCATTAATAAGGAAATAGTGTACCTCTTTAGTAATCTTGTTGTTGACAACGTAAAATCTAAATTTGTGATCAATGCTAATAGTGGGGATGTAACAGTTCAGGGAAAGAAAACTGGATTATGAAGGCTGTAATTTATATGAAATTAATATTGATGCTGTTGATAAAAGTCCATTCCCATTAAGTGACACTGCAAAGTAATAGTGAAAATCCTGGATGAGAATGATAATACCCCAGAGATAGTCATAACCTCCCTATCTCTGCCTGTGCAAGAGGACGCCCAACTGGGCACTGTCATCGCCCTAATCAGTCTGTCAGACCACGACTCCGCTGCCAATGGGCAGGTGACTTGCACCCTGACGCCTCATGTCCCCTTCAAGCTGGTGTCCACCTTCAAGAATTACTATTCATTGGTTCTGGACAGCGCCTTGGATCGCGAGAGTGTGACGAACTATGAGGTGGTGGTGACTGCGAGGGACCGGGGCTCGCCTTCGCTGTTGACCACGGCCAGCGTGTCCGTGGAGGTGTCCGACGTGAACGACAACGCGCCCGCGTTCGCGCAGCCCGAGTACACGGTGTTGGTGAAGGAGGACAACCCGCCCGGCTGCCACATCTTCACGGTGTCGGCGCGGGACGCGGACGCGCAGGAGAACGCGCTGGTGTCCTACTCGCTGGTGGAGCGGCGGGTGGGCGAGCGAGCGCTGTCGAGCTACGTGGCGGTGCACGCGGAGAGCGGCAAGGTGTACGCGCTGCAGCCGCTGGACCACGAGGAGCTGGAGCTGCTGCAGTTCCAGGTGAGCGCGCACTACGCGGGCGTGCCGCCTCTGGGCAGCAACGTGACGCTGCTGGTGTTCGTGCTGGACGAGAACGACAACGCGCCCGCGCTGCTGCTGCCCGGGCCGGGCGGCGGGGCGGGCGCGCTGAGCCAGCTGGTGGCTCGGTCGGTGGGCGCGGGCCACGTGGTGGCGAAGGTGCGCGCGGTGGACGCGGACTCGGGCTACAACGCGTGGCTGTCGTACGAGCTGCAGCCGGCGGCGGGTGGCGCGCGCAGCCCGTTCCGCGTGGGGCTGTACACGGGCGAGATCAGCACGACGCGCGCCCTGGACGAGGCGGACGCGCCGCGCCAGCGCCTGCTGGTGCTGGTGAAGGACCACGGCGAGCCGGCGCTGACGGCCACGGCCACCGTGCTGCTGTCGCTGGAGGACAGCGGCCAGGCGCCCAAGGCCTCTTCGCGGGCGTCGACGGGCGCCGCTGGCGCGGAGGCCGCTCTGGTGGATGTGAACGTGTACCTGATCATCGCCATCTGCGCGGTGTCCAGCCTGTTGGTGCTCACGCTGCTGCTGTACACGGCGCTGCGGTGCTCGGCGCCGCCCAGCGAGGGCGCGTGCGGGCCCGGGAAGCCCACGCTGGTGTGCTCCAGCGCGGTGGGGAGCTGGTCTTACTCGCAGCAGAGGCGGCAGCGGGTGTGCTCTGGGGAGGGGCCGCCCAAGGCAGATCTCATGGCCTTCAACCCCAGCCTGCCTCAGGGTCCCATCTCTACGGACACCGTGAGTCTCAAAAATCTTACAGCAATTTTTCGTCATGTCTTTAATATGAAATATTTAATATTATTCTCTATCTTCTCTTTTTATTTTAAAGTATGGCTTTATAAGTAATTATTGTATCCTTTTAGATATAAATTCTCTTGGTACTAATTCATTTACTTATAGTTATGCTTAAAATTTACTTTGTTGGAGAAAATTGTTTTGCACTATAGTGTTTATTTCAGTAACAATCCCCTTTTTATAAGGTTTTAAAGGTTTGAGTTAATGGACTAGTTTTCTGTGGACCATAGAAAGCATTTGCAGAATAAAATTTTTAGTTGAACGTTTCAATTTTCAAATTTTAGTGCTGTAGTAAGATACTTGTAAGATACATACTTGGCATTATTATTTCTTGTCAAAGCCCCGTGTTGTAACTACATAGAAATATTTAACATCATCGTGTCAATTTGCCTTTTTTGTTCTCCATGGACTATCCATTATTTGAGTATTTTTATTACACATATTGAATTAATTTTTTCAGTAATATTTGTGCATTGAATGACTCTTTCAAGTCTGTTTAAATGTTGGCCTTGGCATACTAATGGTGAATTTGATATTTATAATTAAAATTTTTTAGCTCTAGTGGCTTCATTTTATTCATTTTTGAATACAAAATACATTTACATGATTTAAAATGTTTTAAAATGTTTCCATTCCACCTCCAATATCAAGCCATTAATATACCTGCTGAATATTTCAAACTTTCCAATTTCTTGGCTATTCTTCTAGAGAATTTTTCATATACTAATAAACTCCCCTCTCCCGTTTTAAGACATAATATTTGTGTTGATTTTCCTTCCCCCCTTCATTTAATATAATTTGTCTATCATGACATATTACTTAAGGAGATTTTTCATTCTTTTTTCCAGCCCATGTTGTCCCATTTTGCAGATATGTCATAATTCCCCCCCTCCAACATCAACATCTAGTGGAACAATGATTAGTTTTTCTCTATCTTACTTTTTCTTTTCCAATTCACAAATTATTATATTGGTGAGAAATAATCGTGAATTCTCACAGTTGGGAAAATCTTAACATTTTTGAGTTAGAAAACATTTTTATTTATTGTTGCCTTTTGTTTTTAGATTTAAAAAAACTGTACTATGATATAACCAGCACCCCCCCAAGTTTGTTGTTTACCAATACCATTTTTACAACAAAGCCGTACATTTTATCTACTATAGGCAAGAGTGCTCTCCATCTCAAATACGGAGAACTGTTTTTCTACACTTCTTGAAAAAACAATATGGGTTTAGCCAGGAATAAATATTCCACATTTCATATGACAAAATGTCAATTCCCCTTTTTATTGCTTTCCTATTTCTTGCATTCTCACATGTATTTAATTTTATAAATACACTTGCATCATACTACTTAAACATTTCTAATACCTCATTACTTTGCGGGAGTCCTATAAATGGAGAGGGCATTCTCACCACTGTGTAAATTTGTAGTTAACAGTTGTCAGCTTTTTAAAAATCAAGTTAAAAAAATCAAGTTAATTTAGTTTTGAAATATAAACTATTTATAACTGAGAATTTTCTTTGCTGGGGGAGGAAGATGTTCATAGATTGACTAAACTTTTTTTTCTCACACAATCTTCTCCCTTGACTAGATGAACTATTTGAGTAAATAAATAAACAAAAATATAAGATGTTTCTTATGAGGAGACCAGTATTTTCCTTTTCCAATGAAAAGGAAATTGCATATATGATTTCAGTAACATTGTATAATTTTCTACTTGGAGCCAATAAATAGAATTATTGCAACTGTTCCAGTTAATTGGACTATATTATCAACCTTCTGGAAATTGCTAGGAACTTCAATAGAAAGACAGATTTGATACTTTAATTAACTAATTTAAAAGTTGATATTCAAAGAGATTCTTCACTTAGGGCAGCAATTTATGAAATACCTTAACCACTATAGAAAACCTTCAACTAACAAGACTGTAGGCCAATATATCTTTTGTCAAGGCTTTTCTTCCTGTAAGCAAAAGAACCTTTTATTTGGGGGTTTATTATTGGTTGGCAAATGAACTCTTTGTTTACTCAAAATAAGTGTAATAGAAAGCGATAAGGACTACTACTTATCAGGATAGATCTAGGTTAGTTATTTTAAGATGTTGTTATGTAAGTTATGTAAAATGTTCTCATGTTGGGGGGTACTTTGTATTACAGTTGTCTGTGAGGATTTTACAAGTATATCAGAATTCTGGAGAAGGGTGAGTGTTGGCAAGTGTCCGTTTGAAAATTCTTTTTAATAACTTTCATTGTCTCCTTTTGAGAAAGAGTTTAATTACCTACAGTTGATGACATTAAGGATGAATTCATGGTAAGATGATATTTTGGCATGACTTTGATATGAGTGGAGCATTTTTACAGGTAAAGAAGGAAGTAATTTTTAAAAAAATTGAACAAAGGTTTTATTGCGGAAGAAGGAAAGCAAGTGATCTATGTTGTCTGCAAAATAGAACTCATATTGGAGAGTAGTTGAAAATAACACTGGAAATGTTGGCTTGTGATCATATCTCAGGTCACATAGAAATGATTCTAACATCTTGGGATTTATTTGTTTAGTGCAATCCAATAAAAACTGTACCCATGAAGATAAATATGGTGGTATGTGAAAAGACAGATGGACTATAGGCCAACTTTGAATAGGGCAGGTAAGGGAGATGGAATAATAAAAAATTGATATAGGTGACATGTAGAATGTTCATGCCATTAAATAAAAGGTGAATTTAAGGATTTGAATTTGGGGGGTATTAATGATTTATCTTCATAATCTTTAAATTGTAATCAAATTATTTTCTAGGAGTCATCAGCATGTATGGCTAAAAATGACAATTATAACCATTGAAAAGGGGGAGGAAGATGTGAGTTTGGGAATACCGTCAATAGAAGTCTTGTCTGAAATGTTGGAAGTGGATGAGAACACAAATAAAAGCATATAAGAGGTTGAGGTAGAAAGAAAAGGATAAGGTCATTTAGGAGCAGTGGAAGGATCAGAGCAGCAAAGCACAATAGGTAGAAATTCCACAAGATTTTGCAGTGATGGAGAAGTATGCAAAGGAAAATGTTTTGAGGGGGAGGACTAATGTAAGCTGCAGAGAAATTAAGAAATGTTTTAAAGAATATGTGCTAAAATTTTCAGCCTCCATTATTAAATTAAAAAACATTATTAGGAGTAGTTGATGTTCACTGAACAAAGAAAGAATGGACTTTGATAATCTATAACGTTTTTAAAATGTGGGTAAAATTTGCTAATTTAAAATTACACTCTTTTCTCAAAATATAGTAGTATATCTTGTGACAGAAATACATGCACATGTTTCTTCTCTATACAAATATGTAGGATAGTTTTCACTTCTAATTCCCAAGCCTGGTTCATATCACACTTAAGCTTTCTAAAATGGTTGATACAGTTTTTACATTATTGGGAGGAAAGTTGTTTCACTATGAGTATTTTGAACGCTTACCCTACTCTAAACTAATAAAAGAAAACAGATGAGATAAACTGACCCTGCAAATTACAAACATGAGGAGATTTACTATTAAAATAAAGCAAAAGATATATATGTAATATAAATATCTATCTTTAATTTCAAGAACTGTAGCGTAGCTTCGTTGTGAATTCATTTCTTACCCTTTCGAGCCGCATGATGTCGCTGTCTACCGTGAAGTTACACTAGCTGTTATTCAAGTCCATTGCTCCCATTACTGCATCCTTCCACGAGTGTTGAATGATGGCAGGCGCAGAAGAACTGAATTAACAGACTCGGGATCATACAATATTTCATCTTAATGCCTAGACAAGATTTCCTGATGGAACTAAACCAGCAAGTATTTGAAATGCTTATTACACCTGAAGGCCGACTGAGATCCCGGTGTTTGCTTCTCTCGCTTCTGCTCCTTGTAGCCTGGGAGGCCGAGAGCGGCCAGATCCACTACTCCGTCCCGGAAGAGGCCAAACACGGCACCTTCGTGGGCCGCATCGCCCAGGACCTGGGGCTGGAGCTGGCGGAGCTGGTGCCGCGTCTGTTCCGGGTGGCGTCCAAAGGCCGCGGGGACCTTCTGGAGGTAAATCTGCAGAATGGCATTTTGTTTGTGAATTCTCGGATCGACCGGGAGGAGCTGTGCGGGCGGAGCGCGGAGTGCAGCATCCACCTGGAGGTGATCGTGGACCGGCCGCTGCAGGTGTTCCATGTGGAAGTGGAGGTGAAGGACATTAACGACAACCCGCCTGTGTTCCCGGTAAAGGAACAAAGAGTGTTGATTTACGAATCTAGGCTGCCAGATTCGTTGTTTCCACTAGAGGGCGCGTCGGATGCAGATGTGGGCCCAAATTCTGTCTTAACCTACAAGCTCAGTTCCAACGAAAACTTCGGGTTAGATGTGAAAACAAACAGTGATGACACTACACAAATTGCGCTCGTGTTAAGGAAATCGTTGGACAGAGAGGAAGCGCCCGAACATAACTTATTCCTCATGGCCACTGACCAAGGCAAACCTGAGCTCACTGCCACTGTTCAGCTGCTGGTCACCGTACTGGATGTGAATGACAATGCTCCCAGTTTTGGACAGTCTGAGTATGAAGCAAAAATATTTGAAAACTCAGATAACGGAACAATAGTTATGAGACTGAATGCTTCTGATAGGGATGAAGGAGCGAATGGGGAGTTTTCATACTCTTTTAATAGTCTTGTTCCACCCATGGTTAGTAACCAGTTTAGAATAGATCCAAATACTGGAGAAATAGTAATTCAAGGGAATTTAGATTTTGAAAATATAAATTTATACAAAATCCGTATTGATGCGACAGACAAAGGCCACCCTCCCATGGCTGGTCATTGCACCATCTTGGTGAAAGTTTTGGATAAAAATGATAATGTTCCTCAGATTGCACTGACTTCCTTATCCTTGCCTGTCCGAGAGGACGCTCATTTCGGCACTGTCATTGCCCTAATTAGCGTGTCCGATCTCGACTCAGGTGCCAACGGGCAGGTGACCTGCTCTCTGACGCCCCATGTTCCCTTCAAACTAGTGTCCACCTTCAAGAATTACTATTCGCTGGTGCTGGACAGCGCCTTGGATCGCGAGAACCTGGCGAACTATGAGGTGGTGGTGACCGCGAGGGACGGGGGCTCGCCTTCCCTGTCGACAATGGCCAGCGTGTTCGTGGAGGTGTCCGACGTGAACGACAACGCGCCCGCGTTCGCCCAGCCCGAGTACACGGTGTTCGTGAAGGAGAACAACCCGCCCGGCTGCCACATCTTCACGGTATCGGCGCGGGACGCGGACGCGCAGGAGAACGCGCTGGTGTCCTACTCGCTGGTGGAGCGGCGGGTGGGCGAGCGAGCGCTGTCGAGCTACGTGTCGGTGCACGCGGAGAGCGGCAAGGTGTACGCGCTGCAGCCGCTGGACCACGAGGAGCTGGAGCTGCTGCAGTTCCAGGTGAGCGCGCGCGACGCGGGCGTGCCGCCTCTGGGCAGCAACGTGACGCTGCAGGTGTTCGTGCTGGACGAGAACGACAACGCGCCCGCGCTGCTGCTGCCCGGGCCGGGCGGCGGGGCGGGCGCGCTGAGCCAGCTGGTGGCGCGGTCGGTGGGCGCGGGCCACGTGGTGGCGAAGGTGCGCGCGGTGGACGCGGACTCGGGCTACAACGCGTGGCTGTCGTACGAGCTGCAGCCGGCGGCGGGTGGCGCGCGCAGCCCGTTCCGCGTGGGGCTGTACACGGGCGAGATCAGCACGACGCGCGCCCTGGACGAGGCGGACGCGCCGCGCCAGCGCCTGCTGGTGCTGGTGAAGGACCACGGCGAGCCGGCGCTGACGGCCACGGCCACCGTGCTGCTGTCGCTGGAGGACAGCGGCCAGGCGCCCAAGGCCTCTTCGCGGGCGTCGACGGGCGCCGCTGGCGCGGAGGCCGCTCTGGTGGATGTGAACGTGTACCTGATCATCGCCATCTGCGCGGTGTCCAGCCTGTTGGTGCTCACGCTGCTGCTGTACACGGCGCTGCGGTGCTCGGCGCCGCCCAGCGAGGGCGCATGCGGGCCCGGGAAGCCCACGCTGGTGTGCTCCAGCGCGGTGGGGAGCTGGTCTTACTCGCAGCAGAGGCGGCAGAGGGTGTGCTCTGGGGAGGGGCCGCCCAAGGCAGACCTCATGGCCTTCAGCCCCAGCCTACCTCCGTGTCCTGGATCTATAGATGCAACCGGAGATCCACAAGCTTCTTTGGACTCCTCTGGGAAGGTGGGTTGCTCTAATATTTTATTTGTTTATGTATGTATTCATTTAGTCTTGAAAAATATTTTAATTATCCTATAAGATACTTTTAAATAGTTTTTATCCTTTTTTTTTCTAGTTCTGCCAGTATGTTTAATTTTATTTCCGGAGAGTGAACCTTAACTTTGTAACTGACTTTTGCTTCGACTTCCAGTTGAGAATCGTTATAAACCATACACTGAACAGACATTTATTAGGGCTGAATCCATTTTATTTAAAACCTGTTGTGGGAGTCATATTGAATTCCTGATTAATAGGAATTGCTGCCACCGTACCTGAAAACTATTAGGTGAAAACAAATTTAGTCATTACACATTAAGTTAACTGCAACACCACTCTGTCAAATGATAATTTATTTCTAAAGTAAGCATGGTAGTTTAGCCTAATTATATTGTTTTTAAGCAACCCCATAGCAGATATATGCAGTAACTGTTACCTTGTTAACTTATAGTTTCCTACCTTTCTGGAGACATGGCGGTCAGCACTAGTTAGTGTCTGTAACTTCAATAAGTAACTTCCAATATACCTAGAAAACAGTTGCTTTACTTTAGGAATTTAATTTTGACAATAATTGTTTCAAATATAACTTATTCCCACTTGTTCAAAATATGTTTCTATACATTGTCTGACAGTGTAGATCATAAGAAAATGTTGATTGAGAATCTTTTCTATGCGTAGAAATTTTTTTGAAATTCATGTTTTATCTGATATTGAAGAAAATACTTCCTGAAAGGTACTTTCTTTCCTGAAGAAGACTTTCTCCTTTTATGAAATTTTCTGTTAGTAATGTAATGCTGGGGCATTAAAGATATACCCATATTTCACACTTTGAATTCTCTTGAAATTGTTGTCTGGAACTTAACCAGTTTACATGAGGATTTACTTTGTCTCTCAGTATTCCAAAAGACAGAAATCTGGAGATGAGATTGTGCACCTTTAAAGTCACTACATGCTAAACTTACATTTCCTGGATTATGGTTTGCAAGTTTCAAATTGGTGGTTCTCCACACTCTATCTTTAGTCCAAGCATTCGTTTTGTTTTCTAATTTATACCTTAAAAACTTCCTTTATACTTACATTGCATTTTTGTAATGTGTTTTATATTTCTACTCAGGGGTTTTATTTTATTTTTTATCATGTCAGGTATTTTACAAGGCATTTCTTAATTGAAAACTCAACAGAGCAAATCAGAGTGGACTTGAGAATAGAGCCACAATATAACAAGGCACATGCAAGTAAAAATCACTTAAATATTTCAGTACTTTGTTTCTCTCCAAAGGACACATGTTTGGTTTATGCTACAAAGCAATCTATTTTTTCCCATTTTATTTCTTGCAAAACTTGAATATTCTCTGAACTCTTGTCATAAAACCTGTCTATGTCTGTTGGCACAACTCACCTTAAATCCAGACTTACACCTTCAAATATCTCTGTCCTTGTACTTTTTCAGGTTCCATATGCCACTTGTACTTGGGCCCAGGTATTTGATTATGTTATATGGATTGAGGGATGCTAGAAATGTCATTTGCTTCCCCCCCAAAAAACTGCCACCATTCTTCTAGTATCTTAGAGCTAGTATTATTCATTAAGTACTTACTACATATTCTATAATTACAAATTTTACTCTTTATCATTGATGGCTGCATTGATATAATTGGTAATATAGTCCCTTATACTAATCTTTATTCTCTCCCAGAATATGGGCTATCATTGTATGCAAATTTTCAGAAGATCAGTGAACATCTTAGTGATGAATTTATCTTTTGGGTCATCAGGAAGCATGAGCACACTGGGATTCAGGAAATTCAGGATTAAAAACAGCTGGGAAGTCCCAAATAGAGAGGTGAGAGCTTGGAAGACACTTCATTGCTCAATTCAAGCCAGAATCATGAGACCAATAATGAAGCTCCCCTATGCCAGTCTGTTAACTGTAGTTTCTAGATAGGGCTAACTAAGTTATGACTCGATCTCAGACACTTTTGAGAGTGAAAGGGGCACTATACAAATGTATACAAGACCACAGACAAACATAGAGCATATTCCAGGCAAACTGGTTTTTATGGTCAGCCTATCCTCAGGCCTGACAATGTTAACTGCTTTAGCAATATCTGGAGTCCTTATTGAACATTCTGCTTCCCAGACACCACCTCAAGTTTCTGAAATAAGTAGTACTGGCAAATTTGCATTTTAACAAGCATTCCAGGTGATTCTTATCCAACTGAAATTTTAGAGGCTATAGCCCTATTGAGTTGCTTGGCAAAGCAAGTTCCTATTATTTGACAGGATATAATTTAACTACACTACTTTTCATTCATTATTGGAGATTTGTATTGGGACATTTATGTTATTACCTGGTTAAAAATGCTCATTAACAGCAATGGAATTTAGTTTATATCATTACCTTGTGTTGAGATGATTAATCAATGATAAACTTATTTTTAGACTCCAGATAGTAGCTTACACTGAACATTGCTATTGTGGGTGGATAGATTAACTCATTACATTTTAATTCATGCTTTATAAGAAAAGTAACCCTTAAAATCAGAATATGAATAGATTTTGACCCTAGAATCATTCTAAAGGAGTAGAGAAGTATAAAAACAGAAGTTAGAAGCACACATACATCGATGAATCAAGTGACCCTCATTCCTGTAAATTTTCTTATTTATTCTATAAATGTTCTATTTTTCAGAGTTCAAAATTATTGATTTCTTAAAAAAAATCATTAAAGTAAGAAATTAACCTTTGGATAAGACAAAACCTCCTATCAGTAAGTTTTCCTTTTTTTGGAAAAAGAGAAACTTCAACTTTTATCAGTAGCATATAGTATATTGCCTGCACCGCGAGGCATACAGGATCTTAGTTCCCCGACCAGGGATTGAACCCATGCCCCCTTCACTGTAAGCGCGGAGTCTTAACCACTGGACCGCCCAGGAAGTCCACCATAGATATATTAATGGAGAATTTCAGTTACTGAATATTTGATTCCAAGAATTTTGAGAGAAAATATTTTTACTGCAGGTGATGAAAAACTTTATTGACACTTATAAAATTATTAGATAATGCCAAAACTGTATATTTGGGGTATTTGAAAAACATAAAAATAACAAAGATGAAATTAGTTGTCTCTGAAAGTGGAAATCATAAATTTTTAATTATTTTATTTTGAATCACAATTAAGATTCTTTTTGCCCATGTAAGATGTGTATAAAAAAGTGAAACTTCCCCCATATAACTAATTTCTCAATAAAAGCACTCTTCTGTCTTCTTAAAGACAGAAACACCACTCAGCCTGTGCAGCAGCAATACGTAAAGGCTTTATAGGGCGACACCATTCTACAGGCAATCATTTTATCCAAAGAGCCAATTTTGGTCTTGAGCATTATGAAACTAATGTGGCTAAAGTGAGCCCTGAGAATAACTGCCATTTATGAAGCACTCACTCTCCTTGAGGTATTATACTAGGCACTTAATATATCATAATTCATGCAACCACCATATTATTATTAATATGTTATGAATGTTATGAAAGTGAAAACTGAGACGGAGAGAGGTTAAATTATTTTCCCCAAGTCACACAACTAGTAAGTTGGAGACTAGGAATCAGAAGAGAGGAATTTCTGATGTTGAAGCCTGTGATCTCTCTACATTCTAGTGATGATTGGCATTTAGAAGTTGCAAATACCTCACGGAGAACTGATGCTTGAGATTAGTGTCTAAATAAGGTTTATTTCATATCAAAGTAATGACAAGGAGAAGTGAATTAAGGTTTAGAAGTTGAAGAGACTTAAATTTGTTATCCAACAAAATGCTAGTACACTCAGTATTATACAAATATTAAGGGTGTTTTCAAATTCAGCTAAAGACAATCATGGTTAGGGAAGGAATTACTTCTCTGTGATTTTCCACTCAAGAAAAACACTGCACTATGTATCGACAATGATTATTATTATATACAAAAGAAACATAATGTGAGTCTTTGAAAGTCCATAGAGACCCAAAGATGTGAAAATAGAATGAAAAGATAGGAACAAGAGTTGTTAAACTCATGGAATTGTACTTACACATTAAGCCACCGGATGTCGCTGTCTTCCACAAAATGGCTTTTCAGAACAAAGGCATGATCCTGTTTCTCAAGGACTAGGAAAGAGCTACATTCGGAGATCTCAGCCATTTCAAGAAAATTGGATGCAAGAAATCGAATAGAAAAATTCGGAGCGGTGGGTGTGTTCTGGACGCCGAGTCACTGATTTATAAAACAGGAGAAAGTTATGATGTTGGTCTACAGACCTATCAGGCAGAGAACCCAGCGCCTGCTTCTCTCGTTTCTGCTCATTGCAGCCTGGGAGACTGGGAGCAGCCAGGTCCATTACTCGCTCTCGGAGGAAGCCAAACACGGCACCTTCGTGGGCCGCATCGCCCAGGACCTGGGGCTGGAGCTGGCGGAGCTGGTGCCGCGTCTGTTCCGGGTAGCATCCAAAGGCCGCGGGGCCCTTCTGGAGGTAAATCTGCAGAATGGCATTTTGTTTGTGAATTCTCGGATCGACCGGGAGGAGCTGTGCGGGCGGAGCGCGGAGTGCAGCATCCACCTGGAGGTGATCGTGGACCGGCCGCTGCAGGTGTTTCACGTGGAGGTGGAGGTGAAGGACGTTAATGACAACCCGCCGGTCTTCTCTGTCTCAGAACAAAAGCTCTCAATTTACGAATCTCGACCGCTTGACTCTCGATTTCCTCTAGAAGGCGCCTCTGATGCGGATATTGGAGAGAACGCAATGCTTACTTACAGACTCAGTCCAAATGACTTTTTCACTCTTGATATTATAAACAAAAAGGACAAAGGCAAATTTCCAGTGCTTGTTCTACGAAAACTGCTGGATCGTGAAGAAAATCCTCAGCTTCAGTTGTTATTAACGGCAACTGATGGAGGCAAACCCGAACTGATGGGATTTGTTACTCTGCTGATCCTGGTGTTAGACGCCAATGATAACGCACCTCTATTTGACCGATCCGTTTATGAAGTTAAGATGTATGAAAATTCAGCGAACCAAACATTAGTCATATGGCTAAATGCTTCTGATGTGGATGAAGGGATAAATAAGGAAATAATATATTCGTTTAGCTCTTTGGTCCCACCCAGCACAAGAAGGAAATTTCTAATGAATGAAAGCACAGGAGAAATAAGAGTAAACGATGCTATTGACTTTGAGGATAGTAATACTTATGAAATTCATGTAGATGTTACAGATAAAGGAAACCCACCTATGGTTGGTCACTGCACTGTCCTAGTGGAAATCCTGGATGAAAACGATAATTCACCTGAGGTGGTTGTCACTTCTTTGGCTCTCCCAGTGCGAGAGGACGCTCAGGTGGGCACCGTCATGGCCTTAATCAGCGTGTCCGACCGTGACTCTGGCGCCAACGGGCAGGTGACCTGCTCATTAACACCTCATGTCCCCTTCAAACTGGTGTCCACCTTCAAGAATTACTATTCGCTGGTGCTGGACAGCGCCCTGGACCGCGAGAGCTTGGAGAACTATGAGGTGGTGGTGACCGCGAGGGACGGGGGCTCGCCTTCGCTGTCGGCCACAGCCAGCGTGTCCGTGGAGGTGGCCGACGTGAACGACAACGCGCCTGTGTTCGCGCAGCCCGAGTACACGGTGTTCGTGAAGGAGAACAACCCGCCCGGCTGCCACATCTTCACGGTGTCGGCTCGGGACGCGGACGCGCAGGAGAACGCGCTGGTGTCCTACTCGCTGGTGGAGCGGCGGGTGGGCGAGCGAGCGCTGTCGAGCTACGTGTCGGTGCACGCGGAGAGCGGCAAGGTGTACGCGCTGCAGCCGCTGGACCACGAGGAGCTGGAGCTGCTGCAGTTCCAGGTGAGCGCGCGCGACGCGGGCGTGCCGCCTCTGGGCAGCAACGTGACGCTGCAGGTGTTCGTGCTGGACGAGAACGACAACGCGCCCGCGCTGCTGCTGCCCGGGCCGGGCGGCGGGGCGGGCGCTCTGAGCCAGCTGGTGGCTCGGTCGGTGGGCGCGGGCCACGTGGTGGCGAAGGTGCGCGCCGTGGACGCGGACTCGGGCTACAACGCGTGGCTGTCGTACGAGCTGCAGCCGGCGGCGGGTGGCGCGCGCAGCCCGTTCCGCGTGGGGCTGTACACGGGCGAGATCAGCACGACGCGCGCCCTGGACGAGGCGGACGCGCCGCGCCAGCGCCTGCTGGTGCTGGTGAAGGACCACGGCGAGCCGGCGCTGACGGCCACGGCCACCGTGCTGCTGTCGCTGGAGGACAGCGGCCAGGCGCCCAAGGCCTCTTCGCGGGCGTCGACGGGCGCCGCTGGCGCGGAGGCCGCTCTGGTGGATGTGAACGTGTACCTGATCATCGCCATCTGCGCGGTGTCCAGCTTGTTGGTGCTCACGCTGCTGCTGTACACGGCGCTGCGGTGCTCGGCGCCGCCCAGCGAGGGCGCGTGCGGGCCCGGGAAGCCCACGCTGGTGTGCTCCAGCGCGGTGGGGAGCTGGTCTTACTCGCAGCAGAGGCGGCAGCGGGTGTGCTCTGGGGAGGGGCCGCCCAAGGCAGACCTCATGGCCTTCAGCCCCGGTCTTACGCCGTGTCCATTACCAGACGTGGAAGCGGAAGAACAGTCTACTGGAGGCAACCACTCTAGCAAGGTGGGTTATTGCTTTTCAATTTTCATATTTTGCTTCGTGAATATTTTATTTCACCGCTTTCCCCCTCAAATATGTATCTTGGGATACCTTCATTCTTTGTCTAAATATCATGTATTTCTATAATTCCTCAAATATTCCTTAGTAATGCCATTTGTAATATAGTTTATTCTAAAAGTTCACTTTATAGTCTATTTACAGTACCTTGTGCATCAACTTTTGCTGAATACTTCAATTTTTAATATATGCCATTTTCCTCAATTCATTTATGTTTTCCAATATAAATATTTGATGTCGGTTGAAGGTTTTGATTTTTTTCATAAACTATTTTTTATTTTACAAATATTTGTCAGATTAGTACTTTATAATTTTATTTAATTTTTAAATCTAAAATTTGAAATAACCCTGTTACAGTAACAAAAAACTGCTACGATCAATTCCCTTCACGATGAAAATGTGGTTTTTGCTCCCTAAGCACAGAATGTGTAGTGCAACGTAACATAGTGCATACTAGAACTTCAGTGTTTACACTTTATTCTTAATAGTAGATTATGTAGACTGGAAGATCATAATTTTAAAAAGTCCTAATCTATGGAATTAAATTAAGTGTTTTGAATTTTAAATGTTTTTTGAATTTTTATTTCAGTTTTTTACTTTTTCTTTACTGATTTTAGTCGGATAATGTCCGCCACTGGCTCTGTTATTAAGATAAATATTTTAAAAAACCTTTGTAGACAGTTTCATTCAATTCAGAATGACTGAAATTTTAGGATGAAACCATAAATTTTCCCAAATCAAGGATTGCTTTTAACATTCTTGACAAAAAAAGGAGTTAGCCCATTTCTTTTAAAACTTCTTATTTTTATAAACATATTTAACATGCTCTTTATTAGATGGCATTAAAATGAGACTAATCATGAATATTCCTTTGCTCTTGGCAACATAGTATTTGTGATACCTTGTTTCAAGGTGAGAGGGACTTCCCTAGTGGTCCAGTGGTTAAAACTCTGCGCTTCCACTGTAGAGGGTGAGGAGTTCGATCCCAGATTGGGGAACTCGCCACTGTTCCAGTGCTTTATAGACTATAAACACACCCATATTGTTAAGATCCCACATGCTGCATGGTGAGGCAAAAAAAAAAAAAAAAAAGTGTAATGAACCCATAGATTTATTGGTATACTGTAGTAATTAGCTATGTGATAGCCTTGGAACATAGGAGCTTTAAAAACTATCTCTCATATGTACTTAATTAGTGAAGCAATTCTTTAAAGCAAAAATAGAATGGATCTTCAGCATGGAGTCATTCCTAAAGGGAATGAAGTATTTCAATCAGCAAACATGAGGAGGTTTATTTCCTAGTCATGTCTTTTTCTGAAATTTAGCCATTCCCATGTGCTAAAATTTTCCCTTCTCTTCTTTAGGTAAATATGTTGGTCTCGAACTTATGGCTTCCACAATTAATAAAAGAATTAGCTGTAGTTAGAACTGTAAATCTTTGGCATAGATTTAATTATTGAATCACTATTTTAAAATGTGTTTAAAATAAAGACTGTAGCTATTACATAAAACCTAAGATTTCCTTGGGTAACCAGTTATAATTTTTTTTAGTAGGGAAATTTAGGATTAAAATATTTTTCTAAGACAACACTGATAAACTTTATTGCAATCAATAATTATGCAAATTTCAGCATTTTAAAAAATTTGAGGTAAAACAGGAAAATAAAGTTGAGTGATTAAATGAGATTTAGAATACTCTTGATACCCTAATCTCCTTAAACCCATTCTGGAATAAGATGGGTATAAACAAAGTGACAAATATAACTTGAATCCCTCATCAGTGGGGTTTTTTTTGTGGGGGGTAGAAAGAGATTACTTTTACAAATAGCAATGAATATAATGCAAATTTACATTGTCCTTCAGGATGGAAACTACAGCATTCACCCTGAGCACATACAGTAATTGAAAAAAAAACTTTTAAATGAGACAAAGGTAAATATGTTTTGTATTTCCAGGAGTCAGTACTTGGTAAATTCATTAACATCGAAGCAAATATGTTTTTTGCACAAACTGATAAGTAGCTTGCATATGAGCATGGGTTTGAAACACCCTCAAGTTGAGATGGTAACTTAGAGAACTGGCATTTTGAGTTATCCTCTACACAATTGGACTAAATGTTTAGAATAATTTAACATAGTATAAATATTCAGCAATAGAACATTATAGAGTGTTAGCAATGGAGTAAACTTAATAAGGAGCCATTCAAAAATGATCTATTTCTAAAAGTCTAAAAAACTGTATTGCTAATCTACATATATGGATTTTTTTCATGTTCATATACATAACATAGCGCTCTAATACGTTCTCTTAGATATCCATATCCAAGATAAAACTCTTCTTGGAATTCTAATTTGTAAAACCAAACCACCTTTAAAGAGCTAGTGGTCACACACAAAGAATATATAATGAAAGAATTAAAATTCCACACACACACACACACACACACACACACAATGGACCAATATGAAGGAATCACGAAAGAAGCAATATAAGTGAAAGAAAGTACAGACGATAAACCACACTTCCACTTTGAGCCACAGGATGTCGTTGTTTTCCAAGGAGAGGATTGTTTTAACCGGAAAAAAAAAAAATAACGATTATTCTCGTACGAGAAAGGCTCGCCACTGTTCCGGTGCTTTATAGACTATAAACACACCCATATTGTTAAGATCAGCTGGGATATCAGGAGCAAAGACTCAGAAGGAAGGTCTCAAAAGGACTACATATTTCTACTCATGAAATGTGTATTTACTAACCAGAAGCGAGTCACGATGTTAACTTCAGGACCAGGGAGGCAGGGAGCCTGGCGCCTGCTGCTCTCGCTTCTGCTCCTCGCAGCATGGGAGACGGGGAGCGGCCAGGTCCATTATTCGGTCTCTGAGGAAGCCAAACACGGCACCTTCGTGGGCCGCATCGCCCAGGACCTGGGGCTGGAGCTGGTGGAGCTGGTGCCGCGCCTGTTCCGGGTGGCATCCAAAGACCGCGGGGACCTTCTGGAGGTAAATCTGCAGAATGGCATTTTGTTTGTGAATTCTCGGATCGACCGGGAGGAGCTGTGCGGGCGGAGCGCGGAGTGCAGCATCCACCTGGAGGTGATCGTGGACCGGCCGCTGCAGCTGTTTCATGTGGAGGTGGAAATAAAGGATATTAACGACAATCCACCTGTGTTCCCAGCGACACACAAAAATCTCTTTATTTCCGAAACTAGGCCTCTTGACTCTCATTTTTCACTAGAGGGCGCCTCCGATGCAGATATCGGGGCCAACGCTCTGCTGACTTACAGACTGAGCCCCAATGAGTATTTCTCTCTGGAAGTACCGACCAACGACGAGCAGGTAACGCCGCTCGAACTAGTACTAAAAAAACCTTTAGACAGGGAAGTCACTTCAGAGCTTCTCTTGGTGCTCAAAGCAACGGATGGGGGCAAACCTGAGCTGACAGGCACTGTAGAGTTAAACATCACAGTGCTGGATGTAAATGACAACGCCCCAGTGTTTGACAAAGCAGTTTATCGTATAAAATTACTGGAAAATGCAAGAAACGGTACACTGGTTATTAGACTTAACGCCTCGGATTTGGACGAGGGTTCAAACGGCCACATTCTTTATTCCTTTGCAACTGATGTCTCCTCTAATACAGAAGCCTCTTTTCGCATAGATTCAAACAGTGGAGAAATAAAAGTGAATGGAAAAATAGATTTTGAAGAAATTAAATTATGGAAACTTCAAATAGAAGCAGTTGACAAAGGAAACCCCCCAATGTTTGGTCACTGCACAATCTTGATAGAAGTCTTGGACATCAACGATAATGCTCCGGAGTTGCTAGTGACGTCACTGTTGCTTTCTATTCCAGAGGATGCTCCACCGGGGACTGTCATTGCTCTAATCAGTGTAACCGACCATGACGCCGGTGGCAATGCGCAGGTGACCTGCTCACTAACACCCCAAGTCCCCTTCAAACTGGTGTCCACCTTCAAGAATTACTATTCGCTGGTGCTGGACAGCGCCCTGGACCGAGAGAAAGTGTCGGAATATGCTCTAGTACTGATCGCGAGGGACGGGGGCTCGCCTTCGCTGTCGGCCACAGCCACCGTGTCCGTGGAGGTGTCCGACATGAATGACAACGCGCCCGCGTTCGCGCAGCCCGAGTACACGGTGTTGGTGAAGGAGAACAACCCGCCCGGCTGCCACATCTTCACGGTGTCGGCTCGGGACGCGGACGCGCAGGAGAACGCGCTGGTGTCCTACTCGCTGGTGGAGCGGCGGGTGGGCGAGCGAGCGCTGTCGAGCTACGTGTCGGTGCACGCGGAGAGCGGCAAGGTGTACGCGCTGCAGCCGCTGGACCACGAGGAGCTGGAGCTGCTGCAGTTCCAGGTGAGCGCGCGCGACGCGGGCGTGCCGCCTCTGGGCAGCAACGTGACGCTGCAGGTGTTCGTGCTGGATGAGAACGACAACGCGCCTGCGCTGCTGCTGCCCGGGCCGGGCGGCGGGGCGGGCGCTCTGAGCCAGCTGGTGGCTCGGTCGGTGGGCGCGGGCCACGTGGTGGCGAAGGTGCGCGCGGTGGACGCGGACTCGGGCTACAACGCGTGGCTGTCGTACGAGCTGCAGCCGGCGGCGGGTGGCGCGCGCAGCCCGTTCCGCGTGGGGCTGTACACGGGCGAGATCAGCACGACGCGCGCCCTGGACGAGGCGGACGCGCCGCGCCAGCGCCTGCTGGTGCTGGTGAAGGACCACGGCGAGCCGGCGCTGACGGCCACGGCCACCGTGCTGCTGTCGCTGGAGGACAGCGGCCAGGCGCCCAAGGCCTCTTCGCGGGCGTCGACGGGCGCCGCTGGCGCGGAGGCCGCTCTGGTGGATGTGAACGTGTACCTGATCATCGCCATCTGCGCGGTGTCCAGCCTGTTGGTGCTCACGCTGCTGCTGTACACGGCGCTGCGGTGCTCGGCGCCGCCCAGCGAGGGCGCGTGCGGGCCCGGGAAGCCCACGCTGGTGTGCTCCAGCGCGGTGGGGAGCTGGTCTTACTCGCAGCAGAGGCGGCAGCGGGTGTGCTCTGGGGAGGGGCCGCCCAAGGCAGACCTCATGGCCTTCAGCCCTAGTGTCCCTCCAGGTTCGAGTTCTGGAGATACTGGAGACCAACAGGAGTTTTGCGAGAATGTAAGTACAGTAATTCTGAGATGTATCATGCCTATTAATGTCAATCACATAGTAGTTCACCAACAAATTACTGTTAAGTCCATTGCTTCAATTATTTGTTGTCTTTTTCTTGCGATGGTTTTTTCTAAAGCACAGCGGAAGTACAGCCATTTTTATTACTTTTCACCACAGTCTTCTTGAACATACGGGGAATATTATTTAGTTGGAGAAATAATAATAATAGTAAAAATGAAATAGACTGCTAAAGCTTCCTGTAAATGAGCAAGGCTAAGTCAGCCAAGAAGGAGACAAGGATCACTGATGGGAAATGGAGGATGTGGGTGAGGCTCAAATCTTCTACTTCTCAATTTTGCAGCAAGTTCATTCTTCCTATTCATTTTCTTTTTTTTTTTTTTTCTTTTTTTTTTTCATTTTCTTATTCTATTTGGTGTCCTCCACGCATTATGTTTATGCATTCAAAATTACCCTAACAATGCATAATTTCATAATTTGGTTATTTTGAGTTTAAACATGTTCACATTCTTACCTTCCTATAATCTATAAGCTTGTGTATTACTGACCGGCATGGGCTGTTAAGGTGGCCTCATTTTATAAATGATTTTGTTTCTTTATAATCAATGACATGCTTCTTTGAGAAAGTAGGTAGAATTTTAGCCTTTCCTTTGGGGATGATTTTACTTTTTTTGTCTTTAATCCCCTCATAATTTAAACTTATTTTCTTCATAGTCTTCAGCTGCTTCAGATAGACAACTTAAAATTTTTTCTAATGTAATGACGATTTTGCTAGTTGCCTGTTGAACGCATTGCTGCTCTCCTCCACATTAATTTGCTGACATCTTCTATTTTATTTGGAAAATTTATTTGAGCATTGATCATACTTATATTTCTTCCATTCATGGTACCTGTAATGAGGCTGTATGAAAATATTTTAGAGTGGGAAAATTCACACTTCTTTGTGCTTTGAGTTTCAAAAGGGTCTTCCCATATATGGGGAATTGTGATACTTCTGCCTGTATTCACCAAGATGCTTGGTCTTCAAAATAACATTGCTCTAAATAATTTAAGCATAACAATCATGGAATATATATAAAGGCACTTCCATTTGACAATGGTGCTGTTGATCACATTTCAGTATTTAACATTGTGTACTTAAAATGTTTTTAACATTGGGTACTTTAGATACATTGATACAAACTCTTTTTTTGTCTCAATGCTATGTTCATGTGAATTGTTTTCTTTAAAGATATCACAGAGAACTTGAAATTAGAGCTGTAAGGGTGTGAATCAAATAATGTGGAAGTTTATTTTGTTCTTTTTGGCTCAAATGTACAAATTAGAGATTCTTTAATTGTACTGAATGGAGAAATAAATTATATATGATATATTTACATATGGGAGGAGAACCACGTTATAGATAGGGTAAAGTTAATAGAAATTCTGAGAAGGCTATTTTCTACCTAGAATGTAGGATGATTTCCATGAAGATGAACATTAGGACATCTTCAGAAAAGGAAAAGCCGTATCCTAGTTTATGGTACTGGAATTTTCTTCATCAATAGCTACAGAATAGAACAAGAGTAAACAATGGTCACTAATTATAATCAACCACCACTATTTGAGATATTTCTATTTGTAAGATATGGCGTGAAGGGCTTAAAATACATAATTTCATTTAATTCTTATAACAACTTGTAAAGTACATTTGACTATCCAAGTTCTAAAGATTAGATAAGAGATGTTGAGATGTTTATCTATCTTGTCCACTGCCATCCAGCTAGTACATGAGGGAGATGATATTCAAATGCATACCTCTTAGATTTGAGAGCCATTCTTTTATTCATTGTAGAACTTTCTAGAGTAAATCTTTTATCTGATGAGGCATAGTTCTGGCTAGGAAAATCAAGCACAAGCTGTATACAGATTAATCCTCCTTTCTGTTTTGCTTAGAAAAACCCTTCATGATTATCTTCATGATTAACTTTGTACAATATCATAACTGAGATAGGAATTAAGATTTTTTAATGTTGCTAAGTGATTTTTTTTCTCAGAAGGTTCATGGACATCATTATCATTTGTCTTAGTGCCACACTGAGATAGGTTTTTACATTATTTGATCGGTAAATAATTAAGAGTTGTCTGATAAGGACTATTGATCAGTTGTTTGGAAGTGATATAAATAAGCAGAATCATTTAATATATGAGAAAAATCAGAAGACTGAGGTCTG
Organism: Eubalaena glacialis; assembly: GCF_028564815.1. Classification (NCBI taxonomy): domain Eukaryota; kingdom Metazoa; phylum Chordata; class Mammalia; order Artiodactyla; family Balaenidae; genus Eubalaena; species Eubalaena glacialis. The sequence goes on from NC_083719.1 coordinate 118,473,268, forward strand.
CAAAGTTCTTGCAGAACACCAAAGCCAAATAATACATGTGGAAATGACCTTGTTCTTTTTACACTGTGAATAAGAATAATGTTTTGACAAATATAAGCGGTAATATGATTATTTCTTGGATCCTGAACATCAGTGAAGGATCAATAATTGTTTCCAAAATTGTATACTTCAATAATAGCTTTAAAGGTGTATATTTCTCATGAAAATCTTTGAAAGTGTGTGGGTCTTTCAGGATTCAGACTTCTTCAGTCTTGTTGTCTGAGAGATTTGTGCCAATTGAACAAATGATCTGTGATCAAATAACTGTGTATACTTGAATAAGCCACGATAGCACAGAGTGAACATCACTGCATATATTCTACAGTTTTGTAGACAGTACTTCTAATCTGTTAATTTTAAAGAACCTACTGGGTTTCCAAGAATGGCTTCAAGATCTATTTCTCTGCCTAATGTTTTCAATAAATAGTAGTACTAGACCTATTATGAAATAATAGTGGATGATGAGGACTGGTAGAACATTAAACCATGCACCCCAATACTTGACTATCAAAACATACAGCTGGAAGTTAAGACTAACCAGATTGATTTAGAAAAGGTCAGGCACGAAGTTCCTTAGCCTTTTCAATCAATCTTACAAAATCAATGTTAACAACTATATCGATGTGACTTCTTGGCATTAGCCTATTGCCGGATCTCAGGCCCATCCCCAAAGATGAGTTCAAAGATATCATAATCTATTCTATAGGAGCTGGTTGAGATAGTGATATCTGAAATAGCACAGACAAAGTGCAAAAGACGTGTCATTGGTTCATACAATATATCAAACTCTTTTATGAATTGGTGTTCATCCAATGTCACTTTATATACATGCAAAATACCACATTGCTGGAAAGTAATTCCTAAATTAACAACTGGTTTTAATTCAGACATGTAATATCATCATCTCCCTTGGGTAAACTTTCTCATGTTTATTTCTCTGCCTTTAAAGACTCCACATTGCATGTAACATCTCACTCCCCAGTTTCCAAAATGAAGTGGTTGGAGGTCTGTTGCTTCTTTCTTCTACAAAATAAATCTGACAGGCCTCGAACATCATGTTAAACCTACTGTTATCTAGCCTAATGTTATATTTTGAAAAGAGGCTCATATGACTGGTTGTTTTATAGACGCATAACAGAATTCAGTGTCATAAAAGGTGATGAGCCTGCTTTGTTCGTTTTTTAAGAAATAATTTTAAATTGTCTTTAAAAAGAATTCTAGCAGAATAATAATATTGGGAAAAGAGTAAATTTGAAAAAAATGAAGCAAGGTTTGAAATTAGCAATAGAATATATGTGTGTGTGTTCAAGATAAAGGAAAATATTAACATACAAATAAAAATGCTAGTAATTTTTTCATTGTAATATTTTTAGATTCGACATGAACCAATAAAACCATACAACAAAATACTCAAGCTAGAGTGATACTTATTCTGAACCACTTTCTACTCTAAACTTCCACTGTACCCTCTTTTTTCCTCCTTAAATCCCAAGGTAATATGAAAAGATGAAGGACATGTAACTAAATTACAACTTCAGGCAATGAAAACTCACATCAACAATTCTGATTTTCTAGTTGGTATTTTATGAAATTGAATTTCCATTAACACTAAGGTCATTTAGCATTTGGTTGAATTGTTTGATTATTTTCTATGTTTTTTAGCACAATATTAGGCACTTAGAGGCAATGTGATTAGAAGTCATTTCCCTTGTTTTGGATGAACTTACAATCTCAAACCCAAAATTCTTTTAAGAAGAAATAAGTCAGCTACTTTCATGAATATGACTTGATAGATATACAAAAGCCAGTGTTGGTGAGTGTAAATACCAATATGGCACAGAAATTTTCATGGTGATTTTTATTTCATTGAATGGTAAAAAGTTCATTCTATAGTTAAAAGACTACTTCTTTCATATATTGACACTATTACATAAAGTGTCATTTTGATACCTCTTATTGTACTGTTAGCAATGCAACTTACATGAGAAAGTGTATATGCCAAGTATGTTTCATCTACATCAATAGACTTCTCTCTTGTGAATTCTATGTTTTAAACTACCAAATTTGAAATATAGTTTTGTTTTTCTTGTTGTTCTTCAATGCATATAAAGTTGTTTGTAACAGGAACACAATTAAATATAAATAATGATAAAGAATCAGAACTAAAAAATAAAAATATTAGAAAGCAAGTGCACATAGATAAAAACACAATATGCAGACTTAAAGACTAAAGAATTGTTATTAAAGCTTCAAATTTGTCTTTGAGTTTCCTAGCAGCCAAAGTAACAAGGGAGACTAGAAGTAAAACAATTCAAATTTGATATTTTTATATGAGGAAATGTTTGAGTCTATTTTTTCATAATTTTTTCAATTATGAAACTCTACATCAAACATAGGAACAAATATTTCAATTTGATATTAATCAAGAATAAAATGCCATTTTCCATATACCATCAGTTTCAATATGACTTAAAATCTGATTTTTATTCCACAAATAAGCACTTTGGAAATATGATTTGGGGGGTAAAATAGCTTGAAACACTTGAACTTATTTTTTTCTCAAGTAAAATTCTGTGGTATTGGATGTAGTGTACAGTACTCACAATTTCAGGCACAAGGTGTCGCTCTTTACTTGGAGGAAATAGTTCATTCAAGGGTTGGTCTGAGCAGCCAGGAACTCCGCATTTAAAGACTCCATCATGCCGGATGCTACCGTTAAAGGATCCTTTGAAACTTCTCAAAAATTCAGTAAGATTTTTAACCCGAAACTGGAGCCTATGGTACTGTAAATGTAAAGAATCTTATTTGGGAAGTCAATGTATGCAATGTTCGCGTCTGAAAGAAGGGGATTGGACACTGGGCGACTGCTGCTGTCGCTTCTGCTTCTCGCAGCCTGGGAGGCGGGCAGCGGCCAGGTCTACTACTCCATTCCCGAGGAGGCAAAACACGGCACCTTCGTGGGCCGCATAGCGCAGGACCTGGGGCTGGAGCTGGCGGAGCTGGTGCCGCGTCTGTTCCGGGTGGCATCCAAAGGCCGCGGGGACCTTCTGGAGGTAAATCTGCAGAATGGCATTTTGTTTGTGAATTCTCGGATCGACCGGGAGGAGCTGTGCGGGCGGAGTGCGGAGTGCAGCATCCACCTGGAGGTGATCGTGGATAGGCCGCTGCAGGTGTTTCATGTGGAGGTGGAAGTAAAGGATATTAACGATAATCCACCGGTGTTCTCTCTCAGAGAACAAAAGCTGCTGATTTCTGAATCTAAGCAACCTGACTCTCATTTTCCTCTAGAGGGAGCTTCTGATGCGGATATAGGAGAGAATGCTCAATTGACCTATAGACTAAGTCAAAATGAGCACTTTTCTTTAGAATTACCAACAAATAGTAAGCAGACTAAAAGGCTGTCACTTACATTAAAGAAGTCTCTGGACAGAGAGAAAACTCCGGAACTTAATTTACTATTAACGGCTGCAGACGGCGGGAAACCGGAGCTCACTGGCACTGTTCATCTCTTCGTCCGCGTCTTGGACATTAACGACAATGATCCGGAATTTGAACAATCAGAATACAAGGTGAGATTGATGGAAAACGCAGCTAAAGAAACTCCTGTGATAACGTTAAACGCCACAGATCAAGATGAAGGAGTCAACGGGGAGGTGACATACTCCTTGATGTCGATTAAGCCCAGTGGAAAAGGTTTATTTACACTGCATGAAAATAGTGGAGAAGTAAGAGTCAATGGAACTTTAGACTATGAAGAAAACAAGTTTTATGAAATTGACGTACAGGCTACAGATAAGGGGAATCCCCCAATGGCAGGTCACTGTACAGTCTGGGTCGAAATCTTAGATGCCAATGATAACGCCCCTGAAGTCACTGTGACGTCCCTGTCTCTTCCAGTGCGGGAGGACACTCAGCCAAGCACGGTCATTGCGCTGATCAGTGTATCTGATCGCGACTCTGGTGCCAACGGACAGGTGATCTGTTCTCTAACGCCCAGCGTCCCCTTCAAGATCGTGTCCACGTTCAAGAACTATTACTCACTAGTGCTGGACAGCGCCCTGGACCGCGAGAGCGTGTCTGTCTATAAATTGGTGGTTACAGCGCGGGACGGGGGCTCGCCTTCGCTGTCGGCCACAGCCAGCGTGTCCGTGGAGGTGGCCGACGTGAACGACAACGCGCCCGCGTTCACGCAGCCCGAGTACACGGTGTTCGTGAAGGAGAACAACCCGCCCGGCTGCCACATCTTCACGGTGTCGGCGCGGGACGCGGACGCGCAGGAGAACGCGCTGGTGTCCTACTCGCTGGTGGAGCGGCGGGTGGGCGAGCGAGCGCTGTCGAGCTACGTGTCGGTGCACGCGGAGAGCGGCAAGGTGTACGCGCTGCAGCCGCTGGACCACGAGGAGCTGGAGCTGCTGCAGTTCCAAGTGAGCGCGCGCGACGCGGGCGTGCCGCCTCTGGGCAGCAACGTGACGCTGCAGGTGTTCGTGCTGGACGAGAACGACAACGCGCCTGTGCTGCTGCTGCCCGGGCCGGGCGGCGGGGCGGGCGCTCTGAGCCAGCTGGTGGCTCGGTCGGTGGGCGCGGGCCACGTGGTGGCGAAGGTGCGCGCGGTGGACGCGGACTCGGGCTACAACGCGTGGCTGTCGTACGAGCTGCAGCCGGCGGCGGGTGGCGCGCGCAGCCCGTTCCGCGTGGGGCTGTACACGGGCGAGATCAGCACGACGCGCGCCCTGGACGAGGCGGACGCGCCGCGCCAGCGCCTGCTGGTGCTGGTGAAGGACCACGGCGAGCCGGCGCTGACGGCCACGGCCACCGTGCTGCTGTCGCTGGAGGACAGCGGCCAGGCGCCCAAGGCCTCTTCGCGGACGTCGACGGGCGCCGCTGGCGCGGAGACGGCGTTAGTGGACGTGAACGTGTACCTGATCATCGCCATCTGCGCGGTGTCCAGCCTGTTGGTGCTCACGCTGCTGCTGTACACGGCGCTGCGGTGCTCGGCGCCGCCCAGCGAGGGCGCGTGCGGGCCCGGGAAGCCCACGCTGGTGTGCTCCAGCGCGGTGGGGAGCTGGTCTTACTCGCAGCAGAGGCGGCAGCGGGTGTGCTCTGGGGAGGGGCCGCCCAAGGCAGATCTCATGGCCTTCAGCCCCAGCCTTCCTCCGGGTCTGGATAGAGAAGTCGGAGAGGAAAAGCAGGAGGCAGGATCAAATCACCCTGGACAGGTGAGTTCTATAGATTCCCACCTTTTGAAGTCGATGTTAAATTTTTAAAATTCCAGTTCGTTTCACAGAAACTTTTAATGAATGCTCTATACTTTGAGTATCATTTTAAAGAACAATGTTTGTTAGTGAAATGCCAATGATACACATATACAATTTTAATCATATGAGGTATTAGGTTTTTTAGCCAATAAATATCCTATTTCTCCTAATGTTTTGTTAGAACATGTTTAAGAAAATGTAAGAATGACTTTCCTGTTATTTGATCTGTGTCAATTCATTTCAACTCTAATCCTCAGTAATGTAGATAATCGCTGTGGATTATTTAAATTTTACTTATCCTCTTTGTTTTTTAACAGGCTTTTGTCTTGATATTTTCACATTATTAGATCACTGACTTTTCTCACTTCAGGCTTGTATCAAAATTTTGTCACTCTCTTAATTTGTTCTGAAGGGGTTTTCCTTTCTTTTTCTATGGTTTTAAACATTTATTGTCCATTGAATAATCTTTAGTTTTTCCTCTACCAATAAGATAAAACCTGTTTCCATATTACTTGCAGTAAAAAAATGCAGCCTTTTGTTCTAGTATGCTTATTTCATTGAAATAATATAACTAAAAGTTCTGTTCATTTTTAATTTTGTTCCATGAAGTGGGGAGAGATTTATCTACTATGTACTGAAACAGAACTTCCAGGTTTATGCTTCCAAAGTAGCTAGGCAAATAAAATCATTCATATTCCTCAATCAAGTCATTGAAATTTGCTAAAGGCATGCATATAGGATTATAATATCTGCAATATATGCTAAGCTGGCATTATTTCTTATGTTTCTGGATTTATGTGGAAAGAAGAAGTTAACTCTGTCAAAGTGAAGCATATTGACATTTATCAATTTCATTAATCTCACATTTTAAAATTGAACTATAGTTGATTTACAATGTCATGTTAATTTCTGCTGTACAGCAGTGATTCAAACATATATATATATAATATATATATATATATTTTTTATGTTCTTTTCCATTATGGTTTATCATAGGATACTGAATATAGTTCTCTGTAGGTCCTTGTTTTTTATGCATTCCATATATAATAGCTTACATCTGCTAACCTCAACCTCCCTCATCTAACATTTTAAATTTCCTATCTTTAAATGCTTTATCGGTGGTGTTTGTAAAATTTTCTTTCCATGTGGTTTAACCACATCTGAAGATTCTAGCAAAGATCATTTACCTCTAGGTCATCCTTCTAATTCAGTGGTTCTTAGCTACATGTAGGATGGTGGAATCACTGACCTCTTTGAGAATCTGATGAGAGTCATATGTGGCCATTCTCCCCTTAAAATTACACAGCATACCACTTGGCATAATATTCAAGGATCCCATGCTGAAGCTCATTCTTGGACCTCTGTTTATGAAACTTTGTATCTCAATATTAATTATCTAAAAACATTCTTTATTCCAAATTAGGCAACAAGGTTAAAATATGAAATATTTCAGACTCAAAAGTGATTAAACAACCATATCATTTATGAAATATTGTAAATATAAATAAACGTGGATGTTAGGTAGGGCATACATGATAACCCATTTCCCAATGAAGTTCTTGGAATGACTGGACATAATTTAAATTTAATAAAATGAAATTGGAATGTTTTAAGTAAAGGTTAAAATTTTGCAAATCATTACTTTTACACAGTACATAAGTAATCAATGCACATTTTAGATAATTCCAAATTATGTGGATTAATTTCTATGGTACAAATTTAGTGTCTTTTATACTTATTTTTAATTTCAGGATTACATTCTATGATGTAAAATTGTAATTTCATCCTAGTTTGTAGTTTGATTGTTTAAGTATTAAGCTAAATTTAGATGTTCCTATCTGTTTAATAATTTAATTATGTCTAACAGTGTGTGAGGAGTACATACACACTACAATAAGGTTGCTTACCAATTATGGTACATTGACTATTTTTGAAAATGGAAGATATAAAATGAAGAAGCTTGATGGTGATAGACAATTTAAATAGTCCAATAGCATCAAAATTCAAATGTTTTTCATTAATTAAGAGCCAGTGTGGTAGTTGATTTAAGTTATTTTATACTTGTAGAACCATTCTTGGTTATTATTTTCTGGTTCTATAAAGGTTTAATTTCTCAGTTTCCTTTATTATATGTAAAAGGAATGGTGATAAATTATTGGTTTAAAGATTTTGATTTGAATTTAAATGAGCTTATAAATAATATATTTACTTGTTCACAACTAGCTGTGGGATCTTATCTGTGTTCTGTTTTCCCTTAAAGCTGGTCTTGAATTAATGAATAAAATTATGAAGTCTTTTGATTCTCCCTTGAATCATAGTCACCATTGTGATTTTCTGAAGAGAAGCATATTCTGTGTAACTACTAACTGGCCTGGAAGGAAAGATTTAGAGGGAAACTAAATGGTCTTTATGAAGTTCATATTTTTTTGACTTTTGTCAATGAGATTGGGCTCCAAAACATTTCACGTGATCTTTTTCATATTAGTGCTCTACTGCCACTTCAGAATACTATGAAATTTGGAGGCTTTGACTCAACATTTTACATGAAAATCCTTTACTCCTGCTAGAGTAAAATATTCCAGAATCCATACCGAAGCTTCATTTTTCAACATATTATGTGAATGAGAGCAGTTGTATGAAAAGTAATCACATTTGAGCATCAAAGAACCAAAAACATCTTCCATATTTATGATGAATTATAATATTCACAAGATCTATGAATAAAATAATTTATATGAATGAAATATTTGTTTCTTTTCCTTTACTAGATGAGGGAATTCTTGGCTTTCTCCTAAAGTCTTAGAATGAAGTGCTTGTGAAGGATGAAAATCATTACAAATGTGAATTGTAAGCAATATAAGGGCAGAGGTGATGTATATTATTCTTTATTTTATTGGCCATGATAGCTAAGGAGTAGCTTCTGACATGCCACATTTCAATGATTATTTTATGATCGACTTTGAAGCAGAATATTTTAAAAACTGAAGTATAATAGAAGTATTTGTGCTTTGTTACAAATATCATGTATATTAAATAAATAGGCATTTACAAGTGATCCATGAAAATATCCAAAAAGTCAAAATAGATTTAAAGTGAACCAAAAAGTGGCTAAACCAAAAAGAACCTCAGGATCTTTCTTGTACTTACATAATCAGTCACATGATGTCGCTGTACACTCAAAAGGTGAAAAGGGAAAACTTTGTCTCCACGCCCAGATTCCAACCATCCACAGAATAATCGACTCCATACTGACAGGAATGCTGGGTAAAATTTACTAAATATATACTTACAGAAGGGGAAACTGGTCATAAATGTTGGCAAGCGAGCTATCTCTTAAAACTGACAGTCTCACCTCAGAGATCTCTTTGTCTGCAATGGTGTTTTCCTGGCGAGGAGGCTTCGAAGCTCGGCGCCTGCTGCTCTCGCTTCTGCTCCTCGCAGCATGGGAGACGGGGAGCGGCCAGGTCCATTATTCGGTCTCTGAGGAAGCCAAACACGGCACCTTCGTGGGCCGCATCGCCCAGGACCTGGGGCTGGAGCTGGCGGAGCTGGTGCCGCGTCTGTTCCGGGTGGCATCCAAAGGCCGCGGGGAACTTCTGGAGGTAAATCTGCAGAATGGCATTTTGTTTGTGAATTCTCGGATCGACCGGGAGGAGCTGTGCGGGCGGAGCGCGGAGTGCAGCATCCACCTGGAGGTGATCGTGGACCGGCCGCTGCAGGTGTTCCATGTGGAAGTGGAGGTGAAGGACATTAACGATAATCCACCGGTGTTCAGAGGAGAACAAAAGGTACTTATTTCTGAATCTGCTCCTCTGGACTCTCGTTTTCCTCTAGAGGGCGCTTCCGATGCGGATATCGGCCTAAACTCTCTTGTGACCTATAGGTTAAGTCTAAATGAGTATTTTACTCTTAAAGTGATAACGAAAACCGATAAAAATATATTGCCTGAACTCATTCTTCGGAAGTCATTGGATAGAGAAGAAATGCCAGAACTTAATATATTGCTGACCGCTCTGGATGGTGGTAAACCCGAACTAACAGGATCTGTTCAGATTCAAATAACCATCCTGGATGTTAATGACAACGCTCCCGAGTTTGATACGCCTGGCTATAAAGTAGTGCTGTTTGAAAATATCCCAAACAACACCAGAGTGATTCAACTAAACGCTTCTGATCTAGACGAAGGATCAAATAGAGAAATTTCCTATGGAATCAGAATGATTCTGCCAGTGAGTGAGAAATGTATGTTTTCAATAAATGCAGAAACAGGTGAAATTAGGATTTATGGGAAACTGGATTTTGAAGAGAATAATGAGTATGAAATTCAGGTTAACGCTATTGATAAAGGGATTCCTTCTATGGCAGGTCACTGCACGGTCCTGGTGGAAGTTCTGGACCTGAATGACAATACCCCCGAGGTAATGATCACTTCGCTGTCGCTCCCAGTGCGAGAGGACGCTCAGGTGGGCACCGTCATCGCCTTGATCAGCGTGTTCGACCATGACTCCGGCGCCAACGGGCAGGTGACCTGCTCATTAACACCCCAGGTCCCTTTCAAGCTGGTGTCCACCTTCAAGAATTACTATTCGCTGGTGCTGGACAGCGCCTTGGATCGTGAGAGTGTGGCGAACTATGAGGTGGTGGTGACAGCGAGGGACGGGGGCTCGCCTTCGCTGTCGGCCACAGCCAGCGTGTCCGTGGAGGTGTCCGATGTGAACGACAACGCGCCCGCGTTCGCGCAGCCCGAGTACACGGTGTTCGTGAAGGAGAACAACCCGCCCGGCTGCCACATCTTCACGGTGTCGGCGCGGGACGCGGACGCGCAGGAGAACGCGCTGGTGTCCTACTCGCTGGTGGAGCGGCGGGTGGGCGAGCGAGCGCTGTCGAGCTACGTGTCGGTGCACGCGGAGAGCGGCAAGGTGTACGCGCTGCAGCCGCTGGACCACGAGGAGCTGGAGCTGCTGCAGTTCCAGGTGAGCGCGCGCGACGCGGGCGTGCCGCCTCTGGGCAGCAACGTGACGCTGCAGGTGTTCGTGCTGGACGAGAACGACAACGCGCCTGTGCTGCTGCTGCCCGGGCCGGGCGGCGGGGCGGGCGCTCTGAGCCAGCTGGTGGCTCGGTCGGTGGGCGCGGGCCACGTGGTGGCGAAGGTGCGCGCGGTGGACGCGGACTCGGGCTACAACGCGTGGCTGTCGTACGAGCTGCAGCCGGCGGCGGGTGGCGCGCGCAGCCCGTTCCGCGTGGGGCTGTACACGGGCGAGATCAGCACGACGCGCGCCCTGGACGAGGCGGACGCGCCGCGCCAGCGCCTGCTGGTGCTGGTGAAGGACCACGGCGAGCCGGCGCTGACGGCCACGGCCACCGTGCTGCTGTCGCTGGAGGACAGCGGCCAGGCGCCCAAGGCCTTTTCGCGGGCGTCGACGGGCGCCGCTGGCGCGGAGGCCGCTCTGGTGGATGTGAACGTGTACCTGATCATCGCCATCTGCGCGGTGTCCAGCCTGCTGGTGCTCACACTGCTGCTGTACACGGCGCTGCGGTGCTCGGCGCCGCCCAGCGAGGGCGCGTGCGGGCCCGGGAAGCCCACGCTGGTGTGCTCCAGCGCGGTGGGGAGCTGGTCTTACTCGCAGCAGAGGCGGCAGCGGGTGTGCTCTGGGGAGGGGCCGCCCAAGGCAGACCTCATGGCCTTCAGCCCCTGTCTTCCACCGTCAGGAGAAGATTGTTTAAGTCCTTCCAGTGAAGTAAGTCCTTGATATCATTTAAGTATATTAGTCATTTTGAACTTTTCATGTATTAGCCCAACTTTTCAAGTAATAATAAATAATGAGATAAAGATGAAATGGAAGCCATGGATCACCGCATTTAAAATTTTTCCCGTTCTATAATTTTCATATTGTCTATGAATGGTTAGCCTTGAAAGATATAAGTACGTTTGAGTAAAAACTGTCTAGGTTCTGATAACTCAAATTTATTTTTAATTTGTACTTAATTTCATGATTAAAGAAAATTTGCAAGGTTAATGCAGAGAGTTCCTAGATATCATTAACTGGATTCCTTTACTGCTCTTTATGTGCATAGGCTTGTAAAATAGCCTTGTTGACCACCAATCTAATTCCAGTACAATCTCCTTTTAAGTATTATAACAATAATAAAAATTATGTTATTAATGCTAAGATGAATAATTTTATGTTATTCCCATGGAGTGCCTTCTTTCTTTCAATTGGGATTGGCTACAGTATTGTTCTTATTTACATAAAATATAATAACATTAAAATATTATAATGTGCATTTAAAGCTGGATGCACCTTATAATTGATGGTTTACAACAATTTAGTTGGCTTTTTGTTCTTGGTAGCACACAAGTAATGGTGCATCTTACAATTAATAACATTTCTTTGATTCAATAAAACATAAGAATACTTATTGGTCCCCTATTATTTTCCAGGACCTGTTCTAGGATCTTTAATTGTATTATCTCATTTAATTATCATATCACTCCTATGGTGCAGGGAAAATATTTATCATCGGAATTTTACTTTAAGAAGTCTGAAACTTAAGCCACATAGACTGTGCAAAGTGGCTCAAACTCAGTTTTGAAGGATCACCAACTCATTATGGTGTACTACTGCTCTGACACAATTATCAGGTGAATCTTCTAAAGTGCATTTTACATCTTGTAACTTTCTTCCACACAAAGCCTTTCCAGAGTGTCTTTTAGTGAGAGGGAAAGAAGAAAGTAAAGAGGGAGATACTGAAGATGAGACAGGCAGAGAAAGAATGAAGATGAAGATGAAAAATATGAAAGAGAATAGAATAGAGAAAAAAAATAAGAGCATAGGGTTGGCATTAAAAGTGGGGTGATTTTTCCTTAGTAGGGAATGAGTAATAGAGAATATAAAGAAAAATGTTGACATAAGAAGAGAGCCATTGAGTTCATATTTGATGACTTATATCTCTGGGTAAATCATCTGAGAACCAGGTTGTGGGAATGAGGCTGGGAATTTGAGAAGAGAGAAGCAAATATGGAAGAATCTCTGTAGGCAGGAATTATGAATTCACTTGAGGGCTCAACTGAGGTAAAGGTGAGAGTAAACTTGTAGAGGATATAGTAATCCTGGTTAAGTGACTAACACACTGAGAAGCTCAATAGAAGGAATGGAGAAAACGGATAGTTAGGCTGTGTGTTGGAAGCTAAAGAAAATGTTAGAGGGGTGCTATAAGTGTGTGTGTCTTTAGGGTGTCTGGAAGGGCATGTTTTAAATGGTTGACTGTGTAGTCTAGGTTAGGTGGAGAGATAAATGAGACAGGTAGGGCCTGATAGACAAGAACAATTAGAACCAAAAAACTATTCCCATTATAAGAGTAAAGGTATGTTAATAAAAGTAACGGAGCAATGAGGAGGATGAGGGTGAGAGAATACCAAATGCTCTACTCACACTTTCAGAGGGGAGCAAAGATTCAGAAATGAACCCAACTCGTACTTCCTGCAGAGTTGTGCACAAAACAGGCAAGAGAATTATTGGAGCTATGCTCTTTCTTTCCTAGCCCTATTTGGCCTGGATCTTGGTGACTTGGTAAAGATAAGTACAGTATTAGATAAAAGTAAGAGTCCCTTCCTTTCTTCCTTGTTAGAGATGTGTTAACATCTGTATCTACCTGTTGTTACTTGGAAAATCAGAGTCAGTTTAAATGATAGTAGGAGTTTCTCCAGTGATGGTGTAAGATAAGGAGAGAGAAGAGGGAAATTTAACCTATTGGTAGTAATTTCATTTCTAGCAAATACATAATATACTAGTTCTTGGCATGTTTTATACAAAGAGAATCCAGAACTTTAAAGTATTGTTATATCTAAATGGTCTACATTGTGTGTTTATGTACACACACACGCACATACAAACTCATATGCACATTGATGGACATTTGCTTCGAATACAAATATTTTATCCAAATTTCACAGTCATATTTGGGGGAATTTATAAATACTGTGGTTATTTAAAATCTTGTATATCAGTTACCGAATTTCCACATTCATCTGTTTTATTCTTATGTGATTCGTTATGTTTCCATTTTGAGTCAAGGGAATTGTGTGAATAGGTCTCAAAAATATTACAGGAAAAGGACATTCCCACCCAAATCTACAAAGCTGTGCAGAACTAGAGTCTGAGTTCTAAAAGCAAATGTAGAATATTACCTCTTTTTACAAATTCTGCACCACGTTTTACACATGCAAAAATGTACTTGTGGAAAGATGGAACTCATCAACCAATTTCAACTAGCATCCAGTGCTGAGCAGAATACAGTGATTTACTGTTGCTTTAAAGAAAAACATTTAATCTTCCATTACGTATTTGCAATGAAAAATGTCACGAAATGCAAGAAAAAAAACCCCTACATCAACCGAAAATATGGACCGAGTCATTTTTACACTTACACATTCATGCGCATGGTGTCGCTCTTCACTGAGAACAATTCCTCTAAGAAAGCGCCTCCCCTCTTTCCTCCCCGCAGAAAATTTGGCAGATAGTGGAAAACCTCTAGTGAATTCTCCCGCAATAGAAGCCCGTAAAATGAGACCTTGAGAGGCATTTGAGGTAAGGTAGTCTATATACTTCAGATATCTCTGAAGGCTTTTGAGTGTACCATGCTGTTTTCCTGGAGAGGAGGCCCAGGAGCTCGGCTTTTGCTACTCTCGCTTCTGTACCTTGTAGTCTGGGAGGCGGGGAGCGGCCAGGTCCACTACTCGGTTCCGGAGGAGGCCAAACACGGAACTTTCGTGGGCCGCATAACGCAGGACCTGGGGCTGGAGCTGGCGGAGCTGGTGCCGCGTCTGTTCCGGGTGGCATCCAAAGGCCGCGGGGACCTTCTGGAGGTAAATCTGCAGAATGGCATTTTGTTTGTGAATTCTCGGATCGACCGGGAGGAGCTGTGCGGGCGGAGCGCGGAGTGCAGCATCCACCTGGAGGTGATCGTGGACCGACCGCTGCAGGTGTTCCATGTGGAGGTGGAAGTTACAGATATTAACGACAACCCACCTGTGTTCCCTGAAAGTGAAAAAAGAATAATCATTGCTGAATCTAGACCTCCGGAAACTCGGTTCCCACTAGATGGCGCATCTGATGCAGATATTGGAGTAAACTCCGCCTTGACCTACCGAGTCTATCCCAACGATTATTTCACTTTGGACACACAAAACAACCGTGAAGAAACGTCTTCGTTATCACTTGTGTTAAGGAAATCATTGGACAGAGAGGAAATTCAGGAACATAGTTTATTATTGACAGCTAGTGATGGAGGCAAACCCGAGCTGACCGGCACAGTTCAGCTGCTGATTACAATCCTGGATGTGAATGATAACGCCCCAGAATTTGATCACTTAATTTATAAAGTGAGAATGTTAGAGAATGCATTTAATGGAACATTAGTGATCAAACTAAATGCCACAGACCCTGATGATGGGACAAATGCAGACATAATCTACTCATTTAGAAGACCTGTATCACCTGCAGTATTATATGCGTTTTCCATAAATCCCGGCAGCGGAGAAATTCGGACAAAAGGTAAATTGGATTTTGAAGAAAAGAAATTGTATGAAATATCCGTGGAAGCAATTGACAAGGGGAATATTCCAATGGCGGGTCATTGTACCATTTTGGTGGAAATAGTAGATATAAATGATAACGCCCCAGAAGTTACCGTCACTTCTTTGGCTCTTCCGGTGCGAGAGGACGCTCAGGTGGGCACTGTCATCGCCTTGATCAGCGTGTCCGACCGTGACTCCGGCGCCAACGGGCAGGTGACCTGCTCCCTGATGCCCCACAGCCCCTTCAAGCTGGTGTCCACCTTCAAGAATTACTATTCACTAGTGCTTGACAGCGCCTTGGACCGCGAGAGCGTGGCGAACTATGAGGTGGTGGTGACAGCGCGGGACGCGGGCTCGCCTTCCCTGTCGTCCACAGCCAGCGTGTCCGTGGAGGTGGCCGATGTGAACGACAACGCGCCCGCGTTCGCGCAGCCCGAGTACACGGTGTTCGTGAAGGAGAACAATCCGCCCGGCTGCCACATCTTCACGGTGTCGGCGCGGGACGCTGACGCGCAGGAGAACGCGCTGGTGTCCTACTCGCTGGTGGAGCGGCGGGTGGGCGAACGAGCGCTGTCGAGCTACGTGTCGGTGCACGCGGAGAGCGGCAAGGTGTACGCGCTGCAGCCGCTGGACCACGAGGAGCTGGAGCTGCTGCAGTTCCAGGTGAGCGCGCGCGACGCGGGCGTGCCGCCTCTGGGCAGCAACGTGACGCTGCAGGTGTTCGTGCTGGATGAGAACGACAACGCGCCGACGCTGCTGCCCGGGCCGGGCGGCGGGGCGGGCGCTCTGAGCCAGCTGGTGGCTCGGTCGGTGGGCGCGGGCCACGTGGTGGCGAAGGTGCGCGCGGTGGACGCGGACTCGGGCTACAACGCGTGGCTGTCGTACGAGCTGCAGCCGGCGGCGGGTGGCGCGCACAGCCCGTTCCGCGTGGGGCTGTACACGGGCGAGATCAGCACGACGCGCGCCCTGGACGAGGCGGACGCGCCGCGCCAGCGCCTGCTGGTGCTGGTGAAGGACCACGGCGAGCCGGCGCTGACGGCCACGGCCACCGTGCTGCTGTCGCTGGAGGACAGCGGCCAGGCGCCCAAGGCCTCTTCGCGGGCGTCGACGGGCGCCGCTGGCGCGGAGGCCGCTCTGGTGGATGTGAACGTGTACCTGATCATCGCCATCTGCGCGGTGTCCAGCCTGTTGGTGCTCACGCTGCTGCTGTACACGGCGCTGCGGTGCTCGGCGCCGCCCAGCGAGGGCGCGTGCGGGCCCGGGAAGCCCACGCTGGTGTGCTCCAGCGCGGTGGGGAGCTGGTCTTACTCGCAGCAGAGGCGGCAGCGGGTGTGCTCTGGGGAGGGGCCGCCCAAGGCAGATCTCATGGCCTTCAGCCCCAGCCTTCCTCCTTGTCTGAGTTCTGCAGAGGTAACAGGTGAAATAGAACCAGATTCAGAACAGTTGAAAGAGGTGAGGTCGTATTTGAAATTTTCTTACTGTTTTAGCCCTCTTCACAGTTTTCTGTTTGATTCTTCAATCTCAATTTTAAGATCGTTCTTTAATTTTGCTCATCATTATGGTATTTCATGAGTGTTACTGACATTATTAGTTTCATTATTCTTCACATTGAAATCTTAAGTCAAAAACCATAATATTGTTCATAATGTTAATAATTTGTTTTTGTTGTATTCTTAATAGTTTTAAAGTATTTATTACCTACATAAGCATTTTCAAGAAACTCCACATTGTGAGTACTTGAGCATTTAGAAAACTTTTGCTTTAATGAGACTAACCATAATTAAACACTTTAAAATCTCTTTATTTTTAAAATTTATTCATCTACCCACATACAGGTTTTGTTCTGAACAGTGCCATAACTTTTAACATAAAATCTTTTTAAAGGTGCATTTTTCTTTCTTTTTAAAAAATCTCTTTTTGTTTGCTCCCTCGTCATTTTCCTCTAGACACATCACTGTTTTCCTGTCTGATATCCAATATGAAGAACCTTATGATTTCCTTTAACATTTTTATGTTCAGTTAATTATTCACACACATGCATACACCTGGTGGGTTTTTTTGTTATTGTTTCTTTTGGATAATTTATTAGAATAGCTAATGCATTTTACATTTCTCAGTCACCAATACCTCGTGGAAATCGCTACACATCTGACACTTTTAATAGCTGTGTAGTACTCCACACTCTGGATGTATCATTTTTTAAAAATTAATTATTTTATTTATCTTTAGTTTTGGCTGTGGAAGTCCCAAATAATTAGCTTTTATCTTCCATCTATACCACAAATATTTTTCCTCCTATATATTGATTTGTTTAGGGTATATCTTGCCATATAAAAGTGTTTTAAAAATTTCTCTATCTGTTTTTCTGTTATGGATTTTAAGGTCTCTAGGTTTAGTTAGGAAGATCTTCCTTGTAGATTGAACATTCATTAATTAAATTCATTTAACAAACATTTAGTTTTAAATTTAATTTAATTAAAAAAATAAGTATAATTTACATATATTACTATATTAGTTTCAGATGTACAACCTAATGATTCAATATTTGTATATATTGTGAAATGATCACCACAATAAATCTACTTAACATTCATCACTATACATAGTTACAAAAATTTTTTTCTTTTAATGAGAACTTTTAAGATCTATTCTTTAGCAACTTTCAAATATATAATACAGCATTATTAACTATAGTCACCTATAGTCGTGCTGTACATTACATCACCAGGGCTTATTTATTTTATAACTGTCAGTTTGTCTCTTTTGACCACCTTCACCCATTTCACCCACCCTCCACCCCTTGTATCTGGCAACTACCGATTTGTTCTCTGTATCTATGAGTTTGTTTGTTAGATTCCACATAAGTTAGGTCATTTTTTCTTAATGTAGGCATTTATTGCTATAAACCTCCTTCTTAGCACTGCTTTTGCTTCACCTCATAAGTTTTGATACGTTGTGTTTTCATTTTCACTTGTTTCAAGATATTTTTGAATTTCCCATTGATTTCATCTTTGACCCATTGGTTTCCAGGAGTGTGTTAATTTCCGCATATTAGACCATTGTGGTTGGAAAAGATACTTCATGTGATTTCAGTCTTTTAAAATTTGCTTACACTTGTTTTGAACCTAATATCTGATCTATCCTGGAGAATGTTCCATGTGTGCTTGAGAAGAATGTATATTCTGCTGCCCTTGGATGAAATGTTCTGTGTATATCCATTAGGTACATTGGATGTAAAGTATAGTTCAAGTTCAATGTTCCCTCATTGGTTTTCTTTCTGGATGATCTATCCATTGATGAAAGTGGATATTGTAATGTTGTCTATTAGTCCCTTCAGATCTGTTAGTATTTGTTTTATATATTTATGTACTCTGATGTTAGGTGCATATTTATTTACAACTGTTATATCCTTTTGATGAATTGACCACTTTATCACTATTAATGGCTTTCTTTGTCTCTTGTTACAGTTTTCTACTTAATCGACTTACAGTCGATTTTGTCTGATATAAGTATAGATACCTCTAGTCTCTCTTTTGGTTTCCATTTTCATGGAATGTCTTTTTTCCATATCTTCATTTTGAGAGTGAACGTCTTGGAGGCAACATGTAGCTGGTTTTTTCTTTTTCTTTTTCTTTTTTTTTAAACCTATTCAGCTATTCTATGCCTTTTGATTGGACAATTTATTCCACTTATATTTAAAGTAATAATTGATAGGCAAGAACTTATTATTGCCATCTTGTTCATCGTTTTCTGGTTGTTTTGTAGTTCCTTTGTTCTTTTCCTCCTCTCTTGCTGTCTTCTTTTGTGAACTGATGATTTTCCATTGGGGTATACTGTGATTCCCTTTTCTTTATCTTGTGTGTACATATGTACTATAGTTTTTTGTTTGTTTATTTTGTGGTTACCCTGTGGCTTACTTGAAATGTCTTATAGCTATAACAGCCTATTTCAAGCTGATAACTTTTATCACATACAAAAACTCTACTCTTTTACTCTCCCCTTACTTTATTTTTATTTATTTTTTAAAATTTATTTTATTTATCCTTTTTTTTTTTTTTGGCTGCGTTGGGTCTTTGTTGCTGCGCGTGGGCTTTCTCTAGTTGAGGCGAGCAGGGGCTACTCTTCGTTGCAGTGCACGGGCTTCTCACTTCTCACTGTGGTGGCTTCTCTTGTTGCGGAGCACAGGCTCTAGGCACGCAGGCTTCAGTAGTGTGGCACGCAGGCTCAGTAGTTGTGTCCCCTGAATCGGCAGGAGGATTCTTAACCACTGCACCACCAGGGAAGCCCTCTTCCCTTACTTTATGTTTTTGTTGCCATAATTGACATCTTTTTTAAAAATAAATTTATTTATTTATTTATTTTTGGCTGTGTTGGGTCTTCATTGCTGCGCGCAGGCTTTCTCTAGTTGCAGCGAGTGGGGGCTACTCTTGGTTGTGGTGCATGGGCTTCTCATTGCGGTGGCTTCTCTTGTTGCGGAGCACGGGCTCTAGGTGCGTGGGTTTCAGTAGTTGTGGCACACGGCTCAGTAGTAGTGGCTCGCAGGATCTAGAGTGCAGGCTCACTAGTTGTGGTGCACAGGCTTAGTTGATCCGCAGCATGTGGGATCTTCCCGGACCAGGGCTCGAACCCGTGTCCCCTGCACTGGCAGGCGGATTCTTAACCACTGCCTCACCAGGGAAGTCCTTGACATCTTTTTATATTGTGTATCCATTAGCAAATTATTATAGCTATATCTATTTTTAACACTTCTGTTTTTTAACCCTTACACTAGAGTTAAGTGGTTATCATGCCATCATATTACAGTATTAGATTATTCTGAATCTGACTATATACTTACCTTTACGAGTGTATTGTGTATTTTCATATGTTTTCATGTTACCAGTTAACATCCTTTCATTTCTGCTTGAAGAACTCCTTTCAGCATTTCTTGTAAGGCACATCTAATGGTGATGAACTCCCTCGGCTTTTCTTTGTTTGGGAAAGTCTTTTTTTTTTTTTTAATTTAATTCTATTTATTTATTTATTTATTTATTTGTGTTGGGTCTTCGTTTCTGTGCGAGGGCTTTCTCTAGTTGCGGCAAGTGGGGGCCACTCTTCATCGCGGTGCGTGGGCATCTCACTATCGCGGCCTCTCTTGTTGCGGGGCACAGGCTCCAGACGCGCAGGCTCAGCAATTGTGGCTCACGCGCCTAGTCGCTCCGCGGCATGTGGGATCTTCCCAGACCAGGTCTCGAACCCGTGTCCCCTGCATTGGCAGCCAGATTCTCAACCACTGCACCACCAGGGAAGCCCCTGGGAAAGTCTTTATCTCACTTCCATTTCTATATCTTTTTTAAAATTAATTAATTTATTTAGTTTTGGCTGTGTTGGGTCTTCGTTGCTGTGCGTGGGCTTTCTCTAGTTGCGGCGAGCAGGGCTACTCTTCCTTGAGGTGCACAGGCTTCTCACTGCAGTGGCTTCTCTTGTTGCAGAGCACAGCCTCTAGGCATGCAGGCTTCAGTAGTTGTGGCACGTGAGCTCTAGAGCGCAGGCTCAGTAGCTGTGGCGCACGGGCTTAGTTGCTCCGCGGCATGTGGGATCTTCCTGGACCAGGGCTCGAACCCGTGTCCCCTGCATTGGCAGGTGGATTCTTAACCACTGCACCACCAGGGAAGTCCTCACTTTCATTTCTGAAGGTCAACTTTGTAGAGAAAAGTGTTCACGGTTGGCATTTTTTTTCTTTCAGCTCTTTGAATATATCATCCCACTCTCTCCTGGTGTATAATGCTTCTGCTGAGAAATCTGTTGATAGCCTTATGGGGATTGTCTTGTTTAATATAAACTTTTTTCTCTTGTTGCTTTAAAAATTCTCTTTTCATCTTTGATTTTATACAGTTTTATTATAATTTGTCTTGAAGAAGATGGTTTTGCATTGAAAATTTGGGGTGACCTATTGGCTTCATGAACTTGGATGTCTAAATCCCTCCCCAGGTTTGGGAAGTTCTCATCATTATTTATATAAGCTTTGTACACTTTTCTCTCTCTCTTCTTCTGAAACTCCAATGATTATTTCTTTTAATGGTGTCCCTTAAGTCCCATATTCTTTCTTCATTCCTTTTCACTATTTTTTCTTTTTGCATCTCTTGATCAGATACTTTAAAATGATCTCTCTTGCTCCTTCTACTGTCTTTCTGTCGCATTTCAATTTTCTGGTTCTATAGCAGCAAGCTGTTCTGCCTTGTTCTCAGTGGCCAGTAGGCATCTAAAGTATCTTGGTTCCCTGACAGTTCCAAGTCAGGTGAGAAAGATACCAGTTCCTTGAGCAGCCCTCCAAAAACCTGAAAGGCTGGATTCACACTCTTCTTTCTCCTTCGCAAGGGAGCTAGCTGCCCCCTTGCTATTCTTTGTTCTTCATGGCTCTCAGGCAACCAAACTATGCCAGTTCCATCAATTCTCTGAGTAAGGCAATATAAAAACTAGTCCCCCAGGCAGCCCTCCAAGAAGCTGAAACACTGGACACAGTGTTTCTACTCTTCTCTTCTCTTTCCCCTTGAAGGTGGAGTAGTGAACCAGGGTGTTTTTTCCTGGTGCTGAGCTGTGCCAGCTTGGGGGAGGGGCTGATGTGAGTAAAGTAAAATTACTCTTATTTGTTTCAATACAGCTGTTTCAGCTTTATGCTCACTTAGGTACTCCCAACTTCTTAAGTTGATTATGGAATTTTTGCAAAGGTATTTTATTACATATATCATTACTAATTGGTATTTTTGTGGGAGAATTAGGGCTGGAACTTTCTATTCTGACATCTTGCTGGTGTCATTTGATGCATTTTGAGTTAATTTTTGTATATAATGTGATGTAGTGGTCCAACTTCATTCCTTTGCAAGTGGATATTCAGTTGTCTTGGCATCACTTATTGAAAAAGAATTATTCTTTTCCCATTGAAGTGTTTGGGAACCATTGTTGAAAATCAACTGATGAATAAATGTGGGAATTTATTTCTGGATTCTCAATTATATTCCGTTGATCTATATCCTTATCCCACTACCACATTCTCTTGATTATTGTAACTTTGTACCTAGTTTTTAAATCAAGAATCATTAGTGCTCCAACTTTGTTCTTTTTTATCAGTATTGTTTTGGCTGTTCTGGGTGTTCTTGCATTTTCTTATGAGTATTAGGATCAGTTTGTCAGTTTCTGCAAAAAGCCAGCTTACTTTTGACAGAGAATTTGTTGACTCTGTAGATCACTTGGGGGAGTATTGCCATTTTAACAGTATGGAATTATACTATCTTCATGAGTGTGGGATTTTCCCCCATTTATTTACATTTTCTTTAATTCCTTTCAACAATGTTTTATAGTCTTCAGAGTATGCATTGTATATTTCTTTTGTTAAATTTATTCCTTAACATTTTCATCTTTTTTTTTTTTTTTTTTTTATTTATTTATTTATTTATTTATTTATGGCTGTGTTGGGTCTTCGTTTCTGTGCGAGGGCTTTCTCTAGTTGCGGCGAGCGGGAGCCACTCTTCATTGCGGTGCGCGGGCCTCTCACTATCGCGGTCTCTCTTGTTGCGGAGCACAGGCTCCAGACGCGCAGGCTCAGTAATTGTGGCTCACGGGCCTAGCCGCTCCACGGCATGTGGGATCTTCCCAGACCAGGGCTCGAACCCGTGTCCCCTGCATTGGCAGGCAGATTCTCAACCACTGCGCCACTAGGGAAGCCCCATTTTCATCTTTTTAAAAAATTTATTTATTTATTTATTTATTTGGGCTGCGTTGGGTCTTCATTTCTGCGCACAGGCTTTCTCTAGTTGCAGTGAGCTGGGGCTGCTCTTTGTTGCGGTGTGCAGGCTTCTCATTGCGGTGGCTTCTCATGCTGTGGAGCATGGGCTCTAGGCGCGTGGGCTTCAGTAGTTGTGGCTCGCGGGCTCTAGAGCACAGGCTCAGTAGTTGTGGCGCACGGGCTTAGTTGCTCCGCGGCATGTGGGATCTTCCCAGACCAGGGCTCGAACCCGTGTCCCCTGCATTGGCAGGCGAATTCTTAACCACCGCACCACCAGGGAAGCCCCCTTTAATGAATTTTAAACTGTATTTTTGAGTTATTTTCTCCGTGGTTTCTCTAGAGTTTACTATATACATTATAACTTAACAGTATCTCCAGATTTATATTAACTTAATTCTATTAAGACAAAAAGATATTACTCCTATATAGCTCTTTTTCTTCCACCCTTTTTGCTTTATTATTATTATAGCTATTACATCTTATAGTGGGTTGAACTGTGGCCTCCAAAACGATATGTCCACTTCCTAACCCCTGGAACCTATGAAAGTGACCTATTAGGAAAAAAAGGACTTTGAAGATGTAATTAAGTTAAGGATCTTGAGATGAGTTCATCCTGGATTTTCCGGGTGGGCACTAATTCCAATGAGAAGTTTTTTTTTTATAAGAGATAGAATAAGGGAAGACACAGACACAGAGGGAAGGCCATGTGAAGATAGAAGCAGAGATTGGAGCAATGCAAATAGCCACCAAAAGCTGTATGAGGCAAGGAATGGAATCTCCACTAGAGCCTCCAGAAGGGGTACAGCCCCTCAAACACCTTGAGTTTGGATTTCTCCCCTCCAGAACTGTGAGAAAAACTGTCTTAAGCCACCCAATGTGTGGTAATTCTTTTGCAGCAGCTGCAGGAAACCAATATACATCTCTATATATTACAAACCCAAAAGTACATTGTTATAATTATTACATTATATAATTTTGTATCTTTTAAAGATGCTGAGAGAAAAAAGGAAAGCAATTATATATTTATAGTGTTTCTTATTTGCCATTTCTGGTTCTGTTCATTTGTTGATGTGGATCAGAATTACCAGCTGTTGTCATTTCCTTATCTAATACAGCTGTTCTTCTATCCACCTCCTTTGTACTGTAATTGGCAAAGTTGTTTCATTTCTATATATTATAGGCCCAGCAATACATTTATACATATTTTTACATACAATTGCTTTTTTTAAAAAAATTTTTATTTATTTATTTATTTATGGCTGTGTTGGGTCTTCGTTTCTGTGCGAGGGCTTTCTCTAGTTGTGGCAAGCGGGGGCCACTCTTCATCGCGGTGCGCGGGCCTCTCACTATCGCAGCCTCTCCTGTTGCGGAGCACAGGCTGCAGACGCGCGGGCTCAGTAATTGTGGCTCACGGGCCCAGCCGCTCTGCGGCATGTGGGATCTTCCCAGACCAGGGCTCGAACCCGTGTGCCCTGCATTGGCAGGCAGATTCTCAACCACTGCGCCACCAGGGAAGCCCCTACAATTGCTTTTTTAAAAGAAGAAAGGAGAAGCCTTTGGGCATATCTCAGAAGGAGTACTCTTCCTCTCTCCCTGCCAGAGCCACAAGGGAATCTTTCTTGGATGTTCGCTTTGAGAACCTAGTGGGGTTCCTGAAAGTAAAGCCCGTAAAATTGGGTGTAGGGGGCCCGCGACTGTGCCCTCCAGGAGTTTCTCACTCTCAAGATAGTCCACAACTCAGCCTTCAGCAATTTGTCAAAATTTCCATTTAAGTGTTCCCTACCAGCCTCTGGCTCTAGTGGCTTCTGCTCCATGGAAGCAGGTCTTGGCTGTGACTCTCTGGATTTGCTTGTGTCTCCAGATTTCAGGGTGGAGGTTTTCCCTGTAAACTCAGTTCTCTGATGGGTTCAGGAAAAGTCATGTATCCAGCTTTTCTTGTTGTTATTATAAGGAAAGGAGTGATAAATTCTGAGCTCTTTACATGTTGGCGCTGAAACTGGAAGTTTGTTCTTTCTGTTTATTTTTCTTAGCCTTCTCAAATGTTTCTTCTTGTTCTTGACTATGTACCAAGCAGAGCCTGTTCACTTTTTTACTGTTTCCAATGTGGCTTTAATTTCTGTTATTATATTCTGTTATTTCTGATTTTATATTTCTCTTCCATTTATTTCATGAATTGCATCAGCTTAGTTTTCATGGTCTTTTGTGGCCTTTTCATTTTCTTTTTGAAATTCTGTATCTTTGTTTTGAGTTCTTAATTCTCTGAGACCCTTTAAAATTGTTTCATGAATCTTCTGACTAGAGACCTCTAGAGACCTGTGGGGTTTTTCTGTTTTTTGCTTTTTGTTTTGGCCGGGCCATGACGCACGTGGGATCTTAGTTCCCCGACCAGGGATCGAACCTGTGCCCCCTGCAGTGGAAGCACGGAGTCTTAACCACTGGACCACCAGGGAAGTTCCAGAGACCTGTGTGTTCTTACCTGTTATTTTTCATATTTATTTTCTTATTCCTTCTTGTAATATTTATGTAGATCCTATGTTGGCTCTTTTTTGATTACTATTTATCTTTGAGAGAAAAGTTCCTTTAGGACCAGCTATCTACAGGTGGAAAGTGTAAATGGATGGGCCAGCAGTGCTCTGGACTAACGTGAACATTTCCTTGTTTACCATTTGTTAGAGGAGTTTGCGTGTACCTTAGCTTTTACACTGGCAGCTGCAGAGCAATTTGTCATCTAGAGTTTTCTCTTAACTTTACCATATCCTTAGGTTCACTCTTTTTTTTTTTTTAAGACCACATTCATGGTCATATAGTTCTTTTATTTATTTATTTATTTATGGCTGTGTTGGGTCCTCGTTTCTGTGCGAGGGCTCTCCCCAGTTGCGGCAAGTGGGGGCCACTCCTCATCGCGGTGCACGGGCCTCTCACTATCGCGGCCTCTACCGTTGCGGAGCACAGGCTCCAGACGCGCAGGCTCAGCAACTGTGGCTGACGGGCCTAGTAGCTCCGCGGCATGTGGGATCTTCCCAGACCAGGGATCGAACCCGTGTCCCCTGCATTGGCAGGCAGACTCTCAACCACTGCGCCACCAGGGAAGCCCCTTAGGTTCACTCTTGAAACAATGGTGCATCTGCTCACTATCACATTCAGTCCTACTTTCTCTCCTATTTTGCGCTGACAAATGGGTTTACAGGAAAACACTGCCTGATTTAGCCTATGTACCTAGATGTTTTTGTTCCAAACAAGGGACCTTTGGTTTTATATCTCAGTGTGAAGCACTACTCTGGAAAACTCCAATCTACCAGCTTTTCCCAAGGTCTCCAGTGGCAGGAATCCTATCTCAGCATTTTCTCTCATCTTAGTTCAATCTTCATGGCACTTGGTAACTTCTCTTCATATATACTATGGTTGAAGTTCAAATGTTTTAAAGAGTTTCATCAAAGATATAACTTCATTAAATTAAAATGTTTATTTTCATTTATCCATAATTGATAGAAATCCCACTTTTTTTCTAGTTATTGAAGGTATGTAGGAAAGGTATGTTTTTTATTTTTAAGCTAATCATCTCATTGAGCTCTTTTTTAGTTCTAATTATTTTTTCTTTAATTCTCTGGGATTTTATGAGTAGAAAATTATATTACCTATAAATTTATCATCCAACAGTATATTTTATACTCCTTTCTAACACACACACACACACACACACACACACACACTTCCTTATCTTGTGTTGTCCAGAGTATCCAAGTCAGTATTGAATAATAACTATGACATGAAGTGTGCTGTTATGCTCCTGATTTTTCATGGGAATAATTCTAGTGTTTTTACTGTTTAAAATGAAGATGGCCATTTTTTTTGTGACAGCTGTCAAATTTTTATCAACTTTCTTTTAAATATATATCACAATAATGATCTGGAAATACTTTGTTTTGAAACTTAATATAATGTGGGATTTGTGTAGAGTCCTTTTTGGAGAACGTTGATAGTGTCTTTCTCAGATCTTTATTTTAGGTTAGGCGCTCCTAATAAACTGATGTCAGGTAGGGTGGTTGGTAGTGGTTGTAAGCCTTCCTTTTCAGCCACACTTGATGCAAATTTTTTCTGCAGCTCGGAGGAAGATCTGGTGTGACTGCTTACCAAATATGTAGGAATATGAAATTTGATATAGGTAAAATATGTGATTGAACCAGATTGGCTAGCTCTTAACACAATGACATTCAGCAAATTTGAGTTAAAAAATTAAGTATAAAAGTCTAGGACTTTTTGATCTGTGGCTTAATAACATCTAGAAAAAAAATGTGAATTTTAGTTTTTAATCCATCATAAAAAAGTTATGTGATGCAGCTGTTAAAGAACTGGAAGCAATTTTAGACTCTATTACTTGATATGTAGTATTTAGAATGAAAGGGCTAGATCTCCTCTTCTTGGATATGATTTGACCAATCTGGAGTATGACTTTAAGATCTGAGGGGTACACTTTGAAGAAGAAATAGAGTAAGATTTTAGAAAGAGGTAATTTTAGAAAAATTGGTACATAGTTATAAAAAGTAGTAAGTAAACATAGCATAGAGGTAACTAGTGTGATGATTCATGAAAAAGGGTCTATGACATTTTAAATGATATTATATTATGGAGAAAAACTTGGTAGTATAAACTTGAGAAAGAAATTCTATAGTAGTGTGCTACTGGTAAGGTGTTCAAGTAAAAAAAGAAACAATGAATGACGTAGGCCAGGCCGCTATGTATCGAGATACATAGCCACTTAATTTACATGCCCAAAGCTTAGCTGGATATTTAAGAAACAAAATTGAGTGATACAGATCTCTACCCTCAAACAACTCCCACCCTGTTAGGCTTGATTTGAACCCTACATGAAGCTATTTTACAGGATGAAAATGTGCTTAACGTGATTGTCATGTCCAGTCTTTTAATTTAGTTCCCATAAGTACATAACATACTCCCAGGGAATAATCCTAAGCACTAAGAAAATCTTATTTAAAGTACAGTATCCTTTTGCTGACAAACTCTTTGGTGGGTATTCAGATTATTCTCCCGTTTGGCTTCAATATCTCTAATATGAACTTATGCATTATGGCTAGAAATCTCTTGAATTTACAGATTACGGCCAAGTTTGGTGGGAGAGCTTATAATAACAGTCTTTGCAATAGAGCCCAAGCAGAAATCACAACAACGTTTTTGCACAGAGTCCACTTAAACTTGTACTTGCTCCTAATTAAAAGCTTGAAAATACTTGAATTAGGAGACACTATGGAAAATGCCATAAACTGGCAAAATGAAATATTAGAAAGGAAAGGTTCTGCTAAAGAGAAGTTTTGTTAATTCATGATTGTATTCACCTAGTAATCTTATACAAAAGAAAAAAGTCTTGAGACTTTCTCATCTTTGGGATATCCACATATCCCAAGTATCTCCTAAATGTTGCTTTCCCACAGATCCCAGTTTATATGAGCAAATATTGCTTTCCCACAAACTCCAGTTTATGTCAGTAAATACCACTTTCCCACAAATCCCAGTTATGCCTAAAGATAGGGAGGCAGATGGTGGGACAAATTCTACTAGGAGAGTGCTATCCACTTATTCCTGAGACTAATTAAATCTTTTTAAAATAAACACCAGTGGCAGTTTAAACAGAAACAGGAGAAAAGGGAAGCCAAAAGTCTGAGAAGTGTGTGAATGGGGGAGAGTTTTTGTCAGGATTTTCCATGCTGATTCTCAGTATGTGTTTTCCTTTCTCCCCACTTCCTAATCCACATCCACACATCCCATTGATCTCGGAGAGGCAGAAGTGAGTGATGGTGTGAAGCGAGACCTTAATTCCTTGCCCGGGAATTGAACGTGGGTAGCCTGGATGAAAACCAGGAATCCTAGCTGCCACACCCCCCTGGCTCTTGCTCCCAGTGAAAAATGCATTTCTCACAGAGGCAAAACTGTAAAAACAGGTACAAAGTTTATTATTAGAGACACAGCACAACAACAAGTGGGAGATCACACAGAGAAACAGTTTGTTTAGTTAAGATAGAAACAAGGCAGAGATGCACACCCGGAGAGCACGGGTGTGGGCGCCCTCCTTAATGAGGAGGAGCACAGTAAAGGGGTGGTTAAGTCATCTATACAGGGCAGGTCTTCTGGGTCTTTGTTTACCTTTGGCCAATTATCTGGTTTCTTTTTCCACACCTGCCCTGCCTTAAGACCCTCCCCAACATGCGTGTGCAACAGCCCAGAGGCTATGGGATGGCCTTAGCATCACATATTATGGGGTGGTGCCCCCTCCCTTTTGACCCCCAAGGAGCCTTCCTAAGCATGTGCAATGTTTCCCTTGCCCCAAGGATGGGAAATGTATGAACTCTTGATCTTTTAACAGGGTTTAGTCCCACTCGGTCCCTGCCATAAAAATGTCCAATGTCCAGTTATTTCCCCTATTTCTGTTGCTGGTGTTTACATCAAGGTGCAGATCTCGAAATATAGACCGGAGTCCGGTCATAAATATGTAGTTCTGGAGCCCGTTTGTCTCTTGTATGTAATGTAAACAGGGCGCTGGTAATGAATGTCCGGCCTGGAGCCCATCTTCTTCTAACCCCAGGAAGTGTGAGCAGGAGGCTAGTTGTAAATGTCTAGCCTGGAGCCCATCTATCTCCTGCCTCACTATCCTCCTAAACCCGGGATAATTAGAAGATTGATTGCAGGTGTAAAATTCACGGGCCTTCCAAAAGTTGAGTACATCTCTCCAGGTGCATTTCATCTGCTGCTAATGGAAAAGGGAAAAGTATAACCTTTTACCCCAAAGCAGTTAGCTTGGTTAGCAGCATTAAATTAAAATGAGAAAATGCAAATCCTAATAATCTCTCACACTGAAGTAGAAAATCAGTTTCGGTTCTGAAATTTGGTGAGGAATAAATTCAATTTTTATTAGTTATTCCACATCCTAATGAGGATTCCCCAATGATGGCTATGCTTATGACTCTACCGAACAACATTTCAACGGGCTGACAGGTTTCTCGCTTTAATTTTATTCAAGACTTGGCGTCAATGATTTTTTTGGTTCCTAATTCGGAAAGACAAACTAGTCAGAGGCATTTACTATATACTTACATTGCCTTATGTGGCAGCCTGCCCTACTTCCTTGGAAGAAATAAGGAATGGGTTTGTGATGGTCAGAGGAGACTGGTTCTTAGTGGCACACTGAAGTTACCAATCCCACTTTTAGTCTTAAAACCAGAAAACTGGAG
The DNA here is from genome assembly GCF_028564815.1 of Eubalaena glacialis. Taxonomy (NCBI): domain Eukaryota; kingdom Metazoa; phylum Chordata; class Mammalia; order Artiodactyla; family Balaenidae; genus Eubalaena; species Eubalaena glacialis. The sequence goes on from NC_083719.1 coordinate 118,503,145, forward strand.
CTGCCTATCTACTCCTGCCCCCACCTCCATTTTAATTGACAATTTAAAAAATTATTGGAGAAATATTCAAACATACACTAAAGTTGAGAGAATTGTGTAATTAACCCCATGTATCCTGTACTCAGCTTCAATAATTATCAATACTTTTAGGCAGTTTTCTGACCAGGAAATATAATGCCCTGAAAGCTTCAATTCTTTATCTCTATCTGGCTTTTGTCTTTCAAATTTTGGTTCCTGGGGCTTTGGACACTGCAATTGTATTAAAAGAAGGATTTGAGTGAGGAATTTAGTGTTTAATGTCAATCTCTTTCTCAGCTCTCCTCCCTCTCTGGAGAAGCCACTGGTTATAGGGTGCTAGGCGGAATCTGGCAGTATTTATTGCGGCCAAGAGCTGTTTTTCATAAAACAGATCACTGTCTCGATTTCCGTGCAGAAGACCGGCCAAAAAACAAAGCTGGAGAATTTATGGGTATCAAGCCAGTTCTTACCCCACCTCAGTGCTGTTTTCTAAACATTTACAGAGAGCAAATTTGCAGAACAGTTTTCTGGTCACACTCTGTAAAGTATCTCAGTACTTTCTCTCCCCTTCGCTTTGCACGTCCTGTTTGGGGATGAGTTGTCAATCTTTGAGTTTTTGGTGCTAACCTCCTCCGTCGCCCACAGCATCGGAGGCCGCTTGCAAAGCACTCCCAGTAGGGCCTCTGGGGGAAAGAGAAACTGCTGACCCGTAAGAAAGCGGAAACGTAGAACCGGAATTGCGCTCGCACACTTTTGTGTCTTGAAAAGTGAGAATCCCGGGGAAGCTTCCCAATCTGCCCCTCGCTGGCTTGGCAGCTCCCGGCATATAAGAAGGTGAAGGAAGAGACTTAAACCCGCAGCGGAGAGGCTGAGAATCCATCACGGAATGCATCCCAGCACTTGGTTTGTGGGCTCCTGTTTCCTTAAGCCTCGAAGGTGTCGTGGTTCACGGTCACGGTTCCGCCTCTCAGCGCCTCCGCCCCGCGGTTCCTGTCGGAGTTCCGCCCTCTCCGCGGGCACTGTAGGGAGTCGGTGGGTTCGAGCGCCTGGGACCCGACGCTCCGCTTTCAAAAGTCGCGGAGAAACGCCAGCCGAGCTCAGCCCCAGTTATAAACTGTCTTCAGGTAGAGGTTGTAGACATTAAGACCTCAGCGGTCTCAGGGCGTTGTCCAAGGAAACGCCGTTTAAGGGAAGGCGTGTTAGTTGTTGGGAGCGTCTTCCTTGCCCCGCCCCGCGCTCGCTGCCAGGGCGCGGGGCGAGATCCCAGCTGGCAGGGAACCGAGACCGCGCTTCCCCAACGCCGGCGGTTCACCTCGTCTCTGCACCCCTAGGCGGCGCTGCACTCCTCCGCACCCGGCCCGCTCCGCTTTCCCAGACGGCTGCCAAGCCTCCAGTCTAGCAAGCCTAGCTCGCAGCCGGGCGGCCCCGGGCAATTCCGGTGTTCGGAAGGCGAACGTCGGCGGTCTCTGCACCTCCAGTCGGCAGCAGCGGCCGGTCGGCCCTCGTTTTTTTTTTTTTTTTAAACCACGGCTTGTGATCTCCGGGAGTCCGGAGCATGGTCCCGGGTCACCGTTGGTGGAACGAGGACGCCGAGAGGGAGGGAGGATGGTGGGCTAGAGGGTGGCAGTTCTCTGTTTGTGGGTCTCCTGCGGCTCTGCAGCGGGACAGCTCGAATACTCCGTGTCGGAGGAGACCGAACGGGGCGTAGCCGTAGGCAATGTTGCCCAGGACTTGAGGCTGTCAGCGGCCGCTCTGTCCTTGCGGAACTTTCGCTTCCTTTCCAGCCACGGCGAGCCCTACTTCGAGGTCGATCTGGCCAGCGGAAGCTTGGTGGTCAGAGAGCCAGCGGATCGCGAACGGCTGTGCGGGGACAAAGCTGCCTGCGTCCTGACCTATGAGCTGGTGCTGGAGGACCCGCTGGAGCTGCACAAGATGCACGTTCACGTCCTGGACACCAACGACAACTCGCCTCACTTCCCTGCCGGCGATGTGCAGTTGCACATTCCCGAGTTCCTGATGCCTGGAGCCCGTTTTACTCTCCCTAATGCCCAAGATGCCGACGAGGGAAGCAATGGGGTGCTAAGCTACAGCCTGAGCCCCAGCCAGCACTTTCGCCTGGACATGGGGTCGCGGGTCGACGGCAGCGAATACCCGGAGTTGGTATTGGAGAAAGCGCTGGATCGGGAGCAGCGTGCCACCCACCGGCTGGTGCTCACCGCCCGGGACGGCGGGCTGCCGGCGCGCTCCGGAGACGCACAAGTCACCATCGTCGTGGTGGACACAAACGACAATGCACCTGTATTTGAGCGCTCAGTATACCGCACCAAGGTGCCAGAGACTGCACCCAACGGGACTGTGCTATTCCGAGTTCAAGCCTCGGACCCGGATGAAGGCTCCAATGGGGAAATCCGGTACTCCTTAAGCAATAGCACGCAGGCAAAGCTGCGACACCACTTTCACGTGCACCCTAGAAATGGGGAAGTGCGGGTAGCTGCTTCACTAGGTCCGCCTGAAACGCTGTTGGAGGCATACATCGAGGCGAGGGATGAAGGCGCCTTCGGTCTAGCCAGCACCGCCAAACTGCTGGTGGAAGTGACTGATGTGAACGATCACGCTCCCGAGGTGAACCTCCTCACTTTCTCCAGTCCAGTTTCCGAGGACATCGCCGCTGGCACAGTGATTGCTCTCCTTAGTGTAAGGGATGAGGACCTTGGTCCCAATGGTAAGGTCGTTTGTAGCATGTCCACTGGAGGCCCTTTTAAGCTGAAGGCTTCCTTTGACAACTACTACAGCTTGCTGACTGATGGGCCGCTGGACCGGGAGCAGGTCAGTGAATACCAGGTCCTGATCACCGCCTTAGATGGTGGCTCGCCCCCACTTAGCACCCGCAGGACACTGACTGTGTCAGTTGCTGATGTGAATGACAATACACCAAGCTTTCCTCAACCGAAACAGGAACTTCTTGTGGCTGAAAACAATGGCCCTGGGGCCTCCCTAGGACGTGTGTTTGCCCAGGACCCAGATCTAGGGAAGAATGGCGTCGTCTTTTATGAGCTGTTGGATATTATCTCTGAAGGGCAGGCAGCCTCTAACTTGGTGGCAGTAGATTCCTCCAGTGGGGCTATCACTGCCAAAATTTCCTTTGACTTTGAGCAGCCCAGGGGGTGTCACTTCCAAGTGGAAGCCCAGGATGGTGGCATTCCTCCCAGAAGTGCAACAGTGACTGTGAACTTGTTTGTGGTAGACAGGAACGACAATGCTCCAGTCATCTTGTTTCCCTTGCCCAGAAATGGCTCTGTCCCAGTGGAAATTGTGCCCCGCTCTGCCAGAACAGGACACTTGGTCACAAAAGTGGTAGCAGAGGATGCAGACAGTGGCTCCAATGCTTGGCTTTCCTACTACATCTCTCAGGCTTCTGACTCGAGCCTTTTTAGAATTTCAGCCAATATGGGAGAGCTCCATACTGCTCGCTTAGTTCTTCCCACTGATGCAGTTAAACAGAGGGTGGTGGTTGTGGTTCGGGACCATGGAGACCCATCACTTTCCACCTCTGTCACACTGGGCGTTCTGTTGAGCAACTCTGTCCCTCGGGTCCTTCCAGACTTTGAAGATGGCTGGGAAACAGGCGGGCACCTGTCCGCCCAGAACCTGTATTTAGTAATTGCCCTGGCCTGTGTTTCCTTTTTATTTCTGGGGTGCTTACTTTTCTTTGTGAGTAGCAAGTTGAGCCAGATCCCAGGTTGTTGCTCTCAGACCTGCTGTCACTCTCCAGAGGAGTTGAGATACGGAAGCAAGATGGCTTCGAATCCTTGCATGACATCTGCCACAATAGATGTCACTACAGTTGAAAGACTTTCTCAGACCTATCTCTATCGGGCCTCTCTGGGACTTGGTTCTGACAGTAACAGTTTGCTGTTGCGTGGGGAATACAGTGCTGCTGACCTGAGAAATTTGGCCTCTGGGGTAGGAATGAATGTGCCAATATCCTGTATTCAGACTCAGAATAGGAAAGGGGATCGTGCAAATGTCAATGCCATGGTAAGCAAATTTTATGGGATTTGATTCCCTTGACCAGGAAATGGCCACTAGCTATTTCTGAAATGTTTCTTAGATGAGCCTTTGGCAACATTTAATCCAATGAATTGACCGCTCCTGCTTAGCATCCCCTGTGCTAAGCATTCTGGGAAGATACAGGTGTTAAAAGAGACTGTCCTTGGCCTCAAGAAGGTTACAGTTTATTTTTGAGGAAGTAAGGTAAGAAATTCAAACCTATTACAGAACAATTAAAATAATATAGCATAAAGTTCTAAAATTTAAAAAAATAAAGCACCAAAGTTTCTGGTACAGGTAATAAACAACCTGGGGTGTCTTTTTTTTTTTTTTATAAATTTATTTATTTTTATTTATTTATTTTTGGCTGTGTTGGGTCTTCATTGCTGCTCGCGGGCTTTCTCTAGTTGTGGCAAGCAGGGGCTACTCTTTGTTTTAGTGCCCGTGCTTCTCACTGCGGTGACTTCTCTTGTTGCAGAGCCCAGGCTCTAGGCACGCAGGCTTCAGTAGTTGTGGCACACAGGCTCAGTGCTCTAGAGCACAGGCTCTAGTAGTTGTGGCGCATGGGCTTCGTTGCTCTGCGGCATGTGGGATCTTCCCGGACCAGGGCTCAAACCTGTGTCCCCTGCATTGGCAGGTGGATTCTTAACCACTGCGCCACCAGGGAAGTCCCCTGGGGTGTCTTTAAATAATTCCTTTTAGGAATTTCTTTAAGGAATTACTTAAAGCAAATATCCCTTCATTAGAAGTATTTTGAGCAACAGATATGTGTAAGGCATTCTGATTCCTAAGGTGAGAATGAAAATTATGTAAGAGTCTTTGTGTAATACAAACTTAATATCATGGACGATGAGACGTTTATTCAAACCATTACAATACATGATTTTAAAATGATGATAACCTAAAACATGTAAAAGTAAATTGCAGTGGATGTTCAAAGAAGGGAGAGAGAGAACATGAGAGAACATCTAGGCAGGGAGGAGGGAATCAGAGGAGGCTTTGTGGTAGAGATAGCTGTTGAATTGGATTGTGAATGTTATACCATTTAATAAAATGCAGCATACTCTCTAGGCTATATTTTACAATGAGTCCCATTTTGACAAAGTAGTCTTTTTTGAGAATGATACTCCAAAACACAGCTAATAGTTCCACACAGTGTTTGTAAGTACATAAAAGTTCTAGACATGTCTCAAAACACCTATTTGTACTGACAGAAAGAAGAAAAGATGATTGGGTATAGGACTTGACAACCTTTTATTTTGTGTTCTTATTGATGTATTTCACAAAGAAGACAGATGAGTAATTGTTATGTCAGAAACATTTGTGTGTTCAGAGGTGCACTTACCATTCAAAGTCCATTCAACTTGGATTTAATATTCTTATTATTTTAGAAGCCAGTATACTTAGAAGTAAGTAAATACCATATTTGGGAGTAATGCATCTAATAAAATTAAATTACACCTCAGTTTATCTGTTTGGCATTTCAAAACTTTCTGAGTGGAGTGGGAGCAATTGGCTTAGCAATTTTACAGTATTACTTTCCAACTTCTCATAGAGATCATGGATGCAAGAGAAAGGTTGTGCAGAAATTAGGGAAGGGAACGAAGGGAATGTTCTACTCTTCTAGGTAATAAGGGAGAAAATTGGATAAGTTATTCTCCTTCAAATAATTATGTTAACTGCAAATAAAATAGATTTGCATCCATTATAATTTTGCATAATTAATATTCACACATGATATAATGGAATCCAATATATATGATTAGTAAATACTTGCTGATGAATGAATAATTAAATTTGTGAATATATTAATTGGATGGAAACACTGTTCAACATAGAGGGAAAAACTTTAACTTACTTTTTATCTTTACGTGTATATATAGTTAACAGTTTAAAGGCCATTTTCAAATATATTATTTTCTTCCTTATGATATATAATCATGAAACAACACAACAGGGATTTTCTGGTCCTAGAGCTAGCATGAAAAATCTCAATGCTGTATTCTGGGGTTAAATAAAAGTCCAGTTCCTGTAGATAACAAAGTGATTAGTAGGGATGCACATCATAACACTGTGAACTTTGCAGTGAATGAAAATTAAAATGCAGTTAATTTTAAGGGAGAATATTGGTGCACAAAATGTTAGTATTTCAGGTATCAAAACACAGTGTATAAACTCTCTATTAAGAAGATTAACCATTTATTTCTTTTATTTCATTGCTTTCTGTAATAAGGAGAGATAAGGATACCAGCAATGTCTATGAAGTTTGAGAATCAGGAATTGTTTGAGAGAAACATTTTGACTAGACTACAAAGGAAACATAAGTAAGTGATAGGAAGATCAATGGATCTGAGAGTTAGAAGGAAAATTATCTACTTAAAAGGAAAAAAATGTAGTTAATAACAGAGGAAAATGTCCCCTGCCACAGAATTTTTAAACTTATGTGAATGATAGAGTAACAGAGATCTACTGTTTAGACGTGCAGGGCTATTGTGCCGTCTCATTCATCCAGTTGAACAGTCTTTTTCCATCATTGTTGATATTTCGCTTTTTAGGTTGTTCATTGTTAATTTTTGTGGGCTGGATATTTCCTTATATATATAGAAAGTTTGATGTATAAAAACATGGGGAAAATAACTTCTATAAAACTGGAGTATTTGTAATTCAACACAGGCATTTATTATTTACTTCTTCCTATCCAAGTGCATATTGATCCAATCTTGATTCTTTAGAAAAGAATGCTTATCATAGTGTTCACTGAATGCCTTAAGAACAACTACAGAATCCTAGAAATAAGGTATTTGTTGCTTCAGTTTTATAAAACATATATCCTTTGAAAAGCGCGAAATTTCATAATTTTAACTGTGTGCCCGAGTCACACAGAATCATGTTGATGCATATGTGTTTATATTTTGTTCTAACTCTAAGCTCTTCTGTCTTATTTTAGTTTAGAGTGTATGTTAGCATAATTTACAATACTAAAAAAAATTAACTTAAGAAATTCAGGAAGAAAAAAAGAAATTCAGGAAAACCTTTTATCTATATCTCTTCTTTGTTAATATTTAACAGATATAACCAAAATTGACCCACTGTGCAACAAGTAGACAACACGAGTCTCATGGCAATTTTTTCTGTTAAAATTCTTGATAGACAATTTAATTTTTTAGATGGTATCTGAGGTGTAAACTCTACTATTTAAAATTAGTTGTATTGGCAATTTTTTTAAGGTAGTAAATATTAATGTAGCAAAAATGCACAACAGCATACAACTAAATTTATTAAAAATTCCGCATGAAAATTATATTTTAAACATACCAATGTTTTATTAGTGTATCGTTCTTCTGGGATTAAGGCAGTTTCTCTTTTACCAGGATCTATGGAGTATAAAATATTTCCCCTTTGCAGTGTCGTTTGTTAACAGAGTGGTAGAATGTTTTTGGCATTCTGGGTGTTTTTATTTGCTAACGTATATTCCTTAAGTAGACTTTCCCATAGGTTAACTGGATGTTTCCTTATATCTATTTTGACTTTGAAGCTGATAACCACACACCGAAAAACTTTAGAGTGCAGTAACTAAGGAAGCGTGCAAGGTATATGATATATAGTCAGATTAAAAAATATGTAAATAGATAGCACAATAGTATTCATTGTATAATGCAAAAACCTCAAACTAGTGAAAAGGAGAGAAAAAGAGCATCATAATTTGAGTAGAAAAAAGAAAAGCAATGCTTTTGGGAGATGTATGAGTGGGAAAGTTTTGACAACGTCTGATAATGTTAATGACCTATTGATTTTTGTTGCCTTCAATATTTGCAGTTAGAGGGAAACAATAATATTCCAGAGACTAAATACACTTTAGCTGGCTTGGGATGAAGGTAGACTAAATTACTAAGAGGTTTTTACATTGCTCAAATGCTTGTAACGTGAATATCAGAAATAGCATTTGGCAGAACGTCAAATGAATATAAGTCACAATCTAGGACTCTCATTAAAGTATGGGAAGCAAGGAATTTATTGGTAAGGATTATTCTTTAAAACCAAAACTTAATGATAAAGGTGGTTACTCACCTTGTTCCCAATTTTAATTGATGAGATGAGAATGGGTCAGGAAACCACATGTCTCTTTTATACTGCATTTATGAAAAAGAATTAGGATAAGAATTTCTTCCTCAAGCTATAAACACAGAAGGTCATTATATATTCATCTGGAACTTGTCTTGGAATCTAGGAATGAATATGCAGTCATGTTGTCTCCTATGCTGCAGAGAAAGAGAAAAGTCTTTCTGTCCCAACCCAAATTGCTGGCTGTTCCTAGAGCCATCTTGTTGCCATGTACACATATACTGTTTTCATAGCTGAGCTCTATTGACATACCTCAAAATGTACTCTCTGAATTCAGGCACATTATGTTTATTCTTTAGAATCTTTAAGCAAAGATTACAGCTGTTTTGTTTAGAATCAAAATGATGTTCATACAAAATAAAAACAACCAATTAAGACATCTTAATAGTGGGTTTTGGCATCTATATTCATCACTTGAGATTGGCATGTCATTTTCCTTTCTTTTAAGGATTTGGTATCAAGGTTATGCTGGCCTTATTAAACAAGTTAGAAGTGTTTTTTTCCTCTCCTTTTTTTCTAGTCGCTGGTCATGTTTGTTAAGATTGGTGTTATTTCTGTCTTAAATATTTAGTAGGATTCACTAGGGATGTTCTCTGTGCCTTAAGTTTTCTTTGTGGGACAGTTTTAAATCATGAAATCACATTTCTTTATTAGTAAGAGAAATATTCATATTTTGATTCTTCTTGTTTCATTTCTGTAAACTCTCTTTTTCCAGAAATATGTTAATTTTATCTAAATTTTCAAATATTTTGGCATAAAGTTTTTTATAATATCCTCTTTGTGATCTTTGTAACATCTACAGGATCTGTAGTGATATTCCTCTTTCCAATCTTGACGTTATTGTCACCTCTCATTTTTCCTGGTTAGACTTGGAAGTAGCTTATTATATTAGCCTTTCAAGGACTAACCTGGCTTTTGGGATTCTCTTGCTTGTATATTTGCTTTCTATTTAATTGATTTCTGCTCTTAACATTATTTACCTCCTAATATTTTCTTTATGTTCAATTTGCTATTTGATTTCTAGCTTCTTATATAGCTTATTGTTTTTCAGGTTTTGTTATTTTTAATGTATGGATTTAAAGCTGAAAAATTCCCCTAAGTATGGTATTAGCTGCTTCATGAAAATCGTATTTTTAAAAATTTTAATTGACGTATAACATACATAAAAGTTCATATATCGTATATGTATAACATGCTGAACAATCCAAAATCAACAGAATCATGTAATCACCACAGAGGTAAAGAAGTAGAAGAGCATTACCAGCACCCCAAGCCCCCCTCAGCCTCCTCTATCTTTACTCTCTTCTGAAATATAACTATTATCATGAATTCCAACATCATAAAAATAGAATCGTATGGTATGATTATGTTTTTGTGTTTGGCTAATTTAATTCAATATCATACATGTGACAATCATCTGGCCTGCTGTGTATAGCAATAATCCATCCATTAAATTGCTGTATGTCACATTGTATGAATATATCACAATTTATTTATCCATTTTTCTGCTGATGGACATTTTTTTCAAGTTTATTTTTGCTATTATGGACAATTCTGCTATGAACATTTTTTCCATGTCTTTTGGTGCACATATTTGCATTTCTGTTGACTGTGTATCTAGTAGTAGAAATTGCTTGGTTATATGGCATGAGTATGCTCAACTTTAATAGACACTGCCAACAGGTTCCCAAATTAGTTTTTCCAAGTTCCTCTCCTGCCAGCAGCGCTTGAGAGTTTCAGTTACTCCACATTCTTGAATAATTAGTATTACCAGACTTTTACATTTTCATTGTTATAGCGGTGTGTACTAGTATCTCATTTTTAAAATTTAAGTTCTAGATTTGTGTTTTTTTCCATGTAATGTAATAATTGAATACTGAACAGTCTACAAAGTGAATATTAAAATGCTTAGACCATTCATCCCTCCCTTCCATTGTATACTTTTTTTAAAGTCAGGTTTATTAGTTGTTTGAGAAATATTGGTTCACTGAGCTATAAAGATCTTCCAAATGTGGACACATTTTATTATGCAATAACAAAAAATCACATTTGTCAATACCACCATCGATCTCATCAGACAGTCTTCTAGTATTGGGAAGCTACAAGCTCATGGTGGCAGAAAAAAGTTTTCCAAAATTATGATTCTTACTCAAAATCTTAAATTTTATCATTTGCAACAAAACTGTCACTTGTTTTCCTTGCAGTGACAGGCTCATTTCATTCATTTTTAAGAGAATGTCTGCCTTCTGGTGTTATAAATACCCAAGTTTATCTTGTAAATTTCCTGTCTCAGACCTGGAGTCAACCATTCTACAGGATACTTCAATTCTTTTTTCTGGGAGATGGTATTTAGAAATAAATCTGGACAATGGGTGTGCTTATTCCTACATGGTTGAGTCAGCATTTCTAGGTGTGAACTAGGGGATATGCATTTTTTAAAAGGTAAAATAAATCACAAGTTCATACTAATCTTTACAATTCAAGTTCAGAACTATAAGGTTTTTACTTAATTTCATCACTCTTACATTTGTATCTCCTTTCTCCCATAACAAAAATCCCAGTGTTCATTTATATCAACATAATTACTAATTTATTACCACACACTACTCAAAGAACAGACTTAGAAAACAATACCAGCATTACACCAACAATGTGATTACAGTAACAGTTTAATATTTTTGCCATTCTTTTCATTTGTAGGGTATATTTTACTAGGCTTGTACAAGTTACTGTGTTTTAAAGTATCGTGGAATAGTTCATCTCTGTGTAGTTATGCCACCAACTACATAGAGTTAGGTTCATTTGTTTCAAGTTGCTTTCACAGTGAGGGCTTGCTTTTTTTATTTTAATTTTTTAATTTAATTTTATTTATTTTTTTATACAGCAGGTTCTTATTAGTCATCCATTTTACACACATCAGTGTACACATGTCAATCCCAATCACCCAATTCATCACACCACCATCCCCATCCCCCCGCGGCTTTCCCCCCTTGGTGTCCATACATTTGTCCTCTACATCTGTGTCTCAACTTCTGCCCTGCAAACCGGTTCATCTGTACCATTTTCCTAGGTTCCACATACATGCGTTAATATACGATATTTGTTTTTCTCTTTCTGACTTACTTCCCTCTGTATGACAGTCTCTAGATCCATCCACGTCTCAACAAATGACCCAATTTCGTTCCTTTTTATGGCTGAGTAATATTCCATTGTATATATGTACCACAACTTCTTTATCCATTCGTCCGTTGATGGGCATTTAGGTTGCTTCCATGACCTGGCTATTGTAAATAGTGCTGCAATGAACATTGGGGTGCATGCGTCTTTTTGAATTATGGTTTTCTCTGGGTATATGCCCAGTAGTGGGATTGCTAGATCATATGATAATTCTATTTTTAGTTTTTTAAGGAACCCCCCATACTGTTCTCCATAGTGGCTGTATCAATTTACATTCCCACCAACAGTGCAAGAGGGTTGCCTTTTCTCCACACCCTCTCCAGCATTTGTTGTTTGTAGATTTTCTGATGATGCCCATTCTAACTGGTGTGAGGTGATACCTCATTGTAGGTTTGATTTGCATTTCTCTAATAATTAGTGATGTTGAGCAGCTTTTCATGTGCTTCTCAGCCATCTGTATGTCTTCTTTGGAGAAATGTCTATTTAGGTCTTCCGCCCATTTTTGGATTGGGTTGTTTGTTTCTTTAATATTGAGCTGCATAGGGGCTTCCCTGGTGGCACAGTGGTTGAGAATCTGCCTGCCAATGCAGGGGACACGGGTTCGAGCCCTGGTCTGGGAAGATCCAACATGCCACGGAGCAACTAGGCCCGTGAGCCACAATTACTGAGCCTGCACGTCTGGAGCCTGTGCTCCGCAACAAGAGAGGCCACGACAGTGAGAGACCCGCGCACCGCGATGAAGAGTGGCCCCCGCTTGCCACAACTAGAGAAAGCCCTCGCACAGAAACGAAGACCCAACACAGCCAAAAATAAATAAAATAAATAAATAAATTTAAAAAAAGATACTCTATGGATATACCATAATTAAAAAAAAATATTGAGCTGCATGAGCTGTTTATATATTTTGGAGATTAATCCTTTGTCCATTGATTCGTTTGCAAATATTTTCTCCCATTCTGAGGGTTGTCTTTTTGTCTTGTTTATGGTTTCCTTTGCTGTGCAAAAGCTTTTAAGTTTCATTAGGTCCCATTTGTTTATTTTTGTTTTTATTTTCATTACTCTAGGAGGTGGATCAAAAAAGATCTTACTGTGATTTATGTCAAACAGTGTTCTTCCTATGTTTTCCTCTAAGAGTTTTATAGTGTCCGGTCTTACATTTAGGTCTCAAATCCATTTTGAGTTTATTTTTGTGTATCGTGTTAGGGAGTGTTCTAATTTCATTCTTTTTCATGTAGCTGTCCAGTTTTCCCAGCACCACTTATTGAAGAGACTGTCTTTTCTCCATTGTATATCCTTGCCTCCTTTGTCATAGATTAGTTGACCATAGGTGTGTGGGTTTATCGCTGGGCTTTCTATCTTGTTCCATTGATCTATGTTTCTGTTTTTGTGCCAGTACCATATTGTCTTGATTACTGTAGCTTTGTAGTATAGTCTGAAATCAGGGAGTCTGATTCCTCCAGCTCCGTTTTTTTCCCTCAAGACTGCTTTGGCTATTTGGGGTCTTTTGTGTCTCCGTACAAATTTTAAGATTATTTGTTCTAGTTCCGTAAAAAATGCCATTGGTAATTTGATAGGGATTGCATTGAATCTGTATATTGCTTTGCGTAGTATAGTCATTTTCACAATATTGATTCTTCCAATTCAAGAAAGTGGTATATCTCTCCATCTGTTGGTATCATCTTTAATTTCGTTCATCAGTGTCTTATAGTTTTCTGCATACAGGTCTTTTGTCTCCCTAGGTAGGTTTATTCCTAGGTATTTTATTCATTTTGTTGCAATGGTAAATGGGAGTGTTTCCTTAATTTCTCTTTCAGATTGTTCATCATTAGTGTATAGGAATGCAAGAGATTTCTGTGCATTAATTTTGTATCCTGCAACTTTACCAAATTAATTGATTAGCTCTAGTAGTTTTCTGGTGACATCTTTAGGATTCTCTATGTATAGTATCATGTCATCTGCAAACAGTGACAGTTTTACTTCTTCCTTTCCAATTTGTATTCCTTTTATTTCTTTTTCTTCTCTGATTGCTGTGGCTAGGACTTGCAAAACTATGTTAAATAATAGTGGTGAGAGTGGACATCCTTGTCTTGTTCCTGATCTTAGAGGAAATGCTTTCAGTTTTTCACCATTGAGAATGATGTTTGCTGTGGGTTTGTCGTATATGGCCTTTATTATGTTGAGGTAGGTTCCCTCTATGCCCACTTTCTGGAGAGTTTTTGTCATAAATGGGTGTTGAATTTTGTCAAAAGCTTTTTCTGCATCTACTGAGATGATCATATGGTTTTTATTCTTCAATTTGTTAATATGGTGTATCACATTGATTTGTGTATATTGAAGAATCCTTGCATCCCTGGGATAAATCCCACTTGATCATGGTGTGTGATCCTTTTAATGTGTTGTGGGATTCTGTTTGCTAACATTTTGTTGAGGATTTTTGCACCTATATTCATCAGTGATATTGGTCTGTAATTTTCCTTGTTTGTAGTATCTTTGGTTTTTGTATCAGGGTGATGGTGGCCTCATAGAATGAGTTTGGGAGTGTTCCTTCCTCTGCAATTTTTTGGAAGAGTTTGAGAAGGATGGGTGTTAGCTCTTCTCTAAATGTTTGATAGAATTCACCTGTGAAGCCATCTGGTCCTGGGACCTTTGTTTGTTGGAAGATTTTTTTTTTTTAAATGGTATCCTTTTACAGTTGTTTTTTTTTAACTGTGGGTTTATTTATTTATTTATTTATTTATTTATGGCTGTGTTGGGTCTTCGTTTCTGTGCGAGGGCTTTCTCTAGTTGGGGCAAGCGGGGGCCACTCTTCATCACGGTGCGCGGGCCTCTCACTATCGCGGCCTCTCTTGTTGCGGAGCACAGGCTCCAGACGCGCAGGCTCAGTAATTGTGGCTCATGGGCCTAGTTGCTCTGCGGCATGTGGGATCTTCCCACACCAGGGCTCGAACCCGTGTCCCCTGCATTGGCAGGCAGATTCTCAACCACTGCGCCACCAGGGAAGCCCTGTTGGAAGATTTTTAATCACAGTTTCAATTTCATTACATGTGATTGGTCTGTTCTTATTTTCTATTTCTTCCTGGTTCAGTCTTGGAAGTTTATAACTTTCTAAGAATTTGTCCATTTCTTCCAGGTTGTCCATTTTATTGGCATAGAGTTGCTTGTAGTAGTCTCTTAGGATGCTTTGTATTTCTGCAGTGTCTGTTGTAACTTCTTGTTCATTTCTAATTTGATTGATTTGAGTCCTCTCCCTCTTTTTCTTGATGAGTCTGGCTAATGGATTATCAATTTTGTTTATCTTCTCAAAGAACCAACTTTTAGTTTTATTGATCTTTGCTATTGTTTTCTTTGTTTCTATTTCATTTATTTCTGCTCTGATCTTTATGATTTCTTTCCTTCTGCTAACTTTGGGTTTTGTTTGTTCTTCTTTCTCTAGTTCCTTTAGGTGTAAGGTTAGATTGTTTATTTGAGATTTTTCTTGTTTCTTGAGGTAGGCTTGTATAGCTATAAACTTCCCTCTTAGAACTGCTTTTGCTGCATCCCATATGTTTTGGATAATCGTCTTTTCATTGTCATTTGCTCTAGGTATTTTTTGATTTCCTCTTTGATTTCTTCAGTGATCTCTTGGTTATTTAGTAATGTATTGTTTAGCCTCCATGTGTTTGTGTTTTTTACGTTTTTTTCCCCCGTAATTGATTTCTAATCTCATAGCGTTGTGGTCAGAAAATGTGCTTGATATGATTTCAATTTTCTTTAATTTACTGAGGCTTGATTTGTGACCCAAGATGTGATTTATCCTGGAGAATGTTCCGTGCGCACTTGAGAGGAAAGTGTAATCTGCGGTTTTTGGATGGAATGTCCTATAAATATCAATTAAATCTATCTGGTCTATTGTGTCATTTAAAGCTTGTGTTTCCTTATTAATTTTCTGTTTGGATGATCTGTCCATTGGTGTAAGTGAGGTGTTAAAATCCCCCACTATATTGTGTTACTGTCAATTTCCTCTTTTATAGCTGTTAGCAGTTGCCTTATGTATTGAGGTGCTCCTATGTTGGGTGCATATATATTTATAATTGTTATAACTTCTTCTTGGATTGATCCCTTGATCATTATGTAGTGTCCTTCCTTGTCTCTTGTAACGTTCTTTATTTTAAAGTCTATTTTATCTGATATGAGTATTGCTATTCCAGCTTTCTTTGATTTCCATTTGTATGGAATATCTTTTTCCAACCCCTCACTTTCAGTCTGAATGTGTCCCTAGGTCTGAAGTGGGTCTCTTTTAGACAGCATATAGATGGGTCTTGTTTTTGTATCCATTCAGCAAGCCTGTGTCTTTTGGTCTGAGCATTTAATCCATTCACGTTTAAGGTAATTATCGATATATATGTTCCTATGACCATTTTCTTAATTGTTTGGGGTTTGTTTTTGTAGGTCCTTTTCTTCTCTTGTGTTTCCCACTTAGAGAAGTTCCTTTAGCATTTGTTGTAGAGCTGGTTTGGTGGTGCTGAATTCTCTTAGCTTTTGCTTGTCTGTAAAGCTTTTGATTTCTCCATCGAATCTGAATGAGATCCTTGCCGGGTAGAGTAATCTTGGTTGTAGGTTCTTCCCTTTCATCACTTTAAGTATATCATGCCACTCCCTTCTGGGTTATAGAGTTTCTGCTGAGAAATCAGCTGTTAACCTTATGGGAGTTTCCTTGTATGTTATTTGTCATTTTTCCCTTGCTGGTTTCAATAATTTTTCTTTGTCTTTAATTTTTGTCAATTTGATTCCTATGTGTCTCGGCATGTTTCTTCTTGGGTTTATCCTGTATGGGGCTTGCTGAGCTTCCTGGACTTGGGTGGCTCTTTCCTTTCCCATGTTAGGGAAGTTTTCGACTATAATCTCTTCAAATATTTTCTCTGGTCCTCTCTCTCTCTCTTCTCCTTCTGCGACCCCTATAATGCAAATGTTTTTGCATTTAATGTTGTCCCAATGGTCTCTTAGGCTGTCTTCATTTCTTTTCATTCTTTTTTCTTTATTCTCTTCTGCAGCAGTGAATTCTCCTATTCTGTCTTCCAGGTCACTTATCCGTTCTTCTGCCTCAGTTATTCTGCTATTGATTCCTTCTAGTGTAGTTTTCATTTCAGTTATTGTTTTGTTCATCTCTGTTTGCTTGTTCTTTAATTCTTCTAGGTCTTCATTAAACATTTCTTGCATCTTCTCAATTTTTGCCTCCATTCTTTTTCCGTGGTCCTGGATCATCTTCACTATCATTATTCTGAATTCTTTTTCGGAAGGTTGCCTATCTCCACTTCATTTAGTTGTTTTTCTGGGGTTTTATCTTGTTCCTTCATCTGGTACATGGCCCTCTGCCTTTTCATCTTGTCTATCTTTCTGTGAATGTGGTTTTTTTCCCACAGGCTGCAGGATTGTAGTTCTTTTTGCTTCTGCTGTCTGCCCTCTGGTGGATGAGGCTATCTAAGTGGCTTGTGCAAGTTTCCTGATGTGAGGGACTGGTGGTGTGTAGAGCTGACTGTTGCTCTGGTGGGCAGAGCTCAGTAAAACTTTAATCCGATTGACTGCTGATGGGTGGGGTTGGGTTCCCTCTCTGTTGGTTGCTTGGCCTGAGGCAACCCAACACTGGAGCCTACCTGGGCTCTTTGGTGGGGCTAATGATGGACTCTGGGAGGGCTCACACCAAGGAGTACTTCCCAGAACTTCTGCTACCAGTGTCCTTGTCCCCATGGTGAGCCACAGCCACCCCCCGCCCCTGCAGGAGACCCTCCAACACTAGCAGGCAGGTCTGGTTCAGTCTCCCCTGGGGTCACTGCTCCTTCCCCTGGGTCCCGATGCACACACTACTTTGTGTGTGCCCTGCAAGTGTGGAGTCTCTGTTTCCCCCAGTCCTGTCGAAGTCTGCAATCAAATCCCACTAGCCTTCAAAGTCTGATTCTCTAGGAATTCCTCCTCGCATTGACAGACCCCCAGGTTGGGAAGCCTGACGTGGGGCTCACAACCTTCACTCCAGTGGTTGGACTTCTGTGGTATAAGTGTTCTCCAGACTGTGAGTCACCTACCCAGCAGTTATGGGATTTGATTTTACTGTGATTGCGCCCCTCCTACCGTCTCATTGTGGCTTCTCCTTTATCTTTGGATGTGGGGTATCTTTTTTGGTGAGTTCCAGTGTCTTCCTGTCGATGATTGTCCAGCAGCTAGTTGTGATTCTGGTGTTCTCACAAGAGGGAGTGAGAGCACGTCCTTCTACTCCGCCATCTTAGTTCCTCAGCACTTGCTTTTTAAAATTAAATATTTTTGAACCACCTTTATCCAATTCCCCCTCTCCCCCACCCCCTTCTTTGGTAACCACAAATCTGATCTCTTTTTCTATGAGTTTGTTTGTTTTTGAAGTATAATTGACCTACAGCACTATGTTAGTTCTGGTGCACAACATAGAGACTTCATATTTCTATATGTTATGAAATGATCACCATAATAAGTCTAGTTACCATTTGTCACCATGCAAAGATATTACATTATTATTGACTGTATTTTCCACACTGTACAGTTTATACCTGTGACTGATTTATTCTGTAACTGGAAGTTTGCACCTCTTAATTTCCCTTACCTAGTTCACTCATCCCCCAACCCCTTCCCTTCTGGCAACCACCTGTTTGTTCTCTGTATCTATGGCTCTGTTTCTGTTTTGTTTATTCATTTGTTTTGTTTTTAGATTCCACATATAAGTGGCATCTTACAGTATTTGTGGTTGTCTGACTTATTTCACTTAGCATAGTAACCTCAAGGTCCATCCAGGTTGTCACAAATGGCAAGATTTCATTCTTTTCTATGGCTGAGTAGTATTCATCTCAGCTGGGCACTGTTGCTGGGCACTTAGGTTGCTTCCGTATCTTGGCTATTAACAGTGATTAATGCTGCAGTGAACATAGGGGTTCATATATCTTTTCAAATTAGTGTTTTCATTTTCTTTGGAAAAATACCCAGAAGTGGAATTGCTGGATTGTATGGTAGTTCTATTTTTAATCTTTTGAGGAAACATCATACTGTTTTCTGTAGTGGCTGCACTGATTTACATTCCTTTAAACAGTGCATGAGTGTTCCCTTTTCTCCACATTGTCGCCAACACTTCTTTCTTATTTGTTGTCTTTTTGATAATAGCCATTCTGACAGGTGTGAGGTGATGTCTCAATGTGGTTTTGATTTGCATTTCCCTGATGATTAGTGATGTTGAGCATCTTTTCATGTAACTGTTGGCCATCTGTATGTCTTCTTTGGAAAAATGTCTATTCAGATCCTCTGCCCATTTTTTAATCAGGTTGTTTGTTTTTTTTGATGTTGAGTTATATGAGTTCTTTGTATATTTTGGATATTAACCGCTTATTGTATATGGCATTTGCAAATATCTGGTCTCAATCAGTAGGTGGTGTTTTCATTTTGTTGATACATTCCTTTGTTGTGCAAAACTGTCTTAGTTTGATGTGGTCCCATTTGTTTATTTTTGCTTTATTCATTTCTTCTAGGTTGTCCATTTTATTTGCATATAATTGTTCATAGTAATCTCTTATGATGTTTGTATTTGTGTTGTGTCAGTTGTCACTTCTCCTTTTCATTTCTGATTTTATTTATTTGGGTCCTCTTTTTTTCTTCATGAGTCTGGCTAAAGGTTTATCAATTTTGTTTATCTTTTCAAAGAACCAGCTCTTAGTTTCATTGATCTTTTCTATATTTTTTTTTAGTCTCTATTTCATAAATGTATTTTCTGGTCTTTATGATTTCTTTCCTTCTGCTAACTTTGGGTTTTGTTTGTTTTTCTTTTTCTAGTTCCTTTAGGTGTAAAGTTAGATGGTTTAAGATTTTTCTTATTTCCTAAGGTAGGCTTGTATTGCTGTAATCTTCCCTTTTAGAACTGCTTTTGCTGTGTCCCATAGATTTGGGATTGTTGTGTTTCTGTTTTCATTTATCTCCAGGTATTTTTCGATTTTCTCTTTGACTTCTTCAGTGACCCTTTGGTTGTTTAGCATATTGTTTAGCCTCCACATGTTTGTGGTTTTGGGTTTTTTTGCAGTTTTTTCCTTATAGTTGATTTCTAGTCTTATAGTGTTGTGGCTGGAAAAGATGCTTGATGTGATTTCATTCTTCTAAAATTTACTGGGGCTTGTTTTGTGGCCTAGCATGTGATCTATCCTGGAGAATGCTCCATGTGTACTTGAAAAGAATGTGTTTTCTGCTGCTTTTGTATGGAATGGACTGTATATCTATTAAGTTCATCTGGCCTAATGTGTCATTTAAGGACAGCATTTTCTTATTGATTTTCTGTCTGGGTGATCTATTCACTAATGTAAGTGGCATGTTAAAGTCCTTTTCTATTATTGTGTTACAGTTAATTTCTTTCATTACATTTGTTAATATTTGCTTTATGTATTTAGGTGCTCCTATGTTGGGTGCATATATTGGGTTGGTCAAAAATGTCGTTTGGGTTTTTCCGTAAGATCTTACAGAAAAATCTGAACGACCTTTTTGGCCAATGCAATATATTTACAGTTGTTACATCTTCTTGTTGGACTGATCCCTTTATTATAATGTAAGTTCCTTCTTTGTGTCTTATTATACTCTTTGTGTTAAAGTGTATTTTGTCTGATATAAGTATTGCTACTCCAGCTTTCTTTTTGTTTCCATTTACATGGAATACCTTTTTCTACCCCCTCTCTTAAGGTCTCTGCACACTTTCATTAGATATTTGATATTTTGATGCTATTTTAAATGCTATTTAAAATTTTTTATTTTATAGTTTTTGTTGCAAGTATATAAATATAAAACTATTTATATATTAATTTTGTATTCAGTGTCCTTGCTAAATTTATTTTAAAATCTCACATTTTATATTATTTTATATTTTCTACATATATTATCATGCCATCTCCAAATAATGTTAGTTTACTTATTTATTTTTACTTCTAACCATATAGTTTTCCTGTTTTATGGCATTGTTGAATTGAAGTGATGATAATGGGTAATCTTGTTTTATTCCTGATCTCAGAAAGTTTTTAATATTTAATATAAAATACATTGTTTGACTTTTTTTCAGATATTTTTAGACTAAGGAAGTTTCCTTCCCATTCCAACATACTAAGACGTTGTTTCTTTTAACCTTCTTTTTTTAAAAATAATGAATGGATGTTAAATTTATCACATATTTTTCTGTTCATTGAGGTGATCTATGATTTTCATCCTTTTATTGTATTCAAACCATGAATTATGTTGGTCTATTTAATAGTATAAACCAATCTTCCATTTTTAGAATAAATCTAGTTTCAATGTATTATCTTTTTTTAATATCACTAGATTTAGTTTCCTAACATTTTGCTTAGAATTTTAAAAATCTGGGTTTATGATAGAAATTTTCCATTTTTATAATGTTTTTGTCAGGGTTTGGTATGAAGACTATGCTGACCTCATATAGTAAATTGATAAGTGTTACCTTTTTTTCAATTCTTTAGAAAGTTTGTGTATATAAGCCAGTTTTTTTTCCCTCCCATAAACATTTGGAAGAATTCAAAGTGAAGCCTTATTGGACTAGAGTTCTCTTCATGAAAACGTTTTTAATTATAAATCAATATCTATTATAGGTATGGAACTATACAGATCTTCTGTTTCTAGTTGTAGCAATTTGCTTCATTGTGTTTTCCAATAAATTTGTGCATTTAGTCAAATGCACAAATATAAATTTATAATGTATAGGCTTAAAATTGTTCATAACATTTCTTATTATTATTTTAATGTTGTAGGAACCATATGATGTTTCTTTTTGCATTCCTAGTTTGGTATTTTTTATTTCTCTTTTTTTGGTGAGTTTTGCCATAGATTTATTGATTTTATTAGTTTTTTCAGTGAGCCATCTTTTGAATGCCAGAAAATAAAAAATAAAAAACATATTACCTTTAAATGAGCAATAGGAAGACTGACAACGGAGATCTCAAGAAAAAAATGGAAGCCAGAAAACAATGAAATGACATCTTCAAGGGCTTTTAAAAAAAAATCTGATAACCTAGAATTTTATACCCAGAAAAAATATCCTTCAGAAAAAGAAGTAAATAGGGACTTCCCTGGTGGTCCAGTGGTTAAGACTCTGAGCTTCCACTGCAGGGAACGTGGGTTCGATCCTTGGTCGGGGAACCAAAATTCCAAATAAAACAAACAAAAACCAATAAACAAGCAAAAGAAGTAAATAAAAATATTTTCAAACAAAACAAAATTGAGGAAATACATCTCAATCAGATTTGCATGAAGGAGATAGTAAGTAATTTCTTTAGTTATATGGAAAATATTCCCAAGTAGAAGCATAGAAATATAGGAGGGAAGGAAGGAAGGAAGGAAGAGAAGGAAGCAGTGGAGAAAGTAAATACTTACTGAATAAAACAACAATAATGCATAGTAGAATTTAAAATATAAAAATAACTGAAGTATATGAGGACAATGACAAAAATATGGAGAGAGGTAAACAGAATTAAAAGGTTCTGAGCCCATTGCATTGTCCTGGAAGTGGTGAAAGTAAAAAATTATATTAGACTTTAATAAGTCAAGGATGAAGGATTATCTTCTAAGATAATCCATTTAATATAGTAAAAAAAAAAAGTAACCAATAAGTTAATAGTGGGGAGAAAATAAGATAAAAATATACTTAATTAGTCTAAAAGAAGGCAAGAAAGAGGGGGAAAAGGCAAATTAGATAAGGTAAATAAATACAAGTAGGTGATTAAAATCCAGGTATATCACTAGTTACATTAAATGTAAACAGACTAAACACTCCAATTAACAAAGATGGTCAGACTGGTTAGAAATTAAACACCCATATGTCACCTATTAGAGACACACCGTTATAAAAAGGATAAAGAAAAGTTGGAAGTAAAAGGATGGAAAGAGACATACCGTGTAGACAGTTATGAAAAGGAAAACTGTATAGCTAGCTATACACATATCACTTATAGTGGACCCTAAGGCAAGAAGCCATATAGATATAAATAGGGACATTACATAATAATGCAAGGGTCAATCCACTAATTAATAACATAATCTTTAAGTACCTTAAGCAAAAATGGGTAAACTCCAAGGAGAAGTAGAGAAATCCATACCAGAATGGGAAATTTTAACATACTTTGTTCAGAAACAGAATAAGGAGACAAAAGAAAATCAATAAGGATACAGAGAATTTGAATAAGGGGGATAACAAACTTGTACATGTGTGTGTATAAAATCACTCAACAACTGCAGAATGAAACTCTTTAAAACCTTTAAAATGCACATCAGTACATGGTGCGTTTATGAAAATTAAACAGTATATTATATAAAGATTATATGTATATATATATTATATATATAAAGATTATATTCTATAATCTTTTAGTTATAGATTTCTTGTTACATCCCACTGTCATCAAATCATATCCAGTGTGATTTTAATTCTTTCATATTTGTTGAAATTTGCTTTGCAGCCCATCATATAGTCATTTTTTGGAAACTTTTTGTTTATTGAAGTATAATATACGTATAGAAAAGTGCACACATCATAAATGTACAGCTGGATAAATGTACACAAATTGAACACATCTATGTAACTAGCACACAGATCTAGACACAGAACATTGTCAGCACTCCAGAAACTCCAATCACAATACGCCCGAGGGTAACCACTATTCTGACTTCTAACAACCTGGATTTGTTTTGCTGTTTTTATACTTTATATATATGGAATTATATTGTATGTATGCTTTTGTTTTACTATCTTTGGCTAAACATGATTATTTGTGAGATTCATCCATGTTGTTTATATAGCTGCATATCACTGATTCTCGTATAGGATTTCAGGGTGTGAATGGTCAATTTTTGTAAATGTTCATGAATGTCTATGTTCATGAAAGGGTAGTATTCTGAAATTGCCTGTAGGAGTGCTCTATATATGTTTGTTAAGTCTTTTGCTAATTGTGTTGTTCAAATATTCTATATTCTTTTTTATTCTTTTTATTTGCTTATTTTATGTGACTGAAAAGTTATGTTAAAGTGTCCCACTATAAATGGTGAATTATTTATTTCTTCTTGGACTTATGTCAATATTTTACTTCATATATTTTGAGGCTTTTTATTTTATTTAGATACTTAACCAAATTTAAATTTGTAATATTTTCCTGTTAATTGAAACTTTTAACATTATGAAATAACTCTCTTTATCTCTACTTCTGCTGGTGATGAACTATTTTAGTTTTTGTTTGCCTATAATGTCATTCTTGATATTTTTCCTTGGCTATAGAATTCTAGGTTGGCATTTATTTCATTTTGACACATTAGAGTTATCAGCTGTCTTCGGGGTTCCACTGTTGTCTCATTGTGCTGTTTTATGAGTTATTTCTTATTAGTTTTCTTACAGTTTTACTAATTTTGTCTTCATTTTGTGTCTAATATGCTATTAGAAGTTTCCCTTGAGGTTTTTTTTTTAGTTATTATATTTTTCATTTAAAAATTCTATTTATTATTGTTCAAATCTGCTGGGACATTTTAAATTTATTTTTTCTTCTCTGAAAATATTTTCAAGCTTGCTTTTTATTTCTTTAAATATATTAAATCTTTGATATTTCTAGAGTCTGCAGTCTGAAAATATGTTTCTGCTGTGTGCTGCTTCAGCTGGTTTTTGATCACAGCTCCATATTTCCATGTGTGCCAGATTTCCCCTGACTTGTGATGGTCATTACCCTGAAAATAATATTTGTCAGGATATCCTGAGATCTTGAATGAAAGTGCCTTCAGGATAGATTTTTATTTACATCTGCCAGTGTCTGAAAACTACTAGTCGTAAACTGCTTTAATCTAAGTTCAAGACTTGAGGGTCTTTGGAGACTTAGACTCTGTGTATGCCCAGCTGAAAATCTGTGGGATATCAAGTATCCAACCACAACTTTATAAGATTTTTTTTCCTTTCCTGTTTTCCTTCTGTTCTGGTTGGCTCCAAGTCAAACTCCCCAGCAGTTCTCTGGGCTGGAGAGTGGGTAGGTTTGTTACACCATTACCTGGAGAATATAGTCTTTGGGGTTCCAGATTACTGTAGTTTGGAGATCCTATAAGAATCCTTAGTTTATGTACATTCTGGTCCTTAATTTCTGTCTTCCTCATCCCACAAATTATCTGAATTTATGTCCAAGTTTGCGTTGGCAGATGCTTTCAGAACGAAAAGCAAGTTCAAAATTCTGCTCACCTCTTTGAATTTAAGTTTCCTCCAGAATTTGTCTTAGCAGTTCCTCATTAACTTATCAGGTTTTCAGTGCTTTTAAGATAATTGTTTTAATATTTTATCCAGAATATTTACTTGCTTTTAGTAAGATGGCTGCTCTGAATAATTTAGGCTGCCATTAGCTGAGATTCCCTATCATACAGTTTTATCACCAGCAGACTAGCATCTAAGTAGTATTGAAATGCTTTATAGGGGGATTTAAATATTTTATTATTAATTTTTGGAAAGAAAGTAATTCATACATTAATTCTACTATGAAATACTTAGTAACTGAACCAAGAGAGCACATGCTTTCACTTCAAACATTCAGACAATAACCTATAAGGTAAAAGAATCTGAAAAAGAATACATATATATATATACACACACATATATACATATATATATACATATATATGTATATATGTGTGTATATGTATATAACTGAATCACTGTGCTGTATACCTGACACTAACATGACATTGTAAATCAACTATATTTCAATAAAAAAAGAAAACACAAAAACATTCAGATAATCAAACTTTATTAGAGGTGGTATTTGTGTCTTTACTTGACATACAACAATTTCTATATTTCTTTATTCTAGTCACTCCATTTGACATGCTTTTTTGAGCATGAGACACTCAAAATGTGGAGACAGGTAAGATATAATCCATAACAGTGAAAGATATCTCAACAATAAACAGGTAAACTGTCAAATATAATACAAACAAATTAGAGCTACAGTGAAACAAATACGTGCTACCTAGGAAGCCCAGAGGAAAAGCAACTAACTCAGTATGGTGTTTGATGGAGGGTGGGGATAGTCAGGGAAATCTTCGTGTAAGATATCTCTATAGCAGAAGGTTAATGGATCATTTGGGAAGCAAGGAGGTAGAGTGGAGAATGAGTATTTCAGGCAGAGCAAAAACCATAAAGGCCTGGAGGAATGAGAAAGCATAAGAGAAGCTGAAAATAGTTTGCTTTGGCCAGAGTATACTGTACATGTGTAAGCAAGGAAGAAGTTGAGGCTAGAAAGGTAAGTTAGAATCAGATAAAATCCTTCAATGCAATGCTTAGAATTTTAGATTTTATCTTGAGGAAATAGGTAACCAGTAAGGTTGAAAAAGATTTTAAAATAATTTTTCCATTAAATAGTACCACACGATCATTGTAGATGTTTTAGAAAAAGAAATCATCTGTAATCCCAAAACCTAAGTACAGTCACAATTATATGTGTTTACAGCTCTTTTAAAAAAACATGTTCCATGCATATTTTTATTTATTTATTTATTTATTTATTTATTTATTTAACTTATTTGGCTGCGGCGGGTTAGTTGCGGCACGCAGGATCTTCATTGTGGCATGCGGGATCTTTCATTGTGGCACACAGCCTCCAGAGCATGTGGGCTCCAGAGCACGTGAGCTTGGTAGTTGTGACACACAGGCTCTCTAGTTGTGGCACATGGGCTCCAGAGCATGCAGGCTCAGCAGTTGTGGCGCGCGGGCTTAGTTGCCCCTCAGCATGTGGGATCTTATTTCCCCAACCAGGGATCGAACCCGCATCCCCTGCATTGGAAGATGGATTCTTAACCACTAGACCACCAGGGAAGTCCCCATGCATATATTTTTTTTAAGTTTTCATCATTTTATAATTTCTTTTTTTCTTTTTGGCTGCATTGAGTCTTTGTTGCTGTGCACAGGCTTTCTCTAGTTGTGACGAGTGTGGACTTCTCATTGCAGTGGCTTCTCTTGTGGAGCACGGGCTCTAGGCGCACTGGCTTCAGTAGTTGCAGCACGCAGGTTCAGTAGTTGTGGCACGCGGGCCCTAGAGTACGCAGGCTTCAGTAGTTGTGGTGCGTGGTCTCAGTAGTTGTGACATGTGGGCTGTAGGGCACGTGGGCTTCAGTTGTTGTGGTGCGCAGGCTCAATAGTTGTGGCTTGTGGCCTCTAGCACACGCTCAGCAGTTGTGGTGCACAGGCTTAGTTGCTCTGCAGCATGTGGGAGCTTCCCAGACCAGGGATAGAACCTGTGTCCCCTGCATTGGCAGGCGAATTCTTAACCACTGCGCCACCAGGGAAGTCCCTCCATTCACCTTTTTTTTTTTTTAATTTATTAACTTTTTTAAGTTCCCCAAGCTTAGAACCTCAGTCTTGGACTCGAAAGTGTGAAGATATAAAGAAAGCAGAAACAAAATTCTCAAGAAAATATATATTGAAGTCAGTGTCATTGTTGTGAATTTCTTAATATGCAATTTGAAAGAGTTCCAAGATGCATTCTATTTTAAGATAACTAATGGAAATCACATAAAGGCATTAAACTTAATTTTTTTACAGCTCACTTTAATCAAGTATGCAAATATGTCTATGTCCTACTGAGATCTCAAATAACGTTTTTCCTCTTGAAGTTATACACATAAATTTACACAACCACCTGAGTGAATTTGTAGATGTTGTTTTTTCAGAGCTCTAGGAATTTTTTAGGAATTTATTGTTGAATAGCATCTCTATCATGGTCATCAAGAGAAAATAAACCTCCATTCACTTATTTATTTATTTATTTATTTATTTATTTATTTATTTATTTATTTATGTCTGCATTGGGTCTTCGTTGCTGCACGTGGGCTTTCTCTAGTTGCAGTGAGTGGGGGCTACTCTTTGTTGAGGTCTGGGGGCTTCTCATTGTGGGCTTCTCTTGTTGTGGAGCACAGGCTCCAAGCCTGCAGGCTTCAGTAGTTGTGGCTCACGGGCTCAGTAGTTGTGGC
Source organism: Eubalaena glacialis (assembly GCF_028564815.1). NCBI lineage: Eukaryota > Metazoa > Chordata > Mammalia > Artiodactyla > Balaenidae > Eubalaena > Eubalaena glacialis. The sequence continues at coordinate 118,530,529 of NC_083719.1, forward strand.
TTGTGGGCTCTAGAGCGCCAGCTCAGTAGTTGTGGTGCCCGCACTTAGTTGATCTGCGGCATGTGGGATCTTCCCAGACCAGGGCTCGAACCTGTGTCCCCTGCATTGGCAGGCGGATTCTTAACCACTGCACCACCAGGGAAGTCCCTCCATTCACTTTTAATGTTGACTCAGTAACCTTGATGCATATACAAATTCTTTAATGAGAATTAAATTTGATAATTTAATTTGGTTATCTATTGTAACACCATTGAATCCCTCCATGATTCTTTTCAAAATATACTGGAGAGAGAATAAGAATAGGGAATAATCCATGATAATTTAATTTTCTGTGCCTACCCCCAAACTAAAATTGCCTAGTTCTCAGAATTATAGCTAAATTTTTCATCCAAGGATGCAATATTCATCCTTGTACTCAGGAAACTCACAGTCTGACATTTTTAGGGTTACTGCTACTTTCTTAACACATCATTGTTGACACTAGGAAAGAATAACTTTTTGTAACTTGAAAATCCTATTTATTCTTCAACTCCTGCTAGCTTAAGGAACACTAAATCTACATATCCTAGGAGGCATATCTCTCCAATATATCTTATGTATTCATTGATTTATGAACCAATAAATCTTTCATATACAGTTTAAATGAGCTTATGATAATTGGATCAGAGGAATACTAGTCTAGTTTGAGAGTACAGCAGAAAACCAATCATGGGAGGCTATGATGAAATTTTAATTATAAAGGATATTGAATATCTTAGGGTGACAACTCTGTTGTAATAGATGTAACATTAAATTGGAAAGAGAGAAAGTGAGATTTTTTCCCCAGTTCTGCTTGAAATCAACTCTATTTCTAGTAAATTATCAAACCATTCTATGCTTCAGTTTTATATCTTCATTAAAGTTACCACCCCATTGTCTTTGGTTCACTGGGTTTATTGGAAAATTCCCCAATAGATTTAGATAAAGAAAAGTCTCACGTTAAAGTGTTGATTGATTGGGGAGTTTTGTGTATATATATGTATATGTGTGTGTGTGTATGTGTGTGTGTATACACACACATACACACACACATACATATATATTTTTTCCTATTCAGGGCTGAAAAGCTGAAGTTGGCATCAAGCAACTTCAAGTTGTAGATGTATAAGTTAAATGATCTTTGAGACCCTTAGTTCAGAGATGCTGTATAAATAGAACCAGTACTATAAATAGAACTAGATTTTTCTTCTCAATTCTGTCAGTCAAGTAGAGTATGCAAAAAAAGAATGCAGAAACTTGGGCTTTTGCTGTCTTTTGACTCATCCCCCTTTCTCCTCAGGTTATTTGGATAATTTTATGAGACTTCTATCCCCATGCTGCACCCCTCTTTTTTCTGGCTAATAATCATTGAGAATTTATAAAATGAAAAATTTACATGCTTTATCTGAATAAATGTCTAGCAGGAACTGTTGGTAGTAAGTACTATTTTTCTTTATTTTACTAAGCTGAGGTTTAGAGGAAAAAAAAAAAAACTTTCCCAATGACACATAATAAACAGTAGAGCCCGATCTTGAATCTTGGAGTCTGGTTTTACATCAAGCAGGATTATTGTAAGAGGACCCTAAGTAGGTGCATGACCTAAGCATACAATGGGATTAAAAACCTTGAAGTGGATTTGCATCTATTATTGCTAGTGAAATTTAATCCTAGATCTTACTACCTAAAAGATGTGTGTAAAAAGTTCTGAGGATACCACAAAATTGAAGAATCTATAAGTTTTTTCTAATTTTAATAAAAGGTTTCTAACTTTGATAAAGGTTTTAGATAACATTAATTTCTCATCAAAAGGCCTTAAAGGATCTTTTAATATCACAGAATACATAGTACATCTTAACTTGGCTAAGTTAGAGAATTTATATTTTACCCACCTTATAATGTACGCATAACTGCTGAAGGATTTATGTAACAAAATCCATCACAAGGAATACACTAATGAGATTTATATTAGAAAAGTCTGGGAATTCCCTGGCAGTCCAGTGGGTAGGACTCTGTGCATCCAATGCAGGGGGCCCGGGTTCAATCCCTGGTGGGAGAACTAAGATCCCACAAGCCAATTCATTTGTAAAACCCCATTACTTAGGCAGAATATCGTAGGTGGGATCCTGCAAGCCATGCGGTGCAGCTTAAAAAAAAAAAATTCATTTGTAAAACCCCATTACTTAGGCAGAATATCATAGGTGGGAAGATGGTACTGAAAGAAGAGGCTGGGATATGAAATACAAATCTATTTTGTATAACACTTTTGCTAAGGCCAGCCATTTAAAATATATATAAATATATATATAGTCCAAATACATATATATGTATGTATGTGTATATATACGTATATATATATATATATATATATATATATATATATATATATTCCAACTGAAGTCTCTAAAAGACAAAAAAATTGTAGTTATAAAAACAATTGGATAGGATCTCATATAAAATACTTGGAAATTAATTGCTGGAGGCCAGTAACGTGATTCTTAATTAGAAGTGCATGTGTAGTGGTCAGATGTAGTATTACTATCTCAAGAAACAAGGGCATGGACAAGAGCTTCCTGAAGATTCTGTTAAATTCCTTCACCTTTTTGGGATCCAGTTTCTTCATCAGTACCAACCTGACTGGGGACTGTGCTCTTGTGAGCATTAAATGAGTTAATATGCATAGACGTAATATGTAAACAGTAGTGCTAAGGCATCAGCATGGCAAGGAGGACCCAAAAAGCCAACAATTACTTGATACTCTGAATATATGAACAGATACTTTTGAGAATTCACCCTTTTTTAGGTGGAGGTATAAGTTTGTTTGTTTTCTCCAAGCAACAAACACAATGGGTATAGAAAGGAGATACCATGGCCTTCCTTTAGACTGAGCTTAGGTCATATCCTGGAAAACAGTTCCAATTTGACGTACCTCATCTACATTTTTTGAAATAGAAAAAAATGGTATACAGATCGATGAATGCTGTGGCTAAAACCCACTTGGGAACAAGGATATTTTTTAGTGTCAAATTACCATCTTATTTTATTCTATGGCTAAAATCCCAAGAACTGCAGAGGAGAAACAGAGCCAAACAAGTTTTTCTATTAAAATAAAAGGCCTTGAGTGATGAATGGAAACTTGGAACAGGTTTTAATGGCAATACTGGAAGCCAGAAATTAAATACAAACTTACCAATTTCTGGCATATATTGAGTCTCAGATAGAATGCTGGTACTAATTTTATTAAATTAGAATCATGGCTTACCCTAGGCAGTTGATATCATTCTAGAGAGCTCAACTTGTTGCTGGATTGGCCTGGACACTTGATGCTTCCTCACTTTGAGTCATTGATAAAATATTGAATAAGGGATAAGACCAATGGTGAATCTCGGCAGTCACCTACAGGAATTTTCCTTCCAGGCTGAAGCATTCCATTAATAAACACTTTTTGTCACTGTTATCCAAACAGTTATGAAATCATCTAATCATACTGTCTTGCAGCCTTTCTTTCTTCCTTTTGTCTGTAAGGATATATTGGGGGGACTTTATTTAATGTCTCCACGAATTCCAAATAGACTATGCCTGTAGCATTTCCCTTATCAATGAGTCTAGCAACTGAAAATCTAAAATGCCCATGTGAAATTTTTTAAAGTCTATGTGGTAGGTTTGATGTTACCAGTTTTCAGTTAAGCCAAAGTAGTCCCTAGTATTGAATGCCTTTAAGTGCTCATAAACAGTTACTTTGGTAACAATAGAGTTTTGAAGGAATTTATATCAAACTCAATGGCACTTTTTTAAAAATAGGAAATTTGGTACTCTAGTCACATCTATAAGTTCTTCTAGTACTCTGGAAGATCATTTGTCACTTGGCTTACTTATAGTGCTTTTATGCTTCCTATCTCCTCACTGACCTTGAGGTTCAAGTTCTACTTAAACATTTTGTTCAATGAAATTAAAGAATTTGGGTGAGATACTTTCTAAATCTCTCAACCTTTAACATTCTGTGATTCTTGGTAGGCCATCTCAATTGAAAATACTGATAGAGAAGCAAAGCCCTGAAATAATTGAATAGTTTGATTTTGTCTCTTATATTACACAATCTGCCCCAAGCCTTTAATGTATTCTCTGTTTTTACTAGTACTTGTCCAAAGATAGTTTGAGTTCCTTTGTTTATTCTAAGCAATTTTCAGATGCCTCAGTCAAAAATCAACCGTATACTAATTTCTCAGACCTATCAATAAAAACTTAGAGGATCTTTCCCTAAAAGTTAATGCATTCCCTCTGGAGGGAAGGGACTGTGGGAAAAATTCAGCTATAATGTTATTTGAAAAATCTTTTTTATCTCTCCAACCATTGGATGCTGTACCTGTGACGAACGCTGTAATCATGTTGGTAAGCATTTTCCTTCTGAAGATGCATAAAGATCAGAAGTGCAGTTCGTTTATAACAAGATGGAATTTTAAAACTATTTTGGACCACACTAAACATTGGGATGTTCATTTGTCTCTGTTTTTAAATTATGTATCATGTGCTCAGTTTGTGGAACAACATAAATATACAACTTAAAATTGAAAATTAGAACCTTCCCTATTTGGCAGATACTCCCATAATGGTCAGCCCAAAGCCTGATCCAACTAATGAGCACGTCCCCTTGCCCTGTGGCCAAAAGACTCCAGATTGTTTGGTTCCCCAAAGTAAAATGATTTGTAATGGCACTAATAATAGAGAAAGGAAAATTTATGTGAATTAGGAGAATTCACTGAGTACCAGTATTTGTCTTTCTTTTTTTTTTTTAATATTTATTTATTTATTTGACTGCTCCAGGTCTTAGTTGGCATGCGGGATCTTCGTTGCCGTGTGTGGGATCGTTTCTTTTTTTTTTAGTGTGGCACGCGGGATCTTTAGTTGCAGCATGGGGGATCTAGTTCCCTGACCAGGGATAGAACCCGGGCCCCCTGCATTGGGAGTCTTAACCACTGGACCACCAGGGAAGTCCCATACCAGTATTTTTCTTAGAGGCTTAATTGGGTTGTGTTCTGATTGGTTTTGCTCCTGTGTCCAATGACCTTGTGATAGATGCATTTTACAGATACAATTAAGGGATACAATTAAGGGATACTATTTCAAAGTTCTCGTCTAACATGCGGTAAACAAAATCATGTCTTTTTGTGGCACTTCTCGTATCATGTCACTTTCCATGTTAGTTATGAGCAAGGAATACCTTTATTTTATAATTTTTAATTATAATATAAAGTAGAAAGAGTGATAATACTTTTGAGCAGAGCCTTTCTTAGCGTCCAGCAACTTCATTAGTAGGATTCAGTTCTCCAGGTTTGAAATATTTTGAATTTCAAATTTTAAAGGAAGTAAAATCATTGCAGGCTCTTGAGCCCTCTCACCATTAGACCTAGGGAAAAAAGGGAGAAGTAGCAGCACTTCTTAAATCTGCTAAAAAAGGATCTGAAGAAAATGAAACAGCCATCACTTATTTATTGAGAGTCTGTAAGTTTTCCTACACTGTGAAGAAATACACAGACATATACGACATGGCTTCTGCTTGTAGGTTGTGTATAATTAAGGTAAGGAAATAATATTAAGGCATTTGGATGAATTAAAGAATGACACATTCAGAATTCTGAATGTCAGCATTGAGAGAGATGTAGACTACGAAAGAGAAAAAAAAAAGACAGTATGTTTAGAGTAAACAATGTTTCATGGATTAGGTAGGTTTTAAGATGGACATTGAAATATAGAGAACATTTAAAAGGGGGAGAGAAAAGATGAAGCTATTTCTACTTGAGAGAATTGCACAGGTAAAGTTGTAAGTTTAATTCTGTTCAAGAAACATTAATTAAGTACCTCTGTGCCAAGCTCTATACTGGGCGCTAGAGATTACAGCATTTTTGGGAACACTTCTGTACTCTGTTGCTAAAGTATTTTCACATATCCTAAAAAGGTGAATCTCTTGTGAGGGAACAAATCCCTTGAAGGAATTCTCATGACGGAAGTCCCTTTTCTTTGCTGATATAGAAAGGGACTGGTTTTTGTTTTCAAAATATAGGCTAAGCTCTAGAAATAATTGGGTAAGCTTAACTTTGGTGCACACTCATCTTCCCCATCATCACTGACTTCCTGTCTGCTGTAGTTACAGGTGCTTATCTCTGTTTGATACCTTAAAGGGTCATGCTATATATAGACTGTCAACTAAGGTTATCTGATGATAATAAATTGTTGCATTTTAATCATAACAATAATAATGATAATAATAATAACGTACTTGTCAATTACTATGCAGATTGGTTTTTTCTTTCCAGTTTTATTGAGATATAATTGACATACAGCACTGTATAATTTTAAGGTGTACAGCATGATGATTTAAGTTACATACATCATGAAATGATTACCACGATAAGTTTAATGAACATCCATTATCTCATATAGATAGAAAATAAAAGAAAAATTTTTTCCTCATCATGAGAACTCTTAGGATTTATTCTCTTAACAGCTTTCATGTATAGCATACAGCAGTGTTAATTATATTTATCATGTTGTACATTATATCCCTAGTACTTATTTATCTTATAACTTGCAGTTTGTACCTTTTGACTACCTTCATCTAAACTCCCCCCTCCTACCCCCCCCACCTCTGGTAACCACAGATCTTATTTCTTTTTTAAAAAATTTCATTGGAGTATAGTTGATTTACAGTGTTGTGTGATTTCTTTTTCTGTGTGTTTGTGAAGTATAATTGACCTATAGCACTATGTTAATTTCTGGTACACAACATAGTGATTCAATATTTCTATGTGTTACAAAATGATCACCATGATAAGTCTAGTTAGCATTTGTCACCATACAAAGATATCACATTATTATTGACTGTATTCCCCATAGTGTACATTTCATACCTGTGACTTATTTATTTTGTAAGTGGAAGTTTATACCTCTTAATCTCCCTCAGATTGTTTTATATACATCATCTCATGTAATCGTAATGATTCTATGAGCTTACTTAAAATTGTCTTCCCCAATTAAAATGAGTTAACTGAAGCTTAGGTTAAGTAATATGACCAAGGCCACACGGTTAGTCATTGGCAGGGGTATGACTGACTTCAAAATCTGCGCTATTCTGCTTTTCAATAGGGGGTTCTTGAAGGTCTAAGGAAAGGAAGGAATGCATAGTGGTGTGGTTGAGGCATTAGTATTAATATTCGTAGACAGGGCACTTGCCAGCAATCTAAGCAATCCTATTCCACCAACTAGGAAGGTCGGCATGAGACATGTACAATAGTATGAGCAACTAAATCATTGTAGTGCCAAATACAGAGTTTGCCATCTCTTTAGTACGTCTTTGAAGAGGTGGCTGATTTGTGTTGGTGCTATGTTTTTCTTCTCAGTCATTGAGGGAGTAAGTACTAGTTGAAGCTTATGATCCCAACACATCAAAATGGACAACCTGGCAGATGTCCTTGCTGGAAGATGACAAGATTGCTAAAAGAGGGGCCCTGATTTTTCTCCTGAGATTTGACACTTGGGGGCTTCCATTAAAAACATTACCAAGCCTCTGTCATTTTAATCTCTTCTTTAAGTGCCTGTGATCTTTTCAGGGGCACAGGTCCACGCATGGTCAATGCCTAGTGACCAGGTTTCAGAGCTGTGGGCAGAGGTGGCAGCGACTGTGAAAGCCTGGGAGGAGATGAGGGAAGAAAAGGTCACTCTTCCTGACAACTTTTAACTTGATTCCACTTATAAGCCATTTATTTTCAGAAATAAGTAATGGGTGAAGACATAGGCCAGGCCTACATTTCATGCACTTGAGAGTTAAAGGCTTTCTGAGATCAAATTACCACAGCAGAGACAGGGTTACTGTAGGGACATTTTGGGAGGAAGCAGACAGAGAGGGAGAAGCCAGAGGCCTAAGAAGGGAAACAGGAATAGAATGTGATGGAAATTGCTTCCCACTTTGCCCTCCTGAGGGAATAAAGAGGACCAATAAGAAGCAGCAGGGATAGGAGGAAGCTGGGAGCTTCTCTGGAATAAAATGGGTTAGGTTGTGGAGTTGTCAGCTGCTGTACTTGGTAGGTGGGAGGAAGAGATGTGCTAGTCCAGGCCTTTGAAACCTGGGTGCCTTGGCCCCTTCAACTATGCCCTGAAGGAGGGAAGCGTGCCAAATGTCAGATCTCCTTCTAGTTTTGTTCCAGTTCATAGCTAGAAAATGACAGCAGAAGATCTAGGGGCAAGAGGATGCTGAGAGAAGAGAAGGAGAAAGAACATTTTAGTGAGTGCTTTTGTACAAGTGGGACAATGAATTTTAAACTCTTGTGGAATAGATGGGAGGGCCTGGGAAAAGTGGATGTTCAAAACAGAGAAACAGAGGCAATGACACAGAACAGAAAGGCTTCCTCTGATCCTTCTGCCTTCTTGTTCACTGACAATTGGTTATCCTTTTGTTTCCTCTGCAGCAATACAAGGGGGGAGTCTTAGGCGAACAGAGACCCGGAGGGGTAAAGGAACCTTATATTTATGTAAGATGAGCTGCAGCTATTGAAATTGCTGGCTATTGTGAGATAAGTCCCAGCCTTCCACATTTTGCTTAATAACAGCAGACTTTTCACTGCAAAGCATTAATGGAGTCCAAATTCCAGCCAGGCTTGGGAAAGCAAGAGTAACTCTCTTGATGTAATGGTTTTGCAGGCTCTTGAAGACATTGTCATCCGTTAAAGAAAAAAATTTATATCACTCTTGAAAGAAAGAAAATGTCTTGGGTGATAAATGAAAAAAATTTGAAGTAAAATGAGGAAAAGCTTGAGGGAAGAATCTCTTTAAAATTTTACCAGATTCTCCCCACTATGATCAAAAGGGGTCAAATAAGAGCTTAGCCTGCAGCTTCATGGAACCAATTTTTTAAAGAAAGAATATTAAAACCTGAAATATTGGTTATTTGCCAAGGCACACACTGGAAGTAAAAGCCACTTGGCTAGAAGCAGAATTGAGTGTTGGATCGCAGGATGCTAGTTTTAGGCTTGCTCCGCGAAAGATGACAGCACTTGCCACCCCCCCTCCCTCTGCCCTAGAAGTTTCTGCAGTATTCAGGGAAAATGTTGGTGTCAGGGAAATAATCCCCATCATCAGTAACCTCAGAGCGCCTCACTTGCGTTTGTTTCTTTGAACGTGGAGCCGCCGCCCAGATATCCGTACTTAGCCAAGGCCCTCGGTGTATTTTCTTGACTTGCGCTTGGAAATCTTTTCCTGGGAGCTGAAAGCCCGAGTCCTAGAGACTTAACTGCTTTTCCTAGAATAATCTCCTTACAAGACCAGTTCAGCAGCCAAGGGACCGTGGAGACTGGCTGAACAGGACAGTGGGGGCAGGGAAAAAGGGAGTGGCCGTGTTCCCGGAGTCTGCTGGGATCCGGCCGGTCCGGGGCGAAGGAGCTGGGGCTGGAGTGGCTGGAGCGACTGGGCAGTCCGGGTCGCCGTCCACCACCTCGGTGCGGAATCGGAGCCGGACTTGCCGAGCATTCCTCCCCGTCCTCTTCTGCTTCCTCTTCCCTCCCCCTGGACCAGCGGCGGCGGCAGGAAACGAAGCCGGGCTGAGCGACTCCGAGGCGAGCGGAGGAGCTGGGATATGGGGAGTCAGAGCGGGCGGCGGGGCCAGGAGCCCTCCGGAGGGCCCACGAGGGGAGCGGCCCCGGCGTTTGCTAGCTCGTGAGGCGTGGGGGAGCGGGCGCAGGGCGGCACGAGCGGAGGCGGAGGCGCGGCCCCGGCGTGGAGCACGGCTGGGGAAGCTGCTGCCTCCGACCCTGCCCGGCTGCCTCCGCTGCGGCCGGTGGCTATGGAGCTGGCGGGCACCAGACCTGGGGCAACAGAGCATCCCCGACTCCGGATGCCCATGTCCTGGCTGCTGCTGCTTTTCCTGCTGCTACTGCTGCTGCCGGGCCCAGCGGCCTCCCAGCTGCGATACTCGGTGCTGGAGGAGCAGACACCTGGCGCGCTTGTGGGCAACGTGGCTCGCGCGCTGGGGCTGGAGCTGCGGCGCCTGGGGCCGGGCTGCCTGCGTATCAACCACATGGGTGCGCCCAGCCCGCGCTACCTGGAGCTGGACCTGACCAGTGGAGCTCTCTTCGTCAACGAGCGCATTGACCGGGAGGCGCTGTGTGAGCAGCGGCCTCGCTGCCTGCTCAGCCTGGAAGTGCTGGCGCACAGCCCCGTGGCGGTGAGTGCCGTGGAGGTGGAAGTACTGGACATCAACGACAACTCGCCGCGCTTCCCGCGGCCCGACTACCAGCTTCAGGTAAGCGAATCGGTGGCACCTGGAGCGCGCTTTCACATAGAGAGCGCGCAGGACCCCGACGTGGGCACCAACTCGGTGCAGACCTACGAGCTCAGCCCCAGCGAGCACTTCGAGCTGGACCTGAAACCCCTGCAGGAGAACAGTAAGGTGCTGGAGCTGGTGCTGCGTAAGGGCCTTGACCGCGAGCAGGCAGTCTTGCACCACCTGGTTCTCACAGCTGTGGACGGGGGCAGCCCAGCCCGCTCGGGCACCGCGCAGATCTCTGTGCTTGTCCTGGACACTAACGACAATTCTCCCGCCTTCGACCAGTCCACTTACCGCGTCCAGCTTCGGGAGGACGCGCCCCCAGGCACATTGGTGGTGAAGCTGAATGCCTCAGACCCGGATGAGGGCTCCAATGGCGAGCTCACGTACTCCTTGAGCAGCTACACGTCGGACAGGGAGAGGCAGCTCTTCAGCATCGACGCCAGCACGGGGGAAGTGCGGGTAAGTGGAGAGCTGGATTATGAGGAGGCCTCTTCCTACCAGATCTATGTGCAGGCAACAGACCGGGGTCCAGTGCCCATGGTGGGTCACTGCAAGGTGCTGGTGGACATCGTGGACGTGAATGATAACGCACCAGAGGTGGTGCTTACGGACCTGTACAGCCCAGTGCCTGAAGATGCTGCCCCCAACACCGTTGTGGCCCTTCTCAGTGTCAATGACCAAGACTCAGGTCCCAACCGGAAAGTGAGCCTGGGCCTGGAGGCCACACTGCCTTTCCGACTGAATGGCTTTGGAAACTCCTACACACTGGTGGTGAGTGGCCCCCTGGACAGGGAGCAGGTGGCTGCCTACAACATCACAGTGACGGCCACTGATGGGGGAGTACCACAGCTCACATCCCAGCGGACACTGCAGGTTGAGATCTCTGACATCAATGACAATCCACCCAGCTTCCTGAAGGACTCCTACTCCATTTACATCGAGGAGAACAATTTGCCAGGGGTGTTGCTCTGCACTGTGCAAGCCACAGACCCAGATGAAAAGGAGAATTCGGAGGTGACCTACTCCCTCCTGGAGAGGGAGATTCAAGGGCTGCCGGTCACCTCCTATGTCTCCATTAACAGTGCCAGTGGCAGCCTTTATGCTGTCAACTCCTTTGATTATGAGAAGTTTCGGGAGTTCTTTGTGACTGTGGAGGCCCGGGACAAGGGGAGCCCACCACTGAGCAGCACTGTGACCACCAACGTGTATGTAGTGGACGTGAATGACCATGCCCCTCACATCCTATACCCTACCTCAACCAATTCGTCAGCAGCCATTGAAATGGTGCCTCGAACTGCCCCTGCTGGCTACCTGGTCACTAAAGTCATAGCCATGGACTCAGACTCTGGGCAGAATGCTTGGCTCTTTTACCATCTGGCCCAGATTTCTGACCTGGACCTCTTTAAAGTAGAGCTACATACAGGAGAAATTAGGACTACCAGGAAGATGGGAGATGAGAGTGGAACCACTTTCAACCTGACCGTGGTGGTCCGAGACAATGGAGAGCCATCGCTGTCAGCCTCTGTGGCCATTACAGTAGCTGTGGTGGATAGGGTTTCCAAAATCCTCCCTGACACTCAGAGACATGTGAGAAGTCCTCGGACATACTCTGAAATTACACTTTATCTAATCATAGCATTAAGCACAGTGTCTTTTATATTTCTTTTGACAATCATTGTTTTGAGCATCATCAAGTGCTACCGCTACACTGCTTATGGCACTGCGTGCTGTGGAGGCTTCTGTGGAGTGAGGGAGAGGTGCCCTGCAGAACTCTACAAACAGGCCAACAACAATATTGATGCCAGGATACCACACGGCCTCAAAGTGCAGCCTCACTTCATTGAAGTGCGAGGGAACGGCTCCCTCACCAAGACCTACTGCTACAAGGCCTGTCTGACAACAGGCTCAGGGAGTGACACTTTCATGTTTTACAACACAGGGGCGCAGACAGGACTGGGACCTGGGGGAGCCCAAGCAGCAGCAGGTGACAGCAGGCACCTCACAGGCCAAAGTGGGCAGAGTGCTGGGAACCTGATTATTCTACAAAACGAAGCTGTTTCTCAAAATGAGGTGAGATAGTAGTCAAGGGGTCTTTCACAAAGTCATGCATTTTTCACATTCCCCCCACCCCCTCGCAGTATCATGTAGTTGGCTTTCTCGAGTTATTAACAATGACAAGGGTTATCTGGTAAACTGAGTGTGTGTGTGTGTGTGTGTGTGTATTACCTGTGATTGGATTATAATCTGCTATGTTTCCTCTCTAGAAAAATAGGACTAGAGAATTGTTTTACTTTCCATTTTCTTTTCAGATATATGAAACCTTGACCATAAAATTGTTTGAGAAATGAGGATTTGTCTTAAGTATGTGGTGTTAAAGCACAGCTCTGTAGATAGAGCTGTAGGATAGGCCTGAGAATAAGATGATGCTATAGAGGGTAACATTATGAGATTCAGGGAGAAATGGCCTGTGCTGTATCATCTACAGGGAACGTTCCCTTTTGAAATCCTACAGGAGTGTTGTTTTTCAAAAGTTCTGAAACCTCTCGGGGCTGTGGTGGTCATCTCTGTATGCTGTCCCTGTTTATACCATGGACTATCTACAATGAAAAGTATCCAGTTAATATTTCTGGTAATTGCATTGAACTAATGTGATGAGATCTGCTAGAAATTCATGTCAGAGGTGGTAAAGCCATAGAATGTGGACCTCACCCTGAAGACAAAGTTTGATTTGGCTGTTTGCTGTGGTAACTATTCTGTTGGGGCTGTCGGAGGAGATGAATGATGGTACGGCAGGCATCCAAGAACCAATTTGTCTGGTTGGGCCAGGGAGATGGTAGAATGAGTGGATTAGGGATGTGGGGGTATGGTGAAGACCAGGATAAGCTGGGGTTGGGGAGAAAGAATTCCGCCACTAGTTATCTTTTTTGGCCTTGTGTGAACTCCTTGTAAGAGGATTTCCCTGCATTTAACGTAAATGTAATCTTGTGATTTCCTCTTGAGAATTCCTAGGGTTTTGATGAGATGTGAAGCAGCCTCTTCAAGCCCCTCATGTCTTTAAGTTAAATGATAGTACTTTAAATGGTACTTCAACATGTTCCAAAGCACACATTCAATTTCTGGATCTAGCTACAAAAGCCTTGGAAAGTGGATGGCTTACTGTACATGAGAGACAGAGAGACAGGTGTTAGTAGATACACTGGTTTTAAGTAGGTGTAAGGCCAGTTTGCTCAGTATATGAAGGATGTATATAAATTGTTGGACAGTGCATGTGTTTGTGTAGTGTGTTTGTCTCCATATGCATGCTTGTAATAATAGAATTCTGCTTTGTGATACTTTAAACTTGGATTTCAGAAGCCAAAATTTTGTCCCATAAAAAGTGATGAATTGTTTCTTCCCAAAGAACTACTTTGTAACTAGGACTTTCAGAGGTCCTACAAAATGAGTTAATAATATTTGTCCCTCCTATATTTTTGTGATGTGTTTTCATTGACATATTGTTGTCTTTTTATTAATGTCCATAGTTTCACATTCTAAATTCATGCTCATCTTCAGGAAATTAATGCATAAGCACAGAAAAGAAGAGAGATGGATTGAGAGAATTTCCATGTACATTGTAGGTAGATTTATCAGAAGAGCCTGATGTTAGTCAATGCTGTGCAGCCACGGGAGGCAGATTGCAGATTAAGAAGAACGGGTGGGGGGGGGGGGAAATCAAAGAGCCTCCAGAATTCTTTAGATCATAGCTTTTGGCAGCATGTAGAAAGGCTTAATTTTAAATAAGGATGCTGTAGACATTTGCTGAACAAGTCCTTTTGGGCCTGGGGTGGCTGCAGATGGTAAAGAGGCAGAGAGAGCAGGCCAGGTAAGCTTTGCAACCAGCTGTGAGCCGGAAGCGCAGGGAGTGACGCTCTCACCCTCTCTCTCCTGACTCAAAGCTTGGGGCAATTTGATACGTGAACTATTTCTGTCTTATACTGACCTGTGTGTTAATATGTGCTTTGGTTCACAAACCTTTCATTTAGGGAGAAAATTATGTCAGAAAAGTGCTTGCTTTTTTGTGGGATTTTGCCAGGAGAGTACATGATTTTAATAAAGGCAAATTTTTGCCAGACACTTTTGCAAATCCAGTGAAGAGAGCCCTAAGATCTACAGCTCCTGAATTTATTGCGGTTATAGGTAGAGAGTGAGTCACGTTGTCATAGCATGGCAAAATGGGGCCAAAAATCACTCAACTCTGAAAGTCATCACTGCTAGATCAACCTGTTAAATTCTCACGTTAGGCTTTCTTTCTTCCCTACCCAGTCACTGCAGATGGCAGGAGAGTCCTGGGGTGCAACTGATTCCATGTGCCTACATTAAAATTTGATGGGGATCGGAAAGGATGAGTAAGGGAATTTGCGCTCACTGACCACCCTACTATACAAAAATATTCTGCACTGCAATATATGTATGGTTTCGTTACCTGTAAGTCATGCATTAAACAAATATTTATCAACATCTAGCACATGAGGAAACAAGCTCAGAGAGGTTAAGTAACACACACAGTCACTCTCCTAGTGGTATTTTAAGTCATATCTGTCTGACTCCAAAGACTGTGCTTTTTGAAACAGTATGAGTAGATAGAAATCCCAACGTTTATATTCCTTTTGATATGGGATACTCAGGCATTCAGGCTACCACTGATTCACCTAGTAGTGTCAATTAACTGCTCTGGAAAAAGAGGAATTCTTTGCATAGAAGTAGGTCACCAATGGGAGGATCAGTGAGTAAAAACGTTACCACCAAGCTAGGATATTTTTATTTGTTTTACCGTTGGCAAAACCTGTTCAGATCTTTTATCTTTGTTCTCTCTCTAATTTCTCTCTTGTTGCTTATTAAATATCAGTATTTAACATCAGGCTAATCTTTTGGTAGATTTTCCCCCCAGTGAGTTTATTTCATGAGCCACTTATGCAGTGAGGTTTCTGAAGTAACTGTTTAGCAGTGGGGCAGAATTTCTCTTTGGAGAGCTCTGAAAAGCTGGTGTTGAATGTGGTTGGCACCCTCTTCAGAATCTCCAAGAAAAGGAACCAAACCTTAAGGTGGATTCTGTGCATCTGTGGTCCTGTGACTGCTAATGAGTCACTTTGAGTGCTCTGGGCAGATTTGTCCAACTGCGCCTCAGTGGGACCAGTTGGCACAAGATGTGGAAATCACAAAAGAGTAGCAGAAATGAGTTAAGTTTACATTCACTTTCACTTATTTTAAAGCAAGTTGTAGTCACCAAATCTTCAGTTATTTTTGCCACTGTGCATACATATTCACTCTAATTCCAGTTGTGGTAACTTTGAAGGGTGAACCCTTCTTTCAGTGGCACCTAATTTATTTCTTGCAGGACTGACTTTTCTAGCTGGTGACTGACTCTATCCTGGATCAGAACTTACACTTAGTGTAAAGTGCCATCATGGTGAATTTATAAAAACTGCACAGTGGTCAGAATAGGCAAAGAAATTGTATCTGAACTTCCATCCTCTGATGGTCACTTTTGAATGGGTGGGGCTGTTTTGTTTTGCCATTTCTGTATTGGTTGTAGGGCTGTTCTTCTGAGAAAAGGTTTATTTTATTTGGTCTGAGAATACGTTAATTTCTTCAAATTACCCCCTTCCTCCCCTTTTCTACAGATCTGCTGAGCCAGATGGAATTATGGCTGAGCTCCTCTCTGTCTCTTTATCTTGCACATATCCTGACTGATGAAGAAATCTATTTATTGTAGCTTGAATGTCATTGGCCTACCCTTTGGTCTGACCCAGGACTGAGCCTGCACATGGGCATCTGGTCTAACTCAGAACACTCTGCAGGGACACAGCCTGGCATATTACAAATTGTCTACTGGCATGCTGTTTGCTTGACAGAATAGCAGAGTTGGTTCTGGATACTTGCCTTGGTTGGCCACCAATTTTTGCTCTCAATGAGAGGTCAGGATGATGTCTGTTTGCAAACGTTTGATGAAAAATTACCATCACCAAGCCCAGAGGTTTAGCTGAATTGAATGGGGATTTACAGGTGTCTTTGAATATGAGTTTTGTAAATTTCACCTGGCTCCATGTTCCTGGGCATATTACAGTATGAATATAAATTTGGCTTATTCGTATGATAATATTTTGAGTTCTATAAAAGCATGATTTCAAAAATCAAAGGTCAAGAGAATTCCTTAACAGTGTTTTAAATCTGCTAGCCTAAAAATTATACAAGTTTTTGTCTTTCGAGGATTTGAACTCGACAAATGCAGAGAAATCTCCAACATTGCAAAAATCGAAGAAAAATGTTAGTCCCTTGGCACATAAGCAACATCAGTTCCTTTCTGGCCTTGCAGGGTCAGAACTCTGGGCTCCAGGGAAGTAAAACTGTGGGTGAGAGAGTAACTGCCGCACTAGCAGGCTGTGCGTCCAGAATTAAGCAAACCTAGCATTTTCTGTTGTACTAGAACCCATTAGGTATGTTTTAAAGTGATGTGTATTTTATTTTCCTGCACTGTGGATTAGGATTATAAATGACTGTTTTTAGAAGTAAGTATTCGCCTAGACTTCTCATATTTATCTTTTCATTTTGATTTACTAGAAGACTAATATGTAACATAACAATGATTATTTTAAATGTTAGATTCCTTTTTGCCTTCATGAGCAACAGTTTATGTGTTCATTTTCTGTTGCTTTGTAACAAATCACCACAAATTAGTGGTTAAAAACAACACTCTTTTATTACCTGCACACTGTGACTGGGTTCTCTGCTCAGGTTTTCACAAGGCTGAAATCAACATGTTGGCCAGGCTGAGTTCTCTCTTGGAGGCTCTGGGGAAGAATCTGCTTTCAAGTTCATTCAAGTTGTTGGCAGAATCCAGTTCCATGAGGACTGAGCTCCCCGTTTTCTTACTTACTGTTGGCTGGAGGTCACTCTCAGCTCCTAGAAGTTGCTCTCGGGTCCTTACCAATATTTTAACAGTGGAGAATATTTTCTCACATGGAATTCCTCTCATGCTTCAGATCTCTCTGATTTCTGTCTCTGATCTCTAGACCCAGATTTAAAAGACTCGTATAATTAGGTCATTCACACCCAGATAATCTCCCTTTTTCAAAGCCAGCTGTGCCGTATAATATAACTTAATCATGGAGTAAGACCCATCATATTCAGTCTTGGAGATTATACAGGGCATTTACAGTAGGGTGTAGGGATCTTGGAGGCCATTTTAGGATTTTACCTATCATAATTTATATCAGTGTTCACAAAATATCACTGAAAGATTTGCAGTGGATACATCTTTAATAGATTCCTACTAGGAAGGAAAAGGAGATGCTACATGTAGTCTTGTTTCTCAGAGGACCATTCATTGATAGCTTCATGGATTTCCATGATAAGAAGATAGCATATTACTTCACTGAGTAGTCCTATGATTTTATGAATGACATAGGGTATTTTAAACCTATTTTATTTCAAATCTGTCTTGGAAGAGGTGATTAACCCTTTTGTAGCTCAAATATTCCATAGTATAAATAATACCATTACAGAATAAATCAAGTCTTAGCTATAATTTTGATAGAAACAAATGAATTCTTGTTCTTCAATAATACTACATCACCCACGTGGACTACCTAATTCAGTTTTTCCACATCTGGAATTTCATGACTTATTCTACTGAAGGACTACACTTTGAAACAACAGAACATACTGGGCTTTTCACCAATAGAAATTAAGCAAAGCCCAGGGATGTACCATCCAAGTACTAGAGAACTAAACATATGTCTCATTATATTAGGTATATCAGCAGTCAACCTCTCAGCTTCAATTTTTCCAAGTTTAATCAATTTTTCCAAGTTCACATGAAACCCATGTACATTTTATTACATTTAATTTTGTATCATTTTAAAATAAATCAATCTGGGAAAGTCAGAAGTAAAAAAGAGAAAAATATATATCTGTCATTCCATGCAAATTTATTTAAAACACAGACTTTCGCGTTAGGGGTACCTAAAGATGACTATCAGCCAAACCTACCTATCAGGCAGGTAATTTAATCTCTCTAAAGTTCCACATTTCTAATTTTTGTAATTTAAGTACGATAGTGTTGCCCTTGCATGGTAGTTAATTTATTCGAAAGCCTTTAAAAAACCTATCAAATACCTGAACCCTGCTAGCTTCTGAGGCTATAGCTATGTATTATGAATATTTGAGAATATCAGTATGTATTATAAACAAAGATATAATCCCTTTCATAAAGTTTATGGTCTAACAAAGGTGTTAGGATAAATGCAGTAATATGTATAAAGTGCTTATTCCATTTCCTAGTATTGTGTGGCTACATAATTACTTTCTTCCTTACCTTTTCCCTGCCTGATCTCACTGCCGTAAGATGTCTCATAACTATGATTTTGGCAAATAAATCTCAGAAGCATCTTGTTGCTGAGGGACTATTATAGAAAATAGCAGCATGACAAATTACGTGTCGTTGAGGAAGTGAGATTATGTAATGGACTGAGTTTCCTGGTCAGTCCTGCTAGAACTGTGCCTTTCCGCAAAATAAAGTTGGTGATTTCATTCACCAGGTCAAGTTGCAGCAATTTTCATCATGGATGTTACCCAGTCATAGAAAAATTGGCAGCATTTGCTCAACAGATGTCAGAGTCTTTCTTAAAGGAGGGTTCTTACAGCTACCAAGCTGACACCAGTGCTGCTGATGGTCAGGGGAAAGCTGGTGATGATACGATTAATAAAAAGTATTTCAGTCATATTTTCAGGTTTACCAAATGGTTTGCAAATATTTTCTCTTTTGCTTCCTCTACTACCCCTGATAGAAAATGGGAACCCCTTCATTTCATCTGTAGATAGTTTTATGGTACTTTATGAGGAACATCAATAGCATTTTGTGAATTTGAGAACCAAGGATGAAGCAGCTTGTATGTTCACATCTTGCCAACAGAATGGAAGGGACCGGAGAGGGCAGTTAGTGTATGGGGACATTTGAGGTAAAGTATCCTAGAGTTGTAGCTTTTTCTGGGCCTTGACTTGGCTAAATTGTTGAATATCATCTAACCATCCCAAAGTCTGTCTGGAAGTTGAGATGCTGATCACTTCTTCTCTGGATCTTGTGAAGAAGTATGTTTATGAAATACTGTGCATCCCTTGAATGAACTATAAGAATGACAGGAGCAAACTTGACATTTTGAAATAGTTTATTGGCATTACTGTGGCCTTGTGTCTACCAAATACGATAATTATAGTCCAGAGGAAAATGCGGATTACAACCTCCATCTCTTCATCTTTCCATTCAAATAGGCCTCAATATTCAGTGACAGGACCACTTTAATCTCTGCCCATGAAAACACTTCGAGAGGAACATCTGTCATGGGTTTTTCATAATAACATTTTTGCTAATTGATAACAAGATAGTGATGGTGATTGATTTTGTCCCCAGTGACTCCTGAGTAGCTTCTACTCAGCACATAACTTCCAGAACAGTCTTTAGGTGCCCACATTTTCCTCGGTGTCCCCTCCACTTTGAATTGACAGTTTGAAGGCACAGGGCAATGCATCTTTCCAACACATAGGTGGTGCAGAGTGAGTCAGGTTCTTCTTAGGTTTCAGCTGCTCCCTGTTAAACAGAGCTTAGCAAACAGTAATTGAATAAGAAGGCAAAGCCCTCAGAGGAGCAGGAAACAAGTACAATTTTATGAAAAGGATTATGCAGCACAACAAGGTCAAACCCCGCCGTGGTTTGTTTTCCTCTCCCTTGTATTCCTCTTCAATCAGCAGAAGAGGCTGTTATCAGTTGCTGGCATTATGACTGGGCACATCCGCCCAGAGTCAAACACGCTGCAGTCTGCAAAGTCAGCAGCAGATTGCAGTGCTCTGCAGTCCAGCCAGAACAGCAGAACTTGTGTAGCTGTGTGCCCTGGTATAGCTAGAATACCAAACCGGGGATGTTCCCTTAACGGGGCATTTGAGGGCAAAAACAATGAAAGCTTTTCCTGTTTCAGAACAGACTGTCCTTCCACTAGTGCTGCTTTAGGAACATAGACCTGTTTTGTTTTGTTTTTTAATTGAAGTATAGTTGATTTACAATATTGTGTTGGTTTCAGGGGTACAGAGATTCAGTTATATATATTCTTTTTCAGACTCTTTTCCATAATAGGTTATTACAAGATATTGAATAGAGTTCCTTTGTGCTATATAGTAAGCCCTTGTTTACCTATTTCATATGTAGTAGTGTGTATCTTAATACATAGACCTGTTTTGAGCAAGGCAAAGCCAAAGCCGGTCCTCACAGCATCATTAAATCCAGTTTTCCATGGTATTTAATCTGTGCAAGGACCATGATGAGCTAATTTAATTTTCTCCTGAAGTGCTATATAAATGTAAATATCATCTTAGAGATGCATATGAAGTGGCTTCCTCCATACTTTTAATAGCTACATGGAAATATTTAAGAAACAACTGATCGGTGAACATCGTCACTAGGAGATCATCGTTTTTGCCATATTAACAAAAACTCCCTTTGTGATTTTGCAGCCCCGACAACCCAACCCTGACTGGCGTTACTCTGCCTCCCTGAGAGCAGGAATGCACAGGTATGGCTTTCCCTCCTCATTTCACTCAGAAGTTACTGCAACTGTATGACTCAGATAAACTGTCTTCATAGGCCGGAAGCAGCTGTCAAAACTGAGAAGCTTAGATACTTTGCCAGGGGAATGCAGTTGTTTATATGTCTCCGTGTCTATTCCTTGAAACATTGGAAGCGGTCAGTGCCAAACGCTTATCAAGTGCCGGCAAATAAGAAACTCCTGTAAAATCACAGATACAGGCGACTGTTTACTTTCTCTCATTAAAATTTCTATAAGGAAGTAGCTTCAACTTCTTTCATCCCTTCCCCATCTGTACTTTCTGTCCTTCCCTTAAAATTATAATGAATACTGATGCTTTCAGACTTGAGTACATTGTGTAATATATATGCACTTGTTGTCTACCTTGGTTTTCCATCACACATTGACTGTTATATCCTGTTAACCACAATAATTGTTGTTCATGTTCACCCCTGTTAGAGTCTCCTTATCTTTTCCATCTTGTTGCTATCTTATTGCCTGCCCTCAGTGGCAAGAGCTCTTCAGAGGATGAGCCATGTGAAGGGCCTTTATTGAATATCTCGAGTCCAAATCTAGCTTACTTTTAAATTAACCTAGAGTAATAACATTACTTTAAAACTCAGATTAAATATAATTTTGCCTTCTCTACTTTGTCTCTTTGACAGTAATTGATTAACTACCATTATTCCCAGACCTGATCTAGTATTCATGCCACGGGGCCAAATAAAAGATTCATTATTTGTGAGTGTCTTTGGGAAACCAAATGGAGAGAGCCAAGCAACTAGTGTTCACTACCACCAAAATAACTTAGTTTTAAAGAAGAAATAAACTCCAGACTTAAGCCCCTCAAAATATCTGGGCAACTCTTGAGTAGATCGTCACCAAACCTTGATCAATTTCTAAAGAGAGAGCTTACAGAGTATGTATTGAGTTAATGAAAAATTAGTTTTAGCCCGTTAAAAACACATTAAATTAAAATAAATCAACATATTCCCAAACATTATATTACAAATTGAGCAGAAATCATTATAATGGGTGCCCTTTCTGAACGAGAAGCAATCAGTGAAAACTGAAGATCAGTAGTTGGCTTGGTGAGACATCACATTGGAATCTGGTCATAACTTTAGGCCAGAAACACTTATGCAGATGCCAGAATACTAGGTTTCAGAAAGATTCTTTCCATTTGTTAGAAACCAGCTTATGCTTTTGCCTGCATCTGAGCTATTGTGGTGGACTATATGATAGGAAAAAATATGGTTTACAATACCAACTTCTTTTGTCCCAGTTGAATTAGTGCTTTACTTGAAAAGTACCAAAGCTATAAGATGCACCTTTAAAACTATATTAAAATAAAATACTAAACTATATCAGTTCCTTATTCCATTTTCAATTGAAAAAAAAAGCCACATGTGTTTCTATTCAGGTTTCAATTAAGATGTTATGAGATTCAAGTAGGATAAGAAATGAAATAAAAATTAAAACTAAATGTTATTTATTCCTCACAGTGTAGTACATGGAACATATGTTAAAGTTGTGAACTTAAACAACACTCATCTTTTTCACACATACGCTTGGCTTCTTGGCCTTTCTAGCCTCAGATATCATGGGCCTGTTCCTTTGAAAATTCTGCTTTGAGCTGAGCTGGTTCCTAGGGTAGTTCCATCTTCAGAGTGAATCTAATTGAACCCATACAATTTGCTGGTAGACTCCACCAACACCCGAAGGATATTAATATTTGGAAAAAAGAGAAGATTCTAGGGTGTAGATGAAGGGAAGAACAGCAGTAGGACAGAGCTTAATGAGTGAATTTCCACTAGATATGTTGTTTGAAGTCAAAGAGTAAGAGGATATTGGGAATTCCCTGGCGGTCCAGTGGTTAGGACTCTGTTCTTTCACTGACGAGGGTGCGGGTTCAATCCCTGGTCCGGGAACTAAGATCCCATAAGCCTCCTGGCACGGCCAAAAAAAAAAAAAGAGTAAGAGAATATTGAACTTAGAGATGACCTTCCCCCACAATATTTCAAGTTTGCCTGCTCTGTTGAGTCACATGACCCCTTCAGGCAGTAGTACTCTAAGTTTTACTTTAGTAACTTAACTTCCGAGATGAACCAATGCCTAATTTCAAAGAGTCCTCTTATTTTGGTGAGGGTTTTCTTGGGTGATATTTACTCTTAGGGACCCATTTGTTCCTTTCTTCATCCAGAAAATATTGAGGGTCTCATATCTGCTAACATTACACATACATAAAGAATATGATGTTCTCTCTGCCCTTGAACAATTTACGTTCTATCTCTACTTGCCTCTAAGGATCTCCCAGTTCATGTCTCACTCTCTGCAATATTTTATGCTGAATTAATCTCTTCTGAACTGGGATCCATGAGTGGTGGTGATAAACTTCCTCTAGTCCCAGGAAATGTAGGGTGGGTTATCTATGAGGAAAAGACAGAAAGAGTAAAACAGAAAATAAAGTTAAGAATTAATTGGGCCAAACTGGAATAATACTACAGTTACCAGCAAATAATGTTCGTGCTTTCCTCTTTCCTATGAGAACCCAGAAATAAGAGAACTAGCAAAAGAGGCTTGGGGCTTTTGAGAACAAGCTCTCCTCATCTGCTTTGGCATTAAGACGATAAAATGGCATTAGCCCTCTGATGGGCTTCCTGTTAGATTTAATGAACACCACACAGCATTACTGAAAACCAAAATTGCTATAAAGATAAAACATGTTTATCACCTGCATGGTGTAGCAGGCAGTAAGTCAGCAGTGCTTTTGCAGGTGATGCAAGGTGACTGCTCGGTGGTAATTGCTTCAGTTCAAGCATGAGTAAAAAGTGTTAGCTGCAGCCCTGCCTCCAGAGATGTAAGCACTTTCTGAGGGTGGAAGGAGAGCTGGAAAGGCATTTATGGTCTAACTATTATTTGGGTCTATGTGTTTACTCAGCTCTGTGCACCTGGAAGAGGCTGGCATTCTACGAGCTGGTCCAGGAGGGCCTGATCAGCAGTGGCCAACAGTATCCAGTGCGACACCAGGTAAAGACCCAGGGTCTCTCCCTTCTTGCTTGGGTTCTGGAAAGCCATGAGATGACCTGTTTTTGTAAGACCAGGAATGTCAGTGGCTCTCTTTTTATTCTTACTTCTTTTTCTTACATGTGTGACTTCCTTGCGTACATGATTATGCACGAGTATTTTGATTTTCTACTTAATGTACTTCAGCAGTCGAAAACAGATAACATAAGGGTGTGTGTGTGTGTGTGTGTGTGTGTGTGTAAAGTTATTTTCTGAAATAACTGGGTACATTTCAAATGCTTAGGCTGTCCGAACTACAACAGGCAAGATCTGGTGGCCTCATGCACAGAGATGACACTGTTAGCAAAGATCTTTTGGTTAAAGATGATGGAAATCCACTCAAAGTAGTAAGCAAAAGGGAGACTGATAGATTGATTAACAGATAGATCGATGAAATGGAGTTTCTCATGGAAGTGGAAAAGTTGTCAGAACCAGGGCACCACTCTGGTTGACTTCAAGTCACCATCAGGCCTCCTCCTTCCCTGACATGTACATCATTCTGCAGACTGACTTTTATTGCCTTGACATGCACGTTGCCAAACATGACCAGTCTTGCAGTTTCTTAGTTCAGAGGACCAGTGGGAACTGATTCCTAATCCAAACTTTCAGGAAAGAGGATCTGCCAGATTAAATCACGAACCCAATGGCTGGGTGAGCATAAAAAAATTGCCTAAACTCATATTTCCTTATTTTTCTTATTCTTGCCCAATCACTGAAGCAGTGTCATATAATACAAATATGGCTTTGGAGGCCCATCCCTGTGGCAGTTATCAGAAAGGAAGGATTATAGAGACTGCAAATGTTGTCTATCATAATCCTCTATTAATAGAACATGATGATGATGGTAATAGTTACTAATTATTGAGCCACAATGTACCCAGACACTGTGCCTTGTGTGATCTCATTTATTCCTTGAGACAACCTTGCAAGGGATTTATTATCTCTATTTTACATGTGAGGAGCTAGAGACACAGAGAGATTAAGAAACATACCCAAGTTCACATAGTTTGTAAGTGGCAGAGGTAGGATTCAAACCCAAGTGTGTCTAGTTCCAAATCCAAGTGTATCTAGCTCTTATATTCATAGCATGGCTGGCTTGCAAGAATCCACCCAAATCCAAATGCATACATATATACATACATAACAGATTACATAAGCGTATGTGTAAAAAGTTCTTTCCAAAAATAAGCTGGTGCCTTTCAAATGATTAGGCTATGCAAGTAACATGTGCAGCTAAGGGCCCATTTTCGCTGGCAGCTCTAAGGGTTTTCGTTGATTCTAATCAGCCAGCATTTGCTATTTATGAATGTTGTATAATTCAACTAAAAGTCACATTTGTTAAAAAAAAACAAATGCCCAAGTTAAAGCAATTCATTAGAGAGCTAATATTGCCAGATGGGAAGGGGAAAAACATAAAATAGTTCATTGACAAATCTGCAACCCTAATGCCAGTGATGGTGTGAAGAAGCGATGGCGGAGGAAGTGGTTTTAGACTACCAAGTGCTGCAGGATGGGAGGCATCTGAAAGGTGAGAACTGCTCAATCCAAGCAGGCCCATGAAATCATGCCCTCCTACCCTGCCTCCATTTCAGGGTTTTTTCTTGTTCTCATAGAGACTTTGTAGGTCAGGCTGATGAGCCCAGAACTAACTTTGAATACATTCTCCCTTTCATCAGTGATGCTGGTTGGTGTATATTCCTAGGCCAGTGGGAAGTAGGAACTGTTTACTGATTATTTTTATCTGCATCTGGCCCAGGACTCTCCTTCAAATTCAAAAGAATGTTAAGAACACATCTTTTAAAAAATATTTATTTTATTGAAGTATAATTGATTTACAATGTTGTGTTAGTTTTTGCTGTACAGCAAAGTGATTCAGATATATGTGTGTATATATATACATATATACACCCATTCTTTTTTATATTCTTTTCCATTATGGTTTATCACGGGACATTGAATATAGTTTCCTGTGCTACACAGTAGGACCTTGTTGTGTATCCATTCTCTATATAATAGTTTGCATCTGCTAATCCCAAACATCCAATCCTTCCCTCCCCAACTCCCACTCCCCCCTTGGCAACCACAGGTCTGTTCTCTTTGTCTGTGAGTCTATATCTGTTTCATGGATGAGTTCATTTGTGTTGCATTTTAGATTCCACACATAAGTGATATCATATGATATTTGTCTTTCTCTTTCTGACTTACTTCACTTAGTATGGTAATTTCTAGGTTCATCCATGTTGCTGCAAGTGGCATTATTATGGCTGAGTAATATTCCATTGTATATATTTACCATATCTTCTTTATCCATTCATCTGTCAATGGACATTTAGGTTGCTTCCATGTCTTGGCTATTGTAAACAGTGCTGCTATGAACATAGGGGTGCATGTATCTTTTCGAATTATAGTTTTGTTCGGATATATGCCCAGGAGCGGGATTGCTGGATCATATGGCAACTGTATTTTTCGTTTTTTTGAGGAACCGCCATGCTATTTCCCATAGTGGCTGCACCAATTTACATTCCCACCAACAGTGTAGGAGGGAGGAACCCATCTTCTTGACAGAAGAGAGGGAAGGAGTTGCCATGGCTCCACTTCCCAAATGTCCTAACTCCTCTTGTATAATCCCTTCTCTCCAGTACTGTGCCTGGCTGTTGAGTCATGAGTCACAGTTTTCATGGACTGAGCTGGACAGAGCTTATATCTTCCAATTACTCTACGGGTGACCTAACCATACTTTTCAGCATACCTCTGCACCAGTGATAGGACATTAGAGAGATGCTCCTCTGTGTTCTGCTCTGTCCTTTTGGTATTTTAGAGTTTTAGGACTCAAAATATGTTCTGCAATGTTTGGAGGGAATATGGCATAAAGGTGAAGATTATGGTTTCGAGTCAGATCTGAACTGAATTGCAATTTCAAACTTACTTGCTGGGTGAGCATAAGCAAATTGCTTAAATTCATGTTTTCTTAATTACCCCATCAGTAAATTGGGTATAATTATAACACCTATCTTATCTAGTTGCCATGATAACTAAAGAAGAAAGAGCTGAATATAGTGCTTGACATATAGTATTAATAAATGTCTAATCTTTTTTTTTTAATTATTTATTTGGCTGCATCAGGTCTTAGTTGCGGCGTGTGGAATTTTTCGTTGCGGTGTGCGGGCTCTTCATTGTGGCACACAAGCTTCTCTCTAGTTGTGGTGCTCAGGCTCCAGAGCACATGGGCTCAGTAGTTGCAGCATGCAGGCTCTCTAGTTGTGGCACATGGGCTCCAGAGCACGCAGGCTCAGTAGTTGCAGCTTGCGGGCTCTCTAGTTGTGGCGCATGGGCTCTAGAGTGCATGGGCTCAATAGTTGTGGTGTGCGGGCTCAGTAGTTACGGTGTGAGGGCTTAGTTGCCCCGCAGCATGTGGGATCTTAGTTCCCCAACCAGGGATCAAACCTGCGTCCCCTGCATTGGAAGGTGGATTCTTAACCACCGGACCACCAGGGAAGTCCCAAATGTCTAATCTTTTTATTCCTTTTTTTCTGGTATACTTTTGTTTCATGCAGTCTGTGTTGTGGCCTTAGCTGGTAGCATCTTAGCCAGAATTCAGTAGTTCTCATTTCTGAACCCAGATACAGACCCTCTAAGGTTGTCTGGATCATCCTGACATCTGTACAGTCCCGTCACCCCCAGCCGCCCTCCTGGAGATGGCATGAGGAGAATTTATCAGTTCTGCCTGAGAAAAAGGAAAAAAACTTGGTTGCTTTCATTCCCAAGCAGAGCCTGCCTTTCACTGATTCTGTTGCCCTTGGTGTTTCATGACGAAAGTGCAGTTGCCTCCAAAAGGCTTCCTAGTGGCACCTGAGTCTCCTTTCACTTGTGTCTGAGACCTTCTCAGGAACCAGCACCTTCTGACACCAACACTTGCAACAGTGGCAGCCATGGGAATAGAGAGAGGCCTGCTGCGACCGATCCTCCCTCACATGTGTTCTTTGTAGTTGTTTTTCCCCACTGATGAATTCTTTGGCTTTGTCCCCAAACCGTTCATTCATTTTCACAGTCCACAGAAGCCTAGGCTAAGATGCCACGCTCTGAAGGGATCAATGGGGACATCACCAGGTGATGTTTCCTGCAGCATAAACAAGTCGGGCATTAAATCTGTTAATCCCAATTGTTGGCCACTTTCTCCAGCCTTGCCTCTGTGTGAGCAGACCTGGACCACAGGCTTCTTATTTCCTTGGCAGCTCAGTGAGACTGAACAGGGAAAGAAAAGGAGCTGAGTAGGGAGAGCACAGCACACAGTTATCCTTCAGATGGAGGGGTGTGTTGGGGGGCTGAGGGCATTAAAGGGCCCATCATTCGTGCTTACAACTCTTTTAACGTTCTCAGTGCCAAGCTCTGAACGGGGTTTAATGAGTGCCCTCTTGTGACAGTTCCTAGAGAGAATCCCAAGAGATTATAAAAAGACTGTCCCTGCCTTCAAGAGAGCTAGTCTGGCTTCAGGGCCCCTGGCTGCTTTGCTATCTTGCACTGGTCCTTCCAGGCTCCTCTTTCTACATTTCATGGGATCTCAGGACTTATCTAAGGCAACAGTAAATTAATTTTGGAGTGGGAGATATTCGCCATTTTCAAAAGAGCTCAGAATTCAAAAGAGCTCAGAGCTCAGCCAAAGAATTCATCAGTGGAGGAATTCCGAAATGCACAGCACTGCCAAAGATAACATTACAGCTTTTCAAGGAACACCCCAGGGGATCTGGGGCTGAAGTGTGAAAGGTTAATTAGGTAGGTGAGGCAACTAAGGCCATGAGGTTTCCTTAGAGAAGCTTAGTTTATTTTTTTATTTTATTTTTTATTTTTTTGGGGGGGGCTTTCATTCTTCTGTGTTGTTGCCTGCATTATCTCTGTCTCTTTTTTTATGGGGGTATAGTTGTTTTACAATGTTGTGTTAGTTTCTACTGTACAGTGAAGTATTAATGAGTGTGCCATACAGCAGGTTCTCATTAGTTATCCATTTTTTACATATTAGTTAGTGTATATATGTCAGTCCCAATCTCCCAATTCAGCCCACCCCCGATTTCCCCCCTTGGTGTCCATACGTTTGTTTTCTACGTCTGTGTCTCTATTTCTGCCTTGCAAACAGGTTCATCTGTATAGAGAAGCTTAGTTTAGAGTGACTACACAGTGGTTCTCAAGGTATTGTTCCCAGAGCCACACTGACAATACCTATCAAATCTGAAATTCTCGGGCTGGGGCCCGGCCATCTGTGTTTTAAGGAGCCCTCCAAGTGATCCTGATGAACCCTAAGGTTATAGAGTTGAGAGTAAATATTCCTGAGATTGTCTGATACCTTTGAAGGCTCAGAAACCATGCAGGGAAGCCATCTGTTTATGATTCTTACAGGAAGCAGGAAGCCTTTCCCCATATCAGAGAGATGATAACTAAGAGCTTAGGCTCTGGGTCAGAGTAAACCTCATTTGAATTCTAGCTTGCCACTCAGCAATTGTATGTTCCTGGGACCATTACATAACTTTTCTGAGTCCCAGTTTCTTTCTCTGTAAAATGGAGATAGTAGTAGTGTCTACCTTACAGGGTTGTTGGCAAGAATTAAATGAGATAATACACACAGCCTGGAGAACACTGTTTAGTAAATGGTAGTTATTTTTATGATTTTTCAAGGTATGAGTCTATCCTTCAACTTCAGAATTTAGGTCTGAGTTGTTCTGAGTAGTCTCTGTGGGAAGGCTTTATTACAGAGCAGATTTTTTAAAAAGTGCCTTTTTGTGTCCTTGGGGGATTGTTTTTGCCCTGGTTTGCTGCATCTCTTTACTCTGTGGAAAACGGACAGTTTATGTGCCCTGGTTTTATAGGGAGATTCATGCTCTTATTTGTCTTAGGGATTCCTACCTCCCTGACAAAATCATCTCCCCACGGAGGGGCTCCATGGAGACCTCCATCTCTGATTCTCCCCCAGAAAGAAGCCATGATCCTTAAATTTGGGGGAATCCATATAGGAGTACCGTCAACATGAATTTTTCCACATCATGAGTGACTGCAGCCTCAGGCCTTGTTTGAGAATTTAGAAAGCATGCTGTTCCACTAACCTGCTCACCCTCAACTTCTGCTGTTGTCATGGCAACGATAGTCCTGGGAGATGTGTGCATATCTTTATCAGGAAAAAACAAATAAGATCTGCGATCTATGTGGGTGGAGCAGCTCCCTCCCGTCAGTATCCTCCACTGTCACCTCGCATCTCACAGCCCAGGAGTGCCAGCTTGCCTTAGTCGTGTCTAGTAGCCGAGGAAAGTAAGTCCTTGTGTAAGATACACTTTTACTTTCCGGGGGTGTGGAGCTCATCATGTCTGTTGGAGTTCTCTATGTAGCTCATCTTGTGTGTTCTGACCTGGCCTGGAGGGAGGGAGTGAGGTGGTGTGAGAAGGGGAATTAGAATCCTCTACCCAGGAGAAGCTGGGAAGTTTAAGTCTCTGCTGGCTCCATCCGTGACTTTCTTCAACTCCTTCTTAGAACACTCTGCACCTCTATTTTTAATGGTCATGTAAATAAAAAACTAGAATGAAGAATTCCTGCTTTTCCTGAAATCAAAAGTTTCTGTTGAATAAATAGATTCTGAGATATTTCTTTCCCTCCACCCTGTATTCCCTGCACCTCTCACATTTTTCCTACACCCATTCTTCCAGGTTTGGTAGCCCTGGGCAGGATACAGTCAGGGTTGGGGCCGTGATACATAGTAAAAGAATTTCTTTTATGTCAGAGACCCGCAACAGATCATGTGCCTCCTGAAAATCGAATCCCTTGAGCACTCAGACGTGTGCTCCTGGGCATACATTTTGGAGAGGAGAGTGTAGTGGGGAGAGAGGAGGAGCAGGAACCGTTCTCTTAGGCTGCAGTTCCCTTCAAATCCTGCAGAGGCAGAGAAGCAGCTAATGCAGGGTCAGGAAATGGACACTCATTACAGTCCCTCTGGTTATCATTGATGCATCTAATGAGCCACTGGAGCAGTACAGTCTGGCCCCTGCAAACTTCATCATGAGAAACAACTTTTGCATATGTCTTAGGAAAATAATAGACTTCATTCTTCTTTTGTTTGAGTGTTGCTTGGGACAGGAGAGTTTCTGAATAACCCTGCCTTCTAGCTTTCTCTACACACCGTCCTTTGTAGCTGAATTTTTAAGCCCCTTATCGAAAGGGAAATTCAAGTTTCTGTTGGGGAGATCCTAGGGTCTCAAGGACCAAGGAAGGGGGGTGTGTGTGTGTGTCACCAACTCTGCTACCTGACTTGGCTCAAAGACGACAGGCCACCTGTGTGTTTGAGAGCTTTGTGGGGAAGCGGAAGTGGCGGGTGAGAGTCAGCAGTTCATTCTGTGGGAAAGAGGGCTTGGATTGTACAGAATTGGTGGGCTTGGAGCGCCTCCCTGGGAGGTGCTTGGACAAGAAAGACCTATTTATGGCCTGGGTTGAGGGCAGAGGGGTAGTGATAACTTGTAGTGCCTTTAAGCTTTGCAGCTCCAGCAGGCGTTGCCCTCAGCCTCACTGATTCTAGTAAACTAGAAACGAGAGCTGGTCGCCAGCAACAGCAAGGATCTTTAATGACAGATATTTTCAGAGCAACTCAGTCCAGATTCCAAAAGAACTTGAAAAGTTCTTTTTCTCAGAGGCAGTCAGCTTTGCAGTTGAGAAGGTCATTGCCTAACCTGGAGAAACATATTCAGGTCAAGCACCGGCTGGAGACCAGGGGCCTCTAGGGGAGGGTCATAAGAGAGCTCAGTGCCAGGAGGCCTGGAAATGAGCCTGTGGGTTGGAGAGGAGCCTCTCTCCGCCTCAGCGCTTGGAGCTTGTTCCCCACAGTTATAGAAAGGACAGGGAACGGAGACGGATGCTGTTCCACTCTCATCTCAGTGAGACCAGGCGCTTCCTCAGCAGTACGCTGCCTGGGAAGGTCTAACTCCAAGGCAGTGGGCTAGGTGAAGGATGGGAGAAGGCAGTCCTGAGGATGGCAGTACCAAAGGAAATAACCTGCGTAGTATTAAAATAGGAAATGGAGAGCTTTGTAGAAGTCAGACTCAAGAGGTTAACTACAGAAGGTTAGGGTGTGAAAAGGTAACTTTCAGGAACCAAATTTGGATCCACAAGACAACAGGAATGAAGAGAAGTTTATTGTTGCTAGAGTCGTGTCCCTGGGCTGCTGAATCCCAAGCAGAGTACCCTAAGCCTCCAGATTATAGCTGCGATTGCATGTGAAAAACAACCAAACCAACTTTAAAAAGAAGGAAAGCCTGTCCTGTACAGAAAGTCTGAACAAACAAGTTTGTTGTTGATGGTCCAAGAAAGCCTGCCAGCTTGGGTTTACTTCCAACATTGGCCCAATCCCGTGTCCAGAGCTGTTGCTCTAGGTGACATTGTGGGCCAAGCTGAGTAGTGAGGTGACATTCCCCAAGTCACCTCTCTTACTTTCTTTGACTCTGCGTCGTAGATACTGTCTTACCCAAGCCCACATATGTCATATGTCTGTTTCCATAGTCACCTGGTGTCACCCAAAGTTCTGTGACAAAGCTAGAAGCTTCAGCCAGTGTAAATGACTTACATTAGATGCACACCAAGCTCCATGTCAGAGTTTTGGGGGGAGAAGGGCATCACCAGATGTGTAAACAGCCCTGAGGTGGATGCCCTTGAGCCTGTGAGGCGGGCTCTGTGTGTGATGATGAGCAAGGAATATTAGAAGTTAGCAGAAGTTCCCTTCTCTCAGCTAATGCCTATTAGTAGGGAGGTGTGTGTATCAGTTGGAGGGTCTTTGTCATTGAAGTTTCAAAGTTTTTGAATCCTGTGCTGTTGCCCCCCTGGGTTGTAGAAATAGTATTTTAGAACAAGAGAAAGGAAGACTATATAATAGCTGTTATTTATGGAGAACTGTGATAAGGACTTTACATGTATTGCGTCCTTAAACAAGAGAGAAGTGATTATTATTCCCATGTTCTAGATTAGGAAAATTGAGGCTCACAGGAATTAAATGACTTCCTTACAGTCATCCTTCCTTACATCTAGTAGGTGTTTTTTGCTCACTATTATATTCCCAGTGTTGAGGCAGCTATCTAGTACATGATGGTGCTTAATAAATATTTGTTGAACTCATCAGGGAATAGCAATGGCTGAGGCAATATCTGAACCCATGTCTGCCTGCTGCTGAACCCTATGCATTTAAATAACACACTACTGTTACTTTGTCCCACTTGCCAGGTGAAGCAAATAGTTGGGTAACTAGGAGAAGACTATTCACTGTCTGAGTTCCAGGCCAACTGTAGGGGTCTATAGTACTTTCCCATTCCTGCTGTAATCAGTTTCCACAAACTTTGTGACTTAAAGCAATACAGATTTATTATCTTACAGTTCTAGAGGTCAGAAGTACAAAATGGGTTTTACTGCGGCTAAAATGTAGGTAGGTTCCTGCCACTATGTAACAAGGATCCACTTTCCTTCAGTTTCCAATAACATGTTCCTCATTTCCATCTGAGCCCTCCCTGGCAGCACCTTTAATGTCCATATTTCTACAACAGTCTGTCCATGACAAGTTAGGTATTCCCCAAGACAATATATGTTTTCTCTACCATACTCCTCACTTCTGATCCTCTCTGACAGAGTCATTAATATCCATATTTCTACTAACAGTCTTTTCAAGGTAATCCAGGCAATTTCTCCATGCTCCTCAAAGTCCTCCAGTCTCTGCCCACTGCCCAATTCCAAAGCCACTTCTACATTTTTACTTATTTGTAACAGCAACACCCCACTTCCAGATATCAAAATCTGTATTAGTTTCTAGGGCTGCCATAACGAATGACCACAAACTGGGTGATTTAAAACCATACAAATTTATTACCTTATAGTTCTGGAAACCAGAAGTCCAAAATGGGTTTCGCTGGGTTAAAAATCAGCATGTTGGGGCTTCTCTGGTGGCGCAGTGGTTAAGAATCCACCTGCCAATGCAGAGGACACGGGTTCGAGCCCTGGTCCGGGAAGATCCCACATGCCGTGGAGCAACTAAGCCCGTGCACCACAGCTACTGAGCCTGCACTCTAGAGCCTGCGAGCCACAACTACTGAAGCCCGCGTGCCTAGAGCCCGAGCTCTGCTACAAGAGAAGCCACCGCAATGAGAAGCCTGCGCACCGCAACGAAGAGTAGCCCCCGCTCACTGCAACTAGAGAAAGCCCACCTGCAGCCACGAAGACCCACCCAAAAAGCAGCCCCCCCAAAAAAAATCAGTGTGTTAGAAGGGCTGCATTCCTTCTGGAGGCTCTAGGCGAGGACCTTTTTCCTTGTCTTTTCCAGCTCTCAGGCTACCTTCATTTCTGGGCTCAGTGGCTCCTTGCTCCATCTTCAAAGCCAGCTACATAGCATCTGCAAATCTCACTCTGACTCCCCTGCCTCCCTCTTTCCCTAGTAAGGACCCTTGCGATTACATTGGGCCCACCTAGATAATCCAGGATTATCACTCTAGCACAAGATCCTTAATTTAATCACATCTGCAAAGTCTTTTTTACCATGTAACATAACACATTCACAGGTTTCAGGAGTTAGGACGTGGGAATCTCTGGGGCACCATTATCCTGCCTACCTCAGGGTCATTTATGTGCAGGCAGCAGTGCTGTGTGTGTCTGTGTATAAATTTCAGTAGAGACAAAGGTAAAATAAGGTGCATATTAGGACCCTGAAGAGGGTGTAATCAGTGTGGACTAGACTTTAAAAGCCTTTTAAAAGCTATTAATTGCCAGAAGTTTGCTGGAGACATATTCATCACCCCCTTTCTCTCCAGATCTTAGCTAATTAGCAATCGATGCATGGGGCCACCTGAGGAAATCAAAGTTCAGAATCAGGCTTATTATTGGTAAAGAAGTTCTGGAGAATACCACAGGGCCTCTAGCTCCCAAATGCAAGGGAAGAAAATCAAGAATGGCAGACCTCTCCCTTAGTGAGGAAGGGGAACTGTCCTGGTTCGATTGGCTGAGCTAGAGCAGAGAAAGAGAATTAATTAGGTAAGAGGTATGTCATGAAAGAACAGTAACTGTTGATGCTAATTTGGCGCAATCAGGAAACACAATCCAGGGAATTCCCTGGCAGTCCAGTGGTTAGGACTCCACACTTCAAATCCACGGGGTGTGGGTTTGATCCCTGGTCGCGGAACTAAGATCCCACATGCCGCGTGGCACAGCCAAAAAATTTTTTTTAAAAATTTAAATTAAAATAAATAAATGAATAAAGTGCATAGTAGCTAGCAGAAAAGTCAGTCACTATTTCTAAATCTCACTTTTCCTCAGGGATGCCTCCTGTGTCAGGGGCAGGGTGGTTGTAGGCCAATTCTATGGATACACATGCATTCAGGATTTGTTTGTTTGTTTTTTAGGAGCATTTTGCATAACAAACCTATTCTCACACTAGCTACCTCCTTGAGATCCTAACAGGCTAAGCACTTCCAAAGCCTGGAGCATCTCAGCACCCTCAGCAGCTCTGACTGGAGACTAAATCACCCTCTTGCCTCTGACAGTGACTAGCCATGAGACCCATGGAAGATTCTCCTTGGAGGCCAGCATCCCCTAGAGGCTCCTTGTGTCACTAAGATGTCGATCCGACTGCTGTCCCTCAATCTGCAGCCAGTGGGGTTGTGTTTAGTCAATGATCAGTGTCATGTCAATTTCCCTCTGTTGGACCAAGTATAAATTGATTCTAAATATCTGCCCTGGGGAAATTTCTGTAGGGAAGATGAGCTTTTCAGTGTGCTCTGTCTAATTCTGAGCACTTAGAGATATAAATTAGTTTCCTTGGTCTTTTCTCACTCAGGGTCACAACCTTGCCTCCAAGATACTAGCTTTCTAAATGGTTGTGATTTGAAGGGCACTAGGAAGATCCTCACAAAACTCACCTAACAGGCAGGTCCCTAGAACTTTAACATTAACCACCACCACTAGAAGCATTCTCTTTTAAAATACCCATTCATTCATTCATTCATTCATTCATATCCTCTCTCTTCCTCCCTCCCTCCCTCCCTCTCTCTCTCTCTCTCTCTCTCTCTCACACTCGCACACACATACACACACACACACACACATAAAGTATTAGACTATCCTGTCCAAGGGTAATCTCCTTGGCTTGGCTTCAGTGTAGAATTTGGTTGGAACTTCGTATAGTCATTAAACAAACATTTGTTAAGTACCTACTTATAGCCAGTCTTTGTTCTAGGTGATGCGAATACGATACTAAATATAACACAGTTCTGTCCTCCTCATCTAGTGGGAGAGACAGAAATATAAAGAAATAAGATGGAAATAATACAGTG
Source organism: Eubalaena glacialis (assembly GCF_028564815.1). Taxonomy (NCBI): domain Eukaryota; kingdom Metazoa; phylum Chordata; class Mammalia; order Artiodactyla; family Balaenidae; genus Eubalaena; species Eubalaena glacialis. The sequence continues at coordinate 118,566,861 of NC_083719.1, forward strand.
TCAGGACCGTAATAGTGCCATGTATAGGCAGGTCCAATAAGGAAGCTGGGACAAACCACCAGGGCCTGTCAGTCCAGAATGGGACCCAGAGTCTATCTATGTTGTAATCCATACAAACCCCATGTAAATATGGGCAGCTGGTTCATCTTTCCTGATAAGGACCTCTTAATTGTTTTCACAGGGCCCAAACCCTCCCTCAGCAACCATGAATGTTAGATATCGTGGGAGCCCAGAAGATGGAATTGGGAATTTAGGGGACCAGATCAAAGAGTATGTGACATTCAATACTGGGTATTGAAGGATGGTACGTAGAATGCGGGAAGAAAGAGAGTTCCAGACAAAGGGAACAATACATGCGTGTGTGTGAGCCTTAAACCCAGAAGGCATAATCTGGGTGAACAGAATGAGTGCATTTGATGGGCGGGGTAGGGTGGAGGACTGTTGGGAAATGAGATCAGAAAGGTAGACTGGAGTCCGATTTTGTTGAGCTTTAACAATCCTGCTAAAGAATTAGAACTTTCATTCAGTTGCTGGCAGTGAAGAGCCACCAGGTTTGTTTGTTTGTTTTAAAGAAAGGAGCCTCTATTGAGCTTCCTTAGCTCTACTGAATCTGCAAAAATCATCCTGTAATGTGTCAAGACAAATTCATGAGCCATCAACTTACTGTTTTCTTCCGCCTAAATCAGGGATTAGAAACTTTGAGTGTCTAGAAATGTGAGACCAAGAGGGTGATGAATGCAGCATTTTTGTAAAAAGGCGTGGCCTTGGAAATGTTCTTAGGTAACTCTGCTGGACTTGGTTTGCTCGTGTCTAAGAAAATGTGGAGTGTGAAGGGAAGGCTTGTTTAAATTTTGCCTGTGTTAGCTTTTTAAGGGAGGTAGCATGGCATTGCACAGTGCCTCGGCTCCCTGTGGTACAACTTCATCATTGTGCCTCAGATTTATTAATGTGTAAAAAAGGAAAGACTGTAGGCTGCTGTAAGGATTAAGTGAGATGACGCCTGTGAAATGCTTAGCACGGTGCTTAGCTCATGGTAAGCACTAAAAAGTGTTACCATTTTCTCAGTTTAATACACCTGGCACTTAGCACAATACCTGGCACACAGTAAATAGGATTCACAACGTCTTTGCTAGATGAAATGGAATGGTCTTAGGGTGCACAGAGTCGGGGGATGGTGGTGGTGGAGAGGGTTCTCCCGGACGACACTCATTCCCCTGCCCTCCTCCCTGCAGTGTTCTGACAGCACCTCCGTTTTACACCCTCAATGCAGAGGTATCACAGTTTGTCTAGAAATGGTTGCTCAAGGCTGCAAAGTGACACAGCAACAGAGAGCCTGGGATTGCTGCTAAATCTTAAGAAGAGCAGACTGTGACAAAGTACGGGGTGGGGGGCAAGACAGAGAAGAGAAAATGTGAAAACCTAACGAAAACCAGACGCAGTGTTCTCACTGAGTGACATGGTGATGCCTCACCCAGTTTCAGGTGGGACAGGCAGGGTGAGACCACTGTGAAGAGTCACTATCAGGTTGCGGTACTGAAGGAGGAGCCCAGCGGTGGGCTCTGGGGTCCAGGCAAGGCTGCTGCTTGGGGCCCGGCACTTGGAAAATGCCCTGTTTGGTTTAATACTATGCTCTCGCTGCCTTGAAGTTCTTAATCATTTTTTAACAGGGGGCCCCCCATTTTCATTTTCCAGTGGACCCTGCAAATTATGTAGCTGGTCCTGGGTGCAGGCTACCTGGGGCAGTGACATTTTGCCTCAGCTAGTTTTTGAGCTAGTTTTTGAATTTGCAGCTGATTAAGCAAGTAGGCTGGGCTAGTATTCTTTTTAATCTCTCTGTCTCTAATTCTAAAAGGACAAAAATCATAACAAATTAAATCTATAAAAACTAAAATAAAATGAGTAGGGGACTTCCCTGGCGGTCCAGTGGTTAGGACTCCACACTTCCACTGCAGGGGGCATGGGTTTGATTCCTGGTCAGGGAACTAAGATCCCACACGCCGCGTGGCACGGCCAAAATAAATAAGTTAATTAATTAATTTTAAAAATGGGTAGCACCTTACTCCCTTACTTCAGTCATCCACTATCAAGAGTTTAGTGTGTATCCCCCAGATTTTTTGTACTGTAAAGTTTAAAGTACTGTATTATAAAATAATACGCAGTTACATTGTTGATGTAAATATTAAACAGTACAGCATCATTTACGTGAAAATATTCAAGTTTCCCTCCGTTCCACTCCCCTTCAATGAGGCAACCACCATTAACAGTTTTGTCTGTATGCTTCAAATATATTTTTTAATTAATAAACTTTACTTCTTTAGAGCAGTTTTCGGTTCATAGCAAAATTGAGTGGAAAGTACAGAGAGTTCCTGTAAGCTCCTGTCCTCACACCTGCCCAGGCTCCACCACTGTTGTTAACCAGCACCAGAGCGTGCATTTGTTACAGTTGATGAACCTATGCTGACACATCACTGTCACCCAGAGTCCAGAGTTTACACCAGGGTTCAGTCTTCCAAATATTTTTCAAATTAATTTTTAATTACGTAATTGATGTATGAATGTTTTTCCTATGTCTACTAAAAAATATGCAGGCTTTCAAAAAGCAAAACGGGATAATATTATGCATATTAGTATACAGCTTGTTTTTATTTTTTAACAAATACCTTTCCAAGTCACTACATATAGACCTGCCTCATTCTTCTTTAATAAGGGCATACAGTGTTGTATGTCTATATTATGTTATTTATCCAGTTTCCCATTGGTATATATGGTTTTTAAAAAATATTTATTTGGCTGCATCAGGTCTTAGTTGCGGCACGCAGGATCTTTCGTTGTGGCGCGCAGGCTCTTCCTTGTGGCACGCGGGCCTCTCTCTAGTTGAGAGGCAGCACACGGGCTCAGTAGTCGCGGCGTGTGGGCTCTCTAATTGTGACAGGCAGGTTTAGTTGCCCCGCAGCATGTGGGATCTTAATTCCCTGACCAGGGATCGACCCCACGTTCCCTGCATTGGAAGGCAGATTCTTAACCACTGGACCACCAGGGAAGTCCCTATTCGTTTTTTAAACAACGTACACATTCTTTTTTTTTTTTTTTTTAAATATTTATTTATTTATTTATTTAGGCTGCGCCTGGTCTTTGTTGCGGCACGTGGGATCTTTAGTTGCGGCACGAGGAATCTCTTAGTTGAGGCATGCGGGCTTCTTAGTTGCGGCATGCATGCGGGATCTAGTTCCCCGACCAGGGATTGATCCTGGGCCCCCTGCACTGGGAGCATGGAGTCTTACCCACTGGACCACCAGGAAGTCCCCACATTCTTATACATATATCTTTTGCACTCCTAGTATTATATAGAATAAATTTTCAGAAGTGGGATTATTGGTTATAGGGTATGAACATATCAAATTGGAGCTCTCTTATCTGGGGTTGACTGCACTTGTTACACACTCCCTCTAACCCCCACCTCTCTGTCACTTAAACTCAGTGACACCATCTTCAAGGGACTTAGCCCTCAGGGTTGAGAATACTGGAGCACCGAAAGGAGAGAATTTACTTGTGAATAATAACAGTAATAGCTCACCTGCATTGAGCACTTAAACCATGTTTTGTGCACTCAAGCCAAGTATTGTTCTAAACACTTTACATGTATTAACTCCTTTAATCTGTATAACCACCCACAGAGATAAGTCTATTATTATACCCATTTTAATGCTTAGGAAACTGAGACACCTAGGGTTAAGTAAGGTCACACATCTGTCTAGTAAATGTTGGGGCCAGGATCTGAAGCAAGGCTCTTGTGCTCTTAACCTCTGCACACACTCTCTCTAGAGAGTTTAATGCCATAAAGATGTCAGAGTTTCTCTACCTTGTTTATTCCTTAAAACAATATTGCATTTATTCATTTACTTGTCTTTTTCTACACTGTAACTCTTTGAGGGCAGGGTACCTGTCCAAGTATTCTTCATAACCCTATACCCTAATTCCTAGCACCATGTCTGATTTATTGTACATAATAAATAAATTTAGTTGAACGGATAACAATGCACCTAATTCCTAGCACCATGTCTGATTTATTGTACATAATAAATAAATTTAGTTGAATGGATAACAATGCCTCTGGGAGGTAGCTACTATATCCATTTTACAGATAAAGAAACTACAAGTCACTGTCACCCAAACAGTGCAGTAGAAAAGACTGGAAAGCGGAATCGTGGAGCTGCAATTTGAACCCAAGGCTTTTGATACCTAATCCAGGCTGCTGTCCACCTTGCCTGAGCTGCCTCCTTCCTGCCTGTTTCTGAGGGCTCTGGAGAATGGCTCCCTACCTAGCAACTGTTTCTAAGCTGGAAGACTCACAGCTAGACAGTTTTAATGATCCCCGGGAGGGGCAGAGCCTGATGGGAGGAGGGCCCCTGGAAAATAATTTCTGGAAGTACTGCAACCAGGAATCAGTTGTTAGAGGAGTCAGGTTCCTTAGAGGACTACCGCGTAGTAATACGTATCCTCTATTTCGGCTTCTGCATGCCAAATGTTATTCTGTGTGATTTATGAGCATTGTCTCTTTTTAATGACCACAATCCCATTAGATGGATATTGTTATCTTTGTTTTACATGTGAAAGAATACTGAGAGGCTGAGTGACTTGCTCAAGGTTACACAACAAATAAGTGCTAAGGCTGAGATTCAACTCAAAATGTGTGACCCCCAAACGTTCACTTTAAGCATTCTGCTACCTCAGGTTATAACAGCAGCTGGGGCAGGGGACATTGTAAGAAGAAATTGCCCTCCCAAGACCCTGGAGGACTTTAGTGACGAGAAAATAAGGTAGAGAAAACCACGCAGCCTGAGCCCTCCTAGGTGACGGGGTCACAGAAAGAAGAAATGTTATTTTATTTTGTTTTTTTAGCTGGCTGTGGAGAGCTAGGAAGATTTGAGACCAGCCATTCCAATTTTTGAATCTGGGTTCTCAGCACGTGGTGTCTTTATAGTCAACCTAGAAATGGCAGAGTTATTTTGGGCACAAAGGAAGAGCTGTGGCTTTAAAAATATGCCACTGCATTTATCTCTTCCGCTCCAAGATTACTGAAAATTAGCCCAGCTGTGGCCTGAGGCACCAAACAGCCGCACAGTCTTCTTCCAGCTCACTCAACCCACCCTAAGCGGGCGAAACACCCAGAAGTGGCAGCCTCTGGGGAGTGGCTATCGGATTAGTTCCCCATCACCAAGCCTACCTTCTCATCACACACACACACCATCCCTTCCCAGCTACTGCAGGGATCAGGCTGCTAGGCCTGTGAGTCAGCTCAGCTCTGTCTTCTCCCCCATCCCCAAGGCTTCAATAGAAGTAAATAATAATAATAATTCTAATATTGAGCTGAGGAGTCAGTACAAGAATAATTTTTCAGCTTTATTACCAAATCACTGTTTGATTCAGGGCAGGCAATCTTGTGGTAATTCAAGCCTTCACTTTCCTTATCTATAAAATGGAAATCTTAAAAATATATTTTTTTATAATATATGTATATGCAAAGTGCTTAATAAAGTGCCTAAGAAAGTACCTGGCCCATAATAAGCAATCGATTGATATTCCTTAAATGAGTGAATCTTCTGCTACTCTGATCTTACTAACAGGTAAGATGTGATGAGCTTTTACTTTATGCTAGGCACTGTGTTATGTGCTCTCTAAGGATAATTACATTTAATCCTGTAACAACCCTATGAGGTGGATGGTATTATTCCTTTACATATGAAAACTGAGGCCCAGAGATAATTAATTTGCTAAACATCACGTAATTTACATGATGTAGCCAGATTTAAGCCTAGTATTCTGATCATAGAGCCTAAAGTCTTAAAGAGAACAGGGAGTATATTTTTACATTCCCCTGTTTCCATGGAAAATTCTTTCCACTGTCAATTGAAGGACTAAGAAGCAGTGGGGAAATGCCCAGGTGGTTTTAGCTTTCTTTCCCTGTCTCTGATCCTGGACAGGATTTGGGTTTCCAGCCATCATCCTCCTGTGTTTTGTGGGCTGTAATCACTCAGATTTACTTTGCCCAATTCATAAAGGATCGAGTGAGGGAGAGGAGGCAGAGCTTGTCCAAGCAGTCCACAAACCCTACAGATGGTGGGATAGTGGGTGGGGAGGGAGCGAGATATGTTTTACATCCTGGTCTTTCAGTGGGTTTGATGGCAGATGCTTTTTGCGTTTTGGTCTGAGCATGTATAATTCTACAATCTGCCAAGTTCTGGTAGAGAAAGAGAGGGAGAGACAGAGAGAGAAAGACACACACACACACACACACACACACACACACAGAAGAAATGGTTGCTCAAAGCCACAGAAGGCTCAAATGAAATTGGAGCTGCTTGAAGGGCCGCAGTGGCTGGCGGGGTGGGAAAGGAGTCCAGGAGAAGCGAGGTGTCCCTGTGCAGAAAGCCTGGGTGTTCACTTGCAAACCCAGAATCTGCACAGCCTTCCGTGCCCTGACCCTTCCCTGCGCGGCCAGAGGCAGCAGCAGAAGCAGCAGCCCGCGCCGGAGAGCAAGCAGTCCAGGGGAGCTGTCTGGTGGGGCCGGAAACGGCTGTAATCATTTAATAGCCTTTGCTGGCTGCACGGACCTAGCGGAGTGGGCGGTAGGCAGGCTCCAGAGTGCTGTCTGGCAAGATGGTCCCCGGTTTTAATCAAAATGATGGGTTTTCTGGAAGCTCTTTATTAACCTCAGCACCAGAATCCCAGAGATGGTAACAAAGGGATGAATGGGGAGCGAAGGGGAGGGGCTGCAACCTGCCGGCTGGGCTGCGATTTTCCAGAGCTGAGCGCTCCCTCCCGCAGTCCCACCCCTCCCCCCACCTCCACACTTCTTTCTATTGATTCTCGCTTAGAGACTCCTGCCTGCATCGCCGTCTCCCAAATGGTGACTAAACAGATATAGCCAGAGCCATTGCTACATTTGTATAATGCTTCAGGGTTTTCAAAGGGCCTTCATATACAGCTCAGGATGTGGGTCTCGTTCATAACTGGAGTGAGACTACCTAGATTTGAGTCCCAGACTCCACCAGTTAGTAACCCTGTGACGATTGGTCCTCAGTCTCTTCATTTATAAAACCAACGTATCTATAAAGCAGACATGGATATTGGCAATATCTACTTCCTATGGTTCTTGTGAGGAGTAAAAATTATATAGCATATGCAGATCTGCTTAGCCCAGTGCCTAGCACATAGGACGGCAGAGTAAATGTTAACTAATTCATAACCCTGATGAAGACAGGAAGGTGATCACCTCCATTTTATGCCTGAGGCAACTGAGGCTCAGAGTCGTTTATGTAAATTGCCCAGGACTATGTACCATTAAGTGATAGAACCAGGGCAAGCCCTCAGGTTCAGAAGAGCAAAGCAAGAGGAGAGGAAAAGAGGATTAAAAATCCTCCAACATTTTCCAGCCTTGCCCCTCTAAGAACTTTCCTGAAAGTACTATTCTTGGTCAAAATGACTGTGGGTTGTTCTGTTAGGGGAAGTCTGTGTAAATCAGATAAACCTCTCCTGGCCTTAGTTGATTGTCCAGAGCAGATTAGAATAGGGGTTGGGGGTAGGTTTACAAGTCTGGCATTTGCTTCACAATCTTCAGGACCTTCCCTGGCATCTGCACTGGCAAAGCCTCCAGCTCAATTGTTCCCAGTCACTGAGGCTAAACTCCAGCCAGAGTTAGTTTAGGATGAAAGAAGAAAGTCGGGAATGTTGCCAAAAAGACCCTGGGCGGTGTCTAAGGGAAGTGCCTAAAGTGGGTTATTGGATTAGGTGAAGTGGTCAGCTACCCCCATAGGGCAGTTTTTAAAGCTGCAGATCTATATGCCTTTGTAAAACAAAAGTGTATGTTGTTCATATTTTTACATGTATCCCTACCTACTGTGGAGAAATCAGCCAATTTAAAAAAAAAGGCAAAACCTTTTACCATAATTATGATCATACTCTATTAAACTTTCAAATTCCATTGGGTTGTAATCTGAATGTCAGGGAAGGGCTGATCCTCCGCCGCTTGATGTCTCTCAGAAGTCCTCCTTCCAGGCTCTAATAGATCCATTCATTTGGGTCGTGGCTGCGTCTCAGTCTTGTCTTTGTGAGCCAGTGAGCTGGGTCCCTGGGAGCAGAGGGGAGGGGACCTGTGGGACGTCCCAGGAGGGGGGGAGGGAGACAGCACTGAAAGAAAAAACATTCCCTTGACTGACCTGAGACTGGCCCTGGGCTGGGGTTAGGGGCAGAAAAGGTGCATCTTCCTTTCTCATCTTTTCCTCATCTTCCTTTTTCATCTTTCTCATCAGATACTCTCATCAAGGAGTATCGCCTTGATTCTGCCCCAAAGTCACAGCATTTTATAAGCGAAGCTGGCCAAGGGCTTCAGTGCTCTTGGCCAAAAGGGACTCAGATTTAGGAGGTCAGTAAATGTTGTTTGTCACAGCCTTAAGATATTATTTCACCTAAATGAACCCTCAGAGATGTTTGCGCACACATCAGCCAGAACAGGTTGGGTACAAGGATCCGGGAGGCACTGGAGAAACCAGATCTTGTTCTGCTCTGCAGAAGCTGAATATGAGGAGGATGCACCTGAATTCTTCTTGGAGTGGAGGCTGAATCACCCAACCAAGACTCCCAGCAAAGGCCGAAGAAGCTCAGTGACATGTAAAAGAAGCTCATCAGCTCTTAGGGATCCTGCTGTGAGAGGCTCCCTCCGCCTATAGGCACGGCCATTAAGGTCCTTTAACTCTGCAAGATAAAAATATCTCTGAGCTCTGCATCTCCAGATGACAGTCCTAGAGGCCTCATACAGAGTCCTGGCTGTGGTCAGAAAAATTTCCATCCTGGACTCTGTGAGAGCAACTAAAGGACTACAGAGTGGTGTTGAAACCCAGTTCTCCTAGACGCCAAGTCAGAGGCTTTTAAATGCATTTCTCACTTTTGTCTCAGTCTCTCAGGGGCAGGGCCTGTATTTGAAAGGTCAACAGGCAGATTCTGGCTGAGCTCAATTGCAGATTTGATTTATCTTAGACGAATCAAAGAAATCAGTCTCAGAGAAAAAAATATCTATAGCCCTATGTCCAAAGAGCTATAGTGTCAACTCTGCCAGGGGAAGCATGGTGTAGCAAAGGGGTTTATGGGAGAAAAGAAACTCTCCTACTCCCTTTCCCTACAGTCTGCTGGTATTTGGACTAAATTTGCAATATCCTTACCCTGCCGTCCTAGCCCTGAGAGCTGCGCCATGTATAGTTGCCCATGTGTGATTCCATTTATTGAGCTCTTTCATTGTGCTGGAGTCAGCCTCAGCACTTCACATGCATTTCCTGCTTGTCTTTAGGGACTCCAGAGCGCGGCAAAGGAAAGTTATTGGATCTGCTAAAGAGTGGGCACCACTTCCATTTCTCACATCAGTCCTTTCATTCATCCATCCAGCAAGTATTTATCAAACACCTGTTATGGGCCAGGAATTGTGCTAGACACTGGCTACACACTGGTGAATAAAACAGATATATTTCCTTATACAATAGATTACTAAAAAGAACCTGCTGTATAGCACAGGGAACGTACTCAATACTCTGGCGTATATGGGAAAAGAATCTAAAAAAAAAAGAGTGGATATATGTGTATGTATAACTGATTCACTTTGCCATACACCTGAAACACAACACTGTAAATCAACTGTACTCCAGTAAAAATTTTTTAAAACATTAAAAAATACATACATATTTTCTGCTTCTCTGGACCTTACAGTGATAGAGATAGAGGTGAAGGGGGTGCTGCTTGGCTAGGATGGTCATAGAATGCCTCTCTGAAGAGATTTCAATTAAGCACAGACTTGAAGAATGAGGAGTCATGCTAAGCATGGAGGGGAGACCATTCTAGGCAAAAAGAAACTGTATGTGTACAGATTTTGAGGCAAAAACAATCCCAAGGGGTGTTGAGGAATTGAAAGAAAACCTGTGTGGCTGGAGGATAGTGGTAAGAGGGACACTTGTAGGTGAAATTGGAGAATAAAAAATAACAGGCTATTGAAGGGCTTTGTATACCATGTTAAGGAGTTTGATTTTTTTTTTTCCTCTCAAGACAATAGAAAACCTTCAAATAATTTTAAGCAAGGGGAGTGATATAAAATAATTTCTATTTTTTAAAGGATTTTTACTGTGTGCATGTTATACTTCAGTATTTTAAAAACGGAGAAAGACTTTAAGGAATAAAGATGACCCTGGCTATGTGTGGAAGGTTAGAGAGAGGCAAAAGTAGAAGCAGGCTGAACAAGGAAGAGGCTATTGCTGTAATACAAGATAATCGTGTCCTGAAAAAAGGTAGCAGCAGTGAAAATGGGGAGAAGAGGACAAAGTCTAGATATGTTTAGGAGGCTGAAATGACAGGTGTTGGTATATTATAAATGAAGAATAGGGAAAAATGAATAATGGCTCTGAAGCTTCTGCCTTGAGCATTGGAGTGAATGGCATATCATCGATTGAGATGAGAGATTTAGAAGGGAATAGAGGAGAGGAATCATGAGTTTGATTTCAGATTCCTTCAGTTTGAGTTGCCCATGAGACTGCCAAGAGGAGATACCAGATAGGCAGTTGGATACATGAGATTGGAGAGACCTATGGGCTTTAAGTATACATTTGTATCTCATCAGCACATTTAGATGGTTTGTTTACCCATGGACAGGCTGAGATTCCAAAAGGAGAGAGTGAAGAGAAAGAAGAAGAAAAGGTCTAGGGCCAAACTCAAGGAAGCTGCAATACATAGGTAAAGAGAATCCTGCGAGGAAACTGACAAAGAACAGCCAGAGAGAATGGTCAGGAGAATGGTTTGATAAGGAACTCATAAAAAAATAAGTGTTTCAAGAAGGGGATTACTAATGCTGCTGAGAAGTTCAATAAGATGAAGACTAAAATGTGGCCACTGGCTTTGGAAGTAATATAATCAGTGAGCTTGCCATGAGCAATGTTAGAAAAGTAGTGCTCAAGGATGCCAAATTAGAGGAGATTGAGAAGTGGTGGAAGGTAAGGAGATGGAAGTAGCAGATGTAGAGAATCCCAAACTACAATCAAACGTAAACTGTTTATCTGGCAGAACTTTTCATGGCTCCACCAAAGAAGCAGTGTCAGATACATGAACACTGCTGTGATGCCAAAATGTTTCAATGTCATGGCCACTGGGATCACTTCGCTCAGAGAGACCATTACTCTTCTTCTCTAGCTCTGACCTCTACTCTTCTAGAAGTCATTGGTATACTTTATGGTGTGTCTTCCAACCAGACTCTTGGGAAAGTCTTGCACTGGAAGCCCCTGTGGATGCATAATCATTTTCTCAAGTCTCAGCGCAAATTTCACCTCTCTTCTGGAATCTCAATTGACTTTCTCAAGTGTAATTAATAATTTTTGCCTCTCGGTCCTATAATACTTTACATGTACCTATATATATCATATCTTTTATTTTTAATTGAGATATAATTGACACATAATATTATATTAGTTCCAGGTGTACAACATGATTTACTATTTGTATACATAGTAAAATGATCACAATAAGACTAGTTAACATCTGTCACTATATATAGTTACAAAAAAACTTTTTTATTATGATGAGGACTTTTAAGATCTATTCTCTTACCAGCTTTCAAGTATGCAATACAGTATTATTAACTGTAGTTACCATACTGTACATTACATCCCATGACTTATTTATTTTATAACTGTAAGTCTGGACCTTTTGGCACCCTTCACTACCACCACCACCATCTAGCAACCACCAATCTGTTCTCTGTATCTATAAGCTTGTTTTGTTGTTTGTTTTTTTAGATTCCACATATAAGTGAGATCATATGGTATTTGTCTTTCTCAGTGTTATTTTGTCAAATATTTAAATATTGACTTATTTCACTTAGCATAATGCCCTCGAGGTCCATTCATGTTGTCACAAATGGCAAGATGTCATTCTTTTTTATGGCTGAATTTTTTTTTTTTTAATATTTATTTATTTATTTATTTTTGGCTGTGTTGGGTCTTCTGTGCAAGGGCTTTCTCTAGTTGTGGTGAGTGGGGGCCACTCTTCATCACGGTGCGCGGGCCTCTCACTGTCCCGGCCTCTCTTGTTGCGGAGCACAAGCTCCAGACGCGCAGGCTCAGTAGCTGTGGCTCACGGGCCTAGTTGCTCCGCGGCATGTGGGATCTTCCCAGACCAGGGCTCGAACCCGTGTCCCCCGCATCGGCAGGCAGATTCTCAACCACTGCGCTACCAGGGAAGCCCCCTGAATTTTATATATATATAAAATTCAGCTGTGTGTGTGTGTATGTGTATCACATTTTCTTTATCCATTCATCCATCAGTGGACACTTAAATTGCTTCCATATCTTGGCTATTGTAAATAATGCTGCAATGAACATGGGGGTACATATATCTTTTCAAGATAGTGTTTTTGCTTTCTTTAGATACATACCCAGAAGTGGAATTGCTGGATCATATGCTAGCTCTATTTTTAATTTTTTGAGGAACCTCCATACTCTTTTCCATAGTGGCTACACCAATTTACATTCCCACCAACAGTAGACAAGGGATCCCTTTTCTCCATACCCTCACCAACACTTGCTATTTCTAGTTTTTTTGATAACAGCCATTCTAACAGGTGTGAGGTGATAGCTCATTGTGGTTTTGATTTGTATTTCTCTGATGATTAGTGACATCGAGCACCTCTTCACATACCTGTTGGCCATCTGTATGTCTTCTTTGGAAAAATGTCTATTCAGATTTTCTTTCCATTTTTCAATCAGATTGTTTGGAGTTTTTTTAATATTGAATTCTATGACTTCTTTATATATTTTGGATACTAACCCCTTATCAGATATAGGATTTGCAAATATTTTCTCCCATTCTGTAGGTCGCCTTTTCATTTTGTTGGTTTCCTTCTTTGTGCAGAAGCTTTTTAGTTTGATGTAGTATCATTTGTTTATTTTTGCTTTTGTTGCTTTTGTTATCAGCTTCAAAAAAATCATTGCTAAGACTGATAGTAAAGAGCTTACTGCTTATGATCTCTTCTAGGAGTTCTATGGTTTCAGGTCTTATGTTCAAGTTTGTAATCCATTTTGAGTTAATTTTTGTGTATGGTGTAAGATAGAGGCCCAGTTTCATTCTCTTATATGTGGCTGTCCGTTTCTTCCAACATCATTTATTGAAGACACTGTCCTTTTCCCATTGTATATTCTTGGCTTGTTTGCCATAAATTAACTGACCATTTTTGCATGAGTTTATTTTTGGGCTCTGTATTCTCTTCCATGATTTGTGTGTCTTTTTATGCCATACTGTTTTGATTACTATAGCTTTGTAATATAGTTTAGAAGCTTGGTGCCTCCAGCTTTGTTCTTCTTTCTCAAGAATTCTTTGGCTGGGGCTTCTCTGGTGGTCCAATGGTTAAGACTCCATGCTTCCACTGCAGAGGGCACAGGTTTGATCCCTGGTAGGGGAATTAAGATCCCGCATGCCACGCTGCATGCATGCATAAATAAATAAATAAATCTAAAAAATAAAATAAAAAAATGCATTGGCTACTGGGTTCTTTTGTGGTTCCATACAAATTTTAGGATTGTTTGTTCTATTTCTGTGAAAAATGCCATTGGAATTTTGATAAGGATTGCATTGGATCTATAGATTGCTTTGGGTAGTATGGGCATTTTAACAATATTAATTCTTCCAATCCATGAGCATGGAATATCTTTCCATTTGTTTCTATCTCCTTCAATTTCTTTCATAAATGTCATAAAGTTTCCAGTGTACAGGTCTTTCGTCTTCTTGGTTAAATTTATTCCTAGGTATTTTATTGCATATTCTGCTTTAATCAAGTACATTTCCTGTCCCACTCCCAGGCAGGGTAATCACAACCAGATACTCTTTAACATTCTTTAACATCTTTATTGTAGTATAATTGCTTTACAATGGTGTGTTAGTTTCTGCTTTATAACAAAGTGAATCAGCTATACATATACATACATTCCCATATCTCTTCCCTCTTGCGTCTCCCTCCCTCCCACCCTCCCTATCCCACCCCTCTAGGTGGTCACAAAGCACCGAGCTGATCTCCCTGTGCTATGCGGCTGCTTCCCACTAGCTATCTATTTTACATTTGGTAGTGTATATATGTCCATGCCACTCTCTCACACAACCAGATATTCTTTAGAAAATTCTTCACAAAGAACCAAAAATATGTTACTAGAAACCTAGATTTCTGGACCCTCTGGTGAAAAAAATCTGCCTTCCTGCTTGTTTCCAAACATTGGCCTTGCCCTAGGCTTGAAGAAATAAGTCACGATTTCATGGGGGCCATGACCATCTGTGCAGCCTCTCCTGTGTTCAGGCTCCTGGTGTGGCATATGGAAAGTATATGTTGACTCTGTGACTGACTTGCGATGGTTTGTCTTGCAGAACCAGAGGCAGGAGAGGTGTCCCCTCCAGTCGGTGCTGGTGTCAACAGCAACAGCTGGACCTTTAAATACGGACCAGGCAACCCCAAACAATCTGGTCCCGGTGAGTTGCCAGACAAATTCATTATCCCAGGATCTCCTGCAATCATCTCCATCCGGCAGGAGCCTACTAACAGCCAAATTGACAAAAGTGACTTCATAACCTTCGGCAAAAAGGAGGAGACCAAGAAAAAGAAGAAAAAGAAGAAGGGTAACAAGACCCAGGAGAAAAAAGAGAAAGGAAACAGCACGACTGACAACAGTGACCAGTGAGGTCATCTAATGGAAACAAGCCACTTAGCCAGTTTTTGTAATAATGGCAAATCTCTCCCATGTAGCAACTCCCTACTCCTTTTTCCTATCCACATGAACCCTTTCTTATAGACCTCAGAAATCTGCAGAAAGTTCCCTATGTCTGTCTAGATCACATTTAACAAGTTTTGTCTTAAAAGCTTTACTAAGTCTGGTGTTAACTCTCTCTCTCCACTCTGGCTTGTTTTCAGAACCTAAAAAGCAGACCCAAGTCTCCTTTCTCCTCCGCCACAAAGGAGAGGCTTCCCAGCCCCGCCAGTGAGAGGTTGGACTCTCTGCCCTGTGCTCCGGGGATCCTGTCTTGATGACACTTTCAGGGCAGGCTGAAAGGTTTTGAGATTGAGCAGCTTGAGTGTCTGTGGCCACTGGGTATGTGTGGCCACCGGGGAATATGTTGGCTGGGATGGGCCAGATTAGACTAGGAGGGCTGGGAAACAAAGGCAAATCAACAGTGGGAAATGTGAAACGAAAAGGTACCAGACTTTCTAAATCTTACAGCGGAAGAGGCGGTGGCCACCCTCTAGCAGACAAAACTCCCCCCATTGACAAGGCTTTAGGAATCCCTAAGTCTCTTGGCTGTGGTGTCATTATACCTAAAACCTGCATTTTACCTACAAGCCAATAGTTCAGTGTTTAACAGGGGGCCAACCCGGGCAACAGAAGCAGATCTGATGTGTTTCCTGTATATGTCCTTGTGCTCACTTTATTAAAAATTCTTTTGCACACAATGTTATGAAAAGGTCAGATTCTTTTCCGACAACACATATGCAAAAGCAAAAGAAAACCCCAGCACCTCACTTTATGCTTTTTGTTGATAGATTTATTTAAAAAAGAGAAAATCTATAACTATAAATCTTTAAAGAGAAATATGATGAATTCAATTCCCCTAAACTATCCTTGAAAGAGAATTCAGTCTACAGCCATTTAAATGATCATTGCTGCTACAGAAGTGCTTTAAGAGAATTGCCTGAAACATCTGTATTATACTGGCCACCTGCCAATCACAGCTTTACTCTTTCAGGTCACTCTGGGGCTGCCTCTTGCATGTATTAATTACTAAATAAAAGGATCTTTCTCTCTCTGTTTTCTAAGAAACAATTATGTGCACTTTGAATACACAACCTTCTCTAACCAACTATATCAAGACCCAGAAATTGAAGAAAAATGTTGTTTTCTCATACATACAGTGAGCAGACTTTCCAATCCTCTAATTCTGTGATTTGTCTTGGTGTGATCGCCAACACCCAACACCTTCTCTTTGGTTTAGTTTTCCTTTTCTATAACACTCTGAATTGCTAATCTTGCTAACACCTATGATGTTACCTGAGCTCAATCTCCCATATGTATGCTGTATGCTATTATAAGACTCCTGATATATATTTACTCTGTGCTTGTGTATGTGAATGTTACTGCAGCTATTACCTAGAGTGAACTTTAAGCTTTATTGTTGAATGTAATTCCATTATATTTCCTTTTGTACACCTGTGAAAAAGTGCAGTAGAGTTTTTTTAACCATTGTTAATCAACTTTTGTGTATGAAAGACACAGTAAAATTTCTTTCTTAAATCAAGATACTGGTGATTCAAGGAATTTTATTTATGGTCAGCCAAGAGCTGTCTCTTGCTAAGACTCTTGCTGGCAAGGGAATGGATAAAGCTGTTTTTCTCTAGTAACAGTTCTGGAATGCATACTGAAGATATTTCCTGAGGGTGTACAAGCACAAAATTTACCAATCTGACCTCTTTGAAGTCACAAAATACTTTGAAATTCTAACAATATCTGGAATATCAGCTCATAGAGAATAATAAAATTTACTGTCACCTTAAATAAGAAATTTTAATTTGTTAAAATGTACAATTTAGAAGTTTGATTAATTATATTATCTTTTAAAAGTTAACATAAAAGAGGTAGGAGTCTGTTATTAAAAGCATTAAATCTTAAAAAAACAAACAAACCAACCTGTTTTGTCTACTTTTAGCTTCATTCTCCCATTTTTTGAAGGGTGTGTAACTTCAGCTCTGCAGGATTGCATGGGGTAAAACTTATTGCTAACACATGTGAACCATTGCTACATTGTAGGTTGTGATCATTTTGCCCCACTGAAACCCATGTATCTGACCTTACGTGCCTTTTGAATACTAGGAGAATCGGGCTAATTTATTAATGATGATAATTATAATGCATCTGTACAGCACTTTTTACATTTGCAAAGTGCTTTCCAATCCATGTTAGTTACTAGTTATTACAGCTGTGAGGATAAGACACGTCATGTGGATTCATTTTTGATTGGTGCTATTGGTATTTCCTCTGTTATTGCTAATAAATGGAAAATGGTGGTATGAAAGAAATGGTGGTCATTTCTAAGAGGAAGAGTAGGAGAAAATAGAACACTGATTATTATTAGCTATTATGATTGAAGAAGGTTGCAGTGTAAAACTTACCGTATCATTCTCTGGCTGTCTCCCTGGCTATTATGTTCATTACTAAGGCATGACACCCAATGGAATCAAGAATCAAATTCCACAATATTACCAGAACAGGCAGCCAGGAGGTTTCTGGGTCACTTCCCAGTACACCATTTCAGTCTCCTCTAATAAAAATTGCAACAAACCAATTTTAATCACTAGAGCCCTCCAGTCAACTTGTTCATTGTTTGTTTAGCCCTTGTACCTCTCTACAATTGGGAAATCAAATAATGCCCCCAAGAAATTAACTTTTATTGAGTACAGGGTGTGTGCCAGCTAGTGTAATAGGTAGGCTCATAGTACATGTTCTGTAGCAAATAGATGATATTTTCCTTCTGTAGTTAAATTTTTGTGAGCATAGGCTTTAGATGCAGTGATTCTCAAGTAGGAACAACTTTGCCCCTCAGGGGACATTTGGCAACATCTGGATACATTTTTGTTTGTTATTTGGGTGGGGGGCTACTGGCATCTAGCGGGTAGAGGCCAGCAATGCTGCCAAACACCCATAATGCACAGCCCCTCACAACAAAGAATTTTCCAGCCCCCAAAAGCAATAGTACCAAGATTGGGAAATCTTGAGATGGAGCGGCTGTAAATTTGTTGTCAAGTCCATTTGTGAGATGGAAAGGGGACAACATTACTAATTACTTCAGGATACAAGATGTAAACTGGGACTAGCTCAGGCAAACTGGGATGTATGGTGACTCTACTTAGAGAAAAAAATAAACTGGTATTAACTCTGTCACTTACTGGCTGGGGAATCTTGGACAAGCCACTACTCTCAGTTCTTCAGCCTCCGTTTCATCATCTACAAAATAGGCATAATTATAATACAGACCTTATAGATTTGTGGGGAAGATTTAGCGAGATAATCTCAAAAAGGTTTTAGCACAATGTCTGGCACACCATAATGCTCAATATATAGTTATTATTAAGAATCCTTTTCTTCCATCTCCTCATCCGTTTTTTGAAAGATTTAGCTATTACCCTCAGGACACTTTTCCTACTGATTAAAATGCAGATGGGGGATGGTAAAATAACATACTTGGCAATAAAAATATTTTTACTCCACTTTTTTGCTCACCCCTCATATTCAGCTTCTGCAGTGCAGAACAAAATTTGGTTCCTCCAGTGCCTCACAGACCATTGTACCCAATGCCTGATGAAACATTAAATCCTTAGGGTCTTTTCTCAAAAAAGTCTCTGAGCTTGTCTCTGAGCTTAAGCTCCTGTGAGAAAGACACTGATAAATTTGCTTCCATAAAATGTAGTCTAGTGTACATAAAGAAATGGGGAAAAATGGGTAGTGAAAAACAAAAAGCCCAGCAATTTGTTAGGTTATGCAATTATCATGTGACTTGGGCATCATCAATCCACAAAGAA
This sequence comes from Eubalaena glacialis, assembly GCF_028564815.1. Lineage (NCBI taxonomy): Eukaryota > Metazoa > Chordata > Mammalia > Artiodactyla > Balaenidae > Eubalaena > Eubalaena glacialis. The sequence continues at coordinate 118,585,495 of NC_083719.1, forward strand.
CATGAACAATTTAGACAACCACTCAGCCAGTAGTTGGTCTTAGAGCAGAGCTAAAAAAATTGACCTCTGATCCATAAACACTACTGATGGGCTGATTAAACAGCCTCCATTTTTAAGCTCTGCTTTTACTAGCCTAACTTTATACATTGAATTTTTATTATAAAAGTAATACATGCTCTTTTTTTTATAAATCAAAGAATCCAGAGGCATATAAAGAAAAGTTAATTTCCTCAACCAGCTTCTTTCAATTCTTCCTCACACAGGTATTCACTGTTAACATTTTAAGGTATGCTTTTCCACATTTTTCTGTCTGCACACACTCACATACCCACACAGAGACATTCCTATTATAATTAGGAAGGAGACTTTAGTCAGTGAGCATGGTGCTATTCTCCCTTTGAAGTTGTCTCTAAGAGTGGTATATAGCAACCTTATTGTCATAACCAGTGTCGGGAAGGGGAAAATGTCCCCCTCTACCTGCCTTGAGTTCTTGTGGCTCGACTAATATTAAAATTGACACAAGACAGATTAACAGGAGAGAAAGAAACAAATTTTACTTCACGCGCATGGAGGTCTTATAGAAATGGCACCTAAGAAGTGGCCAAAGCAGGCAGCTTTTGTACTTTTTAGACAAGGAAACAATAAATTAGTAAGGAATTGACAGGTCAAAGAAACAGGTTTTGGGTGATCAATTAGTGAAGAGTCTAAAAAGAGTTTGGGCTTGGGGTAGTATTGATAAAGAAGTAACATGGTTTGTTTATAATAGGCTTCTGGGACCAAATACCCCGTCTCTGGGGATAAGGGCATCCTTCTACCTCCAGATGCAGGGAATGCACTTTTCACACGGAAGATTTATTTCATGCTTTCAGGGAGACAGAAAGGTGGGTCAGGGTGTCCCTCTTGCATTGGCCATTTCTTAAGTAACTTTAATTCAAAATATGTGGCCTATTTTGGGACAGCCTGTCCTGAGCCCCAGCACCAGTTAGGTAAAATGCAGAGAATTAGACTTTTGTGTATGTGTATATATCACATACACATAAGTTTAGTTGCTTTCTTTTTTAAGTAAAAACAAGCTAATACCATGCTCATTACCCTGAAGTTTTTGTTTTTTGTTTTTTTAACTTACAATAACATGGAGATTTCTCCAGGTCAACTCTAAATTATTCTTTTTAACTCCTGTACAAATCCCATATAATAGATCATAGTGTCATAATGTACTCATTTTTTCCTCTATTAATGGACAATTGGGTTATATCCAGATTTTTGCTACTATAAACAACAAATAGCACTTACATGCAGTGATAAATTCAGTTGCTGAGCTTTATAAAACCTGTTCTAGGTGTATCCCAAAGAGGAAATGTAGGGACTTCCCTGGTGGCGCGGTGGTTAAGAATCCACCTGCCAATACAGGGAACACGGGTTCGAGCCCTGGTCTGGGAAGATCCCACATGCCGTGGAGCAACTAAGCCCGTGCGCCACAACTACTGAGCCTGCGCTCTAGAGCCCGTGAGCCACAACTGCTGAGCCCACGTGCCACAACTACTGAAGCCTGTGTGCCTAGAGCCCGTGCTCCTCAACAAGAGAAGCCACTGCAATGAGAAGCCCCCGCACCGCAACGAAGAGTAGCCCCTACTCGCCACAACTAGAGAAAGCCAGCACGCAGCAACCAAGACCCAACACACATAAATAAATAAATAATAAATTTATTTTTTAAAAAAAAGAAATTTAGAAGGCTTTTATGAACATTAAGTGACTCCCTCTGCAATAACCACAGTCCTCTATCTGAACTTATACTCATTTTTAGCACTCAGCAGTCAGTTATGGCTCTATTTATATAGATGAATGATAAAAAACAGAATAGACATTCACAAGAAAGACAGACAGAAGTCAGAAAGATTTGTTTTCATTTACTTATCCAAAATCATTTCCTAGGAGCTGCATTTCACCCAAAGACTTTTCTTCTTCCAATCACAGATTGAGAGGCCCGTGTCCAGGAGGAAGAGATTTTCCTCTACTTTCTACATTCTTCTGGCTGGTCTAAGAATTAAATCCACATGAGACAGATTAACAGGAGAAAGTCAAACAGAAGTTTAATAACACATATACCTGGGAGAGACCAGGATAACTGAGTAACTCACCAAAATGGCCAAAACCCTCACCTTAAACACCATCTTCAGCTAAAGACAAAAGAAGATGTTGGGGGTAGCAGTTTGGGACTTTTAAGGAGAGGAAGGCAATTCACATGGAGATGAAAAAGCAAATGTTTGGTAAACAGATGTTCACTGGGCCTGCAGAGACAATGGGACACAGAGTGGATTCTGATCTCTAGGCCCTGCCCAGTTCCCCCCATGACCCCTAGTTTTTCTTTGCTTATATCTGATGACAGCACTATTCTGCGAAGAGGCCCTTTATCTAAACTCTCTTTTTTTTTTTTTAATTGAAGTATAGTTGATTTACAATGTTGTGTCATATCCAAATTCTCTAGGCAGCTAAGTGGGAGGTAAAAAGACAGATTTCTTGAGTCTTCTGCTTCTTAAAAATAATCAGCTTAAATTAATCCTCATGCCAAAGAGACACATTTTGGGTGGAAAATTTTGTCCCCTACACCAGTTGTGGAACATTGGTGGGTGGTGCATGTGTTAGGGAGCAGTAGCTGGGATGGGCAGTGCTGGATAAAGCCTGGGGTTGCTCCTAGGGCGGGGAGGTGGGTTTCTGCAGGCTGAGTTTAAATCCAATAGAAATTTAGTTTCTTTGCATAGATTTGGAATGATAGGGCCAAGAGGCTAAGGAACATGTCCGTTTCTTCTGGCTAGATGTACATTGTAGAAAAGATTCTTTGATTGCAAGTTAAAGAGACCAACTCCATCTAGCTTAAGCTAAAAAGGAATATCTATTATAAGGATACAAGTTTGTCTCATTGAAACTAAGAATTGGAAGGCAGCTGGGCCTCCAGAAGGGACCAGAGACTAGAAAGCCAGAAGAAATCTTTTTTTTTTTTTTTAACTTTATCTTCTCTAGTTATTTTTCTTAGTCTGCTTTATTCTTCCCCTATCTCTACAGGCCAGTTTTTTTCTTTTCTTTTCCACAGCTTCTAAATTCATTTACCCTTGATTCTAGTGCTCCACAAAAACCTAACTTCTCTTTCTAAATCTCTATTCTAAATTCTTCATGGAGAGAAAAACTGATTGGATCACCTTCAGTCAGGTGGTCACTTATGGTCCCATCAGCCATGGGCCAGTGGGCTATGGAGAGGAAAGAGAATTCCCAAAAAAGGCAAGTCAGACACTCAGAGACAACGTTAATAGACTGCTGACAGCTGATATTAATTACCCAAGTGTATACTAAACATCAGTGTATAGAATCTTAGAAAGTTAGGGCCTAAAGGAAACTTGTTCAACAAATGAGAAAACTGAAGAAGGAAATGACTCATTCAAAGTCACACAGCTAGTTAATGACAAAGCAAAGTCATTATCCTCTTACCATGGACTGCAAGACCAGAGGCCACCAGGAGTGAATAACAGTATCTATTTCATTATATTCTTGACAGCCATAAGTAGTATAATTTAGGGAGGCCATGTTTATTTCACATAGAGAGTAGTATATCATTGTTATATATGTTTTATTCCTCTTTTTAATCAAAATAGAAATCAATATTGATTTCTCTTGTTGGTTCTGAAAGTAATACACGATTATATATACATATATTTAAAAAATAAAATATACAGAAGCCCAGAATATAGCAAGTAGCAAGTAAAGTGTCTATAGAGAGCACCATTGGAATTTATTCCTCCATGCCTTTTTAGATGCATATCAGTACTTGAAAATACCCAATAAATAGCAGCTTTCTTCCTTGTCCAGAGTAATGAATAAATTGATAAATAAGACAAATAAACGGTATAAGAAGGCAAAAATGTTACTTTTATGAACGTAAAGATGAATTGGAGGATGTTGATTAATGTGAGTGTCAAAGTAGGGACTGCTAAATGAACTCCGGAATTATTCAGGGTTTCCCTCCCAGTATCAGGCAGGAAAGACAGCATGGAGGAGCAGAAAAGAGCTAGTATTCCCAGCAGGCAGTTCAATTCCAAGAAGAAAAGGGGCAGAGTTGGGTCAAGTATTGTAACTGAGCAGGACGTTATGGGTCCCAGAACAGACCCCAACATGCCCTCCACTTGCCTCTTGTTTGTAGAAAAGCTTTAATTTCCCAGTCCTCCCCTGAGTCATAAAAGGCTAGCTCAAGAGTTAATGATTGAAAGAATGTGAACATACAGTAACAACAAAAACTAGCAGTTGGGTCAGGAGAACTGGTAACAATTTAAACAGTAAATCAGGCATATTGCAGTCACAGAATCTTTAGGTCCACCCTGAAGGACATAGATAACAGTCTGATGCACATCCCTGAGTTATTTTACAGATACTAAAACCGCCACCAGATGGAAGAAGTTAACTGCATGATGACCATGAGCACATGACCCTCAGACTGGTTGGAGCCAGAAGATTGATAATGTTAACACCTGTGACACCACCCTGTAACCTCACCATCAACCAATTAGAGAATTGTGCACGAGCTGATCACGCACCCTGCAACTCCCCTCCCTCACTTTGCCTTTAAAAACTCTTCCCAGACTTCCCTGGTGGGCAGTAGTTAAGAATCCGCTTGCTAATGCAGCGGACATAGCTTGGAGCTCTGGTCCGGGAAGATCCCACATGCCGCGGAGCAACTAAGCCCGTGCGCCACAGCTACTGAGCCTGCGTTCTAGAGCCCACGAGCCACAACTACTGAGCCCTTGTGCCACAACTACTGAAGCCCACGGACCTAGAGCCCGTGCTCCACAACAAGAGAAGCCACCGCAACGAGAAGCCTGCACACCGCAACGAAGAGTAGCCCCCGCTCGCCACAGCTAGAGAAAGCCCGCGGGCAGCAACGAAGACCCGACACAGCCAATAAATAAATAAATAAATAAATAAGTAAATAAATAAAATCTTCCCAGAAACCCATCTGGGAGTACTGTCTTTTGAGCATTAACCACACGGCCTCTTTGCTGAGCACTGGACTGCTTTCACCACAGCCTGTTGTCAGTAGATTGGCTTTACTGCGCGTGGGCTACTGGACCGAAGTTTGATTTGGTAACGGTATTAACTGTTTATTCTTCCCCACATCGCCAATCAAATGGATCACTGCAATCTGTCGAGGCAGCGTGCATAAAGGAGTATAGAGAGGTAAGAGTGTGACTGAGTTCCCTTTGCATAGACGGGAGCATTGAGAGCAAGAGATGGATTTTTTCCATAAATATGTACGTGTAATTTTAAAGGGTTGTACTAGTCTTACTTTCTGTAACTTGCTTTTTCCGACATAAATATAAATTTTTTGAATTATTTGCATATATTCCATGATATAATTACACTATAATTTAACCAGTTCCTGTTAATAGATATTAAAGTTTTTCTAAAGTTTTAGTACTGTAAACAGCGCTATAATGAACACTCTTTTGCCACATTCGGCATATTGTCCAATATTCCTTCAGGATAAGTTCCAAAAAGTAAAAAAGTAAAGTAAGTAATATGTTTTTATACATATTGCAAAATTGGCCCCTGGAGATGCAGTATACTCCTACCAACAGTTTATAAGAATTTCTACACCTTGCCTAACGTTGGATATTATCAGTCATTCTCATTTTCGAAAATAGAAGCAAAGCATTGTGGTTTAATCTGTATTTCTTTGATTACCATGAAGCTGCACATTTTTTCCCACCTCTTCTACCAGAAGATTATGATTTGACCGGTCTGATTTACGGTGTTGTAGTATATAAACCCTGACAGTTGGCTTTTCCTTTTGTAATGCAAGTGCCTGCCTTAAGCTTTGATTGCCCAGGCTTTCACTTTAAAGAGGCATCCACTTCAAAGATGGGATCCCGAGTAAACACAGTGCCACCTGCCTAGATACAGTGACAGCCCACCCCGCACCTCTTTTGATTTCAATGTTGATAACTAACCGTTATTTCCCTATTTCCACACCACTACCACCACCCCCCGCCCCAACCCAGCAATTGAAATTCCCTCCCTTATGTTTTAAATTTACCAGTAGAGTGAGCTCAGAAACCCTAGGCCCCGACCCTCGACTCCAATAAAAGCAGAACCCTAGGGCCCACGCATGCTTTCGATCTCTCTCCCCTTGACCTCACTGTGTGGCCCCAGGTATGTCGTGTAATTTGCAGGATCTGTAAGTATTAAGCCTTTTTTTCCCCGTTTCCTGATGGTTATTACGGAGGGTGTCAAGAACCATAAGGGCTGGTCCAGCCACAGCATTGGTTATTGATAGGCTGAGACCTGCACAAAACAAGTGTCAATTATTTACCAGAATACGAAATGCCTTTAAGTATCTGAGCAGCAAATTGGGCTTTAAAACAGTGTGAAAAATTGATGGTGTTATTTGGCCTAGTAGATCTATTAGGTAGATTACAATGTGTGATCTCAGAATCAATGTTCAGTCCATATATTTGTGCGATGGATAATTACTGTAATAAATGCAGACTTGACATTTCAGTAGAAGGAACATAGTGCATTAGGCCTGTGTCCCAGAGGGCTTGCTGGATCAGGAGGTTAGAAACCATCCAGAACAGTGGGCCAATTGCCTTGCTTCCAGAACTCTACCCTTCAGTCCTCATAGTGACTGGCGACTTAAACCAGAGCATACAAAATTTTGTCTTCCCTTTTTCTGAAAAGGAGCCCACATATCATCGTTCCTGCTTCTCTGGGCACATTGATAGAAGTTTTACTAACTCCCCAAATAGCAGACTTGGAGCCTGTTCTGTGTGGGTCTTAATGTAACCAGACAAAGCTGGTACCAAACCCAAGTTTGGCTGCTTGTCGCTGGAAAGGCCAATACTTGATAGACAAGTGTGAGTGGAAACAGAAAAGTTGTTTTATTCGGGAGGCCAGCAACCTGGGAAGATGTGGACTAATGTCCTAAGATCATCTCCAAGTTGCCAGTTTGAGGACAAAGGTTTTAAAGGGGAGTTTCAGGGGTGTACAGGCAGGGGGCTATGTGCAGAACTGCAGCAATAATAATCATCTCAAAACTGGGCTTGGGGTGTTCTGGTCAATGTCATCTTTATGGTTTTATGCCCAATTAATCTTCTACTCCAAGGCTGGTCTGCTCCCACCTCATTAAGGTCAGTTCCTAGAATTCTTAAGCAAGCAAGATTAATTCTCTCCTAGTTAGCTAGACATTATCTATAACTCAAAGACATGCCAGGGTCAGTAGGAAAGAAAAATGCATGTAAGTTTTAAAATCTGTGCTGCTCAAGATAGAGCAGTTTATGCTATGGCTACATTAGATTTAACAATACCAACAAAAGCAAATTTAGACACATGTCTAATCATACATCTGGAGAGATAACAGAGTTAAAAGAAATAATGTGTGTAAAGATATTAGAAAAAGGTCAGGCACAGAGGAAGCATTTAATAAATGTGAAGCATTTTTTTTTACAAGTTGACAGTATGGCACCTGAGCCCATTTTGCATGACTGAGAATCAATTTTTTTTCTTCCTTCTCTTCCTCCCTCCTCCCATCTCTCTAATTCATTCCTTTCCCTTCCCCCGTGGTTCTTTTCTGCTCCTTCTCACCATTTTTTCCTCTCCCCCATACCTTTCCTCTCCTCTTCTCCCTCCTTCTTCCCTTACTACCTCAATTAAACCCTTTTCTCATCTCATCTGCAGTGAGTCAGGCTATGATTGAACCTCTCAATGACAACTGAGAAAGTCAACAAACTACAAAAAATCAATTTACAGAAAGGGAATCTACTTAATGTTTAATTGGATTAAAATGTAATTTTTCCAATTTCATATGGGACATAGTCTTTTCTCATATTTGCATGCTTTACAAGTAAGTTAAGTTGACATTCCCCTCCTTACATTTCAAGGGTTTCTACTGGATACTTTCAAAGTCACTTTAAATTTCAAGAAAAACTGCACATTTTAGACTAGTAGTCAGAAGGGGAAAGTGTCCAGAGAGAGTTGGCCACTTGCAGAGACAATTATTCCCTTCTAATTAATAAAACAAAAATCACATAATTTTGTACTTTTTCACTTCTTTCCTTCTTTGCTTGCCTACGGAGTGAGAAAGCAGAGGGCTAAAAGGAGGAAACTTGGAGATGGGCTGAAGGCAGGCAAAAGGGTTTTCACCAACACTATACAACAACACGTAAATGCCATTTGGATTAAGGAGTTAAATATAACTGAAACTATAGAAGAACTAGACTAAAACAAAAGCTCATGTCCATTAAAGGCAATAAATTAAAGCATAAAAATATATTTGACTATATGAATTTATCTTATATCCCTAAGTTAAAGCAAATGGACTGCCAAAAATATTAACAGAAAATAAATGATAATTTTTATTGTATAAAGAAATTATACAAATTAATAAGAAAAATGCTCAGGCTCCAAGAGATATGAACAGACCAGAGATTTTAAAATACTTTGGAAAATGTTCAACTGTTCAATCTCATTAATAATCGAAGGTAAAAACTGAAACTATTAGTTACCATTTGTCATCTATTAAATTATTAAATTTAAAATAATCCATAATTTCCGATCCTCACGAAGATGTGAGATGACACTTTTTCTCCACTCCTTCCTCCATTCTGGGGGAGCTCTAATGACTTGGTCCTTGCAGCCTTTACCCAATCCTTCACTCCTTAAGGGAAAAGACTTACCTGATAGGAGAGTTTGAAAGGATAAACTGGCATGCAGAGACCATTCCTCTTCCTTTTTTTTCCTCGTGGATCAAACTCCTCCCCCTGAGCCTATGTTCTACTCCAGTCCTACTGGTTTGAGAGAGAGGCTACCACCTGTGTTTAATTCTAGAGATCAGACTAAGAAGCAAATTTTCCTGAAGATAAAAGCGTATTTCCTAATATCAGATTTAACAGTGATAAAGGGGATATTTTCATCTCCATTATGTCTTGTTCCTTGTTTTATATCTCCATTGCTTTAGATATTGGCCACAAAGAAGAGTACTACTTACTGGGGCCTGTCAAAATTCAATACTTTATCACTGTGTACCCAAAGCTTTAAAGATGTTCAAAGCCTTTTATCCATTTCTGGAAATTACATTTAGACAAAGCTTTATGCACTAAGATCTTCATTATGGTTTTAAATTAATGATAAAATAATGGCTAGTGAACCAATGTTGTATCCACTAACAAAATTGCTACTAAAAGGCAAAAATCAAGATGTAAAAGAATGTATACATTCATTCAACTAATATTTTTTAGCTTGTACAATGAGCTGAGAACTTTGCTATGTAATTTACAAAGAAAAAAGCCTAGAAGGAAATACAGAAAAAATCTTAACAATGTTTATTTTTAAGTAGTAAGACGAAGACTGATACCCCTTTCTGATTATATGTTTCTTTGTGTCTTTTTAAATTGGCATGTGCTACTTTTATGACTTTATAAAATTATGTACACCAAAATAAATTCAAGGTGGAGAGACAAATAATACTGTTAAAAGCAAACATGATGCATCAGTTAGGTTTAGGTTAATATATTTCTAAAAGACTCAAAATAAAAGTGATGGAAAGTATATCTCTTTCATAAAAAGAAGTCTGGAGATAGTCAAAGCTAATAGGGTAGCTTTATTATGTCATTAGGGACCTAGGGTCACATCTTCTGCCCTGCCACGAGATTCTGCTTCCTCATTATCAAGGTCTCCCACATAATTCAGTATGGCTGCTAGATCTCCAGCCATTTCAAGAACAAGAAGGAGGTAGGAAAGTCTTTTAAGAAGGTTTCCCAGAAGTCCCACCTAACATTTCTGTTTACAACTCGCTGGCAAATCAATCAATCACATGGTCAAAACTAGATGCAAGGATGTGACCACTTAAAAACAGGGTTCTCTGTTTAAAGAGAAGAGAATTTGGGGGCTGTAGCCTCTGCCACAAAATGGATGATTTTTAAAAAATCTCAAAATGGGGAAAAATTTTATAAGTATGACAGAATACTAAGAAGACAGAAAGAAAAATATTTTGTATAGACAATTTTAAAAAATGCACTGTGAAAACCACTGAACAAAATCAGAAGATAAAATATCTTTTCATTAATGTCATAGAAAAGGGCTAATTTCTATACATATAACTCCTACACATTAATAGATCTCAAAACCAATAGAAAAATGTGCAAAGGACATATCACAGAAAACGAAAATACAGATGTTTTGAACATGGTTCAACAAAGTCAAAACAGAACTCCAGTGAGATATCATTTTTTCACCTATTGATTAGAAATTTAATGACACATTGTTGATAAGGGTGCAAGTCCTATGCCACGTATCAGATGCTTCTTGTGCCTCAACTCACAGCGTCTAAACTTCACCTCTGATTCCAGCTGTTGCTGCAGAAAAAAAAAAAGAAAAAAAAATCCTCTGTGGGCTTAGACTCATTCTGGCTGACAGTGTCTTGCCTCAAGCATGCATCCAAGTCTTTTTGCTTTCTCTCCTAGAGCTTTTCTGATATCTCATTCACGGGTCACTGGTGGTTGAAGGTACAGGTTTATTCTAGAAGTATGGGACTTAATACCTCTGGGCTAACCTTCAATCCATGGGAGATGAGGACTGACGGACAAATGTTTTTCCCTGTTGACCCTTGTGTGAACAATTACAAGAGGCATCTTACACCCTCCTCTGAAGTTCCTGGCTGGCTGGAACCCCAGTTCCCCACAGTGGTGATCTCGATGATGCATCCTTGCATTGGCTCTTCTCCATTTCACTTTTCTTGGTCCTTCACTTCTGCTCCTTTAGATCACCTCTGTATGATCAGGCCACTCAAGATGGCGGTTCTCTTGCTCTCTGCACATCCCCTTCTCGACCATTCCTTGCTTCACCTGTACCCTACTCACATGACTGACCTTCCCTCTTAATCATAGAGCTTAATCAGTGTTTGTCCCCTGCCTCAGCTGGTGATTGTTCTAATCCTTAGACCAGGATAATGATCATAATGGTCGTTAACCTGAGGGGCTGTAAGGGGCGGGCTCCTCAGCTGGTTTCCCTGGTAACTGATGAGCCAACCTGACTTCAATTCCCCCTATAAATGGTAATCTCTTTCTTTCTCCCCAGCAGCCATCTTTGTTGCCATGTCCTGCCTGCCCGTCTGCTGTACATGGTGGGGTGTTGCTCCAGGACTTTGCTTCTGACTTGTAAGTTTCCCTATCCAACAAGTTGTTGATGTCTCTGTCACTGCCTCCAGGTATTTTCTTTGGTCTTGTGGCTGGGCAAGTACAAGGCTTGCAGGCATTCGGGATGCAGCCCCCAAATCTCCCAAACTAGTTACCTATCACAACCCTGTCTGAGGGTTTGCTTTTGAAAGTAATTTGAGCTCAGACGTGTTGCTAATGGCATATAAGTTGGTAAAAGTAATTCGACAGTATTTACCACAATTTTTGCAGAAAGTAATTTGACAGTATTTACTACAACTTAAAAAATACTGATCAGGGGCTTCCCTGGTGGCGCAGTGGTTGAGAGTCTGCCTGCCGATGCAGGGGACACGGGTTCGAACCCTGGTCCAGGAAGATCCCATATGCCGCAGAGCAGCTGGGCCCATGCGCCACAACTGCTGAGCCCGTGCTCTGGAGCCCGCATGCTGCAACTACTGAAGCCCACGCATCTAGAGCCCGTGCTCCGCAACAGGAGAAGCCACCGCAGTGGGAGGCCCACGCACCGCGACGGAGAGTGGCCCCTGCTTGCCGCAACTGGAGAGGGCCTGCGCGCAGCAACAAAGACCCAACACAGCCAAAAATAAATAAATAAAATAAATAAATTTATTTTTAAAAAAATATAAAAAAATATTGATCTAACAATTCCACTTTAGGAATTTATTTTAAAGATACATACTAATATATTAGCATGGGTGAAATGATGGCTGCAAAAGAGTATGCACTGCAGCATTGTATACCAGCCAGGAATTAAAAAAAAAAAACAAACACTAAATTCCCCCAAATATGGGCTTGCTTAAATAAATGCCAATGTATCTATACAATGGAATAGTATGCAGGCAGTAAATGAGTTACCTATATATGGAAGGATCTTTAAAAACTGGTGTAGAGGGCTTCCCTGGTGGCGCAGTGGTTTAAGAATCTGTCTGCCAATGCAGGGGACACGGGTTCGAGCCTTGGTCCGGGAAGATCCCACATGCCGCGGAGCAACTAAGCCCGTGTGCCACAACTACTGAGCCTGTTCTCTAGAGCCTGCAGGCCACAACTACTGAGCCCACGTGCCACAACTACTGAAGCCCACGTGCCTAGAGCCTGTGCTCCGCAACAAGAGAAGCCACCGCAATGAGAAGCTCACGCGGCGCAACAAAGAGTAGCCCCCGCTCGACGCAACTAAAGAAAGCCCGGGTGCAGCAATGAAAACCTAATGCAGCCAAAAATAAATAAATAAATTAATTAAAAAAAACAGTAATTCTTTAAAAAAAAAAACTGGTGTAGATCAGTAAATATAATAAGCTACCATTTGTAATAGGTATGTGTGTGCATGTACATGTATGCTGGTGTATGTATAGAATATCCCTGGGCAGAGACATGAGGACTTGACATCAGTGGGATATCTCTGAAGAGAACTTGGTGGCTTGGTAACTGTGAAAGAGAGAGACCTGTCTTTATTTTATATAATTTTGTAGTTTTAAAATACTGTGCCATGGGAATACATTACTTATTCAATTTTGTCAAGCAATTTTTCTCTTTTGGTTATTAATATGACATGATTTAGTGTTAATTTGCTATGTAGAATACTGGTCCCTGTCTGAATGCCTATCTGAAATGTCTGTTACATTAATATTTTTTAAAATTTCCCAGGTCAGAACCACCTAATTCACAGCTAGGATTAAGATACACTTCTCTAGAGAATGCTAATTTTAGATGAATTAATTAGGCAAATTGGCATCAGGAGATTTTTTTTTCTAATCTATTTATTTTTTATATTTGACTGCGTTGGGTCTTTGTTGCTGCACAGGCTTTTCTCTAGTTGTGGCGAGTGGGGGCTACTCATTGCGGTGCGCGGGCTTCTCGTTGTGTTGGCTTCTCTCGTTGCGGAGCACGGGCCCTAGGCGCGCAGGCTCAGTAGTTGTGGCTCACAGGCTTAGTTGCGCCGCGGCATGTGGGATCTTCCCGGGCCAGGGCTCCAACCTGTGTCCCCTGCATTGGCAGGAAGGGCATCAGGAGATTTGACTTTAGGTGAAATGGCATCAGGTGAACTAAATTCCCATCACCACCTTTGCATGCTACTTACAAAGATTGTCCGTCCCCCTTGGGCATTATGTCTTTCTAAATACCTAATTCATTGTATAGACAATTACTCACAGGGTCCCACTTTAAATTTGGCATCTGCCTCTGGCTCTCCTCTTTGCTTACGTGAGGTCTCTCCTGAGAAGAGCAGTTCGCATCTCTTGCCTATTAGCTAAAGTCTGGAACTGAAGTTGTGAACATTCTCTCCAAACTGGAGGTTGAAACACCCTGGTCTCAAGTCAACGATGGCTCAGAAATCCCCTCTGACACTTTGAGGCAGTTTTATTTTTCATTTGCAAATGGAGAAACTATAAGTAAGAGTAAGTTTGTAACATGTTAAGTGTTAGGGACATAACCAGAGGCAAACTCCAGAATCCTAACTCCTACTTGAGTTCACTTAAGAAAAGATGTCACAGTGAAATTCTCCAATTTTGCTTAGTATTGCTCAGAAAAACAGATCAGACTTTCACATTTCCAGACTTTTTCCTAAACAAATAGTCATCTGAAATCTTTGTCTCTGTAGCTAAGGTGCTATCTGTCTCCCTCATCAGCTCCCAACAACCACTGTGGCAGAGAAGAATGGGCTGTTATTTGATGCCAAATTGAATCTGCAGAGATTCAGTGAACTAAGGCTAGAGAATTATTACAGTGACTCAGTATGGTGTGTATATTTGTGATTTTTAACACTGATAGCAAGCAAGACTTATTTTTAATTTCCTCTTAAATATTAGGATGTTTCAAAATGCCCACAGTTACTGATTAGGCCATTGTGTTTCTGATCTTGGTGATAGAAAGTAGCCAACTTTTAAACTTAAAAAAAAAAAAAACTTCTGGGAGGCTCTAACTGAACTTCCCATTTTTCAAATGACCCATCCTTGCCATATGGAAACATGAATACCCGTCAGCTTAGTGCTACTTTTTAGACATTCTCATTGCCCTTTGGTTCTCACAGGCCATTGTCCTATGTGAGAAGAATTGGCAGCATTAGCAGCACAATTGTCATCACAGTGCTCTGATCTCCTGAAAAGCAAGGGCTTCAGGAATGGATTTGTCTTCAAAAAAGGGTAGAAAGCCAGAACCTTGATTCCTCCTGCTATGAATAATATCCAAGGCAGCAGAAAGAAACTCTCATGCCAGATGGCACTGCCCCTTGTCTCTGGCCTCCAAACCTGCATTGGCAAGGGTCACAAGGGGTCTCTATGTGGCCCTGTGCTTAAAGAAAGAGATCAGGGGCGGAGTCAAGATGGCGTACTAGGAGGACACGGAATTCGCATCTCCTCACAACTAGGGCACCTACCAGGCACTGGTGGGGGACGAGGGACACCTAAGGGGACGGGAGGAGCCCCCAGCGACAAGGTAGGACGTGGGGCGTGGGAGGAGTGAAGGGGGAGGAGAAGTGGAGGCAGGACAGGACTGGCGCCCCTGAGGGGCGGCTGGGGGAGGGGAAGGGATCCCATGCCCGAAGGGGGAAATTGGGGGACCATTGGGAGGGCAGAGGATCAAAAGGGAGCGTGGCCAGGTTTCCCCTGCCCACTTGGGCCCCCAGGAACCTGCTGAGATCCCGGGCCTGATCCTCTGCCCACGGAGGCCCCCTCCAGCCACGCAGGTCCTGAGGGAGTGGAAGGGAGGGAAGGGGGAGCAAAAGTAAAGGCTGGACCTCCGGACCGGCACCCCTGAAGGGTGGCTGGGGGAGGGGAGGAGTTCCTACACCCAGTGGGACCCACCCACGGTTAGGGGTCCAGCGGCGACGGGGGAGACCCTGGGGGAGACGATGGGGGTGGGCGTGGAGGAATGGAAAGGAACCGGGCCAGTCCTTTCCCTGTCCACTTAGGCACTGGGGAGCCTCCTGGGCTCCCGGGCCTAATCCTCTGCCCTTGGAGCCTCCCTTCTGCCACACAGAACCCAAGTCCCGCCCCTACACCCTCACCCAGGGCCCTACCTCTGCACTCGGAGACCCCCTCCAACAAGCTGGGCCTAAACCCCACCCACACACCCTCACTCAGGGCCCTACCTCCAAACTCTGGAACCCCACACTCCAGAGGCCCTCCTTTCCACGTGCTGCCTCTCCCCTTCTGTGCGCAGGTCCTAAGCAGAGGCCCTGCCCCACGCTTGAACGTCGCCCTGCCTAGGCCCTGCCCCACGCTCAAACATCACCCCCTCACCCACCTAGGTCCTGCCCCACCCTAAACCCCGCTGCTGCCTAAGTTCCACTCCCACATAAACTTCACCCCCATAGCCAAGGCTTTTTTGTGTGTGTCTTTTTTCCTCTTTTAGATTGGGGTTCTGTTTTACCTTGTTGATTCATTATTGTTGATTCTTTTGTATTTTTATTTTTCTAATTTTATTTTATTCTTTATACTCTGTTATTCTCTCCCTTTGGCTTGTTTCCCCCTCGCCCCCCCCCCTTGTTTTTCTTTTTTCTGTTGTGGTTTTATTTTATTTTATTTTTTAAGGCACATAACCCATTTTTATTATAGAAAGAAATATACATATAAGTAAAAAGATCATGTCACTTAGTCCCACTGTTCAGTTAACCAGTTCACATATAGTGCATATCATTCCAGATTTTTTTGGTGTACATACACATGTATAAATATTTTTACAAAAATATCATACTATGAATACCATCTATAATGGTATCTTGGCATCTTTATCTTACTTGATGTGCGTATAGGTCTGTATCATTAAGACTGCGTAGCCTCCTGCTGGACAGATACACCAGACTTTACTTAATTCCCTGCCACTGGACATTTCTGTCTAATATTTAGACAATGTAAACAACACCTAAAACAACATCTTTGTGTATCTCTGGTATAATTATTTCCTTAGGATAAAGTCCTAGAAATGGAATTGCAAGGTCTAAGAGATGATGAATATTTTAAGGCTTTACACCGTTGTCTTCAGGTGGCATCTGTTATATCTTGCTTCCAAACAAATTCCTCTGTGTAGCCAGTGCCCAGGCCACAGCTTTCAGCACAGGTGAAGACGGCCAGGACGCCCCAGTCGACACTCCTGCCCAGTCTGTCCGCCTTCAGGTAGTTGAGCAGATGAGGCATGACCTTCCTGGGGATCCTGGTCTCTCCATCTCCACACTCTGGAATTCAAATATTATCTTGGCACCACAGGGGCAATCTGGAATATCCTCTTCTTGAGGGATATTTTCACCAGAGATCCAGATGGGGGCAATCCCTCTGCCATATCTGAGAATCTGCTTGTGTACAATCCTGCTTATGTCCCAATCGCCAGTCCAGAGTCTGATGCTCCTTACTGCAGTAATGTGCCTTGTGGTATCTGGAGCATGTTTTGGGGCCTAAACAGCCACAAACTCTGCAGAGATGAGCACCAGACTTGAGCTGGAGGCACACGGATTCTCCTGTGTCTGGCGGAGAATCCTCAGAAGGTGGCTCATAGGCGTAGAAGTTATTTCTCCTGGGCAACTGATTTCTAAAAACGTGTAGGCTGGCACAGCATGGTGGCGATCAGCAGCAGAAAAGGAAGAGACTGCGATGGAAGGCGTTGGCATGGCCCGGCAGCAGGGCACACAGCTGCAGCAGGAAGGCCAGTGGACGGCCGCACAGCATGCAGGCCAGCCCCGCTGTTGTGGTTTTATTTTACCTTGTTGCAGTTGTTTCAGTTACAGTTTTATTTTTCCTAATATATTTTTTATCTTTCTAATTTTATTTTGTTTTTTATTCTTTGATATTGTACTGCTCCTTTTTTTATCTTTTTCTTTTTTTTTTAACATGCCACAAAGCTTGCAAGATCTTGGTTCCCAGGCCAGAGGTTGGGCCTGAGCTCCTGTGGTGGGAGCTCCAAGTCCAAACCGCTGGACTAACAGAGAACCTCAGACCCCAGGGAATATTAATCGGAGTGAGGCCTCCCAGAGGTCCTCATCTCAGCACTGAGACCTGGCTCTATCTAACTGCCTGAAAACTCTAGTGGTGGACATCTCAGGCCAAACAACCACTAAGACAGGAATACAGCACCACCCATCAAAAAAGAAAAAAAAAAATGAAATGACAAAAAAATATGTTACAGACAAAGGAGAAAGGTGAAGACCTACAAGACCAAATAATTGAAGATGACATAGGCAACCTACCTGAAAAAGAATTCAGAGTAATGATAGTAAAGATGATCCAAAATCTCGGAAACAGAATGGAGAAAATACAAGAAACATTTAACAAGGATCTAGAAGAACCAAAGAGCAAACAAACAGTGATGAACAACACAATTACTGAAATTAAAAATACTCTAGAAGGAATCAATAGCAGAATAACTGAGGCAGAAGAACAGATAAGTGAGCTGGAAGATAAAATGGAGGAAATAACTGCCAGAGAGCAGAATAAAGAAAAAAGAATGAAAAGAATTGAGGACAGTCTCAGAGACCTCTGTGACAAAATTAAACACACCAACATTCGAATTGTAGGGGTCCCAGAAGAAGAAGAGAAAAAGAAAGGGTCTGAGAAAATATTTGAAGAGATTATAGTCGAAAACTACCCTAACATGGGAAAGGAAATAGTCAATCAAGTCCAGAAGGCACAGAGAGTACCATACAGGATAAACCCAAAGAGAAACATGCTGAGACACATATTAACAAAACTAACAAAAATTAAACACACAGAAAAAATATTAAAATCAGCAAGGGAAAAGCAACAAATAACATACAAGGGAATCCCCATAAGGTTAACAGCTGATTTTTCAGCAGAAACTCTGCAAGCCAGAAGGGAGTGGCAGGACATATTAAAAGTGATGAAAGGGAATAACCTACAACCAAGGTTACTCTACCCAGCAAGGATCTCATTCAGATTCGATGGAGAAATTAAAACCTTTACAGATAAGCAAAAGTTAAGAGAATTCAGCACCAGCAAACCAGCTTTACAATAATGCTAAAGGAATTTCTCTAGGCAGAAAACACAAGAGAAGGAAAAGACCTACAAAAACAAACCCAGAACAATTAAGAAAATGGTAATAGGAACATACATATCGATAATTACCTTAAATGTAAGTGGATTAAATGCTCCAACCAAAAGACATAGACTGGCTGAATGGATACAAAAACAAGACCCGTATATATGCTGTCTACAAGAGACCCTCTTCAGACCTAGGGACACATACAGACTGAAAGTGAGGGGATGGAAAAAGATATTCCATGCAAATGGAAATCAAAAGAAAGCTGGAGTAGCAATCCTAATATCAGACAAAATAGACTTTAAAACAAAGACTATTACAAGAGACAAAGAAGGACACTACATAATGATCAAGGGATCAATCCAGGAAGGAGATATAACAATTGTAAATATTTATGCACCCAACATAGGAACACCTCAGTACCTCAAGGCAAATGCTAACAGCCATAAAAGGGGAACTTGACAGTAACACGATCATAGTAGGGGACTTTAACACCCCACATTCACCAATGGATAGATCATCCAAAATGAAAATAAATAAGGAAACACAAGCTTTAAATGACACATTAAACAAGATGGACTTAATTGATATTTATAGGACATTCCATCCAAAAACAACAGAATATCCTTTCTTCTCAAGTGCTCATGGAACATTCTCCAGGATAGACCATATATTGGGTCACAAATCAAGCCTTGGTAAAATTAAGAAAATTGAAATCGTATCAAGTATCTTTTCCGACTACAACACTATGAGACTCGATATCAATTACAGGAAAAAAAACTGTAAACAATACAAACACATGGAGGCTAAACAATACACTACTAAATAACCAAGAGATCGCTGAAAAAATCAAAAAGGAAATCAAAAAATACCTAGAAACAAATGACAATGAAAACACAACAACCCAAAACCTATGCGATGCAGCAAAAGCAGTTCTAAGAGGGCAGTTTATAGCAGTACAATCCTACCTCAAGAAACAAGAAAAGGGGCTTCCTTGGTGGCGCAGTGGTTAAGAATCTGCCTGCCAATGCAGGGGACATGGGTTTGAGCCCTGGTCCGAGAAGATCCCACATGCCGCAGAGCAACTAAGCCCGTGTGCCACAACTACTGAAGCCCACGCTCCTAGAGCCCATGGTCCACAACAAGAGAAGCCACCGCAATGAGAAGCCCATGCACTGCAACGAAGAGTAGCCCCTGCTCGCCACAACTAGAGAAACCACATGCGCAGCAACGAAAACCCAATGCTGCCAAAAATAAAATAAATAAAAAATAAATTTTTAAAAAGGTAAGCATAATTACCTTAAAAAAAAAAAAAAACAAGAAACAAGAAAAATCTGAAACAACCTAACCTTACACCTAAAGCAATTAGAGAAAGAAGAACAAAAAAAACCCCAAAGTTAGCAGAAGGAAAGAAATCATAAAGATCAGATCAGAAATAAATGAAAAAGAAATGAAGGAAACAATAGCAAATATCAATAAAACTAAAAGCTGGTTCTTTGAGAAGATAAACAAAATTGATAAACCATTAGCCAGACTCATCAAAAAAAAAAAGGGAGAAGACTCAAATCAACAGAATTAGAAATGAAAAAGGAGAAGTAACAACTGACACTGCAGAAATACAAAGAATCGTGAGAGATTACTACAATCAACTATATGCCAATAAAATAGGCAACCTGGAAGAAATGGACAAATTCTTAGAAAAGCACAAACTTCCAAGACAGAACTAGGAAGAAATAGAAAATATAAACAGACCAATCACAAGCACTGAAATTGAAAGTGTGATTAAAATTCTTCCAACAAACAAAAGCCCAGGACCAGATGGCTTCACAGGTGAATTCTTTCAAACATTTAGAGTAGAGCTAACACCTATCCTTCTCAAACTCTTCCAAAATATAACAGAGGGAGGAACACTCCCAAACTCATTTTACAAGGCCACCATCACCCTGATACCAAAACCAGACAAAGATATCACACAAAAAAAAAAGAAAACTACAGGCCAATATCACTGATGAGCATAGATGAAAAAATTCTCAATAAAAAACCAGCAAACACAATCCAACAGCACATTAAAAGGATCATACACCATGATCAAGTGGGTTTATCCCAGGAATGCAAGGATTCTTCAATATACGCAAACCAATCCACATGATACACCATATTAACAAATTGAAGGATAAAAACCATATGATCATCTCAATAGATGCAGAAAAAGCTTTTGACAAAAGTCAACACCCATTTATGATAACTCTCCAGAAAGTAGACATAGAGGGAACCTACTTCAACATAATAAAGGCCATATATGACAAACCCACAGCCAACATCGTTCTCAATGGTGAAAAACTGAAACCATTTCCACTAAGGTCAGGAACAAGACAAGGTTGCCCACTCTCACCACTATTACTCAACATAGTTTTGGAAGTTTTAGCCACAGCAATCAGAGAAAAAAAAGAAATAAAAGGAATCCAAATCAGAAAAGAAGAAGTAAAACTGTCACTGTTTGCAGATGACATGATACGATACATAGAGAATCCGAAAGATGCTACCAGAAAACTACTAGAGCTAATCAATGAATTTGGCAAAGTAGCAGGATATAAAATTAATGCACAGAAATCTCTTGCATTCCTATACACTAATGATGAAAATCTGAAAGAGAAATTAAGGAAACACTCCCATTTACCATTGCAACAAAATGAATAAAATACCTAGGAATAAACCTACCTAAGGAGACAAAAGACCTGTATGCAGAAAACTATAAGACACTGATGAAAGAAATTAAAGATGATACAAACAGATGGAGAGATATACCATGTTCTTGGATTGGAAGAATCAACATTGTGAAAATGAATATACTACCCAAAGCAATCTACAGATTCAGTGCAATCCCTATCAAACTACCAATGGCATTTTTCACAGAAGTAGAACAAAAAATTTCACAATTTGTATGGAAACACAAAAGACCCCAAATAGCCAAAGCAATCTTGAGAAAGAAAAACGGAGCTGGAGGAATCAGACTCCCTGACTTCAGACTATACTACAAAGCTACAGTAATCAAGACAGTATGGTACTGGCACAAAAACAGAAATATAGATCAATGGAACAGGATAGAAAGCCCAGAGATAAACCCACTCACATATGGTCACCTTATCTTTGATAAAGGAGGCAAGAATATACAATGGAGAAAAGACAGCCTCTTCAATAAGTGGTGCTGGGAAAACTGGACAGCTGCATGTAAAAGAATGAAATTAGAACACTCCCTAACACCATACACAAAAATAAACTCAAAATGGATTAAAGACCTAAATGTAAGGCCAGACAGTATAAAACTCTTAGAGGGAAACATAGGCAGAAGACTCTATGACATAAATCACAGCAAGATCCTTTTTGACCCACCTCCTAAAGAAATGGAAATAAAAACAAAAATAAACAAATAGGACCTAATGAAACTTAAAAGCTTTTGCACAGCAAAGGAAAACATAAGATGAAAAGGCAACCCTCAGAAGGGGAGAAAATATTTGCCAATGAAACAACTGACAAAGGATTAATCTCCAAAATTTACAAGCAGCTCATGCAGCTCAATATGAATAAAACAAATAACCCCATCCAAAAATGTGCAGAAGACCTAAACAGACATTTCTCCAAAGAAGATATACAGATTGCCAACAAACACATGAAAGGATGCTTAACATCACTAATCATTAGAGAAATGCAAATCAAAACTACAATAAGGTATCACCTCACACCGGTCAGCATGGCCATCATCAAAAAATCTACAAGCAACAAATGCTGTAGAGGGTGTGGAGAAAAGGGAACCCTCTTGCACTGTTGGTGGGAATGTAAATTGATACAGCCACTATGGAGAACAGTATGGAGGTTCCTTCAAAAACTAAAAGTAGAACTACCATACGACCCAGCAATCCCACTACTGGGCATATACCCAGAGAAAACCATAATTCAAAATAGCCATGTACCACAATGTTCATTGCAGCGCTATTCATAATAGCCAGGATATGGAAGCAGCCTAACTGTCCGTCGACAGATGAATGGATAAAGATGTGGCACATATATACAATGGAATATTACTCAGCCATAAAAAGAAATGAAATTGAGTGATTTGTAGTGAGGTGGATGGACCTAGAGTCGGTCATACAGAGGTCAGAAAGAGAAAAACAAATAACGTAAGCTAACACATATACATGGAATCTGAAAAAAAAAAAAAAAGGTTCTGATGAACCTAGGGGCAGGACAGGAATAAAGACACAGACGTAGAGAATGGACTTGAGGACACGGGGAGTGGGAAGGGTAAGCTGGGATGAAGTAAGAGAGTGATATTGACATATATACAGTACCAAATGTAAAATAGATAGCTAGTGGGAAGTAGCTGCATAGCACAGGGAGGTCAGCTCGGTGCTTTGTGACCATCTAGAGGGGTGGGATAAGGAGGGTGGGTGGCAGACGCAAGAGGGAGGGTATATGGGGATATATGTATGCATATAGCTGATTCACTTTTTTATACAGCAGAAACTAACACAACATTGTAAAGCAATTATACTGTAAAAAAGATGTTAAAGGAAAAAAGAAAAAAAAAATCAGTTTTAGCTAAGTGAGAGCCCCAGAATTCTGAATGTTTTTGACAAGACCCCCCTCATTCCCAAGTCATAACTTTACCCACACTATCTGCCACTGGGACTGTCAAGTAACTTCAGGGTTTGTATCAGTTTCCAAAAGTTCAGAACTCCCCCATTAGCCCTTTTCCCTCAGAGAGCAACTTCCATATTGTTCTGTGGATTTCTTTTTCTTATACTATCTCCACCCTCCTCAACTCCTGAAACCCTTCCACTGTGCCCTTTGGTCAGTCAGCAAAATGCCCCATATCCTCAGCCTCTTCTGAAAATTCACCTTGTTACTAAAACCTGGTTCTCCCTGAGGACATTATTTCCATTTATTTTTCTCAAAATGTAGCTGTGGGTTTCTCCTTAGCCCTAATACTAGTGGGCCTAGAAAAAAATTCTCTTCCTTGTTCCTCAATGCCACTTCCAGATCATTCTACCTCCTTTCTGTTTAACAACATCCAGCTTAGAGTCTCACATCATCAGATCTTCCCACCCACTTCCTCTCCTTGGGACAGTCACCTACTGACCCCATGTCACTCATCCTCATTTCTTGAAAATTTTAACTGCTGGTTCTTCATCATACTCTCCAGTGCTATTCCAGTCATAATTCTGGGTGATTTCAATATCCAGTTTGTTTCACTCATCACATTTGGTTATTATTGACATTCAATCTCTTTCAAGTTAGAATGATTCCCCTACATTATTTGTTTTTCACATAATTCACTTTTTAAAAAAGTCCTGGTGGGACTTCCCTGGTGGCACAGTGGTTAAGAATCCGCCTGCCAACGCAGGGGACAGGGGTTCGAGCCCTGGTCCGGGAAGATCCCACATGCCATGGAGCAACTAAGCCCATGTGCCACAACTACTGAGCCTGTGCTCTAGAGCCTGCAAGCCACAACTACTGAGCCCGTGAGCCACAACTACTGCAGCCTGCATGCCTAGAGCCTGTGCTCTGCAACAAAGAGTAGCCCCTGCTTGCCGCAACTAAAGAAAGCCCGCACACAACAACGAAGACCCAATGCAGCCAAAAAATGAATTAATTAATTAATTAATAATTTTAAAAAAAGTCCTGGTTATCCTGTACAATGTTCCACATTCTGGACTTGTCTAATTCTTTCCTCTCATGATTAGACCGAGGTTCAATGCTGTTTGGCAAGAATACTATATATGTGTATATATCATACCACTACATATATATTGAATCTTATCAAGAGGTATGTGTATAGTATCAGGTTGTCCCACAACCTCAGATGGGACCACCATATCTCTCCTTTGTAGAGATATATTTTCACTTAAAATTAATAGGTAATTGGTGGGGTGATACTTTGAGAATTTGTAATTATCATGCTCTCCCAAATGATTTCACCCAATGATTTTAACATCTTTTTATGTTGTTCATTTTCATTGATAATATCAGTTGTATTGGGGGTTACCAAATGTTTAATTCTATGATTCTTTCATTTATTAGCTGGGTTTTTGGTTTTTGTTTGTTTGGGTTTTCTTTTTTTGTTGTTGTTTGTTTGTTTTTGGATAGAGGATTTCCCCCTGTTCCCCTTTCTCTCTTTTGAGTATCATTGTGGAAAACAGATTTATTTTTATTCAAGGTGTTATAATACATTACCATCATTATTATCTTTGGTGTTCAACATCTTTTCAGTTTGGCCAGTGATATCCCTTTCAAGTAAGCTCTGTGTCCTTTTGACACAATCTCCCCATTCTTTGAGTATTCCTTGCTTTTTAGAAATATGTGATACTTCAGACTGATTTTTATACTTTTCTTGCCCCAGACCTGGAAGCAGGTCTTTCTCTAAGGATCTCTGGTTTCTTTTAGTGGGAGATAGCATTTAGAAACCAGAATCTAAGTGATAGGTGTTCATTGCTACTAGGTGTCTGTGTTCCTGGGCTCTTTTAGTGGACTTCTATTCTTGAGTTTATTCTCATACTTCCAGTTAAAATCCAGTGGCATAGGGTTCCTCCTTACATTTCCCTTCTCCTTCAGTGAAAACCCTGGTTCCAAACAGCACTTACATATTGACTCATTTTTTTCTGTCTTACAATATACACAAAATAGTTTCATAATTACACCATCAGCATCACTGGCAACAACAAACCTACTAAATAAATGTTCCATTTTCTCTTGAGTCCACTCTAATCATTCTTTCAACATGACCATTCTACTAAAATGCTCTTTTCAATTCTCAGTTCTCACCTTACTTGGCCCTTCTGCAGCATTGACCATAGCAAATCTTCTCTTCCTCCTTGAAATGGTTTCTTTACATGTTTTTTACACATTACTAGTTTTCCTCCTGTGTCACTGGTTCTCCTTAGTCTTCTTGGTTATTTCCTCATCATCACCACAATCTCTTAATGTTAGAGTGCTACAAGGATTGGTTGTTATAATTATCTCTTCTATCTCCTCTCACTTCCTTGGTTATTTCATCTGGTCCCATAGACTTGTAAACCATCTATTCACTAACTACTTCCCAATTTTATCTTAAGTTCTGACATCTTTCTTGAACTCCAGATGTGTATATCCAGTTGCCTACTGAACATCTCTGTATGGCTGTCTAATAGGCATCTCAAGTTTATCATTGCCAAATGCAACTTTTTGATCTTTCTCCCCCTAATCTCCTCTTCCCTATGCCAGTTAATGGCAACTCATCCTTACAGTTGCTCAGGCCAAATTCCAGAGTTATCTTTGACCTCTCTCTTTTTATATCACATCTAATTCAGCAAATCATATTTATCTACAAAATTTACTTAGAATCCAACCAATTCTAATTGTTACTAATCTGGGTTCTTGGACACTTTAATCAATAGAAATTGATAAGAGGGCAGACAAGAAATTCAGTCAAGGCTTTACTGGGACTTGTGCTATAGCACGAGGGAGCAAAAACAAGTAACAGCTTCCCTTACTTACTCCCTGAGGGTTGGTGAGCTGGTCCCTTAAATGGGGTGAGGGTATGTGTGAATTGGTGGGTCGGGCCAGAGGGGTGGCTTAGGTGGTCTGCCTACCCCCTGGTGGTGCTGTGTGCAGGGATCATGTGCAGTACCCTGCTTTTGCTCCCTGTACCTCAGAAATGGCAGTTGGGTTTTGGTCTTTTTGTATCTTGTTCATAATTTGCCACAGCTGGGCATGCATGCAGTTATTTTTAGTCCCTTATAGTTTCTTTGTATTCTGTTGCTTGAGGAGACATTTGTCCAGGGGCAAGCACTGCAGTAAAGGTCCCAGGTCCCAGCCTATCTCATAATCACTACCACTGTTACCACCCTGGTCCAGGATATCATAACCTTTTGCAAGTTTTTACAGTAGTCTCCTAAGTGGTCTCCATGCTTTTCCTTTGCCCTCTTCAGTCTATTCTCAGCACAGTTGCCCTAGTGATGGTCAATATTGATCATTCCTTTAGAGTTTTTCTATCTCTCCCAAGTAAAAGCCAAAGGTATAATAATCACCTACAAGGTTCAACACAAGCTACTCCTTTATAAATTTTCTCCTGTTATTCTACCTCTTAATTCACACTGATCCAGCTACTCTGGTCTCTTTGTCCCCTATATATGCCTGACATGCTGCTTTTAGAGGGTCTATGCATTTACTGTTCGCCTGATCTGCAGTATGTTTCTCAGACAGCCACGTGTCTTGCCCCTTCACCTTGTTCTAGTTTTTATTCAGATGCTACATTTTCCTTGTAGTCTCCCCTTCTACTGCACTCCCTAACCTCCTTCCCTATTTTATATTTCTCTATAGAGCTATTTGCCATCTAACTAATATATTAGTTTCCCCCTCCTCCCAATCCCACCCCAAGAACATAAACTCTATGAAGGCAGAATTTTTGTTGCCACTCGGCTTTTACTATATTTGGTGCCAGAGAGCTGTCTGAAAGGTAGAGATGTTATTTTTATTAGCAATAGCTCTCTGCTATTGCCATGGGGTATAATAACTAAGTCCACTCCGCCTAAATGCATCTTAATTTAGAAATTTCTATTTTTCGAGACTTTGGGAAGATACTCTCAAATCTTCAGTTGAAGACTTCTATGTTGATAAAGTAATTGTTAATAAATTTCTACTGAAGAGTTCTGTGGTTAATAAAGTAGACAAATGATTTTTTATGTGTTGTGAAATCAAATCCAGCATGCCTAGAAAGGAAAAATTGGTTAATCAAAGGTTATTGGTGGCAAGTACTATTCAAAGAACTAGAACAATATACCACTAAAACTATACAAACCGTGATTAAACTTCTCTGAAGTGATTCAGAAGGCAATGTAATAACACATATTCACAGTAATTCAGGTTCATCTGTATGCAAATAATGAGTATTTTATGTAGTTGTGCGCGGAATGTGGCTAATGACAGAGCTATAAGAATGAACGTCAGACACAGCTTCATTGATTATTTATTTGAGAATTATGACTATAATATAAAGGAAAAATTATGTAATGGTGTGACAGGGTTTCTAATTTACATACACTATGTGTTAAGAAAATGCTTCTTTATTTCCTCTTACTGATCTGATCTGCTCCATGATGCCCCACTTCTGCTGAGTAGATGGGGAGAAAACTGTCTCTTCTAGTATCAGTGTGATCTGATTTAAACACTTTAAATAATCCAGTTTTTGTTTTACCTTACAATATTTGGGTCTACCTGAAGCATTTAGTTCATTTATATTTCTTAGAATTACATATTTGTATTCAATTACTTATTTGGATTTAAACCTCTATCATAATTTGTGCTATCTTTTCCATCTGTTTTTTATCTTCTTGCCTTTTTTGAGGGGGGTGATTATTATTTCTCATTTAAATTTTCCTAGTTTTGGGTAGGTAATATCTGTTTCTATTATTTTAGTGGTTAGTCTAGTAATTACAACATATATATCTAACTTACAAATGTTTAAAATCAGTATTTTCCCCTCCTGAACTAAAGAGAATATTAGACACTTAAAATTTATTGACCTTCATAACCATTTATATCTATAATTTTAGTGTCTTAATTTTATCTTTATCTTCATTCTTCTTTAAAAACCTCAAAACATTATTATTGTTGTTGATATTATGTTAGATTTATTCATTATTTTCTTTTTTCTGGTTTCTTTAATCCTTCTTGCATCTCATGTCTCTCGTATAAGATGAGGTTACTTTTGCCTAAAGTATAATCTTTAGAATTGCTTTAATGTGTGGTCTGTTGGTCAGATTTTGGCAGTCTAAAAGTGTCTTTATTTCCTATTTGCCTTTTTAAATTGAAGTATAGTTGACTAATAATATTGTGTTAGTTTCAGGTGTACAGCATAGTGATTCAGTAATTTTCTCTGATTATATTCTATTATAGGTCATTATGAGATATTAAACATAATTCCCTGTCTATACAGGAAATCCTTATTGCTTATCTATTTTATGTATAGTAGTTTATATCTGTTAATCCCATACTCCTAATCTGCTCCTTTAATAACCATGAGTTTTTTTTCTATGTCTGTGAGTCTGTTTCTGTTTTGTATACAGATTTATTTGTATTATTTTTTAGATTCTGCCTATAGGTGATATGATATAGTATTTGTCTTTGTCTGACTTCACTTAGTATAATATTCTCTAGGTCCATTGATGTTGCTGCAAATGGCAATATTCATACTTTTTTATGGCTCAATAATACTCTACTTTGTGTGTGTATGTAAATAATATACATGTATATAAAACCTCTTCTTAAGCCAGTCGTCTGTTGATGGGCACATGGATTGTTTCCATGTCTTGGCTATAGTAAATAGTGCTGTTATGAATATTGGGGTGCATGTATCTTTTTGAATTAGGGTTCTTTACTTTTCAGGATATATACCCAGGAGTGTAATTGCTGGATCATATGGTAGCTCTATTTTTAGGTTTTTAAGGAACCTCCATACTGTTTTCCAGTGGCTGCACCAGTTTACATTCCCACCAGCAGTGTAGGGGGTCCCTTTGCTCCACACCCTCTCCAGTATTTATTATTCATAGACTTTTTGATGATAGTCATTCTGACCAGTTTGAGGTTATACCTCATTATTGCTTTGATTTGCATTTCTCTAATAATTAGCGATGCTGAGCATCTTTTCATGTGTCTGTTGGCCACCTGTATGTCTTCTCTGGAAAATTGTCTATTTAGGTCTTCTGCTCATTTTTTTGATTGGATTGTTTTGTTTTTTCAATATTGAGTTGTATGAGCTGTTTGTATAATTTGAATATTAACCACTTGCCGGCTGTATCCTTTGCAAATATTTTATTCCATTTCATAAGTTGTCTTCATTTTGTTGACATTTTCCTTTGCTGTACAAAGCTTTGAAGTTTGTTAAAAGCTTTTGTTTAGTTTGATTAGGTCCCATTTGTTTTTTGCTTTTACTTCTTTTGCCTTGGGAGGATGATCTAAGAAAATATTGCTACAATTTATGTCAGAGAATGTTTTGCCTATGTTCTCTTCTAGGAGTTTTATGGTGTCATGTCTTATATTTAAGTCTTTGAGCCATTTTGAGTTTATTTTTGTGTATGGTGGGAGGGAGTTTCTAACTTCATTGATTTACATGTGGCTGTACAGTTTTCCCAATACCACTTGTTGAAGAGACTGTCTTTTCTCCATTGTATATTCTTGTCTCCTTTGTCGAAGATTAATTGACCGTAGGTGTGTGGATTTATTTCTGGGCTCTTTATTCTGTTCCATTGATCTATATGTCTGTTTTTGTGCCAATACCACACTGTTTTTTAAAAAATTTATTTTACTGAAGAGTTGATTTACAATGTTGAGTTAATTTCTTCTGTATAGCACAGTGATTCAGTCTTACATATATATAGATACATTTTCGTATTCTCTTCTGTAAGTTTATCATAGGATATTGAAAATAGTTCCCTGTGCTATACAGCAGGACCTTCTTGTTTATTCATTCTGTATATAATAGTTTGCATCTGCTAATCCCAAACTCCCAATCCATCCCTTCTCCCACTCCATCCCTCCCCAAGTCCCTCTCCCCCTGGGCAAACACAGGTCTGTTCTCTATGTCTGGGAGATGGATTCTGTTCTGTAGATAAGTTCATCTGTGTCATATTTGAGATTCCACATATAAGTGATATCATATGGTATTTGTCTTTCACTTTCTGACTTTCTGCACTTAGTATGATAATCTCTAGGTCCATCCATGTTGCTGCAAATGGCATTATTTCATTCTTTTTTATGGCTGAGTACTACTCCATTGTATATATGTACCACACCTTCTTGATCCATTCATCTGTCGATAGACATTAAGGTTGTTTCCATGTCTTGGCTATTGTGAATAGTGCTGCTATAAACATAGAGGTGTATGAACACAGGGGTGTATGAATCTCTTTGAATTATAGTTTTGTCTGGATATATGCCTAGGAGTGGGATTGCTGGATCATATGGTAACTCTATTTTTAGCTTTTGAGGAACCTCCATACTGTTTTCCATAATGGCTGCACCAATTTACTTTCCCACCAACAGTGCGTGGGGGGGGGGGTTCCCTTTGCTCCACACCCTCTCCAGACTTTTTGATGATAGCCATTCTGACCAGTTGGAGGTTATATCTCATTGTGGTTTTGACTTGCATTTCTCTAATAATTAGTGATGTTGAGCATCTCTTCATGTGTCTGTTGGCCATCTGTATGTCTTCTTTGGAAAATTGTCTATTTAGGTCTTCTGCCCATTTTTTGATTGGGTTTGGTTTTTTTTTTTTGATATTGAGTTGTATGAGCTGTTTGTATATTTTAGAAATTAAGCCCTTGTCGGTCGTATCATTGGCAAACATTTTCTTTCATTCCATAGGTTGTCTTTTTGTTTTGTTGATGACTTCCTTTGCTGTGCACAAGCTTAGAAGTTTGATTAGGTCCCATGTGTTTGTTTTTGCTTTTACTTCTTTTGCCTTGGGCTACTGATCTAAGAAAATATTGCTACAATTTGTCAGAGAATGATTTACCTATGTTCTCTTTTAGGAATTTTATGGTGTTACATCTTATATTTAAGTCTTTAAGCCATTTTGAGTTTATTTTCATGTGTGGTGTGAGGGTATGTTCATAATTTCATTGAATGTGCAGGTGTCTAGCTTTCCTAACACTACTTTTTGAAGAGACTGTCTCTTCTCCATTGTATATCCTTGCCTCCTTTTTCATAGATTCACTGTAGCCATGTGGATTTATTTCTGGGCTCTCCAGTCTGTGCCATTGATCTATATGTTTCTTTTTGTGCCAATACCACATTGTTTTGATTACTGTATCTTTGTAGTATAGTCTGGAGTCTGGAAGGATTATACCTCCTGCTTTATTCTTTTCCCTCAGGATTGCTTTGGCAATTTGTGTCTTTTGTGGTTCCATATAAATTTTAGGATTATTTGTTCTAGTTCTGTGAAAAATGTCATGGGTAATTTGATAGGGATCGTATTAAGTGTGTAGATTGCTTTGGGGGGTATGGCCATTTGAACAATATTAATTCTTCCAATCTGAGAGCATGGGATATCTTTGCATTTCTTGGAATCATATTCAGTTTCCTTTATCAGTGTTTTATTGTCCTCAGTGTATAGGTCTTTCACCTCCTTGGTCAGGTTTATTCCTAGGTATTTTGGGTTTTTTGACTCGATTTTAAACAGGATTTTTTTTACTTCCTCTTTCTGATATTTCATTGTTAGTGTAAAGAAATGCAACAGATTTCTGTATATTAATCTTGTATCCTGCTACCTTGCTGAATTCATTTATTAGTCTTAATAGTTTTTGTTGTAAATGCCTTTTATTTTGTTGTGATATGTTCCCTCTATACTCACTTTGGTGAGATTTTTAAATCTTGAATGGATGTTGAATTTTGTCAAATGCTTTATCTGTGTCTGTTGAGATGATCTTGTGGCTTTGGTCTTTCCTTTTGTTAATGTGGTGTATCACACCGATTTGTGTATGTTGAACCATCTTTGTGACCCTGGAATGAATCCAACTTGATCATGGTATATGATTCTTTATGTATTTTTGGATTCAGTTTGCTAATATATTTTTTAGGATTTCTGCATCTATACTCATCAAAGATATTGGCCTGTAATTTTCTTTTTTTGTAGTGACTCTGTCTGGTTTTGGTATCAGGGTGGTGGTGGCCTCATAGAATGAATTTGTGAGTGTTCCCTCTTTGGTTTTTTGGAATAGTTTGAGAGAGATAGGTACAAGTTCTTCTTTGTGTGTTTGGTAGAATTCCCCAGTGAAGCCATCTAGTCCTGGACTTGTCCTTGCCAGGAGGTTTTTTTCTGCTTTTCTGGGTTGTTGTTTTTTTTTTTTAATTACAGATTTTATTTCACTTCTAGTGATTGGTGTGTTCAAATTACCTGCTTCTTCTCAAATCAGTTTTAGCTGGTTGTATGTTTCTAGAAACCGGTCCATTTCTTCTAGGTTGTCCAATTTGTTGGCATATAATTGTTCATAGTATTCTCCTGATTTTTTGTATTTCTGTTGTTTCAGTTGTTCTCCTCTTTCACTTCCTTTTTTTTAAAAATTTTTATTGGAGTATAGTTGATTTACAATGTTGTGTTAGTTTCAGGTGTATAGCAAAGTGACTCTGTTATACATACACATATATCCATTCTTTTTTAGATTCTTTTTCCATATAGGCCAATAGAGAGTATTGAATAGAGTTCCCTGTGCTATAAGTTATCTATTTTATATATAGTAGTGTGTATATGTCAATCTCAATGTCCCAATTTACCCCTCCTCCCCTTTCCCCCAGTAACTATAAGTTTGTTTTCTATATCTGTGACTCTATTTCTGTTTAGTAAATAAGTTCGTTTGTACCATTTTTTAAGATTCCACATATAAGTGATATCATATGATATTTGTCTTTCTCTGTCTGACTTCATTCAGTATGACAATCTCTAGGTCCATCCATGTTGCTGCAAATGGCATTATTTCGTTCGTTTTTATGGCTGAATAATACTGCATTGTATATATGTACCACATCTTCTTTATCCATTCCTCTGTTGATGGACATTTAGGTTGCTTCCATGTCCTGGCTATTGTAAATAGTGCTGCAATAAACATTGGGGTGCATGTACCTTTTTGAATTATGGTTTTCTCCAGGTATATGCTCAGGAGTAGGATTGCTGGACCATACGGTAGCTCTATTTTTAGTTTTTTAAGGAACCTCCTCTTCTTTCTTTCTTATTTTGTTTATTTGGGTCTCTTTTCTTCTTGGTGAGCCTGGCTAGAGGTTTGTCAATTTTTACCTTTTTAGAAAAACAGCTCTTGGTTTTGTTGATCTTTTCCATTGTTTTTTGATACCTATTTTATTTATTTCCTCTCTGATCTTTATTATTTCCTTCCTACTGCTGACTTTGGATTTTGTTTGTTCTTTTTCTAATTCTTTTAGGTGGTAGGTTAGGTTGTTATTTGAGATTTTTCTTATTTTTTGAGGAAGGCCTGTATTTCAATCTATGTGTGTCCTTTGCCATCACCTCACTTTCAGTCTGTTTGTGTCTTTCACCTTGGAGTGAGTCTCTTGTAGGCAGCATATTATAGGTTATTGTTTTTTAATTTAGTTTGCCACAGTATATCTTTTGATCACAGCATTTAGTCCATTGACATTTAAAGTAATTAAAGGTATATAATTATTGCCATTTTAATTCTTGTTTTCCAGTTGTTTTTGTAGTTCTTTGTTCATTTCTTCTTCTTTCCTTTTGTGGTTTGATTTTCTTTTGTAGTATGCTTTTGGCTTTTGGTTTTATGCTTTTTGGTTTTTGTGGATCTGTTCTATGTTTTCGATTTGTAGTTACCACTGGAGTTCAAGTATGTTGACCCATGACTATATCTGCTTGCTTTAAAGTGGAAGTCATTCAAGTTAAAACACGTTCTAACAAATCTACATTTTTATACTCCCCTCCCCCACATTTTGTGATTTTGATGTCCTATTTCACATTTTCATGCTTATCCTTTTACTGTTTGTTGTAGTTGTAATTGCTTTTTTTATGTTGACCATTTTAAATGTCTTTATTGAATTTGTTACAATATTGCTTCTGTTTTATGTTTTGGTTTTTTGGCCCCGAGGCATGTGGGATCTTAGCTCCCTGACCAGGGATCGAACCTGCACCCCCTACATTGGAAGGTGATGTCTTAACCACCGTACCACGAGGGAAGTCCCTGTAATCGTTTTTAATAATTAAAAAATATTTTAAATCTATATAGTGGCTTATATAAGTGATCTTAACTTTCCTTTTGTGTTTTTTCCCCTTTCCTATAGATTCTTGCTTCTTTTCTATTTAGAGAACAACCTTCAAAGTCTTCTTCAGGGTAGGTTTAGTGTTGCTGTATTCTTTCAGTTCTTGCTTATCTGAGAAGTGTTTCTCTCACCTATTCTAAATGATGATCTTGCTGTGTAGAGTATCCTAGGTTGCAGGTTTTTCCCTTTCAGGACATTGAATATATTATGCCACACCCTTCCGGCCTGCAAAGTTGCTGCAGGGAAATCAGCTGATA
Source organism: Eubalaena glacialis (assembly GCF_028564815.1). Taxonomy (NCBI): domain Eukaryota; kingdom Metazoa; phylum Chordata; class Mammalia; order Artiodactyla; family Balaenidae; genus Eubalaena; species Eubalaena glacialis. The sequence continues at coordinate 118,619,750 of NC_083719.1, forward strand.
GCCTCATGGGGGTTCTCTTGTAACTGAGTCTGTTTCCGTCCCCCCCCTCCGCCCCTGCTGCCTTTAGAATCCTCTCTTTAACTTTTTCCCACTTTATTTTATTTTTTAAATTAATTAATTAATTAATTTGGCCGTGTTGGATCTTAGTTGCAGTGCACGGGATCTTAGTTGCGGCGTGCGGGCTTCTCTCTAGTTGTGGCACGTGGGCTCCAGAGCACGCGGGCTCAGTAGTTGCAGCGCAAAGGCTTAGTTGCCCTGTGGCATGTGGGATCTTAGTTCCCTGACCAGGGACTGAACCCATGTCCTCTGCATTGGAAGGCGGATTCTTAACCACTGGATGACCAGAGAAGTCCCTCTCATTTTAATTATGATATGTCTTGGTGTTGGTCTGTTTGGGTTCATCTTGTTTGGGAGTGACTGTGCTACCTGTATGTGAATATGTGTTTCCTTCTTTTGGTTTGGAAGTCTTCAGCCATAATTTCTTCAAATACGTTTTTTATCACCTTTTCTCTTTGTTCTCCTTCTGGAATCCCTATTATGCGTAGTTTGGCATGCTTTATATTATCCCATATATCTCAAGTGTTGCTTTCATTTTTCTTTTTATATGTCTTTCCGTCTGCTGTCTGATCGGGTGATTTCCATTATTCTGTCTTCCAGATCACTTATTTGTTCTTCTGGGTCATTTAGTCTATTGATTGCTTTGAGATTTTTTTTTTTTAACATCTTTATTGGAGTATAATTGTTTTACAATGGTGTGTTAGTTTCTGCTTTACAACAAAGTGAGTCAGCTATACATATACATATATCCCCATATCTCCTGCCTCTTGCGCCTCCCTCCCACCCTCCCTATCCCACCCCTCTAGGTGGTCACAAAGCACCGAGCTGATCTCCCTGTGCTATGTGGCTGCTTCCCACTAGCTATCTATTTTACGTTTGGTAGTGTATATAAGTCCATGCACTCTCTCACTTCATCCTAGCTTACCCTTACCCCTCCCCATGTGCTCAAGTCCATTCTCTACGTCTGCGTCTTTATTCTGTCCTGCCCCTAGGTTCTTCATAACCTTTTTTTTTTTTTAGATTCCATACATATGTGTTAGCATATGGTATTTATTTTTCTCTTTCTGACTTACTTCACTCTGTATAACAGACTCTAGGTCCATCCACCTCACTACAAATAACTCAGTTTCGTTTCTTTTTATGGCTGAGTAATATTCCGTTGTATATATGTGCCACATCTTCTTTATCCATTCATCTGTCGATGGACACTTAGGTTGCTTCCATGTCCTGCCTATTGTAAATTGAGCTGCAATGAACATTGTGGTACATGACTCTTTTTGAATTATGGTTTTCTCAGGGTATATGCCCAGTAGTGGGATTGCTGAGTTGTATGGTAGTTCTGTTTTTAGGTTTTTAAGGAACCTCCATAGTGTTCTCCATAGTGGCTGTATCAATTTACATTCCCACGAACAGTGCAAGAGGGTTCCCTTTTCTCCACACCCTCTACAGCATTTATTGTTTGTAGATTTTTTGATGATGGCATGCAGACTGGTGTGAGGTGATACCTCATTGTAGTTTTGATTTGCATTTCTCTAATGATTAGTGATGTTGAGCATTCTTTCATGTGTTTGTTGGCAATCTGTATATCTTCTTTGGAGAAATGTCCATTTAGGTCTTCTGCCCATTTTTGGATTGGGTTGTTTGTTTTTTTGATATTGAGCTGCATGAGCTGCTTGTAAATTTTAGAGATTAATCCTTTGTCAGTTGCTTCATTTGCAAATATTTTCTCCCCTTCTGAGGGTTGTCTTTTCATCTTGTTTATGTTTTCCTTTGCTGTGCAAAAGCTTTTAAGTTTCATTAGGTCCTATTTGTTTATTTTTGTTTTTATTTCCATTTCTCTAGGAGGTGGGTCAAAAAGGATATTGCTGTGATTTATGTCGTAGAGTGTACTGCCTATGTTTTCCTCTAAGAGTTTTATAGTGTCTGGCCTTACATTTAGGTCTTTAATCCATTTTGAGTTTATTTTTGTGTATGGTGTTAGGGAGTGTTCTAATTTCATTCCTTTTCATGTAGCTGTCCAGTTTCCCCAGCACCACTTACTGAAGAGGCTGTCTTTCCTCCATTGTATACTCTTGCCTCCTTTATCAAAGATAAGGCGACCATATGTGTGTGGGTTTATCTCTGGGCTTTCTATCCTGTTCCATTGATCTATATTTCTGTTTTTGTGCCAGTACCATACTGTCTTGATTACTGTAGCTTTGCAGTATAGTCTGAAGTCTGGGAGCCTGATTCCTCCAGCTCCGTTTTTCTTTCTCAAGATTGCTTTGGCTATTCGGGGTCTTTTGTGTTTCCATACAAATTGTGAAATTTCTTGTTTTAGTTCTGTGAAAAATGCCATTGGTAGTTTGATAGGGGTTGCATTGAATCTGTAGATTGCTTTGGGTAGTATATTCATTTTCACAATGTTGATTCTTCCAATCCAAGAACATGGTATATCTTTCCATGTGTTTGTATCATCTTTAATTTCTTTCATCAGTGTCTTATAGTTTTCTGCATACAGGTCTTTTGTCTCCTTAGGTAGGTTTATTCCTAGGTATTTTATTCATTTTGTTGCAATGGTAAATGGGAGTGTTTCCTTAATTTCTCTTTCAGATCTTCATCATTAGTGGATAGGAATGCAAGAGATTTCTGTGCATTAATTTTGTATCCTGCTACTTTACCAAATTCATTGATTAGCTCTAGTAGTTTTCTGGTAGCATCTTTCGGATTCTCTATGTATCGTATCATGTCATCTGCAAACAGTGACAGTTTTACTTCTTCTTTTCCGATTTGGATTCCTTTTATTTCTTTTTCTTCTCTGATTGCTGTGGCTAAAACTTCCAAAACTATGTTGAGTAATAGTGGTGAGAGTGGGCAACCTTGTCTTGTTCCTGATCTTAGAGGAAATGGTTTCAGTTTTTCACCATTGAGAACGATGTTGGCTGTGGGTTTGTCGTTTATGGCCTTTATTATGTTGAGGTAGGTTCCCTCTATGCCTACTTTCTGGAGAGTTTTTATCATAAATAGGTGTTGAATTTTGTCAAAAGCTTTTTCTGCATCTAGTGAGATGATCATATGGTTTTTATCCTTCAATTTGTTAATATGGTGTATCATATGGATTGATTTGCATATATTGAAGAATCATTGCATTCCTGGGATAAACCCACTTGATCATGGTGTATGATCCTTTTAATGTGCTTTTGGATTCTGTTTGCTAGTATTTTATTGAGGATTTTTTCATCTATGTTCATCAGTGATATTGGCCTGTAGTTTTCTTTCTTTGTGACATCTTTGTCTGGTTTTGGTATCAGGGTGATGGTGGCCTCGTAGAATGAGTTTGAGAGTGTTTCTCCCTCAGCTATATTTTGGAAGAGTTTGAGAAGGATAGGTGTTAGCTCTTCTCTAAGTGTTCGATACAATTTGCCTGTGAAGCCATCTGGTCCTGGGCTTTCGTTTGCTGGAAGATTTTTAATCACAGTCTCAACTTCAGTGCTTGTGATTAGTCTGTTTATATTTTCTGTTTCTTACTCGTTCTGTCTCAGATAGTTGTGCTTTTCTAAGAATTTGTCCATTTCTTCCAGGTTGTCTATTTTATTGGCATACAGTTGCTTGTAGTAGTCTCTTAGGATGCTTTGTATTTCTGCAGTGTCAGTTGTTACTTCTCCTTTTTCTTTTCTAATTCTGCTGATTTGAGTCTTCTCCCTTCTTTTCATGATGAGTCTGGCTAATGGTTTATCAATTTTGTTTATGTTCTCAAAGAACCAAGTTTTAGTTTTATTGATCTTTGCTATTATTTCCTTCATTTTTTTTTCATTTATTTCTGATCTGATCTTTATGATTTCTTTCCTTCTGCTAACTTTGGGGTTTTTTTGTTCTTCTTTCTCTAATTGCTTTAGGTTTACGATTAGGTTGTTTATTTGAGATGTTTCTTGTTTCTTGAGGTAGGATTGTATTGCTATAAAACTTCCCGCTTAGAACTGCTTTTGCTGCATCCCATAGGTTTTGCATTGTTGTGTTTTCATATTCATTTCTTTCTAGGTATTTTTTGATTTCCTCTTTGATTTCTTCAGTGATCTCTTGGTTATTTAGTAGCGCATTGTTTATCCTCCATGTGTGTTTTTTTTTTTTTTTTTTACAGATTTTTTTCCCTGTAATTGATATCTAGTCTCATAACGTTGTGGTCAGAAAAGATACTTGATATGATTTCAGTTTTCTTAAATTTACCAAGGCTTGATTTGTGACCCAAAATATGGTCTATCCTGGAGAATGTTCCATGAGCACTTGAGAAGAAAGTGTATTCTGTTGTTTTTGGATGGAATGTCCTATAAATATCAATTAAGTCCATCTTGTTTAATGTATCATTTAAAGCTTGTGTTTCCATATTTTCATTTTGGATGATCTGTCCATTGGTGAAAGTGGGGTGTTAAAGTCCCCTACTATGATTGTGTTACTGTTGATTTCCCTTTTTATGCCTGTTAGCATTTGCCTTATGTATTGAGGTGCTCCTATGTTGGGTGCATATATATTTATAATTGTTATATCTTCTTCTTGGATTGATCATTATGTAGTGTCCTTCTTTGTCTCTTGTAATAGTCTTTATTTTAATGTCTATTTTGTCTGATATGAGAATTCCTACTCCAGCTTTCTTTTGATTTCCCTCTGCATGGAATATCTTTTTCCATCCCCTCACTTTCAGTCTGTATGTGTCCCTAGTTCTGAAGTTGGTCTCTTGTAGACAGCATATATACGGGTCTTGTTTTTGTATCCATTCAGCCAGTCTATATCTCTTGGTTGGAGCATTTAATCCATTTACATTTAGGGTAATTATCAATATGTATGTTCCTATTACCATTTTCTTAATTGTTTTGGGTTTGTTATTGTAGGTTGTTACCTTCTCTTGTGTTTCTTGCATAGAGAAGTTCCTTTAGCATTTGTTTTAAAGCTGGTTTGGTGGTGCTGAATTCTCTTAGCTTTTGCTTGTCTGTAAAAGTTTTAATTTCTCTGTCAAATCTGAATGAGATCCTTGCTGGGTAGAGTGATCTTGGTTGTAGGTTTTTCCCTTTCATCACTTTAATATGTCCTGCTACTCCCTTTTGGCTTGCAGAGTTTCTGCTGAAAGATCAGCTGTTAACCTTGTGGGGATTCCCTTGTATGTTATTTGTTGTTTTTCCCTTGCTGCTTTTAGTATTTTTTCTTTGTATTTAATTTTTGATAGCTTGATTAATATGTGTCTTGGCGTGTTTCTCCTTGGATTTATCCTGTATGGGACTCTCTGCGCTTCCTGGCTTCATTAACTATTTCCTTTCCTATATTAGGGAAGTTTTCAACTATAATCTCTTCAAATATTTTCTCAGCCCCTTTCTTTTTCTCTTCTTCTTCTGGGACCCCTATAATTCGAATGTTGGTGTGTTTAATGTTGTCCCAGAGGTCTCTGAGACTGTCCTCAATTCTTTTCATTCTTTTTTCTTTATTCTGCTCTGCAGTAGTTATTTCCACCATTTTATCTTCCAGGTCACTTATCCATTCTTCTGCCTCAGTTATCCTGCTATTGATTCCTTCTAGAGAATTTTAAATTTCATTTATTGTGTTGTTCATCATTGTTTGTTTGCTCTTTAGTTCTTCTAGGTCCTTGTTAAATGTTTCTGTATTTTCTCCATTCTATTTCCAAGATTTTGGATCATCTTTACTGTCATTACTCTGAATTCTTTTTCAGGTAGACTGCTGGTTTCCTCTTCATTTGTTTGTTCTGGTGGGTTTTTACCTTCCTCCTTCATCTGCTGTGTGTTTCTGTCTTCTCATTTTGCTTAACTTACTGTGTTTTGGGTCTCCTTTTCACAGGCTGCAGGTTCGTAGTTCCCATTGTTTTTGGTGTCTGCCCGCAGTGGCTAAGGTTGGTTCAGTGGGTTGTGTAGGCTTTCTGGTGGAGGGGACTAGTGCCTGTTTTCTGGTGGATGAGGCTGGATCTTGTCTTTCTGGTGGGCAGGTCTGCATCCAGTGGTATGTTTTGGGTTGTTTGTGACCTTATTATGATTTGAGGCAGCCTCTCTGTTAATGGGTGGGGTTGTGTTCCTGTCTTGCTAGTTGTTTGGCATAGGGTGTCCAGCATTGTAGCTTGCTGGTCATTGAGTGGAGCTGGGTCTTAGCGTTGAGATGGAGATCTCTGGGAGAGCTTTCGTTGTTCAATATTATGTGGAGCCGAGAGGTCTCTGGTGGACCAATGTCCTGAACTCGGCTCTCCCACCTCAGAGGCACAGGCCTGACACCCAGCTGGAGCACCAATACCTTGTCAGCCACATGGCTCAGAAGAAAAGGGAGAAAAAAGAAAGAATGAATGAAAAAAATAAAATAAAGTTATTAAAATAAAAAGTAAAAAATAATTACTAAAAATTTAAAAAATTTTAAAGTAATATAAAAAAGAAAGAAAGAAAGAAGAGAGCAGCCAAACCAAAAAACAAATCCACCAATGATAACAAGTGCTAAAAACTATACTCAAAAAAAAAAACCCCAAAAAACTAAAGAAACAAAAACAATGGACAGACAGACCGTTGGACAAATGGTAAAAGCAAAGCTATACAGACAAAATCACACAAAGAAGCATTCACATACACACTCACAAAAAGAGAAAAAGGAAAAAAATATATATATCGCTGCTCCCAAAGTCCACCGCCTCAATTTTGGGATGATTCGTTGTCTATTCAGGTATTCCACAGATGCAGGGTACATCAAGTTGATTGTGGAGATTTAATCCGCTGCTCCTGAGGCTGCTGGGAGAGATTTCCCTTTCTCTTCTTTGTGCGCACAGCTCCTGGGGTTCAGCTTTGGATTTGGCCCCGCCTCTGCGTGTAGGTCGCCTGAGGGCATCTGTTCTTTGCTCAGACAGGACAGGGTTAAAGGAGCAGCGATTCAGGGCTCTGGCTCACTCAGGCCAGGGGGAGAGAGGGGTACGGAGTGCAGGGTGAGCCTGCGGCGGCAGAGGCAGCATGACGTTGCACCAGCCTGAGGCGTGCCATGTGTTCTCCTGGGGATGTTGTCCCTGGATCACGGGACTCTGGCAGTGGCGGGCTGCACAGGCTCCTGGGAGGGGAGGTGTGTATAGTGACCTGTGCTTGCACACAGGCTTCTTGGTGGCTGCAGCAGCAGCCTTAGCGTCTCATGCCTGTCTCTGGGGTCCGCGCTGATAGCCACGGCTCGCGCCCGTCTCTGGAGCTCGTTTAGGCGGCACTCTTAATCCTCTCTCCTCACGCACCCCAAAACAATGATCTCTTGCCTCTTAGGCAGGTCCAGACTTTTTTCCGGACTCCCTCCTGGCTAGCTGTGGCACACTAGCCCCCTTCAGGCTGTGTTCATGCAGTCAGCCCCAGTCCTCTCCCTGCGATCCGACCGAAGCCCGAGCCTCAGCTCCCAGCCCCTGCCCGCCCCGGCGGGTGAGCACACAAGCTTCTCGGGCTGGTGAGTGCTGGTTGGCACCAATCCTCTGTGCGGGAATCTCTCCACTTTGCCCTCCACACCCCTGTGGCTGCGCTCTCCTCCGTGGCTCCAAATCTTCCCCCCTCCGCCACCCGCAGTCTCCACCCGCGAAGGGGGTTCCTAGTGTGTGGAAACCTTTCCTCCTTCACAGCTCCCTCCCACTGGTGCAGGTCCCGTCCCTATACTTTTGTCTCTGTTTTTTCTTTTGCCCTACCCAGGTACGTGGGGAGCTTCTTGCCTTTTGGGAGGTCTGAGGTCTTCTGCCAGCATTCAATAGGTGTTCTGTAGGGTTTGTTCCACAGGTAGATGTATTTCTGATGTATTTGTGGGGAGGAAGGTGATCTCCACGTCTTACTCTTCCGCCATCTTGAAGTTCTCTCTTGAGATTGGTTTTCATCTTGGCAATTGAATTGTCTGTTTTTGATTGGTTCATCTTTGTAGTTTCTAGTTCCTTGTTACAGTGATCTGTGTCTCTTTTGATAATCTTTCTTAAATCAGTGAGCATTTTTATTACCACCTTTTTTTTTTTCAAAGCATAAGTTTATTGAGTTTGCATTAGTATTTTTATCAGCAAGAGGGTGTTTCCCTGAGGGGGAATTTTATCCTGGAAGCTAGTGCCTCAGGCCTGCCCAGTCTTTCTCTTTGTCCTTTAGCTTCAAGGAGCTGTATTACCACCTTTTTCAACTTGGGGTCTAGTAGACTGATGAGTTCTGTTTTACTATTTACTATTTACTTTCGGGGAATTTCTCTTGTTCTTTTAATTGGGAGTAGTTCCTCTGCCTTATCATTTTACTTGACCGTTTCTCCTAAATTCATAGAGACAGAGAAAGTTATCTGCTGTGGTCTTGAAGGGGTGTTTTTATGTGGGAGTGTCCCTATGTAGACTGCATGTCCAGTGTTTTTGGTGTGAGGACTGGTTTTGGTATGGACACTAGGCTCATCTTTTTTCAGGGTGTGCTGGCTGTTATCCCCTTGATGGGGGTGGTGGTGGTGGTGATTAGTGTTGTAGTATCTAGAGCCTGTGCAGGATGTGAGGCAAGGCTTCCTCTCTGCTCTATGACTGTGGCTGCCCTGTCAGGGGTGGGTCTGTTCCCCAGTTGTTGGATAAGAACCTCTGAGGGTCAGTTTCAGTCAGGCTCCATTGCCCTTGAGTGCATGCCCTGCCCCAAAGGAGGTGAGTGCTGAAGCAAGTGAGGCCTGTGCAGTCAGAAAGGACCTATGCACTGCCTGTGTAGGTGTCCGCAGTTCACCCAGAAGCAGCCCAAGGTCATGTCCCTTTCTCTGTTGTGTTCGTCCCAGGTCTAGTGCAAGGCTGCGGTGTGGAGTAGGCTGGGGGTCAGGGCATTGTGACTGCAGGAATTGAGGTGGCTGGGCTGCCCCTAAGGTCTGGGCTGTCTCTGTGGCAGTCTTCTCCCAGGACCTGTCTGCCGCAGATCTAGCACTAAGCCGCAAGTGAGGAGTGGGCAGAGCTGGGGGCGGGGAGGTGCTCTCTCTTTGGGAGATGAACTCCTGAGTGTGCTGACAAGGCCATTGCCATCCCAACCAGACCATACTCTATGCAGAGGTGTAGCTAGATTGAATCCTCTCCAGGGCCTGCCTGGAGACAGGTGCTTAGCCACTGCATGCTCTTATGGCACTGCCCTATGCATGTTGTGACAGTGGTCTCCCTGGCTCCGCCCAGATCACACCCTAGCTACCCCAGTCTGTTTCTGCATAGCTAGACCAGGTCTTTGCCCAGATCATGCGCCAGGCTGTGGTGTGGAGTGAACTGGACTAGGGTGTTAGCCCCTTTACGTTGAGAAGTGTAGCAAGGCTGCAGACGCTAGTGCATGGCTCTCTCTGCCCTGACTGTTGGCAAGCCAGCGTGTGTGTACTTCCTGCAAGTAGAGTCTAGGCTTTTCCAGCCCTTCTGTCTGTCTCAGCGGATTTCTCAGCAGGCAAGGGGGCTTGTCTCCTCTGCATGGGACACCAAGACTGGGATGCCCAGGTTGTGGCATGACCTCCTTGCTCCCCAGGACAAGGGTCTGCCCGTGTGGACCTTGTCTTCCTTATAGATCCCTACCAGGGGTGTAGTTCCGGACCTGGTAATTTTTTTTTTTTTTTCTATCCTACCTGGTTACATGGAGATCTTTTTTGCAGCTTTTGTTGTTTAGGAGTTCTTCTGCCAGTTTCCGGTTAGTTTTTGGTGAGGATTGTACCACATGTAGATGTGTTTTTGATGTGTTGTCGGGGGAGGTGAGCTCCACGTCCTCCTATTCCACTATCTTGATCCTACTGGCTTATGAGACATATTTATGCTAGGCTTAGAATTTAAAAAATTTTTATTTTTATTGAAGTATAGTTGATTTACAACATTGTGCCAATCTCTGCTGTACAGCAGAGTGACTCAGTTATACACTTGCAGACATTCTCTTTTTTAAAATATTCTTTTCCATTATGGTTTATCCCAGGAGATTGGATATAGTTCCCTGTGCTCTACAGTAGGACCTTGTTGTTTAGGCTTAGAGTTTTAAGTTAACTATAATTTTACATCAGATGTTGACAGTGTCATTTCATTGTATTTTGTCTTCCACTATTGCTGCTGGGAAGTTAGTTCTCTGTCATTACTTAAAAAGAAATTGATCTCTTATATCTATTTTAAGATAATCTTTTCATCTTCAGTATTCTGCAGTCTCACTATGATCTATATATGTGTTTATTTGACCCTATATGAGATTCATTTGGCTTCTTGAATTAGTGGCTTGGCGTTATGAAAAATTCTAATTATCTCCTCAAATATTGCTTTTATCCCTTCTGTTTTATCCTTCTGGGACTCCAGTTAGAATAGAGTGAAATGGTATATATAGATCTGTGTCTTGTAAACTCTTTCAAAATCTCCATCTGTTTTCTCTTTTTGCTACATTCTTTTTGCCTTCCAGTCTATTCTTTTTCATCTATGTCTGATATGTTCTTAAAACTACCCGTTGAGTTTTAAACTTTCATTTATTACAACTTTACATTTCTAGCAGTTCTATTCGTTCTTTCCTCAAATATACTTGCTCATTCTTCACGGTTTCTGTTCTCTCCATTATTTTCAAACATTTATTTCCTTAGATACATTAAATACAGTCATTTCATATTTTGTGTTTGATAATTCCATTGTCTGACATCAATGCATGTCTGCTTCAGCTGTTTTTATTTCTGCTGGCTCTCACTCTGGTATCTTGTTTCCTTGCACGTTGAACTACTTTTTTTTTTTTTTAATGGTAAGTTGCTCACTTAACTTGAAATTCTATTTTTGGAAATTATTTGAAGCCTGGGGTAAAGAGACGTTATTCTAGAGATAATTTACTCTAACCACATTCCAGGGGCATTACCAGTTTGATAGCAGTATAAAGTTACATTCTCTGAGGATTTTATCCCTGTACCCCCCATCCCTTGCCAACTGTCCAGGTCCAGTGCATACAAGCTACAAAATTATGTGAGGGCTAGAAGTGGTTCCAAATTCTTAGTAGTGATTCCTATCTCCCACTCTCCTTGCCCTACTTCCAGGCTCAGGAATAGTGTTTCAGACAGTTTTTATTGTAGCCCCTGGATGGAAGTTACATGTAGCTCTCTTAACAGTGATGTGTATCCCTTTCAGAATCTCTCCTTTGATGGATGAATCTCCTATTAGACTTTCTATGTTGGTTGATTCTAAATCTTTTTCACCTCGTCCTTGTGCGAAGTAAGGCTATGACAAGGAAGCTCAATTACCAAGTACTAAAGACAAATGGATAGGAACTAACTACGGATACATGCGATATCATGGATGAATTTCAAAGCATTATGCTAAATGAAGGATGCTCAGTGCAGAAGGCTACATACTTTGTGATTCTGTTTATACAGAACAGAAACCAGATCAGTGTGGTTACCAGGGGCTGTGGGTAGGGTGAGAGATTGAATAAAAAGTGGCATGACAAAACTTTCGTGGGTAATGGAAATATTCTACATCTTGATTGCGGTGGTAGTTAAATGATTATGTATGTTTGCCACTCATCAAACTATACACCTTAAAGGAGGTGGAATGGGATTTATATCTACATGGAATTTATATCTCAATAAACCTGACTTTAAATGAAACAGATCTCTCCCCCCCCCCCTCTCACACACACACACACACAACACACACACACACATATGCACACACCCCTGAAGTTCAAATGTATCCATATCTCTGAATGTCTCCAGGGTGAAGCTGTTATAAGTGGTCTAATTATCTCTCTGGGGTTCCTAGAGGGCAGAGATTTTTGTCTATTCAGTGCTGTATCCCTAGCACATAGAACAATCCTAAAATATTATAGGACCTCTATAGATACTGGCTAATTGACTAAATTAATGAATTTTAAGCAGTGGCCTGCAAACTTTTAAAGATCAAAACAACTCTCATGGAAAAAAACAAACTTTCTTGAGTGCCAAAGATCTTAGTCTGTCATAATGAGAAAAGTAGTAGACTAAGGAGTAGGAATCTGATTTCTATGACAGCTGTGTTTCTAACTTGGAGTTAAGACATCCCATTTCTCTGGCCTCAGTTTCTTTATATATAAAATGAAACCTATACTAGGTACCTCCTCAGTTTCTCACAGAAAAAAAATTACAGTTTTAACTCTCCACATCTATTCTCTTTTCATTCAGCTCTTCCACATCCAGAAGTCCAGAAATAATAAGAGGATGAATCATCAGTTTCATGTTATCTTGGTTTATTAAATTTTAGAAATAAATTACATTTCCTTAATTGTCATATTTAGAGCATATCAGAAATGAGGCATCATTTAATACATATTTATTAACAAATTACTGTATTTCTCATGACTGTTATTGTGGAATTGGGATAAGGGGAAATGCTTAATATGTAGAAGTATTGTACCAGAGCCTCATGAGAGTGAATTAATGAACAATTGGAGTGGTTAGGTAATATTGGAAGGATTAGAGAACAACTTTTTATTTTTTTTATTGAAGTATAACTGGTTTACAATGTTGTGTTAATTTCTGCTGTATAGCAAAGTGGTTCAGTTATACATATATATATATACATTCTTTTTTAAAAAATATTCTTTTCCATTATGGTTTATCACAGGATATTGAATATGATTTCCTGTGCTATACAGTAGGACCTTGTTGTTTATCCATTCTCTATATAGTAGTTTGTATCTGCTAACCCCAGCCTTCCACTCCATCCCTCCTCCAACCCCCTCCCTCTTGGCAACTACAAGTCTAGAGAACACTTCTTAAGTGTACCTAAGATATCTGAAAAGAATTTCAAAAATATCAATAAAATTTGTAGTGTTTATGTGTATTAGCTATTATATATGAACTAATGAATATTGATTATTGCATAAAAATACTTAAAAAAATAGAATTTGACATTTATCCATAATAATGAAAATCAATTTTTAAGGTAGTTTGAAAATCAATAAGAAGTATTGAGGTAGGTCACCCTAAAGGAGAGAAAAATAATGATAAAGTTTTTCCCTTTCTCACAGTGTTCTTTAAATGTTGCACTATCCTTCCATTCTTCCATGGCCTCTAAACCTGTGTACATGCTTTTCCCTATTACTAAGTCACTGTTGCCCTTCCTGGATAACTCCTCATCTTTCAGAGCCCAGCCTTTCATAACCTTCCATCCCCCACCTGGAATTTTGAATTTTTCTATTATGCTATATTCTTATGATAGTCTGTAACATATTTATTGTAACAATTTAATTGCCTATCTTACCATTAGGACCCAAGCTTTTTGAGGCTGAAACGGTGTCCATCTCATTCAACATCATATTTCTGACCCTGAGTAGGCCAAACACACAGAAGGTGCTTAATAATTAGTAACTGAGGGACCTCCCTGGCGGTCCAGTGGTTGACACCACGCTTCCACTTCCATGCAGGGGGCATGGGTTCGAACCCTGGTCAGGGAATTTAAGATCACGCATGCCACGCAGCATGGCCAAAAAAATAGAAAGAAAACAAAACAAAACTGAATGACTATAGTGCTAATTGAGTGTTAGGTGAAATGAAACTTTAGAAGTCCCTCGATTTAACACTTCTGTGAAAAAAGAGCTGGCACAAGTTTTTTAGTGATTGAATTCTGAAACTCCTTTATTGGGCCCGTGAGAAGGATTTAAGAGCTCTGTGGAATGGACAATTTGCAAGAATAGGAGGCCGGGTGATTATGATGGCAATTATTAGAAACAGCCTTAACATGTATACAAGTGAACACAAAAAACTAGTTTGTGAACATCAGTGCATCATATGAAGGTCTTGGAAAATGCTTTGAAAGTCATTGGTTCAGATAAAATAGGAAGTTCAATGAAGATCTCTGCACAAAGGAAGTTTATGTTTCTATTTTGAGGCAAACAGTAAGTATCTGTAATTACTTCAGAAGAGGAGAAGAGTTTCCCAGTAAGGGAAATCATAGGCAGAGAATTAAATATTATCCACAGAGCAACGAAGGAACTGCCTCATTTTTTCCTTCAGGCAGCCACCATTACAGTCAAGTAACCTATATACTTTGATCTAATATCAAGGAATTGTGAATTTAGAAGTTAACTAATTTATTACATGTATATAGATCATCAAACCTGGAAATTCATGTAATCTCTACTTCAAGTAGCATTATTTAAAAGGAATCCAAGCTGAATAATATTTTCATAATGGATTGTCACATTAAATCAGGTTTTTATATTATCACTTCATTGAATCTGCTCTGCCAAGGTCACAAAGGACCTCCATCTTTCCACCTCAAGTTTCATCTAACTAAACACAGCGGTATTTCCTTCCTCCTTCTTGACACAGTGACTTTCAGACTTTCAGGACATATTCTCTCCTGATTTCCTATGACCACACTGGCTACTCCCCCTCAGTATCCTTTGTTGGCTTCTCTCCATTTCCTAGACCTCAAAATGTTGACGTGCCCTAGGATTGGCCATTTTCTCTAACTACACTAATTCCCTAGGTGATCTCATTTAATTTCATTACTTTAAATATAGTTTTCCTAATCTTTGCTCAAATCTTTCTAGATGTGATATCTCCCCTAAGTCCACAGACCTCAATAATCAATTGCCCAATCAACATAACTTATATGTTTAACAAACATTTCAAATTTAACATGTCCAAAATTCTTGATTTTTTTTCCATACCAAAACTAACCCTAAATTTCCATAACAGTAAATAGCACCACCAATACCAAAATACCCCACACAAACTGAGGGCCATTTTTCTTTAACATTCTATATCTAAGACCATCATCAAATCATTTCAGTTTTCTTTAAAATATGTCCCAAATCCAACCAATTTGTATTAACTCCAGCACTATCACCCTAATTCAAACTATCACTATTTTTTGCCCATATTTCTGCAATGGCCTTCTAACTGGTATCCCTTCTTATACCCGTATAACAACCAGACTTATCTTTTTATTTTTAAATTTTATTTGAATCGCCATTCAAAACCCTCTCTTGGTTTCTCATCATCCCCTTTCTTCTTCTTTTTTGTTTTTTTTTTAATTTTTATTGGAGTATAGTTGATTTACAATGTTGTGGTAGTTTCAGGTGTACAGCAAAGTGAATCAGTTATATATATATATCCACTCTTTTTTTAGATTATTTTCCCATATAGGCCATCACAGAGTATTGAGTAGAGTTCCCTGTGCTATACAGTAGGTCCTTATTAGTCATCTGTTTTACATAGAGTAGTGTGTATATGTCAATCCCAATCTTCCAGTTTATCCCTACCCCCCCTTACACCCTGTAACCATAAGTTTATTTTCTACATATGTAACTCTATTTCTGTTTTGTAGATAAGTTCATTGGTACCCTTTTTTTAGATTCTACATATAAGCAATATCATATGATATTTGTCTTTCTGTCTGACTTACTTCACTCAGTATGACAATCTCTAGTTCCATCCATGTTGCTGCAAATGGCATTATTTCATTCTTTTTTATGGCTGAGTAGCATTCCATTGTATATATGTACCACATCTTCTTTATCCATTCCTCTGTTGATGGATACTTAGGTTGCTTCCATGTCCTGGCTATTGTAAATAGGGCTGCAGTGAACACTGGGGTGCATGTATCTTTTTGAATTACGGTTTTCTCCAGATATATGTCCAGGAGAGGGATTGCTGGATCATATGGCATAAATCGCAGCAAGATCTTTTTTGATTTACCTCCTAGAGTAATGAAAATAAAAACAAAAATAAACAAATGGGACCTAATGAAACTTAGAAGCATTTGCACAGCAAAGGAAACCATACACAAAACGAAAAGACAACTCTCAGAATGAGAGAAAATATTTGCAAACAAAGCAACCAACAAGGGATTAATCTCCCTTTCTTCTTTATAACACTTGCCACTACCTCACACAATATTGTGCATCTATTTGTAGGCTCCTTATAGGCAGGGACTTTGTATTGTGTACCCAGAGACTAGAAAAGGGTCTGACACTTAATAGATGATTAATAAATATTTGCTGAATAAATAAATGAATCACCAAGTATTTTTTTAAAAAACTTTGGTATCTGATATTACAACCTGGTAATACAGGTTATAATATCAGATGTACAATGATTATCTGATGATACCTGTCTTTGCAACTACATTCTAGGATCATACTTAGAGCCCCATGTACCACATTTTTTTCTCACATGACTGTAATAAAGAATTCCAACTCTTCACCCTGGATTATCTTTTCTTCAGAATATGAGCCCTGTGATACACTATTTTCCAGGAGGAAGTAACTTATAAACTCTACTTTTAAGTATGATAAAAATGAAGATATGTATGTGACATATATGGACTCTATTTGTAGGAGTCATTTTTTTACAGTGAGTTAGTATAGTAGAGAGCTTCAAAAATCTATACTGTGATTGCACCAGAAATCCCCCTCCTGCCAAGACACAATATATATATTTTTATATGAAAGGAAAAGGTAAAAACCAGAGTTTTCAAGTGTTAAAACATAGACCTAAACTCATATTTATTTATTCTTTCCACAAATACTTAATGAATTTCTGTAGTGTGTCAAGCATTATGCTAAGCACCAAGGAAACAGCAGGGAACAAGACAGATAGGGTCTGTGCGCTCATAGAATTTACCTTAGAGTGGGGGCAGTTAGACAGTGAATGCGCAGAGGAATATATAAAATGACTAAAAACTGTGATTAGTGCTTTTAATAAATACAGTGCTGTGCTAGAAAAAGGTGGACTGTGGTAGGCAGAATAATGCCCCTCAAAGATGTCCACGACTCTAGTCTTCAGAACTTGTGAATATGTTATAATACGTAACAAAGGAGACTTAGTGTTGCTAAATCAGCTGTCCTTGATCAGGACAGTATACTGAAATATCTGGCTGGATTCAACAATATCGAAAGGGTAGAAAAGAGGGAAGAGAGGGTCACAGCCTGAGAGAGATTTGAAGATGCTGCACTACTGACGGTGAAGATGGAAGAAGGAGCCACAAATCCAGAAGTGCCTCCAGCCTCTAAGAGCTGGAAAAGGCAAGGAAATGGATTCTCCCCTAGAGCCTCCAGAAGGAAATTGCTCCTGCTGGTGCCTTGATTTTAGCCCAGTGAGACCCATTGCAGACTTCTGACCTTCAGAAGTCTCAGATCATAAATTTGTATTGTTTAAAGCCACTAAGTTTGTGATAATTTGTGATGGCAGCAAATAGAAAAATGACACAGGGACTTCAGATAGGAGAGTCAAAGCAAGTTTCTCTAAAAAGGTATCATTAATCTGAGAGTTGAAGGATTAGAAGGAACATGTTATGAAAAGAGCTGGTGATAATGCATTCCAGGCAGAGAAAACAGCAAGCCCAAGGGCCTTAAGATTGAAAAGAGATAGATATGTTCTAGAAACTGATGAAAGCTCAGAGTAATTCAAGTGTGGCGATGGAGGGAGAAAATGGTTAATAAGAGATTGGAAATTTAGGTAGGATTAGTTTTTGCAGGGCCTTATAGGCGACTTTAAGGAATTTAGATTGCATAACATAATTAACATGTACAAATCAGTGTATAGCTCAATAGATATTTAAAGGGCGAACACTTGAGTAACCACCACCCAGATCAAGAAACAGAATATTACCAATACCCCCTGAAGCCTCCCTCATGCCCCCTTTCAGTCTTTATCTCCACCAAAGGCAACCACTATTCTGACTTACCTTAGTTTTTCCAATAATTGAGCTTTATATAAGTAGAATCGTACAAAATTTTGTGTTTCTGATTTTTTCCTATTGAACATCACATTGTGAGATTTATACATACTGTTTCATGTAGCAGTAGTTTTTAAAAAAGTCATTATGTATATATTTCTGTATATGGCAATAACAATATATTTATCCATTCTATTGTTGAGGTTTGGATTGCTTCCAAGTTTAAGATGAACATTCTTTTACATGTCTTTTTGTGTGCACATATAAGTATTTCTATTGAGAATATACCTAAGACTGCAATTACTGAGTTGTAGGGTATGCATATATTGAACTTTAGTAAATGCTGACAGTTTTCCAGAGTGACTGTACCAACTTATAGCCCATCAGCAGTGTGTGATAGCTGAAGTTGCCCCATCCTTTCCAACACTTGAAAATGTCAGCTTTTTAATTAATTAATTCTCTTGTGTGGATAAAGGCATTTCATTGTGGTTTAAAATTCCATTTCTTGGATAATTAATGATGTTGAAACCTTTTAATATGCTTATTGGCTTTTTGGACATCCTGTTTTACTAAGTGCTTGTTCAGTGACTTACTACTTCAGTTTTTTAAAGATAATTCTGGCTTCCATGGAGAGATTATATTAGCCAGTTTTAAGCATTTGTTTGGATCTTGGTGTAACATGAATGAAGTTTGGTATATGCATAAAAAATTTATAAGTGATTAGATACAGAAGGTGTGCAATACAACACCATCAAAGTGCAATTTACTTGAAAGATTAATGATGAAACTGAATCAAATCATCCTTTCTGAAAAGTGTTGATCTAACCTAACACACCATCAACTTTAACAGAGTATCATACTTCCTCATGAATTGTATTTGTTAATGAAATGGTGTTCTTTAAAAACAAGCTTTATAGAAATTTAATGATTGAAGGAGAGAAAATGCAATGCTGCATAAAATTTAGTTTAATATCCTCCAGAAAAAATTAATTTTACTAGCTTGAAACTGAGACATAAATATGAGAAGAAAAAGGGCATGTCCAATTAATGGGATTTCTGGCTGCCTGCCCGAGAAGATTCTGCAAAGTCTTACAGTACAAGGTAAAACCCACCTCCTCTGGAGCAAGTGGCATGCCTGTCCAGAATGCAGAGGGTTCCGCCCAGCAATAAATTAACTTTGTACAGCATGCTTTATTGCTCTGCCCTGCATTCTAGCAGGCTTTCTGTCATTGTCTCTCCCCCTGAGTGGCTTGCTTTGCTTGTTCTGTTTTAAAGATGACTCAGTCAGATTCTTAGTCTTTCATCTTCTCCTTTCCCTCCCCCCACCCCATTTTTGTTCCTAGAGTATCAAAGCCAGAGCAGAGCCTTTTTTTGTTGACGTTCCAGCATACTGAGCTATTATTGGCCCTGAGAAGTGAACTGGTTCTTTTCTCTTTCATAGGTTATATCTGTCGTGTAACCAGGCTCTCTCTGGCTCTCCCAATTCTCTGAAGCTAGTGATCACAAATATCCACGGCTTCTGGGGGTGGGGCTGCTTTTAATCCCAGCCTCCTCCTGGGACAACGGCTGCAATCCCCTCTGCAGCTCCAAGTAAGGGGACAGCAGAGCAGCCACAGATCCAAGGCTGACAGGTCTGGCACTCTGTGGAGTTCTGCGCTGCTGCTCTCCTTCCTCCACCCTCCGTTGGTCTATATTTGAAGAGCCTAGTAAATTAATTTCCCAGGGGCAAGGGATGAGAAAGGGTGGGGTGAAGGAAGGGAGTGTCTTAGGGGCGAAAAATGCAGTCGACTCGCCCTCTGCTGGTTAAAGATCTGAATTATCGCCGCCAAAATAGTGGGAAATAGTGAGAAAGCAATCCGTACAACACGGATAATTTACAGGTAAAACTCGGCTTAATTTAGCTTATTTGTCCATCTTAAATAGCTACTTGTTCCCGTTAGCTCTACCTGCTGCCCCAGCACTGAGATTTAATTAGACTGATTCTAAACACTAGAACTAGTTAATATGTCAAGCTGTCCAGAGCCCATTTTCATTTGCCCTTGGGCTTTTGCTGTGATGTAAGTTAAAACCCACAGACGTGCTCTTTTTTGTCTAATTTGTTGCTAGGCAACTGGAAAGATGACACCTAAACCGTCAATTTTAGAGTACACTCGTGCCTCAGTCCAACCTCTCTAAAATAGTAATTTCATGTGAACAAAAAGAGCTACTGTTTGGGTTTTCGAGACTAACTGAAAAACTGCAGAAAAAGCAGTCCGTCCCCATGCTGGTTTCTTAGGAAAGCTGACAGGCAGCTTTGTGCAAGAAGAGGGATTGGCCGCCATAACTCACACGGACTTTTGTACCGCCTTCCTTGTCTTAACGCGTTTTGTCGGAATAAACCAACACACCGAGGCTGGTTAATCTACTGTCTCTCGCACAGCAAGATAGCATTTCTAAGAATGCACTTAGAATCTGGTGGGTAGTGAGGGGGAAAAATTAGGATTTTTGCATTACGATATATTATTTAAAATCACCTGGTTCCCCTGCCAACCTAAATGTCCCAAATCAAGGAATTCTTTCCCCCTCCATATCTGGCTTTGTAAATTGTAAGTCACGCGGCCCTTGGAACCAGTTGGGATTGGCCAGTTCCTTTGTCAGGTGAAAATCTCTGCAGCGAGTCACGGGACTAAATTGGGCGGTGTCGCTGTCCGCGTCAAGGGTGCTGAACTCTAGGCGTGGCCAGAGAAGCTTCCTTTACATGACAACTTCCGGTAGGGCGGGGTCAGGGTCGCTCTCCAAAAAGTGGATCCACCTGCCACCTGGTGGTAGATGAGGAAAATGCTTTTGATAAAGTTCAGAAAGGACTTTGGATGGAGATCCTAAACTCTGAAGAAACAAATTGGAGGGGTTTGGAATATTGAACCTCAGGAGGTGGTTTTGGGGAGATCTGGCCATTTTAAAAAGCCACAGAGAGGTATAGGAGAATTGAGAATTTCCAGAGTGATCTCTCACTTCTACCACATCCCCTCAAATAATTTACAAATGTTAAAATTTTCCCAAGCATTTCTTTCAGCATATCTTGTTATCAGATGAGTATCTGAAAAATATTTGTTTTTATAGACATTTAGAAATAGTTACTAAAGTATTCACAGAGTACATTTTGCTGAAAGAAATGCTTCTGAAGCTCTATCTTGTTAGCCAAATACATTCAAGGAAGCTTAGCTGAGAGTACTTCTCTCTCTGATTTCTGCTTCTGGAAGGAAAAAACAAGTGTATATTTAGGAAGTGGTAAGAGGTCATAGAAATTCTAGGAGGAAAACTCATGTTTCTTATTTTCTTCCAGGACTGGTATATATAAACTATCAGAGTTGAAAATACAGGAAAGTTATGGTATGCTTCTTATGTTTACCCTGTGTATTTTCACACTGTGTACTTTTACACAGTGATGATGAAGTCACTTTGAAGTTTGTACATTTAACTTCAGATGGGGAGCCCCTGAAGTTAATCGAGTTGCTAAGTAGAGATTCTTTTGATAGATAATGAGAATGAAACAGGAGAAAGAGGTAATGGAATAGTTCTTTCAAATGTTATCTTTATAAAATATACTATGGAAAGGTGGGTACTTTTTTTTTTCAAGAGGCTATGAAGTCAAAATTCCAACTGACCTTACAATTTCTATGTTTTTGATGGTCACCTCTTCTTCCTAATTAGTTTAATATCACTCTTCCCATATTCCGAAACAAGTGACTGCTTTATAGCCAGAGTCTTACTATATCTTCAGATATGTGGGCTACAGTGTAAAGTCACTTCTAGCAAATTGAGAGTAACATAAATTTCTTTCTCAAACTTAGCAATCCCAGAAAAAGATAGGACTACCCAGGAAGCACTCTTGGCTTTGTCAACCAACCCAGTTAATATTTAGTATTCTTATAGATGTTTTCTTACTTACTCTTCTATGGATCTTAACACAGAAAATAGTTATCATTTCTGTTTTCAGACATAAAACTTTTTTTTTTCAAAAATCCTGATTTAAGTAAAAATTCAGGTATCCAATTTGGGGATGTTACTTGAATTATCGTCACTGATAAAGGAGATAAATTGGTTGGAGTTTAATTAAGAGAAGAATAAACATTCTAACCTAGCCTCCATTTGGTTAAATTGGGAAGTTTCCCAAACACCTGTCAGATTACATGGAAAGACACCTATAACCCATGCTACCAGAGTCAACATGGGCATGAAAGCCCTCTGTTTAAAGTAAGAATGTAATATAAATCTGGACTATAAATGGTATTGGTTTATATTAAGGCTTCTTATATTACTGTGGAAGACAGAAACATTATACGCAGATGCACATGGTAAACAACAAGAGGCATTGTCATTTAAAGCAACAGATGGTAGATCAAAAGCAGCTGCAATAAATTGAGCTGCCTAAGAAAGACTTCTATACCCTCAAAGCCTCTTGTTCCTGCCAAAAGGAATAAGAAACCTAAAATGCATGAAAAGACACAATAAAAGAAAAGGATCCTAAAATAATAGTAAAGTCTAAAACCGCAGGTGTGAACTCAATGTTTTAAAATACATGTGCTCCAGGGCTTCCCTGGTGGTGCCGTGGTTAAGAATCCGCCTGCCAATGCAGGGGACACAGCTTCAAGCCCTGGTCCGGGAAGATCCCACATGCTGCAGAGCAACTAAGCCCGTGCACCACAACTACTGAGCCTGCGCTCTAGAGCCCGTGAGCCACAACTACTGAGCCCACACGCCTAGAGCCTGTGCTCCGTAAACAAGAGAGGCCACCGCAATGAGAAGCCCGTGCACCGCAACGAAGAGTAGCCCCCGCTCCCACAACTAGAGAAAGCCCGGGTGCAGCAACAAAGACCCAACACAGCCAAAAATAAATAAATTAATTAAAGAAAAATAATAATAAAATAAAATACATGTGCTCCTAAAAAGTTTTTTTCAGACTTGAGTATATATGAAAGAAAGAGGGTATCCCAGATATTAATATGCTTATAAATATGACTATAACAAATATCATAAATATTAAAAGTAAGACTGTTTCAAGTTTGAATACAATAGAAACCAATGGGGAGATTAGCCAGTATTGTAATTACACATGCATAGTAATAAAGTCCATTTAAAAAAATCTTGTGTGCTCCACCTATTCATCCTCCCTCCCCCTAAGTCCTGGCAACCACTGATTTCTTTTTTTTTTTTTTTAATAAATTTATTTATTTATTTATTTATTTATTTATTTTTGGCTGTGTTGGGTCTTCGTTTCTGTGCGAGGGCTTTCTCTAGTTGTGGCAAGCGGGGGCCGCTCTTCATCGCGGTGCGCGGGCCTCTCACTACCACTGATTTCTTTTCGTTTTGCCTTTTCTATAATGTCATATAGTTGGAATCATAGAGCAGCCTTTTCAGACTTGCTTCTTTCACTTAGCAACATGCATTTTAAGTAAGATGCATTTATGTTTCCTCCGTATCTTTTCATGGCTTGATAGCTCATTTCTTTTTAGTGCTGAATAATAATAATAATAAAGAATAATTCATTATCTGGATATACCACAGTTTATTTATCAATTCACCTACTGAAGGACATCTTGGTTGCTTCAAGTTTTGGCAATTATGAATAAAGCTGCTATAAACATTTGTGTGCAGGGTTTTGTGTGGACATAAGTTTTCAACTACTTTGGGCAAATACCAAGGATCATGATTATCAAATCTTATTGTAAAAATATCATATTTTAAGATTTGCATAATGAGCAAATATATTGATGGTGCTGGGAACCAAATATTCTCACTTTGGTACAAGGCTAATATAAATATGAATTGGTGGATGGGAAGGAAGAAACCTGTTTTAATGGATTGAAAGTATAAATACCATGATTACACCCACACACATACACACACCACAGATACTTATGTAAGTACAAGTATATATTAATATAGGCAAGTATCATCCATGGATGTTGGAAAACACTGAGTAATAAAATTGTTTTGGAAATAGAATATTCACATAGTTGTTTTCCTAGTTTTATTGAGATATGATTGACATACAGTACTGTATAAGTTTAAGGTATATAACAGTGATTTGACTTACATCATGAAATGACTATCACAATAAGTTTAGTGAACATTCACATCTCATATAGGTACAAAATGAAAGAAATAGAAAAAAAATTTCCTTGTGATGAGAACTCTCAACTTTCATATATAACATAAGGCAGTGTTAATTATATTTATCATGTTATATATTACATCCCTAGTACTTATTTATCTTATAACTGGAAGTTTGAACGTTTTGACTACCTTCATACAATTCCTCTTCCTACCCTCCCCCTCCCCCTGCCTCTGGTAACCACAAATCTGATCTTTTTCTATGATTTTGTTTTTTTGAAGTATAATTGACCTATAACACTGCTATTTCCTGGTACACAACACAGTGATTTAGTATTTCTACACATTTCAAAATGATCACTATGGTAAGTCTAGTTATATCATCAAAAATATTACATAGTTATTGACTGTATTCCCCACACTACATTTCACCCCCTTGACTCATTTATTTTGTAACTGGAGTTTGTACCTCTTAATCTCCCTCACTTATTTCTTTTGTCCCCCCAACCTGCTCCCCTTTGGCAATTTGTTCTCTGTATCTATAACTCTGTTCCTGCTTTGTTATGTTTGTTCATTGGGGTTTTTTTTGTTTGTTTGTTTGTTTAGATTCCACACATAAGTGAAATCATACAGTTCTTGTCTTTATCTGACTTATTTCACTTAGCATAATACCGTTTAGGACCATCCATGTTGTCACAAATGGCAAGATTTCATTCTTTTTTATGGCTGAGTATATTCTGTTATATACATACATACATACACACACACACCCCCCACATCTTCTTTATCCAGATTGCTTCTATATCTTGGCTATTGTAAATAATGCTGCAATGAACATAGGGGCGCATATATCTTTTCTAATTAGTGTTTTTGTTTTCTTCAGATAAATACCTAGGAGTGGAATTTCTGGGTCACATGGTAGCTCTTTTTAATTTTTTGAGGAATCTCCATACTGTTTTTCATAGTGGCTGCACCAATTTACATTCCCACCAACAGTGCACATGGGTTCCCTTTTCTCCACATCATGGTCATATAGTTTTGAAACATCTCTCCAAAGATAACTAATCATGAAAAATTAAAAGGTACCTTTCAAATTGAGAAATTTGGACACTATTTTGTAACCAAATTATCAAACTTAGTATCACCAATAATGGGACATAAATGACATCATATGCCTCCTGATGTAATGCACTGAAGAGACTACAACATCTCCAAGGTGGTATTGATGTCAAAATATTTCATCTGAATCTAATGAAGACACAATGCCCAAATTGAGGGATATCCTGTAAAATGACTCTTTTTTTTTTTTAATTATTATTTATTTATTTATTTATTTTTGGCTGTGTTGGGTCTTCGTTTCTGTGCGAGGGCTTTCTCTAGTTGCGGCAAGCGGGGGCCACTCTTCATCGTGGTGCGCGGGCCTCTCACTATCGTGGCCTCTCTTGTTGCGGAGCACAGGCTCCAGATGCGCAGGCTCAGTAGTTGTGGCTCACGGGCCTAGTTGCTCCGCGGCATGTGGGATCTTCCCAGACCAGGGCTCGAACCCGTGTCCCCTGCATCGGCAGGCAGATTCTCAACCACTGCGCCACCAGGGAAGCCCTAAAATGACTCTTTAAAAATGACAGTGTCATGAAAAACAAAGTCATAAAAATATTTTCTTTAAACTGCTCTAGTTTAAAGGAAACTAGAAAAACATGACAATTGAGTACAATGTGCAAACCTTGATTATATCCTGGATTTAAAAAAAAAAAACAGCCACAAAGGACATTATTGGAACAATTGAGGAAATTCAAATATTGAATACAATATTAGGTAATAGTATTCATGTTAAATTTCCTGTGTGTGATAATTGTAATTGAAGTTATGTGGGAGAATGCCCCTGTTTGTAAGAGGTACATATTGAGATATTTAGGGATGATATGTTAAAATGTCTGCAACTAACTCATAACAAAATACAATGTTTACATACCGTATCTGTCAGCTATGGTCACAAAATACAGTGCAAAACTTAATAGCTCAAAATAACATTAATTCCCACTCGTGCATCTGGAGGTCAGCAGATTTAGGCTGAGATCAGCTGTCCTTTGCTTCAGTATACAGGTTGTATCCAGTGCTGTTCCATACTCATCCTTGAATCGGTGGGCTATCCAGAAAAAGTTCTTAGAAAGGTGGCAGAAGAGCAAGAGGGCAAGCCCAATTATTGCAGCACATTTCAAGCCACAACTTGCTTTACTCTGTGTATTAGTTTCCTAGGGCTGATATAACAAACTACCACAAACTGGGTGGCTTAAAAAAAACAAACTTATTCTCTCATAGTTTGGAGGCTAAAAGTCTGAAATTAAGGCATCAGCAGGGCCCTGCTGTCTCTGAAGGCTCTAGGGGAGGATCCTTATTTGCTATTTCCTAGCTCTGGTTGTTGCCAGCAGTCCTTGGCATCCCTTGCCTTATAGCAGCATCAGTCCAGTCTCTTATCTCTGTCGTGATATGGCCTTCTTCCCTGTGTGTGTCTGTGTGTCTCCAAATCTCTCTTTATAAGGATACCAGTCATTAGAGTTCACCGTAATTCCATATAAGCTTATCTTAACTTGATTATATCTGAAAAGACACTGTTTTCAAATAAGGTCACGTTCACAGATACTACCCACTCTGCTAACATCCCGTTGGCCAAAGCAACTCACGTGGTCAAGCCCAAAGTGAAGGGGTGGAGAATTATACTAAACCCATCGTGAGGGTCTAGTATAATTCACATGGCCAAACTCAGCATCAATGGAGCAGAGAGATATAGTCTGCCCACAGAAGTTAAGAGGGAGAGTGACTGTTTTTGAATAATAAATGTGTGTATATATATAATGTATAACATATGTGATGTATATGCATACATGTGTATATATATGAGAGAAAGTGAACAAATGTAGCAAAATTGGTGAATCTAGGTGAAGACTATATATTTATTATTGTTTATTATGTCAAATATCAACAAATCTGGACTTAGGGAAGGAGAAGCTGTTTTAAAAGACTATTGCAATAGCAGAACTCATTGATCACAAAGTCTGCAAATGTCTCATACAGAAAAACAGTTTTTTTTGTTTTTGTTTTTTAAATTAGGGAGGGATAAGCAGGACTAGCAGTAACTTTGTGTGGGAGTAGGACAAGGGGATAGAGCAAGCAGATGGTATAATCAGGGTGCTTTAACAGGAATATTTTTCCCTCTGTGGTTGGCCAATTCTCAGAATGAACCATTAAGTGGGGGATTTTAGGACTTGTTTCAGTTTGGGGGTGAATTAAAGTTCAGAGGCCTATGAGAAAAAGAGAAACCTGACTAAAATGTGGTCAAACCAAATCAATAGGTAGGTAATGGGTAATTGTAAGCACTCTTGAAACTCTTCTGAAGGTTTAAATTATTTCAAAATAAGATTTTTTAAAAGCTAAGAGTTAGTACTTAGATACAATTTTTTAAAAATTATGCAGTCCTACCTTCTGAGTCTATGCTTACTTTTATTTATTTATTTATTTTTAATACATTTCTTTATTTATTTTTGGCTGCGTTGGGTCTTCGTTTCTGCGTGCCGGCAAGCGGGGGCTACTTTTCATTGCGGTGTGCGGGCTTCTCATTGCAGTGGCTTGTCTTTGTTGCGGAGCACGGGCTCTAGGCACGTGGGCTCAGTAGTTGTGGTGCATGGGCTTAGTTGCTCCGCGGCATGTGGGATCTTCCTGGACCAGGGCTTGAACCTGTGTCCCCTGCATTGCCAGGCAGATTCTTAACCACTGTGCCACCAGGGAAGTCCTTAAATACAATTTTGGAATGCATTTTTTATTCTCTCTAAACTTCATGATATTTTGCTAGGTGTGGTTTGCCCCTCTTCCCAATGACTAGATTTTGAGTAAAGACACTGGCATTACAGCTTGGTAGGTTGTAGATTTATTCTGTATGTCCTAGTTCTACCTTTACTGGAAAGAATAAAAACTTATTTTAAAAAATACCATGAGGTTTAAAGGGTCCAAAGTTTTCAGAGGAAAAAGAAAATATTTTGGAATTTCATCCCATCAAGCAGATAATACATACCCTGAGAACTAACTAAAAAAATTAAGATTCAGAGGAATCCAATTGAAGAGCAGCATTTCTTGTATTTCAAGTCATAAGAATGTATTTTTTAAATTTATGGGTTTTGAATGAGTTACTTACAAACTGATTGTATTAAGACTTCCTAGGTGGTGACTGTAGTTAATAACACTGTATTGTATATTTGAAAATTGCCGAGAGTAGAACTTAAAAGTTCTCATTACAAGAAAAACGTTTATAACTATGTGTGGTGATGGATGTTAACTAGACTTACTGTGTTGAGCATTTAGCAATATATACCAATATCTAATCACACTGTATACCTTAAACTCATATAATGTTATATGTCAATTATACCTCAGCTAAAAAAAAGACTTCCTAGGATGCCATAAGCTTCTGCTTAATGTGTGAATCACTGGGAGAAATACCTCTTTTTAAACAAAACTCTGTAGATATATATCAACTAAGGATAAGCTATATATCAACTAAGGATAAGCATGTCTCTTTTTCTTAATTATAAAGAGATACTCAGGACTCATATTTAGAATATATGAAGAACTACAACAAATCAATAGGAAAAAGACAATCCAATGTAAAAAAATGGCCAAGGGAACTGAACAACCACCCCCCCCAACCAAAGGTTATCCAGATGACTAAACATATATTAAATAGTGCCCTACGTCATCAATAATTAATAATCAGAGAAATGCAAATTAAGCCATCCTGCTGATGAGATGTGTAAATTGGTACAACTTCTTAGAAAGCAGTTTGGCAGTATCAGGTAAAGCTGAAAAGAGCATACCCTATGACATCAATGCCACTTCTAGGTATATGCCCCCCCACAAATGTACACACGTGTGTACAAAGTGACATATATAATGACATACTTCTGTGAACAGTAGAACAATAGTAAATGAGTTTTGCTGTTCATGCTGAAAAAGACAAAAGCAGTCTGTGACAGCTAGGAGCTAGCCTGATACTCAGAGCTAGGCTATGCTGTTCTCGTGTTGAACTAAAACAGGTTCATAGAACAACATTAGACAAGGCCACTCTGTGACAGTGATGGATTAAGAGAAAAACAAGAGGATGCCATAATCAGGTGAAAAGGAACATTTTCCAATCCGCAAAAATGGCTAATATGAATTACCAATCACAGCTTTAGCCTCCTTCCATTTTTCTCACCTTCTAAGAATTATTAATATATCCAACTATAAAAATAACTGTTTCTGACAGCATCCAATCCATAGCAAAGTCCTACTTCAAACCACCCCCAAATCACCTTGCACAAATATCGCAAGTCCTTTTTAACACCCTCTTATTGAGATGCCCCATGATTCTCTGTGGTGTGATGTCTCCCTTGTTGCAGTAATCAGAAAATACAACTTTGTTCAACTACAGGTGTGTTCCTGATGGTCTGTGGCCAAAGAGCATTGACCAGACTGGAATTCTATACAGCAATGGAAATGAATGAGCTAGAGCAGAACACAACATCAATCTGAGACTGAGCTAAATATCAAAGGAAAGAGACTAGATTCTGAAGATTACCTACTGTAAGTGTAATGAGTTTTTTTTACAAATGGGAAACCACCAAATGCTCCTGCTAATGAGCATGAGACAGTGTCAGAAGACAGGTTCTAGTTTTTATCTTGCCAGCAGTAGCTGTATGGACTGGGCAAGTGATTTCATCATTTGGGCCTTAGTTTTTTCATATATTTAAAAAAGGGGTGGGGAGATTGGACCTAATCTTTCTGAGGTGCATTATCATTCTTAAACATTCTATGATCTTATGACTGTAAAAAACTCTCAACAAATATCTTGCAAAATTTCTATTGGGCCATTTTCAATATATGTAAGTAGTCTATTATTTAATTTCCTTTAAAATCCAAAGCCAAACATTTATCTTCACTTAAGTTATCTACTATATTATTTGGGAAGCAGAGTTACATACTAATTACGAGCATGACTTTGGAGTCAGACAAAATCAAATTGAGTTTCTTCTCTAATATTTACTAGGTGTAGAAGACGTTGGGGGAGTAACATAACCTCTCCAGTCTCAATTTCATCTGTAAAAAAGAAATAATAATAATGTGTACCTCATAGAGTTGTTGCAAGGGTTAAATGAGATAATGCATGTAAATTACTTAATACAGTACCAGTATATAGAAATCATACCCAATAAGTATTACTTCCATCAGAATCATAAGTGACAAGCCAGTCGCTTCCTAAGCGTTTGAGGGTTCTGTGGAAAAGAATGGGTTTATGCAAACCATGAGGCAAGTTGAACAGTTCCCCTATCAGTGTACCTAATGGACCCCAGTTTCCTGAGAGATGATGTCTGTCTGTCCCCTTTCCTTTTCCTACTGATCACTTCCTCCAAGCCCCCCTCCTTCATACCCATCCAGTTGGTTTACGCTTCAGAAGACACTGCAGCATCTTTTTGCCTCTCCCTTGGTCTCTGGGCGGAGTGTGTGTGTGGAGTGTGCCGAGTACCTTAACATCTCGCTGTTTGCCCGCTGCTGCAGCGGCCCCGGCCGGCTCACGGATACTATGACTTCAACCTTAAGCTTGCTTAACGAGTATCCTCATTGGGTGTTCAATTCCCCAGGGCTTTTTTTCCTGAAAGGGAATTGAAAGGCGAGTTTGCTGTCGCTTTGGCAACAACTTTCAACCTCTACCTTACTCTCCAGAATGAAAACATATCTATTAATACATTCGATAGACTGGGGAGTTGAGTTACTTAATGCAATTTTTCTTCCAAGTGCAAAACAGCTCACCTGGCTCGGTTAGCCTTCGGCGGCGCTGCGGTTAGAGGCTAGCAAAGCCGAGCGCAGCTGTTGCAGGAACCTGTTGGCAGAAAAGTGAAAGTGTGTATGCAACAGGTGTATCTGCTGCAGAGAGTGCGCTTGTGAGAACGGATGGCGATTGCACGCAGAAAACTCTTGCAAAGCAGGCAAGTGGGCTCGCTTCTCCTTTTTCTGTGCTTATCTGTGGTGGGTGCGGCGGCCATCCGCTATTCGGTGGCAGAGGAGATGGAGAGTGGTTCGTTTGTAGCTAACGTGGCTAAGGACTTGGGGCTGGAGGTAGGGAAGCTGGCTGCGCGCGGGGCGCGGCTCGTTTCCGAGGGCAATATACTGCATTTCCGGCTGCACCGCAAGACAGGAGATCTGTTCGTGAAGGAGAAACTGGATCGGGAGTCACTTTGTGGCAAAGCCGATCCATGCGTTCTGGAGTTTGAAATAGTCCTGGTGGAGCCACTGCAGTCCTTTCGCGTGGAGGTCAGGGTATTTGATATCAATGACAATGCCCCGGTTTTCCTAAACAAGGAGCCTCTTTTAAAGATTCCGGAGAGCACCCCCCTGGGTTCACGGTTTCCTCTGCAGAGCGCGCAGGATCTGGACGTCGGCCTCAACGGTCTCCAAAACTACACCTTGAGCGCCAGTGCGTATTTCCACCTGCACACCCGCTTCCGCAGCCATGGGCCCAAGTATGCCGAGCTAGTGCTGGATAAACCCCTGGACAGAGAGGAGCAGCCTGAAGTCAACCTGACAATTACAGCTGTGGACGGAGGGTCTCCGCCCAAGTCTGGCACTGCCCACATCCGCGTGGAGGTTCTGGATGTCAATGATCACGTGCCCCAATTCTCTCGACTGGTGTACCACGCTCAGGTACCGGAAAACAGTGCCAATGGTTCTTTGGTGGCTACGGTGACTGCCACCGACCTAGACGAGGGCTCCAACAAGGAGATAACTTACTCTTTAGCTCAAAACCCAGAAGTAATTCTCCAGACGTTTCAGATTGACTCTGAAACTGGAGAGGTTCGACTAAGAGGGTCCCTAGATTTTGAAGCGATTGAAACATATGACATTGACATTCAAGCTACTGACGGAGGAGGCCTCTCTGCCCACAGCAAAGTCCTGGTGGAGGTGGTGGATGTTAATGACAATCCTCCTGAAGTTACAGTCTCCTCTGTGTCCAGCCCTCTCCCTGAGGACTCTCCACTACAGACGGTAGTGGCCCTTTTCTCTATCAGAGACCGGGACATTCGAGTGGGAGGAAAAATCACTTGCTTCCTCAAAGAAGACCTTCCCTTTGCAGTCAAACCTACATTCAGGAATTCCTACTCACTGGTCACTGACAGAGGCATGGATCGGGAGGCGGTCTCTGGCTATAATATCACCCTTGTTGCCATGGATACTGGACCACCCACTCTGTCCTCGGAGACTGTGATAGAGGTGCTAATATCTGACATTAATGACAATCCCCCAGTATTTCAGGAAGATTCCTACATCTTGACTGTTCAAGAAAACAACAGCCCTGCAGTTTTTATTGGCAAAGTCCATGCTGAGGATCTAGATTTGGGTGAGAATGCCCAAATAACATATTCTCTGCTGCCTCCAAAAAGTGGAGATCTATCAGTCTTTGCTTACATCTCCATAAATTCAGACAATGGGAAACTCTATGCACTGAGAACTATGGATTATGAAGCCATTCAAGATTTTCAGTTTGTGGTAAAGTCAACTGATGGGGGCTTCCTGTCACTGAGTAGCCAGGTTATTGTCAGAGTGGTTGTCCTGGATGACAATGATAACTGCCCAATGATCTTGTACCCACTGCAAAATGG
The DNA here is from genome assembly GCF_028564815.1 of Eubalaena glacialis. Taxonomy (NCBI): domain Eukaryota; kingdom Metazoa; phylum Chordata; class Mammalia; order Artiodactyla; family Balaenidae; genus Eubalaena; species Eubalaena glacialis. The sequence goes on from NC_083719.1 coordinate 118,652,186, forward strand.
CACCTTGCCCTGCAATGACCTGGTGCCTAGGTCTGCAGAGGCAGGCTACCTGGTGACTAAGGTGGTGGCTGTGGATGGTGACTCAGGTCAGAATTCCTGGCTTTCATATCATCTATTTAAGGCCACTGACCCTGGGTTATTCTCTGTTCAACAAAAAAATGGGGAAATCCGTACATTGCGGCAGATATCTGAGAGAGACCCCACGATGCAGAAACTGATCGTTCTTGTTCAGGATCACGGCCAACCAGCTCTTTCTACTACTGCCTCACTTAATATCCTCCTGGTAGATGGCTTTTCTGAGCCCTATCTGCAGTTCCGGGATCCATTCAAGCATCCTACAAGGGTAAATCCATCCACTAAATATTTGGTCATTTCTCTGGCTGTGCTTTCCTTTCTCTTTCTCCTCTCTGTCACAGTGATCTTCATTACACATATCTGCCAGAAGATTAAATACAGAGAAAAGTTCACAATTCAAGAGCATTTCTATGATGACTGTAATTTCTCTAACAACCTGGTACAAGGAGGAGCCAGTGGATCCATATCCCAGCCTTGTCCCTATGAAGTGTCCTCAGCCACTGGCACTGGCAATTGTGAATTCTGGTTTCTTAAGCTCCTTATGCCCAACTTCCCCTTCCCCCGTGGCACTGGAGAGGTAAAAACAGAGGCTGGCTCCAGTTTACCACCAGATTCTGATAGAAATAGGTCTCGGGGGTCAGAGGGCCATGCCCAAGTATCTGATGACTATATGTAGCCATTATTCATGTCTCCTGTGGAAGTTCATTAGTCCTGGCTCTGGATATGCTTAGTTCCATAGAGATATCATGTTATTTTGCCTTTAAGTATTTTCCATTAGATAGTTATGCATGCATAGGGACAAGAACTAGCTCCTAGTTTTGATACATCAGAAAGCAATTAGGTTCAAGAAGTAGACATATAGTTTATTGTTATTCAGAAATTTCTAGATTTGTCACCTGATGAGTAGAGATCATCTTTGAATCAACATCTTGCATACCATCATTCACAATCATGCAAATGTCTGGTGAATGGTGGTCCTCATAGATAACTGGATGGGAGGAAGGGTAAAGAAGAAGAAAAAGGATTTGACTTATTTGCAAATGTAAAGGCAGATATAAGGCTAAAGAGATTCAGTTCAGGAATTAAGTTAGGTGTAGATTTCTTAATGGTTGTTGGGGACCTTAGGCAAGTCTTAAATCTGTTTATACACAGATATCTCATACCTCATCAGAGAGCAGTTGTTTGAAGGTAGATGAGGAAAAAAATAGACTTGTAGATAACAAATGCTATTGAACAACTACAAAACAAAAAGATATTAAAGGAGAAAGAATGCATTAATACCAATAAAGTGGCCTTAAGAAAAGATAGATTTTCACGTATTACCAGATTTGATCTTAAGCCATTTTCTCCTCTGAGCATGCTGATGTGACAACATGGAAACTAAGAAAAAGAGTTAGTTCCTAGCATATCATTCAAAAAATGAAATGGAGTAGGGATCCAAGTTAGGTTTCTTTTTGATCATCACTGTTTTGCATTTGTAAGCTATTTTAAGTTCTCTCATTCTAAAATTAAAGAAAAAAAATTAAAACATTAACATATTTCAAGGATGCTATTAATACTACCAACTGTGCCTTAACTGTTTAAAAAGTTTGCTTTACTGAGTCTTTAATTATGTACCTTATTTTATACAATGTGTAAATTCAGACCCACAGGGTGTGTCCCACACAGATAGGCACAACATTTGTACCTGGTATTCCAAGGGTAGAACAGTACCTCTAGTTTGGGCAAATTGCTTCAATTACAAATTTAACTTTGAAATGTATATAGATCTACATTTCTACTGGAAGTTTTAAGTTATAATAAAGTTTAAAAAATTTTTATACTATATTTAAAATAATATTTTATTTATTTATTCATTCATTATTTTTTTGGCTGCACTGGGTCTTGGTTGTGGCACACGGGATCTTTCGTTGTGGGACGTGGGCTCTTCGTTGTGGTGCGCGGGCTTCTCTTTTAGTTGTGGCGTGCAGGTTTTCTCTCTCTAGTTGTGGCGCACAGGCTGCAGGGTGAGTGGGCTCTGTAGTTTGTGGCACTCGGGCTTAGTTGCCCCGCGGCATGTGGGATCTTAGTTCCCCCACCAGGGATCAAACCCGCATTCCCTGCATTGGAAGGATTCTTTACCACTGGACCACTAGGGCAGTCCCTTAAATTCTTTTTTTTTTTTTTAACATCTTTATTGGAGTATAATTGCTTTACACTGGTGTTTCTGCTTTATAACAAACTGAATCAGCTACACATATACATATATCCCCATACCTCTTCCCTCTTGCGTCTCCCTCCCTATCCCACCCCTTTAGGTGGTCACAAAGCACCGAGCTAATCTCCCTGTGCTATGCGGCTGCTTCCCACTAGCTATCTATTTTACATTTGGTAGTGTATATAAGTCCATGCCACTCTCTCACTTCGTTGCAGCTTACCCTTCCCCCTCCCCGTGTCCTCAAGTACATTCTCTAGTAGGTCTGCGTCTTTATTCCCATCCTGCCCCTAGGTTCTTCATGACCTTTTTTTTTTTTTAAAGATTCCATATATATGTGTTAGCATACGGTATTTGTTTTTCTCTTTCAGACTTACTTCACTCTGTACGACAGACTCTAGGTCCATCCACCTCACTACAAATAACTCAATTTCGTTTCTTTTTATGGCTGGGTAATATTCCGTTGTATATATGTGCCACATCTTCTTTACCCATTCACCTGTTGATGGACACTTAGGTTGCTTCCATGTCCTGGCTATTGTATATAGAGCTGCAATGAACATTGTGGTACATGACTCTTTTTGAAGTATGGTTTTCTCAGGGTATATGCCCAGTAGTGGGATTGCTGGGCCATATGGTAGTTCTATTTTTAGTTTTTTGAGGAACCTCCATACTGTTCTCCATAGTGGCTGTATCAATTTACATTCCCACCAACAGTGCAAGAGGGTTCCCTTTTCTCCACACCCTCTCCAGCATTTATTGTTTGTAGATTTTTTGATGATGACCATTCTGACTGGTGTGAGATGATCTCTCACTGTAGTTTTGATTTGCATTTCTCTAATGATTAATGATGTTGAGCATTCTTTCATGTGTTTGTTGGCAATCTGTATATCTTCTTTGGAGAAATGTCTATTTAGGTCTTCTGCCCATTTTTGGATTGGGTTGTTTGTTTTTTTGATATTGCCTTAAATTCTTTATGAGATAATTTTAGACTTAAAAGAACTGCAGGAATAGTATAGTGTTATCATATACTCTTCACCTGGCTTCCCTTAATGTTACCATCTTACATAACCATAGCACAGATAACAAAATTAAGAAATTAACCTTGGTACAACTCTATTAACTAAACTACAAACGTTATTCAGATTTTACCAGTTTTCTCCTACTGTCCTTTTTCTTTTCAAGGATCCAATCCAGGATCTCACAATGCATTTAGTTCCTACCATTCATCATAGTTCCTTAACCTTTTCTTGTCTCTCATGACTTTGAGACTTTAAAAAAATTTTTTCATTTATATATTTTTTTATACAGCAGGTTCTGATTAGTCATCCATTTTATACACATCAGTATATACATGTCAATCCCAATCTCCCACTTCATCACACCACCCCCCCCATCCCCCTGCCGCTTTCCCCCCTTGGTGTCCAAACGTTTGTTCTCTACATCTGTGTCTCAATTTCTGCCCTGCAAACCGGTTCATCTGTACCATTTTTCTAGGTTCCACATACATGCATTAATATACGATATTTGTTTTTCTCTTTCTGACTTACTTCACTCTGTATGACAGTCTCTAGATCCATCCACGTCTCTACAAATGACCCAATTTCGTTCCTTTTTATGGCTGAGTAATATTCCATTGTATATATGTACCACATCTTCTTTATCCATTCATCTGTCGATGGGCATTTAGGTGGCTTCCATGACCTGGCTATTGTAAATAGTGCTGCAATGAATATTGGGGTGCATGTGTCTTTTTGAATTATGGTTTTCTCTGGGTATATGCCCAGTAGTGGGATTGCTGGGTCATATGGTAATTCTATTTTTAGTTTTTTAAGGAACTTCCATACTGTTCTCCATAGTGGCTGTATCAATGTACATTCCCACCAACAGTGCAAGAGGGTTCCCTTTTCTCCACACCCTCTCCAGCATTTGTTGTTTGTAGATTTGCTGATGATGCCCATTCTGACTGGTGTGAGGTGATACCTCATTGTAATTTTGATTTGCATTTCTCTAATAATTAGTGATGTTGAGCAACTTTTCATGTGCTTCCTGGCCATCTGTATGTCTTCTTTGGAGAAAAGTCTATTTAGGTCTTCTGACCATTTTTGGATTGGGTTGTTTGTTTTTTTAATGTTGAGCTGCATGAGCTGTTCATATATTTTGGAGATTAATCCTTTGTCCATTGATGCGTTTGCAAATATTTTCTTCCATTCTTTTCGTCTTGTTTATGGTTGCCTTTGCTGTGCAAAAGCTTTTAAGTTTCATTAGGTCCTATTTGTTTATTTTTGTTTTTATTTCCATTACTCTAGGAGGTGGATCAAAAAAGATCTTGCTGTGATTTATGTCAAAGAGTGTTCTTCCTATGTTTTCCTCTAAGAGTTTTATAGTGTCCGGTCTTACATTTAGGTCTCTAATCCATTTTGAGTTTATTTTTGTGTATGGTGTTAGGGAGTGTTCTAATTTCATTCTTTTACATGTAGCTGTCCAGTTTTCCCAGCACCACTTATTGAAGAGACTGTCTTTTCTCCATTGTATATCCTTGCCTCCTTTGTCATAGATTAGTTGACCATACGTGTATGGGTTTATCTCTGGGCTTTCTATCTTGTTCCATTGATCTATATTTCTGTTTTTGTGCCAGTACCATATTGTCTTGATTACTGTAGCTTTGTGGTATAGTCTGAAGTCAGGGAGTCTGATTCCTCCAGCTACGTCTTTTTCCCTCAAGACTACTTTGGCTATTTGGGGTCTTTTGTGTCTCCATACAAATTTTAAGATTTTTTGTTCTAGTTCTGTAAAAAATGCCACTGGTAATTTGATAGGGATTGCATTGAATCTGTAGATTGCTTTGGTAGTATAGTCATTTTCACAATATTGATTCTTCCACTCCAAGAACATGGTATATCTCTCCATCTGTTTATATCATCTTTAATTTCTTTCATCAGTGTCGTATAGTTTTCTGCATAAAGGTCTTTTGTCTCCCTAGGTAGGTTTATTCCTAGGTATTTTATTCTTTTTGTTGCAGTGGTAAATGGGAGTGTTTCCTTAATTTCTCTTTCAGATTTTCATCATTAGTGTATAGGAATGCAAGAGATTTCTGTGCATTAATTTTGTATCCTGCTACTTTACCAAATTCATTGATTAGATCTAGTAGTTTTCTGGTGGCATCTTTAGGATTCTGTATGTATAGTGTCATGTCATCTGCAAACAGTGACAGTTTTACTTCTTCTTTTCCAATTTGGATTCCTTTTATTTCTTTTTCTTCTCTGATTGCTGTGAATAGGACTTCCAAAACTATGTTGAATAATAGTGGTGAGAGTGGACATCCTTGTCTTGTTTCTGATCGTAGAGGAAATGCTTTCAGTTTTTCACCATTGAGAATGATGTTTGCTGTGGGTTTGTCATATATGGCCTTTATTATGTTGAAGTAGGTTCCCTCTATGCCCACTTTCTGGAGAGTTATCATAAATGGGTGTTGAATTTTGTCAAAAGCGTTTTCTGCATCTATTGAGATGATCATATGGTTTTTATTCTTCAATTTGTTAATATGGTGTATCACATTGATTGATTTGCATATATTGAAGAATCCTTGCATCACTGGGATAAATCCCACTTGATCATGGTGTATGATCCTTTTAATGTGTTGCTGGGTTCTGTTTGCTGGCATTTTGTTGAGGATTTTTGCATCTATATTCATCAGTGATATTGGTCTGTAATTTTCTTTTTTTGTAGTATCTTTGTCTGGTTTTGGTATCAGGGTGATGGTGGCCTCATAGAATGAGTTTGGGAGTGTTCCTTCCTCTGCAATTTTTTGGAAGAGTTTGAGAAGGATGGGTGTTAGCTCTTCTCTAAATGTTTGATAGAATTCGCCTGTGAAGCCATCTGGTCCTGGACTTTTGTTTGTTTGAAGATTTTTAATCAGTTTCAATTTCATTACTTGTGATTGGTCTGTTCATATTTTCTATTTCTTCCTGGTTCAGTCTTGGAAGGTTATACCTTTCTAAGAATTTGTCCATTTCTTCCAGGTTGTCCATTTTATTGGCATAGAGTTGCTTGTAGTAGTCTCTTAGGATGCTTTGTATTTCTGCAGTGTCTGTTGTAACTTCTCCTTTTTCATTTCTAATTTTATTGATTTGAGTCCTCTCCCTCTTTTTCTTGATGAGCCTGGCTAATGGTTTATCAATTTTGTTTATCTTCTCAAAGAACCAGCTTTTAGTTTTATTGATCTTTGCTATTGTTCTCTTTGTTTACATTTCATTTATTTCTACTCTGATTTTTATGATTTCTTTCCTTCTGCTAACTTAGGGTTTTGTTTGTTCTTCTTTCTCTAGTTCCTTTAGGTGTAAGGTTAGATTGTTTATTTGAGATTTTTCTTGTTTCTTGAGGTAGGCTTGTATAGCTATAAACTTCCCTCTTAGAACTGCTTTTGTTGCAACCCATAGGTTTTGGATCGTTGTGTTTTCATTGTCATTTGTCTCTAGGTATTTTTTGATTTCCTCTTTGATTTCTTCAGTGATCTCTTGGTTATTCAGTAACATATTTAGCCTCCATGTGTTTAGCCTCCATGTGTTTCTGGTTTTTACGTTTTTTTCCCTGTAATTAATTTCTAATCTCATAGCGTTTTGGTCAGAAAAGGTGCTTGATATGATTTCAATTTTCTTAAATTTACTGAGGCTTGATTTGTGACCCAAGATGTGATCTATCCTGGAGAATGTTCCGTGTGCACTTGAGAAGAAAGTGTAATCTGCTGTTTTTGGATGGAATGTCCTATAAATATCAATTAAATCTATCTGGTCTATTGTGTCATTTAAAGCTTGTGTTTCCTTATTAATTTTCTGTTTGGATGATCTGTCCATTGGTGTAAGTGAGGTGTTAAAGTCCCCCACTATTATTGTGTTACTGTCGATTTCCTCTTTTATAGCTGTTAGCAGTTGCCTTATGTATTGAGGTGCTCCTATGTTGGGTGCATTTATATTTTATAATTGTTATATCTTCTTCTTGGATTGATCCCTTGATCATTATGTAGTGTCCTTCCTTGTCTCTTGTAACATTCTTTATTGTAAAGTCTACTTTATCTGATATGAGTACTGCTACTCCAGCTTTCTTTTGATTTCCATTTGCATGGAATATCTTTTTCCATCCCCTCACTTTCAGTCTGTATGTGCCCCTAGGTCTGAAGTGGGTCTCTTGTAGACAGCATATAGATGGGTCTTGTTTTCGTATCCATTCAGCAACCCTGTGTTTTTTGGTTGGAGCATTTAATTCATTCACGTTTAGGGTAATTATCGATATGTATGTTCCTATTACCATTTTCCTAATTGTTTTGGGTTTGGTTTTGTAGGTCCTTTTCTTCTCTTATGTTTCCCACTTACAGAAGTTCCTTTAGCATCTGTTGTAGAGCTGGTTTCGTGGTGCTGAATTCTCTTAGCTTTTGCTTGTCTGTAAAGCTTTTGATTTCTCCATCAAATCTGAATGAGATCCTTGCTGGGTAGAGTATTCTTGGTTGTAGGTTCTTCCCTTTCATCACTTTAAATATATCATGCCACTCCCTTCTGGCTTGTAGAGTTTCTGCTGAGAAATCAGCTGTTAACCTTATGGGAGTTTCCTTGTATGTTATTTGTCATTTTTCCCTTGCTGCTTTCAATAATTTTTCTTTGTTTTAATTTTTGCCAATTTGATTACTGTGTGTCTTGGCATGTTTCTCCTTGGGTTTATCCTGTATGGGACTCTCTGTGCTTTCTGGACTTGGGTGGCTATTTCCTTTCCCATGTTACGGAAGTTTTCGACTATAATCTCTTCAAATATTTTCTCTGGTCCTTTCTCTCTCTCTTCTCCTTCTGGGACCCCTATAATGTGAATGTTGTTGCGTTTAATGTTGTCCCAGAGGTCTCTCAGGCTGTCTTCATTTCTTTTCATTCTTTTTTCTTTGTTCTGTTCTGCAGCAGTGAATTCCACCATTCTGTCTTCCAGGTCACTTATCCGTTCTTCTGCCTCAGTTATTCTGCTATTGATTCCTTCTAGTGTATTTTTCATTTTAGTTATTGTATTGTTCATCTCTGTTTGTTTGTTCTTTAATTCTTCTAGATCTTTGTTAAACATTTCTTGCATCTTCTCGATCTTTGCCTCCATTCTTTTTCCGAGGTCCTGGATCATCTTCGCTATCATTATTCTGAATTCTTTTTCTGGAAGGGTGCCTATCTCCACTTCATTTAGTTGTTTTTCTGGGGGTTTATCTTGTTCCTTCATCTAGTACATAGTCCTCTGCCTTTTCATCTTGTCTATCTTTCTGTGAATGTGGTTTTTGTTCCACAGGCTGCAGGGTTGTAGTTCTTCTTGCTTCTGCTGTCTGCCCTCTGGTGGATGAGGCTATCTAAGAGGCTTGTGCAAGTTTCCTGATGGGAGGGACTGGTGGTGGGTAGAGCTGGCTGTTGCTCTGGTGGGCAGAGCTCAGTAAAACTTTAATCTGCTTGTCTGCTGATGGGTGGGGCTGGGTTCCCTCCCTGTTGGTTGTTTGGCCTGAGGTGACCCAACACTGGAGCCTACCTGGGCTCTTTGGTGGGGCTGATGGCGGACTCTGGGAGGGCTCACGCCAAGGAGTACTTCCCAGAACTTCTGCTGCCAGTGTCCCTGTCCTCATGGTGAGACAGAGCCACCCCCCACCTCTGCAGGAGACCCTCCAACACTGGCAGGTAGGTCCGGCTCAGTCTCCTATGGGATCACTGCTCCTTTGCTTGGGTTCCGATGTGCACACTACTTTGTGTGTGCCCTCCAAGAGCGGAGTCTCTGTTTCCCCCAGTCCTGTCAAAGTCCTGCAATCAAATCCTGCTAGCCTTCAAAGTCTGATTCTCTAGGAATTCCTCCTCCCGTTGCCGGATCCCCAGGTTGGGAAGCCTGACGTGGGGCTCAGAAACTTCACTCCAGTGGGTGGACTTCTGTGGTATAAGTGTTCTCCAGTTTGTGAGTCACCCACCCAGCAGTTATGGGATTTGATTTTATTGTGATTGTGCCCCTCCTACCATCTCATTGTGGGTTCTCCTTTGTCTTTGGATGTGGGGTATCTTTTTTGGTGAGTTGCAGTGTCTTCCTGTTGATGATTGTTCAGCAGTTAGTTGTGATTCTGGTGTTCTCGCAAGAGGAAGTGAGAGCACATCCTTCTACTACTCCGCCATCTTGAACCAATCTCTGACTTTGAGACTTTTGAAGAGTACTGGTCAGTTATTTGTAAAATGTCCCTCAATTTTTCCCCAGTTTTACTGAGGTATAATTGACATATAGCACTGTTTAAATTTAGGGTGTACAGCATATATTGTGAGATGATTACCACAGTAAGCTAATAGTTAACAAACATGTGTCTCAACTTGACATTGTCTTTGTTTTCTCATAATTAGATTGATGTTATGCATTACTGGGAAGAATATCACAGAAATGATACTGTGGCCTTCTCAGTGCATCATATCAGGGGGGTACATGATGTCAAAATGTCTTATCTGGTGATGTTAATTTTTTTATTGTGGTAAAAAAACATAAAATTTACTATGTTAACCATTTTTAAGTGTACAGTTCAGTAGTGTTAAAGTGATGTTAATCTTGATCACTTGGTTAAGATAATATCTGTCAAGTTTCTTTACTGTAATGTTACTGTTTTTCCCTTTGTAATTAATAGCTGGGGAGAGACACTTTGAAACTATGCAAATACAATGTTTCTGCTTTAGGGACTTCCCTGGTGGTCCATTGGTTAAGACTCCGCATTCCCAATACAGGGGGCCCAGGTTCAATCCCTGATCAGGGAACTAGATCCTGCATGCCACAACTAAGGATCCCCCAACCCTCAACTAAAGAAAAGATCCTGCATGCTGCAAGGAAGATTCCCGCGTGCCACAACCAAGACCCGGTGCAGCCAAATAAATAAATAAACATTAAACAAAACAAAACAATGTTTTTGCTTTAACTTTTGACCACAAATTTTAGTATCCACTGTGGGCTATTTTCTGTGGCAATTAATACTGTGGCAGTGAATGGTGATTTTCTATTTCTGATTCCTTTTACATTAATTGAAATTCTTTAAGGAATGCTTGTCACTTCTCCCACATTTATTATTTACTTATTTCTTTATATATGGATTCATGGACATTTACTTTATTATTTGGACTATAATCCAATGTTACCATTATATTGCTGAGCAAACTCTTTTATCTGGGATGAAGAGGAGATTTTTAAGCCTGGAATTATACACATAGAACACAATTTGTTCAAAATTAGTATTTCTTTGTAATACTATGTTACATTATCTTAAGCAAGCATAAATTTCTTTCACTTGTTAAGGTTTATTTATAATGTTTTAACTTTAAATGAAAATTCCATTAACTTGATTTTAAATTTCCATTAGATATAAAACTATTAGATATTAAACTATGAAAATTTAAAATTTTATGTAGACCTATTTATAAGCTAAGTATAACAGTGATGTCATTTAATGCTGTACTTTTAACAAAATTTTAAAATTTTTAATTTTCAAATTTTTAAAAAATTTATATTTTATTTTTGGCTGCATTGGGTCTTCGCTGCTGCACATGGGCTTTCTCTAGTTGTGGCGAGCAGGGACTGCTCTTTGTTGAGGTGCGTGGGCTTCTCACTGTGGTGGCTTTTCTTGTGGAGCACGGGTTCTAGGCACATGGGCTTCAGTAGTTGTGGCACGCAGGCTCAGTAGTTGTGGCGCACGGGCTTAGTTGCTCCACAGCATGTGGGATGTTCCCGGACCAGGGCTCGAACTCTGTCCCCTGCATTGGCAGGTAGATTCTTAACCACTGTGCCACCAGGGAACTCCTAGGTGTCATTTAAACATAGATTTAGATGCTAAAATTAGACATAGAGATATATGCAAAATGGAATTGGTCTCTTTGCTTTTATTTAATTCTACCAAAAATAAATATATATATTGCTTTCTCTGTGTCTGTGCTTTTTGTTGTTGTTTTATATTTAAAGATGAACCTGTCTCATTCTTGGAAGCAGAATTTATCCAGATAATTGTCTCATATAAAGGTCTATTTTCTATAGAGCTGAATATCAAATAGGTGATTAATCACACATCCACTCTTCGGCCCAAAATTTGACCTCATTTCCAAATCTATGTAGCACTTTTTATAATATTATTAAAGTATTGGTTGTGTTCATATAACACTGAAACGATATTCAAAAGTAAAAATAGGGGGCGGAGTCAAGATGGCGTACTAGGAGGACGTGGAAGTCATGTCTCCTCACAACTAGGGCACCTACCAGGCATCCGTGGGGGACCACAGACACCTAAGGGGACGGGAGGAACCCCCAGTGACAAGGTAGGACATGGGGCATGGGGGGTGTGAAGGGGGAGGAGAAGTGGAGGCAGGACAGGACTGGTGCCCCTGAGGGCCGGCTGGGGGAGGGGAAGGGATTCCCACGCTGGAAGGGGGAAATTGGGGAACCACTGGGAGGGCAGAGGAACAATAGGGAGTGTGGCCAGGTTTTGGGGCCCCCAGGAACCTGCTAAGATCCTGGGCCTGATCCTCTGCCCATGGAGGCCCCCTCCAGCCGTGTGGGTCCTGAGGGAGTGGGAGGGAGGGAAGGGGGAGCAAAAGTCAAGTCTGGACCTTTGGGACCAGCACCCCTGAGGGGTGACTTGGTGAGGGGAAGAGTTCCTACACTCAGAGGGACCCACCTGCGGTTAGGGGTCCAGCGGGATGGGGGAGGCCCTGGGGGAGATGGGGGGGAGGGGCAGAAGGAACAGAAGGGAACCCGGCCAGTGCTTTCCCAGTCCACTTAGGCACTGGGGAGCCTGTTGGGCTCCTGGGCCTAATCCTCTGCCCTCGGAGCCTCCCTCCTGCCATGCAGAACCCAAGTCCCACCCCTACAACCCCACGCATGGCCCTACCTCTACACTCACAGATCCCCTCCAAAGCACTGGGCCTAAACCCCACCCACACACCCTCACTCAGGGCCCTACCTCCAAACTCTGGAACCCCACACTCCAGAGGCCCTCCTTTCCACGTGCTGCCTGTCTCCTTCTGTGCGCAGGTCCTAAGCAGAGGCCAGGCCCATGCTTGAACGTGCCCGCCTAGGCCCTGCCCCATGCTCCAACGTCACCACCCCACCAGCCTTGGTCCTGCCCCACCCTAAACCCCGCCCATAAATTCCACCCCCGCCTAAACTCTGCCCCCATAGCCAAGGCTTTTTTTTTTTTTTTCTCTTTTAGATTGGGGTTCTGTCTTACCTTGCTGATTCACTGTTGTTGATTCTTTTATATTTTTATTTTTCCTAATAAATCTTTTATTTTTCTAATTTTATTTTATTCTTTATACTTTGTTATTGTTCTCTCCTTTTGGATTGTTCTCCCCCCCTTTTCTTTTTTATGTTGTGGTTTTATTTTACCTTGTTGCAACTATAGTTTTATTTTTCCTAATATATTTTTTATTTTTCTAATTTTATTTTGTTTTTTATTCTTTGATATTGTACTGTTCCTTTTTTCCTTTATTCACCATGCCATGAGCTTGCGAGATCTTGGTTCCCAGGCTACAGGTCAGGCCAAGCTCCTGTGGTGGGAGCTCCAAGTCCAAATCGCTGGACTAACAGAGAACCTCAGACCCCAGGTAATATTAATCAGAGTGAGGCCTCCTGGAGGTCCTCATCTCAGCACCAAGACCCGGCTCTATCCAACTGCCTGCAAACGCCAGTGCTGGAGGTCTCAGGCCAAACAACCAGTAAGACAGGAATACAGCACCACCCATCAAAAAGACAAAAACAAAACAAAACATGAAACGACAAAAAAAGTATATTACAGACGAAGGAGCAAGGTAAAAACCTACAAGACCAAATAAATGAAGACAAAACAGGCAACCTACCTGAAAAAGAATTCAGAGTAATGATAGTAAAGATGATCCAAAATCTTGGAAACAGAATGGAGAAAATACAAGAAACATTTAACAAGGATCTAGAAGAACCAAAGAGAAAACAAACAGTGATGAACAACACAATTACTGAAATTAAAAATACTCTAGAAGAAATCAATAAATAGCAGAATAACTGAGGCAGAAGAATGGATAAGTGAGCTGGAAGATAAAATGGTGGAAATACCTGCCAGAGAGCAGAATAAAGAAAAAAGAATGAAAAGAATTGAGGACAGTCTCAGAGACCTCTGCGACAACATTAAACACACCAACATTTGAATTATAGGGGTCCCAGAAGAAGAAGAGAAAAAGAAAGGGGCTGAGAAAACATTTGAAGAGAATATAGTTGAAAACTTCCCTAACATGGGAAAGGAAATAGTCAATCAAGTCCAGAAGGCACAGAGAGTACCATACAGGATAAACCCAAAGAGAAACATGCCAAGACACATATTAATGAAACTATCAAAAATTAAACACAAAGAAAAAATATTAAAAGCAGCAAGGGAAAAGCAACAAATAACATAGAAGGGAATCCCCATAATGTTAACAGCTAATTTTTCAACAGAAAATCTGCAAGACAGAAGGGAGTGGCAGGACATATTAAAAGTGATGAAAGGGAAAAACCTACAACCAAGATTACTCTACCCAGCAAGGATCTCATTCAGATTCGATGGAGAAATTAAAACCTTTACAGATAAGCAAAAGTTAAGAGAATTCAGCACCACCAAACCAGCTTTACAACAATGCTAAAGGAATTTCTCTAGGCGGAAAACACAAGAGAAGGAAAAGACCTACAAAAACAAACCCAAAACAATTAAGAAAATGGTAATAGGAACATACATATCGATAACTACCTTAAATGTAAATGAATTAAATGCTCCAACCAAAAGACATAGACTGGCTGAATGGATACAAAAACAAGACCCGTACATATGCTGTCTACAAGAGACCCACTTCAGACCTAGGGACACATATAGCCTAAAGTGAGGGGATAGAAAAAGATATTCTGTGCAAGTGGAAATCAAAAGAAAGCTGGAGTAGCAATCCTCATATCTGACAAAATAGACTTTAAAATAAAGACTATTACAAGAGACAAAGAAGGACACTATATAATGATCAAGGGATCAATCCAAGAAGAAGATATAACAATTGTAAATAACAATTGTAAATATTTATGCACCCAAAATAGGAGCACCTCAATACATAAGGCAAATGCTAACAGGCATAAAATGGGAAATCGACAGTAACACAATCATAGTAGGGGACTTTAACACCCCACTTTCACCAATGGACAGATCATCCAAAATGAAAATAAATAAGGAAACACAAGCTTTAAATGCTACATTAAACAAGATGGACTTAATTGATATTTATAGGACATTCCATACAAAAACAACAGAATACACTTTCTTCTCAAGTGCTCATGGAACATTCTCCAGGATAGACCATATTTTGGGTCACAAATCAAGCCTTGGTAAGTTTAAGAAAACTGAAATCATATCAAGTATCTTTTCTGACTACAATGCTATGAGATTAGGTATCAATTACAGGAAAAAAACTGTAAGAAATACAAACACATGGAGGCTAAACAATACGCTACTAAATAACCAAGAGATCACTGAAGAAATCAAAGAGGAAATAAAAAAATACCTAGAAACGAATGACTGACAATGAAAACATAACAACCCAAAACCAATGGATGCAGCAAAAGCAGTTCTAAGAGGGGAAGTTTATAGCAATACAATCCTACCTCAAGAAACAAGAAACATCTCAAATAAACAACTAACCTTACACCTAAAGCAATTAGAGAAAAACGAACCAAAAAAACCCCCAAAGTTAGCAGAAGGAAAGAAATCATAATGTTCAGATCAGAAATAAATGTAAAAGAAATGAAGGAAACAATAGCAAAGATCAATAAAACTGAAAGCTGGTTCTTGGAGAAGATAAACAAACTTCATAAACCATTAGCTAGACTCATCATGAAAAAAAGGGAGAAGACTCAAATCAACAGAATTAGAAAAGAAAAAGGAGAAGTAACAACTGACACTGCAGAAATACAAAGGATCATAAGAGATTACTACAAGCAACTATATGCCAATAAAATGGACAACCTGGAAGAATTGGACAAACTATTAGAAAAGCACAACCTTCTGAGACTGAACTAGGAAGAAATAGAAAATATAAACAGACCAATCACAAGCACTGAAATTGAAACTGTGATTAAAAATCTTCCAACAGACGAAAGCCCAGGACCAGATGGCTTCACAGGCGAATTCTATCAAATATTTAGAGAAGAGCTAACACCTATCCTTCTCAAACTCTTCCAAAATATAGCAGAGGGAGGAACACTCCCAAGCTCATTCTACAAGGCCACCATCACCCTGATACCAAAACCAGACAAAGATGTCCCCAAAAAAGAAAACTACAGGCCAATATCTCTGACGAACATAGATGCAAAAATCCTCAACCAAATACTAGCAAACAGAATCCAACAGCACATTAAAAGGATCATACACCATGATCAAGTGGGGTTTATCCCAGGAATGCAAGCAATTTCAATATACACAAATCAATCAATGTGATACACCATATTAACAAATGGAAGGATAAAAACCATATGATAATCTCAAAAGACGCAGAAAAAGCTTTTGACAAAATTCAACACCCATTTATGATAAAAACTCTCCAGAAAGTAGGCATAGAGGGAACCTACTTCAACATAATAAAGGCCATATATGACAAACCCACAGCCAACATCATTCTCAATGGTGAAAAACTGAAACCATTTCCTCTAAGATCAGGAACAAGACAAAGTTGCCCATTCTCACCACTATTACTCAACATAGTTTTGGAAGTTTTAGCCACAGCAATCAGAGAAGAAAAAGAAATAAAAGGAATCCAAATCCAAAAAGAAGAAGTAAAACTGTCACTGTTTGCAGATGACATGATACTATACATAGAGAATCCTAAAGATGCTACCAGAAAACTACTAGAGCTAATCAATGAATTTGGTAAAGTAGCAGGATACAAAATTAATGCACAGAAATCTCTTGCATTTCTATGCACTAATGATGAAAATCTGAAAGAGAAATTAAGGAAACACTCCCATTTACCACTGCAACAAAAAGAATAAAATACCTAGGAATAAACCTACCTAAGGAGACAAAAGACCTGTATGCAGAAAACTATAAGACACTGATGAAAGAAATTAAAGATGATACAAACAGATGGAGAGGTATACCATGTTCTTGGATTGGAAGAATCAACATTGTAAAAATGACTATACTACCCAAAGCAATCTACAGATTCAATGCAATCTGTATCAAACTACCAATGGCATTTTTCACAGAAGTAGAACAAAAAATTTCACGATTTATATGGAAACACAAAAGACCCCGAATAGCCAAAGCAATCTTGAGAAAGAAAAACGGAGCTGGAGGAATCAGGCTCCCAGACTTCAGACTATACTACAAAGCTACAGTAATCAAGACAGTATGGTACTGGCACAAAAACAGAAATATAGATCAATGGAACAGGATAGAAAGCCCAGAGATAAACCCACGCACATATGGTCACCTTATCTTTGATAAAGGAGGCAAGAGTATACAATGGAGGGAAGACAGCCTCTTCAATAAGTGGTGCTGGGAAAACTGGACAGCTGCATGTAAAAGAATGAAATTAAAACACTCCCTAACACCATACACAAAAATAAACTCAAAATGGATTAAAGACCTAAATGTAAGGCCAGACAGTATAAAACTCTTAGAGGAAAATATAGGCAGAAGACTCTATGACATAAATCACAGCAAGATCCTTTTTGACCCACCTCCTAGAGAAATGTAAATAAAAACAAAAATAAACAAATGGGACCTAATGAAACTTAAAAGCTTTTGCACGGCAAAGGAAAACATAAACAAGATGAAAAGACAGCACTCAGAATGGGAGAAAATATTTGCCAAGGAAGCAAATGACAAAGGATTAATCTCCAAAATATACAAGCAGCTCATGTAGCTCAATATGAAAAAAACAAACACCCAATCCATAAATGGGCAGAAGACCTAAACAGACATTTCTCCAAAGAAGATATACAGATTGCCAACAAACACATGAAAAGATGCTCTCTCTTTGTTTGGCCAAAGAGAGAATTCGTGTTTCATTCAATAGACACTACCAAGTACTGAATTCCATTTTGTTCTAGAACTTGTATTATGGAGTAAGTAAAAAATGAAGTAGAATAAAGATGAAAATGAAGTAGAGCAGGAGGAGGAGAAAAAGGAGAAAGAGGAGAGGAGGAAAAGAGGAAGAGGAGAAAATATCCTCTCCTCTCAAGACCTTTTTAAGGGAGAGTCAGCTCACACAGGGTCTTATAGGCCATTATGAAACTCGGACTTTTATTCCAGGTGAAATTGGGAGCCATTGCAAGGTTTTCAACACAGGATTGCCGTGATCTGACTTACATTTTAAAATGATCGATCTGACTGCTCTCTATAGAATAAACTGTAGATGGATGGGATTGGAAGCAGTTAAACCAATTATGAGATTATTATAGTAATTCAGGTGAGACAGAATGGTGGTCAGGACCAGGCTGGTTTCATGGAGGGGATAGGAGAAGGAGTCTGATTCTAAATAAATTTTGAAGTGGGAGCTAACAGGATTTGCCAACATGATTGGATTGGAGTGAAAGAGCCAAGAAAGACTTAGGTTTTGACTTGAACAGCTGGGATAATGGAGTTGCCATTGACTGAGATGCAGAATGCTGTGGGAGAAGTATGACTGTGGGGAAAAATCAGTTCAGTTTGGAGTTGTTAAGTTTGAGATATCCACCCAGCATCAAAATGGAGATGTCAAGAAGGCAATTGGACACATGAGTTTGGAATTATGAAAGAGATCTGAAGATCTAAATTTGGGAGTTTGTCAGCATATAGGTGATACTTAAAGTCATAAGACTGGCTGAGCTCATAAGGATCTGAGTGTAAGTAAAGAAAAGAAGACCAAAGACTGGGGCACTCTTGTGTTAAGGAGTTGGGCAGAAAGAACTGCCCTTCTAATATTTCTCCTAAATGTGTATTTTCCTGGTATTTTTTTTTTATCAGTGCAGTACCTGAGAGCAAGGGTTTGGGGGTAAGAAAGCCTAGGTTCAACTCCTAACTCCATTACCTATTAATATGTATGACTTTTGTCCAGTTGCTTTATCCTCAGTACTTGGTTTTCTCATTTTTGAAGTGGAAATAATAAAGTACCTGCTTCATATGTTTGTTATGAGGTTAAATGACATAATGTACATCTAAGGTATTTAGAATGGTGCTTGGCACACAGTAAACACTCAGTAAATGTTACCTGGTATTATTAAAGAAAAAAAAAGAAAAGATGCTCAACGTCACTAATCATTAGAGAAATGCAGATCAAAACTACAATGAGGTATCACCTCACACCAGTAGAATGTCCATCATCAAAAAATCTACAAACAATAAATGCTGGAGAGGGTGTGGAGAAAAGGGAACCCTCTTACACTGTTGGTGGGAATGTACATTGATACAGCCACTATGGAGAACAGTATGGAGGTTTCTTAAGAAACTAAAACTAGAACTACCACATGACCCAGCAATCCCACTACTGGCCATATACCCTGAGAAAACCATAATTCAAAAAGAGTCATGTACCACAATGTTCATTGCCACACTATTTACAATAGCCAGGACATGGAAGCAACCTAAGTGTCCATCAACAGATGAATAGATAAAGAAGATGTGGCACATATATACAATGGAATATTACTCAGCCATAAAAAGAAATGAAATTGAGTTATTTGTAGTGAGGTGGATGGACCCAGAGTCGGTCATACAGAGTGAAGTAAGTCTGAAAGAGAAAAACAAATACTGTATGCTAACACATATCTATGGAATCTAAAAAAAAAAAAGAAAAGGTTCTGATGAACCTAGGGGCAGGACAGGAATAAAGACACAGGCATAGAGAATGGACCTGAGGACATGGGGAGGGGCAAGGGTAAGCTGGGACGAAGTGAGAGAGTAACATTGACATATATACAATACCAAATGTAAAATAGATAGCTAGTGGGAAGCAGCTGCATAGCACAGGGAGATCAGCTCAGTGCTTTGCGACCACCTAGAGGGGTGGGATAAGGAGGGTGGGAGGGAGACGCAAGAGGGAGGAGATATGGGGATATAGGTATGCATATAGCTGATTCACTTTGTTATACAGCAGAAACTAACACAACATTGTAACGCAATTATACTCCAATAAAGATGTTAAAGGAAAAAATATATAAAAATAAAAAGTAATAATAACAAGGGTTTTCTGTTTCAGCTGGTGAAGCAAACTTATGGTTCTGTGTACCATGCTTTGCTCTAAACCACACAGATAATAGATAAACTTTTAAAATAGAAAAATTTTAACTGCAAAAACCATAAATGAAACAGACATAAAATGATGAGCAGGGATGAAATCCTTGCATTTCTGAGCTCCCAGATCAGATGGTGGCATTGGTTCCCATTAGTTTGGCTCCTATGGGGTATCAAGAACAAAAGGTTCTCCATGAAAGATAGAGAATAAAAGCCAGGGTCATTGCTTAGAGCCAGGAGCTGGGATGGGCCTGTCTTGTTCATGGAAAAAGGTTAAAAAACCACCAAAAGATTCCTGAAGTTATACATTGTAGTATGTTTCAGACCTATGGAGGCTGGAAGGCACAGACTATGTAATAAACCTTATAGCAAACAGGCTCAAGGACGTCAACTGTACTATTTTGGATCAGAAGCCCAAGTAACTATTACAAGACCTGATTCTAGACCATATCTGGGTGGTCTAGGAGGTGAACATCAGTGGGGAGAGGAAGGAAAGAGAATTATATTTTTTAAAAAGTACTATTCAAAATAAAAAACTTAAAAAGACACTTGTGAAGATGAATTTAGGATTATACCCACAAAACGGGCAATAAATTATGGAAGAAATAAAACATGAGACTGAACTAAAACAAAACTAGATGGATACATACAGAGCCTACTAGAAATTTTAGAAACAAAACATAGTCATGTAATAAAACTTAAGTAGATGGTATAAAATTTAGTCTGGGAGCTATTGAAGAACAAATTAGTAAATTTGTATATAACTATGGGATTCATCAATAACAGAACAAAAAGTTACAAACCACCCCAAAACTTAGTGGCATGAAACAACCATTTTATTATTCTCATGGACTCTGAGTCAGGGATTCAGTGAGGGCACAGTGAGGATGGGCTGTCTCTGATCTGTTATCTGAGGCCTCACGTAGAAAGGCTCAAAGATGGGGTTGACATGGTAACTATGGGCTAGTATCATCTGGAGGTGATTTCCCTTACATCACTGACGTTGGCAGTCAACCAGAATACTTGCATGTGCCCTCTCTATATGGCCTGGGCTCCTTTGCAACATGGCGGCTGGGGTCCAAGAGCAAATATCGCTTTCATTATACTTTGTTGACTTTGATCAAGCAGCCAGAAACCAGATTCAAGGTGAAGGGACATAGGTCCTACCTCTTGAATACAGGAGTGTCAAAAAATCTTGGACCGAAGTTTTAAGCCAGCCACAGAAAACATAGAACATAGATTGAAAAACCCTAATATATGTTCAATAAAAGATATAGAAAAAGAGAATCGAGGGAAAGACAGAAAGAGAAAAGATAATACTGATTCTGGTTCTTGCCAAGATGGCAAATTAGCATGGGCTGCAAAAATCCTATTCCAAGATCATAGATCAAAACATTACAAACCTCTCAACAAAGAAAAGCCCAGGACCAGTTGGTTTAATGGATGAATTCCACCAAACATTTAAAGAATAATTAATACCAATCTTTCTTAAACCTTTCAGAAAATTAGAGAACATCTTCAAACTTATTTTATGAGGCCAGCATCACCCTGATACCAAAGCCAAGACACCACAAGAAAAGAAGACTGCAAGCCAATATCCCTGATGAATATACATGCAAATACCCTCAACAAAATACTAGCAAACCAAATTTAATAGCACATTAAAAATAATTATACAGCATGACCAAATGGGATTTATCTCTGGGTTGCAAGGATGCTTCAACATATGCGAATCATGTGATATAGCACAGGAACAGAAGGAAGGACAAAAATCACATGATCATCCTAACAGACGCAGAGAAAGCATTTGACAAAATTTAACACCCTTTTATGATAAAAACTCTCAACAAATTAAGTATATAAGGAACTCACCTCAGTACAGTAAAGGTCATATATGAAAAGCCCACAGCTAACATCATACAAAATGATGAAAAGCTGAAAGCTTTTCCTCTAAGATCAGGAATAAGGCAAAGATGTCCACTCTCACCACTTTATTAAATATAGTACTGGAAGTACTAGCCAAGACAATTTGGTAAAAAAAAAGAAATAAAAGGCATTCAAATCAGAAAGAAAGAAGTAAAATTATCTCTGTTTGCAGATGACATGATCTTATGTATAGAAAACCCTAGAGACTCCACATTAAAAAAAAAATGTTAGAACTAACAAATGAAATCAGTAAAGTTGCTGGATACAAAATTAATGTACAAAAATCAGTTGCATTTCTATATGCTAACAAACTATCTGAAAAGGAAATGAAGAAAACAATACCATTTACATTAACATCAAAAATAATAAAATACTTAGGAGTAAACTTAACAAGGAGGCGAAAGACTTTGACGTGGAAAACTGTATAACACAATTGAAAAAAAAATCAAAACAACACAAATAAATGGAAAAACACCTGGTGTTCATGTATGGGAAAATTAATATTGTTAAAACGTCCATTTTACCTAAAGCAATCTACAGATTCAATATAGATCTATCAAAATCCTAATAGCATTTTTTCAGAAATACACAATCCTAAAATTAACATGGAACCACAAAACACCCCAAATAGCCAAAGCAATTTTGAGCAGGAAAAATAAAACTGGAGGCATCCTGATTTCAAAATATAGTTCAAAGCCACAGTAACGGAAACAGTGTGATACTGGCATAAAAACAGATGTATTAACCAATAGAACAGAACAGAGAACCCAGAAATAAAACTATCCATACATGGTCAATTGATCTTTGACAAGGGTGCCAAGAATACTCAATGGGGAAAGGACAGTCTCTTCAATAAACGGTGTTGGGAAAACTGGATATCCACATGCAAAAGAATGAAATTGGGACCTCATATTACACCACTAAAAAATTACCTCAAAACAGGTAAAGACTTAAATATAAGAACTGAACTAGAACTCCTAGAAGAAAACCTAGGGAAAAGCTTCTTGACATTGGCCTTGGCAATGATTTCTTGGATATAATACCAAAAGCAAAGGCAGTGTGGAGACTTGAATCATAAACAGTTAACTACACTGATATAAAGCTTTCCCTAAATGATAGGAGTGGCTCACTGTGATTTATGCTGAAAACCTTTCCTTTCTGGAGTCTGGAATTTTGGCCCAAGCCAGGTAGAGGGTAGCTAAATGACCAGGCCCCAGTAAAAACCTTGGTCTCTGAGTTTCTAGTGAGCTTCTCTGGTAGACAGCATTTCCCACATGTTGTCATAGTTCATCACTGGAGGAATCAAGTGTGGCCTGTGTAACTCCACAGGGAGAGAATTTTTAGAAACTTGTGCCTGATTTCCTCCAGACTTCACCCATGTCCCTTTACTCTTCGCTGATTTAGCTTTGTTTTCTTTTTTCTTCTAATATCTCTTAGTTGTAAGTAAAACTGTATGCTGAGTCCTGTGACTCCTACTAGCAAATCATCAAAGGGTGATCTTGGGGGTACCTTATGCACCCCTCAACTCATTTTATGATACTAAAACTGGTCAAGAGAAATAAAAAAGAAAAATTATTTCCCAATATCACTATCAACAGATACAAAAATTCTAAATATTGGCAAAACTAATCCCAATCTCTCGGTCACTCTACCCCCTCCTATTGACTCTCTCCCTCCACCATTCCCAACCGCCTTTCTTTATAGATGGATAGAATGACTATATTGAGAAAATAGCTATGATTAAACATTAGCCTATAAGACTTCGACTTCCAGGAAGACGGAATAAATATACTTTTCCCCATACTTCTTGATAAGTACAACTAAGAACTTTTCAAATTATATATAAAACAAACATAAAAATTTGTAAGGTAGAGAGAAGAGGGCAGACCAGCTAGGGATCTAGGAACTGGAACAACAACACAGTTGTGAGTTTCTTACTTTTTTCCCCCTCATATATCTCACACTTGGAGTTTAAGAAGCTGACAATCCAGAAATGCCAATAGTCACAGGCAAAAAAAGCCTCAAAAAAAACCAACAAAGAACCCAACCCTACTCTACCCAATGGATCAGGAAAGGGGAAGCCTAGCAAGACATAAAACTTTTAGATAATAATTGCTTTACTCTGGACAAACAACACAGAAAAAAAAATAATAGTCCCCCTACCACCCATGCCAGCAAAGCTGAGTGGGAAGGCTTGTCTTTCACACACTTGTGTAACAAGCTTCCCCACTCCTATCCCCTACCTGCCATGGTATCAGTGGAGAAAATGTGGGAAGCTGGAACTCCCACCCACCCATGGTAATGAGTAGCTCACCTCTTCAGATGTCAACAGAGGCCAAGTGGGGAACCTGGACTTCCAACTCTCCCTGGCAATAATGAGTCAGCTTTCTCTCATCCTCTACCAGAGCAGTGTCAGAGAAAGCCAGTTAATACAGAAGGTTTAAATTAAATTCAGAGTCTCAAAACATAATAAAAGCAGAATTATACTCTTCAAATGCTTACAGAACTTATACGAAGATAGACTATGTCCTAGGCCATAAAACAAACCCCAACAAATTAAAAAAAATTAAAATGATATAGAAGTTACTCTGCAACCATAATGGAAGCAAATTAGAAATGAATAAATAATAGAAGGATAAGATGAAAAGCTCCAACACAGTTGCAAACTAAATAACAAACATCTTAATAATCTATACGTCAAGGAGTAAGTCTCAAAGGAAGTCTTAAAATGCAATGAATTGAATGAATATGAAAATACAGCATATCAAAATTTGTGGACAACAGCGAAAACTGTGCTAAGAGGGAAATTTATAGTACTAAATACATATATTTGGATAAAGGAAAGGTCTCAAATCAAAAATCCTAGGAGGATTGGCCAAGACGGCAGAGTAGAAAGCCCCTCAGCTCACTTCCTCTCACAGGCACACCAAAATCACAACCATTTCATCGAACAAGCAATCGATGAAAAAGACGGGAACCTATTAAAAAAGATTTTCTACAACTTAAGACATAAAGAAGGAACCAAAACAAGATGAGTAGAAGGGGCAGACTGGTGATACAGTCAAGTCCCATTCTGCTGGGTGGGTGATCCACAAACTGAAGAATAATTACATTGCAGAGGTTCTGTCAAAGGAGTGAGAAATCTGAGCCCCATGACAGGCTTCCCAGCCTGGGGGCCCTGCACCAGGAAGATGAGCATTTGGCTTTGAAGGTCAGTGGGGCTTACTTTCAGTAGTCCCAGAGGGCTGGGGAAATAGAGACTTCACTCTTAAAGGGAGCACACAAAATCTGACATGCTCCAGTACCCAGGGCAGAAGCTGTAATTTGAGAGGAGCCTGGGTCAAACCTACTTGCTGATCTCAGAGAGTCTCCCAGAGAGGCAGGAGGCAACTACAGCTCACCCTGGGAACACAGACACTGGCAGCAGCCATTCTGGGGAGCTCCTTCTACCATGTGGACACTGGTGTTGGCAAGTGCCGTTGTGGAATCCTCCCTTTAGCTCATAAGCACCAAGACCTGGCCCCACCCAATAGCACATAGGTGCCAGTGCTGGGATGCCTCAGGCCAAGCAACTAACTGGGCAGGGACAGAGCCACACCCATCAGCAGACAGGCTGCCTTAAGACCCCTGAGCCCACAGTCACCTCTGGACACGGCCCTTCCCACCAGAGGGCCCAGGACCCAGCTCCAAACACCAGCGGGCAGGCACCAGTCCCAGAATCCCCTAGTCCCTGGTCCTGACCTCCACGGAGCCTGTTCTAGCCTCTGGACCAGCCTCACCCACCAGGGGGCAGATACCAGACTCAAGAAAACCATAATCCCCGAACCTGAGAACCCAGCCTGCCCATCAGCAGGCCAGACCCTGCCCTGGGACCAGCTGGGCCACAGCCTTGTCCACTAGGAGGCCAGCACGAACTTCAGGATACCCAGGACATTGTACCCAACTCTGTCAGGAACCACCCCGCCCCATCAGCAATCAGATACCAGCTCTAGAACTCTTGGGTCCTGCTACCAGAACCCAGGACCTGCCTCTGCCCTCCAGTAGGCCAGCACTAACCCCAGGACCTGGCTTCACCCACCAGTGTGCAGACAGCAGCCCCAGAGTCTTCAGGATCCTGACTCTGTCCACCAGTGAGTGATCATAAGCCCCAGGGCCCCCTGGGGCTCCGCAGTCAGCCACTTTGTGACCCGGTCCCACCAACCAGCAGTCAGCAGCCTCCGCATAAGGCAGGGTCTGGCAACCAACCAGACTGGGAACCAACCAAGCCTAGCATACCACCCATATAGCCTGCCACAACAGAAGGACCCACATGGCCATCATAGGCGGAACCCCTAGAACATATAGCTTGGGTGACAAGAGGGGCATGTGCTGCTGGGACACATAGGACATATCCTACAAAAGGCCACTTCTCCAAGGTCGGGAAATATAACCAACCTACCACATACATAAAAATAAAAACAGCAATTTAGGGAAAATGAGGTGACAGAGAAACATGTTCCAGAGAAAAGAACAAGATAAAACCCCAGAAGAAGAACTAAGTGAAGTAAAGATAGGCAATCTAACCAAAAAGAAGTTCAGGGTAATGATCGTAAAGTTGATCAAAGAACTCGGGAGAAGAATGGCTGCATAGAGTGAGAAGTTAGAAGTTTTTAACAAGGAGTTAGAAAATATAAAGAACAACCACACAGAAATCAAGAATACAATAACTGAAATAAAAAATACAGTAGAAGGAATCAACAGGAGACTAAATGATACAGAGGAACAGATCAGCAAGCTAGATGAAGTAGTGGAAATCACTGATGCTGAACAGAAGAAAAAAAAGAATGAAAAGAAATGAAGACAATTTAAAAGACCTCTGGCACAATACCAAGCACTCACATTACAGGGGTACGAGAAGGAGAAGAGAGAGACAAAGGGGGCTGAGAACATATTCAAAGACATAATAGCTGAAAACTTCCCTAACCGGGAAAGGAAACAGACATCCAAGTCCAGAAGGTGCAGAGAGTTCTGTACAGTATTAACACAAAGAGGAACACGCCAAGACACTGTACTTAAAATGACAAAAGTTAAAGAGAGTAGTAAAAGCAGCAAGGAAAAAGCAACAAATAACTCTCACAGGGGACCACCATAAGGCTACCAGCTGATTTTTCAGCAGAAATTGAAGGGAGTGGCACAATATATTTAAACTGATGAAAGAGAAAAATCAACAACCAAGAATACTCTACCCAGCAAGGCTCTCATTCAGAGCTGATGGAGAGATCAAAAGCTTTAAAGACAGGCAAAAGCTAGAGTTCACCACCACCAAACCAGCTTAACAAGAAATGTTAAAGGAAATTCTTTAATCAAAAAAGAAAGGGTCACAAATAGGAACATGGATATTACAAACTGAAAAAGTTCATTAGTAAAGGCAAACATACAGTAAAGGTAGAAAATCATCCCTGCAAAAAGTTAGTAGGACATTAGTAACAGGGTTAAAAAACCAAAGAAGTAAAACCATCTATATCCACGATAAGCAGTTAAGGAATACACAAAACAACTTGATATAAAATATATCAAAAACAGTAATCATGAGGGGAGAGTACGAATGCAGGGTGTTAAAAGGCAGTTGAAAGTAGGATGTGAGCAACTTGAAATAATCACGTATATATATATATGAATTGCTTTATAAAAACCCATGGTAATCACAAACCAAAAATCTATAAGATACACACATAAAAGGAAAAAAAAATCCAAACATAACACTAAAGACAGTCATCAAATCACAGGAGATCAAAAGAAGAAAGAAATAAAAAAATACCTACAAAAAAATTCAAAACAATTAACAAAATGAGAATAAGGCCATAAAACTGAATATCAAAAAAAATTTTGAAAAATGAGCAGAAGGCCAAAAGACATGTCTCAAAAGAAGAGATATAGATAACCAAAATGCACATAAAAAGATTCTCAACATGCTAATTATTAGAGAAATGCATCAAAACTACAAAGCGGTACCACCTAACACTAGTCAGAATGGCCATCAGTAAAAAGCCTACAAAGAACAAATGCTGGAGAGGGTGTGAGAAAAGGGAACCCTCCTACACTATTGGTGGGAATGTAAATGGGTGTAGCCACTAGGGGAAACAGTAAATAGGGTCCCCCAAAAAGTACCAAAGGAGTTACATTATGATCCAGCAATCCCACTCCTTGGCATATATCCAGACAAAACTATCATTCAAAGAGATACATGCACTGCTATGTTCACAGCAGCACTATTCACAAGCCAAGACATGGGAACAACCTAAATGTCCATGGACAGATGAAGGAATCAAGAAGATGTGGTACATGTATACAATGGAGTAGTACTCAGCCATAAAAAAGAATGAAATAATGCCATTTGCAGCAACATGGAAGGACCTAGAGATTATCACACTAAATGCAGGAAGTTAAAAAGAGAAAGACAATACCATATGATATCACTTATATGTGGAATCAGAAACAGGACACAAATGAACTTACCTACACAACAGAAACAGGCTCAGAGACATAAACAACAGACCAGTGGTTGCCAAGGGGGAGAAGGACGGGGGAGGGATGGACTGGGAGTCTGGGATTAGCAGATGTAAACTATTACATAGAGAATGGATAGACAAGTAGGTCCTTCTGTATACCACAGGCAACTATAAACAACATCCTGTGATACTCTGTAACAGAAAGGAATATGAAAAATAATCTTTATATAGTTAATCTAAATACTGTGCTGCAGAGCGGAAAATTAACACAACGCTGCAAATCAAATATACTTCAATAAAATAAATAAATAAATAAAAACACGGTGTGGTATTGGCACAAAAGCAGACATATAGATTAATGGATCCCAATAAGGAACCCAGAAAAAAATCCACACACCGACAGTCAATTAATCTTTGATGAAGGAGGAAGTATATAATATGAAGAAAGACAGTCTCTTCAGCAAGTGGTATAGGGAAAGATAAACGCCACATGTAAATCAATGAAGACAGAACACTCCCTCCCACCAAACACAAAAATAAACTCAAAATGGCTTAAAGACTTAAATATAAGACATGACACCATAAAACACCTAGAAGAAATCATAGGCAAAACATCTCTGACAAAAATCCAAGTGATATTTTTTTAGATTAGCCAGCCAACAAAAAAGAATTAAAAGCTAAAATAAAGAAATGGGATTAGTCAATTGTATAAGCAATTGCACAGCAAAGGAAAGCATCAACAAAACAAAGAAAAAAACCTACACAATAAAAGAAAATATTTTCAAACGATATGACCAACAAGGGTTTATTTAACTTCTAAAATACACAAATAGCTCATAGAACTCAATACAAAAAACCCCACCAAAACCCAAAGAATGAAACAAACAAACAAACAAAAAAACACCAAACAACCCAATCCAAAAAAGGGCAGAAGACTTAGAGATTTCTTCAAAGAAGACATCCAGACAGCCAATGGACACATCAAAAAATGCTCAACATTGCTGATTATTAGAGAAATGCAAATCAAAACTACAAAGTGGTACCACCTCACGCCAGTCAGAATGGCCATCACTAAAAAGTCTACAGATAACAAATGCTGGAGAGGATGTGAGGAAAGGGAACCCTCCTACACTATTGGTGGGAATGTAAATGGGTGCAGCAACTAGGGGAAACAGTAAGCAGCGTCCTCCAAAAAGTTCAAAAAGAGTTACATTATGATCCAGCAATCCCATTCCTTGGCATATATCCAGACAAAACTATCATTCAAAGAGATACATGCACCCCTATGTTCATAGGAGCACTATCCACAATACCCAAGACATGGGAACAACCTAAATGTCTGTCAAGAGATGAATGGATCAAGACAATATGGTATATATATATAATGGAGTACTACTCAGCCATGAAAAAGAATGAAATAATGCCATTTGCAGCAACACGGGTGGACCAAGAGATTCATCACATTGGGTTGGCCAAAAAGTTCGTTCTGGTCTTTCCATAACATCGTATGGAAAACATCTTCCCAGTACCACTTACCAAAACTAAGTGAAGGAGGTCAGAAAGAAAAAGACAAATACATATGGTATCACTTACATGTGGAATCTGAAATATGACAAAATGAACTCATCTACAAACAGAAACAGGCTCAGAGACACAGAGAACAGAAGTGTGGTTGCCAAGAAGGAGAGGAACTAGGAGAGGGCTAGACTGGGAGTTTGGGATTAGCAGATGCAAACTATTATATACAGAAAGGATAAACAACAAGGTCCTACTGTATACCACAGGGAACTATATACAATATCCTGTGATAAACTAATGGAAAGGAATATGAAAAAGAATATGTATGGCAACAAAACTGAATCACTGTGCTGTACAGCAGAAATGGACACAATGTTGTAACACAAGTACAATTCAATAAAAAAAAAATAAACCCACAGTGTGGTATTGGCACAAAAACAGACATATAGATCACTGGACAAAATAAGGAGCCCAGAAATAAATCCACGCACTGACAGTCAATTAATCTTTGACGAAGGAGCAAGTATATACAATGAAGAAAAGACAGTCTCTACAGCCAGTGGTATAGGGAAAGATAAACAGCCACATGTAAATCAATGAAGTTAGAACACTCCCTCCCACCGTGCACAAAAATAAACTCAAAATGGCTTAAAGACTTAAATATAAAGACATGACATGCCTAGAAGAAATCATAGGCAAAACATCCTCTGACAAAAATCCTAGCAATATTTTTTTAGATCAGCTGGCCAACAAAAAAGAATTAAAAGCAAAAATAAACAAATGGGACTAATCAACCTTATAAGCTCTTGCACAGCAACGGAAAGCATCAACAAAACAAAACAAAGAACCTACGGAATGAAAGAAAATGTTTTCACACGATGCGACCAACAAGGGTTTAACTTCTAAAATATACAAACAGCTAATACAACTCAATACAAACCAACAAACAAACCAAACAACCAATCCAAAAATGGGCAGAAGACTTAAATAGAGATTTCTTCAAAGAAGACATCCAGACAGCCAATGGACACATCAAAAAATGCTCAACATTGCTGATTATTAGAGAAATGCAAATCAAAACTACAAAGTGGTACCACCTCACGCCAGTCAGAATGGCCATCACTAAAAAGTCTACAGATAACAAATGCTGGAGAGGATGTGAGGAAAGGGAACCCTCCTACACTATTGGTGGGAATGTAAATGGGTGCAGCAACTAGGGGAAACAGTAAGCAGCGTCCTCCAAAAAGTTCAAAAAGAGTTACATTATGATCCAGCAATCCCATTCCTTGGCATATATCCAGACAAAACTATCATTCAAAGAGATACATGCACCCCTATGTTCATAGGAGCACTATCCACAATACCCAAGACATGGGAACAACCTAAATGTCTGTCAAGAGATGAATGGATCAAGACAATATGGTATATATATATAATGGAGTACTACTCAGCCATGAAAAAGAATGAAATAATGCCATTTGCAGCAACACGGGTGGACCAAGAGATTCATCACATTGGGTTGGCCAAAAAGTTCGTTCTGGTCTTTCCATAACATCGTATGGAAAACATCTTCCCAGTACCACTTACCAAAACTAAGTGAAGGAGGTCAGAAAGAAAAAGACAAATACATATGGTATCACTTACATGTGGAATCTGAAATATGACAAAATGAACTCATCTACAAACAGAAACAGGCTCAGAGACACAGAGAACAGAAGTGTGGTTGCCAAGAAGGAGAGGAACTAGGAGAGGGCTAGACTGGGAGTTTGGGATTAGCAGATGCAAACTATTATATACAGAAAGGATAAACAACAAGGTCCTACTGTATACCACAGGGAACTATATACAATATCCTGTGATAAACTAATGGAAAGGAATATGAAAAAGAATATGTATGGCAACAAAACTGAATCACTGTGCTGTACAGCAGAAATGGACACAATGTTGTAACACAAGTACAATTCAATAAAAAAAAAATAAACCCACAGTGTGGTATTGGCACAAAAACAGACATATAGATCACTGGACAAAATAAGGAGCCCAGAAATAAATCCACGCACTGACAGTCAATTAATCTTTGACGAAGGAGCAAGTATATACAATGAAGAAAAGACAGTCTCTACAGCCAGTGGTATAGGGAAAGATAAACAGCCACATGTAAATCAATGAAGTTAGAACACTCCCTCCCACCGTGCACAAAAATAAACTCAAAATGGCTTAAAGACTTAAATATAAAGACATGACATGCCTAGAAGAAATCATAGGCAAAACATCCTCTGACAAAAATCCTAGCAATATTTTTTTAGATCAGCTGGCCAACAAAAAAGAATTAAAAGCAAAAATAAACAAATGGGACTAATCAACCTTATAAGCTCTTGCACAGCAACGGAAAGCATCAACAAAACAAAACAAAGAACCTACGGAATGAAAGAAAATGTTTTCACACGATGCGA
Source organism: Eubalaena glacialis (assembly GCF_028564815.1). Taxonomy (NCBI): domain Eukaryota; kingdom Metazoa; phylum Chordata; class Mammalia; order Artiodactyla; family Balaenidae; genus Eubalaena; species Eubalaena glacialis. The sequence continues at coordinate 118,684,112 of NC_083719.1, forward strand.
CCAACAAGGGTTTAACTTCTAAAATATACAAACAGCTAATACAACTCAATACAAACCAACAAACAAACCAAACAACCAATCCAAAAATGGGCAGAAGACTTAAATAGAGATTTCTTCAAAGAAGACATCCAGACAGCCAATGGACACATCAAAAAATGCTCAACATTGCTGATTATTAGAGAAATGCAAATCAAAACTACAAAGTGGTACCACCTCACGCCAGTCAGAATGGCCATCACTAAAAAGTCTACAGATAACAAATGCTGGAGAGGATGTGAGGAAAGGGAACCCTCCTACACTATTGGTGGGAATGTAAATGGGTGCAGCAACTAGGGGAAACAGTAAGCAGCGTCCTCCAAAAAGTTCAAAAAGAGTTACATTATGATCCAGCAATCCCATTCCTTGGCATATATCCAGACAAAACTATCATTCAAAGAGATACATGCACCCCTATGTTCATAGGAGCACTATCCACAATACCCAAGACATGGGAACAACCTAAATGTCTGTCAAGAGATGAATGGATCAAGACAATATGGTATATATATATAATGGAGTACTACTCAGCCATGAAAAAGAATGAAATAATGCCATTTGCAGCAACACGGGTGGACCAAGAGATTCATCACATTGGGTTGGCCAAAAAGTTCGTTCTGGTCTTTCCATAACATCGTATGGAAAACATCTTCCCAGTACCACTTACCAAAACTAAGTGAAGGAGGTCAGAAAGAAAAAGACAAATACATATGGTATCACTTACATGTGGAATCTGAAATATGACAAAATGAACTCATCTACAAACAGAAACAGACTCAGAGACACAGAGAACAGAAGTGTGGTTGCCAAGAAGGAGAGGAACTAGGAGAGGGCTAGACTGGGAGTTTGGGATTAGCAGATGCAAACTATTATATACAGAAAGGATAAACAACAAGGTCCTACTGTATACCACAGGGAACTATATACAATATCCTGTGATAAACTAATGGAAAGGAATATGAAAAAGAATATGTATGGCAACAAAACTGAATCACTGTGCTGTACAGCAGAAATGGACACAATGTTGTAACACAAGTACAATTCAATAAAAAAAAAATAAACCCACAGTGTGGTATTGGCACAAAAACAGACATATAGATCACTGGACAAAATAAGGAGCCCAGAAATAAATCCACGCACTGACAGTCAATTAATCTTCGACGAAGGAGCAAGTATATACAATGAAGAAAAGACAGTCTCTACAGCCAGTGGTATAGGGAAAGATAAACAGCCACATGTAAATCAATGAAGTTAGAACACTCCCTCCCACCGTGCACAAAAATAAACTCAAAATGGCTTAAAGACTTAAATATAAAGACATGACATGCCTAGAAGAAATCATAGGCAAAACATCCTCTGACAAAAATCCTAGCAATATTTTTTTAGATCAGCTGGCCAACAAAAAAGAATTAAAAGCAAAAATAAACAAATGGGACTAATCAACCTTATAAGCTCTTGCACAGCAACGGAAAGCATCAACAAAACAAAACAAAGAACCTACGGAATGAAAGAAAATGTTTTCACACGATGCGACCAACAAGGGTTTAACTTCTAAAATATACAAACAGCTAATACAACTCAATACAAACCAACAAACAAACCAAACAACCAATCCAAAAATGGGCAAAAGACTTAAATAGAGATTTCTTCAAAGAAGACATCCAGACGGCCAATGGACACATGAAAAATGCTCAGCATTGCTGATTATTAGAGAAATGCAAATCAAAACTACAAAGTGGTACCACCTCACACCAGTCAGAATGGCCATCACTAAAAAGCCTACAAAGAACAAATGCTGGAGAGGGTATGAGAAAAGGGAACCCTCCTACACTATTGGTGGGAATGAAATGGGTGTAGCAACTAGAGGAAACAGTAAGCAGCATCCTACAAAAAGTTCAAAAAGAGTTACATTATGATCCAGCAATCCTATTCCTTGGCATATATCCAGACAAAACTATCATTCAAAGAGATACATGCACCCCTATGTTCACAGCAGCACTATTCACAAGCCAAGACATGGGAATAACCTAAATGTCCATCGACAGATGAATGGATCAAGAAGATGTGGTACATGTATACAATGGAGTAGTACTCAGCCATAAAAAATAATGCAATAATGCCATTTGCAGCAACCTGGAAGGACCTAGAGATTATCATACTAAATGCAGGAAGTCAAAAAGAGAAAGACAAATACCATGTGATATTACTTATACATGGAATCAGAAATAGGACACAAATGAACTTACCTACACAACAGAAACAGACTCAAAGACATAGAAAACAGACCTGTGGTGGCCAAGGGGGAGAGGAACTGGGAGAGGGATGGATGGGAAGTTTGGGATTAGCAGATGCAAACTATTCTATAGAGAATAAATAAACAACAAGGTCCTATTGTATAGCACGGGGAACTACATTCGATATCCTCTGATAAACTGTACTAAAAAAGAATGTGGAAAGAATCTATATATATGTAAAACTGAATCACTGTGCTGTACAGCAGAAATTAACAAAGCACTGTAAATGAACTATACTTCAATAAAATAAATCCAAAAACACATAGTGTGGTATAGGCACAAAAACAGATACATACATCACTGTAACAGATTAAGAAGTCCAAAACGAAATCCACAGACCAATGGACGATTAATCTTCCATGAAGGAGGCAAGTATATACAATGCAGAAAAGAAAATCTTTTCAGCAAGTGGTACTGGGAATGAGGACAGACACGTGAAAATCAATGAAGGTGGAAACTCCCTCCACCATATACAAAAATAAACTCAAAATGCCTTAAAGACTTAAATGTAAGACAGGACACCATAAAACTCCTAGAACATAGGCAAAACATTCTGTGACATACATTGCAGCAATATTTTCTTAGATCGGTCTCCCAACGCAAAAGAAACAAAAGCAAAAATAAACAAATGGGACCTAATCATCCTTGTATGCTTTTGCATAGCGAAGGAAAGCATCAACAAAACAAAAAGATCACCTTCAGAATGTGAGAAAAGATTTGCAAATGATGTGACCGACAAGGGCTTAATTTCTAAAATATACAAACAGCTCATACAACTCAGTATAAAAGAAAAATGAACAACCCAGTCAAAAATGCACAGAAGAGCTAAATAGACATTTCTCCAAAGAAGACATCCAGATGGCCAATAGACACATGAAAAGATGCTCAACATCACTGATTAGTAGAGAAATGCAAATCAAAAGTACATTGAGGTACCAGGTCACACGGGTCAGAATGGCCATCATTAAAAAGTCTACAAATAACAAATGCTGGAGAGGGTGTGGAGAAAAGGCAACCCTCTTACACTGTGGGGGTGAATATAAATTGGTGCAGCCACTATAAAAAACAGTAGGCAGGTTCCTCAAAAAAGTACAGCTAGAATTACCATATGATCCTGCAATCCCACTCCTGGTCATACATCCAGACAAAACTATCATTCAAAGAGATACATGCACCCCTATGTTCATAGGAGCACTATCCACAATAGCCAAGACGTGGGATCAACCTAAATGTCAGTCAAGAGATGAATGGATCAAGACGATATGGTGTATATATATATTATATATATATATATATATATAATATATATATATAATGGAGTACTACTCAGCCGTAAAAAAAGATGAAATAATGCCATTTGCAGCAACACGGATGGACCAAGAGATTATCACATTGGGTTGGCCAAAAAGTTCATTCTGGTCTTTCCGTAACATGGTACGGAAAACATCTTCCCAGTACCACTTCCCAAAACTAAGTGAAGGAAGTCGGAAAGAGAAAGACAAATACCATATGGTATCACCTACATGTGGAATCTGAAATATGACAAAAAGGAACTCATCTGCACAGACTCAGAGACATAAAGAACAGACCAGTGGTTGCCAAGGGGGGAGAAGGGCAGGGGAGGGATGGATTGGGAGTTTAGGATTAGCAGATATAAACTATTACATAGAGAATGGATAAACAACGAGGTCCTTCTGTATACCACAGGCAACTATAAACAACATCCTGTGATACTCTGTAACAGAAAGGAATATGAAAAAGAATCTTTATATAGTTAATCTAAATACTGTGCTGCAGAGCAGAAAATTAACACAACGCTGCAAATCAAATATACTTCAATAAAATAAATAAATAAATAAAAACACAGTGTGGTATTGGCACAAAAACAGACATATAGATTAATGAATCCCAATAAGGAACCCAGAAAAAAATCCACACACCGACGGTCAATTAATCTTTGATGAAGGAGCAAGTATATACAATGAAGAAAAGACAGTCTCTTCAGCCAGTGGTATAGGGAAAGATAAACAGCCACATGTAAATCAATGAAGTTAGGACACTCCCTCCCACCGTGCACAAAAATAAACTCAAAATGGCTTAAAGACTTAAATATGAAGACATGACACCATAAAACACCTAGAAGAAATCATAGGCAAAACATCCTCTGACAAAAATCCTAGCAATATTTTTTTAGATCAGCTGGCCAACAAAAAAGAATTAAAAGCAAAAATAAACAAATGGGACTAATCAACCTTATAAGCTCTTGCACAGCAAAGGAAAGCATCAACAAAACAAAACAAAACGAAGAACCTATGGAATGAAAGAAAATGTTTTCACACGATGCGACCAACAAGGGTTTAACTTCTAAAATATACAAACAGCTCATACAACTCAATACAAACCAACAAACAAACCAAACAACCAATCCAAAAATGGGCAGAAGACTTAAATAGAGATTTCTTCAAAGAAGACATCCAGACGGCCAATGGACACATGAAAAATGCTCAGCATTGCTGATTATTAGAGAAATGCAAATCAAAACTACAAAGTGGTACCACCTCACACCAGTCAGAATGGCCGTCACTAAAAAGCCTACAAAGAACAAATGCTGGAGAGGGTGTGAGAAAAGGGAACCCTCCTACACTATTGGTGGGAATGTAAATGGGTGTAGCCACTAGGGTAAACAGTAAGCAGCGTCCCCCAAAAAGTACAAAAAGAGCTACATTATGATCCAGCAATCCTATTCCTTGGCATATATCCAGACAAAACTATCATTCAAAGATATACATGCACCCCTATGTTCATAGCAGCAGTATTCACAAGCCAAGACATGGGAACAACCTAAATGTCCATTGACAGATGAATGGATCAAGATGTGGTACATGTATACAATGGAGTATTGCTCAGCCATAAAAGAGAATGAAATAATGCCATTTGCAGCAACATGGATGGATCAAGAGAGTATCTATTGGCTTGGCCAAAAAGTTCGTTCGTGTTTTTCCATAACATCTTACGTAAGACATCTTCCCAGTACCACTTTCCAATACTAAGCGAAGGAAGTCAGAAAGAAAAAGACAAATACCATATGGTATCACTTACATGTGGAATCTGAAATATGACAAAAACGAACTCATCTGCAAACAGAAACAGACTCAGAGTCATAGAGAACAGACCTGTGGTTGCCAAGAAGGAGACAGACTAGGAGAGAGATGGATTGGGAGTTTGGGATTAGCAGATGCAAACTATTATATAGAGAATGGATTAAAAAGGATGTCCTACTGTATAGCACATTTAACTATATACAATATCGTATGATAAATAGTAATGGAAATGAATATGAAAAAGTATCTGTATATATGTAAAACTGAATCACTCTGCTGTACATCAGAAATCATCACAACATCATAACTCAACTATGCTTCAATAAAATAAATTACAAAAAAACACAGTGTGGGGACTTCCCTTGCGGTTCATTGTTTAAGATTCTGTGCTCCCAATATAGGGGGCATAGGTTCGATCCCTGGTCGGGGAACTAAGATCCCCAATGCCGCACAGCGTGGCCTTAACAAAAGAAAAGACCTTAGCAGTCCCAAGCTCTGAAAAAAATGAGTGGAAAACACATACACACACACACACACGCACACACACACACACAAACACACACCAGACCCCTTGCCCTTGCCCATGTGCAATCCAAAATTTAAAAAATGTTATTAAAAAAACCACAGCGTGATATAGACACAAAAACAGACATAAAGATCAATGGGAAAGAATAAGCAGCCCGGAAATAAATCCACACACTGACAGTCAATTAATCTTTGATGAAGGAGAGAAGAATATACAGTGGAGAAAAGACAGTCTCTTCTCAGGTGGTGTTGGGAACGCTGGACAGCCACATGTAAATTAATGAAGTTAGAGTACTCCCTCCCACCATACACAAAAATAAACTCAAAATGGCTTAAAGACTTAAATATAAGACACGACACCATAAAATTCCTAGAAGAGAACACAGGTAAATGATTCTCTGATATAAATTATAGCAATATTTTCTTAGTCTCCCAAGGCAAAAGAAATAGAAGCAAAATTAAACAAATGGGGCCTAATCAACCTTATTAGCTTTTGCACAGCAAAGGAAACCATCAACAAAACAAAAAGACAACCTACAGAATGGGAGAAAATATTTACAAATGATGCGACCAACAAGGGCTTAATTTCTAAAATATCCAAACAGCTCATACAACTTAATACCAAAAAACAAACAAACATACAAACAAAAAACAAACAACCCAATCAAAAAATGGGCAGAAGACCCAAATAGACATTTCTCCAAAGAAGACATCCAGATGCCCAACAGACACATGAAAAGATGCTCAACATCGCTAATTATAAGAGAAATGCAAATCAAAACTATAATGAGGTACCTCCTCACACCGGTCAGAATGGCCATCATTAAAAAGTCTACAAATAACAAATGCTGGAGACAGTGTGGAGAAAAGGCAACCCTCCTACACTGTTTGTAGGAATGTAAATTGGTGCAGCCACTATGGAGAACAGCATGGAGATTCCTATAAAAACTACAAATAGAGTACCACATGATCCAGCAATCCCACTCCTGGCCATATATCCAGACAAAACTATAATTCAAAGAGATACATGCACCCCTATGTTCATAGCAGCACTATTCACAATATCCAAGACATGGAAACAATGGAAATGTCCATCAACAGATGAATGGATAAAGAAGATGTGGTGTACATATACAAAAACAATGTTACTCAGCTGTGTAAAAGAATGAAATAATGCCATTTGCAGCAACATGGATGGACTTAGAGATTATCATAGAAAGTGAAGTAAGTCAGACCAAGAAAGACAAATATTATCGCTTATATATGAAATATAAAAAATAATACAAATAAACTTGTTTACAAATTAGAAACAGACTCACAGACAGAAAACAAAATTATGGTTTCTCAAGAGGAAGAGGAGGGAGATAAAATAGGAGTTTGGATTAACAGATATACAATATTATAAATAAAACATAAACAACAAGGATTTACTATATAGCACAGGGAGGTATATTCAATATCTTGTAATAACCTATAATGAAAATGAATCTGAAAAAGAATATATATATGTATGTATATATATATATATATATCTGGATCACTTTGCTGTACACCTGAAACTAACATGATATTGTAAATCAACTATACTTCAATAATAGAAAGTTGCTATGAGAGGAGAGCTCAACATTGTCACCATAATTACAACAACAACAAAACGGAAATTGAACTGATTGTGTAGTTTCCAATGATGGAATATTCACGCAAATCTCATGCACTTCCTCATGTACATTCTGGAACTCTAGAAGAATTTTTCAAAGGGAGAACATCTCAGATTCATAGATTTTTCTCAGAATACAGAAAGGAAGTCTACAAGTAATACTTGGAAATGTAGCGCTTCTATACATCTGCCTTCCCTTTGGAACCAAAGGCTCTTCTGTGGGTGGATCTAAGATATTCTTTGGTCTCTTTGTAAACCACCCTGCTTGGTTCTGTCCTCTTGCCACTACTCTAATATTCCCCTATCTGCTGCAAGATGTTTACCACAGTAAGGTCAGTTAACATATCCTTTTTCTGACATAATTACCATGTATATATACACACCACATTTTCTTTATTCATCCGTGGATGGACACTTAGGTTTTTTCCATGTCTTGGCTATTGTGAATAATGCTACAATGAACATAGGGGTGCAAATATTTCTTCGAGATAGTGATTTCATTTCCTTCAGATATATATCCATAAGTGGAATTGCTGGATCATATGATAGTTCTATTTTTAATTTTTTGAGGAACCTCCATACTCTTTTCCATAGTGGCTGCACCAATTTACATTCCCACCAACAGTACACAAGGGAGTCATTTAGACTTACATTTGTTGGTAGGAGTAAACCGAACTATGTAGATAAGTTCCTTGTTTTCATTGTATCACCACTTAAAATAGCTAGCACTTATGAAATACTATGATGTTCCAAGCACTAGGCTGACTATTTCATAAGCATTGTTTCACTTAATTCTTACAAATTCATTAAGTAGATACCATCCTTACATCCGTTTTTTTTTTTTTTTTTTTTCCTTCAGATGAGGAAACTGAAGTCTGGAGAGAGTAAAGAATTTTCCTAACTTAACATATACGATGTAGCAGAGCCAGTACTTGAATATGAGTCTTCCTGACATAAAAGTCTGTGCTCTTAATCACCACTCAAAAATATCTCCTAAAGATATTGTTAACAGAACAAGGCACTCATACACGCACATACTCATGCTTAGGACTCTCCTTTAAACTGAGTATTAGATAGAGGAGCAAATTCAAATAGGAAAAAAGGGCCCAGCCCTAGTCTTTTAGTTAGTTGTCACCCCACAACACGTCATACAGAACACTGTGATGTTGACTGAGTAAAAGACTGTATCCCAAATAAGCCATGATGTTCCCATCATTTGAGTAAATCTTCTTTCCTGTAAAATCAGAAATACTTTATCTACTTTATCTGCAGTAGAAAACTATTTCAATGGGTTTCTGTTTAAGTTGGTAAGTTGGTACCATAAAATTCAACTTAGCTCAAACCTCACCTCCTCTGAGGATCTTTCCTGATACCCCATTTCTGTTCTTACTTAAATATTCCTTTTGAGTACTTCAGAGTGCCTGTGCAAATCTCTGTCTTAGCACTTATTACTCACTACAGTAATTATCGCTTTACTTTACTTCTAGGCTGTAACCTCTTGGGGTTTAAGTACCAGGCTTTATTCCATTTTATATCCCTAATGCCTTTCACAGTGCCTGAAATTAATCTGTGTGTAATAAACACCTGTCGATGAATTTAAAAACTCAGTGCATGTACGGCCAAACGACTGGCCTGTCTAAAATGGAAGAAATCAAATTCGTTACTCTCAAAAGAAATTGTACAGCTGACTGATAATAAAGCCGTATACTAATTAAAAATTGTAATTAGCTAAACCAAAAGTCGGAGAAGTAATTTAAACTATCAGGAGGTAAGAATTGTGCCACTAGACCATGTGACACGAACAGATTTTTTTTTTTTTTTTTTTTTTTTTTTGACAGTTTCTGAGGGAAAGCGCTGTACAAACCAGGTTTTCAGTTCAGACGCCTGGCGGCGCTGCAGGCTAAAAATGGAGGTGGAGCCAGGCGCTTGCCACAGACTCCATTTTAGAAAAGACAACTGAGAGGGGCTGGGGGGTCGACGCGCCTTGGAAAACGTCGGCAGCAAGCTGAGATTTTAGACCTTTCTTCAAACAAATGGGAACTAGATATATGTTGATGTTATCCCTACTGGAAGACTTCCGAAGGCTTCTTTCATTAAAGACAACGCAGTCAAAGAGGCTATGCTGGAAACTGAGAGAAAATCTGACAGAAAAAAGGCAAGTGGTGAGTTTTCCTTTTCTTCCTGGGCGTAGCGTAAACAGTCCAGGAAAAGGAAGGTTGCTTTTTATAGCCGGTTCCTGGAGATTTGGCCTCGCAGCGGAAAGGGGAGCGTCTGCGTAGCGGCGGGCAGACATACCTGAGCAAGGTGGTTTCCAAACTGACCAAAGATTCGTGAGTAAAGGCTCTTCTGTGGGTGGATCTAAACTATTCAGAGATCAAAGAATATTTTAGATACACCCACAGAAGAGCCTTTCCTCCCGAATAGGAAGCCAGACCTATAGAAACTATACATTTCCAAGTATTACCTGTAAACTTTTTTGTTTTCTGAGAAAAATCTATGAATCTGAGATGTTGCCCCTTTGAAAAATTCTTGTGAATGTTTCAGAATGTGCATGGGGATGTGCCTGAGATTTGGTTGAATTTTCCACCATTGGAAACCACACAGGGAGTTTAATTTCACAATAATATGCGATGCAATAGTGGGGTAAGTAATTTGCCCATTCTTGGGGGAAAATCACTGGATCAAGAACAACCTATGGTAAGTTTAACTCTCACAGAAGAGAATGGTAGGTATCAACACCAGTCTCAGACCTCCGAAGGTCCAGATCGTGACAATCAGTGACAACCTTTGAGATGCATGCTCTTCAGCAACCTGGTTGTCAAAGCCTGCTAAAGATTTAATCTCAGTACATTAAGGAGCTGTTCACAGAATTCTCCAGGCTCACTGAATTCTCCAATCTCTGGTGCATACTCACCACACATTTTAAATACCACTCATATCTGTGCATTATAAACATCCACTGCAAGAAAATTACCAGGCAACTTCATGGCTACATGGCAAACATTCAGGCAATTTACATAGGAAATAGTTTCAGAAATACCTTTCTTCATGTAAAAGATGTTGGATGACAATTCCATAAAATTGGTGATGTTGACACTTACCTGCTCATCCTACAGTACTTCCAGAAGAAGACTTCACCTCTTTAAGGATTATCTCAGAACTCTGGAATAAAAAGAAAATGCCTTGGTCCTTCCTTCCAGAATTTTCTTTCCATTGAATGTAAAAAAAAAATCCCCATACTCTGCCAACCTAATGCAAGACAGAGAGACAGGAGATACATTTCTTTAACATCACTTTATCTCCAATTAAATTATGTTCTTTGAAGCTAAAAACAAGACAGTATGTGGAGACAGCTATCACCCTTGGCATTCTTGCTTTTTGGGCTCTGGGTAAAAAGTAGAGGAAACACCCCCTTTCTGAATAATGCTATAGTTGTTGTTTTATTGCTCTATCTTCAGTAGTGTTTTCTTTTCTTCTGAAGCATAGCTAATTGTTAATTTATAGTCAACAAGTACCAATGCCTTAGCTATTTTTATCTTTTGTTTACCTATAAGACAACTGATCTGGACACTTCAAAAAATTCAGTATCAATAAAATACAGGGGACTGTTCTAGAATAAATAGATGTAATACCAACACAATCATGAAACTTGGTTTAAAAACAAAATTTCTAAGACATTCCTTATGTCAAGTGGTTAAGAAAATAAGTGCATTTGTAAAAGGAATTCAAGAGTGAATATGAATTCTTAAGTTGAAGAAAACTGGGGGAGTATAATGGAAGGATAATTTTAAAAAGTTATTAGCGACTGGATTTTAGATAATATGGAATTATTGTTACTTCGGTACATTGAGAGACACTACTTGAAAATATTCCATTTAGATTGCCATCAGTCTGAAAGGAAGGATTGGGATTTCCTTAATGTTTTGGAAAAAATGAACACTCGGAAAGGACGCAGGGTGGCGCTGCAGCATTAGAAGTAGAAGGAAGAAAGCTACCAGTCTGCGCTCCTCTAGCCAGATGCTCTGCTAAAGAAGCAAGGAGGAAAAGGAGGCTTTCTAAGGCAGTTGCTCCGGGAAATCAGGGCCCTAGGCATCTCCACTTATCCCAGTGTCTGAGTGATACTGGGAGATAGATCAGCGACAACGTGAATCCGAGCTGGGTCAAGTTTGCTGGGAGACGAGAGAGCGATGGAGGCAGGAGAGAGAAAGAAATGCTTTCTGAAACAAAGGCAAGTCTTGATATTCTTTGTCTTGCTGGGCATAGCTCAGGCTGGTTCTGAGCCTAGGCATTATTCAGTGGCTGAGGAAATGGACAGTGGCTCCTTTGTGGCCAATCTGTTGAAAGACTTGGGGCTGGAGGTAGACGATCTAGCTGCTCGGGCCCCCCGGGTCGTTTCCAAAGGGAAAAAAATGCCTTTGCATTTTGATAGGCAGACCGGGGATTTGTTGTTAAATGAGAAACTGGACCGGGAGGAGCTATGTGGCCCTACCGAGCCCTGTGTACTACCTTTCCAGATGTTACTGGAAAATCCCTTGAAGTTTTTCCAGGCTGAGCTACGGATTAGGGACATAAATGATCATTCTCCAGTTTTCCTAGACAAAGAAATAATATTGAAAATTTCAGAAAGTATCACTCCTGGAACTACTTTCCTAATAGAGCGTGCCCAGGACTTAGATGTAGGAAGCAACAGTCTCCAAAGGTACGCGGTCAGCCCCAATTCCCACTTCCATCTTAAATTACAAGACAGTTCCGACGGCACAATATTACCACAGCTGGTGCTGGACAAAGCGCTGGATCGAGAGGAACAGCCTGAGATCAGATTAACCCTCACAGCGCTGGACGGCGGGATTCCACCCAGGTCTGGGACCGCCCTAATCCGCATTGAAGTCTTAGACATCAATGATAATGCCCCCGAGTTTGCAAAGCTGCACTATGAGGTGCATGTCCTAGAAAACAGCCCCATTGGCTCCCAGGTTGCCATTGTCTCTGCCAGAGATTTAGATATTGGAACCTATGGAGAAATATCTTATGTACTTTCCCAAGCATCTGAGGATATTCGGAAAACATTTGGAATAAATGCAAAATCGGGAGAACTCCTTTTAACACAGGAACTGGATTTTGAATCTATTCAGACTTATACATTAAATATTCAGGCGACAGATGGTGGGGGCCTTTCTGGCAGTTGTGTGGTGTTTGTCCAAGTGATGGATTTGAATGACAACCCGCCGGAACTGACCATGTCAACGCTTATCAGTGAGATCCCAGAAAACTTGCAGGAGACCGTAATTGCTGTATTCAGCGTTTCAGATCCTGACTCAGGAGACAATGGAAGGATGGTTTGCTCCATCCAAGATGATCTTCCTTTCATTCTTAAACCCTCTGTTGAGAATTTTTACACTTTAGTCACAAACACAGCCCTGGACCGAGAAACAAGATCCGAATATAACATCACCATCACCGTCACAGATATGGGGACACCAAGACTGAAAACCCAGCACAACATAACCGTGCTGGTGTCCGACGTCAACGACAACGCCCCCGCCTTCACCCAGACCTCCTACACCCTGTCCGTCCGCGAGAACAACAGCCCCGCCCTGCACATCGGCAGCGTCCGCGCCACAGACAGAGACGCGGGCGCCAACGCCCAGGTCACCTACTCGCTGCTGCCGCCCCTCGACGCGCACGTGCCCCTGGCCTCCCTGGTGTCCATCAACCCGGACAACGGCCACCTGTTCGCCCTGAGGTCCCTGGACTACGAGGCCCTGCGGGCGTTCGAGTTCCGCGTGGGCGCCGCCGACCGCGGCTCGCCTGCGCTCAGCAGCCAGGCGCTGGTGCGCGTGCTCGTGGCGGACGACAACGACAACGCGCCCTTCGTGCTGTACCCGCTGCAGAACGCCTCGGCGCCCTGCACCGAGCTGGTGCCCAGGGCGGCCGAGGCGGGCTACCTGGTGACCAAGGTGGTGGCGGTGGACGGCGACTCGGGCCAGAACGCCTGGCTCTCGTACCAGCTGCTCAAGGCCACGGAGCCCGGGCTGTTCGGCGTGTGGGCTCACAACGGCGAGCTGCGCACGGCCCGGCTGCTGAGCGAGCGCGACGCGGCCAAGCACAGGCTGGTGGTGCTGGTCAAGGACAACGGCGAGCCGCCGCTGTCGGCCAGCGTCACGCTGCACGTGCTGCTGGTGGACGGCTTCTCGCAGCCCTACCTGCCGGCCCCGGAAGCGGAAGCGGTGGACGCGGCGCCGGCCGCCCCTCTCACCGTCTACCTGGTGGTCTCCTTGGCGTCGGTGTCGTCGCTCTTCCTCTGCTCGGTGCTGGTGTTCGTCGCGGTGCGGCTGTGCAGGAGGGGCGGGGCGGCCTCGGTGGGTCGCTGCTCGGTGCCCGAGGGCCCCTTTCCGGGCCACCTGGTGGACGTCAGCGGCACGGGGACCCTGTCCCAGAGCTACCAGTACGAGGTGTGTCTGACCGGAGGCTCCGGGACTTCCAAGTTCTTCAAGCCGATTATCCCAAACTTCCTTACTCAGGATGAGGAGAGGGTTAATGAGGCAAACCCCAGTTTCAGGAATAGTTTTGAATTCAGTTAAGTTTTAATAAGGGTCTATGATGCCTAGTCTCAGTTAAATTGTGGAAAGTCCTTTTTTACTGCCTTGCCCATTGGAGTTGTTTTCTTTGTATTTGAAATGTAACCATCTTATTCCAATTCAGTGCATGTTACTGGTGTTTCTAGATGTGCTGCTCTGTGGTATAATGAATGCAAATTTTCTTTCTTTTCTTACTGTTAATATCACTGTAACTTAATTCGATTTAATGTGTGAAAGTATATTTTGTATTTTCTGAAGTCGTTAATTTTTAGAGCACTTTTTTTCAAAATTCACCTTCCCCAGTCCCTAGGTAATTTTTGCAGTCCTACATTTTTGAAGGTTTGCAATAAGTACATAGGGTTCTTTTTTCCTACCCAGAATATTTGTGTTTGTATAGAGTATTCTCTTAGGCTAGTTTAACTTTCTTCTTGTGAACTCACATTGGCTAAAACCATTAACATAGGTACATTCATGAATAACAAAGCACCCTCTCACACTTTTCTAAATATATACTTCCTTAAAATGTTCATACCTGATAATTATGATTCTTTAGAGATTGTGAAAACCTTGACTGTTGGATTCTACAAATCATTCACATTAAAAGTCTTCAATAAATCAACTACCAATATTCTAAAATGTAGTTAAATAAATAGCAATGTCCAGTCATTTGCAGACATGCTAATTATTCATGCTTTTTATTAAAAATTTTAAAACCTCTGATTGTTTCAATTCCTCCATTTAAAAATCTGTTTTAATTATTTAAAACCATCTATCCTTTGAGTACTTCATTAAAATCCAAAAGATCTGAGAGAGTACATGTCTTTGTCCATGACCAAATTTTAGAAACTTCATATGTAATTTGGCATTGCATTTAAAAAAAACATCTGGAGCATTTATGATTCAATTGGAAATAAGCCCATGGAAAAAATATTTATCTTGGTTTGCTCATTCTATTTTTTTTTCGCTGACTACTTCCATTTTCCCCCTTTCAGTTTCCTAGACTTTTCAATGCTTTTTTGTTTCCTTTTTAGTGCTTGAGTTATGTTTCTCAGTAGCTGTCCATTTATTGCATGATTAGCACAATGACTGCAAGACTAGGTTCTTCATAAAAATTTTAAATGACTGATTGAAGGAAAGAAATGTCTTTATTTCATCTGTGATATACTGACACTCAAATACATTAAAATACTCACAGGACAAATTTTGCTGGAATTAAATGCTCTCTGATTAATTTTTGGTTATTAACAGAACTTCACTGTTATTCAAACATTATGCAGTTATCAGTGCTTGGTGTCTCTTTCCTTCAACATATTTTTCCTTTTTCTTTTTCTGCTTAATTTTAATCTCCTCTCCTGCCCACTAGCTTAAGGAATCCACATGGGGAAATTGTGTTTTCAATTTTATGATTTATATTTTCCTTCCATAATTCCTTAAATGATTCATTTAACTTTTTTTATTCGTATTTATTTCTTGCAGTTCAATTTCTGATCCACACATTAAAACGGAATTTTAATTTTTAATGTTCTTCAAACTATCTTTAAATTTTTATATTATTTTGTTTATCTGAACAAACTATACTATTAAAATTATAATATAAAATTTAAAGGTCTCATTTTGAGTTTAGCATTCATACAGAGAAGTATCTTGGTATCAAAGGTCTTTGATCCACCAAATTTACCTGTAGGATCTTGGATAAGTCATATAATTTCTGTCCCCCCGGAAATGATAACAGCTATTTCAATAGCTTGCAGTTATGTCCAAATAAGATAACATAAGGATAAGAAGTGTAATTTTGTTATTTTTAGTATCACTAATATTAAGAGTAAATTTAATAAATGGTCCTTCATATAACATTACTTATAATTGTGAAGAAGCTATATTGAACACATGATATTTGTGCTGTTTCACTGCTCTGCCCAAAACCTTGCAATAGCTTCCTTTCACTCTTAGAATAAAATCCAGCTACCTATTATTTGGCCCCTGCCTACCTGTCCAGCCTTCTCTTCCCACTTACTCTTTTTTTTTAATAGGTGATATTTATGTTTCTTTCTTTTTTTTATAAGTCTATTTGTTTATTTATTTTTGGCTGCGTTGAGTCTTCGTTGCTGCGCGCCAGCTTTCTCTAGTTGCCACGAGCTGGGGCTGCTCTTCGTTGATGGTGCGCGGGCTTCTCATTGTGGTGGCTTCTCTTGTTGCAGAGCACGGGCTCTTGGGCGCGTGGGCGTTAGTCCTCGCCATGTGGGATCTTCCGGACCAGGGCTCGAACCCGTGTCTCCTGCATTGGTAGGTGGATTCTTAACCACTGCGCCACCAGGGAAGCCCCCCACTTACTCTTGAGACACTAAACTTTGGGTACACTGTCCTACCTTCATTATCTAGAACAGCTATGCTTTACTGTCCCCGGGCCTTTGCATTTCTTATATATGGAATCTTCCCATTTTAGTTTTAGCCTGGCAAACTTCTTCTCATCCTTCATATTCCAGATTAAATGGGACATCTTTGGGAAACTTTCTGAATCCCCCCCATTAAGTTAGGTCTGCATATTGTATACTTCCAGTGCACTCATTATACATTTCCTATATAGTACTGTTTAAACATCTGTTTAAATTCTGTTCACCCCATTAGATGGGAAACTATATAAGATATATAGACATAGCCTGTCTTATTACCACAATACATCTAACTTCTACAAACGCAATAAATATCGGTTTCCACAGGTGAAATACAGTTATGCAGATTAAAGAGTTAATACAGATGAAACCAGTAATCATAGAATTACTGTGAAATAGGAAGAGGAGAAAGCTCTGTGTTCCTTGAGTGAGTGCAAAAATGTGGAAGGAATTAGGCATTTGTGGTCTCTGGATATATCCCCTGACATGATCTATTATAATTTTTTATCACCTTGCTTGAGGTCGTCTTTTCATAGCATTTTTCTGACTATAAATGCAACTCGTGTGCATTTTACAAAATTTGGAAAATAAAGAAAAACACAAGTAGGAAAGCGAAACTTCATCACTTAGAGCAAAATCTTGTAAAAATTTTTCTGTAATAATTACAGGAGGTGGGGTGAGTAGCTCTAGCAGGTGTCCACTCCCACAAAATCATGGAAATGGGACTCTACCAGGGACAGTCACTTCTTTTAGATAAGAGCGCATTTCTTCTCCCTAGATCGTGTTTATTTAACCCATATAACAGAAGAAATTCCTACAGTAGCATCAACTCGGTTTGATAAAAGGGAATAAGCGATTAAAAAAATCAAAACTAAAAGCCCAGCAAACATCACCTTCTCCAAGATTTTGAAACTGTGAGCGAACGCACGGTGGTGCTGTTGACTAAGAAGGAGGATTAAACCGCAGGCACTGTGCATACTCTGTAACACACCGATTCACTGCAGTAAACTAGGGGTTGTGAGCCGGGGCAGATTTTTAAGCAAGCAAATCTGAGACTCTGGTAAGGATTTTTCGCTAGGTTTTCTTCAAAGGTTAGGAGGCAAAAGACTGCGTTTCCCAGTGCTGTTGGAGGCTAGCTTGACAATATTTCTCGGAAGAACATGGCAGAAAATGCAATGGAGGCCGGAGGAGAGCGCTTTCTTAGACAAAGGCAAGTCCTGTTTCTCTTTGTTTTTCTGGGTGGGTCTCTGGCTGGGTCCCAGTCGAGACGCTACTCTGTGGCTGAGGAAAAAGAGAGGGGGTTTTTAATCTCCAATCTAGCAAAGGATCTGGGGCTGAGTGTAGGGAAACTGGCCGCGAGGGGGGCCCAAGTTGTGTCTAAAGGGAACAGACAGCATTTTCAGCTCAACCATCAGACCGGTGATTTGCTCCTGCATGAGAAATTGGACCGGGAGGAGCTATGCGGCTCCGCAGAGCCATGCATACTGCATTTTCAGATATTACTGCAAAACCCCTTGCAGTTTATTACAAATGAGCTCCAGGTCATAGACGTAAATGACCATTCTCCGGCATTCTCTGAAAATGAAATGCAGCTGAAAATCCTGGAAAACACTCCACCAGGAACAATAATTCCTTTGGGAAATGCTGAAGACTTGGATGTGGGAAGAAACAGTCTCCAAAACTACACGATCACTCCTAATTCCCATTTCCACGTTCTCACACGCAGTCGTAGGGATGGAAGGAAGTACCCAGAACTAGTACTAGACAAAGCGCTGGATCGTGAGGAGCAGCCAGAGCTTAGGTTAATGCTCACTGCGCTGGATGGCGGGACTCCACGGAGGTCTGGGACCGTCCAGGTTCACATCCTGGTCTTAGACATAAACGACAACACCCCAGAATTTACACAGTCCCTCTATGAGGTTCAAGTTCTAGAGAACAGCCCCGTTAACTCTCTTATTGTCACTGTTTCAGCTTCTGACTTAGATACAGGAAATTTGGGGACAATATCATATGCATTTTTTCATGTTTCTGAAGAAATTAGAAAAACTTTTCAACTAAATCCAGTTACTGGTGATATCCGACTAATCAAATATTTGAATTTTGAGGCGATCCAAACTTACGAAGTGGACATAGAAGCCAAGGATGGTGGAGGCCTTTCAGGAAAATCAACAGTGATAGTTCAGGTGGTTGATGTGAACGACAACCCACCAGAACTGACCTTGTCCTCAATTACCAGCCCTATCCCAGAGAACTCGCCAGAGACTGTGGTGGCTGTTTTCAGTGTTTCCGACCTAGACTCTGGAGACAATGGGAAAATGGTGTGTTCCATCGAGAACGATCTCCCCTTCATCCTGAAACCATCTGTAGAGAATTTTTATACCCTAGTGTCAGAAGGAGAGCTGGACAGAGAGATCAGAGCCGAGTACAACATCACCATCACCGTCACAGATATGGGGACCCCGAGACTGAAAACCCAGCACAACATAACCGTGCTGGTGTCCGACGTCAACGACAACGCCCCCGCCTTCACCCAGACCTCCTACACCCTGTCCGTCCGCGAGAACAACAGCCCCGCCCTGCACATCGGCAGCGTCCGCGCCACAGACAGAGACGCGGGCGCCAACGCCCAGGTCACCTACTCGCTGCTGCCGCCCCTCGACGCGCACGTGCCCCTGGCCTCCCTGGTGTCCATCAACCCGGACAACGGCCACCTGTTCGCCCTGAGGTCCCTGGACTACGAGGCCCTGCGGGCGTTCGAGTTCCGCGTGGGCGCCGCCGACCGCGGCTCGCCCGCGCTCAGCAGCCAGGCGCTGGTGCGCGTGCTCGTGGCGGACGACAACGACAACGCGCCCTTCGTGCTGTACCCGCTGCAGAACGCCTCGGCGCCCTGCACCGAGCTGGTGCCCAAGGCGGCCGAGGCGGGCTACCTGGTGACCAAGGTGGTGGCGGTGGACGGCGACTCGGGCCAGAACGCCTGGCTCTCGTACCAGCTGCTCAAGGCCACGGAGCCCGGGCTGTTCGGCGTGTGGGCTCACAACGGCGAGGTGCGCACGGCCCGGCTGCTGAGCGAGCGCGACGCGGCCAAGCACAGGCTGGTGGTGCTGGTCAAGGACAACGGCGAGCCGCCGCTGTCGGCCAGCGTCACGCTGCACGTGCTGCTGGTGGACGGCTTCTCGCAGCCCTACCTGCCGGCCCCGGAAGCGGAAGCGGCGGACGCGGCGCCGGCCGCCCCTCTCACCGTCTACCTGGTGGTCGCCTTGGCGTCGGTGTCGTCGCTCTTCCTCTTCTCGGTGCTGGTGTTCGTCGCGGTGCGGCTGTGCAGGAGAGGCGGGGCGGCCTCGGTGGGTCGCTGCTCGGTGCCCGAGGGCCCCTTTCCGGGCCACCTGGTGGACGTCAGCGGCACGGAGACCCTGTCCCAGAGCTACCAGTACGAGGTGTGTCTGACGGGAGGCTCCGGGTTAAATGAGTTTAAATTCCTGAAGCCGATTCTCCCTAGTGGTCTGATTCAAGACACTGGGCAGGACTAGCGCAAAAAGGCAATTGCAAGAATAGCGTAGGTTTCATTAACAGAAGAATCAAAAAGTTGTCTGGCTACGAATGCTTTCTTTTAAGTCATTTTAAGTCAAGGCTCTTGAGTTGATATAGTATTTTGTTTATATATTGATTTTACTTTCTATCTAGTTAACCCTGCATGTTCTTTTTTCATCTGCTTCCTACCTTTTCAATCCAGTATTAATGCCTCTTTCTTTTTCTAATAGGTGAGTAAAAATAAATGCATTATCTTTTAATGATGATTTCAAATAGGTTTATTTAAGGTAGTCATTTCAAATTCTATATCCAAAGCAATGTAGAGAGAGTTCTGAACCACCAATATTATAATTTACCCTATTGAATATAGTCAGGTAATATTCTTTATAATACTCCTAAAGCAGCTTTGTCTGTGGTTAATGAAGTGGATAAATAAAAATGTTTTAATATGTACCATTTTAAGGTGTATCATCCTTTAGAGGCTTAGTACTCAAATAAAACTTACACATATAATTCATTTTCTGTTTTGACATTTGCAATTAATATTTCAACATTGTATATGCTTATATTGGCTAAAAATGGACAAAAATGTAGGTTAATAGGTCAGATTACTCTTAGATTTGCCTAAAGTGTATTTATGATGGATGACTGAGAAAAAAAAATTAAACATAGGCATTTTGAACAACTGATCGTGCTTTTCCATTTGGCATGAAAAGATTATTTAATAAGCATCTGGTGGAATGACAATTTGTTTTTTAACTTCTGAGATGTATTATCAACCTGAGGGCCATTTTTTAAAAATTTCAAGAAAGTACATGTATATATGTTCTCTAAATGCTTTATAGCAAAAGTGGTGTCCCATCCGATCCTACTTTTAAAAAATTAATATCTACTTGGCATTTATATGGTGATATATGAAGGAAATATTTTCTTTGTTTCCTCTCTTAGTTCCCTCCTTCAGATTTCAACCTGACATGATTTAGGATTATGTATGGTCCTCCTGGGATAAACACTGCCCAACCACATCAGCATTCTACCTCCTATAGAGTAATTAAAAGAAGATTAGAAGAATGGGAAGTTCTAAAGGGGAGAGAGCAATATCACTGTGAAAGTCTAAATTAGCTACAGCTAAGAATAAACTCTTGAAGCAACCAAACATCAATTTTTATGTCTATTTTGAATGAAACAGAAAAAAACCTTATTTTAAAGTACAAAATATTTAGTCCCCAATTAAAGAATCTGATTAGGGAAAAATAAAATTTCTCCTCATAGGTATTTTCTCATCCAGAGGCATAGAACTTAACAGGAATTGAATACTCATGACTAGAAGAAAGAGAACTGAAGTTTCTCAAAGATTTTGAAAATTCTCAAAAGAGAAAAAGAATGTTGTTAACTAGATGTTAACTAGACTTATGTCATCATTTGCAATATGCACAAATATCAAATCATTGTGTCACACCTGAAACTAATATAGTGTTACATGTCAATTACAGCTCAAAAATTTAAAACCCCTAATGACTGTAAAAAAAACCAAAAAACAAAAAAATTTAATACTGACATGTCTTCAACCACACATAAAGTTATAATCATATTAAAATGGTGTTATTTTATGTATGAGAGTCAAATACATGAATCCTTGTTAATCAGGGGAAAGACAGTATTTCCTTTCACTCATTAAGTACTTTATAGAGATACTGAATCTGGCTCTTTGGTCAGATTTTTTTTTTCTTCTTTTCATACTTAGCTGAATTTTCATGAAGATCAGAGAAAAGGCAAAGAATTCTGATCAAGACTTCTCTGTATTTGGCTGGCTTAGTTCCAGGTCGTGTCAGAACCAGGGAAGTTTTCAACTACGGAAAATATGGAGGCCAGTTCTTTTTTGGCCAATATGGTATATGATTTTGGACTCAAATTGGAGGCACTATATAACCGGGGAGTTATTTAGACCCAGACATAAGAAGAACAGATACTTAATAATATCTTAGTTGATAGATGCACTGAATTCACGTATTGTTGAGAAGTGATCAGAGTTTAGTAAAGCCAGAAAAGATCATATGGACTAAATTTGAAGATAGGAAAAAATTATACCTTACTCTTGGTTCAAAGTTGCTTTTATTTCTTGGCTATTGGAAACCTTTTACCCTTTTATTTGAAGACAACTTTCAGAAACTTCTTTATCTGGATATTTTATTAAGTACATGACAGGGCACTATATGTATAGTACTAACTATCTTTGCCACTTTTTGGAATTCCCCCAACTGAAAGTCTAGCACTAGGTAAAAGTGATGAGTTTCTACATTCATAATAATTTCCCAGTAGTTTTTCTTTTAAAGGATGGACAAACTCATTACTGTGAATTATTTCCAGATTGATCTCTTACTAATATTCTAATCTAGTTTTTAACACTGAAAGGCAAGGAGATGAAAATGAACTTTAAACTTTTATGTAGAGTTGTTAAAAGACTAAACTATATTCAAATATCACTCATTAAAACTAGTGAACTAACTTACCACAGTTTTAATAAATCTTCCTTAATCCTTAAATATGGCTTCCTTGCAAATGGGGACTTTAAAAAATGACAGTTTTTAAAAATATATCCCACTACTCTATTTTGCTTCTTAGAGTAGACTGTTATATGTTTTAAAGCTGGCAACCTATTAGGCATAATTCAGTTATTTCTATGTCTAATCCTCATGTTCTTAGCCAATAGCCTGGTTGATCATAGATTTTAAAATGTAAACTAGGAACTTCCCTGGTGGTGCAGCGGTTAAGAATCTGCCTGCCAATGCAGGG
Source organism: Eubalaena glacialis (assembly GCF_028564815.1). NCBI lineage: Eukaryota > Metazoa > Chordata > Mammalia > Artiodactyla > Balaenidae > Eubalaena > Eubalaena glacialis. The sequence goes on from NC_083719.1 coordinate 118,707,014, forward strand.
GACATGGGTTCGAGCCCTGGTCTGAGAAGATCCCACATGCTGCGGAGCAGCTAAGCTCGTGAGCCACAACTAATGAGCCTGCGCTCTAGAGCCCACGAGCCACAACTACTGAAGCCCACGCGCCTAGAGCCCATGCTCTGCAACGAGAAGCCACTGCAATGAGAAACCCGCACACCGCAACGAAGAGTAGACCCCGCTCGCCGCAACTAGAGAAAGCCTGCGCACAGCAACGAAGACCCAATGCAGCAAAAAATAAATAAATAAATTTATATAAAAAAATAAAATGTAAACTAATTTTCCTTCTCCCTCTTTTGGTATTGAAGACTGTTGATGAACAGTATATCAGTCTAGTTCTCGTTCTTTTATCTGTAAACTTCCTTAAGATTTTTTCTTTATTCTTGATGTTCTGATATTTGCTAGGTGCAAACCTGAGATTCACCCAATATACTGAATTTTTTTAAATTAACTATAGTTTTTTGTGGGCTTTTTTCCCCCCAAATTTCCATTTGGCAGGTTTTCACAACAATTTGTTCTTTTTTTTTTTTTTTAAACAATTGCCAGTTCCTTCTTTTTTGTTGGAGGAAATTAAATATCTTTTACTTTTAAGTTCTTTCCATATTGTTCCAATCTCTGTTTCTTCTGTATACATCTTTTATTTGTTGAGTCTGTTTTCACACTGTTAGTCTTGTTAGTTGGTGATATTTTATTGAGAACTCATGTTCTATTGGAGGTTTCCCTCATACCAGTACTGGTTTTGGTAGTCTTGCAAAGGGAGGAAGGAGTCTCAAAGTGGTTACAGCCTCAGGCTCTGCAAATCCAAGCCTTAATTAAGGAGCTTAGCTCAACTTTGCCACACACAGGTAGAAGTTCTGGACCAACACCTAATGATGTGTTTGAGCTGGGCCCCAGTCTCCCTTGGGTGGCACTGCTCTGCATTTGCTCTATGAAGCAAAATCTTAGGGACTGTCACCCTCTGCTTCTTGGCTGTCATGATGTCTGATAAGGCTATAGACATGAGAGCTAATGAAGACATCATTTACTTTTCAATCTTTAGAGTAAACAAGCTGATTTAATCTTAGAATAAAGCTGATTTTGAGGAAAGTGAGTTGTAACTGAAGTAATTGATACATCAGAATTACCTACAGGGAAAAAACATGGTCTTGATTAATATGCATGACAGTGCTGCATATGGTGGTCCTGGATGACGCACCCAACTTGCTGGATGACAAAGAAAACCCACTGCTAAGCAATCCTATATTGTGTACTGAGTTGGTACCAGGTAGAACAAGGTGGTATCCTGGATGGTGATGAGCTAGAACTCATGACTATTTTATCAATGACTCAAAGCCTCAAAGTACTTAAAAGTTTAGCACATGGACCCACAACCTGGAAGTATAGAGCACTGAAGCATATCTAGGCTCCTAAGAGATAGACACAGCCAGGCACAAGCTTGTGCTGTTATTAAAGACAACTAGAAGCCACCTTCTATTTGGCATAATCATGCTATACCTGGTCTAGGACCTATCCCAGCCCTACCTTCCGTTCCTTGAACCACCCACAGAAGTTTACTCAAGCCAACATATGCTGTATCCTCTTGATCACTAATTTGATTTAGCCATCTTCCTCTTTCAGTTCTCTCTGCTCCTATTTAATGATGCTCAAATGTGGAGGATGAACAGGGAGCCTTCAGTGGACTGCTGCTCATAAGGCCACCTTCTGAGCATTCTGGGGATGTCAACATCACTGGGACTTAGTTCCAGAACTACTAATATGAGAGGTTTCTGACTGGAATATCAGAGACAAATGGGTTCAGATTTTTGAATTCAATAGTGTCCAACTAATATGGGCTGTCCATGAGGAAAGACTTTGATGAGAAACTCAACTTATAGAAAAATTAGAAGTTTATCAAAAATTAAAATTGTCTTCTCTAAGTATTGTCTTTTGAGGTTTTTTTCCCCTTATATTTATCTCTGGGGAAATGGATTTCTTCATCCTGAATGTTTCATCCTATTCAACAAGACTTAATCAGTAGTTAGAAAACTTTCCACAAGGAAAAGCCCAGGACTAGATGGCTTCACTGGTGAAGTGTACTGAACATTTAAAGAATTAACACCAGGGACTTCTTTGGTGGTCCAGTGGCTAAGACTCCACGCTCCCAATACAGGGGGCCCAGGTTTGATCCCTGGTCAGGGAACTAGATCCCGCATGCCGCAACTAAAGATCCCACGTGCCGCAACTAAAGATCCCGCATGCCGCAACTAAAGATCCTGCATGCCGCAACTAAAGATACTGCATGCTGCAATGAAGATCCTGCATGTGGCAACGAAGATCCCGAGTGCCACAACTAAGACCAGGTGCAGCCAAATAAATAAATAAATAATTTTAAAAAAAAGAATTAACACCAGTATTTCACAAACTTGTTTAAAAAAAAAAGGAGCAGGGACCACTTCCCAATTCATTTTATGAGGCCAGTATTACCCTGCTGCCAGAACCAAAGATAACACAAGGAAAGGAAATTAAATACCAATATCTTTTGTGAATATAGGTACAAAAAATCCTCAACAAAATATTAGCAAACTGACTCCAGCAACATGTGAAAAGGATTATACAACATGACCAAGTGGGATTTGTCCCAGAAATACAAGGTTGACTTAACATATGAAAATCAATCAATGCAATATACCATATTAACAGAAAAGGAAAACCATACAACCATTTCAATAAATGCAGGAAAAGCATTGTACAAAATACAACACCTTTTCATAATAAAAACACTCATGAAACTAAGAATAATAGGGAATATCCTCAACTTGATAAATGGCAACTATAAAAACCCACAGCTAACTTCACACTTAATGGTGAAAGACTGAAAGCTTTCTCCCTAAGATCAGAAACAAAACAAGGATGTTCTCTCTCACTGTTCCTATTTAACATTGTACTGGAAGTTCTAGCCAGAGCAATTAGACAAGAAAAGAAATAAAATAATTCAGATTGGAAACGAAGTAAAACTATCTCTGCAGGTGACATGACTGTGCATATAGAAAATCCTAAGGAATCCACAAAAAAACTACTAAACTTAATAAATGAATTCAGCAAAGGATACAAGACCAATATACAAAAATCAATACTATTTCTATACACTAGCATTGGACAATGCAAAAATGAAATGAAGAAAACATTCCATTTACAATAGCATCAAAAATAATAAAATACTTAGGAATAAATTTAATAAGTGCAAGATTTGTATGCCAAACACTATAAAACATCAGTGAAAGAAATGAAAGAAAACCTAAGTAAATGGAAATTGTTCATGTGTTGGAAGATTTAACATTGGTTTACAGATTCAACTGAATCCCTATCAAAATCCCAGCAGGCTTGCTTTTTTTTTTTTTTTTTTTGCATAAATTAGCAAATTGAAGGTAAAATTCACTTGGAAATGCAAGTAGCCAAAACAATCTTGAAAAATAACAACAATAAATGTTTGAATATTTTGATACATTAAACATACAAATACTATTTTTAACTTAGTATGTACTACAAGGAATTATTAGAAATTATATTGGATTTCATCACAAATTTCTAAGGCCAAACACTCTAATTATTCAAATATCTCCTTTCTAAATTTGCATTTCAATTAGTGTGATTTTTTAAAACATCTTATAGCTTCAGTTTAGCTATAAGATATTAAAAGTCTAAAAGATATTAAATTTTAGTTTGCTTTTACCAGTGACAAGTATTGTTTGCTTTACGGTTATTTCATTTGAATGGCCAGCTGATGAATCTAATTTATCTATTTAGTAGAAAATTCCGAAAGATAATTCCTTTTATAAGAGTTTCTAGTAAAATCTACAAACCATTTATAATTACCAATTATCAATGCTGCTTAATATTTTGAAATAATACTATCTGAAGTGTGATTTCAGTAACTAAAAATACTAGTTAAAATCTAATACATATTTCACCAATTTATCTCTCCTTTCAACAATTATCACTTAATATCCCTCTGTACTTTCCCCCTCCAAGTTAAGAACAAAACAGCCCTCAAGTCATCATGAAGTTTAAAAAAACATTCTCTCATTTTTTTTTTAAAACAAGTGAGACTACTCAAAACTTCAAGGTATGTGTTTAGCATTTGAACTTTAGGACTTCTTGTATTCAAATTCCTTTAAAATGATTTTTATCTTTCCCTCAATGATATTTAAAGTTCTTGCCTATATTTTACCAGGGAGGAATTAAAACTGATATTTAATTACCAGAGTATCCCTCTAACTATTCTCTCTCTCTTTGTGTATTCAAAATGGAAGAAATGTTTTAAATATTGTGCTTCAGGTCTGGCAACCAATTGTGTAAGTTGTTGTATGAATCCTTCAGAATGGATAATGCAGTTTTCCTGACTGGAATGGAATGGTTTCGCAGGTCGTCATTCTCTTTATCATTAATGCCTCTTCCATGCAGATATAATAGTTTTTTTCTGATAAGTTTGGCAATTTGGCAAAATAATCCATGATGCAATGTTAAACTATCATTTTAGGCCACCTTTCTTGATTTTAACTTTACACCCTGATAACATTTCAAAAGATCTATACATAGGTATTTATTTATATATACATATATATGGGTGTGTATATATATATATATATATGGATATATATTTAAGGCTACAGGGAATTCATTATTCATGTCACTCGTAGTTTTTTTTTTTAAACCTAATTAATGATCTCAACAAAACACTCTTAGTTTTCCTTTCAATTTCTAAATTTTCTAAGCACCTCTTTTTGCTGGTACATATCTCTAAAGGGAGACGAACTATTTAAAAGATTCTTATATTAATTGAAAATTTGAATACAAATATATTTCACCTATGATATCTGTGTACCCAAGGCAAGGCTGAAGTTTGGATCTAAATTATCTAAAAAGTTGTTCACCTCTCTAATTCCACTTAGTTAGATCAAAGAATGGATTCTGGAGCCATTCTGTAACAGTTTGAATCCTACCTTTGCCATTTCACATGGTGCGCGACTATGGGCAGATTATTTAAACTTTCTATTCCTCAATGTCTTTGTCTATAAAATGTGCCCAATAAGAGTGCCCACCTCATAGGGTTGTTTGAGGGATAAAATGAGTTAGTGTATGTAAAATGCTTAGAATACTATCTGGCATATAGTGACACATATATGTTAACATTACCTAGATTTCATTTGCTTTGAATTGACAAAAGGGATCGAAAAGAGCTAATTTGCACTTTGTTATAAAGCAGAAACTAACACACCATTGTAAAGCAATTATACTCCAATAAAGATGTTTAAAAAAAAAAAAGAGTTAATTTGCAACACTATTTCTATGTCAGCATATAGGAGTAAGTAAACAAAATCTAGTTTGAATTTTGTCCTGAACTCTTTAACTTGAATCTAACTAGAGCTCAGTTAATATAGTATGAAACAATTTTTTGTTTCATTCAGGAAATTTGCTTTCCATTTATATCTAAAATAATATTCTTTCTTTTTTTCTTTTCAGTATGTTTATTATTATTTTTTCATTTCACTTAATGTTGATATATATTTCTCCGATTTGCCTTAAACATGAAAGAAAATTCTACAGCATATTAATATTACTATTATTGCTATTACTAGATCTCTCACAACAGGAATTAACAGAGCTAGAATAAAAGTAAATTTATTTGAACAGTGCTTAGCGTGTATTATACTCTCATCTCTCAGAATTCTTTATTCAGTGTCAGACATGTTCATGGCTGAATGCATGATCTCACAGTAATCTTCTAATATAGGTAGAAATATGATCATTAGAGTGGGTTAATTAATTTATCCAAATGATATTTACTGAATGACTACTATAGTACAGGCTTCTTTCAAAAATAATTTTTCCTGGGACTTCCCTGGCGGACCAGCGGTTAAGCCTGCACGCTTCTACTGCAAGGGACACGGGTTCGATCTCTGGTTGGGGAATTAAGATCCCGCATGTGCGCGGCATGGCCAAAAAAAAGTAAATAATAATAATAATCTTTCCTAATACTTTCTATCGTTATCAGAATCTAAGATTACTGACATGATTTTAAAATAATTCAATAAATGTGAATCATAATTTATGAAGTTAATTAAGTAATTAAATTACAAGATATTTAAGGAGGAGAAATCCCATATGTACCAAGATAAGTGGTACTCCATTCAATATACTAATTGTAACCAGTAAACTGATTAACTGTGTCTCAGTTAACTTACTGTATCAGGGAAATCACAATAGCTGCATGCTGCACTGAAATCCATTTTATAAACAAGTCTCTCCTCTTCACCATATATAAGTAGACAAAGCTTGAGGTACCCTTTGCTCACACATTAAAATGTTTTAAATCACTGCTTCTTGTCTTCCTGCAAATTGGCTAGTCAAGGAATGTGATATCTGGGCTACAAAGGATCAATGTGGTAAGAAGCAAACTCATTATTAAATACAGATATCTAGCTAAATCAGCTTAAACTTAAAGCCTTTATCTTAATAAAATTCTATGATTTTCACTCAATTTTGTCTTGATATTATCCTGATAATAGTCAAGTAGAATAATCAAGTCCTATCACCCTCTGAGCTTCTGTTTCTTTATCTGTAAAAATCCTTTCATTTCCTCTCTGGATCTAAGAATCTGATTCTAATACTATTTGACCTCCTTAATATTTTAATGTGGGTTCACACTGTAAAAGGACTTATAACAAAGCAAGATGCCTCTTTATTCAACTGTATTACTATTTGCACACCAGTGTAAGAAAATAGAACCTAAGACCAGGTGGTACAGAACACCTTACACAAACTTTTTGCATCATCATAAATTTCTCACATACTTGGAAATAAACAGATAAAACTATTATGAATTGTAATTTTATAAGAGTTTATCTCCCCTGGTTAGATTATGACAAAAGGGAAATGGAGTTCTTTAAGTTCCACTTGTAAGGGTATGGGGAGAGGAAGATATCCCCTTGCTTCGTGCTCACAATTATTCTAGCTCATGCAATGTAATGGAATAACCTATACCTTAAGCCATTTAATGGAATAACAAAACTTGTAAAAGTTCTATACACTTTTTTAAACGGCTTACATTTGGACACTTCCAAAATAGGCTGACTTGAGACTACAGTATTAGTTTCTCAATCAGGACGCAGGGTGGCGCTGCCGGCTAAGACTGTGAATAAAGAGCCCTAAAAAGCTCCCGTATTCCTTTGTTGCCAGACGAAATCAACACCACACAGAAGCAGCTTTGCCAGCAGTGCTGGGTTACCAACGAGTTTGGGTAGCGATATACTAAACGACTTTAAGATTAAAGGCAACTTTGTGAAGATTCTACCAAGCAAGAAGTCAGAATACCTCGGGTCTTTTTGTGGTTGCTGAAGGGATTGGATGTAAGCACTCTGGCTCCAACATGGAGACGCTAGAGAGAATTCAACAGAACAGGCAAGTGATGACCTTTATTTTGATGGTTTTCTTGTCTCAGGCTCACCCTGCGCCTATTCGTTATTCTGTGCTGGAAGAAACAGAGAGCGTCTCCTTTATAGCCCATTTGACCAAGGACCTGGGCCTGGGAATTGGGGAGCTGGACGCCCGGTCGGCCCAGGTGGTGTGTGACGATGACAAGCAGCGCTTGCTGCTAGATCGCCAGACTGGAGATTTGCTTTTGAGGGAGAAACTAGACCGGGAAGATATATGTGGCCCCGTTGAACCCTGTGTGCTGCATTTCCAAGTGTTCCTGGAAACTCCGGTGCAGTTTTTTGAAGGAGAACTATTAATCCAGGACATAAATGACCACTCCCCAGTATTCCCGAATAGGGAAATGCTCCTGAAAATACCGGAAAACAGCCAGCCAGGGACTGTTTTTCCGTTGAAATTAGCTCAGGATTTGGATGTGGGCAGCAATGGTCTTCAAAAATACACTATCAGCCCCAATTCTCATTTTCACGTTGTCACTCGAAATCATAGTGAGGGCAAGAAATATCCAGATTTGGTGCAGGACAAAGCACTGGATCGAGAGGAGCAGCCTGAGTTCAGCTTAACCCTCATGGCGCTGGATGGTGGGTCTCCACCTAGGTCTGGCACCAGCATGTTACGAATCCTGATCATGGATGTCAATGACAATGCTCCTGAGTTTGTGCACACTCCATATGAGGTGCAGGTTCTGGAAAACAGCCCCCTAGACTCCCCAATACTTACTGTTTTAGCTAGGGATGTAGATGCTGGAAACTTTGGGACTGTTTCCTACGGCTTGTTCCAAGCATCAGAGGAAATTAAACAAACTTTCTCAATAAATGAAGTCACAGGAGAAATCCGACTGACAAAGAAATTGGATTTTGAACAAATTAAATCTTACCACGTGGAAATTGAGGCTACAGATGGAGGAGGCCTTTCCGGAAAAGGCACTGTAGTCATAGAGGTGGTAGATGTGAATGACAACGCCCCTGAACTTACCATACCTTCACTCACCTGCTCCATCCCAGAAAATGCTCCTGAGACTGTAGTCTCCATCTTCCGAATTCGAGATAGAGACTCCGGAGACAATGGAAGGATGGTTTGCTCTATTCCAGAAAATCTGCCATTCATTCTAAAACCGACTTTCAAGAATTTCTACACCCTGGTAACAAAGAGCCCGCTGGACAGAGAGATCAGAGCCGAGTACAACATCACCATCACCGTCACAGATATGGGAACCCCCAGGCTGAAAACCGAGCACAACATAACCGTACTGGTGTCCGACGTCAACGACAACGCCCCCGCCTTCACCCAGACCTCCTACACCCTGTCCGTCCGCGAGAACAACAGCCCCGCCCTGCACATCGGCAGCGTCCGCGCCACAGACAGAGACGCGGGCGCCAACGCCCAGGTCACCTACTCGCTGCTGCCGCCCCTCGACGCGCACGTGCCCCTGGCCTCCCTGGTGTCCATCAACCCGGACAACGGCCACCTGTTCGCCCTGAGGTCCCTGGACTACGAGGCCCTGCGGGCGTTCGAGTTCCGCGTGGGCGCCGCCGACCGCGGCTCGCCCGCGCTCAGCAGCCAGGCGCTGGTGCGCGTGCTCGTGGCGGACGACAACGACAACGCGCCCTTCGTGCTGTACCCGCTGCAGAACGCCTCGGCGCCCTGCACCGAGCTGGTGCCCAGGGCGGCCGAGGCGGGCTACCTGGTGACCAAGGTGGTGGCGGTGGACGGCGACTCGGGCCAGAACGCCTGGCTCTCGTACCAGCTGCTCAAGGCCACGGAGCCCGGGCTGTTCGGCGTGTGGGCGCACAACGGCGAGGTGCGCACCGCCCGGCTGCTGAGCGAGCGCGACGCGGCCAAGCACAGGCTGGTGGTGCTGGTCAAGGACAACGGCGAGCCGCCGCTGTCGGCCAGCGTCACGCTGCACGTGCTGCTGGTGGACGGCTTCTCGCAGCCCTACCTGCCGGCCCCGGAAGCGGAAGCGGCGGACGCGGCGCCGGCCGCCCCTCTCACCGTCTACCTGGTGGTCGCCTTGGCGTCGGTGTCGTCGCTCTTCCTCTTCTCGGTGCTGGTGTTCGTCGCGGTGCGGCTGTGCAGGAGGGGCGGGGCGGCCTCGGTGGGTCGCTGCTCGGTGCCCGAGGGCCCCTTTCCGGGCCACCTGGTGGACGTCAGCGGCACGGGGACCCTGTCCCAGAGCTACCAGTATAAGGTGTGTCTGACGGGAGACCATGGAACTGGTGAGTTCAAATTCCTGAAGCCAGTATTTCCCAAACTCTTGGTTCAGAACACAGAGAGAGAAATTAAAAGAAAGCCCCAACTGCAGGAATAGTTTTGTTCGGTTAAGTGTCGTATTTGGTCAAGTGAGCCTCTCAATTTTGTTAAACCTGACTCACATTGCGATACTTTCTCTTGAGATTGTATTGTTGTATAAATATGTATATCTCTATTCAAACTTATGCATGTCTCTGTGCTAAATCTTCCTTTTATTAATAGTCATTGGATTTAGCAGTTTTAGTTACACTTGGTATTATGTATTTCTCCATATTTGACCTTCTCTTGGTGATTAATCTTTCCATAACTATAAATTACTCAAGCAGTGTAAGAAGAAATTTTATTTAAAGGAACTTCTTGGTTAATGTCTTTTCAAGGAAACATTTTAAAGCTTCTGTGTAATCTTACATTTCTATATATTTTTGGTGCTTGTCTTTACCACATAGCTTTATATTTGCAAGGCCAGAATGTTTGAAAGTCTTTGTAGCTACCTAGACCTTTTTGTTCACTATTCTACCAGGCTATGCCCCCCTGAATAGCCACGAACATATAAATTAGCATACTTGTTTCTCCCAAATTGTACCTAAACATGCACTTTATTAAATTATTGATACACTACAGTTGTGACCATATCCCATTGTGAGCAGCGTATATGCTAGAGATTATCTTGTTTGCTACTTACGTAGCACATTGTAATTGCTCCATAAATACTCACTGATATTAAAATAAAAATTATTCTCATTTATAAATAACAATTAAAAAGAAAATCTTATATAACTTGGTTACCACTTCACTAAAATAAAACTAAGTCACTGCTTGGTAAAATACTTAAAATCTTAGAACCTTAAGTAAACCCTAAATCCTTTAAAAGGACTCAAGAGGTACAGGGCATATACTTTCTTGTCCTTCCTTTTTGCCCTATTAATAGGAGTTCAAATGTAGTTTAACGTATGCGTTTTTCTTCGTTTTCCTGCAGCTTCTCTGCATGTTTCAAAAGAGAATTTCTTCTCAGTTTTGGCTCTTATGTTCTAGTCTGATTGCTCATTTTAAGTTACTTTGCAAACATGGGCAGCTTTTATGAACAAAATGATGATTTATTTTTGATCTCCAAGTCACCTTGTTTTGTTCTTCAATGTAGCTTTTGGGTATTTTGCATAAATTTACTTTTTCAATTATGCTAACTTTTAGTAGTAAGAAATAAGCATTGTTTTTTCTTTTAAGACAACAAGAATAGAAATAGAAATTAAGATAAACTTATCTGAATTATAATTGTTTCATGTTGTGTTTATTAAGCCAAGCAAGACGATTATGTGGTTTCCAACTAAATTTATATGGATGTAACTATAAGACCAGTTATTGAACTTTTGGCACAATGTGAGTAATTAAAGAGCCTGCTTTATAACCTAAGTATTTATTTTTAGATCTCGTATCATCCTACTGGAATTTAATTACTTGCATCTTTCTCTGAATTACATTTTTTCTAAGGATATAATGAAATAAAAAAGGAAAATTACTGTTTAAGTTATTATTGAAACATAGCTTTTAGCCTTCGTCCAATCTAATACTTGAAATTAGAAAGTGATAAAAATGAGAACAAAATTAAACACAAATATATAAGACATAAATACGGTAGTCAACTTTAACGACTTCTCCATTTACTGTTAGATATTTAAATGAAATAGTTTTTATGTATGATGACAAGAAATGTGATTGAAGTTTTCAGCAATATATTTAAACATTATGAAAATCTAAGTTCATGTTTTTGTTTATGCCAGGAAAGTCCAATTTGTATAATCACCCAAATGAGACTGGCCAAACACTCAGAACCACATTTATGAATTTATATGAGTAAATTTATGAATTAATTTGTGTATTACTTTATAAGTTACTGTGTGTATTCATAAAGTATGGATCATTCCTTACTAGCTGGGGATCACCACCAGTCTTTGGTGTAGAATAGATCAACATTTTAAAATTCAATGATTATAATTTAATAATAAATATAATCCAAATAACTTCACAAAATGAATACCTTAAGAAAAATAGGCCAGTTCTACTTTTGCAAAACAAAAATAGAGAATGGAGGCCAAATATCTGGATAATAATACCCATTTCAATCATAGTTTCTCAAGTGCTTCTATTATATGTGCATTTTTTACAATTCCTTTGTTGTTGTTTTTAGGCATAGCATATAGTGAGTTTAACACATGCTGTTTTAGGCGCAGAAATTCTACTGAAGGCAATATAACCCACATCACTTTAAGACCCCCTATTTCTTACTACCAGAAATTACAAAATATAGATTTTAAATAGTCTTAAATTATAAGTTATGCACATATTTGGTGGAATTCTATTTCCCAGTTAGATGGATTATCTAACAGCAGAAAACAACAATAAAACCTGTTTTAAATTCAGAAATTACCAGTTTCAAGCAACAGACAGCAGATGATATAAAAAGAACTGAAGGGGCTAAGATTCCTGAAAAGGAAAATCCTTGGAGTTCTGAACTGACTCCTACAGTCAATTTGCCCTAAGGAAATTTGCAAACTCAAAGAACAGACAAAAGGCTTCTGCCAGGGATGGGGTAACTTCAATAGCCTTTGGCAACTGGAGGATTCAAGCTCAAGGCCAGTTTTCCCCCTCATGATGCTTGTCAAATTCTGGGACATTCCAGGGAAGAAGACTAAAAACTTGAAGGAAATTTTCTGAAAAGCAGAGTGAAGTTTTAATAGTCTTAAAATGCATGAAAATTAGAGTTTGTGACCTGCCGTGGGAAAGGCTGTGGAGAATACACTGAGTTCTGAACTGAAAATTCTGAAGGGTCAGGTGCTTTTCAGGACTGCAAAGAACCTTGACTAAGCACAGTGCTTGTTTGAATTAAGGCAATTTGATTAGACATGACTCTATCAAGCTAACAGAGGAAAAGGTGAACTCTTTCTGGAAGAAAATAATATCATCTGGATCCTGGACAGCTTTTTACATTAATCTTCAGCATTCAATAAAAAATTATGAGGTACACATACAAAAAGGCTGGCTGACATGAATAAAACCTAGAGGAAAAAACAGACAATACAGAAGACCTACACATAAAGTACATGCTAGAATTTACTGACAGTGATGTTAAAATAAGTATGACTAATATGTTAAAATAAGGAATACAGAAAATAGGTAGAAGAGAATTTCACTAGAGAATGGAATAAAATGGAAATTAATTTTAGGACTGAAGAATATAATAACTGAAATTTTAAAATATTAGATTGTGTAATGGCATAGTAGTTGTAAAGGATTATAGGATTAGTGAATGCAAGACAGGCCAATATTAAATATCCAAATAGAAGCACTGAGGAATGAAATAATTAAAAATACAGACAAGAACATTTAGTGACATGTGGAACATAATGAAAAACTCCAACACACATATGATTGTAATCCTAGAAGGACTAGGAATGGGGAATAAGCAATGTTTAAAGAAATAATGACCAAGAATTTTCCAAAAATGGTGAAAAAAATGTACTGCTCAAGATGCTCAGTGAAACCCAATTAGGAGAATAAAAAACAATGGTAAGTGGGAGTGTTTCCTTAATTTCTCTTTCAGATTTTTCATCGTTAGTGTATAGGAATGCAAGAGATTTCTGTGCATTTTGTATCCTGCTACTTTACCAAATTCATTCATTAGCTCTAGTACCTTTCTGGTAGCATCTTTAGGATTCTCTATGTATAGTATCATGTCATCGGCAAACAGTGACAGTTTTACTTCTTTTCCGATTTGGATTCCTTTTATTCTTTTTCTTCTCTGATTGCTGTGTCTAAAACTTCCAAAACTATGTTGAGTAATAGTGGTGAGAGTGGGCAACCTTGTCTTGTTCCTGATCTTAGAGGAAATGGTTTCAGTTTTTCACCATTAAGAACGATGTTGGCTCTGGGTTTGTCATATATGACCTTTGTTATGTTGAGGTAAGTTCCCTCTATGCCTACTTTCTGGAGAGTTTTTATCATAAATGGGTGTTGAATTTTGTTGAAAGCTTTTTCTGCATCTATTGAGATGATCATATGGTTTTCATCCTTCAATTTGTTAATATGGTATAGCACATTGATTGATTTGCATATATTGAAGAATCCTTGCATTCCTGGGATAAACCCCACTTGATCATGGTGTATGATCCTTTTAATGTATTGTTGGATTCTGTTTGCTAGTATTTTGTTGGGGATTTTTGCACTTATGTTCATCAGTGATATTGGCCTGTAGTTTTCTTTTTTTGTGACATCTTTGTCTGGTTTTGGTATCAGGATGATAGTGGCCTCATAGAATGAGTTTGGGAGTGTTCCTCCCTTTGCTATATTTTGGAAGAGTTTGAGAAGGATGGGTGTTAGCTCTTCTCTAAGTGTTTGATAGAATTCACCTGTGAAGCCATCTGGTCCTGGGCTTTTGTTTGTTGGAAGATTTTTAATCACAGTCTCAATTTCAGTGCTTGTGATTGGTCTGTTTATATTTTCTATTTCTTCCTGGTTCAGTCTCGGAGGGTTGTGCTTTTCTAAGAATTTGTCCATTTCTTCCAGGTTGTCCATTTTATTGGCATATAGTTGCTTGTAGTAATCTCTCATGATCCTTTGTATTTCTGCGTGTCAGTTGTTACTTCTCCTTTTTCATTTCTAATTCTGTTGATTTGAGTCTTCTCCCTTTTTTTCTTGATGAGTCTGGCTAATGGTTTATAAATTTTGTTTATCTTCTCAAAGAACCAGCTTTTAGTTTTATTGATATTTGCTATTGTTTCCTTCCATTTACCATTGCAACAAAAAGAATAAAATACCTAGGAATAAACCTACCTAAGGAGACAAAAGACCTGTATGCAGAAAACTATAAGACACTGATGAAAGAAATTAAAGATGATACAAACAGATGGAGAGATATACCATGTTCTTGGATTGGAAGAATCAACATTGTGAAAATGACTCTGCTACCCAAAGCAATCTACAGATTCAATGCAATCCCTATCAAACTACCAATGGCATTTTTCACAGAACTAGAACAAAAAATTTCACAATTTGTATGGACACACAAAAGACCCCGAATAGCCAAAGCAATCCTGAGGAAGAAAAATGGATGGAGGAATCAGGCTCCCTGACTTCAGACTATACTACAAAGCTACAGTAGTCAAGACAGTATGGTACTGGCAGAAAAACAGAAATATAGATCAATGGAACAGGATAGAAAGCCCAGAGATAAACCCACACAAATATGGTCACCTTATTTTTGATAAAGGAGGCAAGAATATACAATGGAGAAAAGACAGCCTCTTCAGTAAGTGGTGCTGGCAAAACTGGACAGCTACATGTAAAAGAATGAAATTAGAACACTCCCTAACACCATACACAAAAATAAACTCAAAATGGATTAAAGACCTAAATGTAAGGCCAGACACTATCAAACTCTTAGAGGAAAACATAGGCAGAACACTCTATGACATAAATCACAGCAAGATCCTTTTTGACCCACCTCCTAGAGGAATGGAAATAAAAACAAAAATAAACAAATGGGACCTAATGAAACTTAAAAGCTTTTGCACAGCAAAGGAAACCATAAACAAGATGAAAATACAACCCTCAGAATGGGAGAAAATATTTGCCAAGGAAGCAACTGACAAAGGATTAATCTCCAAAATATACAAGAAGCTCATGCAGCTCAATATGAAAAAAACAACCCAATCCAAAAATGCGCAGAAGACCTAAACAGACATTTCTCCAAAGAAGATATACAGATTGCCAACAAACACATGAAAAGATGCTCAAATCACTAATCATTATAGAAATGCAAATCAAAACTATAATGAGGTATCACCTCACACCAGTCAGAATGGCCATCATCAAAAAATCTACAAACAATAAATGCTGGAGAGGGTGTGGAGAAAAGGGAACCCTCTTGCACTGTTGGTGGGAATATAAATTGATACAGCCACTATGGAGAACAGTATGGAGGTTCCTTAAAAATAGAACTACCATATGACCCAGCAATCCCACCACTGGACATATACCCTGAGAAAACCATAATTCAAGAAGAGTCATGTACCACAATGTTCATTGCAGCTCTATTTACAATAGCCAGGACATGGAAGCAACCTAAGTGTCCATCGACAGATGAATGGATAAAGAAGATGTGGCACATATATAGAATGGAATATTACTCAGCCATAAAAAGAAACGAAATTGAGTTATTTGTAGTGAGGTGGATGGACCTAGAGTCTGTCATACAGAGTGAAGTAAGTCAGAAAGAGAAAAACAAATACCGTATGCTAACACATATATATGGAATCTAAGAGGAAAAAAAAAGGCTCTGATGAACTTAGGGGCAGGACAGGAATAAAGATGCAGACATACAGAATGGACTTAAGGACACAGGGAGGGGGAAGGGTAAGCTGGGACGAAGCAAGAGAGTAGTATTGACATATATACACTACCAAATGTAAAATAGATAGTTAGTGGGAAGCAGCCTCATAGCACAGGGAGATCAGCTCAGTGCTTTGTGACCACCTAGAGGGGTGGGATAGGGAGAGTGGGAGGGAAATGCAAGAGGGAGGGGTTATGGGGATATATGTATACATATAGCTGATTCACTTTGTTATACAGCAGAAACTAACACAACATTGTAAAGCAATTATACTCCAATAAAGATGTTAAATAAAAAACAAAGCACATCTAGGAATATCACAGGAAGGCTGCTAAAGACCAAAGTCAAAGAGAAAATCTTAAAAGCAACCACATGAAGATGACACATTGCTTTGAAAGGAACAACAATAAAATGGAGAGCTGACCATCAAGCAGCCAAAAGACAAAGGAATGATGTCTTCAGAGTCCTGAAAAAAATAACTACCAGACTAGAATTCTATCACTGGAAAATATATCTTTCAAAAATGAAGTTTTCAAACAAACAAAAACTGCAAGAATTAATCACAGTCGCATCTGCACTAAAAGAAATACTTTCAGTGGAATTCATTAGGCAGAAGGAAAACAGTCCTGAAGGAATCACAGATTTGCAGGAAGAAATGAAGAACAAGAATAAGGGTAACTATAAATTGCTATTGATTATTAAAGGCAAAAATAATAGTTTCTTAAAGGATTTAAAATATATAAAATTTTAATTCATGACAATAATAATGTAAAAGGCAGGTGCTATAAACAGAGTTAAGGAATTCTGAGGTTCTAAGCATTATCATGGGAGTAGTAAAATTAAATAATTTGTATTAGACTCTTGTAGATCAAAGATGGATGTTGTAACCTCTAAGATAATCACAAGAAGAATAATTTTAAAATGAAGGAAAAAAAATATCTAAATAATCAAAAAGAAGAAAAAAACTTTAGGGACAAACAGCAAAAATTTAGATGGTAAATATAAGTGGATAGATATCAAATATTACATTAATTGCAAGTGGATTATATAATCAAATTAAACAACCAATATTGTCCGATTAGGTTTAAGAAAAATTCAACTATATGCTGTCACGTAACGTGTGTGTCTCTGTGTGTGTGTTATGACAGAAAGTTTGAAAATTTAAAAATAGAAAAAGATACATGACACAAACACTAACCAAAATAAACCAAGTATAGATATACTCACATAAGACAAAGGAGACTTTAAAGAAAGATGCATTACTAGAGATAAAGAGAGATATTTCATAATGATAAGGAGGTAAATATACCAGAAGTATGTCAATTCTAAGACTGAATATATCCCCATAAGATAATTACAAAATATAGAAAGTTAAACTGAAAGAACATAAATAAGAAATAGATAAATCCAGTCATAGGAGGATGTATTACAACTCTCTCAACCCCTGATAGAATAAAAAGACACACCTACACTGAATATTAAAAATCTGAACAACACAATAATTATATTTGAATAAACTGGCATACGTAGTACACTGGAGAGTACACGTTCTTTTTATATGCACATGCATATATCAAAATTATCCATATTCTGGGTCATAAGGCAAGTCTCTAATTTTGTTTTAAAGAATTGAAATTACTCAATATGCTCTTTGACAATGAAATTAAGACAGAAATAAAAATTTAAAAGAAATACCCAAATGCTTCAAAATTAAATAATATAATCCATCAGTCAAAGAAGAAATCACAGAAGAAATTTCCATATATTTTGAACTGGGTAAAAGTTAAGATCTGATATATCAAAACAGATTTTATAGGGAAATTTTAAAACTTTAAATGCACAGGTTAGAAAAGAAAGGTTAAAAATCAATAATCTAAGCTTTCATCTGAAGAAACTAGAAAAAGAACAAATTAAATACCAATGTAGAAGGAAGAAAATAATACATATATATATAAACATAAATAAATACAAAGCTGACAAATATACAACCAAGAAGATTAACAAAACTTAAAGTTGGTTCCACATAATAATTAATAACTCTTATTAAAAACTCTTCATAAGACTAATGTTAAAAAGAAAGAAAACATCGATCATAAATATCAGGAATGAAAAAGGAACATCACTACCAATCCTACAGACATTAAAAAATAAAAGAGGATATTATGAACAACTGTATGCCAATAAATTTGATAATTTATGTAAAATGGAAAACATCTTTTAAAAACACAATTTACTAAAACTGAAACAAGAAGAAATCTGATTAGTCATATCGTAAGTAAATTAAACTTGTGATTAAAAACCTTGCCACTTCAGTTCACACTAGTGAATTCTTCTAAATACTTATGGAACAACTAATACCAATTTATACAAAATCTTTTGGAAGACAGAAAAACAGGAAATATTTCCCAGATTATTTGGGTACCAGAAGGACTTCAATGGATTATGACATCCAAACCTGAATAGGACATCATAAGGAAGGAAAACTAGAGACCAATCTCTTTTACAAACACAGATGGAAAAATTCTAAACAAAATATCAGTAAATAAAATTCAGAAATATATAAAAGAGAAATAATAAATTATGAGAAAACTGTGTTATTTTAGGAATGCAAATCCAATCAATATACTATATAACATTAATAGGTAAAGGAGGAAAATCATATGATTACCTCAATGGACACAGAAAAAGTCACAAGATAAAATTCAGCACACACATGGTAAAATTGTTAGCAAACTGAAAACAGAAGGGAACTTTCAGAAAGTATTTTAAAACCTACAGTAAACATTATCCTTAATGGTAAATTATTTAAAACTTTCCCTCAGTGATCAAGAATGAGACAAGAATGCTTGCCTTTACTATTTCACTTTAGTGTTTTACTATAGGTTCTAACCAGTGGAATAAAGCAAAGAAAAAATAAAAGACACAATGATTGGAAGAGAAGAAATAAGAAGTCTTTTTTAAAAATGACATGATTGTATACATTAAAAGTCATAAAGAATCTGCAGACTATTAGGATTAATAAATGAAGTTAGTAATGCCACTGGATAGAAGGTCTACATGCAAATAATAATTGTATTTCTATACAGCAACAAAACCCAGAAAATTAAAAATTTCAAGCATCATTTACAATAGTTTCAGAAACATCAAATATCTAGAAACAAACATAACAGAATATGCGTAAGACTTCTACACTGAAAAATATAAAATATTATTGAGAAAAGTTAAATATCTGAATAAACAGAGGGATATATAATGTTCAATAGTTGGAAGACTCAATATTGGGAATATGTCAGTTCTTCTCAATCTACAGATGCAATAAAATCCTAAAAAAACTTCAGCAGATTTCTTTGTGGAAGCTGACAAGCTGAATCTAAAGTTTATATGGGGACTTCCCTGGCCGTCCAGTGGTTAAGACTTCGCCTTCCAATGCAGGGGATGCGGGTTCGATCCCTGATCGGGGAGCTAAGATCCCACATGCCTTGTGGCCAAAAATCCAAAACATGAATCAGAAGCAATACTGTAACAAATTCAATAAAGACTTAAAAAAAAATAGTCCACATCAAAAAAAAATCTTAAAAAAAAAGATAAAGGTAAAGTTTATATGGAAATACAAAGGGACAATAATAACCAAAGCAATCTTAAAGAAAAAGAATAAAACTGGAGGACTTAGCAATCAGATAATAAAACCTATTATGAAGTGTAGTAATAAAGATAATATTGTATTGTGGGATAAACAAAGAGAAAATGGGAAAAAAAGACTCTTGAACAGAACTATGGACCCCTGATTTATGAAAAAAATGGCACATCAGAAACAATTGGGAATGGAACTTCTTTTCAATAGATGGTGCAGTCATTTGGATATTTATATGAAAAAAAAATAATTTGACCCTAGCCTCATTAACATGAAAAAAATAATTTCAGGAGGATTATAGCTCTAAATGTGAAAAGTAAAGTAAATGATTTTTCAAAAGCACCATACAACAATATTTTCTTGACTTTAGTGTATGCAAAGATTTAAAGAAAACACAAAAAGTTCTAACCATAAATAAAAAATATTGAAAAATTAGAGTAAAAGTTAAGAAGTTTTGTTCTTCAAAGATACCACAAGAGAGTTAAAATGCATGCCATAGAATGGGAGAGAATATTTGCAATACATACGTCTAACAAAGTACTTATACCCAGAATATATAAGGAACTTCTAAAGATCAATAAGAAAAAAAGACAAATACCCTAAATAGAAAAATAGACAAAAGACTTATGTACTTCACAAGAATATACACTAATAAAAATAACCATGTGAAAAATGTGCTCAATTAATCATCAGGGAAATGCTAATTAAAATTACAATATGACATCATCACACACTCATCAGAGAGGTTAAAATTAAAAGATGTTATCAAATGTTGACAAGCATATGGAGCAACTGGAACTCTCACTCTGCTGGTTTTGGTAAAACCACAGTTGAAAACTGTTTTACAATATCTATTAAAGCTATATATATATGTGCACATCTTAAGGCACAACAGTCTAACTCCTAGGAATATAGTAAATATAAATGCACACATAGACACCAAAAGACATATACAAGAGTGTTCATAGCAGCACTACTCAAAATATTCCCAAACTGAAAAACCCAGTGTCCATCAACTGGAGAATAAAAAAGCAAATGTTGGTATAGTCATACAATAGAATAACATAAAGCAATGAGAATAAAATTAGAACAATATGTAACAGATGAATTTTACAAAGGTAATGTTGAGTGAAAGAAGACAAACATAACAAACACTCTATAACTCCATTTCTATAAAAGTTCAAAAAAGACACACACACACGAGCTCTATGATAATAGAAATCAGGAGAGTGCTTACCTTTAGCGGGGAGGGTAGTGACCAGACAATGAGAGGAGGGGGCTTCTAGGGTTTTTGTAACATTTTAATTTTAATTTAGGTTTTGCTTATGAGTGTGTTTACTTCCTGAAAATTTTTTGAGTTGTACATTCATGATTTATGCCCTTTTCTAATATGTAATATTTAAAAATAAAAATAATTTTAATAGTGTAAACTTTTGTAAACATCCATTATTGAATTTCTTGAATATAATCAAATAAGAATCGCACAAAAGAAAGTTTCTTCGAGTACTCAAAAGATATTTTATGAGGAATATTAGTGTTTTAGTTTGTTCTGAATAGTATTCTTTCGCTGGAAGTTAACTTAGCACATGTTTATTTAGAACTTACAATAACTGAGAAGTGGAAATACAACTGGGAACACTTCTGTGACTTAAAAGGTTCTAACTTGGAATGAAACGGCAAATACTATATGCAATAGTAAATAAGGACGCCTGGTGGTGCTGCAGGCTAGGAGTAGGAATGAATGGCTCTGTGGCTACCCGGGAAGCCATTAAGCTGGGAATCAGAACTCTGAATGCTTTCTAAAAGACGGAAGCATTTTACATAAGATCTAGAGGCAGAGATCTCCAGAGAAGGGCATCGTTCTACTGCAGGTCAGTCAGAAAGATCTAATTCGAGTTTATTTAATGAAATCATCTGGGTTGATTGCATACGGAGTTGAAGAAACTGCACGTTCTTGAACCGGGTCTGAACAATGGAGACTGCACCAGCAAAAACGCTACAGAAAAGGCAAGTTATCTTTCTTGCTATATTGTTGCTTTTGTGGGAGGCTGGCTCTGAAGCAGTTAGGTATTCCATGCCAGAAGAAACAGAAAGTGGGTCTTTTGTGGCCACCCTGGCAAAAGACCTGGGGCTCAGGGTGGGGGAACTGGCCACTCGGGGCGCGCGAATCCATTACAAAGGAAATAAACAGCTCTTGCAGCTGGATGTAACGACCGGGAATTTGCTTCTATGTGAAAAACTAGACCGGGAGGTGCTGTGTGGGGCGACCGATCCCTGCATACTGCATTTCCAACTATTACTGGAAAACCCGGTGCAGTTTTTTCAAGCTGATCTGCAGCTCACAGATATAAATGACCATTCCCCAGAGTTCCTCGAGAGGGAAATGCTCCTAAAAATCCCAGAAAACGTCCAGACAGGGACTGTGTTTCCTTTGAAAATAGCTCAGGACTTTGACATAGGTAGCAACACTATTCAGAATTACACAATCAGCCCCAACTCCCATTTTCATGTTGTCACTCATAATCGCGGAGATGGCAGAAAATACCCAGAGCTGGTGCTGGACAAACCGCTGGATCGGGAGGAAGGGCCTGAGCTCAGTTTAACCCTAACGGCACTGGATAGTGGGGCTCCGCCCAGGTCCGGGACCACTGCAGTCCGCATTGAAGTCGTGGACATCAATGACAACGCCCCTGAGTTTTTACAGTCGGTCTATGAGGTACAGATTCCGGAGAACAGCCCCCTAAACTCCTTAGTTGTCGCTGTCTCTGCCCGAGATTTAGATGCAGGAACGAATGGGAATGTAGCCTACGCTCTATTCCAAGGTGATGAAGTTACTCAACTATTTGTAATAGACGAAATAACAGGAGAAATTCGTCTGAAAAGGGCATTGGATTTCGAGTCAACTCGATATTATAACGTGGAGATTGCAGCCACAGACGGCGGGGGCCTTTCAGGAAAATGCACTGTAGTTATAGAGGTGGTGGATGTGAACGACAACGTCCCTGAACTGACCATGTCGACGCTCACCAGCTCTACCCCAGAAAACTCCCCAGAGACTGTGGTGGCCGTTTTCAGTGTTTCTGATCCGGATACCGGGGACAACGGTAGGATGGTTTGCTCCATCCAGAATGATCTCCCCTTTCTCTTGAAACCCACATTCAAAAACTTTTACACCCTAGTGACCGAGAGGCCACTGGACAGAGAGAGCAGAGCGGAATACAACGTCACCATCACCGTCACAGATATGGGGACACCGAGACTGAAAACCCAGCACAACATAACCGTGCTGGTGTCCGACGTCAACGACAACGCCCCCGCCTTCACCCAGACCTCCTACACCCTGTCCGTCCGCGAGAACAACAGCCCCGCCCTGCACATCGGCAGCGTCCGCGCCACAGACAGAGACGCGGGCGCCAACGCCCAGGTCACCTACTCGCTGCTGCCGCCCCTCGACGCGCACGTGCCCCTGGCCTCCCTGGTGTCCATCAACCCGGACAACGGCCACCTGTTCGCCCTGAGGTCCCTGGACTACGAGGCCCTGCGGGCGTTCGAGTTCCGCGTGGGCGCCGCCGACCGCGGCTCGCCCGCGCTCAGCAGCCAGGCGCTGGTGCGCGTGCTCGTGGCGGACGACAACGACAACGCGCCCTTCGTGCTGTACCCGCTGCAGAACGCCTCGGCGCCCTGCACCGAGCTGGTGCCCAGGGCGGCCGAGGCGGGCTACCTGGTGACCAAGGTGGTGGCGGTGGACGGCGACTCGGGCCAGAACGCCTGGCTCTCGTACCAGCTGCTCAAGGCCACGGAGCCCGGGCTGTTCGGCGTGTGGGCTCACAACGGCGAGGTGCGCACGGCCCGGCTGCTGAGCGAGCGCGACGCGGCCAAGCACAGGCTGGTGGTGCTGGTCAAGGACAACGGCGAGCCGCCGCTGTCGGCCAGCGTCACGCTGCACGTGCTGCTGGTGGACGGCTTCTCGCAGCCCTACCTGCCGGCCCCGGAAGCGGAAGCGGCGGACGCGGCGCCGGCCGCCCCTCTCACCGTCTACCTGGTGGTCGCCTTGGCGTCGGTGTCGTCGCTCTTCCTCTTCTCGGTGCTGGTGTTCGTCGCGGTGCGGCTGTGCAGGAGGGGCGGGGCGGCCTCGGTGGGTCGCTGCTCGGTGCCCGAGGGCCCCTTTCCGGGCCACCTGGTGGACGTCAGCGGCACGGGGACCCTGTCCCAGAGCTACCAGTACGAGGTGTGTCTGACGGGAGGCTCCGGGTTAAATGAGTTTAAATTCTTGAAGCCGATTCTCCCCAACCTCCCACCCCAGGGCGCTGGTGAAGAAATAGAGGAAAACGCCAACTTCCGGAATAGCTTTGGAGTCAGTTAGGGATCTCATCATGATGCAAGGTATTTGTCATTTATCTCTAATTTCCCCAGATACCGAATTTGAGGGCGTCATGGAGAAAAATTCCATCTTCAGGTATAGCCTTGATTTCCTTTTTGTAATGAATTAGTCCATTTAACTTTACCTTGTCCAATTTTGGAAAACTAAATTCTATTGTCATTGCATTTATTTATAGTGTGCCATTCCAAATCCTTGCATGCTGTTGATTTTCCTGAAATGTTTGATCCTTCCGTTGGTACTTGTTGCAATGAACTGTCTTAATAAAATATTGTTTTCTCTATATTCATTCTGTTTCATCACGCTTTAAGTTATTTGATGCTAAATAGCAAAAATTTAAAATGTTTACATAATATTCATTTTGTTTGCAAAGGAATACATTCATATAACAAATATGATATGTGAGAAAGCATGATGAAAACCAACACTCTTCTATTTACACTTCTTTCCTAGCTCTCATCCTACTGGCAAATAATTTTTTAAATGAATATTTTAATTCAATTATAACATACATACAGAAAAGTGAACAAAACCTTAACACAGCTCACTGTATTTTCAGAAAGTGAACATACTTGGTATCAGCATCTTGAAGAAACGAAACATTATTAGCATCCCAGGTGCCACACAAATTACCCCTTAAAATCACTACCAGCTCAAGTATAACAAATATCTCAACTTCCAATACTATAGTTGTTTTGCCTGTTTTGAATTTATATAAATGGAATAGTAGAGTGTGAACTGTTTTGCATCTGGCGTCTCAACAATATGTTTATGACATTTATCTGTGATACTGCTTTTAATTTTAGTTCTTCATTCTTGTTGCTGTATAGTATTCCACTGTATGAATATGTCACAATTTATAACCCATCTTACTGTATGTGGATATTTGGGTTGGTGCAACGTTTGGCTGTTTGAATAATGCTGCTATAAACATTCTCTTACATGTCCTTCAACAAACATGTATATGCATTTCTGTTGGGTATATACCTAAGGGTGGAATTGCTACTCATTTAGTAAGTGCATGTCCACTTTTAGTAGATATTTCCAAATAGTTTTCCAAAGTGGTTGTCCCAGTTTACATTGCTTTCAGCAGTGTCTGGATATACCAGTTCCTCAGCATTCCTGCCAACACCTGGTATTATCTGTCTTTCATTTTATCCCTTTGGAAAGCACTTTTAAACCTTCATTTTCTAACTTTTAAAATACTTTCTTATCACTAAAGAATATGTTTGTAACTTTTTCATAAACTTTAAACAATTAATTTCATGCTATTGTTGTTTGGTATCCGGTACTTAAAATTTCTCTCATACATCCTTCATATATAGCTGTCTCACTATTTTCTGTTACTTCTCTGCTCAAACTGAAAGCTCCATTTATTGTTCCACTAACAACAGTTTCTTTGATTTTCTTACATGAAAGATACTAATAGAATTCTTATTTTTCCTGTTACTTGTTTCTCCCTTATACTTTCAAACCTCTCAAAAATGAGCTTTTACTTTTATATAGTTAGGGTTAATGACCCATTCTACAACTGTAGCTAAGAATTCCTTGTTTGTCTATAGATGTTTTAAAACCTGAAAAGCAATGTTAAAAATTTACTTTTAATGACCATATAAATTATGAATGCCCTGCAGCTAAAGATCACCAGGAACACATTATATCAGAACATTATAGTCAGTAAAGGTGGGTTTACTGACTTATAATGAGCGAGACTGCACACCATGGGGAACCATGGGTCAACTCAGTAACAGTGCCCTACCAAGGAGTTAGAGGATTTGGGCTTATGTTAGGTGATTGGGGTAGGGTTCAAGAAAGTCTCCTTCTTTCCTTCTTCTTCTTTTTTTTTAAATTCCTTCTCTTTGCTACAGTATATCCTCTAGTGGCTTCTTAAGAGAGGATGCACAAAAATAAACTTTCTGTGTCTCTGCATATCTGAAAAGGCATTTAGTTTTCGATTCCACTTCATAAATGTCTTACATGTTACTTATGTCATTCAATGTTTTATACATTCTAACGATTCATGCCTTTTCATATCTGGGATTTTTTCATCTCTAGTATTATTTCCTTAATAATTGTATTCCTAACTTTAGCTTGTTATGTTTTTCTGAGACTTGTACTTGTTGGATATTGAACATTTTAAATTGTTTCACTATCTTTCTTATATTTCTCCTTTATTTTACATCTTTGGTTTTTCCTCTATATCCTCACTTAAAGTTAGTCCCTCACTTTATTTTGAGTATTTTTATTGAATTTTTAATTTTATTGGCATATTTAAATCCCTAAGAGTTTTCTTATTATCTGATTGTGTCTTTTCCATAGTAGCACTTGGGATTTTCAAAGTTCACTTTATTTCCTGAATGATCTGTTTCCTGGAGGTTGCATTTCTCTTTTTGTGTTTCTGTGTCATTTGTGGTTTTCATATGTCTGGTGATAGATTATCTGTTCATATGTAAGAAAAAGAAACTGAGTAGCTGGTGTGTAGCAATTGCTGTTTTCTCTTCTCTGCTTTTTTTTTATTCAAGATTTTTTTGATGTGGACCATTTTTAAAGTCTTTATTGAATTTGTTACAATATTGCTTCTGTTTTATGTTTTGGTTTCTCGGCTGTGAGGCATGTGGGTTCTTAGCTCCCTGACCAGGGATCAAACCCGCATCCCCTGCGTTGGAAGGTGAAGTGTTAACCACTGGACAACCAGGGAAGTCCCAAGTCTTCTCTGCTTTTGTGTGATAAGGTGGTCTGCACCCAAGTTTCTGTCCTGAGTGGAAATTTTGACATGGTGCTCCATGTGAGGTAGTGCAGAGCCAGGTTTATAAAATATCAGACTTTACTTTAAGGGGCATTGTGATGAATGGGCAAAGAACTCTTTTCAAGATGTGGCCCAGCAAGTGTCAGGATACAAAGGTTTTATGCTGGGACTCCTAAAATCTCCACTAAAATATCCTAGTGTTCTCCAAAAAAATTTCTTTTACTTCTTTAGAAATGAGCCTTAATGTTTTTGAAGGAAGGTCTGGAGGGAAACTAATAATTATTAAAATTATATGTTACATACAATGTATTATTATTATTACTATTATACAATTTCTATGCACCTTACTGTTTTCTAAATTCTTTACACATATCTCATTTAATCCTCAAAATAATGGTACAATTGGTATGCCAATTTTAGAGATGAACAAACTGGACATACAGAATTAAAGTAACTTGCCCAAGGCTACCTAGCTAGTAAGTGGTGGAATCAGGATTTGAGTCCAGGCAGCCTGACCCCAAACACATTACTTTTTTGTTTTTACTTTTTTCTATTTTGAAATCTATTAAACATTCCAAAAAGTGTATACAATGTATATGTGCAATTTAAAATAAAAATAATAAAATGTTCATCACCCAGCTTAAGAAGTAGAACAATACCAAGACCTTGGAAATCCCTGTGTGCCTCCACGATAACATCTTCCACCCGCATTATAATCAACCACTATCATGAATTTTTAATTAATTACTTGTTATTCTTTGTAATTGTATCAGATATGCATATATTGCTAAATAATACATTGTTTGATTTTTGTCTGTCTTTGAAATTTATATAAATGTATTCATGTAGTATGGATCATCTGTGGGCTTGCTTTTTTCAATCATTATGGTATTGAATTCATCCATGTTAATGCAGTTCATTCATTTACACCACTCTACAGTATTCCACTATATAAATACACCTTCACCTTTAAATTCATTTTACTGTTGATTGACTTTTGGGTTGCTCCAAGAGTTTTGTTACCATAATAATACCGCTATAAGCATTCTTGAATACATCTCCTCATGCACTTGAGCAAGAGTTCCTTTTGGGTACAGGCACATCTAGGAAGGTACTATCTGGGTCATACCAACAACTAGAAAGATATCGAAGTGAATAAAATAGACTATTAAAAGATGCCAACACCAAGATGAAAGAGATGTTGGAAATATCTGACAACGATTTTTAAATGGACTTTGAAAAATGCCTCAATGAGCAATTATAAACATGCTTGAAACAAAAGAAAAAATATTCTCAGAAAAGAAATGTAAAGTTGCAGCAAGGAAATAAAGAAATATGAAGGAATACCAATGGAATTTTTACAAATCAAAAATACAATCATTGAAATGAAAAACAGTGGATGAGCTCAACAACAGGAAGACAATTAAAGAGTCAGGGAACTGGAAGATAGAACAATAGCAATTATGCACCCAATTTGAGCAAAAGAGAGAAAACAGAGTGTAAAAAATTAACAGAGCCTCAGGGACCTGTTGGACAATACCAAGAGATCTAATATTTGTGTCACTGGAATTCCAGAAGGAGAGGAGAAGACTTTCCAAATGTGGCAAAAGATAGAGACCCAGAGATTCAAGAAGCCAAACAAATCCAAAACAAGATAAACAAACAAAAAATTTATACCAAAAGACATAGTCAAATTTCTGAAAACTAAAGAGAACGAAAAAATCTTAAAAGCAGCAAGAAGGAAATGACACATTACCCATAGGGCAATAACAATCTGAATGAGAGTAGATTTCTCATCAGAAACCATGGATGTCAGAAGAAAATGGCATATTTTCCAAGTGGTGAAAGAAAAGAAAAATTAACCCAGAATTCTATGTCCAGTGAAAATATCCTCCTGGAAGAAATTTGTTGCCAGTAGGCCTACCCTAAAAAAAAAAAAAAAAAAAAAAAGGCTAAAGGGAGTTCTCCAAACAGAAAGGAATCAATAAAAAAAGGAATCTTGGAACATCAGGAAAGAAGGAAGAACACAGTAAACAAAAATATGGGTAAACACAATAGACTTTCCTTCTCCTTTTTAGAATTTAGTTTTCTAAATTATGTTTGATGGTTGAATCCAAAATTATAATACTGTCTGATATAGTTCAAAATGTATGTAGAGGAAATATTTAAGACAATTATAAATGGGGGAGGGTAAAGGTATGTAAAGGGAGGAAGGTTTTCAACCCTTCTCTTGAACTGGTAAAATGACAACCAGTAAACTGTGATAAGTTATGTGTGGGCCAACCACTATAAAAGCTATACAAAGTGATACACTAAAACCCACTATAGAGAAATTAAAGTAGAATTCTAAAAAATGTTCTAATAACCCACAAGAAGACAGGAAAAAGAAAATGGAGAAAGAAAAGATAGACAAATAGAAAACAAAAAATAAAATGGCAGACTTAAGCTTTAACATATCAGTAATTATATTAAATGTAAATGGTCTGAACACACCAATTAAAACAGAGATGGGCAGAATGGGTTTTTAAAAATGACCAACCATATGCTGTCTATAGGAAACTTCACTTCAAATATAATGATACAGGGGCTTCCCTGGTGGCACAGTGGTTAAGAATCGGCCTGCCAGTGCAGGGAACACAGGTTCGAGCCCTGGTCTGGGAAGATCCCACACGCTGAGGAGCAACTAAGCCCGTGAACCACAACTATTGAGCCTGCGCTCTAGAGCCCGTGAGCCACAACTACTGAAGCCTGCTCACCTAGAGCCCATGCTCTGCAACAAGAGAAGCCACTGCAATGAGAAGCCCACACAACGCAACGAAGAGTAGCCCCCACTCGCCGCAACTAGAAAACCCATGCGCAGCAATGAAGACAAATGCAGCCAAAAACAAATTAATTAGAAAAAATATATAATTATACAGGCAGATTGAAAGTAAAAAGATAGAAAAATATATTATGCAAAGAAAATGACACTGAAGATAGAGTAGGACATTATATAATGATAAAAGAAGACATAGCAAGCCTAAATATGTACACACCAAACAACAGAGTTGAAAAATATGTGAAGCAAAACCTGATAGAACTGAAAGGAGAAATAGATCCACAATTAAAGTTGGAGACTTAAACACCCTCTCTCAACCCTATCTCAACTGACAGAACAACTAGGCAGAAAATCAGCAAGAATACAGAAAACTCAATACCATCAACCAACATATTTATAGAACACCCACCCAACAACTCCAGAATACACATCCTTTTCAAATGCTCAGAGAACATATACAAGACAGACCATGTAAACAAGTCCATAATACAAACTTCAACCAATTTTTAAAAATTGAAATCATACAGCATGGGTTCTCCAACCACAATGGAATCAAACTAAAAATCAGTAACAGAAAAATAACAGGAAAATCTTCAAACACTTGGAAACTAAACAACACACTTCTAACTAATCCATGGGTCAAACACAAAGTCTCAAGGGAAATTTTTCAAATATATTGAAGTGAATGATCTTCCCCAACCATTTCAGATTTCAAATGTGTTTAGCATCAAACTGTTTATATTTTAAAACTTTTCTGCAGCATATATCACATCAGTTGAAAGGTTTTCATAAGTTATTGGCTTATATATCATTTCTATCTTTTGTCTGAATAATTGTGTTTTTCCTTGCATATAACTAAATTTAGAAAGATTTCCAAGAGGTTCAATTCATCCTTGAAGTTTAGTCTTTATCTTTCATTTTTAATAACTTGAAGATTTTTTAAATGTTATAATGGAATGAAAGGAAAACAAACACGCATGGCATATAAATGGAAATCAGCTTGATCAGCTATGCAACAGTTATAAGTTAGCTAAATAAAATTAAGTTTAACACACTTTACAATGTTTCATCAGTTAAAGTACTATTTCAACTCATTGGTAATAATACAACTAAATTAATCTTGAAATGGTCACTTCAAATTAGCATACATGAGCAAAAAAGAGCACAGGACATGGTGATTTTTTACATTGTTTACCTTCCTGTGTTGTGTCCAGAGGAGACCAATATGTTGCCACCTAATTATTAAAATTAACCTGGAAAATATAATTAAGACAGCTCCCAGTGAATCATGGAAATGTTCATTATCTTTAACACTGATGGATCCATTTGTTAAAAATGATACAGTTAAGATTGGTGCATTTCAATTTGTGTAAACATTACCTTAAGAAAAGAACTATGCAGTACTGGCACAAAAACAGAAATATAGATCAATGGAACAGGATAGAAAGCCCAGAGATAAACCCACACAAATATGGTCACCTTATCTTTGATAAAGGAGGCAAGAATATACAGTGGAGAAAAGACAGCCTCTTCAATAAGTGGTGCTTGGAAAACTGGACAGCTACATGTAAAAGAATGAAATTAGAACACTCCCTAACACCATACACAAAAATAAACTCAAAATGGATTGAAGACCTAAATGTAAGGTCAGACACTATCAAACTCTTAGAGGAAAGCATAGGCAGAACACTCTATGACATAAATCACAGCAAGATCCTTTTTGACCCACCTCCTAGAGAAATGGAAATAAAAACACAAATAAACAAATGGGACCTAATGAAACTTAAAAGCTTTTGCACAGCAAAGGAAACCATAAACAAGACGAAAAGACAACCCTCAGAATGGGAGAAAATATTTGCCAAGGAAGCAACTGACAAAGGATTAATCTCCAAAATTTACAAGCAGCTCATGCAGCTCAATATCAAAAAAACAAAAAACCCAATCCAAAAATGGGCAGAAGACCTAAATAGACATTTCTCCAAAGAAGATATACAGATTGCCAACAAACACATGAAAGAATGCTCAACATCATTAATCATTAGAGAAATGCAAATCAAAACTACAGTGAGATATCATCTCACACCGGTCAGAATGGCCATCATCAAAAAATCTACAAACAATAAATGCTGGAGAGGGTGTGGAGAAAAGGGAACCCTCTTGCACTGTTGGTGGGAATGTAAATTGATACAGCCACTATAGAGAACAGTATGGGGGTTAACTATAAAACTAAAAATAGAACTACCATATGACCCAGCAATCCCACTACTGAGCATATACCCTGAGAAAACCATAATTCAAAAAGAGTCATGTACCACAATGTTCATTGCAGCTCTATTTACAACAGCCAGGACATGGAAGCAACCTAAGTGTCCTTTGACAGATGAATGGATAAAGAAGATGTGGCACGTATATACAATGGAATATTACTCAGCCATAAAAAGAAATGAAATTGAGTTATTTGTAGTGAGGTGGATGGACCTAGAGTCTGTCATACAGAGTGAAGTAAGTCAGAGAAAAACAAATACCGTATGCTAACACATATATATGAAATCTAAAAAACAAACAAAAAAATGGTCATGAAGAACCTAGGGGCAAGACGGGAATAAAGACACAGACCTACTAGAGAACGGACTTCAGGATATGGGGAGGGGGAAGGGTAAGCTGGAACAAAGTGAGAGAGTGGCATGGACATATATACACTACCAAATGTAAAAAAGCTAGTGGGAAGCAGCCGCATAGCACAGGGAGATCAGCTCGGTGCTTTGTGACCACCTAGAGGGGTGGGATAGGGGGGGTGGGAGGGAGGGAGATGCAAGAGGGAAGAGATACGGGGATATATGTATATGTATAACTGATTCACTTTGTTATAAAGCAGAAACTAACACACCATTGTAAAGCTATTGTACTCCAATAAAGATGTTAAAAAAAAAAAAAGAACTTTACAAAAAAAAATTGAGTGGGAGGCATAAAGTGGAGGAAAAAGTACAGATGAAACAAGACAGAATGTTGTGAAGCTGGGTGATGTGTACATGCAAGTTTATGCTGTTTACTTTGTATATGTTGAACTTTTTCCATAATAAAGACTTGAAATGAATTATTCCTTGTGAGACGTTGATAAAAGCAAAGTCAATTCAACTCTAGCCAATCAAATCAAAGCAACTGAGAAGCATTTTCCTGACGGAATCTAATGTAATCCACTTTCCAAAAAGGCAGTTTCTTCACATACCCAACTGATATATTTTGGGGTTACATTAAGATACTATCTTCTTGGGGCTTCCCTGGTGGTGCAGTGGTTAAGAATCCGCCTGCCAATGCAGGGGACACGGGTTCGAGCCCTGGTCTGGGAAGATCCCACATGCCGCGGAGCAACTAAGCCTGTGCGCCACAGCTACTGAGCTTGCACTCTAGAGCCTGTGAGCCACAACTACTGAGCCCTCGTGCCACAACTACTGAAGCCCGCAGGCCTGAGAGCCCGTGCTCTGCAACGAGAAGCCACCGCAATGAGAAGCCCGTGCACCGCAGTGAAGAGTAGCTCGCCACAACTAGAGGAAGCCCGTGCGCAGCAACAAAGACCCAACGCATCCCCACCAAAAAAAAAAACAGTTAAAAAAAAAAAGAGGGGCTTCCCTGGTGGCGCAGTGGTTAAGAATCCACCTGCCAACGCAGGGGACATGGGTTCGAGCCCTGGTCCAGGAAGATCCCATATGCCGCGGAGCAACTAAGCCTGTGCACCACAACTACTGAGCCTGCACTCTAGAGCCCACGAGCCACAACTACTGAAGCCCCCGCGCCTAGAGCCCGTGCTCTGCAACCAGAGAAGCCACCGCAATGAGAAGCTCGCTCACGGCAACAAAGAGTAGCCCCCGCTTGCCACAACTAGAGAAAGCCCGCGTGCAGCAATGAAGATCCAACGCAGCCAAAAATAAATAAAATAAGTTTTAAAAAAAGAGGAAACCAAAGATAACAAAAAGATACTATCTTCTTTCTCTCTAACAGGTAATGCTCTCACAGACACTTCAATGATCTAACTTGATTTTTTACACATACTGTACTGCTAATAATTAAGATTTGCTTTAAAATGAAAAAATAACTTAATAAGCTGTATTTGAAGATGCCTGCAGGCAAAGAGAGTGAATAAAGGACTCTGTGAATGCCAGGGATGCCATTAAGTTGGAATCAGAACTCAGACTGCCCACTGAAAGGAGGAAGCATTTAGGATTGAGCTAGAAATAATTTTGTTTCAGAGAAGAAACTAAACCCATCCATGATGTTTATGATTGTTGGTTTTACTTCATCAGTGTATTTTGTTATTCAGATCCTCAAGGAAGTCTGTTCTCAGTAACATTTATCAAGTGAAACAAAATGATCTTAATTTTATCCTTCTGGGTAGATAGAGGTGCTTTTCAACTACAAAATGACTTCATCTGTTCAGTTTAGATTTATTTAGCTTTATTTATTTTAGCTAGAGTTGAAATATTTTGAAAAATATCCTCATTTTTAATCCTCCATTATTCACTCCTTACCTGAAGTGAATTTTGCTTGAACTCAATTTATTTCACCTCTCAATAAATATGAAATCATTCTTAAATGAATTATGTTTGGTGTATTTTGTGTACTCAGATATGCATTGACCCATTTAATGTATTCTCAGGAAGTTTACAGATACATTTTCCAATTTATCTGAGCAGAAATTGGTGAGCTGTGAATGAATATAGCCATGATGAACCACCATTGAATTCCAGGGTATCCACTCAAATATAATTCACCTTTCACACTACCTTATTTGGTCTATATTTATAGGACCTAGTGTCATCCTTGTTGTGAGAGACTGGTAGAGGTGATTCTTGAATGTTTGTTTTCTGTATTGCATATGCTCTTACAACAGGGCAATATATTTGGACCTTGATTAATTACTTAATATAGCAGGGAAATTTGACCAAAAAGTTACAACAAAATGAACAACACTAATAAAATAATGACCATTTCTACCCATACAAAAATGAAGGGAATCCTAAAATGCTTACTTATGACAGATACCTGATTGCTCCTAGTCCCTCTTTTAAATACTTTGATTTGATTAGATACTTCTATCATAAGTATTTCTTGGCCTCTATTTTCCTAATAGCCTAATTGTTCCCTTTACTGTGCAGGTGTGCCCACAAAACAAAGTATGTTGTTCATATCATTTTATTAGCCATATAATTTAGAGAAATGATTGTATATTTTAAGATTGGTCTTGCTAACCAACTTTTACATTTTGTATAGTTTGTTGATGGGACAATTAAATAGTATACTTGGATTCAGAAATTACACTGCTCCTCAGAGATAAACTGCACTGCCAATGAATAAAAGTTGGTTATAGGAAGTTTACATTACCTGAGGGAATGATTGTTAAATGTGTTAGTTCGCATCAGAATCACTTAAGAAGTAAGACTGAAGTGCAGATTTCTGTTAGTACTGCCAGAGAATTTGATTCAAGTTCTGGAGGGGAGCTCAGGAGTTGACTTTGAAAAAACACCCCGAGACTCCCAGGTAAGTCTTTATGCATGTGTTTCACACACTACAGTTTGAGAAACACTGACTTTTCAAAAAACCTTTTAATGCTCAGATTTTGGATGTGGTGTTGACCTGCAGCACCCCACGAAGTTATTAATTTGAACGCATGGTGGCAGTGCAGGCTAAGAGAGTGGATAAAAGCTCTGCATTCAGTGGACTCCATTTCACGGAGAAACCCAAGAAAAAAATACAGAACACACAGCTAAAGCTAAGATAGAAGTGTTCGGGGAGCAGTCGCCACCAAACAAATTATAAGAACGAATTTGAAATTTTATAGCAGACATTTTGGAGGGTCAACGGTGGACGTGGTGATTGGGATTGGAAAAGGATTTTTCCTCTGGAACCAGACATAACAATGGAGATGGTGCAAACAAAAGTACATCATAAGAAAAGGCAAGTGGTGATCTTCATTATATTGATTCTTTTGTGGGAGGCAGGTTCAGAATCGATTCAGTATTCTATACTGGAGGAGACAGAAAGTGGCACATTTGTGGCCAACCTGACAAAGGACCTGGGACTCAGGATGGGAGAGCTGGCTGCCCGGGCCGCCCGAGTTGTTTTTAAGGGGAATAGGCAGTATTTGCAGTTTGATCCAGAGACCTATGATTTGCTGCTAAATGAGAAACTGGACCGGGAGGAGCTGTGCGGCTCTACTGAGCCCTGTGTGCTACCCTTCCAAGTGTTACTGGAAAATCCCTTGCAGTTTTTTCAGGCTGCCTTGCTAATTAGAGATATAAATGACCACGCCCCAGAGTTCCCCGCTAGAGAAATGCTACTAAAAATATCAGAAATTACTATGCCAGGAAAGGTATTTCCTTTGAAAATGGCACAGGATTTAGACGCTGGTAGCAACAGCCTTCAGAGCTACAAAATCAGCTCCAATCCTCACTTCCACGTTCTCACTCGGAACCGCAAGGACGGCAGGAAGTCCCCAGAGCTGGTACTGGACAAGGCGTTGGACCGTGAGGAGCAGCCCGAGCTCAGGCTAATCCTCACAGCGCTGGATGGCGGGTCTCCGCCCCGGTCTGGGACCACAAAAATTCAGATTGTGGTCTTGGACATCAATGACAACACCCCCGAGTTTACTCAGGAGTTCTATGAAGCCCAAGTCCCTGAAAATAGCTCCCTGGGCTCTCTGGTTCTCACCGTCTCAGCGAGAGATTTAGACGCAGGATCCTTTGGGGAGGTATCTTATGCCCTATTTCAAGTCGATGATGTTAACCAACCCTTCGAAATAAACGCAAATACGGGAGAAATTCGACTGAGAAAGACACTGGATTTTGAGGAATTTCAATCATATCAGGTGGATGTTGAGGCCACAGATGGTGGGGGACTATCAGGAAAATGCTGTTTAGTCATCAAGGTCCTGGACGTGAATGACAATGCTCCCGAATTGACTATGTCGTCACTTACCAGCCCCATCCCTGAAAACCTGCCAGAGATCATAGTGGCAGTTTTCAGTGTATCAGATGCAGATTCTGGACATAACCAACAGGTTACTTGTTCTATAGATGACAATCTCCCCTTTCTTCTAAGACCATCCGTTGAAAATTTCTACACCTTGGTAACAGAAGGAGCGCTGGACAGAGAGAGCAGAGCCGAGTACAACATCACCATCACCGTCACTGACATGGGAACCCCCAGGCTGAAAACCGAGCACAACATAACCGTGCTGGTGTCCGACGTCAACGACAACGCCCCCGCCTTCACCCAGACCTCCTACACCCTGTCCGTCCGCGAGAACAACAGCCCCGCCCTGCACATCGGCAGCGTCCGCGCCACAGACAGAGACGCGGGCGCCAACGCCCAGGTCACCTACTCGCTGCTGCCGCCCCTCGACGCGCACGTGCCCCTGGCCTCCCTGGTGTCCATCAACCCGGACAACGGCCACCTGTTCGCCCTGAGGTCCCTGGACTACGAGGCCCTGCGGGCGTTCGAGTTCCGCGTGGGCGCCGCCGACCGCGGCTCGCCCGCGCTCAGCAGCCAGGCGCTGGTGCGCGTGCTCGTGGCGGACGACAACGACAACGCGCCCTTCGTGCTGTACCCGCTGCAGAACGCCTCGGCGCCCTGCACCGAGCTGGTGCCCAGGGCGGCCGAGGCGGGCTACCTGGTGACCAAGGTGGTGGCGGTGGACGGCGACTCGGGCCAGAACGCCTGGCTCTCGTACCAGCTGCTCAAGGCCACGGAGCCCGGGCTGTTCGGCGTGTGGGCTCACAACGGCGAGGTGCGCACAGCCCGGCTGCTGAGCGAGCGCGACGCGGCCAAGCACAGGCTGGTGGTGCTGGTCAAGGACAACGGCGAGCCGCCGCTGTCGGCCAGCGTCACGCTGCACGTGCTGCTGGTGGACGGCTTCTCGCAGCCCTACCTGCCGGCCCCGGAAGCGGAAGCGGCGGACGCGGCGCCGGCCGCCCCTCTCACCGTCTACCTGGTGGTCTCCTTGGCGTCGGTGTCGTCGCTCTTCCTCTTCTCGGTGCTGGTGTTCGTCGCGGTGCGGCTGTGCAGGAGGGGCGGGGCGGCCTCGGTAGGTCGCTGCTTGGTGCCCGAGGGCCCCTTTCCGGGCCACCTGGTGGACGTCAGCGGCACGGGGACCCTGTCCCAGAGCTACCAGTACGAGGTGTGTCTGACGGGAGGCCCTGGGACCAGCGAGTTCAAGTTTCTGAGACCTATTCACCCTAACTTCCCTCCCCAGGGCACTGGGAGGGAAATGGAGGAAAACCCCACCGTTCGGAATAGTTTCCTGTTCAGTTAAGTATCGGATTATTCTATTAAACCCTACTTAATAAGTTGGAAATCTCTTTTAATTTAAACCTACATGTTATTAATGCATATTATTGACAGTCCGTTTTCCTGATTATTTTATTACTGTTCCTTAGGGTGAAATTTTTAAAAATCAGGTACTGGGTATGCACAGTATTTTCCCTATATTATCGTTAGTAGGTTTTAAAAATTATTCTCACTCAAGTATATTTGAAAATTTGAACAAAAGTAAATTTTTATTTGCATTATTTAAAAATTTTTTAATTGAATAATCTATCCTTTTTACACAAATTATATTCCAAAGTCCTTAAGATTGTATTTCTAAGTAGTGGTGACAATTGTCATCACTACTGCTATGTAGGGAAAAAGTTTTAATGTATTTAATATTATTTAATCAGATATTTAAAATTTTAATGTAATTGATATTATTGAATGTATCTGATATTATTTAAAATGGAATTGGGCTTAACTAAATTATATTTAGCTGTGTTCTGTGTCCAAATAAGTGAACTATCATCGCTCTTTTGTCAGGGATGATTACCAATCAATTCAATGAGTGTAGGGAACACTTACTGTTTTGTATTCTCAATATAAGTTTGGGGTAACTAAAGTGTGGAAAACTAAAGATAAACACTAAAGATGGCTAAATGCTAAAATAGCCATTCATATTTATGTGTATTTCAGTATACCACAATAGTCAATACATATTTTCTATGAATATAGACTTAACGAAATTGTCAACACATTAAATTAGTTTGTGAGCTTCATGTAAGAATATGCTGGCCTTTTTAAAACAACACCAAGCCAATTATAAATGTTTAATAAATATTTGCTAAATGTTATTAACATTCCAATAGCGAATTTTAAAAAAATAACTTTCAAGGAATTAGTAATACTAATATTCTCTTTACAATATAGTATCCTTGCCAATAAGTGAAATTATTAAATATCACTGTTTTAACTTTCCTTCTAAACAGAAAACATCCTTGTTCACCCTAATCTCTATTACAGAATATAAAGTGCTTGAGAGTACATTTTATCTCCTTGTCTTTGTCTAACAGTTTGCAAGTTCAGAGGTGTTTTTGGTAAAATCCAAATTATACTTTTCAAACTAATCCTCCTTCTATATGTGTGATACCTGCCAAGACCTAAGTAAGTTATGAGTAGCAGGTTACTAGCTAATGTCAGATTTTCCCTTCCAGTGCTGTGTATGCACCATTTATCTTTATTAACCACAAAATCATTTACTTTCACAATTTAACCCATATTTGGTTTTATTTTTGTTGGTTATATTTGTAGTATTTTATGAAATATCCCTCTTTACAAGGTCCCGTCAAAGTCTGGCAGTGACAATTGAGTGAATATTTTCTTTTTATCCTTAATTAAAATGGAACTGGGCTTAACTAAATTATATTTAGCTGTGTTCTGTGTCCAAATAAATGAACTATCATGGCTCTTTTGTCAGGGATGATTACTGATCAATTCAATGAGTGTAGGGAACACTTACTGTTTTGTATTCCCAGATATTTCCCCTCTCCTCCTCCATTCTTCTTTGGGGGAACTGCTTCTGCTTTTCTTTTAAATTATTATTAATTTATTTATTTTTGGCTGTGTTGGGTCTTCGTTTCTGTGCGAGGGCTTTCTCTAGTTGCGGCAAGCGGGGGCCACTCTTCATCGCGGTGCGTGGGCCTCTCACTATCGCGGCCTCTCTTGTTGGGAGCACAGGCTCCAGACGCGCAGGCTCAGTAGTTGTGGCTCACGGGCCTAGTTGCTTCGCGGCATGTGGCATCTTCCCAGACCAGGGCTCGAACCCGT
Source organism: Eubalaena glacialis (assembly GCF_028564815.1). Lineage (NCBI taxonomy): Eukaryota > Metazoa > Chordata > Mammalia > Artiodactyla > Balaenidae > Eubalaena > Eubalaena glacialis. Next base: position 118,746,835 of record NC_083719.1, read on the forward strand.
GCTCCCTGCATTGGCAGGCAGATTCTCAACCACTGTGCCACCAGGGAAGCCCTGCTTCTGCTATTCTTACTCCAACCACATGGCTTTACTTGTTGCAGTGGATTTTTTCAGTAACCCCATCTGCACAGTCCCAGAGGGTGTACACTGGGATGGGCCCTGTCCAATGCTGACAGGTCAAAACCCTTGCCTAGAAAGTATATCTTTGACTTCATTGGCTTTATTGCCTTCTTCATGTTTGCCCAAAGACATTGCCTGAATTCAGAACTTACTGATCTCCAATAAAACAAATGGCCATTTCTTCTCAACTTTAGTGAGCTATGCACACAATGAGTTTATGAAGGAAAAAAAATTCCCCAAGGTTATGTATACAGAGACTGAAAAGAAATCACACTTTTCAGAAGTTACAGGCACACTTCAATTTGATTGGGAGTAGAAACTGGATTTAAAATTTTATAACTTCTTCTAACGTGATAGAACAAATTAGTATTTTTGTAATAGAATGTAAGCTCCTGAGAGCAAGAATTTTTGTGTTTAATTTACCGCTTTATCCTGAGAAGCTAGAAAAATTCCTGCACAGAGAAATACTTATTAAATAAATAAATTTGTCTTGAGCCCAGTTTTGTCTACTGAACTTGTACCTTTATAGGGAAGATGAATATATAGATAAATAGGTATTACTTTGCTCTCACAACTGTTGTTAGATACCTGAACAAAACTGCATCACAGGTGAGGGGGAAAGGAGTTTATAACACTCTATGACCCAAAAGGTGTTCAATGCAGTTTAGCTATTATTACATTACTCTTTGAAATAAAGACTACCTGAAGTTGTGAAGCAGAACGCTTGGTGGCGCTGCAGGCTAAGAGAGTGAAAAACTGTCTCCGCATGCTCCCAGACTCTATAAAAACCGATCCGTTTCTGGCAGCTCACAAAGGAATCATTTACACTGACGGGTAAAGAAGATTTCAGAGAGGCAGGTATCCCCCTGTCAGCCAGTGTTAAGAGCTAACTCAAGATTGCTGAACCAAGATAGCAGAGTTGGCTGCAAAGCAATTATTTTGTGATTAAATACTGCATCTTTTAGACCCGGAGGAACCATGGAGACGCCGCTACCCAAAGCGATGCAAAAAAGGCAAGTGACTGCCATTATTATTCTATTACTATTGTGGGAGGTGGGTGGTGCGGTCATTAAGTATTCCGTTCTAGAAGAGAGACACAGCGGCTCATTTGTGGCCAACCTAGCAAAAGATCTGGGGTTGGGCTTAGGAGAGCTGGCCTCGCGGGGCGCCCGGATTCTTTCCAAAGGGAATAAACAGCATTTGCAGGTCGAGCACAAGAGTGGGAATTTGCTCCTAAAAGAAAAACTGGACCGGGAAGAGTTGTGCGGTGACATGGATCCATGTATACTGCATTTCCAGGTGTTACTGAAAAACCCGGTGCAGTTTATTCAAGGTGAATTACAGCTCCAAGACGTAAATGACCATGCCCCTGAGTTCCTGGAAAATGAAATCCTCCTGAAAATCTCAGAAAGTAGCCATACAGGGACCGCATTTCCTTTGAAAATAGCTCAAGATTTAGATGTGGGCAGTAACACAGTTCAGAACTACACAATTAGCACCAACTTCCATTTCCACCTTTTCACTCGAAATCGCAGCGACGGCAGGAAATACCCGGAGCTGGTGCTGGACAAAGAGCTGGACCGTGAGGAGCAGCCAGAGCTCAGGTTAACCCTCACGGCGCTGGATGGTGGGTCACCGCCAAAGACTGGGACTTCCCAGGTTCTCATCATGGTCCTGGACATAAATGACAACGCCCCTGAATTTGCTCGGCAGCTCTACGAGGTGCAGGTCCCAGAGAACAGCCCTATAGGCTCCCTTGTCATCACTGTCTCTGCCAGAGATTTGGATGCTGGGACCTACGGAGAGCTCTCCTACTCATTTTTCCAATCCTCAAATCAAGTCATTCAGGCCTTTGAAGTCAACACAGTCACGGGGGATATTCGATTAAAAAAAATGTTGGATTTTGAGGAAATTCGATCTTACCGTATGGAAATTGAGGCCTCAGACGGCGGGGGTCTTTCAGGAAAATGCACTGTAGCCATAGAAGTGACGGATGTAAACGACAACGCCCCTGAATTGACCATGTCACTACTCATGAATGATATCCCAGAAAACACCCCTGACACTGTGGTCGCTATTTTCGGAATTTCAGATCCAGACGCCGGGGACAATGGCAAAATGATGTGTTACATCCAAGACCATCTCCCCTTCCTTCTGAAAATTACTGTAGAAAATTTCTACACCTTGGTAACAGAAGGAGCGCTGGACAGAGAGAGCAGAGCCGAGTACAACATCACCATCACCGTCACTGACATGGGAACCCCCAGGCTGAAAACCGAGCACAACATAACCGTGCTGGTGTCCGACGTCAACGACAACGCCCCCGCCTTCACCCAGACCTCCTACACCCTGTCCGTCCGCGAGAACAACAGCCCCGCCCTGCACATCGGCAGCGTCCGCGCCACAGACAGAGACGCGGGCGCCAACGCCCAGGTCACCTACTCGCTGCTGCCGCCCCTCGACGCGCACGTGCCCCTGGCCTCCCTGGTGTCCATCAACCCGGACAACGGCCACCTGTTCGCCCTGAGGTCCCTGGACTACGAGGCCCTGCGGGCGTTCGAGTTCCGCGTGGGCGCCGCCGACCGCGGCTCGCCCGCGCTCAGCAGCCAGGCGCTGGTGCGCGTGCTCGTGGCGGACGACAACGACAACGCGCCCTTCGTGCTGTACCCGCTGCAGAACGCCTCGGCGCCCTGCACCGAGCTGGTGCCCAGGGCGGCCGAGGCGGGCTACCTGGTGACCAAGGTGGTGGCGGTGGACGGCGACTCGGGCCAGAACGCCTGGCTCTCGTACCAGCTGCTCAAGGCCACGGAGCCCGGGCTGTTCGGCGTGTGGGCTCACAACGGCGAAGTGCGCACGGCCCGGCTGCTGAGCGAGCGCGACGCGGCCAAGCACAGGCTGGTGGTGCTGGTCAAGGACAACGGCGAGCCGCCGCTGTCGGCCAGCGTCACGCTGCACGTGCTGCTGGTGGACGGCTTCTCGCAGCCCTACCTGCCGGCCCCGGAAGCGGAAGCGGCGGACGCGGCGCCGGCCGCCCCTCTCACCGTCTACCTGGTGGTCTCCTTGGCGTCGGTGTCGTCGCTCTTCCTCTTCTCGGTGCTGGTGTTCGTCGCGGTGCGGCTGTGCAGGAGGGGCGGGGCGGCCTCGGTGGGTCGCTGCTCGGTGCCCGAGGGCCCCTTTCCGGGCCACCTGGTGGACGTCAGCGGCACGGGGACCCTGTCCCAGAGCTACCAGTACGAGGTGTGTCTGACGGGAGGCTCTGGGACCAGGGAGTTCAAGTGTCTGAAACCTCTTGTCCCCAACATCATGGGTGAAGGGGTTGGTACGGACACCGAGGATAACTCCAACTTTAGAAACCATTTTGGGTTCAATTAAGAATCTCACTTGACAAGATGTGATAAATGATCACATTCAGTAATGTATTAATTTCCAACCCTTTCACATAGAGCTTACATATTCACTCATTCGTAAGTTTTGTCATATTTATAGTTTGAAGTATTTTACATTCCGAATCTCTAAGTGTTTTTTATTGTTGCTCTCTTTTTTTTTAAGCCCTTCACATTTTGCATGTGAGATGAGACATGAAATGGTGAAATGGTGTTTCTCAGTTTTTTGGTGGTCAGATTTTTGTAAGTCACAAATGTTTTCAGGTTCCTGATATTTGAGCTTGTTCGTTGATATCTTGTTATGACTAAGAGAATTGTGTTTTACGATTATCATAGCATGTCAGGCTATTGTAAATGATGGCTTTTAGGTTTAAAAATAATTTTCACCTATGCAAAAAATTTTGTGACCTCGAATATCGTTGGATTTCTGTAGTGTTGTTTTGAAAACACTATTGTCTTTCCTCAAATGAACTAATATTTTATCTGGATGTTTTCTGAGTATTTTCTTTCAAAATTGATATCATTATTTAGACCGTCTGCTATAATTTAAAAGAATTTAATCCCAGTTAAATAGAAAAAATGTTGGTAGAGTTATGATTTCTTTTTCATAATAAATGGTTTTTAGTATGCAAATAATGATTTTCATTCTTTTAAAATAATATGTAGTCACATGATTCAAACATATTCAATAAGAACAAGAAAAAAAGTGAGTTAACACCATGATTCTCCCACTCATGAATAATTATCAATGTCATCATCATTCTAAAATATTTCTATGATGCTTATAAGTTACTAGCTGGATGGAAATAATTTTATAAAACCAATCTGTAAGAAACTGCTTTCTTTATAATTAAAACCATCAGATTTTACTGAAGTATAATAAAAATAATATGAAACTATAGAACTTGCTTAAGCTTAGATAAATATTCTCTATAAGGTTAACAAACAGGAATATGGTGCATATTAAGATATTAGCAATGATCAACTGCCTGCTGAAAAACGAGCAAATAAACATTCTTACACTTCCGCCTCTCCTCACCTTACTTTATACTTTTGTTATATGTAGTTACCTTAACAATGTTTATAACATTTACAATGTATTTTAAAAGGATAATCTTCATAATTGTTTAGACATTTTATGTTTCAAATATTTAATTTGTCATACAACGCTACAACTTTTTTCAAGTTTATTAAAGTCTGTCCAGAGGTAACAACTTTTGAACCTTTTGTTTTCTTCCCCCATATTTGCCTCCATATTTCTAAATAATATGCTTACAAAATGCTTTTTCTCAAATTTTAGATATTATCCATTTACTTCCAAAGGGCACACACACAAACTTGCACATTTCTTCTACCCCATCCTCTCTCATACCAATATCATTATTCTGTTTAAATAGTGTTTAAATAATTATGACTATGTAAATATCACTTAGACCCAAACCTCATATTGCTCTAAGATTTTCTTTTTCTTTACTCTTAAGTTAATAATTGCCTCATTTTCCATTTTACTTACTTTTCTATGTACATATTTTAAAGTTATCCCCATACTTTCTAAAGTCTAAAGCTCCTCATTGTATTATTAAGCCCATTAAAAAAACCTCTCAGTTCCATTATTTTTTCTTGGAGCTGTTGTGGAGCCACCCAGACTCCTGCTCAATTGTACACTATTTTCTCTCTAGACCTACTCCACAGCTGGCAGTTTGGGATTTGCTATACCCTTCATCCTGGAAATTTCTTTTCTCTCTCTCATGTGTTTGATTTCATTTTCTGCATTTGTTATGTCTTCCTCTTTGTTGGTTTACCCCCCTAAATTCCTGAAAAATATTTGGTGATAAATTTATTCAGAACTTGAACATCTGAAAATTCTGGATGCTATAAAATCAAATGTTGATTTGTTGATTTTGTTGGATGTGGAATTATAGGTGAGGAATTATTTGCTACTAGTATTTTGAAGGCATTGCTTCATTGTCTTCTAATCTCCAATGTTGAGATATTCAACATTCTGATTACCCATTTTTTCTGAGACCTATTTTTTTCCTAGATCTCTGGTTCTCAACTGGGGGCAAATTTGCCACCCAGCAACATCTGGTAATGTGTGGAAACAGTTTTGATTGTCACAAGTGGAGGAGATGGTGCTAGTGGCATCTGGTGGGTAGAGGCCAGGGATGCTGCTAAACATTCTACAATGCACTGGACAGCCCCCCTGCCCACAAAGAAGTATATGGCCCCAAATGCCAATAGTGTTTTAGCTGAGAAACCTCGCTCAAGATGAAATTAGGTCATTATATATTATCTCCATTGTTGTAGAATTTCTTAATTATGTGTCATAGTGTAAGAATTTTGTCGTTTATTGTGATAAGTACCCAATGAGATTTGTCAGTCTTGTGTAATGTGTTCTTTAGACTAAGACAGGATTTGGGATTTGTGTGTGTGGGTGTGTGTGTGTGTGTGTAATTTAAAAAATGATTTCCTCTATTCAGTGTTCTTTGTTTTCTTATTCTGTAACTCTTGTTAGTTGTATAGTGACCTCCTTGGTTGATATTTAATTTTTCTTAACATTTCTCTATTTACTATTTTTGTCTTTATTTCCCTGGATTCTAATAGATTTTCTCAACCTATTTTTTAACCCTTCTGATTGAGTTTTAAACTTTTGCTATTATAGTTTTCCTCTCAAAAAGCTCTCTCTTGTTCTCTAAGGTTCTTTCTATAGCTTTTTAGTTTTTAATTTTTAAATTGAGATGTAATTTACATACCCTAACAGTCACATTTTAAAGCCGTTCAGTGGTTTTTAGTATATTCAAACAGTTGTACAATCATTACCACTGTCTAATTCCAGGACATTTTCATCACCCTGAAAAGAAACCTGGTTCCCATTAGTGGTCACTTCCCCTTCCCTCCTCCCTCTAGCCTTCGGCAACCACTAATCAACTTTATGTCTCTATGGATTTGTCTGTTCTGGACATTTCATATAAATGGAATCATACAACATGTAGCCTTTTGGGTCTGTCTTCATTCACTTAGCATGTTTCCAAGGTTCATCCATGTCGTGGCACATATCAATACTTCATTCCTTTTTATGGCCAAATAATATTAATGTGGTATTGATGTACCACATTTTATCAGCTGATGGACGTTTGGGTTTGTTTCCACTTTTTCACTATTATGAATAATGCTGCTGTGAACATTCATGTACAAGTTTTTATGTGGATGTATGTTTTTGATCCTCTTGGGCATATACCCAGAATTAGAATTGCTAGGACATAAATACAGTTACTCTGTTTAACTTAAGAACTGTCAAACTGTTTTCCAAAGTTAACTGTACCGTTTACCATTCCCACTGACAGTGTAGGAGGGTTCCAGTTTCTCCTCACCAACACTTGTTATTTTCTTTTTGATTATAGCTATCCTAGATGGTGTGAAGTAGTATCTTATTGAGGTTTGGTTTGCATTTCCCAGATGGCAAATGATGTTGAGCATCTTTTCATTTGCTTATTGACCACCTGAATATCTTCTTTGGAGAAATATCCACTCAAATGCTTTGCACATTTAAAAATAGGATTTTGGTCTTTTTATTGTTGAGTTGGAGTAGTTCTTTATTCTGGATACTAGACCCTTATTAGACATATGATTTACAAATATTTTCTCCTATTCTGTGGTTTGTCTTTTAAATTTATTGATAGTATCCTTTGAAGTACAAAAGATTTTTTTATTTTAATGAAACCCAATTTATTTATTTTTTCCTTTGGTTGCTTATTATGCTTTTGGTGTCATATCTAAAACATCATTGCCTAATCCAAAGTCATGAAGATTTACACCTATGTTTTCTTCTAAGGGTTTTATAGTTTTAGCCCTTACACTTAGGTCTTTATCAATCAATGGCAGCCTTTTATTGTATCACAGAGACTTGGTCTTTTCTTATACCTCTGAAGATATTAATTAATTAATTTTTAGGTTTTTAAAATTTTTCTTCTTATCCTAGCATTTCATTTTTCTTTAGTATTACTTTTATCCTCTTTGTCTTTGGTCTCCACCCTCATGTTAGAGACTTTCCTTTTTATGTATTATGCTGCTTGGCTGTCTGTTTTTTGTTTTTGTTTTTTTCCATGAGACAATAAAAAGCTGATTAGGCATTGCATGTTTGGGTGGGACTAGTTGAGTGGTGGATCTCACCTTAGGATAATTAAATAGGAAACAACATTTTGCTTGGGGACCAAAAGTTAATATCTGTAAATCTCTTCTCTTGGGCCTATGTTGTTTTCCAGAGAAGAATGCAGTAAGAATGGGGGTAGTGGTGGAAGGTATTATAAAAGAAGGCACTCAGCGCTCTGAGAGCTCGTTGGTTGGAAATGGGGTCTTAATCAGTATATAGAATTTCTTTAATACTCTTCTCAATAAGGTCTCAGCCCTACCCTCAGTTGTGCTAGTGTCCCTCAGTCCAGCCCTGTCTATATAACATCTACAAATAGTGTACCTCCCATTTCCTGCCACTAAGAGAAAAGGGAGGGCACCTTGCTTCAGTGATTGGGGAAGGAATTCTCAGATACATGTAGTCCTTGTACAGATTTTCAGCCACTGTTGTTTTCAGCCTCTCCTTGGACCCTCAATATGAATCATTACTTTGGCTGGATTTGATTTTCTTATTAATCCTACCCCCCTGCACCCCCACTTTCTACTCTCATTTGACAACAGAAAAAAGTAAAATCTGTCCATAACCAATTGTCTGTATACTTTGCATCTTCCAAAAATTTTAGTGACTTTTCTCCCCTGCTGTTTACTCTTCTATTCTTTTTGTCTTCATAGGTTCATTTATGTTAAACCTTTGCTCTCTATTGTTTAAATGAAGTTTCAAGGGGGAATTGAGATAAACTGGTATGCTCAAACTGGAAATTATATGCCATCCTTACTCTCAGTTATTTTATCCCAGCTTCCCCAAACCTGAATTATTTACAGTGCATCATCTCTTGGTTTACTGGATTTCATCAGGTGTAATCCTTTAGAGAAGAGTTTATAGGTGCTGTATTTCTTGAATTATCACATGGTTGAGAAGTATTATTTAGCTGGGTATAAAATTCTTCAGTCAACTTTCTTCAGAGATTTGTTGCTACCAAATATTACATTAACCCTTTCATCACAGTTTCTCAGTTCATCTATAAATTGACTGAATTTTATCCTTAAGTAGTTTTTTTCAATAAGCACTCATGAATGCTAATGCAATGTTTTATAAATTCTTTCCTGTTTGCTGCATTATTATCTTTGTACTTGAACATCTCGGCTAGGTATAACATCATTGAGCCATAATTTCTTTCCCTCAGAACCCTGAAGACATTTCCATTGTGTTCTGGTATTGAATGTTGATGAGGAGAAGTCTGAGGCTATTTTCTTCATCTGTAGATGACTTGCTTTCTACCCTTGAAATTCATTATCTTTATCAGGTTATGTCTTAATTTTGATACTTTTGTATTATCTTCCCTGAAGCTCAGTGTACCCTTTCAACCTGTTCTGTGCAGCTTCAAGTATGTCACTTATTTACTTATGTATGGTAAGTATAAATGGTTTTTAAATCTGTCTGATAGTTCCCACATCTGAAGTTTGTATGGGTCTATTTCTGCTGTATTGTTTCTGATTCTTCTCATTTATGTTGTCTGTTTCTTCGTGTGAATTATATGGTTGACTGCACCTGAAAATTTATTTGTAGGGTGTCCTCAAAGCCTTGGTTGCATGTTCCATCTTTCAAAAGTGGTTTTCATTTGTTTTAGCCAGGATAGAAACACTATAAATAGGGGACCATCACAAACCAAGTTATGGCTTAAGGTTTCTTGCAAGTCAACCTATGCAGATTCAAAATACAAACACACATGAGGCCCACTCCATAGCTACAATTTCCCAGGCATGTTTTCTCTTCTTTTTCTTCTGCTCTACTTAACACCAGGGAGCCTTCTATATAATTCCCTGGAGTTGAGGGGAGGGAGCAGGTTTAGATTTTTTTGGTGTTTACACTGTGTTTATATTGTGGATGTAGCCCTGTGGGGTCCCTTAAAATGGGGAGGATCTTCATGTAATATGCTGCACATCTGGCTGGCCCTGAGACTTGATTTATATTTCTTTGATCTCACATTGCTTCAAATCAAAGCCCAAGGGAAAATGTTTTCACATGCCCTGAAAGAATAATAAGTTTTGTTGTTTTGATATACTGTTTACCCTTCTATTACAGGCTTCCATCAAAAATTAGGCTATTTTCACCTCTTTAATATTTTAAGGTGATTTTTATTTTATTTTATTTTATTTTATTTCATTTCACTTTTTGGCTGGACCATGGGGCTTTCAGGATCTTAGTTCCCCAACCAGGGATCCAACCCAGGCCCCTGGCAGTGGAAGAGCGGAGTCCTAACCATTGGACCGCCAGGGAATTCCCTAAAGTAATTTTTAAAAAGTCTTGTCCATCACTTTTTATTGTTTTCCACAGGAGGTTCATCTGAATTTTCATCAGTTTCAGAAATAAAAAGCTCTGCCTAATGTCTTTTCAATTTGAAGATTCAATTTTGCCATAATTTCAATGACGTATTAGGCTATTTTTTCTTTGAATCCGTTGAATATAATGTTCCATTCATTGGGTATTCTGCCCAGTCAAATCAATGATCTCCCTTCCCCATTAAATTATAAGCTCCTCATGGAGAGAGCTGTTTTTCTACTGTGTTTAGAAAAATACATACTGAAGTAATTATGGATGAATGAGTATTGAATAAACTAATGAATAAATTTCAATCTGTTATTTTACTGTCTGGCTTTATAAACTTAAAAACTATAACAAGGGCTTCCCTGGTGGTGCAGTGGTTAAGAATCCGCCTGCCAATGCAAGGGACACAGGTTCGAGCCCTGGCCCGGGAAGATCCCACATGCCACGGAACAACTAAGCCCGTGTGCCACAACTACTGAGCCTGAGCTCTAGAGCCCGCAAGCCACAACTACTGAGCCCATGTGCCACAACTACTGAAGCCTGCGTGCCTAGAGCCCATGCTCTGCAACAAGAGAAGCCATGACAATGAGAAGCCCGTGCACCGCAATAAAGAATAGCCCCCGCTCACCGCAACTAGAGAAAGCCCGCACCCAGCAACGAAGACCCAACACACCCAAAAATAAAAATATTAATTTATTAAAAAAAAAACTAACAAAATATTTTATTTATAAAATGCTTATATACTATTTACACTATTTGATACTTGCCTCATTCACCTAACTATGTATCATTTAGGATATGTGAGCCAAGGACTTCCCTGGTGGTCCAGCGGTTAAGACTCCATCCTTTCACTGCAGGGGGCGCAGATTCCATCCCTGGCCGGGGGAACTGAGATCCTGCATGCTGAGTGGTGTGGCCAAAAAGAAAAAAAAAATGTGAGCCAGTTATCATCTTTTAAAATGTATGTGATGTTGAGCCCTTTTCTTATTTATCCACAGATAATTAAATTTTAAAAATAATTTTTATCTACCGTGTTGCATGTGAGGGGCGAAAGAAAGTGTTTATGGTTCACTTTTAGACCATGCTCTGTTTTGTAAAAATATACACATTAAATTTATTAAACATTTTCATCCTTAGTCTCTCAGGTGTGCACCCATAATTTTTCATTCTTCCCTATTCTTAAACCAAGACGTGTTAGCTTAAGAGAATAGTGCCTTAACTGCTTAATGAGTTTATATTTTACATCTTTTCCTTTACAAACTCTAATTGAGAAGCTCCTATTCCTTATAATTCAAGTGAAGGTATAAAACTGAATTATTCAGAGTTCAAGACAAAAACAAAAAAACAAATCATTCTATGTACATCTAACTAAAGGAAAAAAAAGAAATTTTATAGAGGGAATTAGTTGCTTACAAAATCAGAATAACTGGACAAGCAGAAGCGAGAGTCAGCACTGAACTACTGGTTTGAAGGCATACTGCCATTGTTGCCATACAGAAATTAGGAAACTGCTACTACCCATACTGTTACTCCCACAAAGGCCTCTCCTCTCCCACCTCCAAAATTGGTGACTACACAGTGGAACATACTGTCTGGCTGCCGCAATGGCCTCCAGTTCCCCATGAAACTGATGGCTGGACACAGAAATGCTGACTTGGCTGCAAGCACTCACATCTTTCTGATCTGTTGGTCAGCAGCAATGACAGCATGAAGATGACCTTTGCCTGTCTTCAAAGGCTCACGTGAAGGCATCTCACTGGTAAAACCTAATTTTACATCCAGAATGATAATTCAAATGAGTCTGTAAAATGGAGTTTTAAGCTTTGCAGACCCTAAATTTTTAAAAAGTTAATAAATGGAAGTAGGAATGGATGACAGGTGCCAATAGCACACTAGGGAAGCATCATTGGTTCAAAGGATCTTGTCCCAGAAATTGAATTTAGTACTTAATTGCTTTGAGGGCTAAACTTTCAGTGGAACAAGAATTTTTTGGCTACAAAACACACCACCAGGACTTCCCTGGTGGCGCAGTGGTTGAGAATCCGCCTGCCAATGCAGGGGACACGGGTTTGAGCCCTGGTCCGGGAAGATCCCACATGCCGTGGAGCAACTAAGCCCGTGAGCCACAAATACTGAGCCTGTGTGCCGCAACTACTGAAGCCTGCGCGCCTAGAGCCTGTGCTCTGCAACAAGAGAAGCCACCGGGATGAGAAGCCCACGCACCGCAACAAAGAGTAGTCCCCACTCACTGCAACTATAGAAAGCCCGTGCACAGCAACGAAGACCCAACACAGCCAAAAATAAATAAATAAAATAAATAATTTTTAAAAATAAATAAATAAATAAAACACACCACCAATATGGAGAAATACAATCATATGCTCCTCTAAAAACCAATCCAATCAGGCAATTTATTTGATCCCATCTCCTCCTAGTGGGTAGTGGGGGCTACAGCTGTGGTCTGAGTGGGTATGACATAGACTACTAATTTCACCCAAATATATGTTCTCTGATTATTTATTATTAATAGACTTCTCATTTTTAGCTGCCCATGTGGATATGTGGGCTATAGATTATACTTCCCAACTTCTGTTGTGGCTGGGGATGGTCTTATAACTAAGTTATGGCCAGTGAGACATGAGCACAAGTGCCATGGAATACTTCTTAGAAGTAGTCTTTTAAAAAGGAAGGCACAGCTTTCCCTTTCTCCTATTTGCTGGTCTGAATGGCAATGTAATAGCTGGATATTAGGCAGCTGTCTTGGACTGTGAGGTAAAGGTCATGTCCTGAAGATGGTAAAGCAACAAAATGGAATGGGACTGGGTCCCAGATATCATGCAGTGCATTTCAGCCACTAGCCTTATTTTATGAGAGAAAAATAAAATTCTATTTTGTGTAGGCAGTTGTTGTTAGGGTTTTTCTATTATTTCAGGCTAAAATTCTATAGAACATTTCTATATATAGAAATTATATAGAACATAATTCTAGCTGATATAGTAAGCTTTTTAAATAAAGTGATATTTAAGGTAAGAACCAAAGAATGAATAGAGAAAATTGTGAGACTTACATGCATTTCTTAGAAATCAAGGTTTATTGAGAACAAATAGGCTAAGCAAACAACTCAGGATTCAAGAAAAACAATTTAAAAAATAAAATAAAAGAAATGGAATTTATAAATATAAAAGCATAAATTACTTAAATAGAATAAAAACCACATAGATTTGACCAATTAAACACAAGTCTATTTCTCTGAAAAATTCAAGGGTATTTTGAGATAAATTGGTGGATTGGACATGTGCCTTTAATTTGGCTCTCTCTAAAAATGCACTAATACAAAAGTGAAGAGATATTTTCAAAAATATAAACCTACAAGGATGGAGAGAATAAGGTATAAGACAGCAGATAAAAATCTTAGTAGCTGGAAAGCAGATGGATAACTTAGTAGAACTGATAAACCAACTACCCATCCTGAAGTAGGAAAAGCTGAGAACCAATCATGGTTAGACTGCAGGATTTTCAGAAGTATTGGATATCAGAACTATCAGCCCTAGATACTCTGGAAATGATGACAGGGTGCCAAATAAGGAGAATTGTGTTAAAATTGCCTGAGAATCAGTTAAATCTCTAATGGTCAAATCACTTTCCCTGACTCCAGTCACTGAGTAACCTACTTTCCCATCCCTAGCATAAGTCTGGAGTTTTGTTTTCTGATGACTGAAGGAAAAGAAAGTCATCATATTAGAGGGTCCACAGTCAAAACTGAGGGCAGGGGTAATATTGGTAGTGGAAATAGGTGACCATCTAAACAGTGAATGCTGGTTGTTAAAATGCTATTTTAGTCACTGGGACCAATTACAAATATTTCAGTTTTCCTCCTCTCAGACACATGGCAGAATTTCAATTCTATTTCCTCTTTAAAATACATGTGGCTATGTAATTTCATTTCACCATTAAAATGGGAGAAGTGACATATATTATTTCTGGGCTGGAGCTTTTGGAGACAGTGCATGGTTTAACACATTTACTTTGCCCACTATAGTGATCATGAACGCCTTTGTAGAGATGGGAGTCTCCAGAAGCCTGGATCCCTCACTGACAGCTGTGAGGAGGGTCCCATGCTGAACTGTATGGGACATGTAGTGTGAGAAAGAAATCAACCTTCATTGTGTTAAATCACTGAGATTTGGAGTAACTGTTTAGTATTGAAGCATAACCTAACCTATCCTGAATAATGCAGGCCTACACCCCACTTCCCCCATTCAATCCTTTACCTTTTCAATCCATACTTTTTTCTCCTGGGTAGGAGATTTTTAAAGAGTTGGGGAATCTGACCAGTCCAAGTGAAAAGACCTAATCACACTGACGCTGGGGTTTCTCCAACAACCAGAGCTCCCAGTTCACTTTAGAGTAATAATCAGAATGGACAAGCCCTGATAACATGCTCAAAACTATTACTGAGCTCTTTAGTCTCCCAAACTAAATCAAGAACAGACACCTGAATGAGACTCCTAAAGAAAGTTTCTAAGAAGAAATATAGAAATAAAAACAAAGCAGTATGGTGTAAGCAATAGATCTTAATTTTATCTTTTTCCAGATAGTTATATAATTGATAAAAAAACTTTATTAAAACCCTTTTCTCAATGAAAAAAAAAGAAATAAAAACAAAGCAAAGCAAAAAAAAAAGTGTAAATTGGAGAAAATAGAAAGTTTCTAAGAGCAGGAGGAAATTAGTTTCCTAGATGAAACTGCTTACCAATTGTCCTGTACAATGGATGAAAATAAGCTCAAACAAAGACACATCAGTGTTTAATTTTCAAATGCTTGGGACAATGACAATATACTACAAGAAGAACTAAAAATAAAGGTCTCATAGAGAAAATATAAAATAAAATTCACTTTAGACTTCTTAACAAACACGTTGGTTTAGAGCTCATGGACAAAATATTTTAAAATTCTGAAGAAAAATTATTTCCAACCTAAAACTCTATAATCAGTCAAACTTACAATCAAGTTTGAGAGTAAAATAAAGATAATTTAATACACTCAAGGTCACAACAAAATTTACCTCTCATACACCCTTCTCTGGAAACTACTAGAAGATATCTATCAAAATGTGAGAGTAATCTAGGAGAGAGGAAGTAAGAGTAAAGAGCAAAGAGATGATCCAAAGCAGAACAAGTGACGGACTTCCCTGGTGGTCCAGTGGTTAAGACTCCATGCTCCCAGTGCAGGGGGCCCAGGTTCGATCCCTGGTCAGGGAACTAGATCCCACATGCCACAGCTAAGAGCCCGCATGCTGTAACTAAAGATCCCACATGCCGCAATGAAGATCCTACGTGCCACAACTAAGACCCGGTGTAGCCAAATA
The DNA here is from genome assembly GCF_028564815.1 of Eubalaena glacialis. Lineage (NCBI taxonomy): Eukaryota > Metazoa > Chordata > Mammalia > Artiodactyla > Balaenidae > Eubalaena > Eubalaena glacialis. Next base: position 118,762,157 of record NC_083719.1, read on the forward strand.
AATAAATATTAAAACAAAACAAAACAAACAAACAAACAAAAACCAAAGCAGAACAAGTAAAATGAATCTCCACATGATGTTGAAGGATGATCCCAGGATGACACTTGTCTCCAGTATAGTGAACAACTAGTCCAGTTTGGAGCTGTATGACTCAAGAGACAGGCATTTCGAAGGATATCATCAGCAAGTCCCCTGACATATCTTCAATCAGATGAAACTCTTGGAGGATGTGATCTCTTAAAGCTATAGAATAAACCAAAAAAGAGGAAGAATAAAATCCTTGAAATAGGAAACCCAATCAGAATAAAAGGCAAAGGGAATTCCAAGAATGATAGCAAAGGAAAGTTCCAGGATGAGACCTGTGCAGCAGATGTAGAGAGCAACCACTCAATTTAAAGGAGAATTGATATCTCAGGAGACATGGGAATGACCATGTAGAAAATTGTACTGAGAGGAATTGGAAGTGTGAGAAGAATAGGTGACATATCTAAAGAAAACCAAGCAAATGAAAAGTCAAGGCAATCATTAACTTCAAGAAAATAAAAGTGGGACTTCCCTGGTGATGCAGTAGTTAAGAATCTGCCTGCCAATGCAGGGGACATGGGATAAAACTAGACAGCCAAATGCAAAATAATGAAACGAGACCACTATCTTACACCATACATAAATATCAACTCAAAATGGATTAAAGACTTGAATGTAAGACCTGAAACCATAAAACTCCCAGGAGAAAACATAGGCAGTATGCTCTTTGATATTGGTCTTAATTTCTTCCTGGATATGTCTCTTCAGGCAAGGGAAACAAAAACGAAAATAAACAAATGGGACTACATCAAACTAAAAAGCTTCTGCACAGCAAAGGAAACCATCAACAAAACAAAAGGACAACCTAAAGAATGGGTGAAGATATTTGCAAATCATATATCCAATAAGGGGTTAATATCCAAAATATATAAAGACTCATATAACTCAACAAAAACAAAACAACCTGATTTAAAAATGAGCAGAGGATCTGAACAGAGATTTTTCCAAAGAAGACAGAGATGGCCAACAGCCACATCAAAAGATATTCAACCATCACTAATTTTAAGGAAATGCAAATCAAAACCACAGTGAGATATCATCTCACACCCATTAGAATGGCTATTATCAAAAAGGCAAGAAATAACAAATGTTGGAGAGGATATGGAGAAAAGGGAATCCTCATATACTGTTGGTGGGAATGTAATTTGTGCAGCCACTATGGAAAACAGTATGGAGATTCCTCAAAAAACTAAGACTAGAACTACCATATGATGCAGCTATTCCACTTCTGGATATTTACCTAAAGAAAATGAAAACACTAATTTAAAAAGATATATTCACCCCATGTTCATTGCAGCATTATTCAAAATAGCAAAGATATGGAAACAACCTAAGTGCCCATCGACAGATAAATGGATAAAGAAGATGTGATACACACGCATACAATGGAATACTACTCAGCACAAAAAAGATGAAATCTTGCCATCTGCTACAACATGGATGGACCCTGAGGATATTATCCTAAGTGAAATAAGTCAGAGGGAGAAAGACAAATACTGTATGATTTCACTCATATGTGAAATATAAAAAACCAAAAACAAAATAAACTAACAAACCAAACCAAACAAAAACAAACAGATAGATATAGAGAACAGAGTAGTGGGACTTCCCTGGCAGTCCAATGGTTCAGACTCTGCCCTTCCGATGCAGGGGGTGTGGGTTTGATCCCTGGTCGGGGAACTAAGATCCCACGTGCCACGTGGCATGGCAAAAAAAAAAATTTTTTTTAATTAAAAAAAAATACAAAAAAATATAGAGAACAGAGTAGTGGCCACCAGAGGAGAAGAGGTGTAGGGGTAGGGTGAAATGTGTAAAGGGGGTCAACTGTGTAGTTGAAAACTAAACTTTTGGTGGTGAGCACACCATAGTGTATACAGAAGTCAAAATATAATGTACACATGAAACTTATATAAGGTTATAAACCAATGTTACCTCAAAAAAAAAAAGTCTCCTTATTGGTAAGGGAAGTAGGAAAATGAGGAGGGAAAGTGCAGAAAACTACTGTATTTTCTTATAAGCCTTTTAGTACTACTTGATTTTGAATCAAGGTCATAGATTATTTGAAAAAAGTGTATTTTAAAAGATCAGTAAAATAGAGATTTTGCAAGTCTCCTCAAGGATAAAAAGGAGGGGACTTCCCTGGTGGTCCAGTGGTTAAGACTCCGCGCTCCCGATGCAGGGGGCCCAGGTTCGACCCCTGGTCAGGTAACTAGGTCCCGCATGCCACAGCTAAAGATCCCGTGTGCCACAACTAAGACCCGGTGCAGCCAAATAAATAAAATTTTTAAAAAATGTCCTATACTGCCAAAAACAAACAAAAAAGAATAAAAAGGAGATAAAGTACTAAATATTACTAATAAGAATAGAGTTATAACTAGAGATAAATAATGCAATGAAAACATAATACCAAAATGTTTGCAAATCCAGATAAAATAAATGGTTTTTAAAAGTAAACCACAATGGCTTCCCTGGTGGCACAGTGGTTGAGAATCTGCCTGCCAATGCAGGGGACAGGGGTTCGAGCCCTGGTCTGGGAAGGTCCCACATGCCGCGGAGCAACTAGGCCCGTGAGCCACAACTGCTGAGCCTGCGCGTCTGGAGCCTGTGCTCCGCAACAAGAGAGGCCGCGATAGTGAGTGGCCCCCGCTTGCCACAACTAGAGAAAGCCCTCGCACAGAAACGAAGACCCAACACAGCCATAAATAAATAAATAAATAAATAAATAAAATTAAAAAAAAAAAAAGTAAACCACAAATTACTTTAAAAAGAAACAAAACCCGAACAGATTAATAACCAAAAGTAAAATGTAAAGATAATCATAGATTTACCACCCAAACCCAACCCATTTAAAAGGCAAGTTGTAATAAAGTATGTAGAAACAGATGATAATATAATTATAAAAACTATTCTGTTGCATAAAAATAGATGGAAAGCTTCCTAATCCATACTACAAGGCCAGGATAGTTTAATACCAAAACCATAGAAGTTAAACACACACATTCATGTATACACACAGAGGAGCATGGGCCAGAAAAATCCTAAAACTATGTTGGCTCATCAAATCCATCTGTGCATTAAAACAATAATATGTAATGGTTAAATGTCATTTATATCAAGAACTCAAGAATTAAAAAGCTCAAGAATAAATTTCAACAGATGTCAAAAATTACTCTAAAATATTAAAGAATAAAGAAAAATAAGAAAACTTTTTTGATCCAAAAAATAGAGCATTCACCCCAAACTGAGATCAGCCATCATAGTTAAAGATGAAATACTAGGAGCGCTTCCACAAAGACAAGAATGACACCTGCTTGCTACTATTAATTTTAAGAGTATTCATTGCATACTCTTGGAAATGCCGGTCATGTGAACACTAACATATACATAATTCTTAAATCAGGTGAAGGGTGGAGGATGGGGGGTAGAAAATGTTCCAAAAAATATTGCGGGTAAAGAGTGAAGCCCTTGAAACTGGAAGGATTATTTCATTCACAAGAAACTGAAAAAAGGCCAGTTACTCTGAAGGGTGTACAGCATTATTGTTAAGCAGTTTACAAATAAACAAAAGGCTCTCAACCAATATATGTTGACTTTTTGATGGAGACTTCATTTTCTTATATATTCTTTATTATCAATCTTAAAAACAGGAAAAGGTTTTTTTAGGATTAACTCCTGGTGGGAAGCCAGAGTTTAATTTTGTGCACCTAAATTAAGGAAAAAGACTGATTTATTTTTCTGCGAATGCAGACTCACAGAGAGGGATACGATGTAAGCATTTACATACTAGGATTACTGTGGCCAGTTGAGGAAAAATATGAAATGAAACAGCAAAGACACTAGGGGAAAAAAAAAATCACTCCTACTCCAGCTCCTTTAATCCGCCATCTTTTTGTTCTATTCCTGAAATTGGGAGTAACACCCACAAAACGCAAGGTGGCGCTGCAGGCTAAAAAGAGAACAAAATATTCGCATAAAGGATGTTGCAGATTCCAGTGTTAAGAGGAAAGCTGACCAGACTAGAAGAGTCGAGGAAAGGAAGCTGTGGTAATAGGTGTTGGGAGAAAGTGGGGATCCCTCCCCACAAGCATTGCTATTATCCAGCTCATTTCTAAGGATTTGGCTGATGCCATTTCTGAATTGCTCGAGGCAGAGAAAAAGTGTTTTTGGAAGACTGGTTAAACAAAGAATGGAGGCCAGCGTGGGGCGTGCTGTGCAGCAAAGGCAAGTACTATTTCTTTGTGTATTTCTGCGAGTGTCTTGGGCTGGCGGGGAACCGCTACTGTATTTTGTGGAAGAGGAAGCTGAAAAAGGCACCTTTCTGGCCAACCTAGCAAATGACCCGGGGTTGGGGGAACTATCAGCCCGGGGACCTAGAATCATTTCAGACCAGAACACAGGATTTTTACTACTCGATCCGCTTACTGGTGATTTATTTCTAAATGAGAAATTAGACCGACAGGAACTGTGTGGCCCCACAGAGCCTTGTGTGCTGCCTTTCCAGTTGTTACTGGAAAAGCCTCTTCAGATTTTCCGTGCTGAGTTATGGGTCAGAGACATCAACGATCATTCTCCAGTATTTCTAGATAGAGAGATTCCCTTGAAAATATTAGAAGGTACCACTCCAGGGGTGGCATTTCTCCTAGAAAGTGCACAGGATTCAGGTGTTGGAACCAACAACCTGAGAAACTACACCATCAGCCCCAATGCCTATTTCCACATTAATGTCTATGATAGTGGGGAGGGGATTATCTATCCTGAATTGGTGCTGGATAGACTGCTGGATCAAGAAGAGGTGCCTGAGCTCAGTTTACTCCTCACCGCCTTGGATGGTGGCTCTCCACCCAGCTCTGGAACTGCCCTGGTATGCATCCTGGTTTTGGACATCAATGACAACGCCAATGAATTTGTACAGTCTCTCTACAAGGTGCAGGTGCCTGAGGATAGCCTTGTTGGCTCTCTGGTTGTCACAGTGTCAGCTAGACATTTAGCTACCGGAGGTAACGGGGAAATAGTTTATGCATTTTTTTATGCTACTGAATGAATTCTCAAAACGTTTCAAATCAATCCAACATCTGGCAATCTTCATCTTAAAGCTGAATTGAACTATGAGGCAATGCAAACTTATACATTAACTATTCAGGCCAAAGATGGCAGAGGACTTTCTGGAAAATGTACGATGGTGGTTCAGGTAACAGATATAAATGACAATCCACCAGAACTACTCATGTCATCACTTACTACAGCAATTAAAGAAAACTCACCTGAGACACTCATAGCTGTTTTTAGGATTCGAGACAGAGATTCAGGGAACAATGCAAAGATGGTGTGCTCCATCCAAGACGATCTCCCCTTCGTCCTGAAGCCATCTGTAGAGAATTACTACACCCTGGTAACCGATAGCCCTCGGGACAGAGAGAAAAGAGCCGAGTACAACATCACCATCACCGTCACAGATATGGGAACCCCCAGCCTGAAAACCGAGCACAACATAACCGTGCTGGTGTCCGACGTCAACGATAACGCCCCCGCCTTCACCCAGACCTCCTACATCCTGTCCGTCCGCGAGAACAACAGCCCCGCCCTGCACATCGGCAGCGTCCGCGCCACAGACAGAGACGCGGGCGCCAACGCCCAGGTCACCTACTCGCTGCTGCCGCCCCTCGACGCGCACGTGCCCCTGGCCTCCCTGGTGTCCATCAACCCGGACAACGGCCACCTGTTCGCCCTGAGGTCCCTGGACTACGAGGCCCTGCGGGCGTTCGAGTTCCGCGTGGGCGCCGCCGACCGCGGCTCGCCCGCGCTCAGCAGCCAGGCGCTGGTGCGCGTGCTCGTGGCGGACGACAACGACAACGCGCCCTTCGTGCTGTACCCGCTGCAGAACGCCTCGGCGCCCTGCACCGAGCTGGTGCCCAGGGCGGCCGAGGCGGGCTACCTGGTGACCAAGGTGGTGGCGGTGGACGGCGACTCGGGCCAGAACGCCTGGCTCTCGTACCAGCTGCTCAAGGCCACGGAGCCCGGGCTGTTCGGCGTGTGGGCGCACAACGGCGAGGTGCGCACAGCCCGGCTGCTGAGCGAGCGCGACGCGGCCAAGCACAGGCTGGTGGTGCTGGTCAAGGACAACGGCGAGCCGCCGCTGTCGGCCAGCGTCACGCTGCACGTGCTGCTGGTGGACGGCTTCTCGCAGCCCTACCTGCCGGCCCCGGAAGCGGAAGCGGCGGAAGCGGCGGCCGCGGCGCCGGCCGCCCCTCTCACCGTCTACCTGGTGGTCGCCTTGGCGTCGGTGTCGTCGCTCTTCCTCTTCTCGGTGCTGGTGTTCGTCGCGGTGCGGCTGTGCAGGAGGGGCGGGGCGGCCTCGGTGGGTCGCTGCTCGGTGCCCGAGGGCCCCTTTCCGGGCCACCTGGTGGACGTCAGCGGCACGGGGACCCTGTCCCAGAGCTACCAGTATAAGGTGTGTCTGCGGGGAGGTACTGGGACCAGCGAGTTCAAGTTCCTGAAGCCGATTATCACCAATCTCGCATCCCAGAGCATAGGCAGGAAAAGTGGAAGAATATCCCTCATATCAGAATGATTTGGGTTTCTGGTAAAGAATGAAAAATAAATGCCGGTGTTATATCTGTGACTATATTCCTGTTAAGAAATTTATCTCGATTTACCTGTAGAGGAGTGCTTTCACATCACTGCAAGTATTCTTAAGGTCATAGAATAAATTTCTTTACACAGAAAAGGATTCCGCTTCAGCCCCAAGAACACTCCACAAAGCATGGATTGTTTATTGTCACCTTTTGTCTCAATTATGCTTTGTGTGCAGTCTATTACATGACAAACCTTGTTTGAGATGTTTTTAAATTGGAATTCACTGTCTTCAAATATTATTGCTAGTTTTATTTTCTAAGTTGATTAGAGTGCTCTACAAGTATACCTACGCTAACTTTTTAAAAAAGCACTTACTATGCATCATACACTATTTTAACACTTTTAATTTTACAAGTAATCCTATGACGGGAGGTATTTTAGATATGAGCTAATAGATGTTCATAGACGTTCAGTGAGTTCACTAAGGTCACCAACTAATAAATGGCAGAGCTAAGCATCTCTCCTAAATCTTCTGATTCTGGGGCCTTGCTGTGATGCTATACTGTTTTCTCTTGTTAGATATCACCTGGCAAGTTTCTCCCTAATTAAGGAGAAATCTTTTTCTCATACTCATATTCCTGTTCAGTGTTTTGTATATTTGCAAAGAATAAGATATGTATTTGTGGTTTTATTTTCTTATAAACTAATAATCCAGTTTTTCTGGATCAATTATTCAACTATTATTTTTAAAGCTCTGATCTATCCAAATCGCAAGTAAAAAAAATTGAAAGATCAATCTGTGCTTTCTCCTTGTTATCTGAATATGTGACCTTCATTTCACAGAAAAGATTAATGACCATGAATAGAAATATTACATAATTTTGATCGCTTCATTTGTTTATTTTCCTCACATTGCAGAAAATTTCCTACAGTAGTCCCTACCTTTTTAACACGTTTTTCTCCTTTAATTTGAAAGTTTATTTTTTTAAGTTTCTATTCAATATACTTCAGTGCTGAATCGGAAAAGTATAAGAAAAAGAATACTTTTAAATATGTCATATTAAAGAGAAACAAATTATCATTGAATTACTTAAAGATTCTGGAGAGTTAAGGAGAAGCTTTGTTATAATAATCTGTAACTGCTTTTTCTTTAACAGTTATCCAGATCATTTTTGCAGAGCTGTATTCTGAATATATCATAAGCTAGTGCTGATAACTCTTAAAATAGTAATATTACTGTGCATTACTAATGGGATAGTCTAACGACAAAAAAAAAAAAAAGAACCTCACAGCATTAAAATCTTAAGTTGTTTCCATAGCGTCAGGATAAAATTTAGTTTTTCAAGCAAATCAATGGCATGGAAAAGGGGAGGAGGGAATCTTACACAATGAGAGAAATTAAGACATACCAACCAAATGCAATGGATAGTGGATCTTGTTTAATCTTGATTCAAACAATCATAACAACTTTGAAATAACTGGAAAAATCTGAATATAGATGGGATATTAAACAATATTAACTTAATTTCTTAGGTGTGGTAAGGGCATTGTAGTGGGGTTTTTTTAAGACATTGAAAGTTAGAGATTTATAACGAAGTTTTATGGGTAAAAATTTAGTTTGGGATGTGAAAATGTTGGGGAGATAGGGTAAACAATTGTGGCAAAATATTGATAATTGTTCTAGCTAGTTATGAGTACCTGGGGGTTCATAGTACTATTGCCCTTCATTATGGGGTTTGAAAATTTTCAAAATAAAAGGTTTTTAAAAATTGACACTGTAAGAAGAGACGAGAACACCCTTCTGAGATACAGAATCATCGCTACCATCACAGATTATACATGTATTAGAGAGATTCTCCAACCTTTCCGGTTTCATCGTTTGATATGATAACTTCATTCTGAAATAATGCTGCTCATGAATTCTTCTACCACGTGAATCTTGGGGGGTTTTCTAGTCATGACAATGGATTAATGCAAACTGAGCTACCTGATGGCATCACATTACATGCCTGGTGTGTGTGTGTGTGTGTGAGGTTAATCTCTTTCTGCCTCAGTTTCCCCATCTGTAAGGTGAGGAACTCACAGCAGCCCTATGTAGTAAGTACCATTAATATCGCCACCTTAGACAGATGAGAAAACTGAGGCAGAGGTTAATTAACGTGTCCAAGGTTCACAGCTACTAATTATTCCCATAGTTCATGGCAATAAAAGTATATAATTCTGAAAGTTTTCTATGTTATTATATATATTTAAATATATATATTTAAATTTCTGCATATAGTCTTTCTTCTCAGGCAAACTGTTACATAAATATTTTCTTTTTGCTCCAAACTCAATTAGCATTATTCAAAGTAGTCTCTACTAATATCATTTCTCCTGTATGGCCCTCAGACAATTGCCTCAACCTTAGGGTTCAGAGATAGTAAAAATAGTATTGTAACCTTACATAGCTCGGTGATACGTACTGGCAAGAGTTGGGAACATTGGGGAGTTCCCTGGTGGTCCCGGGTTCAGTCCCTGGTCGGGGAACTGAGATCCTGCAAGCCACGATGCTCAGCCAAAATTAAAAAAAAAAAAAAAAGAGCTGGGAACATTGCATCCATTTTCAACCAAGAAAATGTAAGATCCTCTGAGGACGCGTGGTGGCGCTGCACGATAAGGTACAAACCGGAACCGCAGCTGCGTCTCCATTAACAGGCAAAACTCAACAGCAGAGCCTGGAAGCCCACGGGAAGCTTGGATGCCACAGGAGGAGGACTGGGTCCTCTGTAAAGGACTACTCACTGGAATATTTCTGAAGTACCTTGTGGAATAACTACAGTCTCAGAAACGTACTGAGGCCTTTACAGCTCAGCGGAACCACCCTCGCCAGAGGCTATACCGAGCAAGAACAATGGAGGCCAGCAGGAAGCTCATTTGCAGACAAAGGCAAGTCTTTTTCTTCTTTTTCTTCTTGGGCTTAGCTCAGGCGGGCTCTGAATTTAGGCGTTATTCTGTGGTGGAGGAAACTGAGGGGAGCTCTTTTGTAACCAATTTAGCAAAAGACCTGGGTCTGGGGCAGGGGGAACTCTCCAGGCGGGGAGCTAGGGTCATTTCCAAAGGAAACAAACTGTATTTGCAGCTCGATCAGGAGACTGGGGATTTACTGCTAAATGAGAAACTGGACCGCGAAGAACTGTGTGGTCAGACAGAGCCCTGTATGCTGCGTTTCCAGGTGTTGCTAGAGAATCCCTTAGAGTTTTTTCAAGCTGAGCTACAGGTAATAGACATAAATGACCATGCTCCGGTGTTCATGGACAGAGATATGTTGCTAAAAATATCAGAAAGCAGTCCTCCTGGGACTAAGTTTCCTCTGAAGAACGCTCAGGACATGGATGTAGGCCGAAACAATATTGAAAACTATATAATCAGTCCCAACTCCTATTTTCGGGTCCTCACCCGCAAACGCAGCGATGGCAGGAAATATCCGGAACTTGTGCTGGACAAACTGCTGGATCGGGAGGAGGAACCTGAGCTCAGGTTAACCCTCACTGCTCAGGATGGCGGTTCTCCACCCCGGTTTGGCACCGCTCAGGTCTACATCGAAGTCGTGGACATCAACGATAATGCCCCTGAATTTGAGCCGCCTTTCTATAGGGTGCAGATCCCCGAGGACAGTCCCATAGGCTACCTGATTGTCAAAGTCTCTGCTACGGATATAGACATAGGAGTCAATAGAGAGATTTCCTATTCACTTTTCCAGGCTTCAGAAGAGATTAGCAAAACCTTTGAGATCAACGCCATGACGGGAGAAATTCGACTGAAAAAACAACTTGATTTCGAAACAACTCAGTCTTATGAGGTCAATATCGAGGCCAGAGATACTGGAAGTCTTTCTGGGAAATGCACCGTTCTGACTCAAGTCATGGATGTGAACGACAATGCTCCAGAAGTCACCATGTCTGCACTTACCAGGCAGATCCCCGAGAACTCGCCTGAGACTGTGGTTGCAGTTTTCAGTGTTTCAGATCTTGATTCTGAAGAGAATGGGAAAATAAGTTGCTACATTCAGGACGATCTACCTTTTCTCCTTAAATCTTCCATGGAAAACTTTTATACCCTAGTAACAGAGAGACCGCTAGACAGAGAGACCAGAGCAGAATACAACGTCACCATCACCGTCACAGATATGGGAACCCCCAGGCTGAAAACCGAGCACAACATAACCGTGCTGGTGTCCGACGTCAACGACAACGCCCCCGCCTTCACCCAGACCTCCTACACCCTGTCCGTCCGCGAGAACAACAGCCCCGCCCTGCACATCGGCAGCGTCCGCGCCACAGACAGAGACGCGGGCGCCAACGCCCAGGTCACCTACTCGCTGCTGCCGCCCCTCGACGCGCACGTGCCCCTGGCCTCCCTGGTGTCCATCAACCCGGACAACGGCCACCTGTTCGCCCTGAGGTCCCTGGACTACGAGGCCCTGCGGGCGTTCGAGTTCCGCGTGGGCGCCGCCGACCGCGGCTCGCCCGCGCTCAGCAGCCAGGCGCTGGTGCGCGTGCTCGTGGCGGACGACAACGACAACGCGCCCTTCGTGCTGTACCCGCTGCAGAACGCCTCGGCGCCCTGCACCGAGCTGGTGCCCAGGGCGGCCGAGGCGGGCTACCTGGTGACCAAGGTGGTGGCGGTGGACGGCGACTCGGGCCAGAACGCCTGGCTCTCGTACCAGCTGCTCAAGGCCACGGAGCCCGGGCTGTTCGGCGTGTGGGCGCACAACGGCGAGGTGCGCACAGCCCGGCTGCTGAGCGAGCGCGACGCGGCCAAGCACAGGCTGGTGGTGCTCGTCAAGGACAACGGCGAGCCGCCGCTGTCGGCCAGCGTCACGCTGCACGTGCTGCTGGTGGACGGCTTCTCGCAGCCCTACCTGCCGGCCCCGGAAGCGGAAGCGGCGGAAGCGGCGGCCGCGGCGCCGGCCGCCCCTCTCACCGTCTACCTGGTGGTCGCCTTGGCGTCGGTGTCGTCGCTCTTCCTCTTCTCGGTGCTGGTGTTCGTCGCGGTGCGGCTGTGCAGGAGGGGCGGGGCGGCCTCGGTGGGTCGCTGCTCGGTGCCCGAGGGCCCCTTTCCGGGCCACCTGGTGGACGTCAGCGGCACGGGGACCCTGTCCCAGAGCTACCAGTACGAGGTGTGTCTGAAGGGGGGCTCTGGGACCAGCGAGTTCAAGTTTCTGAAGCCAATTGTGACCAATTTTCAGGGCCATTCCCCTGCCCCAGATATAGAAGAAACCCCCAACTTTAGGAAAGATTTTGGTTTCAGTATTCAGTGACAGTAATTGTTTTTCACGTTCCATATATTTTAAATTGATGATACTTCAAGGTGATGGTTTTTCTGGCAACCTATCATGAACTTTTAAACTACACTAAACTTGCTTGCAAATTTTGTTTTAAAGAATGGTATCTTTTCTTCATTACTGTAAGAAGATTAATGGTCCTAAATCTTGCCTCTCAAAACACTGTTGAAGTCAATAAATGTACAAGTCCTTTCTGGCATAGCTTAGAAATGTGTTAGATAAAAAAACAGTGGGAAATTAATTCTATATAATTAGTTATATTTCCTTGAGTTTTTCTTATTAGTTTTTAAACCATTAAGTACATAAGAGCAGTACTGCACTAACACACTGAAGCATGCCCAATCAGGAAGGAGAGAGAACTGGTACAGTGAGAATCTGGTTCTTACTTTATTCTGCTCTCATAGCACTTTAATCTTATTTTCTCTTATTAATTGTGCTTCCTTTCATTAATATACCAGTGTTATTTTTAATATAGTTATTGTAATTGCTTTCCATTTAGTTTCACTAGTGTAAAAGGGGAGAAAAAGCTACACTGTGTTTATCCAGTGTGATGAAAGGGCATAGTAGGAAATTGGCTTTTCCCACTTGAGAAACATTGGTCATCTTGTCACAGAAAATGCAGTAGCTGTCCAATCTCCGTTCATCTTTTCTTCTTTGGTAACACACTCCAAATTTCATTTAGAGCATTAGTGTGCTTAGTCAAAAGAACATGTTTTCCCAGGCTCCTTGGCAGCTAAAATGGGATATTTGACTACATGTATATGCAAATGTTGTTAGAGACTTCCAAGAAGGCCATTAAAAGGGAGGTGACTCATCTAGGAAGGGGTCCCTTTTTGTCCTTCTCTAACTGCTTCTTGCTGCTTGGAATGTGGGAGTCTTGGTTGGAACACAATCAGTCATACTGAGCCATAAAGCAACACTAAGGATGGAAATAATGGACCAAGACTGTCAGTATAGAATAAACTTTAAAGAGATGAGGATCCCTGATAATCACAGTTATCATGTCATCCCTGGATTGCTCACTTCTGAGCTTTTTTTACATGAGAAATAAAGGAATTTCTGTCTCATTTAAGCCACCATCATTTTAGTTTTGTGCTACCTCCAGTGGAATCCAATCCTAATGCTTTCACAGTAAGATTTTTTGTTAAAATGTTATATAATACGATAAAATGGACAGATCTTAAGTGTATAGTTTGATCTAACTGATCTAACTTTGTCAAGTTTTCCTTGATTTCTAATTTAGTTAAGAGTACAGAGTGCTTTACATTCATTATCTTTTTAATCCTCTGCCAAACCCTAAGGAAGTTGGCATGTTATTTCCTCTTTTACTTGTTCACAATTCTGAAGTAATGAAAGGAAAAATTTGGAATATATTCTAAGTCTACTTGAATGGAATGCCCCAGTTCTTAACCCATACGCTATCACAGCAGGCATTAACTGGTGGCACTGTCTTCCTAACAAAGGAAGTGAAATCCTTCTATTGCATGAATTGAACTCCTATGTAGAAATGTAACTTTTAGTCTGTAGCTTGCTTTTGTTTCTATACCAGAGATCACACTGCTCTGGACCAATAAACCCAAAGTTCTTACAGAAGCACTGACCTAAGTAAGCTGGGTCAGGTACCACAATTGACCTTCATCATGATCGAATCAGCCTGATTACCTTCCTGTACCTTCTCAACATATCACATTCATTATTGCAGAAATGAAGGCCCTAAATAGGGAGTAGAATTACCCTATGGTTGTATTTCTTGAGTTTTTTTGTACTATTCCTTCAGTCTTTTTCTGTCAGTCCTAATATATATTTTCTCTTTTTTTTTGAAAGTTTATTATGTACATTCTGTAAGTCCCTTATTCAAATTAAATATACCGTATTCATTTTAGCACACTATTTCTTTGAAAGCAGTTGCTATTCTAGTATTAGCTCTAAATGAAATAACTAATTTCAGAAAAGTATAGGCAATGATGTGGAGGAATTTTTATCACTAAATAATTTAGAGATTTTGGAAATTAAATAGAAATAAAGCTGATAGGCTCCAGTTATTTTCTATTAAAACTAACCATATGTCTTTGACAATGCCTCTTAAAAATTATGCTGAAAAAAGATTTAGAGGGTCATAAATGACTTTATTCTGAAAGGATGGCTCACAAGAGCTGAATCAGACATTCTTCAGCATTTGCTGTGATAATCCAATTTTGTAGAGTGATGAATTTTTGTTGACTCAGATGCTGGGAGCATGACTTTTCATGCTTGTGTATTCATTTTCTATTGCTACTATTAAAAATTATCACAAACTTGGTTGCTTAAAACAATAAAAATGCACTACTATATAGTTCTGTAGGTCTGATGTCTGATATGGGTATGACTGGGTTAAATTCAAGATGTCACCAGGGGTGCATTCTCTTCTGGTGGCTCTAGAGGAGAATCTATTTCTTTCTCTTTTCCAGCTTCTAGATGCTGCCTACAGTACTTGACTCATGGCCCCTTTCATCCATCTTCAAAGCCAGCAACATTGTGTCTCTTAGTCCACTTCTTCTGTAATCACATACCCCTCTGACCATAGCCAGGAAAGGTTCTGTCCCTCCCAGATAATCCAGGATAACCTACCCCCCACAAGGTCCTCAATTTACTTATATCTGTGAATTCCCTTTTGCTATGTAAGATAACATATTTACAGATTCTGGGAATTAGGGCATGAACATCTTTCGGTGGGTGGCCATTATTCTGCCTACCGCAGGTTGACTGCTTGGAAGAAAATTATCTGGTCTAGCAGGACCACCTGTGGCCAAAGGAAGGCATACAAAGACCTTTATATCAGAAGTTTAGACCCCATTGATTGAATGCTTTAACCCCAGACAAGGTATTTATCAAAAATTGTTCTACAGATTGTTAACAAAAACACTGGATTTATAAAAACATTATGAATCTTTACTGGAATTCAATTTAAATTTTAAAAATGGAAAATCTGAACTAAAGAGTATTTGGGGGGTTTTTTAGATGATGAGAATGTTCTAAAATTGACTGGTGATGGATGCACTACTCTGTGAATATACTAAAAGCCACTGAATTGTAGACTTTAAATGAGTGAATTGTATGGTATGTGAATTACATCTCATTAAACCTGTCTTTTAAAAGGAATAAAACAGAAATTATTCTTGTCATGATAAAAAAATCCCAAACCATGCCAGGCCTAACCTTTAGACTGCCTTTTTGGGAAATAACTTTCCAATAATTTGAAAGTTTCAAAAACTCATGTCCTCAGGCTTAGGTGTTGGAAAGAAGAGGAATTAATCTACTCTTTAATAAGGCGTTGATAAAATACTCTCTTTAGAACCATCACTGATTGCAATTTTGCAGTGTCCACTCATCTGTAATTCTATAACATGTACCATGAAAATAATGTACTTGTGAAACTGTTCCCATATTTTTTCGGAAATATTTTGCTCCTAAATTTATATTCTTCTCAGCTTAAATGTTAATTAAATTATTTTATTTAATCATTCACCCTGAACAGCTTTAAACAGTCAACATAATGAAAGTTTGCTCTTAGTACTCCTCCTGTGTAACAACACAGCTCTCTCTGAACTCATAAAAACCACAAGAAAATAGAACTAAGTGTTTCATATTACAGAACACGGTTGACAGCCTATGTGTTACATTTAGGAGAATTTTGCATCCAACGTTAAACCAGAAAAGATAAGACATAGTGAGAACGCATGGTGGCGCTGCAGGTTAAGGTGGTGAGAAACAGAACTGCAGACGTAGCTCCAGGATCCAGCCAGTTTCACACTGCCTGGAAGCTGAAGAACAGCTTTCTCAGTCAGAGCACAATGTGTGTGAAACCTCTTTAAAACTGTATTTAGAGACATAGTTCTGACCTGCTATACTGCAGGACCGGACTACCAGGATCCTGGGCATATATGAAGCTCCTGTGAACTCAGTTTTCAGGAAAGAGCAATGGAGATTGGATGGATGCACAATCCGAGACAAAGGCAAGTCCTAGTTTTCTTTGTTTTGCTGAGCATGTATGGGGCGAGCGCCGAGTTGGGGCCCTATTCAGTAGTGGAAGAAACAGAGAGAGGCTCCTTTGTGGCAAATGTAGGAAAAGACCTGGGGCTGGGGTTGACAGAGATGTCCACCCGCGGTGCCCGGATCATTTCCCAGGGGAACAAAGAGCATTTGCAGCTCAAGGTTCAGACTGGGGATTTGCTCATAAATGACAAACTAGATCGAGAGAAGCTATGCGGTCCGAGTGAGCCTTGCATACTACATTTCCAAGTATTAATGGAAAAACCGTTAGAGATATTTCAGGCAGAACTGAGAGTGCAAGACATAAATGACCATTCCCCCGTGTTCACTGAAAGAGAAATGATTCTAAAAATACCGGAAAACAGTCCTATAGGAATTGCATTCCCTCTGAGTAATGCTCTGGACTTGGATGTAGGCAGCAACAATGTTCAGAACTATAAAATCAGCCCCAACTCCCATTTTCGGGTTCTGACCCGAAATCGCAGCGACGGCAGAAAACACCCTGAGCTGGTGTTGGACAAAGAGCTGGATCGGGAGGAGGAGCCTGAAATCTCATTAACCCTGACAGCGCTGGATGGCGGCTCTCCGCCTCGGTATGGAACCGCCCAGGTGCGCATTGAAGTGGTGGACAGTAACGATAACGCCCCTGAGTTTGAGCAGTCGCTCTACAAGGTGCATATTCCCGAAGACAGCCCCGTAGGCTCCCTGGTTGTCACTGTCTCTGCCAGCGATGTAGACAGTGGAGTCTATGGAAAAATATCATACACATTCTTTCAGCCTTCAGAAGATATTAGCAAAACTTTGGAGGTAAATGCTATGACAGGCGAAATTCGACTGAGAAAAAAAGTAGATTTTGAAACAGTTCTGTCTTATGAAGTGGACATCAAGGCCACTGATGGGGGAGGTCTTTCAGGAAAATGCACTCTTCTCCTGCAAGTAGTGGATGTGAATGACAATCCTCCAGAAGTGACAGTGTCTGCACTCACCACTCCCATCCCAGAGAACTCCCCTGACATTGTAGTTGCTGTTTTCAGTGTTTCAGATTCTGACTCTGGGGACAATGGGAAAACTATTTCCTCCATCCAGGATGACCTTCCTTTTCTTCTAAAACCTTCAGGCAAGAACTTTTACACCTTAGTAACCCAGAAACCACTAGATAGAGAAGAAAGAGACAAGTACAACATCACCATCACCGTCACAGATATGGGAACCCCCAGGCTGAAAACCGAGCACAACATAACCGTGCTGGTGTCCGACGTCAACGACAACGCCCCCGCCTTCACCCAGACCTCCTACACCCTGTCCGTCCGCGAGAACAACAGCCCCGCCCTGCACATCGGCAGCGTCCGCGCCACAGACAGAGACGCGGGCGCCAACGCCCAGGTCACCTACTCGCTGCTGCCGCCCCTCGACGCGCACGTGCCCCTGGCCTCCCTGGTGTCCATCAACCCGGACAACGGCCACCTGTTCGCCCTGAGGTCCCTGGACTACGAGGCCCTGCGGGCGTTCGAGTTCCGCGTGGGCGCCGCCGACCGCGGCTCGCCCGCGCTCAGCAGCCAGGCGCTGGTGCGCGTGCTCGTGGCGGACGACAACGACAACGCGCCCTTCGTGCTGTACCCGCTGCAGAACGCCTCGGCGCCCTGCACCGAGCTGGTGCCCAGGGCGGCCGAGGCGGGCTACCTGGTGACCAAGGTGGTGGCGGTGGACGGCGACTCGGGCCAGAACGCCTGGCTCTCGTACCAGCTGCTCAAGGCCACGGAGCCTGGGCTGTTCGGCGTGTGGGCGCACAACGGCGAGGTGCGCACAGCCCGGCTGCTGAGCGAGCGCGACGCGGCCAAGCACAGGCTGGTGGTGCTCGTCAAGGACAACGGCGAGCCGCCGCTGTCGGCCAGCGTCACGCTGCACGTGCTGCTGGTGGACGGCTTCTCGCAGCCCTACCTGCCGGCCCCGGAAGCGGAAGCGGCGGACGCGGCGCCGGCCGCCCCGCTCACCGTCTACCTGGTGGTCGCCTTGGCGTCGGTGTCGTCGCTCTTCCTCTTCTCGGTGCTGGTGTTCGTCGCGGTGCGGCTGTGCAAGAGGGGCGGGGCGGCCTCGGTGGGTCGCTGCTCGGTGCCCGAGGGCCCCTTTCCGGGCCACCTGGTGGACGTCAGCGGCACGGGGACCCTGTCCCAGAGCTACCAGTACGAGGTGTGTCTGACGGGAGGCTCTGGGAGTAATGAGTTCAAATTCTTGAAGCCGATTCTCCCCAACCTCCCGCCCCAATGCCCTGGGAAAGAAATAGAGGAAAATCGTACCTTCTACAATAGCTTTGGGTTCAATATTCAGTGACCGTAATTAACTTTTATATCTCATAGGTATGTTGTTTTGTGGCACTTCCATACCAACATTATTTCCCCCAAAATGTGTGTGTTTGAAGTTGTACTGATGTTACTTTATATTTTCGCATGTTCTACCCACCTTTACTTTTAAGTGAATGTTTATCTTTACCTGTGGTTGTAGTTAGATAGCAATTTATTCTCTAACCAAGGAAGTCTTAATTTGTAATTAATTTGCCTCCTTAAACAATAACACCAAATCAGTTTTTGCTCATGGCCCTCTCTCCAGTTGAACTCTCATTCACAATTATGCTTATGATAAAATAAAGCAGACCACTTTCAAAGTATTTCAAGTGTTCAAGTATTTCTTCATTTTATTTTCTTGCGGTTTTTCTTGTGGTTGAATAATGGTTGCTATTCAGAAATGTCATTCTTCTTTCTTTAAATTCACCACTTTTTAGTTAACATTTTAAAATGTTTATTACTGCTGAAAATATACCTGAAAAATCATGTCCTATGATACAATCATAAACATAAACACCTTGTTAGAATGGGCCAGAAGGCAATTTTCTTAGTGTCTCTTCCTTACTCAGCCTGGAGGGTTATTCTGAAGACACATTAATATTGTGGCCACCCACAGAATACTGGAATATGAAGTTATAATTTTCCAGATGTCTCATTAATGTTACAAAGGTAAAATGCAACCTAGTTGAATACAGGCTCCCGAATAATAATTTGTTTATTGTAGAGTGGACTTGTTTGCTAATGTGTATAATTTTTTGCCTCCTGTGTTATCCCAGAATTTAATATATATACACTGGGCACTAATTTTCAAACTTTAAAAAATCACAGGCAACTGAAAAATTATATTGTATATATTATATAACATACATGTTTTGTATGAAAGAAATGTTTTGTGAACAGTGCTTAGCTTTTTTTGTGATACAATCTGAAATTGCCTGTATTATTCCATTCTATTTAATTTTCAAATGTGGTCATGATCCACTAAATTGATTTCATGACCTACTAATGGGTAGCAATCCAAAGTTTCAAAACCACTTTTCTCAGATATTTGTAGAGTACTGAAAAGTATGGAAAGATAGTCCTTTAACATTCTAATTTTCAAACTTTTTTCAAGTCATTGTAGGAGGAAGTTTTGTTTCATGCTGTACAAGTACCAACCAACCACTCTTGCCTTTAGTAACCTGACTATATTACAGAAGAGAAAGCCTTCATTGTTGGGGGAGGATCTTTCCAATGAATTTCATCAAAAAGTCTAAAGTCTGTATGTTGTGGAAGGAAAATGTAGATGAGCAAAATGAGTAAGGGTATAGAAGGAAAGGAAGTGTGTGTGTAAGAGAGAGAGTAGGCATGAGAAAGAGGAGGTGCATGAGGGTGAGTAAAATGATTGCTTTTATGCCTGAGGTGGGGCCACAGCCTGGAGTCAATGCCACGCACTGCCTCTTGAAGATATTCTAATCTTAACATTATAGAGGGGCTGGGTATTAGTCAGTTAATAATGCCTGGAAGTCAAACCTCTTGCTCTAACATATCCAAAATAATCTAATGTTTACAGTCCTTGAATGCTAAAATTTCACCACCAGTTCTTTTGAACTGTGTGGACTGATTAATTACTCTTTGAATTCAAGAAAAATGGAGGGAACAAAAGTCTCTCTATGCAGGCTAACTAAATTCTAATTTTCTATTTTCAGAAGTGGAACTTGGAGTAAGTTCTTCTTCCCTAAACGAAAGCTTCCTTACATAGAGAACAAAAACTCATATTAATTAATCAAAATTAAGTATTAAGGTTACCTCCTGTGTTTACTGTTCTTAGTGGGGAAAAGATGGAGGACTACTAGCTTAAAGAGATATACAGTGTTATAGCTGTCAACAACCAAGGTGGGAGTGTTCTAGCAGCTTGTTTTCCCAGTAAGCTTGGTCTCTCTCATCTATAATGGGGGAGGGGGAAAGAGCAGTTTAAACAGCTCAGGCAGAAAATCTAACAGGTGCAACAGCAGAGAAAAGGACGAGGTACTTGTCCTCTTGCTTCGAGTTTTCCCAGCTATCTGAACAGGAGGACTTGTCTATTTCTGGAAAGAACTATGTGTTTCCTGACTCTAATGGAGAGTGGCCAGGCCTTCAGGAGCTCAGATGCCCAGATATAAGTAAACCAACCAGTTCTCTTACAATGTATTGCTAAAAACAGATTTTGCTCTTATGCTTCAGATACCTTATTTATAGTTAAATATAAACCAGTGCATAGGAATCCAACTGTATCAGCCAATTTTATATTAAAGGACTTTAAGTTGTCCAGTGGGAAGAGGTCACTTACAAAATGGAGATGCAAGAGACTGCTCAGCCTCCCAGAATTGATTTTCTTGAAAACCCTTACCAATAAGAACAAAATAACACTTTAGGTTGGAATTTGCCAAGAGTATGGGAAAGAAAGGACATAAGGACATTTTCACTTACAAACACATTGTTCTCCTCATCTCCTTTCTACTTCAAGTCCCTATACTACTACTGCATTCCTGCATCCACTGATTAATCTAACATGGCCTCTCAGTCCTCTGCTCCAGTTGTCATTAGTGCCTTGGCTACATGCTGTACTTTTTCACTACCCAGAACTGTTCTTTCTATGAAATATGATTTCAGATCTCTCCCTCTGAGAACATAAACTTCTATGCCTTTAGCCCTCTCATCCTGCTACTCCTGTCACATCTTGTCTTTGACCTTGTCATGACCTCCATTCCATGATGCTACTACCACCTATCAACACCCTGTTTTAATTTCCTTCCCATCCAGCTGACTCCCTGTTTTACCACTCCCAATCACTTCATGCTCATATTCTCAATTCTCTTGTTCAACTTGCCTTCACTCTAGGATTTCCTTCACCACCTGATGAAACTCCACATTACATGAATATAGTTATCTCTTTTCTCTTACACCTGGGATGCTGCACTCTATAAGACAAACTTAGAAAATTATCAATACTATTGCCACTAAGTTTATCACACCCAAACTTAATTGGGCTTTCAAGATCAAGAAATCTTTTTATATTTTCCTAATCAGCTTTCTCTTTTATTCTCCATAACAACTACTTCAAACCTACTTATCTTACTTTAAACTTCTCACCCTACTACTTACACAACCCCTTTTAGCAGATGAACTTGCTTAATACCTTAAAGAGAAAATAGAATCCATCAGATGGGAATTATCTCAATTTCCTGTCCCCAAACCTATACTCTTGATAGCATATGTACTTGGAAAATTTCCTCTGCTGAGGTCCCTTCCACCTAAGTCCAATCCCTTCATATATAGGATCCCTGGATCCTATTTTGACCACTTTCTCGGGGCTTCACATTGATTACATCCTTTCTTGTGTATCTTAATTTTCTGCCTCTTTACTCAATACTGCAAATTAGCATTTAAAAACATTTCTCTAGGCTTAAAAAACCCTCCTGAGTCTAAATTCTCCTCCAGGTACCAATCTACTTCTTTCTTTTGCAGCTAAGTTTCTCAAAAGGGTTGACATTTTTATTTCCTTATCCCTCTCACTTTTCATCCCAGTGAAATCTAATTTTTATCACAACCACTCTACTGAAAACTGCTACTGTAAAGCTCATCAAAGATTTCTGTATAAGTTAGGTAAGGTTACACTTCTGAAATAGAGCAGCACAACTACACAGTGGCTTGTAAAAGTATGTATCTCTTGTACCAGCCGCAATGTAAATGATTGGGTAGATAGGGCAGCTTTGCTCCTCATGGTCCTTCTGGAACCAAAATTTGTTCCAAGTAATTCCTCTTACATTCCCTGTTTCAGTGTATAATCTACATGACTTGTAGCTGGGTCACTGCCACATCTGGGTTCTAGCTGGCTAGGAGGGAAGAGACACATACAGATGTCTTCCATTCCAGACCCAGAGGTAGCAAATAAAAATTCTGTTCACAATCTGTGAGAACTTAATTAGCCACACCTAACTACAAGGGAGGCTGAGTCACCATGTGCCTGGGTACAGTTCTATTACTATATAGAAAAGGAGAACAGATTTTGGCAGACATCTATCAGAATCCTCCACAATGACCATCTTCTTAAATCCAATGGACCATTTTAATACTTATTTTTCTTGAGTTTTCTGAAGGATTTGCTACTGTTGGTCTTCCTCATCTCCTTGAAATGCTATTTGCTTTTAGTTTCATGATTCTGAACTCTGCATCTTCCTTGTCATTTTTAAAAAATGCTTCCTTACCTCTCCTTTAAATGAAGATGTTTCTCAGAGTTCTGTGCTAAGCCTCTTCTATTCTTATTTGACACACTTTTGCTTGGTTCTCTTAGAGATCTCATGGTTTCAAACACCATACACAGGCATAACTCATTTTACTGCACTTTATTGCATTTTGCAGATATTGTGTGTTTTTACAAATTGAAAGTTTTTACAAATTCAAAGCCCTGCAATGAGCATATCTATCGACACCATTTTTCCAAAGCATTTGCTCACTTTATGTCTCTGTGTCACATTTTGGTAATTCTCACAATATTTCAAACTTTTCATTTTATTATATTTGTTATAATAAATATAATGGTGATCTGTGATCAGTGATCTTTGATGTTACTATTGTAATTGTTTGGGCGGGGCACCATGAACTATACCTATATAAGACAGTGAACTTAATAGATAAATGTGTGTTCTGACTGCTCTACCAACTAGATGTTCCCCATCTTTCTCCCTCTCCTTGGGCCTCCCTATTCCCTGAGACACAACAATATTGAAAATAGGCCAGTTAAGGGACTTCCCTGGTGGCGCAGTGGTTAAGAATCCACCTGCCAATGCAGGGGACACGGGTTTGATCCCTGGTCTGGGAGGATCCCACACGCCACGGAGCAACTAAGCCTGTGCGCCACAACTACTAAGCCTGCACTCTAGAGCCCACGTGCCACAACTACTGAAGCCCACGCGCCTAGAGCCCTGCTCCACAACAAGAGAAGCCACCGCAACGAGAAGCCTGAGAAGCCCGCGCACCTCAAAGAAGAGTAGCCCCCGCCCGCCGCAACTAGAGAAAGCCCTCGTGCAGCAACGAAGACCCAACTCAGCCAAAAATAAAATAAATTTTAAAAAAGAAAATAGGCCAGTTAATAATCCTACAATTTGCCTTAAGTGTTCAAGTGAAAGGAAGAGTCACATGTCTCTCACCTTAAATCAAAAACCAGAAATGATTAAACTTAGTGAAAAAGGCATGCTGAAAGCCAAGACAAGCTGAAAGCTAGGCCTCCTGCACCAAACAGCCAGGTGTGAATGCAAAGGACAAGTTCTCGAAGGAAATTAAGAGTGCTACTCCATAGAACACATGAATGATAAAGTGAAACAGCCTTATTACTGATATGGAGAAAGTTTTAGTGACCTGGATAGAACATCAAACTAGATACAACATTGCTTTAAGCCAAAGCTTAATACAGAACAAGGCCCCAACTCTCTTCAATTCTATGAAGGCTGAGAGAAGTGAGGAAGAAGCAGAAGAAAAATTTGAAGCTAGCAGAGGCTGGTTCATGAGGTTTAAGGAAAGAAGCTGTCTCTAGGACGTGAAAGTACAAGGTGAAGCAGAAAGTTCTGATGTAGAAACTGCAGCAAGTTATCAAAAGATCTAGTTAAGATAATTCATGAAGTTGGCTACACTATACCACAGATTTTCAATGTCAATGAAATAGTCTTATATTGGAAGAAGATGCCATATAGGGCTTTCATAGCTAGAGAGCAGAAGTCAGTGCCTTGCTTCAAAGTTTCAAAGGACAGGCTGACTCTTTTGTTAGGGGCTAATGCAGCTGGTGACTTTAAGTTGAAGCCAATGCTTATTGACCATTACGAAAATCCTAGGGCCCTTAAGAATTATGCTAAATCTACTCTGCCTGTGCTCTTTAAACTGAACAACAAAGCCTGGGTAACAGCACACTTGTTTACAACATAGTTTACTGAGTATTTTAAGCCCACTGTTGAGATCTAGTGCTCAGAAAAAGATTCCTTTCAAAATATTACTGCTCATCGACAATGCATCTGGTCACCCAAGAGCTCTGATGGAGATGTACAACCAGATTAATGTTGTTTTCATGCCTGCTAACACAACATCCATTCTGCAGCCCATGGATCAAGGAATCATTTTGACTTTCAAGTCTTACTATTTAAGAAATACATATCATAAGGCTTTGGCTGCCAAAGATAGTGATTTCTCTAATGGATCTGGGCAAAGGAAACTGAAAACCTTTCGGAACAGATTCACCATTCTGGATGCCATTAGAAATTCATGATTCATGGGAAGAGATCAAAATATCAATATTAAAGAGTTTGGAAGAAGTTGATTTCAACCCTCATGACTTTGAGGGGTTCAAGACTTCAGTGGAGGAAGTAACTTCAGTTGTGGTGGAAACAGCAAGAAAACTAGAATTAGAAGTGGAGCCTGAAGATGTGACTGAACTGCTGCAATCTCATGGTAAAACTTTCTCATGGATGAGGAGTTGCTTCTTATGGATGAGCAAAGAAAGTGGTTTCTTGAGATGGAATCTACTCCTGGTGAAAATGCTGTGAAGATTATTGAAATGACAACAAAGGATTTAGAATATTACATAAACTTAGTTGATAAAGTAGCGGCAGAGTTTGAGAGGATTGACTCCAATTTTGAAAGAAGTTCTACTGTGGGTAAAATGCTATCAAACAGCATTGCGTGCTACAAAGAAATTGTTCATGAAAGGAAGTCTCCATCGATGCAGCAAACTTCATTGTTGCCTTATTTTAAGAAATTGCCACAGCTACTCCAACCTTCAGCAACCATCATCCTGATCAGTCAGCAGCCATCAACATCAAGGCAAGACCTTCCATCAGCAAAAACATTACGACTTGCTGAAGTCTCAGATGATAGTTAACATTTTTTAGCAATAAAGTATTTTTAAGTTAAGGTATGTACATTGTATTTTTACACATAATGCTATTGCACACTTAATAGATTATAGTATAGTGTAAACATAACTTTTATATGCACTGGGAAACCAAAAAATTTGTGATTCACTTTATTGAGATACTCGCTTTATTGCAGTGGTCTGGAACGGAACCCAAAATATCTCTGGGGTATGCCTGTACATGCTGATGAATCTCAAAGTCCATATCTCCAGCCCGGATTTGTTTTCTGTGTTTCGGTTATATACGTACACACACACACACACACACACATATTCCACAGGCACTTACCTCAATATCAACATGTCCCAAACTAACTTTATCTTTTTCTATTTCAATCTTGGTTGTTGTTTTTTTTTCCAGCATTCCCTGTCTTAGTGAATGACGCACTAACCATCAGTTCCCAACCCAGAGAGGTGTTCATTATCCTTGAGTCTTTCCACTTTTTCTCCCCATGAAAGCCATCAATCACTGGGTCTTAAATATTTTTATATACTAAATATCTTTCTAATCACCCCGCTTCTCCTTATCAACACTAGTATTACCTTCATCCAGGCTACCATCATCTCCTAACTGGTCTCTCTGATTCCAGTTATTCCCCCTGAAACTGATTATCATACTTCAGCCAATTTTGATTTTTCAAAAATGCAGGTGTAATTATGTTAATCAACTGTTTAAGATCCTACATTGTATTATAATTGCCTTTAGGATAAATTTTAAAATGCATGCTATATAACGCATATAATTGTTTATGTCCTTACTCTGCTTTTTTCCCCCAATCTCATTTTAACATTCTCCCCCTTCCATGGTTTAAAGCTTGAGGCATATTTAACTTCCCTGTTTCCTTAAAATATCTGTTCAAAACACTTCTTCTTCTCCTGAATGGCTCCTCCAGATCACAACTTGTAGTTCAATACCTTAGGAAAGGTTTCAGTGATGTCCAAAAATACGGATTAGATTTTATTTATTTTAACAGGCACTTAACAAGCACTTACTAGCCACTTTGTAAAAATTAACTCATTAGATTCCTATGATAATAATCCTACAAGGTAAACACTATTATTACCCCTATTTTACAGTTAAGGAAGCAGAGATACATAACTTGCCCAAGACTTAAGACAGTGAGTAGCAGAACTAGGATTCTAATGTAGACATTTTGGTTCCAGAATCCATGTTCATAACCACTATGCAATGCTGTCTCCTAGGTATAAGATGTCCCTTCTTGGTATTTATATATTACTATTTACCTGTGCATACATTCTGGCATATTTTAATTACTTGCCTGCCAAATTTTCTAGCCTGTGAGCTCCATAAAGACACACATATGTATTTTTAAAAATATACAAGCGAAAAAAGCAATGACATTACTAACTATAATCGACTGAAATCTATAAGTGTTTACAAGAGTGTAGGGGAGAATATATTTGCAATTACTCAATAAATGGCCTGAATAAAATATAATTTCTTCAGTTCAGGACATTTTAATGGTTCTTCTTGTCGGGCATTCAAAACAGTGATAATTCAGTGCACTTCATGAACCTTGTTTAAATACTGATTCAAACAAACCAACAGTAAAAAATATTTTGGAGGAAAATGTGTAAAACCAAACACAGATTGAATATAAATTATATTAAGCTACCAGCACTAAATTTGTAGATTGTGATAGTGGTATAGTATATATTTTTAAAGTCCTTATCTATTACAGATACTTAGTGAAATATTTAGAGGTAAAAATACGTGATGTCTGGGATTTGCTTTAAAATACTCCAGATGAATTTATGAATTACTTGTTCAAAGAGAAAAAAAAAATTCTACTGAAAAAATTCATAGAGACGCATGGTGGCGCTGCAGGATAAGATGAAAAGAGTGCTTCTACAACACTTGTGGGCTCCATTATTCACGGGAACAGAGAACATCCAACCCACTGAAAAGAGAGATATTAAGGAGCTTCACCTACAGACCTGCTGGAGGTTTATATACCCTCTAAAAGTTTCCAACTAAAAAAAGAATCAGAGCCTCAGCTTGCAAAATTAGAGCTGAACTTAAATTTTTCCACAAAAGAGGTTTCTTGAAGAAACCATGGAGATCGGAGGGGCATTCGTTCTGCGGAAAAGGCAAGTTCTGATTATCTTTGTTTTACTGGGATTGTCTCAGGCAGGTCCTGAGTCTGTGCGCTATTCTGTGGCAGAGGAAACAGAAATTGGCTCTTTTGTGGCCAATCTGGCAAGGGATCTGGGGCTTGGGGTGGAGGAGCTCTCTTCGCGGGAGGCGCGGGTAGTGTGTGATGATAATGAAAAGCATTTGCACCTCGATTTGCTGACCGGGGATTTGCTAGTAAATGAGAAACTGGACCGGGAAGAGCTGTGTGACTCCACGGAGCCCTGTGTGCTGCATTTTCAGATGGTACTGGAAAACCCTTTACAGTTTTTTCGGGCTGAGCTGCATATCAAAGATATAAATGACCACTCCCCTACATTTCTTGACAAGGAAATAGTTATTAAAATATCAGAGAGTACCATTATTGGAACCACATTCCTAATGGAGAGTGCCCAAGATTTGGATGTAGGAAGCAACAATCTCCAAAACTACACAGTTAGCCCGAATTCTCACTTGTACATTAAAATTCAAGACAGTGGTGATGGAAAGATATACCCTGAACTGGTCCTGCACAGAGCGTTGGACCATGAGGAGGAGCCTGAGCTCAGATTAACACTCACAGCACTGGATGGTGGATCCCCGCCCAGGTCTGGGACAACTTTGGTCCTCATCAAGGTCTTGGACATCAATGACAATGCCCCAGAGTTTCCTCAGAGGCTCTATGAGGTGCAGGTCCTGGAGGACACACCTGTTGGCTCTTGGATTATCACCATCTCTGCTAAGGATGTGGATGCAGGACACTATGGGAAAATATCTTACACATTTTTTCATGCATCAGAAGATATTCGTAAAACATTTGAAATCAATCCACTATCTGGGGAAGTTCATTTGCGATCACACTTGGATTTTGAAGCAATACAGTCATACATTATAAATATTCAGGCAACAGATGGTGGGGGTCTTTCGGAAGAATGCACTCTTCTGGTTAAAGTAATAGATATAAATGACAATCCACCAGAAGTGACCATGTCATCAATTACAAAGATAATTCCAGAGAGCGCCTCAGAGACCCTTGTGGCTCTTTTTAGTGTCCGAGACCAAGACGCTGGGGAAAATGGGAGGGTCGTTTGCTCTATTCAAGATGACCTCCCATTTTTTCTGAAACGGACCTTCAAGAACTTTTTCACTCTAGTTGCAGAAAAAGCACTGGACAGAGAGGAAAGAGCCGAGTACAACATCACCATCACCGTCACTGACATGGGAACCCCCAGGCTGAAAACCGAGCACAACATAACCGTGCTGGTGTCCGACGTCAACGACAACGCCCCCGCCTTCACCCAGACCTCCTACACCCTGTCCGTCCGCGAGAACAACAGCCCCGCCCTGCACATCGGCAGCGTCCGCGCCACAGACAGAGACGCGGGCGCCAACGCCCAGGTCACCTACTCGCTGCTGCCGCCCCTCGACCCGCACGTGCCCCTGGCCTCCCTGGTGTCCATCAACCCGGACAACGGCCACCTGTTCGCCCTGAGGTCCCTGGACTACGAGGCCCTGCGGGCGTTCGAGTTCCGCGTGGGCGCCGCCGACCGCGGCTCGCCCGCGCTCAGCAGCCAGGCGCTGGTGCGCGTGCTCGTGGCGGACGACAACGACAACGCGCCCTTCGTGCTGTACCCGCTGCAGAACGCCTCGGCGCCCTGCACCGAGCTGGTGCCCAGGGCGGCCGAGGCGGGCTACCTGGTGACCAAGGTGGTGGCGGTGGACGGCGACTCGGGCCAGAACGCCTGGCTCTCGTACCAGCTGCTCAAGGCCACGGAGCCCGGGCTGTTCGGCGTGTGGGCGCACAACGGCGAGGTGCGCACGGCCCGGCTGCTGAGCGAGCGCGACGCGGCCAAGCACAGGCTGGTGGTGCTGGTCAAGGACAACGGCGAGCCGCCGCTGTCGGCCAGCGTCACGCTGCACGTGCTGCTGGTGGACGGCTTCTCGCAGCCCTACCTGCCGGCCCCGGAAGCGGAAGCGGCGGACGCGGCGCCGGCCGCCCCTCTCACCGTCTACCTGGTGGTCTCCTTGGCGTCGGTGTCGTCGCTCTTCCTTTTCTCGGTGCTGGTGTTCGTCGCGGTGCGGCTGTGCAGGCGGAGCGGGGCGGCCTCGGAGGGTCGCTGCTCGGTGCCCGAGGGCCCCTTTCCGGGCCACCTGGTGGACGTCAGCGGCACGGGGACCCTGTCCCAGAGCTACCAGTACGAGGTGTGTCTCATGGGAGGTACTGGGACGAATGAGTTTAAATTTCTGAAGCCGATTATCCCTAATCTTCCAGTCCAAGACACCGGTAGGCATATAGGGGAAAATGAGAACTTTAGGAATAGCTTTGGATTCAACATTCAATAAAATAATTTACTTTAAACTTCTAATCTTTTGTCATTCTTGGCAAACTGTGGATCCATTTTGCCAATCTGTAATAGATTTTACGTTGGACGGTAGTTGCATGCATTATCATTTCTCATGTTCTCCTCACAGTTGCTTTAAAAATCTTTATTTGTGGCTATAATGACATGGAAAAATAATCTGTGTTCTGCTTTTTCATATATTTGGTCAAAATGTCATATTAATGGAGTTATTGCTAATTTTTTGTTCTGATAATGGCATTGTTATGCAAGACGATGTTATTATTTGGAGGTGCAAACTCAAGTATTAAGAGCAAATGCCACAATGTATGTAATTTACTTCTAGACATTTAATCAAAGCATAGATACAGCAAAAATTAAAAGTGCTGTTGAAGCTGGGTGGAAAGTATATTGGATTTTACTGCACTATTCCCATTGAAAAGTTTCATCATAAAGGGTAAAAGTGCCACCTCTCCAGTATTCAGTAGTAGGGTATCTTATTTGTTTGTTTGTTTGTTGTTATATAGTGTTTTTCAAGAATTCACTTTATGACAAGATAAAAGTGACCACACTGAAAATTATTGATTTCTTAAGTAATTTTCCTTTTTTACTGTTGTCGTTGATGCTGTTTTGGGGGAGGAGTCTTATAATGTTCCGGGATTTTACGTTGCTATTTTGTTTTCTTTCAATATACCACATTTGCTGGTTTAAATTTGTATTATTTTATATTGTTCATTATGTAACTCATATGTTCATGGTATCATCTTAAGTAAATACTCCTCCATCAGAAGAGTACAGATAAAAACTTCTTAAGAAATTAAAATGAAAATTCAAACTGGTAGAGAAATAAATTAGGTTCACTTTTCTATTGATTTTTTAAAGTAAATATAAAAAAATCCTTAATACTTTGTGGCCTTTCTCAGATGTTCACAAAGAAGGAATGGGTCTATATTAATGGTTTATAGATGTCTCATGGTGTTCCAAATTATAATGTCTCCAATCTATTAGTGTACAGTTCAGTGGACACTTTGGTAACTAGAATGTAGTGTGGATATAGAGCTACTGTGCATATACATTTCTGTGATTTCTCTCATAAAATTAAATATTGTAGACTAGATGATATAGTAAAATGCAATTTCGCTTGACATTGTGAAATGGCTAAAACAAATTCCAGTTTTCTTAGGAATTTTTTTCTTTGCTTCATGCAGTTTTTCCTGGTCTTATTTTGTGTTGCAACAGATATTTACTAGTTGTGAGAATTTTATTAAATAGACATTTAAGCAGTACAATCCTGAAAAAGAATGTTTGGGCCCTCTTTATCTCTCAGAGTCATAAGAAGCAAAGCTTATGCTTCTTATGCATAAGAGTAAGAGCAGATAACAAAATATCCTATTTGAATGGTACAGAAACAACCTTGTACACTACCAGAGAGAATGGAATTCAGTGTCAGATATTTTATATAAGAAAATTTGGTGATGATTGAAGAGGTGTCAAAATCACTTGGGGTGGGGGGGAAGAGACTGATTACTTAGCAATGTTATTGGGAAAACTGGCTCACTATATAAAGAAACAAAATCCTTATCTCATGTGATATAAAAATAAACTTCATGTGGATCTAAGAGGTGAATTTGAAATATTTAATTGGAAAAAATGTAACAAGTCTAAGTAAAAATATCTTTATGACCTTATTATTGATTTCGATTTCTTAAACAAGGCTTTAAAAGTGCAAACAATAAGGATAAAAATTGACAAATATTACTACCTCAAAACTAGAGGATAGCCCAGACAAGCTAGCAGATGACAGACAGGGAGAAGCTACTTGCAGCATTTCAACTGAGAAGGATTAATATTTAGATTATTCAGATAAGTCTTGCAGATAGCAAAAGTCAGAAAGTCGGGAGAGCCAATAGAATATTTTTAAAAGGACAAAAGGGAAAGGTAATTCAAAAGAGGGGAAAACAGAAAGTCTGAGAAGAACATGAAGTGATGCTCAACCTCATTAGTTGCTGATACACATGATAAAATAGCAGTTTATACCCACAGCATTAGTAAAGATGACAAATTTCCATCAAGTGGAACCATAGGAAATTGCATATACACCCCATTTTGAAGGAGTTTCAATAGTATTTAATGAAATATAGTATGTACATACTTTATGATACAGCAATTCTACTTTGGGGCATATAAGCCAGAAAATTCTTACACAGCTTTACAAAATGAAGTGCATGATAATGTTCATCTTGGGAAAGCAAAGAATAGGAGTCTATCTACATATCCATCAGTAAAGCAATTGATAAATAAAATGTGGAACATGTTTGTGAAGGATTATTATGCAGTGATCAAAAGGAGTGAACTAGGTGTACAGACAACCACATTAATAAATTCCAAATGTTTCAAAAGGAAGAAAGAGCCTGAGATTTATTGTAGGTACCATATATATCCATATAATACATATCTCAAACTTATAAAAATATACAAATATATAAACATTGGAAGAAGAGAAGAAGGAACAAATGTAGGAAAGAAGATGTGTGTTTCTACATAGGAGTGCAGACAGAAGTGTGAGCTATACCAATGTCAATGATAAGACATTATTTAAATTGATTGCAGCATTATAGAGTTGACTTAGTATTGATCAGATGAAGTTGGTTTTAAAAAAAACATTATTTCTCTATCCTCTCAATAAGATCAATTTCCCATACTCCATGAAAGCTAAGAATTTGCTTGTCATTTTAAGACATAACAATATCCTTAAGAGTTTACCTTTTTAATAAGGGTGGTATACATTATGTACACCAACACTTCCACTGAAAAAAATAGCTAATAAAACACTAATATATTGTCAGGTCACAGTTAACGTTTAAAGGTAACTCAGAGAGAGAAAATCAGCCCCAAATCCACTTTTTTCCTTGGGAACAACTGGAATTCTGGGATAGGTGAACCTCTATTTTGACGGTGTATATGGGGGAGGAAATCAAAGCCTGACAAACTGAGAAGCTGATAGAAGACCCTCACTTTAATAAATATGGAATCCTAAGAACGACACCTTTATGGTAGTATTAAACTGGAAATGGATGAGCCCTTGTATGCAATTTCAGCCTTGAACTTGAGTTTCAGCGTTGAACTTGATTTAAGGTGGTCATTGACAAGTAGTGCTCCCAGATCCTGATAGAACCAAATGCAGACCTTCTATGAAAGAAGTTTATTCATCTTAATCCTAGAAGTATTCATATAAATAATTTTTATGTTCTTAACTTGAACATAAAGATAACTGCACGCACAAGGAAACATGACACCATGAGTGAGAGCCAGCAGAAAACATAAAACACTTGCAAACACACATAAACTTGCAAACACTTCAAATATTTTGATTATCAGAAACAGTCTGTAAGAAGCTAACAACTTTAACTGAAATAAAAGTTACACCTGAAAATGTACAGGGAACAAGAAACAATAAAATGTGAAAGATTAGGAAAGAACCAAATAGAGCTCCTAGAACTGAAAAATATGAAAATCAAAATTTTAAACTGAATAAAAGGTTTAATAGAAAACTAGATGCAGTGAAATGAAGAATTTGTGGAGCGAAAGATAGGTCAGACTATAACTTATCCCACATATAGCTCAGAGGGTTAATAAGGTGGAAAATATGGAAGAGGTGGTTAGAAATGCAGAACAGAGTAAAAAAGTTTAACATATATTTAACCAGAATTTCAGGAGAGATGAGAAAGAATAATGGCTGGGAATTGTCCAGAATTGATGAAAACCTTAATGCACAGATTCAGTAGACCCAAATAAACCTGACAGGATAAATGAAAGATAACCATACCTGGAAACATCATTGTGAAATTTCAGAAAGACAAGGATAAAATTTTTTAAAGAAAAGTCATAGGAAAAAGACATTTAATCTTTAAACACATGACAGACTGAAATCTATGTTCCATGTTGACAATTTCTCAACAGTATTAATGGAAACTAAAAGAAAGATACCATCCAAGTGCTGAAAGAAATCAGTAAACCTTCCTTCCTAAATAGTCTCTGCATATGAGTCATCAAATGAGAGAATCAAATCAACTGGATGTCAGTTGGTTTTAAATTAATCAAGATCATGGGAAAGAAGTGGTATAAAGCTATTTTTCAAATATAACTTCTTAGTTTTACTCTGTCCCTCCCTTGCCACAGTTCTGAGTCCAGGAGTTTGACCTACTCTGTTTCTAGCCTTCTTCATCTCTAGTGACATCTAATTCTACCCTAGTCTAGTAGATCTATAAGACCATGGCCAATTTCTGAAGATGGTAGTCTTTTAGAGCTGCACCTCTGAAATCACAAATTCAAACATACTTCTCTTAATCTACAACTTACATTCTTTCTCAAAGGGCTTCAATCACCACTCATACCAATAAATCCCACATTTGTCTCTGCAGCCCAAACCTCTTTCCTCAACTTAATTTATATAATGTAAGATCATTTATGTAACAATTTATATGGATACTCTATGGACACCTCAAACTCAACATGTTTTAAATTAAAAAAATTCCATTCCTCAAAAC
Organism: Eubalaena glacialis; assembly: GCF_028564815.1. Lineage (NCBI taxonomy): Eukaryota > Metazoa > Chordata > Mammalia > Artiodactyla > Balaenidae > Eubalaena > Eubalaena glacialis. Next base: position 118,796,447 of record NC_083719.1, read on the forward strand.
TAAACGTCTTCTCCAGCTCTAAACATGTTCCTCTTTTCTCCTCTTCCTGTGTTTACTCTATCAGTTAATAGCACTAACACTCTCCCAGTTCCCTAAGCCTGAAAAAAAGTACATTGACTTTTACTCCTTATTCTACTCTGTGTCTAATCACCATATCCTGTATACTTTATCTTTATCATTCTAATACAACTCTATAACTGCATTTCTAGGTGACAGCAATATTATCTCTTACCTGTATTAATGCAACAACTTCTAATCCATCCCTTGCCTCTAGTCTTAACTCCTCTGTGGTTTATCTTCAACTCTGAAACAGGATGATCTTCTTGAAAAATAAGAACATGGTCATGTCACTTTTCTATTTAAAACACTTTAATAATCTTGCATTTCTATTGATGTAGATTCCAAATGACTTGGCATGGCTTACAAAATACTTGCTGATCTTTCCAATCTCAACTCTCACCATTTCTCTCCTCTTACTCTATGGCTCAGCCATACTGATCCTATTTCAGTTCTTCCAAAATACTTCTTTCATTTTTGGATTTGCACAATCATGTTTTTAGTTTGCTGGAAATTTTACCCCACACCCAATTTTTGTTTGGATTACTCAAACTTGTTTTTCATGTATCAAATTAGAATAAACTTTTTCTGGAAAAGTCTTTCCTCTACTTCAAATCCTGGTTAGATGACCCTCATCTATGCTCTTATATTAGCATGAACTTTTGCTATCATGGCATTCATTATGCTCTATTTTAAATGTGTGACCACTTTTCTGCCTCCATCTTTCAGGACAGAAACTATGTCTGTCTGTTTACCACTCTATCCCTAACACAAAGTGTATGCTCAATAAATATTTGCTGAAAAAATTAATGAATGGATGATAATATATTTAGAATTATGTCTCTGGAAGTCCTGGGTCTACAAAACAGAATTCAGTTCCACAACTGAACTGGGTTCTAGTTTGTTCAACTTTTTAAAAATGTTGACAGAAACTGGACATATCTTACATTATTCACTACTGTTGAGCACTTACTTTCGACTACACTTATGGAGTATCCCTAAATAAACAGTACCATTTACCCAGCCTGAAATGTCCAGCCTCCCCAAAACAATTATTTGTACATACCAGTTCAGTTTTAAATACATGACATTATCTTTATTGTCTTTTCAAAGCATATTTGCTGATATCTAAAGAAGACTAAGATCTTTGGTTCCCGTTTCCAATTTTCCTGGGAACCTCTTGCTCACTAAGTCAATTACATAAAAAAGTCCTCTTAACTACTTTTAGTTGTTTTAGTTGTTTAGTTGTGTTGTCTTCACAGAGATAGCATAACTTATTTGAGGTTGGGACTATATCTTAAATATGCTTTTTATAGCCACCACAGCTCTAGAGATTGTGGTTTATTGTGTTAAAGACTGAATAGTAACAGCATCACAAGAACAAAACTGAGAAAAGAAAATAGGAATATAGGAGAAAGTATAATTCAGAGTCATCAACAAACACGCAAGATAAATTAATATTTTGTCTCAAACTTATTTGGCTTTGTTTAAAACCTGAGACTCTGCAGAGTCGCGTGGTGGCGCTGCAGGATAAGATGGGGAAATTTTTGTACCATCAGAGGCTCTGGTTACCGTGAACCACTGGAACTGAGAGCTCCAGAGAAGCAGTGGTGATAAAAAGAGGCTTTCAAGAGAAAGCTAGGGAGCCAACAACGCCCTCGCCACCGAATTGCAAGTCTATAGATTCTCAACAGTCCAGGCTAATAGCTGAGAGGAGCAGTTTGAGACTGAATTGAAATATTTCCGCGGAAAGACGTTTGGCTAGGGAGCCATGGAGCCGGGAGAAGGAAGCCCTCAGCAGATAAGGCAAGCGCTGCTTTTCTTTGTTTTCCTGGGAGGGTCTTTGGTGTGTTCAGAGACCTGGCGCTATTCTGTGGCAGAGGAAACGGAGATCGGCTCTTTTATAGGCAACGTGGTGAAAGACATAGGTTTGGGCGTGGAAGACCTGGCTGCGCGGGGGGCCAGAGTCATCTTTGATGACTATAAACCATACTTGCAGTTGGATCGGCAGACTGGCAACTTGATCTTAAATGAGAAACTGGACCGGGAGGCGCTTTGCGATCTCACCGAGCCATGCATATTAAATTTCCAGGTATTATTTGAAAATCCTTTGCAATTTTTTCGAGCTGAGCTTAGGGTCAAAGACATAAATGATCACACGCCCACGTTTCTAGACAAACATATACTTCTGAAAATCTCAGAAAGTACTACTCCAGGAACGTCATTCCAAATGGATAGCGCTCAGGACTTGGATGTAGGAAAGAATGCTGTTCAAAACTACACATTAAGCCCCAATCCTCATTTCCACCTTAAACTGCAAGACAGTGAGGAGGGTAGAAAATACCCAGAGCTGTTGCTGGACCAACCTCTGGATCGAGAAAAGGAGCCTGAACTTAGATTAACACTAACAGCCCTGGATGGTGGGTCTCCGCCCAGGTCTGCAACTGCACTGGTGCGTGTGTTGGTCTCAGATATCAATGACAATGCCCCAGAGTTTGAGAGGTCCCTCTATGAGGTTTTAGTACCAGAAAACAGCCCTCTGGACTCCTTCGTCGTCAAGGTGTCTGCTACGGATTTAGATGCAGGACTTAATGGAGAACTATCTTATTCATTTTCCCACGTCTCCAGAGACATACGGAAAACATTTGAAATCCATCCCATTTCTGGCGAAGTCCGTTTAAAAGCACTTCTGGATTTCGAGTTAATTAAGTCTTATACAATAAATATTCAGGCCATTGACGGTGGGAGCCTTTCAGGAAAATCAGCAATTTTAGTTAGTGTTGTAGATGTGAATGACAACCCACCAGAAATAGTCATAACATCTCTTACCAGCCCCATACCGGAAAATTCGTCACCTGAAATGGTAGTCGCTGTTTTTAGCCTACGAGACCAAGACTCTGGGGACAACGGGAGGATGGTTAGCTCAATTCAGGACAATCTCCCCTTTCTCTTGAAGCCTACCTTCAAAAATTTCTACACCCTGGTAACAGAGAGCCCTCTGGACAGAGAGAAAAGAGCCGAGTACAACATCACCATCACCGTCACAGATATGGGAACCCCCAGGCTGAAAACCGAGCACAACATAACCGTGCTGGTGTCCGACGTCAACGACAACGCCCCCGCCTTCACCCAGACCTCCTACACCCTGTCCGTCCGCGAGAACAACAGCCCCGCCCTGCACATCGGCAGCGTCCGCGCCACAGACAGAGACGCGGGCGCCAACGCCCTGGTCACCTACTCGCTGCTGCCGCCCCTCGACCCGCACGTGCCCCTGGCCTCCCTGGTGTCCATCAACCCGGACAACGGCCACCTGTTCGCCCTGAGGTCCCTGGACTACGAGGCCCTGCGGGCGTTCGAGTTCCGCGTGGGCGCCGCCGACCGCGGCTCGCCCGCGCTCAGCAGCCAGGCGCTGGTGCGCGTGCTCGTGGCGGACGACAACGACAACGCGCCCTTCGTGCTGTACCCGCTGCAGAACGCCTCGGCGCCCTGCACCGAGCTGGTGCCCAGGGCGGCCGAGGCGGGCTACCTGGTGACCAAGGTGGTGGCGGTGGACGGCGACTCGGGCCAGAACGCCTGGCTCTCGTACCAGCTGCTCAAGGCCACGGAGCCCGGGCTGTTCGGCGTGTGGGCGCACAACGGCGAGGTGCGCACCGCCCGGCTCCTGAGCGAGCGCGACGCGGCCAAGCACAGGCTGGTGGTGCTCGTCAAGGACAACGGCGAGCCGCCGCTGTCGGCCAGCGTCACGCTGCACGTGCTGCTGGTGGACGGCTTCTCGCAGCCCTACCTGCCGGCCCCGGAAGCGGAAGCGGCGGACGCGGCGCCGGCCGCCCCTCTCACCGTCTACCTGGTGGTCGCCTTGGCGTCGGTGTCGTCGCTCTTCCTCTTCTCGGTGCTGGTGTTCGTCGCGGTGCGGCTGTGCAGGAGGGGGGGGGCGGCCTCGGAGGGTCGCTGCTCGGTGCCCGAGGGCCCCTTTCCGGGCCACCTGGTGGACGTCAGCGGCACGGGGACCCTGTCCCAGAGCTACCAGTACGAGGTGTGTCTGAAGGGGGGCTCTGGGACCAGCGAGTTCGAGTTTCTTAAGTCTGTTGCCTCCAATCATCAGGAGTCTGTAAATGATGTAGAGGAAAACTCAAACTTTATAAATGGTTTTGGATTCAATTAGGAATTTTTTGGTTTTTCAGAGCATTCGGGATGAAAATTAGTTTTCTCTAAATGTACTGTTTCCATTAGCTTTTTGGGCCATATAGAATTTGATTTTTTTTTCTGATTTCATTTTGCTAGTTAAGGAGATTAGAAATTTTATTTGAGAATATACTCATACTCTATTATTTATATTTTTTTAAAATAAATTTATTTATTTATTTTTAGCTGTGTTGGGTCTTTGTTTCTGTGCGAGGGCTTTCTCTAGTTGCAGCAAGTGGGGGCCACTCTTCATTGCTGTGCGCGGGCCTCTCACTATCGCGGCCTCTCTTGTTGCGGAGCACAGGCTCCAGACGCGCAGGCTCAGTAGTTGTGGCTCACGGGCCCAGTTGCTCAGCGGCATGTGGGATCTTCCCAGACCAGGGCTCGAACCCGTGTCCCCTGCATTGGTAGGCAGATTCTCAACCACTGCGCCACCAGGGAAGCCCTATTATTTCTGTTTTGATGGAGACAAAGAACTTTCAATTTTACTTCAGTACTGAAAAGTCATGAATATTTGTTAGTTTTTCAACTTTTCATCATCAAGCACTACTGATTTGAAGATGACCCCAAACCCATTCTCTGACTGTTGTCCAGAAACTTTTTCTAAATTTTTGATGTTGTGGTTACTTAGGAGATGAGCATGATACAAATATAATGAATTATTAGTAAATCTTCTGTTTAATATATTATGCCTCCTTGTCTTAAACTTTTAAATGGAGAAATATCTGAAAAAATGGCATGTTTTTGTTTCACAGTAGTATTAAATGGAAAAGACTACAATTTATCCTATACTTAAAGGTGTTTTCTCTTATCAGCCTGCAGTATATAATATATATGAGTAGTATTGAAAGATTATTAGGTTATTTTAGGATATTTAAATAATAGATTCCTTTTGTGGTGTCTGTCTAGCCCACCCCATCTTTTTCTGGAAACTTCTCTCTTCAGTAAAAATGTACTGTTGCAGCCATGTTTATTTTATATGACCCATCTCCCTCTGTGATTTCAAACAACAAGACAAGGCGGTAGACATTACTGATCCAAACTGACCCAATCTCATTATCTATGCTTAAAAAAATGACTTTAGAAACTGGTTATAGTATCTCTGTTAGAAACTCAACAAGAAAGTGATATCATGTTGGCTAAATACATGAAAGAAGCACAGAAAGCCAATCTACTTAGAGACAAAAAGGAAGGAGATGCCTCATTTTGGATTTTCCAGTAGCTCCCAAATGTGCTTTCTCTCTTGAGCTTTTGGAAATAAATATGAAATTTTTAAATAATTTTCCCTCTAAATAAGATAGCTAAGTGGATTTGTTCTCTAATCAAAAGCACTTTTAGATATGCTTCCATGGATTGGACCTTACTATTAATTTGAGATGTTAAAAATTGTGGTTTTCATATTAATGTAATATTTAGGATCAAAAGGTTGTGGAATATTAGTAGTCTATAAGGGACAAGAACAAGCGTTTGTTAGAATATACAATTTTGAGAAGAATTGATGGATATATCCAAACTGTACAGTCTTTGGAGTGTTTAATAGAAATTAGAAATTCTTAGAAAATTCTACTATATAAGTTTTTGAATATCATTAGTGTCATAATAGCTTTACTGCAAAAATAACACTGATAATGTAAACTGTGTTCTAAGAGATGTATGCCTTATTTGTAGGCTCATTATAGCCTTGTTATTATGTTCTTTCTTTTTTATAATATATTCCTTTACTTAAGGGAACCAGGGTATTTTGTCATTCAGTGAAAAAACATTTTAGATCATTTTGAATTATTTCAAATTACTATTCAAAGGAGCATAGAAAAAAAGTCACTTGAGAACATGCTGTCTTGTTTATTTAGCTCATACAATGAACTAGGATGTTAGCAAAACAGGGGGCTTCTACATTAGGAGGAGAATCCATCTATCAGAATTGTAAAATTAATTTATTCATTGATCTATTTAGCAAATATTTGTTGAGTATCTACTAGGTGCCAGGAACCATTGTAGATGTTGATGGATGTAGAAGTGAACAAAACAAAGTTCTTAAACTCAAGGGTGACATAGAAAAGAAAGAATTAAATGTGTACATATATGCTGTATAAGATGCTGACCAATGCTAGGGAGAAAAAGCAGGAGGAGATATGGGAACTGCCCTCATATGCATTTTTCCACAGTTTGAAAGTTTCATAAAATCATAAAATCTCAGACCTTATGTAGAAAGGGTATTATAAATTGGAATGAACTAATAGCTTTTTCCTTGATGTGATTCAACCAATGGAAACCACAATTCTGGCACATAGGGTGCCTAGAATTTGAAAGGAAATCTAGAGGAATTCAAACTTTTTGCTGAGAGAACTTTAAGAAATCACATAGGTATATATGGTTATTTTTACAAGATGACTGATCACTTTTAAGTCTTCTTTCACTTCTCAGTTCTCCTCAGAATACCCCACCCAGACGACAGGTTCTAGAAGATAGGGACAATGTCTGGATTGCTTACTGATGTATTTCAGAGCCTAGTACATAGATATCAGTCACACTCCTTTGAATGAAGGAATGAATAGTTATAATTGCATGGTTTTCTGATTACATCATCTCCCCCAAACCATTTCCAAACTCCTAATAGCCATCTAGATTATTATATACAGAGAGAATGCAATTGCAGCAATTCTTTTCGAAGACAACGCATGATGGCGCTGCAGGCTAAGACGTCAAAAAAAAAAAAAAAAAAAAGCCCAGGAAATGCTACGAACTCTACCTCAGATCTCCAGCGGAAGAGACAAACCTGTAAGCAAAGCTCAGGACCAAAAACTCCAGGGAATGCTGCTCGCCGACATTTCTGGACAGGTTACCCACTGGGAGATCCACCACTGTCTCAGTCCCATTGCTACCTAAGGTAGAGCTGGCCCCTGTTCCTGGAAAGGCGTTTGTGGGAGTAAAGATGGAGGCCGGAGGGGAGCGCTTTCCTAAACAAAGGCAAGTCCTGATTCTCTTTCTCTTGCTGGGAGTGGCTCTGGCAGGCTGGGAATCCCGTCGCTATTTCGTGATGGAGGAAACTGAGAGCGGCTCCTTTGTGGCCAATCTTGCTGAGGACCTGGGGCTGGGAGTGGGGGAGCTAGCTGCGCGAGAAGCCCGGGTGGTCTCCGAGGACAACGAACCCTGGTTGCAGCTTGATCTACAGACTGGGGAGTTGATATTAAGTGAGAAACTGGACCGGGAGGAGATGTGCGGCCCCACAGATCCATGTGTAATGCATTTCCAAGTGTTACTGAAAAAGCCACTGGGAGTATTTCGAGCTGAGCTACTGGTGAGAGACATAAACGATCATTCTCCTGAGTTTCCTGAAAAAGAAATGACGCTGAAAATCCTAGAGACTAGCCCTCCTGGGACCGTGTTTCCTCTGAAAACAGCTCAGGATTTGGACGTGGGCAACAACAACATCCAAAACTACAGTATCAGTCACAACTCTTACTTCCATGTTTCCACCCGCAACTGGGGGGACGGCAGGAAATACCCAGAGCTGGTGCTGGACAAAGAGCTGGATCGCGAAGAGCAGGCCGAGCTCAGATTAACCCTCACAGCGCTGGATGGCGGCTCTCCGCCCAGGTCTGGCACCGCCCAGGTCCGAATCTTGGTCTTGGACGTTAATGACAACGCCCCTGAGTTTGCACAGACGCACTACCAGGTGCAGGTCCCAGAGAACAGCCCTGTAGGCACCCTAGTTGTCAAGGTCTCAGCTAGGGATTTGGACACTGGAACAAACGGAGAAATATCATATTCCCTTTTTTATAGTTCTCAAGAGATAAGCACAACTTTTGAACTAAGCAGCATTTCAGGAGAAGTTCGACTAATTAAAAAACTAGATTTTGAGACAATATCCTCATATGAGCTGTATATAGATGCGTCTGATGGTGGGGGACTTTCTGGAAAATGCTCTGTCTCCATTGAGGTGATGGATGTTAACGATAACTCCCCAGAACTAACTATTTCATCACTTACCAGCCCCATTCCTGAAAATTCCCCCGAGACAGAAGTGGCCCTGTTTAGGATTCGAGACCGAGACTCAGGGGACAACGGAAGGATGACTTGCTCCATCCAGGATGATCTCCCCTTCCTCCTGAAACCATCTGCAGAGAATTTCTACACCCTAGTAACAAATGGGGCGCTGGACAGAGAGAGTAAAGCCCAATATAATATCACCATCACCGTCACAGATATGGGAACCCCCAGGCTGAAAACCGAGCACAACATAACCGTGCTGGTGTCCGACGTCAACGACAACGCCCCCGCCTTCACCCAGACCTCCTACACCCTGTCCGTCCGCGAGAACAACAGCCCCGCCCTGCACATCGGCAGCGTCCGCGCCACAGACAGAGACGCGGGCGCCAACGCCCAGGTCACCTACTCGCTGCTGCCGCCCCTCGACGCGCACGTGCCCCTGGCCTCCCTGGTGTCCATCAACCCGGACAACGGCCACCTGTTCGCCCTGAGGTCCCTGGACTACGAGGCCCTGCGGGCGTTCGAGTTCCGCGTGGGCGCCGCCGACCGCGGCTCGCCCGCGCTCAGCAGCCAGGCGCTGGTGCGCGTGCTCGTGGCGGACGACAACGACAACGCGCCCTTCGTGCTGTACCCGCTGCAGAACGCCTCGGCGCCCTGCACCGAGCTGGTGCCCAGGGCGGCCGAGGCGGGCTACCTGGTGACCAAGGTGGTGGCGGTGGACGGCGACTCGGGCCAGAACGCCTGGCTCTCGTACCAGCTGCTCAAGGCCACGGAGCCCGGGCTGTTCGGCGTGTGGGCGCACAACGGCGAGGTGCGCACTGCCCGGCTGCTGAGCGAGCGCGACGCGGCCAAGCACAGGCTGGTGGTGCTCGTCAAGGACAACGGCGAGCCGCCGCTGTCGGCCAGCGTCACGCTGCACGTGCTGCTGGTGGACGGCTTCTCGCAGCCCTACCTGCCGGCCCCGGAAGCGGAAGCGGCGGACGCGGCGCCGGCCGCCCCGCTCACCGTCTACCTGGTGGTCGCCTTGGCGTCAGTGTCGTCGCTCTTCCTCTTCTCGGTGCTGGTGTTCGTCGCGGTGCGGCTGTGCAGGAGGGGCGGGGCGGCCTCGGTGGGCCGCTGCTCGGTGCCCGAGGGCCCCTTTCCGGGCCACCTGGTGGACGTCAGCGGCACGGGGACCCTGTCCCAGAGCTACCAGTACGAGGTGTGTCTGACGGGAGGCTCCGGGAGTAATGAGTTCAAATTCTTGAAGCCTGTCTTCCACAATATTCTAGAATCGGACCTTGGGAGGAAGTCAGAAGGAAGTTCAACCTTCCAGAATAGTTAGGTATCTGAAACTTCCCCACTGCGTACATTAGTTTTGTCTCCTACACCTTTCCCTTTTTTAACCTAGTAGTAATCTTTAATGCTACTTGTCTTTCTTCTTTTCTAGTTTTTCTTAGTAATACTACTCATTGTTTTGTTGGCCTGTTTGTCCTATAATTATTTTTACAATTATTGTTAGTAAAAATTTTATATCAGGAAATTTCATATTTCTGATTAAACTTTTAGTATTTATTTCTAAATGATAATATGAAAGTTAGCCCTTCGGAATAAAAGTAACTCTATCTTTAAAAGTACATTTCTCACTATATGACACTACATAAAAATGTCTGATCCCTTTTTATCATACTTCATTTTTTAATTACTGGAAGTTTTTTGTGTTTTTATTATTTACACAGACTTGTCTATAACCCCTCTTCTGTTTGGAGTGGAATCAATTTATATTTACTTATGTCCAATTTCTTCCAAGCTCTGTTTGGATTTTTGTTTTACCAATAGGCAGCGACATGTATAATTTCATGCTATTTATTTCAAAAATCACACTTGTAATCATTAGACTTTCACTCTGAAATGTTGCATATGTTATCTCATGCAAGTATATATTTATCATCTATTCTTTCTCATCTAAATTAATTTTGAAAATACTTGTAAGTTCTTCCTTATATCTAACTGAAGTTGTGATCCTGTTAATGAGTTTATTGATACCAGGTTGACTATGTTTAAGGAGTTCTTTAGACGTGACCAAGTAATGCATTGCCTGCAATTGTCCCTTGCTATTGGAGACGAATTCTCAAGTGAGCTCCAAATTCTGGGCCTAGAGGAGCTTTTGATGACACAGCATTCCAATATCTGCTTGCCTTTGGATGACGACATTGTTCTGGTTAATAGGGAATTTGAAAGAAAATACATTGTAGAATTAATATTACTTAACCAAAGAAAACTTAGTAAAGGATATGTTGGTGAGGGAGTTGAATGATTTGAAGAAATAATTAGCTCTGTTGTCAGGACTCCTCTATCTCCAGGAGCCTCATAAGTGGATACTACAGAATGGTGTGGTTGGCAGAGTAATGGCCCCCTAAAGACATCCACATCCTAATCCCTGGAACCTGTGAATATTCTGTGTTGTATTGCAAAAGGAAATTAAGGTTCAGAGGAATTAAGGTTGCTAATCAGTTAGTCTTAAAATAGGGAGAATATCCTAGATGATCTGGATGGGCCTGATTCACTCAGTTGAAAGGCCTTAGAGCAGAGCTGAGTCTTCCCTGAGATGAAGAAATTCTGACTGTGGGCAGCAGCTTCTCATGCCCCAGACTTGCAGCCTGCTCTTTCTAATTGCCTGCTCTACAGATTTTGGACTTGCCTAGCCAGCTCACCCAACCAAGTAAGTCACTTCCTTGCAATAAATCTCTTAATATATATCTCCTGCTGGTTCTGTTTCTCTGGTTGAACCCTGACTGATACAGATTTTGGTACCTGGAAGTGGAGTGCTGCTGTAACAAATAACTAAAAGTACGGAAATTGCTTTGGAATTGAGCAGCAGGCATAGGCTGGAAGAATTTTGAAGCGCATGATGGAAAAAACCTAGATTGCTTTGGACAGACTGTTAGTTGAAATACAGATGTTAATAACTCTGCTAGCGAAGACTCAGAGGGAAGTAAGAAGTATGGTGGAGAAAACATATATTGCCTTATAGAGTACCTAAATCAAAACCTTAGGAGACTTGGTAGTAATATGGATGTTACTTGGTAGTAATATGGTAGTAATATGGATGTTCCCTGGTGGCACAGTGGTTAAGACTCCGCCTGCCAATGTAGGGGACAGGGGTTTGAGCCCTGGTCCAGAAAGATCCCACATGCCGTGGAGCAACTAAGCCCGTGTGCCACAACTACTGAGCCTGTGCTCTAGAGCCCGCGAGCCACAGCTACTGAAGCCTGTGCGCCTAGAGCCTGTGCTCTGCAACAAGAGAAGCCACCGCAGTGAGAAGCCCACGCACTCTGTGCACCGCAACAAAGAGTAGTCCCTGCTCGCCGTAACTAGAGAAAGCCCGCGCACAGCAACAAAGACCCAACACAGCCAAAAATAAATAAATAAATAAAAAGTTTTTTAAAAAGTTTAAAGTCACTGCTGATGAAGGCTCAGAAAGAAATGAGGAAAATGTTATTGGAAACTGGAGGAAATGGAATCCTTGCTACGTAGTGGCTGAAAACTTAGCTGAATTGTGTCCTGCAGTGGAAATGTGGGAGTAAAAGGACTTGTAAGCAATGAACTTGGATATTTAGCTGAGGAGATTTGGGCTGAGGAGGCATGGGTTGAAAGTGCAGCGTGGTTTCTTCTTGCTGCTTATAGTAAAATGTGAGAAGAATGAAATAGATTGAGGGAAGGACTGTTAAGCAAAAAGGAACCAGAATATGATGATTTGAGAAATTCTCAGCCTATTCAGATTGTAAAAGATGCTAAAATTAGGAAAGTGTGTTCTGGAGAGAAAGCCAAGGATGTCACAGGTGTACACTATTTGTACTAGGCATACACATTGAGATGATACTATAATGAGATGTGATCTTTGAGGACCTTAAATATGTTTTTTTATGTGGGATGGATGTGAATCTTTGGGGACCAGAGGGTGGACTGTGGTAGGGAGAATAATGGCCCCACGAAGTATCTATGTCCTAATCTCTGGAACCTGTGAATATCTTACGTTATGTGGCAAAGGGGAATTAAAGTTGCAGATGGAATTAAGGTTGATAATGAGCTAACCTTATAAGGAGATTACCCTAGATTATCCAGATGGGTCCAGTGTAGTCACAAGAGCCTTTAATAAGAAGTGGAAGTGGGAAACAGAAAAGTCAGTATCAGAGTGATGTTCTGTGAAAAAGACTGAACCAGCCATTACTGAGTTTGAAGATAGAAGGGGGCCACAAATGAGGGAATGCAGACAGCCCCTAGAAGCTAGAAAAGGCAAGAAAATGTATTCTCCCTTAAAGCCTCCAGAAAGGAATATAGTTCTACCTTAACTTTAGCCCAGTTTAACTTCTGACCTCCAGAATGGTAAGATAATAAATTTGTGTTGTTAAGCCACTAAGTTTATGTTACAGCAGCTATAGGACATGAATACAAATGGCTACCAACAAAGCCATTTCCAAGCCCATTTTTCTTTGCCTTCCCCTACTCTAGGCCAAAATATTCATATTCCCATAATCTCTTGCAGGTAGGAGTGTCATATAACTCCGTTATTGCTACTGATGTAAAAGTATAATTGGGAATTGGGCTTAAGGGAAATATTTTTGAAAGGGCTAATCTGAGGTGGCATGTTCCTTAGGACTTTGCCCATTTTCCTTTTTCTTAACTGGCCTGGGTATTGATGAGTAAGCCTTGAGTTGAAGCAGCCAACTTGCAACCATGAGATGAATACCATAGAACAAAGGTTATATACTAAGTATAAGATGGAAAGCCCCTGAATTTCTTACAGCATTGTCAAGCTGCTGCAACACCTCTATGCTACCTTCTCCCAGGCTTTATGTTGCACTTTATAAATAAACCCCTATGTGATTAAACAACTGTAGTCAGTTTTTCTGTTGATTACAGACAAATGCATTCCAAGCTGACACATCTCTCCTCCTCGTGAGTAAGGTTGATTTACACAGTTGTCTGACTAGGTCCTATGTTGTCTGTTTAAGATGTATGAGATGCTTGTCAGAAAAATAGTTTTACCTTCCCTTAGGTGTTATCAAGGGACAGTACTCTGAGTAACTATGGCTGACTTTATATCTTTATTCAGTCATTTCTCAATCTGACTAATATAAACATACAAAGATAATTGAACTTTCAAAGGAATCTTCCTGGTTGGTAGCAACCCAAAAAGTTGAGTTTTGGAAAATAGAATGAGAAAGTGACCTGATAAATGCCAGCTATACTATTAACCTGCATCAGTGGTGTCCTTACAAGATGACTGGAAGTTTAGAACACTTGTTTCCCTCTCTGGCAGGGAAGTGGCACAGCCAAAAATTTTATTTAGTAAAATAAATTGACTAAATATGAGTCCTGAAAATCTTCATAAGCAGATCAGCAGTCTACATGTTTTGGTAGAATATGCCTGATGGAAGGACCAGAAATTCCTAACAACATTTTCAGTATACAGAGATGTGCGTTTTGAGGCCTCAGTGTGTCAGGAGCCATTACTCCTTTCCTGTCTTACTTTACAAATATTGGTAAAGTGTAGAATTTAAAGGCATCTCCAAAGGCTTCCTACTTATGTCTTTCTTGGACTGATCTGGCATACCTTGAAAAGAGCATTCCTTCCAGTTTATCAGCATAATCATGAAAAATCAATAAAAATCTATCATGATACATGATGGAATTGCCTCAAGAAGTTTTAGAACTCCTTAGCTTCACCCAGAGTGTTTGTGTATTTGTGTATGTTTGTATATGTGTACATTTGAGTGTGTGTGTATGTGTGTGTCTAGGGGAGTAGCTTTAGCAGATGGTAGAGGTGCATCTCTGGTATATATGCAGAGATATATACCAGAGTAACAATGCTCTTCCATAGCTTTTCCACACTGTAAAGATATTTTTCCCTTTAGTGCATAAATGTATGTCATAAAATTGCCATTACTGGGACTTCCCTGGTGGCGCAGTGGTTAAGAATCTGCCTGCCAATGCAGGGGACACGGGTTCGATCCCTGGTCCAAGAAGATCCCACATGCCAGAGAGCAACTAAGCCCATGTGCCGCAACTACTGAACCTGCGCTCCAGGGCTCATGTGCCGCAACTACTGAGCTTGTGCTGTAGGGCCCATATGCTGCAACTGCTGAAGCCTATGTGCCTGGAGCCCATGCTCCACAACAAGAGAGAAGCCACCGTGATCAGAAGCCTACACACTGCAACGAAGAGTAGCCCCCACTCGCCGCAACTAGAGAAAACCCACGTGCAGCAATGAAGACCCAGCGCAGCCAAAAAAATAAAAAATAATAAAATAATAAAATTTAAAAAAATTAAAATTTGCATGGAAAAAGGAAATGTGATTTAAAAAATTAAAAAATAAAATTGCCATTACTAACATATCCTAAAATAGATTATATTTGCAAACTGAAGGATGTTTCTCTTTGTAAATTTAACAATGCCAGCATTATTGGATCTAGAAGCTTAGTAGCCCTCTTGACCTTGAAGGAGCAGCCCAGGGGAGGGAAGTGTAGACCAGACTTGGTCCTTTTTTCCCCAGTGAGCTCAGGAAACAATAAAGTTGATGTCAGGATGTGTCAGGGCTGGAATTAGGGTGAGGCCAAGTTGTGCAAGTGTAGGGTTGGATCCTGTCTTTATTTAAAATATTAATATTTTGTTCATCATGAATTATTTCATTAAGTTTGACTTTTTAGAATATTGCATTAAGTAGTATCTATCTTTACTACTAAGTTTTTGGGTGACCCATTAATTTTGCTTCTGAGACGCTTGCCTTACCCTAGTCCTGGTCCTTTTGGTAGTTTCCATCTTGCCAGTTCAAATGGCCATCATAGCAGTAGTTTTGGTAGTCACAGCTGAAATCTGAGTGGTGAGATCTGAATCAAGTCCATCTCCATTCTGAATATGAGCTAGCAGCAGCAACAGTAGAAGAATACAAAGATCCAAGGAGATCTGACAAACTGGAGTCCTGCAGACTGGGAACGGAAGAGTACCTGTATGGCTGTGACTCATCAGGCAAACTGTTTATATGTTTTTCTTCCAGGTGGCATGCAGCAGTGTGAAAAATGTTATCTATTGGGGGATAACATTTGCCACTTCATTTTTGTTGAGAATTTTTGCATCTACGTTCATGAGGGATATTTGTCTCTCTCTATTTTTTCATGTTATCCCCTTGTCAGGTTTAGTTTCAGGATTATACTGGTCTTATAAAATGAGTTGATGGTTGTTTATTCCACCTCTCTTTTATGAAAGAGGTTGTGTAAGATATTTATTATTTCTTCTTTATGTATTTGATAGAATTTACCAGAAACCACGTGTGGCTACCATTCTCTTTGTGGGGAAATTTTGAATTGCAAATTGAACTTCTTAAGTAGATATGCTGCAATTCCAGTTTTCTATTTCCTCTTGTGTCAGTTGGTAACTTGTGTTTTTTAAACAATTTGTCCATTTTACCCAAGATGTTAATACACTGGCATGAAGTTATTGATAATATTCCTTTATTATCTTTTCAATATATTTAGGATCTGTAGTGGTACCCCTCTTTCCTTCTAGTTATTGGTAAACATGTTTTCTCTCCTTTTGCCTTTATCAGTATTGCAGTGAGTATATCAATTTTATTAATCTTTCTTTTTTTAAACCAACCTTGTCTTTGTTATTTTCCTATTACTTTCTGTTTTCTGGTTCATTGATTTCCACTCATACGTTTTTATTTCTTTTCTTATACCTACTTCGGGTTTAGTTTTCTCTTCTTTTTCTAGTTTCTCTGAAAGGTTAGATCGTTGACTCTTTTCTAATACAGATTAAAATATATAAATATATAATTTAAAGTTATAAATTTCTTTCTATGCATTAATTAAGCTGCATTTCATGAATTTTGATACATTGTGATTTTATTACCATTAAGTTTGAATTTATCTACAGTTTCCCTGTTGATTTCTTCTTTGATCTATTGCTTAACTAGAAGTATTGCTTAATTTCCAAATATCCAGGGATATCATTTTTGATATCCAAAATATTTCTGTTTTGGTCTGAGAACTTACTCTGTACAATTTCAGTCCTTTGAAATTTATTGAGTTTTGCTGTTTTGTTGTTGTTATCTAACATATGGGTTATCTTGATAAGTTTTGCATGTGTACTTGAAGGAAATGCATATTCTACAGTTGTGGTGTGTAGTGTTCTATAAATATCAATTAAACCAAATTGCTTTGATAATGTTGTTTAAATATTCTTTATCCTTACCACATTTTCCTACACGTTCTGTCAATTACTGAGAGAAAAATATTAATTCTTCAACTATAACTGTGTATTTGTCTGTTTCTTCTTTCAGGTCTAGCATTTTTTTAAACCTCATGTATTGTGAAGCTCTGTTAGATGTGCACATCAGTAGGATTATTTTATCTTCTTGTTGAATTGACATTAAGCATTATGAAACATCCCTTTTAGTTTCTAGTAATACTTTAAATCCGATATTAATAGAGTCATCCATATTTCTTATGCTTGGGGTTTGTATAATATATCTATTTTCATCCTTTTGCTTTCATCCTGTCTTTATATTTTAAGTTCATCTTTGGTAAACTACATAGAGTTGGATCTTGCTTTTTTTTCTCCAGTATTATCATTTCTGCCTTGTAATGGGAGAGTGCATTCTATTTATATTTAATATAATTATTTATATAATTGTGTCTATTGAATTTTTTAATTCACACTCTCTGTTTTCACTCCTTTGTTTTTTGTTTTCTGTTTTCTTTTGGCTTAATTCTGTATTTTTTGGTATTCCATTTTATGTCCTAAATTGACTTTTTACCTGTAACATTTTGGGGGGTATTTCCTCTAAGAATAAGAATACACAGCCTTTACTTATCATGGTCTACCTTAACTTAGTATTATACTACTTCATCTACAATGTGAAAAGCTTCCTATTACGTAATTATCATCCTTTTTGCCATGACACAGATCAGTTTCAGACACAGGAGAGATATTTAAGAATTCTTATGGTGGAGAATCTCTGTGAATAAAATCGAATTGGAAAATATTTCAGAAAAACCTTAAAATCTACTATGTGGAAGGTATTTCCTACTGGAGAGAACTATAATGAGAGTAATCAATATGGAAAAGCCTTCAGCCTGTTTCCAAACTTAAATGTGCACAAGAGAACTCATACTGAAGAGAAATCCTGTGAATTCACTAGCTATGTGACAGCCTTCATTAATCATTCACTTGTTAAGACACACTGGACACAACCCTAACAATGTAAGAAATGTAGAGAACTCTTCAGCTATTCTTTGTATCTTAGGATTCATGTGAAAATTCACACTGGAGAAGAATACTATGTAGGAACCTTCTATTCATTCTTCATGCATTGCTATACATGTAAGAACTCACAGTGGAAATAGGCTTTATATTTATATAATGTGAAAAAGCGTTCCATTTCTTTCATCTCTAAGAAAATGTGAAAACTCTCATTGGAGAAAAATTCTTTGAAGGTAAAAAATGTGGAAAAATCTTCAATTGTCCCTCATCCTTTAGTTGCAAATGTGAGAACTCATATTGAAAATATACCCAATGAATGTAAAAGAATGTGAGAAAGTTTTTATTTCTTCTACATCCCTTAAAGTACCTTTAAGAACTCGAATTGGAGAGAAGCATTATGAATATAAGGAACGTGGGAAAACCTTCACTTATTCTTCAAAGATTACTCTACAAGTGAGAAAACACCAGAAGTGAGCTCTATATATGTAAGGAATGCACAGTTCCTTTCCTCTTTTAGTAACCACATGAGTTCAAATATTGGAGAGAGGCCCTATAATTGTAAACAATGTGACAAGTCCTTCTTTTATTCTTCATATTTTACTGTACATGTGATAACACAAATTGGAGAGAAACACTGTGGATATGTGAAATGCAGGAATGCCTTTGGCTGTTCCTCATCACTTAGGAAACTTGTAAGAACTCACACTGAAAAGAAATCCTATTAGTATTTGAAGTGTAGGAAAATCTTAACTTGTATCTAATTCTTTCAAAGCTGTGTGAAAATTCACATTAGAGAGAAACCATATAAGTGTAATAAGTGTGGGAAAGTATAATTCCTAACACTTTAGGACATATATGAGAACACACACTGAAGAGAGACCATATAAATGTAAAGAATGTGGGAAAACCTTCAGGTCTTTCTCATTCTTTAGTCAGCAAGTGAGAACTCATACTGGGAGATAGGAATTTGAAGAATGTGGAAAATCCTTTAGTTTTCCCTAATACTCCAAAAACATATGAAAACTCACATTGGAGAGAAACCCAATGAATGCAATCAATGTGGGAAAACCTTCAGGTGCATCTCTTCATTGTTAGGCATAAGGAAAGCAATACCAGAGGAGAAATTTTTTAAATGTTATAAATATGGAATTGCTTTATCAGTGTCTCTCTCATCTTTAAGTGATCCCCTAGCTCATAATTTATAGTTTTCATTTTCTAATATAAACCTCTATGGTAATAACTTGCTCCCAGTACTCTTTCAGCTATTTCACACAACTTTCAATATGTATTATTTTCATTGTGGTTCACCTATGTATATTGTCTCATTTCCATGGTGAAATCTCAGACTGAAGTAAAGTGTATGTTTTAATATGCAAGTAAGTGTATTTGAAATTAGCTTTGTTATTGTTTCTAATTAATTTCCACTATATGAAATGCATGTGGTCCTTGTGATATTGACTTTGGTACTTGTTGGGATTTTCTTCCTGGCCTACTGTGGCAGACCATGGGATTTGCCTACCTGGTAGCTATTCTACCCTTCTTCCTTACTATGAAAACTTAGAAATTTTCAGGTTATTGACCTTAACTGTTGAGAGATGTATCTTCAGCATTTTTGTGGCTAGTGTAGTATATAACAATTGTTTTGGTTAATAAGTAGTTGATATAAATTAAAAACGTTCAAAATTATCAAAAAAAAGATGGTTTCATCAGAGTCAGTAATTTAACCTTTTGTACTTTGCTCCTCCTTTAAGTTGGACACAACAGTTCAAGTTGAAAAGAGAGGACTTGGAACCATGAGGGTGAAAGCTAGGGGTAATGATGGTTGTGCTGGATTATGTTATAGGAGGCTTAGAATTACATTTTCTAGAATCCTCTTGCTGTATGGTTAGAATTAGACAAAAGAGGAACCTACATGAGATTTGAAATGCAAAAATGAAGAAGCCATTAATCTCAAAATTATGTGGAAGTAGCAGATTGACAGACAGATCCAGAACTGTTCAGAAGTTCCAAACTTCAAGCTTATCTTCCTGACTACTGTCTTTACAGAATAACATCAACCCTGAGCCAATCACAAGCACTTCAGTCGCCTCAGAGGTAGCAGTTTCCATAAACATCTCCATGAGCTCACCCTTCATGGTCCTACTTTGGTGGATAGATGTGCACAGCTGTTTGAATTTCCTTGCAAACTCAAAACTGTCCATTCATACCACTGTTTCAGAATATTGTGTTTAGAGACTTTCTCCAATCCTCTGATTACCTCTTCTCCACATTTGTGCAAGGTCTAATTTCTATAGTGAGCACATAGTTCTCCTAATACTTCCAGTGACTCTGTTTTTCCTGAGTCATAAAATGTTGCAGCAAAAGAAAACAAATGAGTAAGTTTGCTCCCCTATTGCAATTGTTGAGTGGCTATACTATCCTTGTGTTGCCTATTTCTAGACTCTCCCAGGAGAGAAATAAGCCCCTTGCTGATTTGTGGGAATTTTATGTTAGTCAAAACGGAATGAAATTCCTAAGTGATAAACATAGTATTGTTAAATTAAAACTATCAATGTAATTCACCATATTAACAAAATAAAGAACATATATATGATCATCTCAATAAATGCATAGAAAGTCTTTGAAAAATTTAAAATGCATTTTGTGAAAACTTTCAGCACACTAGAGGATGGGAATATCCTCATTGTGGTTTAAAAAAAAACTACTAAAATCCTAAAGCTAACATCATACTTACTGGTAAAATACTGAATGCTTCCCCATAATATTAGAGACAAAGCCAGAAAGTTCTCACTCCTGTTCAACATTATAGTGGAAGATCTAGTCAATGTAGAAAGCCAGGCAAATAAATAAAAGGCACAGATATTTAAAATATTTGTCTTTATTTACGGATGACCTAATTGCGTATGTTGAAAATCCTAAAGAACCTACAAGAAAACTACTAGGACTAATGAGTAGATTTAGCAAGGTTGCAGAATATAAGACTAATATATAAAAATAAATTATGTTTCTATATAATCGCAAGTAACAAATGGAAAATAAAAGTTTAACGCTACCATTTACAATAGCATCAAAAAGATACATTAGGAATAGATTTAACTAAAGATGTGCAAGACTTCCACACTGAAAATTATAAAACATTGCAAACAGAAATTGAGAAGATTTAAATAAATGGAGAAATACACCATGTTCATGGATTGAAGACTCAAAACTTTTAACATGTTCACAATTACCAAAATGATCTCTAGAGAAATGGGACTCCAATCAAAATCCAAGTAGGCTGTTTTGTGGAAATTGGCAAGTGACAAGCAAATATATATATATATATTTTTTTCAAGACATCTTGTATAGTTGCAATAATCAAGACAGTGAAGTATTGGCAAAAGGATCAATAAACTAAATAAAGAGAAAATAATCAAGTTTTTTCTTTTTAGTATCATTACATATTCATGGCATCTATGGACTTAACTTGTTTTAATCAAGTATACATTTTTGGTCCATTTTTGCAAGTAACGTATCACAACTTGGCCAGCAGGAGACTCCTCAAATGGCTCCTGTGGACTTTTGACCCAACCTATGATTTTGAAAGCGTCCTTGCTTTCTGGAAATAGCAAGAGGTCACAAAATTATTCTATATTCTGCTGATCCAGACATGTATCCATCTATTCTTACAAAGAGCTTTGGGTTTTTTCCCATTGAATAAAGGTGTTAGAGAATAAAATCTTGGGATCCTGGAAAGTTGGAAGATTGGGTACAAGGAGTAACGGGTTAGAAGCATGATGAATATATGGGAGTAAACACAAAGTGTGAAGACCTATATGTGATAATTTAATGGCCACCAGAGGGCATTCCACCAAGAAAGAGTCACTAAACATTGGAATAGACAAAATTATTGATCCTTTTGACATCAGACTCTTTCATCAGCCAGACCACTGCTGGCATGATGAGCAGATGAACAAAGAGGCCACAGTGGCAAAGATAAAAGCTATTCAAGTACCTCACTTACCAAGGTTGATTTAGGTGCTTCCACATCCAAATTTCCAATATGCCAGCAATACAGACAAACACTAAGCCCTTTACTTTATATGGCAGGAATGGCTTCAGTTAACATTGCTCTCAATGACCTGCTTGGGGAATTTGTGCTTCCCTTTTCTGAAACTCTGGGCTCTGCAGAGTTAGAAGTCCTTGTCCTTAAAGGGAAACATTTCCACCAGGGGATATAGCATGATTCCCGCTATACTATAAGCTAAAGCTATATCCTCAATCCTTTTGGTTCCATATGACCAGGGTCCAGCAGACAAGAGAGGAGCCACCAACTTGACAGGGGAAGCTGACCCTGATCATCAGGAGGAAGTAGGACTGCTATGACACACAGGGTTCAAGGAAAAATATGTTTGGCACATAGTTGACCCACTTGAGTGCCTCCTGGTACACACTAGCCCAGTTATTTTGGTATTTGGATATATGCAAAAATTCCATATTGAAAGGGCTTGGTGACAAGGACTCATATCTCTTGGGGATGAACGTCTGGATTCTACCACCAGATAAACCACCAAGACCAGCAGACATGCTAGTGAAGGTGAAAAGAAACCTAGAATGGCTAGTAGAGAAGGGAGACAATGATTATCAGTTCTAACCCTGAAACCAGTTTCAGTGGTAGAGACTATAGGTCATCCCATTAAACTTTCTCTTCTAAGTTTCCCCCAGGAAGAGAAGACCAGCAGAACCATGAAGGAGCTGCTCCCTGAGTATGTGTGAAGAAAAGGATCTGAGAGGCACAGAAGGTGGACTGTAAGGACATGGACATGCACCACTCAAATTCCCTTTCCATGGAAGTCTTGATTCTGGGAATGCCAGGAGTGTTATCAGTAGGCACCTTTCAGCTGTCACACCCTTTTCAGGGCAGGCCACATCCAATGACTGATCAAGGTGGAAATATAAAGACCTAGCCATTTCAGCTAGCTCAGCACAACTCTAAAGGGACATTTTAGCTTCAGAGTTCCTCACTTCTCTTCTCTGCTGAATCCTGCCTCTGTCACCTCTACCCCATGGATGTTAATCTCAAAGAACTCCCTAGCAAATACCCTACTTTAACTCAATCTCAGAGTCTGCTTCTTAGAGATCCCAACTCAGTAACACAGCTCCTGGCTTGCTATTGGACCATGGTAGAGACTGAACCCCTGACTGTGGGACATAAAGTGAACATGTGATCTGAGGTGCCTATAATTTACTAGATGTTACCTGATTCATCAAACCATAAAATTGTAGCATGTGTAGCAGCACTCTATCTTCAAGTGGAAGTAGTAATACAAGATCATACGTGAGCAGGTCTGGAGAGCATAAATATGTTTCATAAGTGGATGGTTTATACTGGCAATACACCTACTGCTCCTGCATTACCACCTCTCTTTCAACCTACATCTATGGCCTTATTGGTAATTGGATATATGCAACAATCCCATATTGAAAGAGCTTGATGACAAGGGCTCATATCTCTTAGGGATGAACGTCTGGATTATACCACCAGATAAGCCACCAAAACCAGCAGACATGCTAGTGAAGGTGAAAAGAAACGTAGAATGGGTAGTAGAGAAGGGAATGATCAGCTCATTCCCTGTGATCAGATCACTAAAGAGGGAAAATTTGAGCTTAATTTTAAAATATTTCCTCACAGAAATCTGACACAAACCATAAGGAGACTAGTAACATATTACATCCCACAGGACTGGCTTGGAAGGGCAGAAGGGAAAGGAACTCCTCATGCTAGGAAAGACCTTTATGGGGTTTTTTTTTGTTTTTTGTTTTTTAATTGAAGTATAGTTGACTTACAATATCATTTTACTTTCAGAAGTACAACATAGTGATTCAATATTTTTATAGATTATACTCCATATAAAGTTATTATAAAGTATTGGCTAAATTCCCTCTACTGTACATTATATCTTTGTATCTTATTTATCTTATACTTAGTAGTTTGTACTATTTAATCCCCTTCACCTATCTTGCCCCTCTCCCCTTGATAGGAAAGAACTTTGAGTGGTACATCTGACTGTTCACTTTTCTTGGAAAGAAAGATGGCCCGAGGTATGTATTTGCATTTGTATTAGTTTTCTAGGGCTGCCATAACAGAGTACCACAAACTGGGTGGCTTAAATAATAGAAATTCATTGTCTCACAGTTTTTGAGGCTAGAGGTCTGAAATCAAGGTGTTAGTAGGGTGGGTTCTTTGTGAAGGCTGAGAGGGAGAATCTGCTCCATTTCTGTTTCCTTGGATGTGGATGCCATCTTCTCCCTATCTTCTCCTTCTCTTCACATGGTCTTTCCTCTATGCGTGTCTGTCTCTGTGTTTAAATTTCCCCTTTTTATAAGGACATCAACCATCCTGGATTAGGACCCATCCTAATGACCTTGTTTTAACTTGATTACCTCTGTTAAGACCCTATCTCCAAATGAAGTTACATTCTGAGGTACTGGGGTTTAGGATGCCGATATATCTTTTTCAGCAAGGACACAATTCAGTCCATAACAGCATTTATTCATGAGTGGTGGCTAATGGTTTGGCCTATATGCCATGGGATAAAAGGGAATAAGATTAGAGGGTTGGTAACAAGAAAGTCTGGGTATCATCTCTTGCTCTGAGCCTCTTCTGAGGTGTTAATGTAATATTGAATTTCCCTCATTACATAACCCATTTTTCATTCCTTTACCAATAGCTACTATTTTTTCTTCTTTCCATTTTATCCCAAACTTTTCTACCTTTGGAAGGGACATTAGGTTCAGCCACTATGCTGGTGTAGATTGCAGACCACAGTACTACTCTAGCAAGTGCTTCTTCCTCTGTCCACTCTGTTCCCATAGAGTAAGGTACATAGATGCAGAACTAGTGGGCTATCGTTACCACCAGGCAATATAGTGGCATTCACTGTTAATCCCAATTTTGCCAGATGGTGTGAAGGTACATCCTGCCCCATTAGGCCCTTGGGAATTCTGACATAAGGTTAAAAACATAGTTATAGTTCCTTGCTTAGGGATCCATTCATGTTTCCTGTCCTTGTAATTGCAGCCCTGATCCTATGACCAACGCAACAACTAGGAGAAAAAAAAAAAGATGAGGTTATATGAGGAAGAAAGTATACCAGCACCTTCCCCAACCCTTCTGCCCCTATCCACCAGGAAAACAAGAGAAATCTATTCAGTGAGGACACTCCTTTAGCCCCCCTCATGTTGAGTGTGAGCACATTCTCATGAATGTGTGTAAACCAGCCCTTCGTGCTTTTATCTCCCCCTGTTTTAGACAATCAATGTTTTAATTGCCTGTTCCAATTCTCTATCAGAATATTACTCTGAGGAGGATATCTCTCTGCCCATTGTTGGACATTATGGGCTGTAAAGTGAGGTCATTGGTCTGAAGAAATGATAGTCAGCTATACAAATTGGTGCATATCTTCTCTTCCAATTCTCTCACAATGTTCTGAGCATTTGCATTTACCACGAGGTAAGCGAAGTCCAGACCAGAATCAGTGCCTATTCCTATCATGACCCATTTGTAGCCCCACAGGGCTACCAGTAACAGCCAGCTGTGTTCAAGGGCTTTCCCGCCAGGAAGTTGGTCACACAGCTATCTGCAGTCTCTGTGTATTTTGTTGGCAGATAAAACAGTTCTTACTGGCATTTTGTGCCTCAGAGGGTACAAAAGGAATGTGTTTAGATTCAGCCCATCTCTGCATTGCTGCAAACCCTCAACCTCATGGACCCAGTTGGCCACCTCAAGCAAACACACAGGTATATCTTCTGGTCGATTCCAATCATTTTGGCCACTGTGCATGAGTCAGTAAAAAGCCAAACATAGTGGCTTTTTTCCACTGTTCAATCCTTCCATCACTGCTGAGTAAACAGCATGCAACTCAGCCCACCAAGCTGATTTGTTTTTACCTCCTTCCATCAGAGTGATGGCCTTCCAAACAGGATGTTGTCCATTCACCTTGGAATCTACAAACCAAGCAGCTCTGTCAGCCAGGCAAGGGCTCTTTATAGGGCTTTATGGGAAGTGCTTGTGTCTTTTTTTACTCCAAGGGAGTAAACACCCCTCAAGTGGAAATTCTGTTGTCCGAAGTCCCAGTAGTCATCTCTGGGAAGCACTCACAGGCTCTAGCCATAAGCCCTAGCATATGCCCCACATAGGGCTATTGCACAGAGAATTTGTCCCCACCAGCACTCCAGCTTCCATTCCACAGTGTATGGCTCAGGCAATCTTACTGGTTCCCATTTAGCATGTCCAATTAATATTGCTTGAAAGGTGGATTTACATACCTCCTGTTTGACAATAGTAGGTAGGGGAAATGTTCCGCAGTCAGATTCAGTGTCCATCTCCCAAATACAATCTGGTAAAAAAGACACAAGCACTTCACATAAAGCCTGTTCAAACATACCGATTCTCCTACAAACTTTTACCGTAATTCCAACAACTCATATGTTCCTAACTGTAGCCTCTATTAGGACTTCATCCACAGGTTTTTTTTTTTTTTAATAGAACTTTATTGGAGTATACTTGCTTCACAATACCGTGTTAGTTTCTCTTGCACAACAAAAGTGAATCAGCCATATGCATACACATGTCCCCGTATCCCCTTCCTCTTGAGCCTCCCTCCCATCCTCCCTATCCCACCCCCTCTAGGTCATCACAAAGCACCGAACTGACCTCCCTGTGCTATGCTGCTGCTTCCCACCAGCCAACTATTTTACATTTGGTAGTGTATAGCATCCACAGGTTTTGATTTTATAGTACTAGGTAGGCGAAGTGTTCCCTCGCCCTTCATAATATGCATTCCCATAAAACATTCAGGAAAAGTTGACACACTTCTTTTTTTTAAATTTATTTATTTTTTATTTTATTTTTGGCTGCATTGGGCCTTCGTTGCTGCGCGCAGGCTTTTCTCTAGTTGCAGGGAGTGGGGGCTACTCTTTGTTGTGGTGCGCGGGCTTCTCATTGAGGTGGCTTCTTGTTGTGGAGCACGGGCTCTAGGCGCACGGGCTTCAGTAGTTCTGGCATGCGGGATGCAGTACTTGTGGATCGCGGGCTCCAGAGCGCAGGCTCAGTAGTTGTGGTGCACGGGCTTAGTTGCTCCGTGGCATGTGGGATCTTCCCTGACCAGGGCTCGAACCCGTGTCCCCTGCATTGGCAGGCGGATTCTTACCCCCTGCGCCACCAAGGAAGCCCCACACTTCTTTATGTAATTCTAACTTTCATAATCCTATCAACCATTACCTTTTTTAGGTAATCTTAATCTAATCTAATCTTAATCTCATTGGGTTTCACCAATGGGCTTTGGTACCACAGTTGAGTCCTGGAAACTTCTCTTCTCCAGCCCCTGTCCATTTTACCCACTCCAGTGCAAAAGTCTTTGGCTACCGAGTGAGGGGTTGAGCCAAGTGACCCTGGCCCTTTTTTCAATCTTTACCTTATAAGTCTGCCTGCCCACTCTCCCATGCAATTGCCAGTCAGGTTTCTCATTGTAATGTCTGCCTTCTGAGTTTTAAAATTTCTCCAAACAGGGGTAAATAGAGTGGACTTGTTTGGCGTCCTTTAATGTTGAGAGATCAAAGGGGGGGCGGGTTCCTTTGGCCCACCCAACCTTAGGTAGTGCTGTATTAAAACTTTGTTTTAACCCAATCAATGTCCATTTTATTCACTCCATTTTTTTAATAACCATCTAAGGATTTCTACTCTGCTGGAATGAGTCCTGTGACTCCCCTTTCTGTTTTCTCTTTGTTTTGCTCCTATCGATATTCACTTCATTCATCTTATTCCTTTTTAAAAAATATTTATTTATTTACCTATTATTTATTTATTTATTTATTTAGCCACGCCAGGTCTTAGTTGCAGCAGGTGGGATCTTCATTGTGGCATACGGAATCTAGTTCTCTGACCAGGGATCGAACCCGGGCACCCTGCATTCGGAGCGCGGGGTCTTAACCAGTGGATCACCAGGGAAGTCCCTCATCTTATTCCTTAATAACTGTTTAAAAATTTCTACCTCCTTGGAAAGAGTCCTGTGACTGCCCCCTTGGCCTCTCCCCATTCTCTAGTTAATTAACTTAATGTTTTTATTAGCATCTGAAAGACCCAGTGAGGGGAAGCTAAGACAGCAAATTTGATGTTTCCTGAACTTTTTTTTTTTTTTTTTTTTTTTTTTTGGCTGCGTTGGGTCTTTGTTGCCGCGCACGGACTCTCTACTTGTGGCGTGTCGGGGCTACTCTTCGTTGGGGTGCACGGGCTTCTCATTGCGGTGGCTTCTCTTGTTGCGGAGCACAGGCTCTAGGTATGCGGGCTTCAGTAGTTGTGGCTCACGGGCTCTAGAGCCCAGGCTCAGTAGTTGTGGTGCACAGGCTTAGTTGCTCCACGGCATGTGGGATCTTCCCGGACCCGGGCTCGAACCCATGTCCCCTGCATTAGCAGGCAGATTCTTAACCACTGCACCACCAGGGAAGCCCTGAACGGTTTTTTGATTTGGCAACAATAGGATTATATGGGATGCCCATGTGAAGGGGCCCCTTTAACCTCAGAATTTACCATGACCTGGGTAACAGGTATATTCAGCGGGTGAATATCCTACTCATCATAAAGCCAGTACCACATGGTTGGCATATGAAGCATATCAGCTATTTCATCTGAAGTTTTCCACTTGGCATTCATAGGGGAAGACAAACACTGCAGGGTAAACAGACCTTGCAATGGCTTTTATCTAGTCCATCAGGTTGGCTGTTCCCTCAGGAATAACCTCTTGTGTATCTGAATCACATATAGTCATCTGTGATTGTTCCATAGTGAGCTGTGGGCCCTGTATCAACCCAAACATGCTGTTCCACTCTGCAGCACTCAAAACCAAAGACACAGCCCCCATATTAGTTGTGATTCATTTCAGTAAAGGTTCTTCAGGAAGCTGATGATACTGATCTACAAAATGAAACAATTCCTTCACACTATAACCCTGGCTTCAGGAGTTTCTTGGTTTTGTCCTCTCCCCCTCCCACCTGCCCCATGTTGATTACCTTCTTTGTGACCAGAGATCTTAGAGGACTTTCTGTGGTCCCTGTACATTTTTTACCTTGGGGGCAACTTTGAGGCTAGTGGCCCAAGCTGAGACTCACTGAAATCTGAGTTTGGACCAGCATCAAGGTCTAACCCAGCATTCTCTTTTACTTTTAGTTTAGCTATTACAGATAACAGTAACCAAGGGATTGTATGTTTAGCATCCTTCTTATTATTTTGCACTTCCTTATACACCCAGTGATTCCATTCCCCAGGATTTGGATTCCACTGGTACCTTTTACCTTTAGTAACTGACTACAGCAAGCTGCTGCTCCATACCATGGGTGACCATGTGGCCCAGGAATCAGAGGTTCTTCCTCCCCTGCCCTTTCATCCTTTCTCTTCCCAAACCACGTGTTTCCTTGAGCCAGGGCTAATCTAGCAAATCCCACATCACTGACGCCAACTCTTTTGTGTTCTGAGCACCCAATTTCAATGTGAGGAGAGGGGGTTTTCTTCCACACCTCCAACAAGCAATGCTCTGACACCAGCTGGGTATTCTACAATTCAACTCAGTTCTGACACTATCTCCCCTGAGATGGCATCTGATTCCACAAGTTGAGAACTCAGTCCCACAAGACTCCCCCTGCAACCCCAACTGGAGATGCCAATTGTGAGCCCAGGTTGTTACCTGTGCTTCTGACCAACTGGCTACAGATTGGAGGGTCCCAAGATTCCCTTCTCAGACTCCAAACACCAGTGGCAAGCCCAGGTTGCTACCTGTACTTCTGACCGACTGACTGTAAATCAGAGGTTCCCACAAAGCTTGGGTTTGATTAATTTGCTAGAGTGGTACAGAACTCAGAGAAACATTCTACTTACTAAATTACTGGTTTATTATAAAAGGGTATAACTCAGGAACAGCCAGATGGAAGAGATGCGTAGTGCAGGGTATGGGGAAAGGGGCACAGAGCTCCCATGCCCTCTCCTAATGTGCCACTCTCCCCAAATATCCATGTGTTCACCAACTGAGAAGCTCTCTGAACCCTGTCCTTTTGGGTTTTTCTGGAGGCTTCATTACATAGGCATGGTTGATTAAATCATTGGTCATTGGTGAGTAAACTTGATCTCCCGTCCCTCTCCCCTCCCCAGAGGTCAGGGGAAGGACTGAAAGTTCTAACCCTCTAATTACATGTTTGGTTCTCCTGGCAACCAGCATCCCATCCTTAGGTGCTGGTCCAAAAGTCACCTCATTAACATAACATAACAAGAGACACCTTTATTGCTCTCTTAACTTCACTTAGGAAACTCCAAGGGTTTTAAGAGCCGTATCAGAAACTGAGGACAATGATCAAATATATATTTCCTATTATAAATCACAATATCACACTGGGTGAGAGATATGTTTACGGAACTCTCTCAGAATGGAGTACAGAGTATGTAGATATATGTGCCTCATATGAATGCTCACTAAATGTTCAACATTGCAGTTGTGAATATTAATACTGAAATTGAAAAGAAGGTCAATTATGTGGCTTTTTACTTTAAAAACATTACATAATGCTTACTATGTGCCAGGCATAGTTCTATCCATAAGATATCAAATAGCCCTTTCCCCAACTATACCAGTATTTGCTTGGTAAATGAACATGAAAATCTTAAAGCCCTTGACTCTCTGAATCCTCCAGGCCAACATAAGCAGATTTTACTACTTGCCAGAGGAAAGCAGTATCCCCTTTCCTGGAAATCATACAACAAACTTATGAGGCAGGTGCTTTACAAAGTGACACTTGTTCTTCTCAACATCTGTCCCTCTAATCCACATTCCTTTTAGGCTATAACCTATGGAAAAGTATACTCTCCATTCTGGGGGAGATAACTTTCACAGAAAGAATTGCAAGGCCTGACCAATACATACCAGCAGGATACAGGGAAAATGTGAGAGTGGATTTTGAGGGTATTGGACCAGGGTACAGAATATAAGCCTAGATTTGGTAGAATTAAATGACATGGAGAACTTGGCCATGACTTGGGATTTAAGCTTCTGGCAAGGATACCTGGACCAGATCCTAATACTTTGGCCAGAAAGGTCAAAGGCTTTTTGAAGATTAGACACAATTAATGGCTAATAAATGTAGTAGAGATATGAACTATCCTTGGACATAGTATGGAAGAGAATATCAGAAGGCTCGGAGAGGTGGGAATGTTAGAATGGGTTTACTGTATAAACCGTGAGAACCCAACAATTATGTTCCCTAAGATGGCCCAGAAGTGAGGCTTCTAGTGAGGAAAATACTGACATTTTTGTAAAGCTCAGTGGGTAGCTATCCCCTATAGACAAGGGTTTGTGGTATTGATGCTGGCAAGGAACTGAGCTCTCTGGCATGAATGAGGATAATGAGATTTCAGAATAACAGAGACCAAATGGCTTCACATAATTAGTGGCAAAGTAGATTTAACTACTGTAGCAGCAGCAAGACCATGATGGCAACCAAGGTGTTTTTACACATAGGGATTGTGGCTATGCCTAATAAACCATGGTGTTCCTGGGAGTGAGAAAGATAGACAGCCAAATAAAATGTTGCTTGACTTGTTTAATAAAGATATTTGAGAGCTGGTATACAGCTACTGCAATGGACAATTGCAGTCCCTCACCCTGTTTTTAGATATGTCAGATCACATACCAGAGCCTGTTAGAAGGGGAAGATGACCCTCTTTAAGGAAGGGCAATGCCACTGCAGCTAAAGACTGTAAGTGTTCCTTCTATCCTTTCCTAAAGAGATCTGCAGCTGTTTGCCTGGGTAACTGCACTTGGGAAAGTGGATTATCCAGACTTCTCAAGGAAGGTGAAATATAGTTCCTGAGCAGACTCTGATAAGAGGTGACCTAAAACACCATAATGGTCCTTCAGTTATAATGCAGGCTTATAGAGATGAAGAGATGAATGGAATTTAGGTCCAAATCCATCTCAAAGTGGGTCCAGAGCATCCACAGACCTACCATGTGATTATTTCCTAGGTCCCTGAGTGTATAATTGGGATAGATATACTCATCAGCTGGAAGAAGCCTGTGCAGAAAAGAGTTATTGTAGCAGGCTTAATACTCTATCCTTACAAGGCTCTGCTTGCAAGGTTGGCCCTTGGCTGTTATCTGGGAACTTGGATTTGGGGAGCATTTCCACTGTCCCTTACCACCGGCTTTCTTGGCATTCTGAACTCACAGATCCTAATCGCCTAGATCTGACTCTAAGGGAAAATCTGATACTATCTTCTAAGCATCATTTCAGTTATAGCATGAGCTGTGCTAAACTGAAAGCAGCCACAGGCTCAATAAAGGGAACACAGATGCTGTGCCTGTTGCAGATTTAGGAAACCCCTTTGTGGGGCCCTAAACAGAGAAAACATGGATGCTGGCTGGACCATCTGGACCACTTACAGATGCCCACAGGAAAGGCTTATTTTCTGATGGGGCCATCTGTAACTGAGGTGCTGACTGGCTCTATATTTCTGATAGAGATATACAGAGACTGGGTGCCTTTCTAACGTGTGAGTACTGTGGAAAGCTGCAAGTTGGGGGAAGGCACATCACAGCAACTATGACCCCTCCACCCACTCCTGACAGATCAGACTCTGGACCCCCAATGGGGTATGTTCCACTGCTATTGACTTGTGTTCAGATTTCTAGATTGGTTGCAATTTGCATCAATGAACTGATAGTGTGACTCTATTTCCCTCACCTTTTACCTAGTACACATACCTTATTAAGGCAATTTGACTGTTAAATGCAACTATCCCCAGAAGGAGATTGATCTGTGTAAATCCATTTTGAAAACCTTTGAAAATTCAGGATATCATCATGATAAATTCCTTAACATGATATGACTTTATGGTAAAAATTATATAAAAAATTGTTTCTGTGAAAATGCTTTTGTCCTACATACGACCCTTTCAGGCAAAAGATGTGGGTAAGAGTAGAGGATGACTAAAAAAATATAAAGTTATAATTGCTGAATGGGACACACTGATTTTTTAACAATGAAGAAAACACAGCCCGGGGATGCACAGAGGGTGGGGAGGACATTAACAATGTTTGTTTTTCAGAACTCTTCCTGGAAGCTTCCCTCTCTTTTGAAGGAAAACTCCCCATGCTGCTTTTCCAAGCTGCTCTGAGCATTCTGAATTCAAATGGACTGCTGAGCCCACAATCACACCTGAGAGTGCCGACTATGAGGCAGCAGAGAATGGCTCCAGCTCCTGCACTTTCCATGCAGAACACTTCCAGATGCTGTCCACACCTGTGAGGTGGATAAAGTGATGTCATGCACAAGCACTGCCTTGGGAAGCCCCTTTGAAACCAAAAACTGAACTGAATTATTTGGACTGAACTGAGAATCCTGGAGCCGGAGGCCCCATGGTTAGAGGCCATCTTGAAGTCTCTGTTAACCAGTACTGCCTAACTAATGTATGTCCTGCTTGGGGTGCCCTAACAATGTAAACTCTCTGTTTCCAGAGGTACTACATGTGCCCTCTGGGACTGTATTACTTCCATGTGTACCCTGCTATCATGACACCGCCTCAGCCCTACAAGGCATTTGTGTCAGCTTCAACTTCCTAGCCAGAATTGTGCTGTGCCTGACTTGATGCCTTGGGCCAGGTGAAAAGGTTACAACAAAAACTTAAGCAGGAAGATACCTGGCTTTCTAAGGTAGGCCTTTACGGTTAGTGGGGTTTGTTTAATTGGCCAAATCTAGGACCCATGGAGGGCATAACTGAGGCCAATATTGTATGTTGGTCTCACCCTGCTACATGGGGTCCTACTGATGATAATTTTGTTGTAAAGGCACCTTGGCCAAGGGCCAAGGGGATGGACTGTGCAGGAAAGAGTTACCATAGCAGGCCTGAGACTCCTATCCTTAGAAAGGCCTGCTTGCAAGGTTGGCCCTTTGTTGCCATCTGGGACTTGGATTTGGAGACTGTCCCCAACATTTCATAACTGATAAAGGTCATTTACTGTGCCTAAACTGTATACACAAACAATGTAGTTTATGCTAGGCAGGGGATGCCCATGTGTCCAGCACCCGATAAAACCCCTGGATTTCAGGTAAGCTTTGCTGGTAGACAACACTTCATACATGTTGTTTCAACCTGATGCTAGAAGAATGAAGCACATTCTGTGTGAATCCAAGGGAAGAGGACTCTTAGAAACTTCTATCTACTTTCCTCCAGATTTTGTCCAATGCACCTTTTCCCTTTGCTGATTTTTCTTTGTATCCTTTTACTGTATCGTTTTACATACTCACAGTCATGAGTATGACTATATGCTGAGTCTCATGAGTCTTTCTAGTAAATCACCAAACCTGGGGATGGTCTTAGAAACCTTCAATGTCAAACCCTTTCATTTGTTCCCTGACTGGTAGGGTAAGAAACATTATAGTGGAAAACCTGAAATTTCCCTTTCCCTAGCCAAGATAGTAAATCATAAGTAACACTGCATCCTAATTTCAGAGATTAGCACTACATTCTAAAAGTTAAAGTATGCAGAGGTGATAGTCTCCTCATATCCTCATTTAATTCACCTGTTCACCCCCTGCAAAAACTGGATGGATCATAGTGATGACAATGGACTGCAGTTTGCTTAATCAACTGGCAGCTCCAATTACAGCTGCCATACCAGTGGTTATCTTTACTGGAGTAGATTAGTATAACCTTTAGTACTTGGTAGGTGGCTATTTTTCTGGTGAATGCATTCATCTTAAACTCCACCAGTGAATAAAATCAAAAGCAGTTCATCTTCTCATAACAGGGCAGCAAAATATATTCACTGTCTTGCCCCAGAGCTATGTTAACTCTTTCCCTTTCTTTTGTAACATACTCCACAAAGACCTCAACATTGAACATTCTGCAGAACATAATGTTAGACTACCATATTGATGACATCATGCTAATTGGGCCTAATGAGCAGTAAATGAAAAGGACCCTAGATGGCCTAGCAGGACACATGCATGTCAAAGAGTAAAAGATTAGCCCCATGAAGATTCAGGGGCCTGCCCCATCAGTGATGATTCTAGGGGTCTGGGGCAGGCCAGGAAATCCCCCCCAAGGTAAAATACAAGTTATCTCTTGCATCTCTTACCACTAAAAGAGAGGCACTGTCTTTGGGGACCTCTCTGGATTTCAGAGGCAGCATATACCATATTTGGAACTCAAAATGCTGCCAGGTTTGAGCAGGGCCTGGAGTAAGAAAAAGATACGTAGCAGGTTGAAACTATAATACTAGCCAATCTGATGTGATCTAGTCAATCTGATGTTGCTAAAAATGCCAGTAGTGGATAAGGATGCTGTGTGGAGTTTCCAGCAAGCCACAGTAGGATGATTATAGTGCAAATCTTATAGTGCAGATCCATGCCTTCTATAGCAGATAACTTCTGTGTCCTTATAAGTAGATGCTGTCACGCTCCTGAGCCCTAGGAGAGACTGAGTGGCTGACTATGGGACATCAAATGATCATCATGTCATAAGAGCTGCTTACCGTGGGCTTGGTATCATCGGAGCCACTAAACCATAAGGTTTTTTTTTTTTTTTTTTTCAGAACTGATTTTATTTGGGTAACTGACTAAAGGAGTCTCATTTGTAACCAAGATGGAATTCACAGTATGTTGTTACATTCACACTTAAAAAATATATCTCTATGTACAGGAATTTGCAAATTGATGTAAACATACATTACCTCCAAGTACATTTCTCCCCTTCTTCCTGGAGGAAAAAGAATAGAGGCATCCAGCAAGTCAACCCCTTCAAAATAACTTTAACACAAAGGACGTAAGTATCTCTAAATCAAAAAAGTGGTTCATCTGACCTACAGGTGTCACGGGAGAGAACATCATGGAATGACAGCAATGACAACAGCTTGACTTCAGATGGAACCGGACTATTTAAAATGGAGTTTCCAGGAAAAATAGGCACTGATTTCTAGAAGGAAATTCACTCCTTACCGAAGCTATTTATTATTTAACCAGCAATATGGCTGGTTAACATTCTCACTAGTGTAAAGTAACCCAGCGCAGGACTCGCGGACGACGCCGGTTGAAACCAAACGCACAGTCGGGTCACAACTGGCGCTGCCTGGGCTCCACTGAGAGCTGCTGTCCCCACTCCCCAGATGTGGAGGACCACCCCAGTTTCATCTCAGGGGTCCGGTCCATTTCTTCCCATACTGCAGCTGTCTAGCATTATACAAGGTACCCTGCTGCTTACCCACTTAAACTACTTTTCAAGTTAATTAGAAAAACTTTTCTTTAAAAAACAAAGAAAGAAAGGCGCTGTGAGTAGTACCAAAAATTCAAGGAAGAAATAATTCCAATCTTATACAAACACTACCATAGAATAGAAGAAAAGGGAGAACACGCCCTTAAAATGTTTTGCATAACCCTGATATCAAGAAAGGAAAATTAAAAGCCAATATCACTCACTGACATAAAGTAAAAGAGAAAAAAATCACACAATAATTTTTAGAGACACAGAAAAAGGATTGGATAAAATTCTGTTTATAATGGGGGAAAAAATCTCCTTAAATTAGAAATAAAACTTCCTTAATCTTTAAATGATATGAAAACATGTACAGCAAAACACATTAATTGTGAAATGTTAAAAGCTTTCCTCTGAGATCAGAAACAAGACACAAATGCCCACTATTACATTTATTTGATATTGTACTGGAAGTTTTGGCCAGCATGATAAGGCAAAGAAATACAAGTTATGTAGATTGCAGAGTAAGAAGCAAAGTTGTTATTATTTGTAGATGATATTAAGGAGTACAAAGAAAATCCAAAAGTACCTATAGATAAAATATTATAATTAAAGAGTTTAGTAAAGTTGCCAAATTTGAAAAATCAATATAAAATCAATTTATTTTATAAACCAGTAAACAGAAATTGACATTTTAAATAAAGATAGAATTTATAATAATAAAAAAAATCAAGTAGCTAGGAATAAGTCTAACTAATAAAGTATAAGGCCTCTATGGAGAAACCATATGCCTTTGTGAAGAGACACTAAGATGACTTATATAAATGGAGAAATATATGATGTTCCTGAATTGGAAGAGTCAATGTTTTAAAGTTATCAATTCTCTTCTCCCCCAGGACAACATTACTTTAAACATTACAACATTACTTTAACATTACTTTAAAATTCATATGAAAGAATAAAATAAGAGCTAGGAAACTTCTTAAGAAAAAAAGTAGGATTAAAAATTTGCCTTATTACTGACTTGTTATAAAGCTATATTAATCAAGATAGTCTGCTATTGGTGCACAGGCAGAAAATTTGACAAATGTAATAGATTAGGGAGCTCAAAAATAGACATATATATATGGAATGTTTGAACATTACAGAGATGGCAATTCAGAATGTCTTAGTCTGCCCAGGCTCCTCTAACAAAATCCCATAGACTGGTGGCTTAAACAACAGATATTTATTTCGCATAATTCTGGAGGCTGGGAAATCAAAGACCAAGGTGCCAGCAGTTGGTTTGTTTGTTTGTTTTTTTAACATCTTTACTGGAGTATAATTGCTTTACAATGGTGTGTTAGTTTCTGCTTTATAACAAAGTGAATCAGCTATACATATACATATATCCCCATATCTCTTCCCTCTTGCGTCTCCCTCCCTCCCACCCTCCCTATCTCACCCCTCTAGGTGGACACAAAGCACAGAGCTGATCTCCCTGTGCTATGCGGCTGCTTCCCACTAGCTATCTATTTTACATTTGGTAGTGTATATATGTCCATGCCACTCTCTCACTTCGTCCCAGCTTACACTTCCCCCTCCCCGGGTCCTCAAGTCCATTCTCTATGTAGCAGTTGGTTTCTTAATGATGGCCTTCTTCCTAGCTTGCAGGCTGCAGCCTCCTCACCATGTACGTATACATACACCATGTACGTATACATACACCATGTACGTATACATACACCATGTACGTATACATACACCATGTATGTATACATGGTGGACAGAAGCAGCTCTGATATTTCTTCCTCTTCTTATAAAGACACTAATCCCATCATGGGCTCCACCCTCATGACTTTATCTAAACCTAATTAGTGCCCAAAGGCCCCTCCTCCTAACACCATCACAGTGGGGGCTAGGGCTTCAATATATGAACTAGGGTAGGGGCTGGGGCATAAACATTCAGTCCATAACACAGATCAATGGGAAAAGATGAAATGTTCAATTAAAAATGGTTATCCATATAGAAAAAGATTAAATTGGGTCTTAATTTAAAAATCAACTTCAAATGGTTCTAAGACTCAAATGTCAAAAACAAAAACAAAACCCAAAACAACGTTCAAGCTCTTAGTGGAAAATACAGGTAAATGGATTTTAGACCTTGGGGTAGAAATAATTTCTTTAAAAAGACACTGACCATAGAATAAAAGATTAATACATTTGTAATAAAATCAAGAAACTTCATTCATCAATAGACATCTTAAAGATGGGAAAAGGTACAAACCAGGAGAGGATACTCACATATACACACTGACAAAGAATTAATATCAAGGATATATAAGGAACTCCTACAAACCAGTATAAATAAAAATAACAATAGAAAAATGGTAAAAGACATGAACAAACATTTCACAGAAGAAACATATAACCAATAGACGCACAAAGAGATGTTCTTTTGCTGTAATTAGAGAAATATAGATCAAAACCAAGATAAGGTAGATGTTTTTGTTTGACAAAAATTTAAAAGCCTGACAACGCCAAGTGTTGGAAAGCATGTGGATACAAGAGATTCAGGCCTATATATTGCAAGTGCATGTAAAAATCAGTACAACTACTTTGTGAAATAGTTGAATATTAACTATTAAATATAACGATTACTCCTAGATAAATACTTGAGAGTTCCAGAATTTCTATTCCTAGTTATACACCCAAAAGAAATTCTTGCACATTTGCATCAGGAGGTATATATAAGAATGTTTATATTGACAGTGGGCAACAGGAGCAAAAATCAGGAAACAATCCATATGCCTATCAACTGAATGAATAAGCTATGGCATACTCACAAAATGGAATGTTTTACAGTAGTCTAAATAAATGAATTACAGGAACATAAGATTATTGGATTTTAAAAATAAATATTAGAGAAAAGAAAAGTACCAAAGTATCACATACAGTATTTTACCCTTACTATAAAATTTAAAACAACTAGAAAAATATATATGTGGGAGTAACATATAATACAAAAAAAAAATTCAAAGGAGCAAAGAATGATGCACATAGAATTCAGGATGATAATTACCTTCATTTGCTGGGGGCCAGGGAGTGGTAGGAGGGACCATTTGTACGATTAGATGTATATTACTACCAAGGTCCTGGCATTTGTGGGGAGGTACTGTGTTCACAAATTCTTATTATTATTTTGATAGATAACTACATATATAGATATACAGCTAAATGATATTGGATAGGTAAGTAAATAAACAATGCAGGTCAGGTATGGACTAATGATGACAGTTTATCATAATCCAATTCTGGAACTTGAGGTCCAACAGTATAAAAATAAAACAGCACATGTGAGAGAATATAAAGCACACAGAATCACCAATGAAGTATTCTTGCCAAAAATGTTTAAGCTCAACCAAGCCTTTAGACCTTCTCTCAAGGATGAAAAGTCCTGAAACCCAGGAGACTTCCTGCCTAGTAACAGACCAGAATCAATCTGGAGGAAAAATTCTTGGATATAGTGCAAGGCTCTTATCGATGTGGTTCAGCTTTGACTCCAGACGGCAAAGAGAAGTGGAGAGGCCAGCATAAAAATAGAAGCAGAGAATTAAAAATAAAAAGCAGTGTGTGCTAAAATCCTTAATGCATTACAAAAGACAGTAATGGCACCGCGGCAGCCTCCGGACTCAGAACCGAAGACTTACCCTGCTGCACGGCCTCTTCATGACCAAGTGGGTACCTGAGTCCAAGTAGATTCCCATGTCTGGTGCTAAGGAGACAGAGAAGGCTTTTTGTGGACAAAACCTCCAAGAACCTAGATCGGGAACTCAGAGCATTGGTTGAAGGGTCTGCCATTCATCGAAAGGCAGAAAGGAGTCTTTGCTCCAAATGGACAAAAGAACGATTTGTAAATCAATGAGCAAAGAAATTAAGTGGAAGGATGCCCCATTAAAGTCTGCTGGTTATTGAGGAGGACCCAGTGAAACTACTTTAGGCTGGAGTAGAAATTCTCACTATATAGACAATTATCTGGCTTCCCTGTAACAGAAATAATACTCTTTCTGAGTACAATTTTTCCCCCCACAGAATGTGCAGAATTGTTAACAGACATCAATTTTCTACAAAACTACTTACCCACCTGTGAAATTTTTTGTCTCAAGGTGCAGACTAAAGCCAGTAATACCAAATTTTCTGAAGTGGTTTTGAAAAAGCCATTATATCTGTGGCAATGAACAGAGCATCAGAACAGATGATACTCAACCAACCTTGAAGAGATAGGGACACAGGAAGATCCTACTCTGCCTTTTAAACATCATTTACACCATTCACAAGGAGGCTGTATTTAAAAGTGCTGGCATTAGGAGGGCGCTGAAAACACGGTGGACCATGGAGCTCAAAGGGCAGACCACAGACTTAGATTATAGTTCCAACACTGAAATAATTTACTTTCTAAAAAGGCTCTCAGAGGAGATTCCTGGGCCATTCCACATGAATTTGGAGAGATCAGAGAGACCAGAGAGTCATAGACTTTGAAAACAGGAATTTCAAAGCTCAAAGGGTGCTTACGTTCGAAACGCAGGCTCCAAACAGAGAGTACTTTCTGGCTTGAGCAAAAAATCTCCTGTGACTGTTTTATGCACACAACAACTTCCTGATAATAATTATCACCCTTCTTAGAGATATGGGCCAGAAGAAAAGAACATACTTTTCTTCCAAGTTCAACAACTTGGGGACATTTTCTTGTTTAATTCAAGAAAATGATCAGGTTTGATACTCCACTGCCAGATATGGTCCTTCTGAGATATTACATATACTTAACTGCTGTAGCTTGGTATTGGTATCCCATGAAAGCTGGAACAGAGAATGAATTTCTAGCTACAGTATCACTATAGCATTGCAAGATGTATACCATCTGGCCCTGACAGTAGACCAAAGGGTATAATTAGGCTTTTCAAAGTTGAGGGATACCAGGGAGTTCCCTGGCAGTCCAGTGATTAGGACTCGGTGCTTTCACTGACGTGGCCTGGGTTCAATCCCTTGTCGGGAACTAAGATCCTGCAAGTT
The DNA here is from genome assembly GCF_028564815.1 of Eubalaena glacialis. Lineage (NCBI taxonomy): Eukaryota > Metazoa > Chordata > Mammalia > Artiodactyla > Balaenidae > Eubalaena > Eubalaena glacialis. The sequence goes on from NC_083719.1 coordinate 118,837,238, forward strand.
TTGCACCATGGCCAAAATAATAAAAAAATTGAGGGATAGCAGAGAAAACTCTAATTTTAAAAGATACATGCAAGTTCATAGTAGCACTATTTATAATAGCCAAGACATGGACGCAACCTAAATGTCCATCAACAGATGAATGGATAAAGAAGATGTGGTATATATATATATATGTGTGTGTGTGTGTATGTGTGTGTGTACATATATATATATATACACACACACACACAATGGAATATTACTCAGCCATAAAAAAAGAATGAAATAATGCCTTTTGCAGCAACATGAATGGACTTAGAGTTTATCATATTAAGTGAAGTAAGTCAGACAGAAAAAGACAAATATATGATATCACTTATTTGTGGAATCTAAAAAAATGATACAAATGAACTTATTTACAAAACAGAAATAGAGTCAAAGACTTATGGCTACCAAAGGGGAATGGGGGAGGGAGGGAGGGATAAATTAGGAGTTTGGGATTAACATATACACACTACTATATATAAAATTGGTAAACGACAAGGACCTACTGTTTAGCACAGGGAACTATACTCAATATCTTTTAATAACCTATAATGGAAAAGAATCTGAAAAAGTATGTATATATATATATATATATATATACACACACACACACACACATATGTATAACTGAATCACTTTGCTGTACACTGGAAACTAACACAACATTGTAAATTAACTATACTTCAATAAAAAATGATTTTTAAAAAGTTGAGGGATAAATTATACTATGTGGAAGTAAAGTTTAAAATAAGGCTAGGCATCAGAAATATGGATTTGACCAACTTAAATCTTAGAAATAAATACCATCTCACCTCAAAATAAATAAACAAATAGTAACCTTGAGGTGATGGACATTAACTAACCTTATTGTAATAATCATTTCATAATAAACACGTATATCAAATCATAACATTGTACACCTTAAACATGCACAATGTTATTTGTCACTTACATCTCAATAAAGCTGGGGAAGAAAAAAGAAAGAAATACCATGGAACTAATTTAAAGACTACAAAGAAACCACAATATAAAAACAAAAACACAGATAGGAAAAGATTTTACACACACACATCATTGATTTTACATACACACACACACACACATACACACACATAATTTGGATTCTATTTTTTTGTTTAAATTGTATTCTAGAATATCGCTCTTCTGACTGTAAAACAAACATCTAGACCATCAGATCCCTGAGAACAGAAACCAGATCATTAATATCTGAATACCCAGACCTCAATACAGTACACTGTAAATGGTGTGAATTCAATAAATATTTTTATTTAGGTAAATAATTTAATGATAGAACACAATATTTCAAGTTATTATATTTTTGTCTGAGTACAGATCTGAAGTGGTACAAATTGTATCTAAATATTGAACCATGAATTAAGCAAAAAGAGTGGAAAACAATTCTTCTGACTTAGGTTTCAATTCCTTACTCCCACTCTTGCTTGCCTCAAATGATTTCTATTGAAGATATTTAGGTAAACCTTTAATGGACAACATGTGAAAAGGTCCACTGACAATAGGGCTAATTGAGACGAGCTCATGGGTACTGAGCAGGGGGCCTTCGGACTCTGAAAGGTCCACTTCCTGTAGAAGCCATTCCTGTTCTCTTTTCTGCTTTAATCTAGACCTGCTTGAATGAAGCCCCACAAAGTAGCTACTGACCACTTACATACGTAATATATAACTTAAATGTATAAATAACTTAGAAGTAAAGTAGAAAAATGGTTTTCTTTTAAAGAAAAAGCAAATGGAAGACCAGCCATCGCTCTGGAGCACACCAGGCATGACACTGAGCATCCCCTCCCCAAATGTCTGCCCCAGCCCCCATTTGTCAACATCCATCACCCTGACCCTCTTGCCTCCGGCAATATGGCTGGACTTACCTCAGAGGCTTCACAGATAGCAAAAAGCTGAAGGAAACTGGGGATTCCATACCAGGTGTACATTCTGCCAGCAGTGATTGACACACACGCTATGGACGATCATTAACACTGGGAGCCTGCCTGTTTTCAGCTTTACAGGCTGCTTAAGAACACTTCTTATTGAGAGAGACTCTGCTGGTCTTGGATCATCATGGAATGATGAGGCTTACTTTAGTAAGAATGACCCTCTTACATTATAGGGCCAAAGAACAGATGCACAAGTGTGTAGGGATCAGATGAACTATTTTTTTTGTTTTTTGTTTTTGTCAGTGCCTAGATACATACATATATGGTATAGTTTAATAAAGTTGCTTTTTTTATGTTTCATTGCTTTGTAAAGTCACATCATATATACAGTCATCAATAAAACTCACAGATGGCCAGTACAAAATTTAGAAGTTTCCAACACTGTAAAAAACTGACAAGGAGGGCTTCCCTGGTGGCGCAGTGGTTGAGAATCTGCCTGCCAATGCAGGGGACACGGGTTCGAGCCCTGGTCTGGGAAGATCCCACATGCCGCGGAGCGACTAGGCCCGTGAGCCACAACTACTGAGGCTGCGCGTCTGGAGCCCGTGCTCCGCAACGAGAGAGGCCGCGACAGTGAGAGGCCCGCGCACCGCGATGAAGAGTGGCCCCCACTTGCCACAACTGGAGAAAGCCCTCGCACAGAAACGAAGACCCAACACAGCCAAAAATAAATATATTAAAAAAAAAAAAAAAAAGCAACAACGACCTGACTCTAAATTTCAAAAAAAAAAAAAAAAAACTGACAAGGAGTTATCGGCCCTCAGGTAAACTTCAGGATGGGTCAGCCCTCACATTAATCACTGTGGAGTGCAAGCACTAAGTTCTGTCTAGTTCTATTTGAGAGGAGAGGACTTCATCCACTGGTAACGTAACCTGATCACCATCAGGGAACAAAAAGTTCTCATGGCTTTGGCACTCTCTGTTCCCTGGAAGGGTTTCTGACTGGTGGAGGCAGAGAGGACAGTGAACGATCCAAAGGGGATCAACAACCCCTAAATGGGCCAATAGTACATCCTGGAATCCTACCCAGGCCAGGACCCTGAGACTGGAAGCTAAGAATGGTTGTCAACTACATGGGTCTTCATCCAAGCACAGAAGCACAGCCCCATCCCTCACCCCTTCCTCAGTCTAAAGTAGAGCAGAGGGGAAGCTCTTTGGGAGAGGAGAGGAAGGAAATTTGGTACAGACAAAGGCCAGGCTACTTCCCAGAGGCCTAATGCTCTAGGCCACACCTAACTAAGAGTGTGGAATATGATCCCACTTTGAAGATGAATAGCACTATTTTAAGAGTAGAACATCTTGGGAAAATCCAGGATGCCTACTCTGAAACTTTAACTCGAGACTGTGGAAGACACATCAGTATGTAGGTATATTCTCCTCTTAAAAATCTATATGACAGAGACTGCCCTGGTGGTCCAGTGACTAAGGCTCCACGCTCCCAGTGCAGGGGGCCCAGGTTGGATCCCTGGTCAGGGAACTAGATCCCGCATGCCACAACTAAAAAAAGATTCTGCATGCTGCAACTAAAGATCCTGCATGCCGCAGCTAAGACCCGGTGCAGCCAAATAAATAAATAAATATTAAAAAAAAAATCCAAATGAGAAAAAATATGAAATCTTGCCATTTGCGACAACGTGGAGGGACCTTGAGGGTATTATGCTAAGTGAAATAAGTCAGACAGAGAAAGATAAATACTATAGGATTTCACTCATATCTGGAATATGAAAAACTATAATAAACAAACAAAACCCCAAATAAATGAACAAACCAAAACCAAATAAAACAAACATGTCATTATAGAGAACAGAATAGTGGTTATCAGAGGAGGGAGGTAAAGGAGGGAGACAAAGTGGATAAAGGGGATCAACTGTATGGTGATAGACGAAAAATAAATTTTTGGTGGTGAGCACATTGTAGGGTATACAGACGTAGAAATATAATGCCATAAATCAAGGTTACCTCAATAAAAAATAAAATAAATCATTGTAGATGAAAAAAATGTAGATGGATATTTTCGTTTTCAAGCACCAAAAACTTTTTTAAAACTTTAATTGGCTAATATAGTGCACATGTTAAGCAGACTTTTAAAGAGACCCTACATCTTGAGTGGGTTAAGTAATCATTTATAACCATCTTGAAACATGTTTAACTCGGTTTTTCTGGTGACATGAGATTAAACATGGAAACCAAACTGTGTTTCATTCACAACATATAAGCAAACAAACTGCTTGTACATGTGCAGATTTATGCAAAAGCCCGGTGATACAACTATATTTAGCTTTTCAGATTAGGTACATACGGCCACCCACTCACCCTGTATTATCTCACCAAACACAAGAGCAGCAACTTTTCTATTTCAATACAATTATGGGCAGAAATTATATGATATAAAGTAGAGGTTCTTCCATAAAGGCTAAGATTTAGCATATAAGCAGGGAAGACAAAAGCAAAGTTCCCATGAAGTCAAAAATAATACCACACTGGTCCAGTACTCCATGAAACTCTGAGTTAAATTATAGTCCTCAAAGGCGTGTACTTGGATCCAGATTCACCAAGACACTTCAGTGTGCTTCAAACTGGCTCATCATCATCTTCCTGCTGTATTCATAAGCCAAAAATAGTGCCGCATTGGCAGGGAACGCTCGAATCAAAGTAGCTTTCAGACCAGAATATAAAGCTGCTACTCCTTCGTTTTCCACAACACTTAAAAGAGTTCTGATAAATCCTGCCTGTTTTCCAAACATGGAAAGAACCTGAATTCTGGATTTGATACAATCCACTGGGTATATGACAAGCCAAAGGCAAATTCCAGCAATTCCACCGCTTAACATCAAGGGGACAGGGCCTAGTTCATCTTTTGATCCATCCGAGGCAAAAAACGATCGGCTCAGTTCATAGCCACCGAAGAAGAAGAAATAGCCTGGTACTACTTGAAATAGAGTGCTCGTGAGTCCGTGGTAGAAGCCCAAGGGGCCATCCTTTCTAAGGATACTCTTCACGACGGACCAAACTGTATTATGGCTTTTTGCTATCCTCCCTGACATCTCCAGTTCGTGCATGGTCTGCAGCCGGCACTTCACGAGCTCAGTGGGGCACAGGGCCAGCGCGGCAAACGCAGAGGCGACGGAACCGGCGGCCGCAGTCTGCAGATCATTCAGCTTCGCCTGCTTGTCCAATCCAACCACTTTCCTCACGAATTGTTGGCAGAAGCCGTAGCACAAGAAGAGGACTGAGTTCTCGGCGACGTAGGCCATCAGCGCTGGGCCGGTCCCTTTGTAGAAGCCCCGCAAGCCCACCTGGGAGTACGTCTTCAGGCCACAGTCGGCGAGGCCCTTGTACAGGCCAGGGAACGTCTGCATCTTCACTTTCATTGTGTCGAAGGGCTGCCCGGTCAGGACGCATGCTGTGCCCCCAAGGGCCCCCGCGGTGAGGTCGATGGCGGCTTGGATGGCAGGATTGGATTTCATGTTCGCCCACTCTTCTGCTGGTCTCCGAGGAAGGGAACTCTCTGGAGCTTAGGAGGGCGTCCCGTGTCCCGCCTGCTCTTGGCTCTCTCTCCGGGGCGGGAGAAGCCGCTTAACCCCAGACTAGGCCGCGGGCCGCCCTCCCCACGCACTGCAATAACCCCCGGCCCACGGGCCCGCGCGCGCCTCTCCTGGCGCCCTGCGGCCGCCGCGTCTGCGCCCTAAACCCGTCAGCCGCCCGCCCGCTTGCTCCGCGCCGCCCGGCCGTCCCAGCGCCCGCGGGCCCCGGGGCAGACTAGAGAAACACTTCTAATGAATCTCAATACAGCAATAGAAAGCTGTCCGATAAATTCCTGCGATTACAGCCAGAAACTCTAGACGCTGCTGCGGCGGAGGAAGACATGCCTTCCTGTTCGGCCAGAGACCCCCCCCCCCCCCCACCTCCCGGCAAAACAAAATGGGAGGTGCTTGATCGCGCCTGGGGTCAAAGGGTCAATCTACAGAGACAAAGGTTTAAAATAGGGAAAATGAACAAACACTTGGGGGGTTTTACCTGACAATCGGTGGCTCCTTCGGATCAGAAAACCCTTAATCGTCTCCGGAGAGGAATGGCGGCTCCACAAAGGTGCGGGCCGCCGCGCCTCTCCAGGTGTCGCTCTTTGCTAGCCGGGGGGACGCCGGGGGAGGCCTGAGGCGGGCAGATCCCCTATTTCGTGGTAACATCGCCGGGGATCCTGGCCTGAAGCCCTGCGAGCTGGTGGGACGCAGGGCCCTCGTTATTTCTAGAGGTAAGTCAAGGCCTTGTACAATCGCATTGGAAAACATTTATATACAGCTAAAAAACTTGATATAAAAGACCTGTGTGGCTCCAGCGCTCTGTGCGTGCTAAGTCTCAGGGTTCTTGCTGAGGAGCCATGCAGCTTTATGCAGCAGAAGTTCTGGATATAACTGACTACAGGCCTAGTAGGCAAGATGCAGTTTGGGGCATCAGTGAGGGTACCGCTGTCAGGACAGACTTATCCTCCCAGATGCTTATAATCCCAGCGTTGGAACGAATTCTCTTAAAGTTTACATTTTAAGCCCTAGGCGATATTTTACTTTGGGGGTAAAAAAAAAATGGTGGAGGGGGCAGAAAGTATGCTAAAATGATTCTTTCATTTAGAAAGCTTTCCTTGTCTGATTCTTTGGCTATCAGTTAATATTTAAAAGTGAGGCACCTAAAAGCAGATCGTGCATGGATACTGTTTGTCAACAGGTAGACTTCATTGTAGTAAATAGTGACTTGGCCTTTTCTTTGGAGAGTGCCCAAATGTATCTGGATTTCTTTTCTCTGGTACCACACGGTTTCTTCAGAGAATAATCTTCCAGTCTTGACTGTGTGTGTGTCTGTGTGTGTTTGCGGGGGAGGGGGGGTGCGGGTGGTGTTTACCTTGGGTACTGATTTAATGACACCAAGTGGGAGAAGAGGGTTGACATCCTGCAGTCAGAAAACAGACTTTCACACAATTCCCTTGTTCAATGCTATGGACCCCCAGCCTCCATCTGTGCCTTCTTTGGTTCAATTTACCCAGAAAATAAACTTTCTGTCTGTGGGATGGGTAAGGAAAAGTCATCTGGCTTGAGTGAGATAGGGCTCCTGGACATCCAACAGCTCTGAGCAGATTTTATCTTACTATTATTTTTGGCTGTGCCACATGGCATGCAGGATCTTAGTTCCCAGACCAGGGATGGAACCTGTGCCCCCTGCAGTGGAAGCCCAGAGTCCTAACCACTGGACTGCCAGGGAAGTCCCTGAACACAAGACATTAATGAATCCTGTTTCTAGCCTCACACCTTCCCTCTTCCTTGGAAACTGCCTGCAAAAACTGAGCCTCTGTGTCTATATCAAGTGCGTTTGTTTCTCCTTGGTATACCTCCTTGCAGACATTTAGCATGTAACTTTCTGTGATCTCTGAATTAATTTATCGTTTCTTCATCTGCTTTGGCCTTCTGAAAACATTGACATCTCTCATCCACCGTTGTCTCATCTCCTATTTTCCTTGCCCTTGGGGGTTACTATGTTATATTAGCAGGCTATTTGACAGAGAAAAGAGATTCATGAGAACAAGGTGCCATTTTAAACTAGAAAAAAAAAATTTAAATTTTTTAAATTTAAATTTTTTAAATGTCATATCACATTTGATGGTTTTTTAAAAATAAAATTTATTTATTTATTTATTTTTGGCTGCATTGGGTCTTTGTTGCTGCGCTCGGGCTTTCTCTCGTTGTGGCAAGCGGGGGCTACTCTTCGTTGCGGTGCATGGGCTTCTCATTGCGCTGGCTTCTGTTTTTGCAGAGCATGGGCTCTAGGTGCACGGGCTTCAGTAGTTGTGGCACACGGGCTTAGTTGCTCCACAGCATGTGGGATCTTCCCGGACCAGGGCTCGAACCTGTGTCCCCTGCATTGGCAGGCGGATTCTTAACCACTGCACCACCAAGGAAGTCCCTCACATTTGAGGGTTTTTAAAAAATGTTTTGGTTTTTTAAAACTGTCAATTAATTACCTATGGTTCATTGTTTATTTTTTAAAAGCACATACTGAGTTTTTACAAACACAAGAGATGCAGGATACTACAATAAATCATCAAATGCTTTTGCATTAAATTCATATATGTATATGTTTTGGAGAAACCAAGTTAGTAATCAGCACCAGGGATCATGAGGGCATTAATAGGGAAATGGTCTGTAACTTCATTGAATTATCAGACATAGTTGTGCAATAATACACAGATCTCAAGTTCCATGAAATATATTTAAACAGCTAGACTTGGAGCACATGTACTCCCACGCATACATGGAAAATAATGGCAAAGGAACTTCCAAATTTTCAGTGAAGACCACTCACCCTTAACAAGATGCACACCCACATCACATGTTCCCTAGCAATCAGATTGAGTAGCCAGATAGGATTACCAGAGAAAGTAAGGTTTGAGCTGAGGGCTGAGTAACAAAAAGCTAGCCATGAGAATATCTGGAGACTGTTCCAGGAAAAGGGAAATGTAAGTGTAATATAAGTAAAGCTCTGTAGTGTGAAAAAGCTGGGCATTTGAAATACAGAAAGAAGGCCAATATACCTGCTGTGTGGTAAGCAGTCTTCCTAGTCTGTGTTTTCACACAATTCTTACTAGGTAATAAAAGTTTAAGCAGAGTTCAAGACAGTCCTTCAGAGACATGATTTGTCACAATTTGTCCAAATTTTTTTGTCTCTAACATTTGATCTACAAATTCAAAATGTCAGGCTTTATGACATTTAGATGTGAACATAAAGATCCCATTTACCTAATCTATAGAAATAATGCAAAACAGAGGCCACACTGACATGCTTCTTGCAGCATTCTGTGTAATAGCAAATTTCAAATGGAACCTAAGTGACCGGCAATAGGGGAGTGAATAAAATTAAGAATTTGTAAAATTTCTGCATTGCTTAAAATTTTCAGTGATTTTTTTCTTATAATATTTTAAAACACTAATTTAAAAAATTCAACTTCCATTCATGAACTCAGAAATATTGAAAACCGTAGCCCAACTATACAGCACATTCATCAGGCAAGGGAGCTGTGAGAAAAGTTAGTCTTTTTTGGTAACTCTGGATTTACATGAAGGGAAATGGATCCCAATCTTCTTCAGTTAAGTTTTTCTCTTTTGAAGTTGACATAACAGATAATTATTCTTCATTATGGAGGTTTTAATATTTATGCAAAACCAAGCCGTAAATGAATCAAATAAAAAACAAAGCTACAGTAGTAAACTGACTCAGTTTGCTTATGCTGCGGATGTACTTGAAGCAAACTTTGTTTCTGCTGTAATTTATAAACTTTGATTTAGAATGATTCTTTAATTTGAAATCAGTCAACCCCATTTAAAGCAGCTGTTTCTTTACACACTTTTCTACCATTTCAATCAGTCTTTAATTCAAATTTTTAATCCCTGTATGTTCAGACCCTAGTAAATAGGCAATAATAGTTTGCTTTTATTCTAGGAATTGTTCTAAGTTCCTATATGTATCAACTCAATAGCCAACAACTCAAGGGCCCTGAGGTAGGTAATATTATCACCTCCATTTTAGAGATGAGGAAACTGAAACCAACAGATTAATTTACTTGCCCAAGATCAATCTCAACTAGGTCACTGAACTAGGATACAAACCCAGGCACCACATCTCCTGACCTTGTGATTTTAATCTCTTTACTCTTCTTTAGTAAGTTTACAGTGACTAACAAGGCAAAGTACCTAATCTCAGTGAATTACAGCCTAGTGAGGACATGAGCAACAGGTAACTTAGACTTTGGTATGATAGATGCATAATAGTATTTATCCCAATAGACTATTATAGAGAAAGAGTAGTAATTAAACTCCTTGAAAAAAATGTAAATAAGCTCAAGATTGAAAATAGTGAGAGAATGTGGTGAGATCAGGCTGAAGAAAAAGAGTTTAGGATAGTTTAAGAACGTTCTCTATTTCCTGACCTCCAAATGGAGCAGGTGGATTGGAAACATAATGCAAAGATGACATTTCCCCATTTCTTTGCCTCTGCTGTTCCTCTTTTTCTTAAATTCTAACACAACTGCTTCTTTTCCTACAAAACAGAATCCAATTTGTCAGTCCATTAAACCCCCCAAAAAAAACCACTTCAGAAGAGGATCTTATACCCACTACCCCTAAAAGAGCAAGACACATTATTAGGTGAAAATTACTTGCTTTTATTTGTTAAAACAACTTTATGAAATGATTTGCAATGCAAAATGTGGAAAACTGCTTTGAATAACTGGGAAAATAGCTACAGCATGGGAAAACATATATAAACAAATTTCACTGCCACCAGACTAGACTCTAATTTATCTCAGATGGCATCACAGAGTAGCAATGGCAGCTTCTGGTAAATGGAGAAACAGCAGCAAAGTCCTGCAGTGAAGCTGTGATAAATTACTAAACTGAACTGTTCACTCCGCTAATCCTACAACTTCCCTACATTTATCTGTCTATACATTCCTACTTCCTACAGGACAAACACCCACCAAAGTGGTTCCAAAAGACAAATGAGATAGAAATTCACAGTTATATTTGTCTACAAGACAAATCCAATAGAAGGCAGTGGAGGAAATTGGGAACTACTGCAAAGTTTTACTATCTAGTCCAGGTGATGAAAACAAAGTTTTTCTTTCAAGGCTGACCACTGTCAGGAATGAAATTAAGTATCAAAACTCTCTTCACTTCTCTAGGAGTGATTCTAGCTCTTCTTGCAAAGAGCTGAGCTGCTCCTTTTCTCGGTCTTCCTTTTGTTTCAGTTCATCCAGCACAGCCTGAAATCTGTTCTTGAGAGCCAGGTTTTCCACTTTCATGATGAGATCCTCCTGTCGCTTTGCCCTGTCCTGGGTCTCTTGGAGCTTGCCTTTCATGTTATCAATCTGTTTCTGAATTCCCATAACCAGCTGATTAGTTCCCTCGTTTTCTTGGTGTTGTTCATCTGATTCATTTAGCTTGTCCTGTAGCTGCCTTTCCAGATCTTCCTCAGTGTCAATGATGTTTATATCTTCTTCGTCTTGATGCTGTGTCTCATCTTCATCTTCACTGCTGCTGCTGAGGTCATTGAATATCTCCCGAAGCTCATCATGTTCTAATGAGTCATGGCCCTGCCTGTGGCCAGACATTCCTGGGGAAGAGATATCAAGGCCTTGATTTTCTGTTTCTTTTGTTTCATCTTCAGCAATTATTTCCCAACGGGTACTGACAGCTTCAGCATCTGTGCTCAGCAACCGCTTTACTTCTTTTTCCACATCTGGAGACTCAATATACTTCTTCTTTGCTGTCTTACGGAACCTTCTCTTTCTGACATTTTTTAGAGGCAGAGTAATTCCATGGTTCCATATAAACTTTTTCTCTTTGTCCTTATCCTTTTTCTTGCTTGCTTTGGGATCAGCAGAGGCAACTGGTTCCTCAACAGGAGGATAGAGATCACCATCAACTGTAGAGACAAGCATCTGACAGATATCAGCTGTCTTGTAAAAGGTTTTTTTATCAATGGTTTTCAAACTTTCCATAACACATGGCAGATCTACCAATTTTGACGCCAGTGGGACCCGGTCCACTCTGACAATTCCATGACGCCCATCAGGGTGTAACTCAATTGTCAGTCTGTCCTTCAGGTTGACATGACCAGACTGTACCGCCCGCCTCACAGTAGAGGCATACTCCGGAGGTAGGCGTAAGATAAACTGGCTCTCCAGTTCGTGAGGAGCATCATCTTTGCTCTTACTCATCTTTATTTCTTTGTGACTCACTTTTTCTCTAATAACCACTTGTTGCACTAAAAAATTTCAGCTATTTCAACAGAAAGACCAGTTCTTTATAAATTGAAGTCTTTAATTACAAAGAGTTCTAGGTAGAACAGCAACTAAGCGTCTATTCTGAATTAAGCCCCAAGTCTTTCTAAATATGCTGTGACAATACCAGTCGTTACTGACACATTGCCTTACTCAGGTCCATTTAAATCTATTAGCTGCAATACCAAGTTCCAACCTCTAGATGCCGCTGCAGGACAACGCAGGGAAAGCAAATGGCGGCTCCTACGGAATGATTTTCGGCACAGAAAGTAAGGCTCAGCAGATACTCCCAATCCACAAACTCTCCCGGAACAAAGATACGCAAAAAGTGGGGCGTAGTGAGCTCTCTTCGCCTCGGGTACTTACAATCCAGTGACGATTATAAGTCCAGTTTCTCCGGACAGGCGCGAGCGGAAAAGGAAGCCACTCAGAGCAAGGTGGCCGGGAGCCGAGCGTCTCCTTCCGAATTCCTTTGTTCTTCCCGGCACTTGGCAAAGCGATCCGCTGATTATCGGTGAAATGGCTCAGAACGGGCAACGCGAAATCTCGCCAAGAACCGCAGCTCCGAACGCCAGATTCTGCAACTCCGCAGCTCAGCGGGCCTCCGTCCGTTGCTGCAGACCTAGCCGAGAAAAAACAGGTACGTCACCACCCAGGACGGGAAGCTGCTGTGAGTCGCAACACCCCTCGGGCGGAAGTGCGGGCTGCCCCAGCGCGCGCAGGCGCAATGCGCGATTACGCTATCCGGCGGGTCTTGTCGTCTCGCGAGAACTTGGCCTTAACGGGATGAAGACTATGTTTCGTAAAGAGCTGTTGGTTTAAAAGTATGTAGAGAAAACGGTTCTAAGAAGGACGTAGATTCTCCCGCCCGCCTCCGCTAAGCCAGGGCTTTTACCGGATCGCTGTGGGGCCGGATACCTCCTAGGCTTCCGGGTGATTGCCGGAGATAGGGCGTCCGTGCGGAAATGGCGTTTGTTTCTGGAAACATCTCGGCATCTCCACAGGCTATATTCAATCTGGAGCCGATAAAAGAATTCATAACTAACCATACCGTGGATTTTAAAGTACCCAAGTCAGTGGAGTGAGGACATGCAGCCCACTATAATTCTAAGTCTGTGTTTGTTGATTATGAAGATGTCCGTAGGAGGCCCATGACTCGGTCTGTTTGGGGTTTGAAGACCCCCTGAGGGAACAAGGGTGATTCCTCTTTTTTTATTTAATTTAATTTAATTTATTTTTTTATATAGCAGGTTCTTATTAGTCATCCATTTTATACATGTTAGTGTATACATGTCAATCCCAATCTCCCAGTTCATCCCCCCCCCCCGCCCGCCACTTCCCCCACTTGGTGTACATACGTTTGTCCTCTGCATCTGTGTCTCAATTTCTGCCCTGCAAACCGGTTCATCTGTACCATTTTTCTAGGTTCCACATATATGCGTTAATATATGATATTTGTTTTTCTCTTTCTGACTTCACTCTGTGTGAGTCTCTAGATCCATCCACGTCTCTACAGATGACCCAATTTCGTTCCTTTTTATGGCTGAGTAGTGATTCCTCTTTTTAATGTGTTTGACGTAGATATAAATGTAAACAGAGAAGGTAGTGTTCTTCTGGAGGCCCATGTTCATTTAGGGCAGTTGCCTGAAAGACGAATAGTCTGATTAAAGTAGAATATAATTGAAGTATTACTTCCTTCTACTCATTTGCCAGTAATTTTTAAATTAGTTTGGAATTTTAAAAAATCCACCTCTATGGTTTGGATAACTTTTCTGCTTGCCTCTTCTTTAGGTGGTCAAGTATTCTTCAACATGTATTTATAGTGCTTCAGTCTAACTGTGTAACAGTTTCCACTTATTCCTATTCATTTCCATTTATTTATTAATAGGATCAATTTGGTAGACTATCAAGGTCATTAAAATTTCAATTTCTGTTCTCTAAAATATCAACACCTGCATCTAAGTTTTAGAGAATTCACTTAAAATGTGATTAACATTTAGAAAATTCACTTTATTTCTTTATGTACTTATTGTCTCCCTCACCTAAGATTGGAAGCTCCATGATAATCAGGAGTCTAATATCGTGTTCATCCGGTCCCAGTGCCTAGTATCAAAACGTGTGAGATAAAAAATATTTGCTAATTGAATGAAACAATTGATCCATCCAGAAAGAACATAAATATAATCTAAATCCTATAATAATTTGTCAGAGAAAATACATTGTATGTCACCTTAAAATGAGATAGAGCCACTTTATATATACATTTCCTCTCCAGTCACGGACCGTGCCAATTGTTATGAGGCCAGAGGTTTGCAAATAGCGTGTGTGAATGTGACCCCTTTGGTTTCGTCGACTGTGCTACTGTGTATCATGGGGTGGAATTTAAATGGTTTGGCACCAGTTTGGTTTTTTATGTTAAGTTTGAAGGAAAATTACGCTCTTCTACATAACTGTACTTTAGTTCTTTGTTCTGTAATGTGCTGAAGAATATTAGCTGATGTATATATAATTTCCAGGATGATCTATTTCCTCTTTTTGAAGAAATTTTTCCAATGTGCTTGTCCCTTAATTGTACCTGATTTTACTTACTTCATAGATATGAGTTTAGCATGCTAGCCTTTGCATAATGCTTTATTTAACCCTATAAAATGTGAGGCCATGCTTATACATGAAAATAATCCAAATATTGCTTTGCATTTTAATTGCCTATGAGCTTTATGATGCTCAAATATCTTTGTCACAGAAAATAACTTGAGATAAATTCTGGGCAATTCAGATTTGCCAAAATTATGGTGTATTTTAGTTATTAAACCTTGAAATGGAAGGTTGTCAGAGATAATTAAAAGGATCAACTGAAGTTTCCCCTAAAGGATGTACCTCCTTCAATCCTGAAACATATTTTCTGTTTTTGAGTTTAATACATTTTCTGAATGCTATTTTTTGAGGGGTAGTTACATTGATCCTAAAGCTAAGGGCACTGCCACATCACCATTACCTTAATGTCTATTGATAAATCCAGTTGTTGTTGTTGTTGTTGTTTTGACTGGGGAACTGAATTTTTAAGTTTGTTTAATTTTTTTAACACCTTTACTGGGTATAATTGCTTTACAATGGTGTATTAGTTTCGGCTTTATAACAAAGTGAATCAGCTATACATATACATATATCCCCATATCTCCTCCCTCTTGCCTCTCCCTCCCACCCTCCCTATCCCACCCCTCTAGGTGGTCACAAAGCACTGAGCTGATCTCCCTGTGCTATGCGGCTGCTTCCCACTATCTGTTTTACATTTGGTAGTGTATATATGTCCATGCCACTCTCTCACTTCGTCCCAGCTTACCCTTCTCCCTCCCTGTGTCCTCAAGTCCATTCTCTATGTCTGTGTCTTTATTCCTGTCCTGCCCCTAGGTTCTTCAGAACCTTTTTTTTTTTTTTTAGATTCCATATATATGTGTTAGCATACAGTGTTTATTTTTCTCTTTCTGACTTACTTCACTCTGTATGACAGTCTCTAGGTCCATCCAACTCACTACAAATAACTCAATTTCGTTTCTTTTTATGGCTGAGTAATATTCCATTGTATATATGTGCCACATCTTCTTTATCCGTTCATCTGTCGATGGACACTTAGGTTGCTTCTATGTCCTGGCTATTGTAAATAGAGCTGCAATGAACATTGTGGTACATGACTCTTTGAATTATGGTTTTCTCAGGGTATATGCCCAGTAGTGGGATTGCTGGGTTGTATGGTATTTCTATTTTTAGCTTTTTAAGAAACCTCCACACTGTTCTCCATAGTGGCTGTATCAATTTACATTCCCACCAACAATGCAAGAGGGTTCCCTTTTCTCTACACCCTCTCCAGCATTTATTGTTTGTAGATTTTTTGATGATGGCCATTCTGACCGGTGTGAGGTGATACCTCATTGTAGTTTTGATTTGCATTTCTCTAATGATGTGTGATGTTGAGCATCCTTTCATGTGTTTATTGGCAATCTGTATATCTTCTTTGGAGAAATGTCTGTTTAGGTCTTCTGCCCATTTTTGGATTGGGTTGTTTGTTTTTTTGATATTGAGCTGCATGAGCTGCTTGTAAATTTTGGAGATTAATCCTTTGTCAGTTGCTTCATTTGCAAATATTTTCTCCCATTCTGAGGGTTGTCTTTTCATCTTGTTTTTGTTTTCCTTTGCTGTGCAAAAGCTTTTAAGTTTCATTAGGTCCCATTTGTTTATTTTTGTTTTAATTTCCATTTCTCTAGGAGGTGGGTCAAAAAGGATCTTGCTGTGATTTATGTCATAGAGTGTTCTGCCTATGTTTTCCTCTAAGAGTTTGATAGTGTCTGGCCTTACATTTAGGTCTTCAATCCATTTTGAGTTTATTTTTGTGTATGGTGTTAGGGAGTGTTCTAATTTCATTCTTTTACATGTGGCTGTCCAGTTTTCCCAGCACCACTTATTGAAGAGGCTGTCTTTTCTCCATTGTATATTCTTGCCTCCTTTATCAAAAATAAGGTGACCGTATGTGCGTGGGTTTATCTCTGGGCTTTCTATCCTGTTCCATTGATCTATATTTCTGTTTTTGTGCCAGTACCATACTGTCTTGATTACTGTAGCTTTGTAGTATAGTCTGAAGTCTGGGAGCCTGATTCCTCCAGCTCCGTTTTTCTTTCTCAAGATTGCTTTGGCTATTCAGGGTCTTTTGTGTTTCCATACAAATTGTGAAATTTTTTGTTCTAGTTCTGTGAAAAATGCCATTGGTAGTTTGATAGGGATTGCACTGAATCTGTAGATTGCTTTGGGTAGTATAGTCATTTTCACAATGTTGATTCTTCCTATCCAAGAATGTGGTATATCTCTCCATCTGTCTGTATCATCTTTAATTTCTTTCATCAGTGTCTCATAGTTTTCTGTGTATAGGTCTTTTGTCTCCGTAGGTAGGTTTATTCCTAGGTATTTTATTCTTTTTGTTGCAATGGTTTTGTTGCAAATGGGAGTGTTTCCTTAATTTCTCTTTCATATTTTTCATCATTAGTGTATAGGAATGCAAGAGATTTCTGTGCACTAATTTTGTATCCTGCTACTTTACCAAGTTCATTGATTAGCTCTAGTAGTTTTCTGGTAGCATCTTTAGTATTCTCTATGCATAGTGTCATGTCATCTGCAAACAGTGACAGCTTTACTTTTTCTTTTCTGATTTGTATTCCTTTTATTTCTTTTTTTTCTCTGATTGATGTGGCTAAAACTTCCAAAACTATGTTGAATAATAGTGGTGAGAGTGGACAACCTTGTCTTGTTCCTGATCTTAGTGGAAATGGTTTCAGTTTTTCACCATTGAGAACGATTTTGGCCGTGGGTTTGTCATATATGGCCTTTATTATGTTGAGGTAAGTTCTCTCTATACCTACTTTCTGGAGGGTTTTTATCATAAATGGGTGTTGAATTTTGTCAAATATTGTTTTTTTAATCAAATCCACTTGATATATAGAAACACTCTGAGTTGATAAAAGAATTACACTCCTGTGGTTGTTCCATAGAATATCTGTGATACTGGTGAACCAAAGATTTGGGGGAACAATAAATTCCCCAGTGTGGTAATAAGCCTCAAAGGGCTTCCTACCTATGATAAAGGAGTATCACAATCGGGCTAATGCTGTATGATTGAAAATTCCCTTTAATAAACTTTCAAGTTCCTTATACTGTGGAGGTTAAAAAAAAATGTGAGAGATGGGAGAAGCCTTGTTTATATTTTGGAGATTGAAAATTATAGGAGTGAGGAAATAGCAAATACCCCCCCCCCAAATACACTTATATACTGTTACAGCAGTATATAATCAGTAAAAAGCAGGTTAACTAAATTGTAGCAGTCTCTTGTATCAAATAGGATGCTTTCAATAGAAAAAAAGACCAATCTAATTTACACTGGTTTAAACAATAAGAAAATGTGTTATCTCAAAAACCAGGTAGTCTAGAGCAGCTCTGTCAAATAGAAATATAATGTGAGCCACAGGTGAAAGTCACATATGTATGTTAAATTATCTAGTAGCCATATTAAAATGCCAAAAGGAAACACGTGAAATTAATTTCAATGACATTTTTATTTAACCTAATTACCAAAATATTGCTCAACATATAATCAATGTATAAAATATTAACAATATTTTACATTCTTATTTTGTACTGAATCTTCAAAATCAAGTATTTATTTTACACTTAAAGCACATCTCAATTTGGACTAGCCACATTTCAAGTGCCCAGTGGCCACATGTGGCAGGTGATTACTCTATCGGACAGTGCAGTTCTAGAAGTGTGGCTGCCTCTAGGCAGGATCGAATTATGGTCTGGCACAAATTGTTTAACTCTTGCTAATTTTGGATAATGAACATTTATTTATACTTTATTATTCTTTCAGCTTTACCCTCACCTCCTTGTAAATTTCCAAAGTCTGTGGTCATAAGAAACCTGCCAGCAGTAACTGGGGAACTTCCTTCCTTGTCCATGGTAAGTTCAGAGAGTGGCTCTTCCCAACCAAAATCTGTCTTTCACTGTGATTGGACCAACTTAGACTATATACCTATCCCTGGCTCAATAATAGTCACCAGCGGAATACCCTAAGCCTGTGATTTTCAAAATGGTGGGGAGGAGGAGACATTTGGTGATGTCTGGAGACATTTTGATTGCTGCACCTGTGGGATCTCGTGGCATCTCATGGGTGCTGCTAAATATCCTATAATGCACAGAACATCCCCCCCCAACAAAGTTATCTGACTCAAAATAGTACCAGGGTTGAGAAACCTTGCCCTAAGCTTATTTTTTAATTATTAATTGTTTTAAGCCACATTTCTAACTAAACACTGGCAAGAGGAATGAGATCACCAATATTGGTTTAGACCTATCAGAACTACTACAGCTATGAGTAGGTTCAGCTGCCCTTAGGTGCACAGATGGTGGACCTCTAAACTGAAAACGAAATGTTAGAAGAGAGGAAAGAACAAGGGCAACTGTCATAATTTATTTGGGCTGCTGTGTCAAAATATCATAAACTGAGTGCCTTATAAGCACCTGAAATTTATTTCTCAGATCTGGAAGCTGAGAAGTCTGAGATAAAAGCACTGGCAGCTTTGGTGTCTGGTGAGGGCAGGCTTCCTGGTTCATAGGTGGCAGTCTTTTTTGCTGTAACCTCACATGGTGGAAGGGGTGGAGGAGTTCTCTGCGGCCTATTTTACAGGGGCACTAATGCCATTCATGAGCACTCCAACCTCATGACCTAATCACCTCCCCAAAGCCCTGCCTCTAAATACCATCACATTGATTAGGTTTCAACATGTGAAATTTGGGGTGGGGGGGACATAAATATTCAGTCTATAGAGGTAATCAGTGGTATCCATGAAAGAGCTGATTATTGGGAGGATTATAATAGTATATATGTAATTCCAAAAAAGATACAAATGCCCGATAAGTACATGAGAAGATGCTCAACATTACTAATCATTAGGGAAATGCAAATAAAAACAACAGTGAGATAGCACCTCATGCCCATTAGGATGACTGCTATTAAAAAACCAAGAAATAATAAATATTGGCAAAGATGTGGAATAATGAAATCCTTGTGCACTGTTGGTGGGAATATAAAATGGTACAGCCACTGTGGAAAACAGTCAGTGGTTCCTCAAAACATTAAAAATTGAATTACTATATGATCCATCAATTCCAATTCTGTGTATATACCCTAAAGAATTGAAAGCAGGGTCTCTAAGAGATGTTTATACACCCTTATTCATACCAGCATTATTCATAATAGCTAAAAGTTAGATGCACCCCAGGTGTCTATCAACCAATGAATGCATATGCAAAATATGGTATGTGTACCTACAATGGAATATTATTCAGCTTTGAAAAGGAAGGAAATTCTTTTTTAAAATTGAAGTATAATTGACTAACAACACTATGTTAGTTCCAGGTGCACAGCACAGTCATTCGATATTTCTGTACATTACAAAATAATCACCCTCACCGTAAGGCTAGTTGCCATCTGTCACCATACAAAGTTACTACAATTTTATTGACTATACTGTATTCCCCATGCTGTACATTTCATCCCTGTGACTCATTTATTTTGTAACTGGAAGTTTGTACCTCTTAATATTCCTCACCTATTTCACTCATCCCCTCACCCCTCTCCCTTCTGACAGCCACCTGTTTGTTCTTTGTATCTGTGAATCTCTTTCTGTTTTGTTATGTTTATTTGTTTTGCTTTTTCAGATTCCACATATAAGTGAAATCATGTGGTATTTGTCTTTTTCTGTTTGACTTACTTCACTTAACATTATACCCTCTAGGTCCATCCATGTTGTTGCAAATGGCAAGATTTTGTTCTTTTTTATGGCTTTGTATATGTACCACATCTTATTTATCCATTCATTTATTGATGGACACTTAGGTTGCTTCCATATCTTGGCTATTGTAAATGGTGCTGCAGTGAACATAGGGGTGATTACATCTTTCTGAATTAGTGTTTTCATTTTTTTCAGAAACATACCCAGAAGTGGAATTGCTGGATCATGTGGTAGTTCTATTTTTAATTTTTTGAGGAACCTCCATACTCTTTTAAAAAGGAAGGAAAATCTGACATATGCTGCAACATGGATGAACCTTGAGGATATTATGCTATG
This sequence comes from Eubalaena glacialis, assembly GCF_028564815.1. Classification (NCBI taxonomy): domain Eukaryota; kingdom Metazoa; phylum Chordata; class Mammalia; order Artiodactyla; family Balaenidae; genus Eubalaena; species Eubalaena glacialis. The sequence continues at coordinate 118,857,721 of NC_083719.1, forward strand.
TAAAATAAGCCAGTCACACACACACACAAAAGACAAATACCATATGATTCCACTTATATGAGGTATTTAGAGTAGTCAAAATCATAGAGAGAGCAAGTAGAATGGTGTTTGCCAGGGGCTGGAGAGAAGGGAGAATGAGGAGTTTAATGGGTATAGGTATAGGTATAGGTATACCTATGGGTATAGGTTTCAGTTTTATAAGATAAAAAGAGTTCTGGAGATGGATGGTTGTGATGGTTGCATGACATTATGAATGTATTTAATACTACTGAACTGTACACTTAAAATGGTTAAGTTGGTAAATTTTATGTTATGTGTAAAATTGTAATTAAATAATGCAATTACTGATACTTGAAAATTTTTGTCAGTATTTTCTACCTTTTATAGTGCAAGTTTCTTTTATATTGTAGAATATACAGTGAGAATTTCCTTTTCTAATGTAAAATTCTTTTTACAGTGGGTAATTTCTTGAGTAAAAAAATGTTTAAGAAAAAGAAGCTTCAAGTGTTCTTCAAAAGGAAATGTCAAGAGGGAAATTGTGTAAGAATTTTTATTTTAAGCTGATGTGAATTTTAATAAATCAAAACGTTTGATTTAAATTTTGTGGAAAGACCATTTTATTAATATTTTGTCAAAAAGAAATAGTGACTTGTAGCCTTTATACTGAACCAACTGGTATTGTAAAAATAAGTCCCGGAAGTAAAGCAAATACAGTCTCCTGTGAGGACTTTCAGAAATAACATGTGGTAGCTATCCTCCTGGACCTCTGGGTGCCGCTGTTGGCCAATCCGTGGCTTAGAGTGAAACAAAGGAACCCACTGGCGGTTTTGACGCAGCGATGTATGCACACTTTACAGAAACACACCAGGAGCGGACTCTGCACGCCGTCTCTCCCGCAATCTGCTTCAAATATCTGGGTCAGGAAGGTCTGAGAGAGCTGCTTCCTTTTCTTTCCAGCGCACCTTGGTAATCCGAGGAGCCACTGTAGCGAGGTGCATTCGGTCCTACGAAGCCGCATCGTGAAGAGAGAGAAGTCTCCCCACAGGGAAGACGCGGGAGTGCAGGAAGCGCTGTTTCCTTTTCTGATGTCTTTGTTCAGCCTAGTGAACTGCGCAGCAGTTATGCTGAGAGATTCCGGAAGAGACAGCCAAGGATTTAAAAGTGGGGAATCTCGCCAAAGATCTACATGTCGGTGACAAGAACCATGGGTGAGTGCTGAGAAGCCTCTCTTTACCGCCAGCAAAGAGAGCAGGAAGGAACAAATGACAGGATAGATCTAGCCAATAGGCCAAAGGAAGTCCCTAGGCCCCTTGAATCTGAAACCTTCACTGGAAATCCTATAAATGTTTTTTATATAAAGTATTTATCCTGTATATAAATAACATATGGCTTTGAGCACAGCCATTTTGTTTTGAAAATTCTGGAAAACATCTTAATAAGAGCAAAGTTTACTCCTAAACTGCAGTAGATATGGATGCTGCAAGTAATTCTCTACAAGTTTATCAGATTAATTTCAGTTAACCATCTCCCTCACTGCCAAAAGTAAAAGAGAACACTAGGGCAGTAAGTACTCTGGTTATTTATTGGAGAAATCTGGACCAGAGTAGCAGAGCTGCCACCACTTAGTGGTGGGGAGGAGGCTCAGGGCAAGATGCAGGTAGGTCTTGGATGCCAAAGCCAGTCCTCCCATACTGAGCTACAAAGTGTACAGTAGAGTCTGCCTGCCAGAGAACCTCCTTGTCTGCATTCTTCAGGTGATCCCTGCTGACCTAGGTGACACCCTTAAGGTAGAGTTCTATGCTTTCCACACAGTCTCACAGGGCATACACAGTATATTCAATAACGACAGCACCATCTTTGATTTTGAAGAGTGACTGTTATATCACAGCTTAGAAGAGAAGACTGGAGACAGTTAAGGGCACTTTTCACAATCCTGGTTGAAATGCAGGTTGAGAACTATGATGCAGTGCAGGTGACTTTCAGCTGAGTGTTTAGTCCTATTAGAGATAAGAAGTGTGGTTGCTCTAATCAAAACAACAGGACTCAGATTTCTTGAAGAGAAAAGTGAAAGATATTGTAGAGAGTAATAAACACATAGCCAAACAATTCACAACAAAGAATTACTATGTAATTCTTTGTAAGCTACTGACAGAAAGCATTCTAAACTGGGAGCAGATTCGGAATCATGAGGTAACAAAGACAAGCTGTCCCTCTCCTCCAGTGTAAGCATTAGCCTGCATATAACCCACATCAACAAAAATGCTCTAATTTTCCAACAGGTCTACTGTATGGTCCAGGAGATTGGGAACACTCACCCAGAGCCTCCATTGCACACTTTAGTGCTTCCAACTGAAACTTGGTGCCCTAAGTGCCTCCTATTTTTCCTGACCAGTGACCTGGGTGCTGTTGTCTGACGTGTCACTGAGTGCAGAGCACAGTAGTGTTCACTGCAGCCTACCTTTGAGCTGACTCTGTGGCCTGCAACCAGGGCTCTGTGTCAGCCTGAGCCTGCCTGTAATGGTGTACTACCACTGCAAAAACTCACAGAAGACGTGCTATGCTGGGAGTTGCACCTGGAAGTCATACGCCTTTTCAATGGGGCATCACACACTGCAGCTCGACTACCTGGTTGCCAAGGTGGACGCTGACTGGGGCGCAACACCTGATTGTCCTATCAGGTGTCCTAATCTGACTCTTCAACCTGAGGATGCACAAGAGCAAGATGCCCACTGGGGCACTGCAGATGACAGAGACACTGTTCTCTGGGGCTTGCTGGTCACCATGCTCAATGACAATATTCGTCATGCTGCAGCTAGTCTTTGCAGGAGTTGTGGACGGACCTCAGTGACCACCCAGCACCTACTGCCAGAGCTACAGCTTTACCTGGTCATGGCCTTTTCGCCTTGATCTCCATGTTCTTCTTCCTAGCAGTGACTCTGGCCATAGCCTCGTGCCTGCAGTGCTCCTCCAGCCCTGCTTTCAGCCTGGTCCAAGCCTGGACTTGGAGTTGCTCCCACTTCAGCGAGAGAGATTTGCCCTATTCCTACAGTCAATATGTGACTTCAGATATTGCAAAGTCTTAATTTCTTCAAGTTAACTCAGAAACATCTTTCAACTAGATAGTTTCTGTAGTACCAGCAGTGAAGCCTTAAATATTACATTGGATTCAAATGTATTCGTGTGAGTTTTAACACTTTTATTTCATAAATATCATCCTGCTGTAAGCAATCCTGCTTATTTTTTGTTGTCTTTAGGGGTGTGGGAGAGCTCTACAAGTTTACTTGCTAGTTTCTATGTATATTTTGATTTGTTTCATTAGCCCAGAAAATTCCTTTGGGCAAAACTTTGTGCCTATTAATGTATGTTCTGAAAAATTATGTTTCTGGCTAAAGAGTTCTTTCCTCGAAATATTGAAGGAGGTTCACTGCATCTTTAAGTTTCTGCTCTTGGGCTCCATTATATTTGTCTTTGAGAAGCTGGGAAACTGTAGATTTGGTTGTGTAAGAACATAGAGTCTCTCTCCAAGAACTGTTCTGGCCTTTGATTGTTTCCTTTCATCATTTTCCAGAGCCTTCTCAGTCATGGTGTCCATGGGTTGGCTGCCAATATCTGGCCCAATTTGTTGCTAAAAATGTCAGCATCTGGAATGCAGAGATCATTCTTCCCTAACTTCTGTGTAAGGATAAATAAATCACACTAAGCCCAAGACACTTTAGTTAGTAACCTTTTACTAATTTTGCAATGAGTAAAACAAGGAAGGCAATACAGTTTTAAAATCTTGCTGTTTTAGAAAACAAACTTCTTTTGGAGAAAATATTAAGTGTGGATGTAGGAGAATACATATCCTAATATAGACTATCTAAAAATAAAGATGTGGCCTTTTTATTTTCAATTTTGAAAAATATCACTACCTCTTGTGTCTCTTAAATTTAGTCTAAATTAGATACTCATGTGACATTTTTCCAGTGAAATTCCAAGAGCCCAGTGGTTTTTTTGTTGTTTGTTTGTTTGTTTGTTCATTTTGGCCATGTGGCGTGGCACGTGGGATCTTAGTTCCCCGACCAGGGATCAAACCGCTGCCCCCTGCAGTGGGAGCACGGAGTCTTAACCACTGGATGGCCAGGGAAGTCCAAGCCCAGTGTTATTTTATTCAAAATATATTACTTGCAGCTGAGTTGAAGGTCTTTTAAAAGCCCATATTAAAGGTCTTTTTAAATCCACATAATACATAGATGCTTCAGTAAAAGAGGAAAAATAAGGATGGAATAAAATATGTCTTTCAAAATTCCAAGGTTTCTGCTAAATATTCAGAGTGCAATGGATAGGAAATGGGATAGTCCAATTTTTTAAAGTCTTGCTTACACTCTAAAAGTTTATTTTTCCTTTTAGTTTTTTTCATCCTCCAGTCAAAGGGCAGTTGCTCTTCTATATGGCCTGTGAAATTATCAAGTGGTCAAGATGTACTACAGAAGTAGTGGAGGGATGATTTGTCCCCTTTGTGATACTTCCTGACTAGCAAACGGAAAGCAGATAGGTTGGGAATACTACTTGAATATCCAGGATAGCTTGGATTCTACTGTATGTTACAATTAAGCAATATGTAGATGTAATTAATTAAATGAACATAGCAATTTCTCCTTTTCATAGTTACAATGTATAATGCTTAACTATTTCCTTGACAATAAACTAAGACTTAAGGAAAGGTTGATCAGGTTAATGAGAAGAGAAAGTTCAAGTATTATCTAGGAGTGCAGTAACTGGTTAGGACTCTGGGTGCCGCTGTTCACCAGTCTGGGAGATAAAGGCAGCGCACGCGCACGCGCACGCGCACACACACACACAAACACACCGAGGGGAAAACAAACTTCTTAGAACCTCCATCACTGCCAGATTGAAAACAGACTCCCTGAGGCTGCCCAGATCCTACTTCAGGACCCCTTTCTGCTCTGAATTCTCCTGAAAATTTGGTTAATTTAGACTCAGAAGAGCAGAGAAACAATACTGTTGGTGCCAGACTGGGAGAAAACTACGAAGCAAAAGAGCAATGACGATTCGAGTGAAGGTGCTCGGCTGCCGCAGGCTGGTCTTGCTGTTCCTTTTTCTGGGGCTGTTGTTGGAAGCCCAGGCTGGGAAGATCCGCTACTCGGTGCCAGAAGAGACAGACAAAGGTTTCTTTGTGGGCAACATTGCCAAAGACCTGGGACTACAACCCCAGGAGCTGGCGGAGCGGGGAGTCCGCATCGTCTCCAGAGGTAGGACTCAGCTTTTTGCTCTGAACCCGCGAAGCGGCAGCTTGGTCACCGCAGGCAGGATAGATCGGGAGGAGCTCTGCGCTCAGAGCCTGCAGTGTCTGGTGAGTTTTAACGTCTTGGTAGAGGATAAAATGAAGCTTTTCCCTGTTGAAGTGGAAATAATTGATATTAATGACAACACTCCCCAATTCCAGTTAGAGGAAGTAGAATTTAAAATGAATGAAATAACCACTCCAGGTACCAGAATCCCTCTACCTTCTGGGCAAGACCTTGATGTGGGTATGAATTCGCTCCAGATGTACCAGCTCAGCTCCAACCCTCATTTCTCCCTGGATGTGCAACAGGGATCTGATGGGTCCCAACAGCCAGAGATGGTGCTGCAGAATCCCCTAGATAGGGAAGAAGACGCTGTCCACCGCCTCCTCCTCACCGCTTATTGATGGGGGCAACCCAGTCCGTTCAGGAACCCTCCGAATTCGAGTTCCGGTGGTGGATGCAAATGACAACCCTCCAGTGTTTACTCAAGCACGGTACCACACGAGTGTCCCTGAGAACGTGCCGCTGGGCACTCGGCTGCTCACGGTAAAAGCCACGGACCCAGATGAGGGAGCCAATGGGGAAGTAACATATTCGTTTCATAATATAGACCACAAAGTGGCACAAATATTTCACTTGGATTCTTACACAGGAGAAATATCAAATAAAGAACCTCTGGATTTTGAAGAATACACAATTTATCCAATGGAAATTCAAGCTCAGGATGGTTCAAGCCTCATGGCCAGAGCTAAGGTGCTGGTCAAAGTTCTGGACATAAATGATAATGCCCCAGAGGTGACCATCACCTCTGTCACCACTGCAGTCCCAGAAAACTTTCCTCCTGGGGCCATAATTGCTCTTACCAGTGTGCACGACCAAGACTCCAGAGACAATGGTCACACTACGTGTTCCATTTCTGGAAATCTACCCTTTAAATTAGAAAAGTTAGATGATAATTATTACCGTTTAGTGACAGAAAGAACAATGGACAGAGAACTTACCTCCCAGTACAACATCACAGTAACAGCAGCAGATCAGGGAACTCCGACTCTATCTACCGAAACACACATTTCACTGCAAGTGACAGATATCAATGACAACTCCCCTGTCTTCCTCCAGGACTCCTAATCCACCTACATTCCAGAAAACAACCCCAGAGGTGCCTCCATTTTCTCTGTGACTGCCCACGATGCTGACAGCAATGAGAATGCACGAGTCACTTATTCCCTGGTGGAGGACACCATCCAGGGGGTACCTCTATCCTCCTTTGTCTCCATCAACTCAGACACTGGAGTCCTGTATGCGTTGCGATCCTTCGACTATGAGCAGTTCCGGGACCTGCGACTAAGAGTGATGGCTCGTGACAGCGAGGACCCGCCGCTCAGCAGCAACGTGTCACTGGGCATATTCGTGCTGGACCAGAATGACAACACACCTGAGATTCTGTACCCCGCCCTCCCCACTGACGGTTCCACCGGTGTGGAGCTGGCACCCCGCTCTGCAGAGCCTGGCTACCTGGTGACCAAGGTGGTGGCTGTGGACAGAGACTCGGGCCAGAACGCCTGGCTGTCCTACCGCCTGCTCAAGGCCAGCGAGCCAGCGCTTTTCTCGGTGGGGCTGCACACGGGCGAGGTGCGCACAGCGCGGGCTGTGATGGATAGAGACGCGCTCAAGCAGAGCCTGGTTGTGGCGGTCGAGGACCACGGCCAGCCCCCTCTCTCTGCCACAGTTACTCTCACAGTGGCGATGGCTGACAGCATCCCAGATGTGCTGGCCGACTTGGGCAGCATGGAACCCTCCACCAACCTGGACAACTCCAGCCTCACGCTGTACCTGGTGGTGGCGGTGGCCGCGGTCTCCTGCGTCTTCCTCGCCTTTGTCATTGTGCTTCTGGCGCTCAGACTGTGGCGCTGGCATAGGACGCGTGTGCTCCAGGCTTCAGGAGGAGGATTAGCGGGCGTGCCCGTCTCTCACTTTGTGGGCGTGGACGGGGTGCGGGCTTTCCTGCAGGCCTATTCCCACGAGGTCTCGCTCACCGCGGACTCGCGGGGGAGTCACGTGATCTTCCCGCAGCCCAACTACGCGGACACGCTCGTCAGCCAGGAGAGCCGTGAGAAAAAGGATTTTCTATCAGCACCCCAGTCTTTACTTGAAGATAGAAAGCAAACATTTTCTCAGGTAAACTTTGTGTAGTAAATTTATCTAGGTAAAAATAATTTCTGAGTTTACTTACTTGCTTTCGTTCTTTACTACTAACAGTTCTCTATTTCCCATATATCATTGTAGCTTTCTATTTACAAATCCTGGGAAATCATTAAATGTTTATATCCGAGTATATTTATCATTGTTCTTTCATTGAAAAGGAGATTGTAATTAATCATAATGTAGGTGGGTGGGATAAAGAATTGTGGAAAGAGCACTGCATTAGAAACAAGGAGATTTGGCTTCTAAAGTTTTCTTGCTTGCTTCTGGCCAAATAATTTTATTTTTCTGGCTTTACCATTCTCTTATCTAGCAAGGATTGGGTTTGACTAGAAAAGGTCCACCAGTATTAATGTGACTAATACTGTTTTCAAATATCCTTACGTTATAAACATCTCCTAATTTATCCTTAAATTTAATGTCGATGTCATCTGTCGGGGTGCTGTTTTATTTGGGGACATTTGAAAAGGTAAAGATTGTCTAAAGTAGTATTTTTAAGTTGTGTTAATATAAAATTATGGAAATCTAGGTAAGCTGCAAATTTAAACTCTCTTAGCCCTTTGTTTAGTCATTTATTTTGACATGTTTTATGCATGCTCAAGAATACATCAACTGTTTTAAGTAACTTATGAAATTAATAAAATGAATGACAGAAAATTTTCTGTGCAACTTGAGAAATAGTTTGAAGCCTCCTGATTTGTATATTATGCCTGTAATGTAAACAACTAACAAAAATCAAGTATATATTCCATTTTAATGTGTGTAAGCTCTTCACAAGAAATGCATCATAGGGGAGTAAATCTATGCTTTGATATACTTACTCTGCTCCAATAAATTAAAGATACACATATAAAATAAAAAAGAAGAAAGCAGAAGCATAGTCAGGCACAAATAAAAGATAAATAGCTAAACGGACCGAAGATGGGACAGAAAGTGGTGAGCCAGGCTAAAACTAAACTGGGAATTCTAGTCTTGGACTTAGATGAGATTGTTCAAGCAGTGTAATAGGGACAAAGGGGCTTCGGGCTAAACAAGGGACCTGAGCCAGGCTTACTGCTTGAATCCAAAATAAGCAGTTAGGCCCCTTGTCTAGTTAAAAAGGGGGGAAGTCACATAAAAACATTACCTACCAGTTCCCATGGTCATAACTTGTTGCAAGCTAAAGACCAAGGGAGTGAGGTGGACACAGATGCTGGCTTCAGAAAATGAACACTAAGTCTCTCAGACCTGAGCTGTGATATTCAGAATACCACTGCTGCATACCGTTAAAGTGCCATTAAAATACCTAGTTATGGCCTGGGACCTGGAGAATTCTGACACTTACTTTTGCTAATGAGAATTTTCTGCCAACAAATTATTATTTTTTAGGTAATCTTTATTTTCTCTGATGGCTTTAAAAAAATTCTCTCATTCTTGCTGTATGTCTAAGTGTGGATTTTTATTTTTATTTTCTGTTTGGTACCAAGAGTATACTCTCAATGCCATAAGTTGTTACAATTTAAAATTTTCTGAACTTTTATAATTTAAAACTTTGCTTCTGTGTATATATAAATGACCTTTTAACCTATTGAAACACCAAGATTGCCAAGTTGGTTGATTTTTTTAAATCCATCTATTCTGCTGACAAGATACATGCTTAAAATAAAATTATACTGAAATACTGAAGATAAAGATGTCAGTAGATACGCACACACACCCTACACACAAGAAAGCAGTCATGTCAATATTAATATAACACCAAAGTAGTGTTTAAGGCAACAACATTAGTGGTGATTTTTTTAATGAACTGATCATACTTATAAAAAGAACAGACAACCAAAAGGATATAAAAATCATGAGCTCCTATCACCAAACAATATAGCTTTGAAAATAATACAGATTATTTTCAAATCTGAAATTTGGAAGAGATTTTAACACAGTTCCATAAGAAATAATACATCACACAGGCAGAAAATTACTAAGCACACAGCATATTTGAATAACAGAATCTATAAGCTTGATCTGACAGATTTGTTGGGTATTTGTATACACAACAAATATAGAATAGCCAATTTTTACATGAACATATGGAAAATCGACAACAATTTACTACATAGTCATCACAAAAAAGGTAGAGCAAATTTCAAAGTACAAATAATATACATGCCTTATGTAGTTAAATCACAAAGTGGCTGGTGAGGAAAATAGGGAGGGATTAGTAAAAGGGTACAAACCTTCAGCTGTAAGAGGAATAAGGCCTTAGGACCTAATGTATAGTGTGAGACTACAGTTGACAACACTGTGTTGTATAATAGAAATTTGCTAAGAGTAGAACCTAATGCTCTCACACACACACAAAAAGGTAAATATGTGAGGCGATGGATGTGTTAATTAGCTCAGTAGAGGAATCCTTTCACAATGTATACATATATCAAATCATCATGTTGCACACTTTAAATATCTTACAATTTTATTTGTCAATTATACCTCAATAAAGCTGGAAAAATCGCAAAGCAAACATTTTAAAATAGTAAAAGGAAACAGAAAAGTTTGGACATTTAAATCTACACCCCTGAATTACTCTTGGATTTAAAAAATCACAATGAAATAAAAACTACAAAAATTAAAATATTACTTATTAAAAATTGTGGAATGCAGAGAAAAGAATATTTAGGGGTAAATCTATAGACAACTGTAAGAATTTCAAAAAGCAAATGATTTAAAACAAGTGAATTTAGCTTGCCACTCAAGAAACAAAGCAAGAAAGATATAATATTAGCATAAATTTAAATAAAATAATAGGAAAAGTAACAAAGGGTATAAATTATTGAAATGCAAACAAGGAAGAATTATGATGATGAAGCAATAGAAGGCGACACCAGTGGGGAGAAAATGAAACTTCTGTGAAGTCCAGTATTGGGACTAATATCAGCTTGTCAGATGGCATGATTAAAATTCGTTTTAGAGATCTTAAAAGAAAACCCCAAATTCTGATTATAGACAAAGACCTGGAAAAGAGAAAGGGAAGGAAAAGCAAGTAAGACTAGGAAAAAATAAAACAGCTTAATACGAAGCAAGAAGCATGAGTGGGAAATAATATACAGAGTAAAACCAGATGTTGTCAAAGACAAACAGAAATCTTTAGAGAACTACAATAAGGGATGTCGAGCAGTTATTTAATGAGACTCAAAAGTATCAAAACAATGTTGAAGAAAAAGTTTTAAAAAACAAACTAGAGGCTCTACTAGAAAACATGGTGAGTTAATATCAATTGTTTCCAATAAATATTTCATCAGTGTTCTCAGAGGAATGGGTTAAAAATGAAAAAAGTTCAATGGGGAAGAAGCCAAAAGGCATAAAGACTGAAATGAGACCAGAAGTGTGCAATCTCGCTCAAGAATGTTGATTCAAAATTGTATCTACTATATATGTAATATTTATAGCTTATGACTAAATGGGGTTTATTACTTAGGGATGCAAGAATATTTCAATATAAGAAAATCTAATAATATAAAACTTCATATTAGGAGATTGAAGATAAAAAGCCATATGTTCATTTCAATAGAGGCATAATAAAGGTCTTGAGAACATTCAACACATGATTAAAATCTTTTAGCAAACTGGAAATTTAAGGAAACATCCTTAACCTGATAAAGAGTATCTATCAAAAACTTATAGAACTACCCAAAGCAATCTACAGATTCAGTGCAATCCTTATCAAAATCCCAATGCCTTTTTTTGTATAAATAGAAAAAAATCCATCCTAAAATTCATATGGAGTGTCAGGGGACCTCAAGTAGCCCTAACAATCTTGAAAAGAACAAAGAACAAACCACCTTCAGTTTCCTTAATGTTCATGCTGCCTCTCACCTCCAAGAATTTGTACTAAGGTTCTAGAACACTACTCCAGCCTCTTTCTTGATCCAGTCATCCCCTTTAGGATCCAGCTTCAATCTTGTCCTGGAAAAGTCTTTCCTGACCCCCAAATCTAGGCTGGATACCCTTCCTATGTATTCTCCCATTGCCCAGGGTTTCCAACCATCATAGCAGTTACCATACTCTATTAAAATACTCTGTTTACTTTACTATGTACTCCCTTATCCTGTAAGCTTCCTGAGAACAGGGACTGTGTTCATCAGGTGCACCATTTCTACCTCCAGCATCAATCAGGCAAAGTGTCAGGCCTTAATTGGGTAGTCACCCAATTAAATGTCCAAAAATTCAATAATTTAAATACAGGTTCTGGGGGAAAAATACAGGTTTTGAAGTTCAATACTAAGCCATTAAGCACATAAATTTAAAATACATAACATTAGAATATAATGTAGCTAATGTTTTTAGATTAATCTTATTGTCTCTGAATATAAAATAAGAGGTTGAAGATGTTTGGCATAAGGGCAGAGGCTGCCTTGATTAATGCCTCCAGCGTTCAATGATACTTTCCTTGCAACTACTATCAAGGTCACATTCATTCACATCATTCTTATTCATTCTGAAAAAAGACTCCTGACTTGAGAGAGCTACTTCTAAGGTATCTTAGAACTGTAAGATTCTTCAAAACAACTTGAAAGTCACAGGGGCAACAAATAATAACTTGGGTTTACCTGAAAGAGTGCAGAAATTACTTAGGCCTCTGGGCGTCGCTGTTGACCACCTAAGAAGTAAGCCTGTGAGACATCCACTCCAACATTACGGCTCGCATAACACAAAGGGCTAGGCGTTTGGCCCGCAAGCTTCGGAACGGCAAAAATATTAAGTCCAGCAGCCCACTACTCTCCACAGTTACCTGGGTCCCGTGAATGCTGGTCACCTCAGACCCTGAGGAATAAAGATTGGAATCCCGCCCTGGATGCTGGAAGTTGCCTGGGAGAAAAGACTGCAGCTCAAGAAATGGCGGCTCTGCTGAAGTTGCCAAACCGCGGAAGGCTTGCCCTGCTGTGCCTTCTTTTGGCGACCCTGTGGGAGGCTGGAGCTGGGCAGATGCGCTATTCTGTGCCAGAAGAGATCGAAAAGGGCTCATTCGTGGGTAACATCGCTAAGGACTTGGGGCTGGAGCCCCGGGAGCTGGCGGAGCGCGGAGTCCGCATCGTCTCCAGAGGTAGGACGCAGCTCTTTGCTCTGAACCCGCGAAGCGGCAGCTTGGTCACCGCGGGCAGGATAGACCGGGAGGAGCTCTGCGCTCAGAGCGCACGGTGTCTGCTGAGTTTCAACATACTCCGGGAAGATAAATTGAGTATTTATTCAGTAGAGGTGGAAATAACAGATATTAACGATAATGCCCCTCGCTTTGTAGTAGAGGAACTGGAGCTAAAAATCAGTGAAATGACTACGCCAGGATTCCGGATCCCTCTGAAGAGCTCGCATGATGCAGACGTCGGAGAGAATACCCTCCAAAGGTACGAACTTAATTCAAATGACCACTTCTCCCTGGACGTGCGAAGCGGAAAAGATGGGAATAAGTATCCGGAGCTGGTGCTGGAACGCGCCCTTGACCGTGAGGAAGAGGCCGTTCACCATCTCGTTCTTGTGGCTTTGGACGGGGGCGACCCTGTCAGATCTGGCACCTCCCGCATCCGCGTGATGGTCCTGGATGCGAACGACAACGCGCCTGTTTTTACACAGCCCGAGTACCTTGTAAATGTTCCAGAGAATACGCCCGTAGGCACCCGGATACTCACAGTGACCGCCACTGATGCAGATGAGGGATACAACGCTCAAGTGGCATATTTTCTGGAGAAAAATCCTGAAGAAACCTCAGAGGTATTTGAGCTTAAGTCATCATCCGGAGAAATAACGATCACAAAAAGCCTAGATTATGAGGATGCCAAATTCCATGAAATTGATATTGAAGCTCAGGATGGTCCAGGCCTTCTGACCAGAACGAAGGTCATTGTCACTGTTCTCGACGTAAATGACAATCCCCCAGAATTTTACATGACATCTGCTACCAGCTCGGTTCCTGAAGACTCTCCTCCAGGAACCATAATTGCACTTTTCAATGTACATGACAGAGACTCTGGGCAGAATGCATTTGTCACATGTTCACTCCCGGAGAACCTTCCTTTCAAATTAGAAAGGTCAGTGGACAATTACCACCGACTGGTTACAACCAGAGTCCTTGACAGGGAACAGTTTTCCTTATACAACATCACTGTGATCGCTAAAGATGGAGGGAACCCATCTCTGTCCACAGATGCTCACATTTTGCTGCAGGTGGCAGACATCAATGACAACCCTCCCACCTTTCCCCACACATCCTACTCTGCCTACATTCCAGAAAACAACCCCAGAGGTGCCTCCATCTTTTCCATGATGGCCCATGACCCCGACAGTGATGACAACGCCCACGTAACCTATAACTTGGCTGAGGACATCATTCAGGGGGCACCTCTGTCCTCCTACATCTCCATCAACTCTGACACTGGCATCCTCTACGCGCTGCATTCCTTTGACTATGAGCAGTTTCATGAACTGCAGTTGTGGGTGACAGCACAGGATGGTGGGAACCCACCACTCAGAAGCAACGTGTCTCTGAGCATATTCGTGCTGGACCAGAATGACAACGTGCCGGAAATTCTATACCCCGCCCTCCCTACCGACAGTTCCACGGGTGTAGAGCTGGCACCCCGCTCGGCAGAGCCCGGCTACCTGGTGACCAAGGTGGTGGCAGTGGACAGAGACTCGGGCCAGAACGCCTGGCTGTCCTACCGCCTGCTCAAGGCCAGCGAGCCGGGACTCTTCGCGGTGGGGCTGCACACGGGCGAGGTGCGCACAGCGCGGGCCCTGCTGGACAGAGACGCGCTCAAGCAGAGCCTGGTGGTGGCGGTCCAGGACCACGGCCAGCCCCCTCTTTCGGCCACGGTCACGCTCACCGTGGCAGTGGCGGACAGCATCCCCGAGGCCCTGGCCGACTTGGGCAGCATCAGGACCTCTGCCAACACCGACGATTCAGGTCTCACACTCTACCTGGTGGTGGCGGTGGCCGCGGTGTCCTGCGTCTTCCTCACCTTTGTCATTGTGCTGCTGGCGCTCAGACTGTGGCGCTGGCATAAGTCGCGTCTGCTCCAGGCTTCAGGAGGCAGGTTAGCGGGTGTGCCCGCCTCCCACTTTGTGGGCGTGGACGGGGTGCGGGCTTTCCTGCAGGCCTATTCCCACGAGGCCTGGCTCACCGCGGACTCGCGGGGGAGTCACGTGATCTTCCCGCAGCCCAACTACGCGGACACGCTCGTCAGCCAGGAGAGCTGTGAGAAAAAGGATTTTCTTTCAGAACCTCAACTTATACCTGAAAACAAAGAAGAAACTTTTTCTCAGGTAAACTCTCTTCGCAATATACCTGTGAGCTACTTTGCTAAAAGAAATAAATTTACCTAATTACTTAGCTGTCTCCACAGTTTACCATACCTTTTCTATTTCCCATATTTCTTTGAGGATATATTCAATTTTTAGGAAATTAGTCCTGGTGAATTATTTCTTAGTAGTTCTAAGTGTTCACACAGTGTAAACAGGAAGAGGAGCTAGAATCATTGTGTCATGAGTATAAATCAGGAGTTAGTAAGTGAAGGTGATATTTAGGTTATCAAAAGAGCGCTGCCTTGGGAACTGGCATGTCTGGTTTCTCATACTTCTTTCTCATCCCTGAGGAAACCATCTCATCCACCTGGATCAACAATTCTTTCTTAGAAATATAAATGTTGACTTTCATGTTTCCCCAGATGCCTCCCTCCTTTAAAATTTAAGGCTTTTATGTTTATTTATATTTGTTTATGAATAATGAAATACTTTAGTTGTTTTCTTCTCACTCAGTCTTAATATTTTTCCTTCAGTTTGGCAGTGAGATTCTTCATTTTTCTTGATTTGCATGATCTTCCCTATTAAAAGGTGCAAATTTAGAAATATATATGCTTCACCGTGTTTCAGGAGGGTATGTCATGGAATCTCTGTTTAGTTAAAAATCTCATTAGCCTCTAAAGTAGCTCTTTGTTCCTTTAAGAAGTGATTGAGTTATCATTTGCTCTATAATACATGGTTTGTATAATAGTGAAGATGTTTCTGTTCCGTGTTACTTTTTTTAAAAAATTTATTTATTTATTTATTTATTTATTTTTGGCTACGTTGGGCCTTCGTTGCTGCACACAGGCTTTCTCTAGTTGCGGTGAGCAGGGGCTACTCTTCATTGTGGTGCGTGGGCTTCTCATTGTGGTGGCTTCTCTTGTTGCAGAGCACGGGCTCTAGGTGCACGGGCTTCAGTAGTTGTGGCTCGTGGGCTTCAGTACTTGTGGCTCGCGGGCTCTAGGGCGCAGGCTCAGTAGTTGTGGTGCAAGGGCTTAGTTGCTCCGTGGCATGTGGAATCTTTCCAGACCAGGGCTCGAACCGTGTCCCCTGCATTGGCAGGCGTATGGCAGGGATGTCCCCCCCTATTACTTTTATTTTTTCTCATATGTGCAAACCACATTGCCTTTTTATCTTTAAAAATAATATATATCCTCAAGGGATTCAGAGACCATATCAAATTATTGCCCCTAAAGATTCTCCTTTTACATTTCTCTTCTCAAAGTTTCCTACTCACAGCAGCTGTTAAAAATGTTTCCAATTCCTCAACCAACATAAGTCCCCCTTACAACCAAGTTTTCCTTCCCCATTCCTCTTCCCATGTTGGCTTTTAGTATGTTAGTTATATATTTAATAACAGAGAACAAAAAATATACTAATATTATATATAAATGGGATCATCTTTTATTTGGAAATAATCATGTACTAAGTCATGTATATAATGGTATTGTCATTCTTTAAGGTGCTGTGATTCTTTATTGTTTAAAGGCATTGGAGGGAGAATTGATCTGAAACAATGCATTCCATTGTCTTACTACTGTTACATAATATTCTTTGAGATAAAGTTGGAACTCACTGTGGAATAATATGTCATAACATTTTGCAGGTAAATAAAGTATGAACTGAGGAAAATTGAATACAAAGTTCCTTTTAGTGCTTATAGTAACTCTTCCTGAAAATAAATGCCTTATACATAGGTATATAATGCATCATGATTGAAGTGACAAATGAATTCCTATTTCTGTGCTTGGAGAGGAAAACAAATACAGGAAAAGGGTTTCTGGCATATAAAACAAAACTTTATCTCTACTAGTTTCAGCTTTTCAGTCCTTAAAAACATCTTCATACTCTAGATTTAGGCAAAGTGGACTACTTTCAGTACCCTGAAATTCTGTGGTTTCTCTCTCACATCTAGGCATTCCCATGCTCTCCTCTCTCACATCCAGGCCTTATCCCTGATCCACTCCTCTCATGTTTTTTGGGGAAGCCTTTGCTAACCTCCAAGGCCAGGTTGGAGGCCCTCCCATTGCCCTTGGCTTCTCCCATTATGGTAGTTATCTCAATGCACTGTAATTCCTTGTTTGCTTTTATAACCTTATAACTCTGTGAAGGAAGTGGCTGTGTTCATATCGTTCACCTTAAATCCCCAGATTTTGTCGTACACTCAATTATATGTGTGTTTAATGAATGGGTTAAGTGGAAAATATTGAAACCAAGATGTCAGGCTATCAAGGACAAATTTCAAGAGGCATGCCCTATAAATCTGGCTGATATTTCTGTGAGGTTCTTAAACTTTGTCTGAACATTTCAAAACAGTAACTTCAGCATGTTTGAAGCAATATTAGTGATCTTAAGATTAGCTCATGGCTTCCCAAGGAAGATAACTTGAAGTCACATCCTTTAACATATAGCGATTCAGTTATGTGAAATAAAAACTGATCCCATTACCTCTGATAAAAAGAATTTCAGGTGCTGAGAAACAAAGTCTGGCTTGGGTTTGTCTAAGAGGGTGCAGTAAACGGTTATGCCTCTGAGCGTCGCTGTTCACCACTCAAGGAGGAAAACGCCACTGAAGAGCTAATCCATTTCCTTGTTTCCAAAGAGCAAAGAACCAGCAAATCACACTTACAAGATCCGGGGCTGCTCCAAAGCTCACCCTTTCAGTCAGCCAGCTCTGTAACCTATAAATTAGGCCCACGAAAGGGTTATTTCCTTGAGAAAATAAGACTGAAGTCCGTCGTGAGACATTGGTACCCAATTCAGAGAAAATAATTCACCGAAAAGGAAATGACCAATTACCTGAGATTCAGAAATGGCGGAGGACTGGCCCTGCTGTACACGCTTCTGGGGACGCTGTGCAAGACCGGATGCGGGCAGATCCGCTATTCGGTGCCAGAGGAACTGGAGAAAGGCTCCTTCGTGGGCAACATCGCCAAGGACCTGGGGCTGGAGCCCCAGGAGCTGGCGGAGCGGGAAGTCCGCATCGTCTCCAGAGGTAGGACGCAGCTCTTTGCTCTGAACCCGCGAAGCGGCAGTTTGGTCACCGCGGGCAGGATAGACCGGGAGGAGCTCTGTGCTCAGAGCGCGCGGTGTCTGGTGAGTTTTAACATCCTGGTTGAAGAAAAATTGAAAATTTTTGAAGTAGAAATAGAAATTAAAGACATTAATGACAATGCTCCTGATTTTCTAACAGAGGAATTGGAAATAAAAATTGGTGAACTAACGGTTCCTGGAACTCGATTTCCACTTAAGACTGCATTTGACCCAGATGCGGGCATGAACTCTCTGCTGAACTATCAGCTCAGCCCCAATGACTACTTCTCCCTGGCTGTGAAGAGTGTCTCTGATGGGGCCAAGTACCCAGAGCTGGTGCTGCAGCAGGCTCTTGACCGTGAGGAAAAGAAAGCTCACCAGCTTGTCCTAATTGCTTCTGATGGTGGCGACCCTGTTCATTCTAGCAACTTGTGCATCCAAGTGATAGTGCTGGATGCAAATGACAATCCACCAGTATTTACTCAGCCTGAGTATCGAGTAAGTGTTCAGGAGAACTTGCCGGTAGGCACCTGGCTGCTCACGGTGAATGCCACTGACCCTGATGAGGGATTTAATGCTCAAGTATCCTATGTACTAGATAAAATGCCTGGGAAAATCGCTCAGATTTTTTATCTCAACTCAGTGACTGGGGATTTATCAATATCACAAAGCCTAGATTATGAGGATGCTACTTTCTATGAAATTAAAATTGAAGCACAAGATGGACTAGGTCTCCTTTCAAGAGCTAAGATTCTGGTCACAGTTCTGGATGTGAATGACAATGCCCCGGAAATTACGATTACTTCTCTCACAGGATCAGTCCCAGAAGAGGCTACTGCTGGAAGGGAAATTGCCCTTATCAACGTGCATGATCGGGATTCTGGGAAAAATGGGCAAGTCACAGTTCTTGTTCTGGGAAATATGCCATTTAATTTAGAAAAATCAATAAACCGATATTACCGCTTAGTGACAGCCAGATGCCTGGACCGTGAACAGGTGTCCGAATATAACATCACTCTGAGAGCTACAGATGGGGGAAGTCCGCCGCTGTCCACAGACACACACATCACCCTGCATGTGGCGGACATCAATGACAACCCACCTGCTTTCACTCATGCCTCCTATTCTGCCTACATTCCTGAAAACAACCCCAGGGGAGCCTCCATCTTCTCTGTGACCGCCCAGGACCCTGACAGCATTGAGAACGCCCACATCACCTATGCACTGACTGAGGATGCCTTCCAGGGGGCGCCTCTTTCCACCTACATCTCCATAAACTCGGACACTGGAGTCCTGTATGCCTTGCGCTCCTTCGACTATGAGCAGGTTAGAAACCTGGAACTATTGGTGACAGCCAGTGACAGTGGGAACCCTCCACTCAGCAGCAACGTGTCTCTAAGCATATTCGTGCTGGACCAGAATGACAACGCACCTGAAATCCTATACCCCACCCTCCCCACCGATGGTTCCACGGGCGTGGAGCTGGCACCTCGTTCTGCAGAGCCTGGCCATGTTGTGACCAAGGTGGTGGCAGTGGACAGAGACTCGGGCCAGAACGCCTGGCTGTCCTACCGCCTGCTCAAGGCCAGCGAGCCGGGACTCTTCGCAGTGGGGTTGCACACGGGCGAGGTGCGCACAGCGCGGGCCCTGCTGGACAGAGACGCGCTCAAGCAGAGCCTGGTGGTAGCGGTCCAGGACCACGGCCAGCCCCCTCTCTCCGCCACAGTCACTCTCACAGTGGCAGTGGCTGACAGCATCCCAGACGTCCTGGCCGAATTGGGAAGCCTCAAGCCCTCAGCAGACCCTGACGACTCAGGCCTCACACTGTACCTGGTGGTGGCGGTGGCCGCGGTGTCCTGCGTCTTCCTGGCCTTTGTGGTCGTGCTGCTGGCGCTCAGACTGCGGTGCTGGCACAGATCGCATGTGCTGCAAGCTTCGGGAGGTGTACCAGCGGGTGTACCCGCCTCTCATTTCGTGGGCATGGACGGGGTGCGGGCTTTCCTGCAGACCTATTCCCACGAGGCCTGGCTCACCGCGGACTCGCGGGGGAGTCACGTGATCTTCCCGCAGCCCAACTACGCGGACACGCTCGTCAGCCAGGAGAGCTGTGAGAAAAGCAAGCCTCTCCTGATATCTCAAGATTTACCTGAAATGAAAGGAGATCCCAAGCAACTTCAGGTGAGCTTATTTCTTTCTTTGAACATTATAAAGAACAGTTATGCCAGTGTGGTTATTATAAAGCTTTAACACACATTTATTTGAAAATAAAGCAATGTGGTCGTCATTGATTCTTTTGTTTAAATATATGTTCCTCTCTTCTTCTGGGATTGTGATGCGGCTGCACTTCCTGATCTGGTATGGCTGAGTGGGCCTAGTAAATAGTTCTGACCAATACATTGTAAATGGAAGTATGTGACTCTCTTCCCAAACGAAGTTCTAGTTGCCATTGTAAGAATTACCAGATTTCTAACTTACTCTTTGAAATTGTGACTGTGCCATCTGTCTGGGTGCTTGAATAACTACAGTGACAGAAGAGCCCTGTGGTTGACTCAACATTGATCTGTATACCTGCGATAAGTAGACTTTTTTCATTTTAAATCACTGTGATGAAGTTTGTCACTCCAACCTACCTAATCTATCCTGATAAACAGGCATATATATATATATATATATATATATATATAAAAACACATATATATATATGGTATTTTAGGCTATAATAATATGACTCCTTCCAAGACAGACCAAACTCATTTCATCCTGATGACATAAAAATGATGGGGTAAAAAACACAGACGTTGGTCAAATTCTTTTACCTGGCATGTAGTCCCTACTTTGTATACTTAAAGTGTGTGTGTGTGTGTGTGTGTGTGTGTGTGTGTTTATCCATATGGATTTCGGCCTTTTCTCTGAAGGTGGGAAGCTCAATTGCCTAAACTGTTATGAGCCTTGGAGTGGCAGTTCTTGTCCTTTGGGAAGGATTTTAAAATGTAAGGAGATATGTCTTAACCTGTATGAGAGGTTTCCAGACCATCCACTTCAACAATGGAATAGGAGTCCTACAACTTTCTTGGGCTAGAAATTGTTGGCACATTTTGAAATTTATGAAATTATTTTCATCCATAAAATGGCACCAGAGAGTCATCCAAAATTAGGCCAAAATAGATTTCATTAGGTCTCAAACAAAGGAATACAGCTCTCCTTCAGTGTGTTAGGAAGAGGTACAGTCAAAAGTGTGAGACAAAAGGGCCTGAACAAAATAACTCAAAGCAGAAAAGTGTATATTCTCACTCAAACCTGCAAATGCATCACAGAAAAAAGGCACATTACCTTTGGAATATTTTTTAGGAAAAATCTTTACAATATTAATATACCTTTCCTTGTAATGAGAAAAAAAATTAAATGGCTAGGGTCAGGGGATCTTTATATGTTCAAAGAGAATTTTCTAAGAATTTCATATAAAACATAGCCTAGGTGGCTCAGTCATTAAGAATCCGCCTGCCAATGCAGGGGACACGGGTTCGAGCCCTGGTCCGGGAAGATCCCACATGCCTCGGAGCAACTAAGCCTGGCACCACAACTACTGAGCCTGCACTCTAGAGCCTGTGCTCTGCAATGAGAAGCCCACGCACCGTGGCGAAGAGTAGCCCACACTCTCCGCAACTAGAGAAAGCCCGCGCACATCAATGAAGACCCAATGCATCCAAAAATAAATAAATTAATTTAAAAAAAAACATAGCCTACATATACCCTGGGAAAATGCACAGAGTACAAAGGCATCTACTTGTATGGATTATAAGAAGTTTCAGACATCCCATTTTAACTAAAAAGGATTTTTAAAGGATAGGCAAGACTTCATTACATAAAAAAGGAGGAGGGTTTATAATAAAAGGAACAGAAAGTATAAAGGCATGAAGTAGGGAAAACAAGGGAAAGAATGTCTTCAGAAAACAGATAATAATCTGTCTTGACTGGAATGTAAGAGGGGTATGGATTAGCACTGCAAAATAACAGAATAAATTGTTGAGTTTGTATTTAATTTGGTAGTGCATTTGAAATAAAGGTGTTTGTTTTAGTTACCCAAGACTGGTTCAAGGATTACAGGTAAGTTTCAAAATGGAGTGTCTAAGAACTCTCAATTCCTCTCCAAGATTTACCAGTGATCAAATCAAACTCATTACACTTATTAATGGTATAAATTTACTGGAGCTGAGAACTGGCATTAAGGAGTATTTATGTATACAGTCATATAGTAAAGAAGCACTGATTTCAAAGAAATAAATAAGCTTACACAAGATTCAGTTTTATAAAAACATGTGTGTGCTCAAATACTAGATTGGTCTCTTTAACAAAATATCAGGCTCCTCTGTACTTAATGGGAAGATTACCTATGTTTTAAAATGATGAGCAATATATTAAAATAAGTCTAGGGCTTTGACTCACTCCTTTTTTTGCAAAGATTAGACCTTTTTAACCACTAGCAGTAACCTAATTGGTTACATCCATACTAGTCATGCCAGTGTTTATAAATACAGTGAAATCACTGAAGATATTTTTGCCCCCAAAACTGAAAAAAAAAAAGCTGTATGCCTTATGAAAAATATTTAATGAAGAAAGAAGAATAAAATGATGGCAACACTTCAAATATTATGAAAAGCTAGAAAATATCAGATTTAAAGGGAAAATTTGAATAGTTTGTTCTTTCCAACAAATAAAAAGACAAGATATATAGGTTCAAGAGCTTACAGTTTGAGGAATAAATAGTTGGGCAATATTCAGTTTTCTCAGACAACCTCCGGGTGCCACTGTTGTCCAAAGGGAACATAAGGGTTCTCAGTTCTGCAGGAATGATGGGCAGAGTGTTTTCCTGCTTTGTCCTGTGCACATCAGAACGCAGACGCACCTCCTGTGCAACCTCAAGCGCCTAACAAATAAGTCCTACGCTCAAATCACGAAAGTCCAGGGAGCTGTCGTTGATTTTTTTAAACATCCCAGAGACATCTTGAAGAGCAGCTTCCCAAAGAGTTCAAGAAATGCTTAGCAGCTCCAGAAAAGCTGAAACAATGAGAAGTCAGGTACTGCTTCTCTTCCTGCTGTCTTTGTTGTGGAGGGCACTCTCCCAGGAGATCCAGTACTCGATTTCAGAGGAGCTGGCCAAGGGCTTGAGGGTGGGGAACCTGGCCAAGGATCTGAGGCTCAGTGTCCAGGAGTTGCCAGCTCGAAAACTGCGGATTAGTGCAGAGGAGTTTTTCAGGATGAGTGCAGAGAATGGGGATTTGCTAGTGAGCGGTAGATCGAGAGAAGATTTGCGTGAGGAAATCTGAGTGTGCACTAGAATTTGAAACGGTCGCTGAAAACCCAATGACTATTTTCCATGTGAGTGTTGCAATTCAAGATATTAACAACAATGCACCAAGTTTCATTGCAAAAGGCATTGACTTGGAAATCTGCGAGTCAGCCTTACCAGGGGTAAAATTCCCTCTGGATTCTGCACAAGATGCATATGTAGAAAGTAACTCACTGATGATATATTCCATCAGCCACAATGAGCACTTCTCTCTGTCAACAAAGGAAAGTCCCAATGGAAGTAAATACCCAGAATTACTGCTGGAAAAATCTCTGGACAGAGAACAGCAGAGCTCCCGCCACTTAATCCTGACTGCCATGGATGGTGGGGACCCTCCTCTAAGCAGCACTACCCAGATCCGGACACAGGTCCCCGATGCCAACGATAATGCTCCGGTGTTCAGCCAGGACACTTACAGGGTTAGCCTCCAAGAAAATGTGCCCCGGGGAACCTCCGTGCTGCGGGTGATGGCTACTGACCAGGACGAGGCCATTAATGCAGAAATCACCTATGCCTTCCTCAGTGCCCCAACAAGTACCAGCCTCCTCTTCATTCTCTATCCAAATTCTGGTGACATCACAACCAATGGTACATTAGACTTTGAAGAGACAAGTAGGTATATGTTGGGTGTAGAAGCTAAGGATGGAGGGGTACACAAAGCTCACTGTAGTGTTCAGATTGGAATTGTTGATGAGAATGACAGTGCTCCAGAGGAGACATTCATGTCCTTCTCTAGCCAGATTCCCGGGGGCTCAGACCTTGGAACCGTAATAGCCCTCATTAAAGTGCGAGACCAGGATTCTGGGCAAAATGGTATGGTGACATGCTATATTCAGGAAGGAGTTCCCTTCAAATTAGAATCCACCTCCAAGAATTATTACAAGCTAGTGATTGATGGTGCCCTAGACCGAGAGCAGAGGGCAGAGTACAATGTCACCATCACAGCCACCGACAAGGGCAAGACTCCCCTCTCCTCCAGTACAAGCGTCACCCTACACATCCGCGATGTCAACAACAACGCTCCAGTTTTCCACCAGGCCTCCTACGTGGCCCACGTGGCAGAAAACAACCCGCCGGGCGCCTCCGTCGCCTAAGTTAGCGCTTCAGATCCAGACTTGGGGCCCAACGGCCACGTCTCCTACTCCATCGTGGCCAGCGACCTGGAGCCGCGCGCGCTGTCGTCCTACGTGTCCGTGAGCGCGCAGAGCGGCGTGGTGTTCGCGCAGCGCGCCTTCGACCACGAGCAGCTGCGCGCCTTCGAGCTGACGCTGCAGGCCCGCGACCACGGCTCACCCGCGCTCAGCGCCAACGTGAGCCTGCGCGTGCTGGTGGGCGACCGCAACGACAACGCGCCCAGGGTGCTGTACCGGCGCTGGGGCCCGACGGCTCGGCGCTCTTCGACACGGTGCCGCGCAGCCCGGCTACCTGGTCACCAAGGTGGTGGCGGTGGACGCCGACTCTGGACACAACGCCTGGCTGTCCTACCACGTGCTGCAGGCCAGCGAGCCCGGACTCTTCAGCGTGGGGCTGCGCACGGGCGAGGTGCGCACGGCGCGGGCCCTGGGCGACAGGGACGCGGCCCGCCAGCGCCTGCTGGTTGCTGTGCGCGATGGGGGACAGCCGCCCCTCTCGGCCACCGCCACGCTGCTCCTGGTTTTCGCGGACAGCCTGCAGGAGGCGCTGCCGGACCTCAGTGACCACTCTGAGACCCCTGACCCCCAAGCTGAGCTGCAGTTTTACCTGGTGGTGACTTTGGCCTTCATTTCGGTGCTCTTCCTCCTGGCAGTGATTCTGGCGGTCGCCCTACACCTTCGACGCTCCTCCAGCCCCACTGCCTGGAGCTGCTTTCAGCCTGGTCTGAGTTCCAAGGCTGGACCCGTGGTTCTCCCCAACTACAGTGAGGGAACATTGCCCTATTCCTACAATCTGTGTGTTGCCTCGCATTCAACAAAGACCAAATTTAATTTTCACAACGTCACCCCGGAAACAGCTACCCCTCCGGATCTCCTAGGTGAAGATCCTTCTATGGGTATATGTGCCAGTAATGAAGACCCCCAAATCGCTTATGATTCCTCTTTTTCCCATCACGTGAGTTTTTGCAGACTTACTTAAATTTTATTATTGTATTTTATTCTCGATAGTGCATCATTATTTTTGGTCCTTGTTCATTGTTCTAGTGGTGGTAGTGGGAGAGGAGGTATATTGGATGGGTGGAGATTGGTCCCTTGATTGCTCAGTAGTCTTGGCAGTTATCTAATTACTACTCAATTTGTACTCTTGGCATTTCTATATGGTCAACAAATCCTGCTAAAGATAACTTTTTCTTGGATGTCACCACCCTTAGTAATATCACTGCCCTTACTTAGTTGATGTGTAATACTCCTTTTTTTCAAGATTGTAAATGTATTGACAGTTCTTTCTGCCTAAGTTAATGTTCATCTTCATCAAATACATTCTAGTTGTTTATCTTTTTTTCTGCGATGTGTATTTTAATATAGCCTTCCAATAATTCTCTTAGCACTTTTTTGCCTTATCACATGCAGCAAAGACTGCCAGGTTTTACATTTGAATCACTAACTTTGGGTCTTTTTTCCCACTTCAAAATCTGTCAAGAATAATTTTCTTGACCATTCTTAAATAATTTATTTTTATACCCTTTCTACTTTGTCACTAGTATAGTAAGGAATGTAACAAACATTTTTTGTATTCAGAGCCTTTTCCATATTACTTTTTTTAGTATAGGTTTCTGAGAAGTGAGTCAAATTTTTTCAAAATATTTTATTTTACCTCCCAATCCCCGGCAATTTGTGAGCCTTTTGAGGATTGTGAAAAATACCTTTAATCTATTCTCCAAATTCTGAGAATTTTAAAACTCTTAATAGTTAATGGACTTCTGTGTCTGGTCAAAATTTATGAGTAATTTCTAGAAACTAATTATTATGTGAGTAATAATCTAAAGAACTGAGTACTTGCTGCTTTATTTCAAGTTTTCTCAGATTAGTAAATTACTCTAAGTATTCATGAATAAGAAAACTATGAAACATGCAATGATTATATACAATTACTAAAATATTTCCTTTTACTGATTATTTCTAAAATCAAAACTAAAGTAAACTTATATATAATAGTAAGATAATACCTTCTGGATGTGTCCTAATGTGGAAAAGATCACTGAAACATCATTTCCTCTTTACAGTGCTTCAGTTTAACTTTTCTGTCTTCTTACCTTTATTATTTCCTTTTAAGACCAGTTATTTACCCATTGTTTTAGGTTTTGCAGCTGCATTAATGACTCATTCGTTAAGCATTGAAAAACTATTTCAGTGTATACTCTAGGAAAGGCGCTGTTCTAGAGTGAGGACTCACTGTGAACATGATCATCACAGATATAACCTGTGGCCTAGAATCTTCTTATATAAAATTAATGAGCAAATGTCCTTCCCAAACCTATTATCATATTTGCCAAGCCCATCTGCGCAGGGGTAAGACTAACTCTTTGAACAGTAGATATTTTCTTACAAGGGAATTGAAAATTTGCCCCAGATTCTAAAGAGTCAACCCATGTGAGAAAACTTGTTTCTGCATAGGTTGGGACTGGAGCCCAGACCTGTCTTTTCATCCATTTATTCTTTCAGTCTTCAAGTATAACATTGTTCCTGGGAGGGATAAGTATATCCCTTATGCAATACACAGTAGTGAAATTGGGCTATGAGAATAAATAATGCAAAAACTTAAAAAGAGGTAGAAAAATTCTTACCAAAAAAAAAAAATTGTCTCTGAAAAAATAAATTATTTTATAAGTCTTATTGTACAGGAATCTTTGGATCACTTCTGGATTTTCATTGCAAATTGAACAGCAGGTGTTTGACTTTTATCATTTTGGGGAAAAAAGAATAGGGGAAAGAAATGGTGTACGCAAGTGATACTTTATTTACCAAGAATAGACTGCAGTAACAGGTTAGGACTCTGCGTGTCGCTGTTCACCAATCGGGGGAAGAAAAGAACCAGGAAATTCATCCAAACCACAAGATTTCTGCATCACAAAGCACTAGCTCTGGGGCTTTAGAAAGCTTCGAACTGGACCCCCGAGAGCGCCAACATCCAACGGTGAAAGCACATTATCTTGGACCCTGAAGATCCTTGGGATCCTCAGGCCTCCACCAAGGGGACACCCAAGAGCAAGCTATTCCGCCGCGGGGCTGTAATGGCGGCTTCTCCTTATTGCCCAGACTGCAGCCGGCTGATCGGGATCTGCGTTCTCTTGGGGGCCCTGTGGGAAATCCGGGCCGAACATATCCTCTACTCGGTGCCTGAGGAGCTGGAGAACGGCTCCTTCGTGGGCAACATAGCCAAGGACCTGGGGCTGGAGCCCCGGGAGCTGGCGGAGCGCGGAGTCCGCATCGTCTCCAGAGGTAGGACGCAGCTTTTTGCTCTGAACCCGCGAAGCGGCAGCTTGGTCACTGCGGGCAGGATAGACCGGGAGGAGCTCTGTGACAGATCTCCAAAGTGTGTAGTAAACCTGGAGATTCTCCTAGAGGACAAAGTGAAGATTTTTGGAGTAGAAGTGGAAATAATCGATGTTAATGATAACGCGCCCAACTTTGGGGCAGAGCAAAGGGAAATAAAAGTAGCTGAAAGTGAAAATCCTGGGACAAGATTTCCTCTTCCTGAAGCTTTTGATCCGGATATAGGGATAAACTCTCTGCAGGGTTACCAGCTCAGCTCGAATGGTCACTTCTCCCTGGATGTGCAAAGCGGAGCTGATGGGATTAAGTACCCTGAGCTTGTGCTGGAGCGCGCCCTGGACCGCGAGGAAGAGGCGGTTCACCACCTCGTTCTCACCGCCTTCGACGGAGGCGACCGGGTTCACTCTGGCACTACCAGGATTCACGTAACACTTGTGGATACCAACGACAATGCCCCAGTATTCACTCAGCCCGAGTACCATGTGAGTGTACGGGAGAACGTGCCAGTGGGCTCCAGGCTACTCACAGTAAAAGCCACTGATCCAGATGAAGGAGCCAATGGAGAAGTCACATATTCTTTCCGGAAAGTAAGAGATAAAATATCCCAGCTATTCCAGTTGAATTCTCTGACTGGGGACATAACAATATTGGGGGATCTAGATTATGAGGACTCTGGGTTCTATGATATAGATGTAGAAGCCCATGATGGGCCTGGTCTCCGAGCCAGAAGTAAGATACTGGTGACAATTCTGGATGTAAATGACAATGCTCCAGAAGTCACAGTTACATCTCTCACCAGCTCTATTCAAGAAACTTCTTCCCCAGGCACAGTAATTGCACTTTTCAATGTGCATGACAGTGATTCAGGAGAGAATGGCCTTGTCACGTGTTCTATTCCAGATAATCTGCCATTCACACTTGAAAAGACCTTTGGAAATTATCATCGGTTGTTGACACACAGTACTCTGGATAGGGAAGAAGCCTCAGAATATAACATCACTGTAACTGCCACTGACCACGGAACTCCACCATTGTCTACAGAAACACACATCTCACTGAACGTGGCAGACGTCAATGACAACCCACCTGCCTTCCCTCAAGCTTCCTACTTGGCCTACATTCCAGAAAACAATCCTAGGGGAGCTTCTATCTTCTCTGTGACCGCCCATGACCCTGACAGTAACGAGAACTCAAGGGTCACTTACTCTCTGGCTGAGGACACGCTGCAGGGGGCGCCTCTCTCCTCCTATATCTCTATCAACTCTGACACAGGTGTATTGTATGCTCTGCGCTCCTTTGACTATGAACAGGTTAGAGACCTGCAGCTCCTTGTGACAGCCAGCGACAGCGGGGACCCTCCACTCAGCAGCAACGTGTCTCTGAGCATATTCGTGCTGGACCAGAACGACAACACACCTGAGATTCTGTACCCCGCCCTCCCCACCGACGGTTCCACCGGTGTGGAGCTGGCACCCCGCTCTGCAGAGCCTGGCTACCTGGTGACCAAGGTGGTGGCTGTGGACAGAGACTCGGGCCAGAACGCCTGGCTGTCCTACCGCCTGCTCAAGGCCAGCGAGCCGGGACTCTTCGCGGTGGGGCTGCACACGGGCGAGGTGCGCACAGCGCGGGCCCTGCTGGACAGAGACTCACTCAAGCAGAGCCTGGTGGTGGCGGTCCAGGACCACGGCCAGCCCCCTCTCTCGGCCACCGTCACGCTCACGGTGGCCGTGGCTGACAGCATCCCAGACGTCCTGACTGACTTAGGCAGCCTGAAGCCCTCAGCGGACCCTGATGACTCGGGCCTCACGCTGTACCTAGTGGTGGCGGTGGCCGCGGTCTCCTGCGTCTTCCTCGCATTTATCATCGTGCTGCTGGCGCTCAGACTGCGGCACTGGCACATGTCGCGTCTGCTCCAGGCTTCAGGCAGCAGGTTGGCCAGGGTGCCCGCCTCCCACTTTGTGGGCGTGGACGGGGTGCGGGCTTTCCTGCAGACCTATTCCCACGAGGTCTCGCTCACCGCGGACTCGCGGGGGAGTCACGTGATCTTCCCGCAGCCCAACTACGCGGACACGCTCATCAGTCAGGAGAGCTGTGAGAAAAGTGGGCCTCTCCTGATATCTCAAGATTTACTTGAAAGAAAAGGAGAACCCAGTCTTCAACAGGTGAGTCAGATCTTGCCGCACTGAAACGTAGGCAGAGAGCTGCATAAATGTCTCCAATTACATATAAAAGACGCTTCTTTTTTAGTATTCTTTAAAGTGCTTTAAAGTGGAAGGGCAGATGATCCTTCAATAATGATCAATAACAGTTACTACACCTAGTAGTTATTGATTACTTATCCTTTGTAATCTTCATTCAGTTATAGTGTCAGCAGCAATTTCTTAATTTTATACTTCTAACCCTCTCATGTCTTTATTTTTTTATTATTTTTAAACATCTTTATTGGAGTATAATTGCTTTACAATGGTGTGTTAGTTTCTGCTTTATAACAAGGTGGATCACCTATACATATACATATATCCCCATATCTCCTCCCCCTTGCGTCTCCCTCCTACCCTCCCTATCCCACCCCTCTTGGTGGTCACTAAGCACTGAGCTGATCCCCCTGTGCTATTCGGCTGCTTCCCACTAGCTATCTATTTGACATTTGGTAGTATACATAAGTCCATGACACTCTCTCACTTCGTCCCAGCTTACCCTTCCTCCTCCCCAAGTCCTCAAGTCCATTCTCTACGTCTGTGTCTTTATTCCTGTCCTGCCCCTAGGTTCTTCATAACCTTTTTTTTTTTGAGTCCGTATATATGTGTTAGCATATGATATTTATTTTTCTCTTTCTGACTTACTTCACCCTGTATGACAGACTCTAGGTCCATCCACCTCACTACAAATAACTCAATTTCGTTTCTTTTTATGGCTGAGTAATATTCCATTGTATATATGTGCCACATCTTCTTTATCCATTCATCTGTCGATGGACACTTAGGTTGCTTCCATGTCCTGGCTATTGTAAATAGAGCTGCAATGAACATTGTCGTACATGACTCTTTTTGAATTATGGTTTTCTCAGGTTATATGCCCAGTAGTGGGATTGCCGGGTTATATGGAATTTCTATTTTTAGTTGTTTAAGGAACCTCCACACTGTTCTCCATAGTGGCTGTATCAATTTACATTCCCACAAACAGTGCAAGAGGGCTCCCTTTTCTCCACACCCTTTCCAGCATTTATTGTTTGTAGATTTTTTGATGATGGCCATTCTGACCGGTGTGAGGTGATACCTCATTGTAGTTTTGATTTGCATTTCTCTAATGATGTGTGATGTTGAGCATCCTTTCATGTGTTTGTTGGCAATCTGTATATCTTCTTTGGAGAAATGTCTATTTAGGTTTTCTGCCCATTTTTGGATTGGGTTGTTTGATTTTTTGATACTGAGCTGCATAAGCTGCTTGTATATTTTGAAGATTAATCCTTTGTCAGTTGCTTTGTTTGCAAATATTTTCTCCCATTCTGAGGGTTATATTTTCATCTTGTTTATGGTTTCCTTTGCTGTGCAAAAGCTTTTAAGATTCATTAAGTCCCATTTGTTTATTTTTGTTTTAATTTCTATTTCTCTAGGAGGTGGGTCAAAAAGGATCTTGCTGTGATTTATGTCATAGAGTGTTCTGCCTATGTTTTCCTCTAAGAGTTTTATAGTGTCTGGCCTTACATTTAGGTCTTTATTCCATTTTGAGTTTATTTTTGTGTATGGTGTTAGGGAGTGTTCTAATTTCATTCTTTTACATGTGGCTGTCCAGTTTTCCCAGCACCACTTATTGAAGAGGCTGTCTTTTCTCCATTGTATATTCTTGCCTCCTTTATCAAAAATAAGGTGACCATATGTGCGTGGGTTTATCTCTGGGCTTTCTATCCTGTTCCATTGATCTATATTTCTGTTTTTGTGCCAGTACTGTACTGTCTTGATTACTGTAGCTTTGTAGTATAGTCTGAAGTCCAGGAGCCTGATTCCTCCAGCTCTGTTTTTCTTTCTCAAGATTGCCTTGGCTATTCGGGGTCTTTTGTGTTTCCATACAAATTGTGAAATTTTTTGTTCTAGTTCTGTGAAAAATGCCATTGGTAGTTTGATAGGGGTTGCACTGAATCTGTAGATTGCTTTGGGTAGTATAGTCATTTTCACAATGTTGATTCTTCCAATCCAAGAACGTGGTATATCTCTCCATCTATTTGTATCATCTTTAATTTCTTTCATCAGCGTCTTATAGTTTTCTGCATACAGGTCTTTTTTCTCCTTAGGTAGGTTTATTCCTAGGTATTTTATTCTTTTTGTTGCAGTGGTAAATGGGAGTGTTTCTTTAATTTCTCTTTCAGATTTTTCATCATTAGTGTATAGGAATGCAAGAGATTTCTGTGCATTAACTTTGTATCCTGCTACTTTACCAAATTCATTGATTAGCTCTAGTAGTTTTCTGGTAGCATCTTTTAGTATTCTCTATGTATAGTATCATGTCATCTGCAAAAAGTGACAGCTTTACTTCTTCTTTTCTGATTTGGAGTCCTTTTATTTCTTTTTCTTCTCTGATTGCTGCCTCTCACGTCTTTAAAACCATTTTCCTTTAGGCATTACTGAAAGGATAGATTAGAATTGTGAAATAGGAGGCAATTGTATATATTTATATTAAAGCATTCTCCCTTATGAAGCTGTTGTTGTGTCTGGATTGAGTATTTTAAAATTTCCTCTTTTTACACCCTAATGTACTTTGCTTGAAATTTACTTTTCTTTCCTTTGGGATAGGTATTTTCCATTATGATTAAACAATGGCAATTTATAAATATTAGGGAATATACTTAACATTTAGATATAACTTTAACAGGGATAGCTTCTCAACTGGATTGGTACATTTCATATATTGTGTTGCTGCAGTTTGTGAGATGCACCAACAGTGACTATGTGTGATTCCTTTGGTGCACTTCTGTGATTACCAAAAATATTGCCCATTTAATTTCACTCATATTTAATAGGTTGCAGGAGTGATTTTAATAATTTCTAAATTACCTATTATGGTACCACTATGAGACCCTTTTCGATTTCTAAGGAAAACATAACTTTTAAAAATCTTAGATCCTAAACTGATATGATTTATGCTATTTAGTAAGAATGTCTCAGCCCTGGTCCCAAAAATTGCTCATAGGTATCTCTGTCACCGTTGGGCTCTGGGATGATCTGACTTCGGGAAAATATTCATGAATGTCTAGGACTGCAAAAATTAGTGAACTTTGGATACCTGGAAATTGTAGCGATAGTTTGTGGACTATGCCTCAATTCAGCTTAAGGAGGAGAGTTTGAGTTTCTGAATGCCTTTGTCTTCATGGGAAATTGTGGTGCAATACATAGAGTAAAACAGGAATGTGGTATGATACAACTAGCTGGCATGAGGAGAGGAAAGAGAAAATAATAAATGAATATAGAGAAACAAATCGTATCTGAGGATAGATCGTTTAAAATGCTGAAGCTTTAAAATATAATTTGGAAATATCAATTGTCTTGAAACTGTGACAGACATATTTGGATGCTGGCATTAAGAATACATTCCAGAATCAGAGTGATACATATTTTTTTAAATGCCTAGGAGGGCAGTAGATAATTTATAACTAATATCACATGGAAAATACATTTTTGTTTGAGTGGACACTGGGTTTCTTTTAGAAAGTAATATTTCTGGTTAAATAAATTGTTGCACAATTATATTATGGGCTACTACATAGCTATAAGAAATAAAAAATGGGAAACCTTTTTATGTACTGTTAGAATATGTTATCTTCAAGACATAATGAGTGATATATACACTACTATGTATAAAATAGGTAACTAATGAGAACCTACTGTACAGCACAGGGAACTCTACTCAATGCTTGGTGGGGACCTAAGTGAGAAGAAAATCAAAAAAAGAGGGGATATATGTGTACGTATAGCTGATTCACTTTGCTGTACAGCAGAAACTAACACAACATTGTAAAGCAACTATACTCCAATAAAAATTAATTTAATAAAATAAAATGCACCAAAGTCTTATAGCTCAGATTTCAAGGAAACTCAGTAGAAGTTTCCTCAAATTTGATAACAATCAAAAAATTACATTTTATTACTAACAAATGGTTGAGAATTTGAAAGAAACCTCTGCAAACTGTCAAAAAATAAAAAGCAAATTTCCATCAATTAAAAAAATATATATAATGAGTGAAAAAAGCAAGATGCAGAACATTGTATATTGTATACTTCCTTTTGTGTCTAAAACCGGGGGAGAATATTTTTAAAAATCCGCTGAACTATACAAAACATACTAATGGAATGATACACAAAAAACAGAGCACTCATTTCTCCTGGGAGAAATATGTTGTTGAAAGCATAGAGGGAGAGCCTATAAAATATGCCATATGTGCCTTTTGAATTTCGAACTGTATGAATGTATGCCTATTTAAAAACAAATAAATACTCCTGTAAATCCCCCCCCCCCACAAAAAAAGAGAAAAAAAAATAGTTCCTTGCAAAACATTTACAAGACATTAGTGCAGTTTCTGGGGAAAACCTCTGGGCGTCGCTGTAGGTCAAAAGAAGGGAGAGAAGATAATCAGAGACGCATTTGGGAACCTCTGAAAGGGTAACTTCCTGCTCAAACAAACCACACAGGGGAGGCCAGTACAGGTTTGGATACAGGAAACGAAAGCAGGAGAAGTGACCCTACCGCGGAGTTTGCTTATTCCTCCTCCCGACCAAGGAGCAGAGCAGCAGCGGAGGGAGACAGGATGAGGCCGAGCGCAGAGACGAGCGGCCGAGCGCGGTGGCGGCAGGTACTGTTGCCCTTCCTGCTGTCTTTGTTCCGCGGGGCTCTCCCAGACCAAATTCGCTACTCAATTCCCGAGGAGCTGGCCAAGAATTCGGTGGTAGGAAACCTCGCCAAGGATCTGGGGCTCAGTGTCCGGGACTTGCCGGCCCGGAAGTTGCGGGTTACCGCAGAGAAGGAATATTTCATTGTAAACCTTGAGAGCGGGGACTTACTTGTGAGTGATAGAATAGACCGAGAGCAGATTTGTGGGAAGAAGCCTCTGTGCATTCTGGATTTCGATACTGTCGCTGAAAACCCACTAAATATTTTCCATGTATCAGTAATAGTACAGGATATAAATGACAACACTCCGCTATTCAAACAGAGTAAGATTGACTTAAAAATTGGAGAATCCACTAAGCCAGGTAAAACATTTCCACTAGACCCGGCGCTGGATTCGGATGCTGGTCCTAATTCACTGCAAAGATACAACCTTAATGAAAATGAGCACTTTGATCTCACAGAGAAACAGACTCCAGATGGACGTAAATATCCTGAGTTGATTCTGAAACATTCTCTGGACAGAGAAGAGCAGAATTTTCATCATCTGGTCCTGACAGCTGTAGACGGTGGGGACCCACCCCAAAGTGGCACCACCCAGATCCAAATCCAAGTCACAGATGCCAACGATAATGCCCCAGTGTTCAGCCAGGATGTGTACAGGGTCAGCCTGCAAGAGGGCGTGCCCCGTGGCTTCTTAGTGCTTCAACTGACAGCCACCGACCAGGACGAGGGCATCAACGCAGAGATCATCTACTCCTTTCATAATGTGGATGAACAAGTGGAACAATTTTTTAACTTAGACAGAAGAACAGGAGAAATCACGACAAAGGATTATTTTGATTTTGAAATCGCTCATAGTTACACTCTTACTATAGAAGCGAAAGATCCTGGAGATCTAGCAGCCCATTGCAGTGTCCAAGTCGAAATTCTTGATGAAAATGATTGTGCACCGGAAGTGATTGTGACTTCAATATTTACTCCCCTACCAGAGGATTCACCACCAGGAACAGTGATCGCCTTGATAAAAACAAGAGACAGAGACTCTGGAGAAAATGGAGACGTTTACTGCCAAATCTTGGGAAAGGCCGAGTTTATATTGAAATCTTACTCGAAGAACTATTACAAGCTAGTGACAGACAGGACCCTGGACCGGGAGGAGATCCCAGAATACAACGTCACTATAATGGCCACCGACAGAGGCAAGCAGCCCCTCTCCTCTAGTATAAGCATCACTCTGCGCCTCGCAGATGTCAACGACAACGCTCCAGTTTTCCACCAGGCCTCCTACGTGGCCCACGTGGCAGAAAACAACCCGCCCGGCGCCTCCATCGCGCAAGTTAGCGCTTCAGATCCAGACTTGGGGCCCAACGGCCACGTCTCCTACTCCATCGTGGCCAGCGACCTGGAGCCGCGCGCGCTGTCGTCCTACGTGTCCGTGAGCGCGCAGAGCGGCGTGGTGTTCGCGCAGCGCGCCTTCGACCACGAGCAGCTGCGCGCCTTCGAGCTGACGCTGCAGGCCCGCGACCACGGCTCGCCCGCGCTCAGCGCCAACGTGAGCCTGCGCGTGCTGGTGGGCGACCGCAACGACAACGCGCCCAGGGTGCTGTACCCGGCGCTGGGGCCCGATGGCTCGGCGCTCTTCGACACGGTGCCGCGCGCCGCGCAGCCCGGCTACCTGGTCACCAAGGTGGTGGCGGTGGACGCCGACTCTGGACACAACGCCTGGCTGTCCTACCACGTGCTGCAGGCCAGCGAGCCCGGACTCTTCAGCGTGGGGCTGCGCACGGGCGAGGTGCGCACGGCGCGGGCCCTGGGCGACAGGGACGCGGCCCGTCAGCGCCTGCTGGTTGCTGTGCGCGATGGGGGACAGCCGCCCCTCTCGGCCACCGCCACGCTGCTCCTGGTTTTCGCGGACAGCCTGCAGGAGGCGCTGCCGGACCTCAGTGACCACTCTGAGCCCACTGACCCCCAGGCTGAGCTGCAGTTTTACCTGGTGGTGGCCTTGGCCTTGATCTCGGTGCTCTTCCTCCTGGCAGTGATTCTGGCGGTCGCCCTACACCTTCGACGCTCCTCCAGCCCCGCTGCCTGGAGCTGCTTTCAGCCTGGTCTGAGTTCCAAGTCTGGACCCGTGGTTCCCCCTAACTACAGTGAGGGAACATTGCCCTATTCCTACAATCTGTGTGTTGCCTCTCAATCAGCTAAGGCAGAATTTAATTTTCTCAGCGTCACCCCAGAAATGGCTCCCCCTCGGGATCTCCTCTGCGAAGATGCCTCTTGGGTGCCAAGTAGTAATCATGGAGATGCTGGGGTCCCATTTGCCTCAGGTACTATTTTACAGGTGAGCTTTAATTTAATTCACTTTTTTACCTTGCGGTTTCAATGTTTCTTAACAAATCACCTAACCCGAGTAGAAGTCTTCAATTCACATTTTATTGTTTTGTGGGTAGAATTTAGGTGGTTTTCTGCCTTAAATATCTTAATCATATTTAAACAAATCTTTGACATAGGTTTTCTATCTGACAGGTGAGATTTATTTATCATAGTTACAAGCTTTTACTTCATAAGATACTTCTTTTTCTTCCTCATCTTTACATTCCTTCCCTCTGAAAGTTTATTACTGTTGAGACCTTAAGCTATTCCTTTTTCCTTCAGGGTCTTTATATTAGTTTTATTAATTTTAGTTGTACTTCCTCTTAGAATTATAGTACTTAAGAGTAAAGTAAACCATCTCACTAGTTTGGGAAACTGGGAACCAAAGAAAGGAAGAATTTTACTCAATGTCATGGCCTGTCAACAGCAGAGCATGGGTAGGACTGACATGAACACCAGCACTCTTCGTATCTTTACAAGCTAAGTGTCTTGGGATCCCGGATCTATTTCAAAAGGTTGTGAAAAGTTTGAGGTATGCAGTGTCTGCTATTAAGAGTGTGTTTAATAAATGGGAGAAATCTTTCTCTCTCAGGCACAATAACAAATTGCTCTTGTGAAAAATTGTACATTGAGAAAAATTTTGCAACCCATTCTCACATTGTTTCCTTAAAACTTTATTTTTTGAATTTTCTAGGTATAGATGTAAAACATCTTTATTTTCTTTATTTTCCTATGAAGGTGTCATTAAGTAAAAATTGCTTCTCTCAATGGACTCTCTGAAATGTCCACTTTTTTTTTTTTAGTCATGAGGCATTTCTTTTTCTGCTACCATATAAAGGTGATAACATTAAATATCTGTCTTAACATAGAAAGGCCACTCACTGCCTGCTCAATGATAAGTATGTGGACTTGTTTTTTCTGTAAGGGTGATGAACTAAAGCCCTTTCTGCCATAGTCACTCTACTGATTTTCCCCAGGTGTCTGTAACTGTTAAACATCTAACTCCAATTTAGACATAGTAATAGGAAAATATAAATAATGCATAGTTAATCCGACTCAAACTCTCAGTCTGATATAGTGTAGCTGCCATGTTCTTAGTGTGAAAATCTTGAAACTGTCTTGAAGACCTCACAAGTAACAAAAAGCAAAAAAAAAAAAAAACAAAAAACAAAAAAGTCCCTTTATTTCTTCTGCATATGACAGCTAATGCAATTTGCATAATTCAGTAGGCCTTTTTTCAAAGGTCTACTGAGAGCTAGAATTGTTTTCTTGACATTCTTATGTACAAATGGGCATGTTTTCATAAATATATCCTAATTAAAAAATGAAATCTTAAAACCTGCAAAAGAATTCTGATGTCCTAATTAAATGGACTCAATATAGGTAAGAAGTAAATAAAGGGCATAGACTCAATGGCACAGTAAATTAAACTTTTCTAAAGAAGTAAAAAATAATCTAATAATTATATTAATCTCAGAATTAATGTTGTGGAAGTCTTTTGCTATTTTAGAATTAAATCTTATTTAAATATAAGGAAAGTCATGTGGTAATATATTAAGGATACAGAAAATTATTAGAAATAAAATATAATTAAACATATTGGAAATCAAAACAGAATTGGTGTAGTAACTAGTTAGGACTCTGAGCGTCGCTGTTCACCAAAGTGGGAAAGAAGCTGCCGCTGATGCGATCAGACTCTGTTCCTTCCGCACTAAGCACGCGCAGACCAGACAAGCTTCTGGGAAAAGCCGCCCACCCGCGCCCCTCTCCCATTTCCGCAAGGGAATGTGTTCCCCTTGGCTTCAGAGAAGTAAGGAAACAGCAGGTTGGAACCAGGACTAAGAGAAAACTGGTCGGAGAAAGGCAATGGCGGATCCACTGAGGGGTTGGGGCTGCAGAGAGCTGTTCCTGCTCTCCATGCTGCTGGGAACGCTGTGGGGAGCCGGGGCCGGGCAGATCCGCTACTCGGTGCCAGAGGAGCTGGATAAAGGCTCCTTCGTGGGTAACATCGCCAAGGAGCTCGGGCTGGATTCCTGGGAGCTGGTGGAGCGCGGAGTCCGCATCGTCTCCAGAGGTAGGACGCAGCTCTTTGCTCTGAACCCGCGAAGCGGCAGCTTGGTCACCGCAGGCAGGATAGACCGCGAGGAGCTCTGCGCTCAGAGCGCGCGGTGTCTGGTGAGTTTTAACGTCTTGGTTGAGAATAAAATGAAAATGTATGGGGTAGAAGTAGAAATAATCGATATTAATGATAACTTCCCGCGTTTCCGGGATGAGGAAGTAAAAGTAAAAGTTAATGAAAATGCGGCTGTGGGAACGCAGTTAGTACTTCCCTTTGCTCGAGATGCCGATGTGGGTGTGAACTCCCTCCAGAGTTACCAGCTCAGCTCCAATATGCACTTCTCTCTGGCCGAGAAAAGCGACACAGATGGACAGAAATATCCAGAGCTGGTACTGGAACAGCCGTTGGACCGAGAGAAAGTAGCTGTTCACGATCTCCTACTCACAGCTTTAGATGGCGGAGACCCCATACTTTCTGGTACCACGCACATCCGCGTGATGGTCCTCGATGCAAACGATAACGCGCCCCTGTTCACTCAATCCGAGTACAGAGTGAGTGTTCCAGAGAACATAGCTCTCGGCACTCAGCTGCTCACACTAACCGCCACGGATCCAGATGAGGGAATAAATGGGAAATTGACCTACTCTTTTCGCAATGAAGAAGACAAAATTTCAGAGACTTTCCAACTTGATTCCAACTTGGGTGAAATCTCAACTCTGCAATCACTGGATTACGAAGAATCCAGATTCTATCACATGGAAGTGGTAGCTCAGGATGGAGGTGCTCTTCTTGCCAGCGCTAAGGTACTAATCACAGTTCAGGACGTGAATGACAATGTGCCTGAAGTGATCCTTACCTCTCTCGCCAGTTCCGTCTCTGAAGACTGTCTTCCCGGAACGATAATTGCTCTGTTTAGCGTACATGATGGTGATTCTGGAGAGAATGGTGAGATTGCATGTTCTATTCCCAGGAACTTGCCTTTTAAATTGGAAAAGTCAGTTGATAATTACTATCACTTACTGACAACAAGAGCCCTGGACAGAGAAGAGATCTCAGATTACAACATCACAGTAACTGTCACTGACTGTGGAAATCCACCACTGTCTACAGAAAACCACATCTCCCTGAAAGTGACAGACATCAATGACAACCCTCCCGTTTTCCCTCACACCTTATACTACACCTACATTCCAGAAAACAACCCCAGAGGCATCTCGATCTTCTCTGTGAACGCCCATGACCCTGACAGCGGCAACAATGCCCAGGTCACTTACTCTCTGGTTGAGAACAAATTTCAGGGAACACCTCTATCATCCTGTGTCTCCATCAACTCTGACACTGGAGTCCTGTATGCACTGTGCTCTTTCGACTATGAGCAGGTTAGAGAACTGCAGCTGTGGGTGATGGCCAGTGACAGTGGAGACCCTCCACTCAGCAGCAACGTGTCACTGAGCCTGTTCATCCTGGACCAGAACGACAACGCACCCGAAATTCTGTACCCCGCCCTCCCCACTGACGGTTCCACCGGTGTGGAGCTGGCACCCCGCTCTGCAGAGCCCGGATACCTGGTGACCAAGGTGGTGGCTGTGGACAGAGACTCAGGCCAGAACGCCTGGCTGTCCTACCGCCTACGCAAGGCCAGCGATCCAGGACTCTTTGCGGTGGGGCTGCACACGGGCGAGGTGCGCACAGCGCGGGCCCTGCTGGACAGAGACTCACTCAAGCAGAGCCTGGTGGTGGCGGTCCAGGACCACGGCCAGCCCCCTCTCTCGGCCACCGTCACGCTCACGGTGGCTGTGGCTGATAGCATCCCAGATGTGCTGGCGGACTTGGGCAGCCTCAAACCCTCCGCCGACCCTGACGACTCGAGCCTCACGCTGTACCTAGTGGTGGCGGTGGCTGCGGTCTCCTGCGTCTTCCTCGCATTTGTCATCGCGCTGCTGGCGCTCAGACTGCGGCGCTGGCACAGGTCGCGCGTGCTGCAGGCTTCCCTCAGCGGGTTGGCTAGCGCACCCGCTTCTCACTTTGTGGGCGTGGACGGGGTGCGGGCTTTCCTGCAGACGTATTCGCAGGAGGTCTCGCTCACCGCGGACTCGCGGAGGAGTCACGTGATCTTCCCGCAGCCCAACTACGCGGACACGCTCATCAGCCAGGAGAGCTGTGAGAAAAGCGAGCCTCTGCTGATATCTGAGAAGATAACCGCAAAGGAAACAGAGCTAGGAGTTGTTCGGGTGAGTTTTCTTTTTTCTGTACCTATGCTTGGAGCATTTCCTTCATTTGTTTCCATCATTTTTCTGCCCCATTCAAAATCGGTTAAGTACGTAAATAGTGAATCATTATTTGCTTTATTTACAGATTAACTTGATTTGATAATTGATGCTTTCTCCATTTGTTTTCAAATTATATTTTGGTTTTAATGTCTTTTTT
Organism: Eubalaena glacialis; assembly: GCF_028564815.1. Classification (NCBI taxonomy): domain Eukaryota; kingdom Metazoa; phylum Chordata; class Mammalia; order Artiodactyla; family Balaenidae; genus Eubalaena; species Eubalaena glacialis. The sequence continues at coordinate 118,899,100 of NC_083719.1, forward strand.
CTATAATATGTGGATATTTTAGAAACTATAGCTGATATCCATAGGTTTAAGTGAAACAAGTATTTTAAAAGAAAGTGGTTATACATAATCACTTTATCCTAAGGCTTTCTTATACCAGAACTGTTTGTTAATAGAAGAGTTGTTTGATTAGAACATCCAAATTGTTAGATGTAATGTTCTCTTTTGAATATTTGCCTAAACACCAATAGCACATATGTTTTGGAAAAAGTATTGTGCAGTATTGGTGTTTTAGTACCTGCTGTTTTTGTAAGGGTACTAATAATTTGCATAAATCAGTGGAATAATATAGAAAACTTATGCGTGATCAATATCAGAAAGACAGATTAAATTAATAGTGATGATAATGTCTGTGGCATTCTGAAATCTGGAAAGTTTGGATTAACCCATGTAATAATTGGACATGCGTAATTGTTTAGAGAAGAAATCAAAGGATCCTTTGAATTATGCTTTAGAATAAATTCTATGATGCAGTTTAAAATCTCCAAATAATTAGATACCAGTTCATTAACTACATATATACCATACACCTGGCATCTTCTGGTTACACATAACCCCTCCACTTTTCCGAATCAATATCGACCTGAATGTTTGCATTTCTGCAAGTGCAGCTACAATTCTGCTTTATTAGAAGAGTTTAAGATTTGTATTTGGAAAATCAATTCAACTGATGAAATAAAGTAAGGCAGGACAAGAAAAACTAAGGATAAAATTCTCTGTGTTTGTTTGGGCCTCCTCCCTCCCTAATGTGCAGTGTACATCTGTATTACACATTAACCAGAGCTCCTCAGAGATGCGAATGCCTGCTTGACTGTGTTTTTTCTTTCAATATTTTTTCTTTCTCCTGATGCTAGCACTGTAACTTCTTAAAAGGATAGTGTTCTTTCCCAGCTCTGTAGAGGGTCACGGTGACTTTCTGCTCACTTTGTACATACTTACCTGGACTATGTATCCTTGGTGAACTTTACGCAGAATATCAGTATATCATTTTGATAAACGATCCTTTGTCTCAAAAATGTATATGACTGTGCCTTCAACTTCTAACAGGCGGAGCAGTTCTCAGAGCTTTCTGAGAAGCTGCTTCCTGGGTTATAATCCTCAGTTCAGCTCGAATAAAATTCCCTTTTTTTCTTCTTAACTTGATAGTTAATTAAATTTTCACTGACACAACTTTAAAATGGTTTGGAAATTTAAAAAACTATTTCTCAGGGACGTGCTCATCTTAAACTATGAGATTTTTCTTATGAAATGCTGGTCTATGTGTCTCAAATTTCACGAATATGTCTTGTGTAATGGAAGAACTATGTACGCTATTCATTTTTGCGTATGATTTGCTGAAGATGATTTTCAGATCCTTATTTTAAAAAGATTTTTCAATCTTTAAAATTTTGTACTTTCAACAACTTGAACATTAGCTGCAAAGTATGAATAAATGGGGAAAATGGCAATAAAATATTATTAATGGAATAGTAGGTTACATTACTCAACCACATGAAAGGGTACCATACATTTGGGAACCTAGGACCACTTGATTTTTATTTTTTAAACATTTATTTGAAGGGAATCTAATTATATTTATATATGGGCAATTCTGATCTCAGGGTACAATGTGCAGACTCACTGAATAGTGAATTCATCCAAAGAGTAACAAGAGAATCTGTATGATAAATACTGAATACTGATATCATTCACTCCTACATGAAAACTCACTTTTCCATTATTTTTTAAAGAAAAGATTACTGTATAGATTTGGGTATGTGTCCTGGGTTAACTTTTTCATGCAATGGGAAAAAAATACCTTTTATATCTCTATAAACTTCAATAGACTTTACATAATAAAATGCTTGATCTACACACCATGAGTGTATATACTATATATAGTATACTCTTAAATATTTGAATCTTTAGCTTCATATGTGTTCTGAAAAGATAACTTTCCTGTATTAATTGAAGTGTTCACACTGTTAAAAAAAAAAAAAGAAAGGCACATGCTCAGTCATATTTTGGAGCAGTCTTGAGTCAGTAGTGTTTTTTATGTTTGTATAGAGATGCCAATGAGTTTCTGTCTAGAATCCTGGATAAATGTGCTTTTCCACTATAAAATGAGTTCTACATCGTTATACATCTTCCAAGTTTTAGACTGACAATATACTATGTAGTTTGAAAAAAAATTTCTGAATGAAGATTTCTAGTTTGGAAATGGAATTAATACCCTAAGACACCTATCAGAAGCATGGAAACTGAAGTGCTTATTGCTAAGGGAAGAGTGTCAATAACAAAGAGTTGAGATGATCAGATAGTAACCCGGAGACCAAGGAAAAGTGGACAACATAGATTACTTTCTTTGGAATATATCATTATAAGGACTCATACTTCACCCCCAAAATCCAAGTAACTCACCATTGCTAAGCTACTTGAGAAGAAACAGTACAATTAAAGACAATGGTAATGTAGTGTGGACAAATAAAATTAGTGGAAGAGTTTTGAATCATAGTCACTTAATTAAAAATAGACACGGAAAAGTGTCTATTTTTAATTAAATGACTACGATTTAAGGAAAAGAGAGTTTCTTGCTTCTTTACCATACTTCTGTTTCATAAGGATGACCAATCTCCTGCTATCTATCAGTTATTTTGGGGAGAAGATGATAAAGACAGAAGAAAGCAATGCATAGGATAAAACTAAAAGCTGTGAGATTTATGACTTTTATAAGTTGGGAGAAAAGGAAATAGAGTGAAATAACAATACATATCAAGCTGATATTTCAAGAATTTTCATATTACACTTTCTGCCACAACCAACACTTTCATTTGTATCACTTTCTACATATTACTTTATTTGGTCTTCAATTTTACTAAGGTACGCAGGGAAGATGTTATTATGGCCACTGTATGAAAATGGAAACTAAAAGCATGACGATGCCAATAAACATCTTCAGCAAGATACCTCGGGCTTTGAGGAATAAAAATCACCTGATTTGGATGGATAAAGTTCAAGTTCAAAGAAATGACAGCGAGAACGAAGATACAGTACATTTTTAAAATGTTAAAATCCTTATAACATGGGACGAATGAGTATCTGTATGAGGACACAGTAGACTTGTCTTCTAGCCGGCTCTGTGTTTGGAACTGATTTAGTAATCATTAGTGCAGTTCTGCAGCCGAGGCGCGGGGTGCAGCTGTTGGCTAGTACTGAACAAAGTATCCAGCTCCTCCTGACGCAAAGGAATCACCTGCGGACCGCGGAATCGCGCGAACTGTGCACTCTCTGAGGTTTTCTGCGGCAGAAATATCTATCCGAGAATCTGCTTGCCAAGACGTGTCCAAGGAGTAGCTCCTGCTCAGAAATTCTTGGGATCATTTAGCGATCGCAGCTCTTCGGGAACAGAAAGGCAAAGGCGCAGAGAGCGGGACGGGAAACCGCTTGGGGTCGAAGCGCCAGGCTGGGCGGAGGCGAATTTTGTTTCTCTTCCTGCTGTCTTTGTTCCGCCTGGCGCTTTTGGAGCAAGTCCGCTACACTATTCCAGAGGAGCTGGCCAGGGCCTCGCTGGTGGGGAACCTCGCCAAGGATCTGGGGCGTGGCGTGCGAGATTTGCATACACGGAACCTGCGGGTTAGTGTAGAGAAGAAATTCTTCACAGTGAGCACCGAGAACGGAGACTTACTTGTGAGCGACCGTATAGACTGAGAGCAGATTTGTGGCAAGAAGTCGATGTGTGTTCTGGAATTCGAAATGGTCGCTGAAAAGCCTTTGAACTTTTTTCATATAACCTTGGTGATTCAAGATGTCATCGACAACCCACCGACCTTTAGCCGAAATGTCACTGAGCTGCAAATCAGTGAACTGGCCCTAACTGGAGCCACCTTAGCCCTGGAATCTGCACAAGATTCAGATGTAGGTGTCAATTCTCTGCAGCAATACTACCTCAACCCTGACCCTCATTTCTCTTTGATCCAGAAGGAGAACCCAGACGGCAGTAGGTACCCAGAACTGGTAGTGCAGGCTCCCCTGGACAGAAAAGAGCAGTCTTGCCACCACCTGGTCCTCACGGCTGTGGATGGGGGTGAGCCAGCCAGAAGCTGCACTACGAAGATCAGGGTAGTTGTGGCAGACGCAAATGATAACCCCCCAGTGTTCACCCAGGACATGTACAGGGTCAGTGTTCAAGAGAACCTACCCCTGGGTTCCTCTGTGCTAAGAGTGATGGCCACTGACTTGGATGAGGGCATCAATGCTGAGATCACCTACGCTTTTATCAATATTGGTAAGGCAGTGAGACAACTGTTCAAGCTGGACAGTAAAACAGGGGAACTCACCACTGGTGGAGGACTGGACGTTGAAGAGAGAGGGAGATACACAGTTGGGGTGGAAGCAAAGGATGGTGGACGTCACACTGCACATTGCAAACTACAAATAGATATTTTGGATGAAAATGACAATGCTCCCGAGATAACCCTGGATTCTGAATCTAAATATATACAAGAAGATGGTGAGCTGGGGGCTGTGGTTGCCTTGATCAAAACACATGATCTAGATTCTGGATTTAATGGGGAGATCTTATGCCAACTAAAAGGAAATTTCCCATTTTAAATAGTTCAAGATACAAAAAACACATACAAGCTGGTGACAGAGCCTTAGATCGAGAGAAGACTCCGGAATACAATGTCACTATCACAGCTACTGACAAGGGCAAGCTGCCCCTCTCCTCTAAAAGAAGTGTCACCTTGAAAGTCGCTGATGTCAACGACAATGCTCCGGTTTTCCACCAGGCCTCCTACGTGGTCCACGTGGCAGAAAACAACCCGCCCGGCGCCTCCATCGCCCAAGTTAGAGCTTCAGACCCAGACTTGGGGCCCAACGGCCACGTCTCCTATTCCATCGTGGCCAGCGACCTGGAGGCGCGCGCGCTGTCGTCCTACGTGTCCGTGAGCGCGCAGAGCGGCGTGGTGTTCGCGCAGCGCGCCTTCGACCACGAGCAGCTGCGCGCCTTCGAGCTGACGCTGCAGGCCCGCGACCACGGCTCGCCCGCGCTCAGCGCCAACGTGAGCCTGCGCGTGCTGGTGGGCGACCGCAACGACAACGCGCCCAGGGTGCTGTACCCGGCGCTGGGGCCCGATGGCTCGGCGCTCTTCGACACGGTGCCGCGCGCCGCGCAGCCCGGCTACCTGGTCACCAAGGTGGTGGCGGTGGACGCCGACTCTGGACACAACGCCTGGCTGTCCTACCACGTGCTGCAGGCCAGCGAGCCCGGACTCTTCAGCGTGGGGCTGCGCACGGGCGAGGTGCGCACGGCGCGGGCCCTGGGCGACAGGGACGCGGCCCGCCAGCGCCTGCTGGTTGCTGTGCGCGATGGGGGACAGCCGCCCCTCTCGGCCACCGCCACGCTGCTCCTGGTTTTCGCGGACAGCCTGCAGGAGGCGCTGCCGGACCTCAGTGACCACTCTGAGCCCACTGACCCCCAGGCTGAGCTGCGGTTTTACCTGGTGGTGGCCTTGGCCTTGGTCTCGGTGCTCTTCCTCCTGGCACTGATTCTGGCGGTTGCTCTGAGTTTGCGACGCTCCTCCAGCCCCGCCACCTGGAGTTGCTTTCAGACTAGTTTTTGCTCCAAAACTGGACCCGGAGTTCTCCCCAACTATGGGGAAGGGACTTTACCATATTCCTACAATCTGTGTACTGCCACACATTCTCCAAAGACTGAGTTTAAATTTCTCAATATAAAGCCTGAAAATGCTCCACCACAAGATCTGTATAATGAAGCCTTTTGGCTTGAAAGTACCAGTAATGACAATCCCCAAATTACTTGTAATTCAGTCAATTTGCAACGGGTGAGTTACTTCAAAACCTTTTCCTCCCATAAGTATAATTAGGTTTCGATTCACTATTTTAGAGGTCAAAAAGTATACAGGCTAAGTATGCCCTGTTTTTTGTGGGGTTTTTTTATTTGGTGTTTTATTGATTTTTTCTGGACATAGAATGGGGATGGGGAGGCTGTTAGAAATTCTTTGTTCACTAATCTGTGTTGCAGTTGTTCTTTCATGGAATGTCGCTTAGTGATGATCTTGAAATTTCTGTTAATTCTAAAATAATATGTCCTGAAACATTTTTAATATGCTAGTATCTCACATTCTCATTGTAGGACCTTATTTATATATAATCTAGACAATTAAGTGGTTTACATAGTTTCAGTGTAGTCAATCCTAAACTATGTTTTATATATAATATAAATATAAGAATACTTTTTCACTGTAGCCTATATATTTTCACTTCCTTTGCATGTTCTTGAGGGTATACACAAATATTGGCTAAATTAGGGCAGTTCTTAATCTATATGTTGATAAAAATAGGTAATGACGTCTAAAAATGGCAACTCTTGTGACCTAGTGGTGGATTGGTCCCAAACATGTTTGTGGTTGTTGGTACCCTTATTGAAAATGAGACAAATATAAATGATGGTGGAGTGTGGATTTCAAGATTTATAGAAAAGTGTAAACGTATTTGTGTTCTCCAAGGCCATAAGAAATGTCACAGAAATAAGTGTCATTCCAGGGAACATATAAAAAATTTCAAAATACGCTATTTTATTCTTCCAAATGCTTTTCATTCTTGGGGAGAGAAATATTGAGTGTCATCTATGCAGATTTAGCAGAAATAAGATCCTGTGTATAATGGTTTCCACAGAACCGTGCAGTATTAAGTTAGGACTCTAAGCGTCGCTGTTCACCAACCCGGGTAAGGAAAGCAGTGAGAACTCGAGTTATATCCTCAAAGCACAAAGCACATCTTACACCAAAGCTTTGCAGCTGCGCAGACATTCTGTCCTAAAACGCTTCTCATCTGATCGCTGCTTGTTTATGGACCTTGACCTCCAATTCTGAGAAGCCCAAAATTGATGCGAACCTGTTCACCCTACTCGTAATCCCAGGGAAGTCCAGAACGAGGCAGCAATGGCGGCTCTGCAAAGGCGCCGGCACTACAGCGTGTTGGTCCTGCTCTTCATGCTCCTGGGGACGCTGTGGGAGGCCGGGGCCGGGCAGATCCATTACTCCATTCCTGAGGAGCTGGACAAAGTCTCTTTCGTGGGCAACATTGCCAAGGATCTCGGGCTGGAGCCCCGGGAGCTGGCAGACCGCGGAGTCCGCATCGTCCCCAGAGGTAGGACGCAGCTTTTCGCTCTGAACCCGCGAAGCGGCAGCTTGGTCACCGCAGGCAGGATAGACCGGGAGGAGCTCTGCGCTCAGAGCGAGCCGTGTCTGGTGAGTTTTAACATCCTTGTTGAGGATAAATTGAATCTTTATCCCGTGGAAGTGGAAATAGTGGACATTAACGACAATGCACCCCGATTCGTAAGGGAAGAATTGGAAGTGAAAATTATCGAAAACGCAGCCTTATCCTCTCGGTTTCCGCTAATGGAGGTCTATGACCCGGATGTGGGAGTGAACTCTCTCCAGGGCTTCAAGCTCAGCGGGAATAGTCACTTCTCAGTGGACGTGCCAAGCGAAGCCGATGGGCCCAAATACCCGGAGCTTGTGCTGGAGCGCGCCCTGGACCGGGAGAGAGAGGCCATTCACCGCCTGGTCCTTACTGCCATGGATGGCGGTGACCCTGTCCGCTCAGGTGTGGCTCGAATTCTGGTTACTGTCCTAGATGCAAATGACAACGCTCCAGTGTTTACTCAGTCTGTGTACCGTGTGAGTGTTCCTGAAAATCTGCCAGTAGGTACGCCAGTGTTGTCGGTAAATGCCAGGGACCAGGATGAAGGAGCCCACGCGGAAGTAACGTATTCTTTCGTGAGGATAACAGAAAAGATCTCAAAGACTTTCTGCTTGAATGTTTTGACTGGAGAAATATCAACTTCTGCAAATCTAGACTATGAAGACTCCAGCTTTTATGAGCTGGATGTTGAAGCCCGGGATCGGCCAGGTCTACAAGACAGAGCCAAAGTCTTAATATCGATCTTGGATGTGAATGACAATGTACCAGAAGTGGTAGTTACATCTGGAAGCAGGTCAGTTGCTGAAAGTACACTGCCAGGCACAGTGATTGTTCTTTTTCAAGTATATGATCGAGACTCTGGACTGAATGGCCTGGTAACATGTTCTATCTCAAGAAGTCTGCCGTTTGAACTGGAAAAATCAGTAGACAATTATTATCGATTAGTGACCAATACAGTTCTAGATCGAGAACAGGTGTCTTTGTACAACATCACTGTGACCGCCACAGACAAAGGAATGCCATCTCTGTCTACAGAAATGCTCATCTCCCTAAATGTGGCAGACATCAACGACAACCCGCCTGCCTTTCCCCACACCTCCTACTCTGTCTACATTCCTGAGAACAACCCCAGAGGTGCCTCTATCTTCTCAGTGACTGCACACGACCCTGACAGCCATGAGAATGCCCAGGTCACCTACTCCCTAGCTGAAGACACCATCCAGGGGGTACCTCTATCCTCCTATATCTCCATCAACTCCGACACTGGCATACTATATGCATTGCACTCTTTTGACTATGAACAGTTCCATGACCTGCAATTGAGAGTGATTGCAAGTGACAGTGGGGACCCACCGCTCAGCAGCAACGTGTCTCTGAGCATATTCGTGCTGGACCAGAATGACAACACACCTGAGATTCTGTACCCTGCTTTCCCCACCGACGGTTCTACTGGTGTGGAGCTGGCACCCCGCTCCGCAGAGCCCGGATACCTGGTGACCAAGGTGGTGGCTGTGGACAGAGACTCGGGCCAGAATGCCTGGCTGTCCTACCGCCTGCTCAAGGCCAGCGAGCCAGGGCTCTTCGTGGTGGGGCTGCACACGGGCGAGGTGCGCACAGCGCGGGCCCTGCTGGACAGAGATGCGCTCAAGCAGAGCCTGGTGGTGGCGGTCCAGGACCACGGGCGGCCCCCTCTCTCCGCCACAGTCACTCTCACAGTGGCTGTGGCTGACAGCCTCCCAGACGTCCTGGCCGACTTGGGCAGCCTGGAGGTCCCGCACGACTCTGACGCTTCAGGCCTGACATTGTACCTGGTGGTGGCGGTGGCCGCGGTCTCCTGCGTCTTTCTTGTCTTTGTCATTGTGCTGCTGGCGCTCAGACTGCGGCGCTGGCAGAGATCGCACGTGCTGCAAGCTTCGCGAGGTGTACCAGCGGGCTTACCCGCCTCTCACTTTGTGGGCGTGGACGGGGTGCGGGCTTTCCTGCAGACCTATTCCCACGAGGCCTGGCTCACCGCGGACTCGCGGGGGAGTCACGTGATCTTCCCGCAGCCCAACTACGCGGACACGCTCGTCAGCCAGGAGAGCTGTGAGAAAAGCGAGCCTCTTTTGATTCAGGAAGATTTTTGTAAAGAGCAAGACTCCCTTGTTCAGGTGAGGTTATTGCTTTTATTGTTCTTATTCGAACAGGAAAAATTAAAATTCTCTTTGATCAGTGCTTAGTTTTCTTAGTCTTTTGCAGTGAATCATATAGTTTTGAGAAGGTTTTTCTTTTATATCAGTAGAGGTCTATTAAATCTTAGTTTTCTCGAATGTCACCAAAAAAATCGTAATAATGTATGCCCTGAATTTCCTTTACTCCTCTCCTCTTGGCAAACTCTTTGTGCCTTGGGTTGCTTACATCTCACTTCTTAGTTGTTTTCTTTCTTTTTTTTTTTTTTTCTATTATGTGGCATATCTGAGGTTCTTTTTTTTTTTATTTTAGTTAAGGTATTTTTTAAATACATTTTATTTATTTATTTATTTATTTATTTATTTTTGGCTGTGTTGGGTCTCCGTTTCTGTGCGAGGGCTTTCTGTAGTTGCGGCAAGTGGGGGCCACTCTCCATCGCGGTGCGCGGGCCTCTCACTATCGTGGCCTCTCTTGTTGCAGAGTACAGGCTCCAGATGCACAGGCTCAGTAGTTGTGGCTCACGGGCCAGTTGCTCCGCGGCATGTGGGATCCTCCCAGACCAGGGCTCGAACCCGTGTCCCCTGCATTAGCAGGCAGATTCTCAACCACTGCGCCACCAGGGAAGCACTGAGATTCTTTATTTTTATACTGTGGAAAAAACTGAATCACAGCCTCTATTTAAAAAGATCAAGATCTTTTTTTCTCCCAGTGTTAATAGCAAGTGTTTTCTAAAGTGATGGAATTTATGAAATATTTTCCCTCTTTACTACTTAGGAATCAAAAATTATTTTTATAAAAGATAAGAATAATTGATGTGTGTACCAGGAAACATGAATAATGTTAGAAGATGTTAGAAGACATGAATAATATTCCTGGAACTATCTGTTATTCTTTTCAGGACAGTCGCAATATCTGTAGTCTTCAAATTAAAGTTTAAGTTAAAAAGACTTGTCTTATCTACCTCACACAAACTCTGGGAAAATAAAATGATTTTATTAAAAATTTTTTCGAAGTATAAAGTAGTATAGTGAGCAAGTATTTGTTTACATCACCGTTATTATAATTTTGGATTGTTAACAAATAAATATAAGCACCTGATGCTGTATGCCTACTACAGTGTTTTTTTCAATCTGTGTGTTTGATAGTATTTAAAAATGAAAATGAATTTTTAAATGTGGTAATTAGTGTCCACTTACAAGATATAGCTCTAACAATAGAGGACTAGTGAATGGGAGAATGAAGGATTAATAGTATTCAAATAAGAATTTAAATGATTTAGCATATTTAACCCAGATAAAATAAAGCTTTTGTTATGTAGGAACTCTATTCAAATATTTAAGGAAAGAAGGGTTGTCATTGAAAAGAATGATTAATCTAAATCATCATGGCCCAAAGGTGTGAATGAATCTATGGCTTGGTGAGTAGAAAATAGCTAAGTTTTCAGTTAAGTTGTTCTAACAAAATGGATTTCCTAGGAGGTAGGAGATTCTATTATTGGTGCTTTTCCAAAGGACGTTGATTGTCCTTGGATTAATGGCATACAGGAGATAATATTGATATAATTTGGTGAGTTGTTGAACTTCATGATAGCCAAGGTATTTTCCAATCCTGAGCTTAGGATTCTAATATTTGATAACACAATGGCTTTGCCACTTGTGCATCTAAATTTGGTATGCACATGTAAAGTAGACAATTCAGAACATATCTTGAAAATGAGTGAGAACTTCCTTTGTAATCTGAAATTGTCAGTGTTTGTAAAGAAAGATAATACTGAGTTGATATCTTTAAGTTAGCTGCTAAAGGATAATTAATGCATGTTTTTCTAAATCGATATTTACTTTCAGCAATTATTGTAGAATTATTTATTTCAAGATTCCAAGTGTATATGACTAACCAAGAGATTCCAGTCATACACATTTCAAATATAATTTGTTTGGACATTTGTGATATAATTCTTTAATGGTTTAATCACAATTTAATAGAATTCAGGTTTTAAAGAACTTGAATCTTGGATATTGGTCGTGGGAATCAGATGGTCTTTTATACAAATATTAAGATTTGTTTCATACACTGTGAGAGTGTAAATGTTATTTTAGTATATTACCAATTCTGGATGATTTAAACTAATCTTGTACCTCCATTGTTAAAAACAAAACTCACTAACCGTTTCATGGTTGGTAGACTGGTTTATTTTATTTCCTTATCTGCTGAGTAACTGGGATACTAGGTAGTTTACTTTATTCTCTTATCTGAATTACCCGTGAGCATTTCATTTAAACAAATAAAATATTTCACTGACAGAAAAACTGTTAGATTCTACTCTCACAATAGTCATTCATTCATGTGGACTGAACAAGTGTTAAATCCTGGCAATCATGGACTTTGCTAAGTTGTGACTGAGACTCTTTGACTTACATACTATAGATCATTATTAAAAAGATAGGCAATCTGAGATTTTGAGCATATAGTGATTTGGAAGCACCAGGAAAAAAATCTACCAAATTATTGGGCTATTTTATCACTTGTAAAAACCACCCATTCTGATCAAGTGTTTGGAATGGACGTCAAAGGGGAAGAAGTAAAATCTCAGAGAGAATCACTGGAAGAAACCTACATCTTTGCCTGGGAATGAAAACCTAAACAGAACTCCAAACAAATGGTTCTTCAGGAGAAAATATGTCCCATAAAGAAAGGAGAGAAAGTAAATAACTCACTGTCTGGGAAGATGAATAGACTTTTCATAGAATTTTTTAATGTAAGTAAACAAATGAAGGTCAAGATTCTTCCCAATAACTCAATCAATAATAACATACTCCCTTTAAAAATACAACATTATTTCAATTTTATACAGTAGTTTTATGTTATATTTAAACACACCTTGGTGGTCGAGTAGAAATTTTTAATATTTAATTTTATGTTGTAGAGTAACTTTAAAAACTTGATTGTGTCCTTTATCTAGATCTTATTTATTTAGCTCCAAAGAAGGTACCCAGAAGTATTGTTAATCGAGACTTTTTAAAAACAGATTAAGAGACAAATGTGAGATGACGCTATGAATTTTGAAGTATCAGGAAGAAAAAAAATTATGACATTGGGAGCCATAATATATGGACATGAAAGTTTTGTTTGAAAATATCTGCAAGTACTCATGATCTTTAATGACCATATACTTTGCTTACATCAACAAGAAATTCAAGATTGCTACTAAACTAATAGTTTTAAACTCCTGGTTATGTAATTAATCTACAATACTCATATTGGTTCCTTTGAACAACAAAAAAGTTCTTTTATCTACTTGGTGAAAGCAGATATGATATGAATTATTTTGATAGATTTAAATGGCATTTCATTCAAAGTATTTCCTGTATTTTGAAGTAATGCCATCAGAGAGCAGAAATAGATTACTTAGTTAGGAACTTCTCACCAACTGAGCTAAGCTTTTACAGTGTCACTTCTAGTTCTCCCTTCTGGTGCTACTATCTACTCCCCAGAGCTTAAAATAATTTACAAAGCAAGGTTATTTCTTGCCAGGTCTTCATTTCAGAACAGGTCGCTCTCTTCTGCAACTATGCGGAAGGAATTTGTTTTATTTCTGCCAGCTGAGAGTAACCTCAGATCCATCAACAATTGAGTTTTACTTCATTAACATCAGTGGAGCAGTGAGTACCTCTAAGGATCCTCTCAGGACAGTCCTGCATCTATCCTCAAAGGCTGTTTAGAGACCCATCTTTTCTCAATTATAAGGTAGGGTGATTATTTAACTTGCATAATGAAAAGAAACAGTGAAGCCAACACTCATTTCCTTATGAATCCACAGCCAGTAGAATCTGCAAATTTCTGCCTTCTGTACAAAATGAGTTGCTTCTATAGCTGATTGTAGCTGCTTGGCTTCTCACCTCATCTCTAATGGCATTTCTTGAGCATAAAGCATCAGCCAAGGCCAACAATGATTCCCTTTTTTTCTTCTTAGGAGACTGGGAATGAGGATATTTGTATTCCTACATTGGTTCTACCATTATATAGTCAAGGATAAAACAATTCCCTCTCATTTTTAAAATCATTCAAGTGAAGGTATTGGACTATACAATCTCTAAGATTCCATTCAATGAAAAATGTTATTAAATTATCTCTCTATATGTTAAAGAAAAAATGGACTCTCTGCCTTCCATGGTGGTGTCTAGAACATAGTATATGTTCAATATTATTGAATTAACTTAAATTTATATGCTGATATAAACATTTTCTACATAACATCTTTCTTATGTATACACATCTTTTAAAAATAAATCATACTTGTTTTATCCGCAATGACTGATTTTTATCTATGTGCAATAAGGTGTGAGGCAATGTCTAAGAATCATTTCAAAATTGCAATGCAGAACAGAGAATTAAAAACAATCTGGGATTAATAAACATCCATCCATGAACATTGTTGTATTAATTCACAGTTTCTTAAAATTTAATTTTAAATGATATCAGAGATGTATGAATTGAAGAAATATAAATGGGAGAATTTTGAAGGATAAAACAACTTTCTGAAAAATCAATTATTTTGCTTCAATATGGTGCAGTAACTTAGTAAGGACTCTGAGCGCCGCTGTTCACCAGCCAGGGGAAAAATGGTTCAAAAGTTCCGCCAGAACCACTGAGCTTTTACAGCACAAAGAAACGCCAGACTGAGACAAACTCTCTTCCAAGCTGCACTAAACTCAGGCCTCTATACCACTGGATTCTGGGCTCCTTTTCCGAATACAGAGGGCTCCTCGCAGACATACTGGCATCCAGAAACACAACAGGAGATAGGCCAGTGTCTAAAGATCAGCAGGACAAGAATGGCGACTCGGGAGAGGGGCGGGGACTACAGAGGATTCATCCTGCTCTCCATCCTCCTGGGGACCCAGAGGGAAGTTTCGGCAGGACATATTCTCTACTCCATTCCGGAGGAGACAGACACAGGGTCTTTTGTGGGTAATATCGCCAAGGATCTGGGGTTGGAGCCCTGGGAACTGGAGGAGCGCGGAGTCCGCATCGTCTCCAGAGGTAGGACGCAGCTCTTTGCTCTGAATCCGCGAAGCGGCAGCTTAGTCACTGCAGGCAGGATAGACCGGGAGGAGCTCTGCGCGCAGAGCGTGCGGTGTCTGGTGAACTTTAACATCCTGATGGAAGATAAAATGAATCTTTACCCTATAGAAGTGGAAATAATGGATGTTAATGACAACGCTCCTAAATTCCTGACGGAAGAAATGAATGTGAAAATAATGGAGAATACAGCTCCTGGGGTGCGATTTCCGTTAAATGAGGCTAGGGATCCAGATGTGGGCACGAACTCTCTCCAGAGCTACCATCTCAACCCCAATCGCTACTTCTCCCTGGTTGTGCAAACTGGAGAGGATGGAACTAAATATCCGGAATTAGTGCTGGAGCGGGTGCTGGACCGGGAGGAAGTGACAGCTCACCACCTCCTCCTCACAGCCTCTGACGGCGGTGATCCACCCCGATCCGGAACCGCCCGCGTCCAAGTAACAGTGGTGGACGTGAATGATCATGCGCCAGTCTTCTCTTTGCCCCAGTACCAAGTAACTGTCCCTGAGAACGTGCCAGTGGGCACAAGACTACTCACGGTAAATGCTATTGACCTGGATGAGGGAGTCAATGGGGAAGTGACATATTCTTTTAGGAAAATAACTCCAAAAATTCTACAGATATTCCAGCTGAACTCCCACACAGGAGAATTATCAACTTTAGATGGCCTAGATTATGAAGATTCTGGCTACTATGAAATGGAAGTTCAAGCTCAGGATGGTCCTGGTAGAATGACAAGGGCTAAAGTACTGATCACAATTTTAGATGTGAATGACAATGCCCCGGAAATGACTGTAACATCTGTAAGCAGTTCAGTCCCTGAAGACACTCCTCCTGGAACAGTAATTGCTCTTTTCTACCTTCAAGACCGAGATTCTGGGAAAAATGGCCAGGTGACCTGCACTATTTCAGAAAATCTGCCTTTTAAATTAGAAAGATCAATAGACAATTATTATAGATTGGTGACAGCAAAAAACCTAGACTGGGAAAAATTCTCTGTATATAACATCACACTGAAAGCCACAGATGGTGGAAGCCCGCCCTTGTCCACAGAAACTCACATCTCCATGAATGTGGCAGACACCAACGACAACCCACCTGCCTTCCCCCACTCCTCCTACTCCATCTTTGTGCCTGAGAACAACCCCAGAGGCACCTCCATCTTCTCTGTGACTGCACGTGACCCTGACAGCAATGAAAACGCCCGTGTCACATACTCCGTATCTGAAGATACTCTGCAGGGGCCATCTGTATCCTCCTATGTTTCCATCAACTCCAATACTGGTGTCCTATATGCATTGCACTCCTTTGACTATGAGCAGTTTCATGACCTGCAATTGAGAGTGACTGCAAGTGACAGCGGGGACCCACCACTCAGCAGCAATGTGTCTCTGAGCATATTCGTGCTGGACCAGAATGACAACACACCTGAGATTCTGTACCCTGCCCTCCCCACCGATGGTTCCACCGGTGTGGAGCTGGCACCTCGCTCTGCAGAGCCCGGCTACCTGGTGACCAAGGTGGTGGCTGTGGACAGAGACTCGGGCCAGAACGCCTGGCTGTCCTACCGCCTGCTCAAGGCCAGCGAGCCGGGACTCTTCGCGGTGGGGCTGCACACGGGCGAGGTGCGCACAGCGCGGGCCCTGCTGGACAGAGACGCGCTCAAGCAGAGCCTGGTGGTGGCGGTCCAGGACCACGGCCAGCCCCCTCTCTCGGCCACCGTCACGCTCACGGTGGCTGTGGCTGACAGCATCCCAGATGTGCTGGCCGACCTGGGTAGTCTCGAGCGCTCCGCCGACTCTGGCGACTCCAGCCTCACGCTGTACCTGGTGATGGCTGTGGCTGTGGTGTCCTGCGTCTTTCTTGCCTTTGTCGTCGTTCTACTGGCCCTCAGACTGCGGCGCTGGCACACGTCGCGATTGCTCCAGGCTTCAGGAGGCGGGTTGGAGGGAGTGCCTGCCTCTCACTTTGTGGGCGTGGACGGGGTGCGGGCTTTCCTGCAGACCTATTCCCACGAGGTCTCGCTCACCGCGGACTCGCGGAGGAATCAAGTGATCTTCCCGCAGCCCAACTACGCGGACACGCTCGTCAGCCAGGAGAGCGGTGAGAATAAGGATCCCTTGTTAACATCCATAGATTTTCATGAATGTAAGGATAAAACCCAAAGTATTCAGGTGAGTTCAGTCATTCATTTATCTTTATATTCTTCGAAGAACTATATTTTGTGTAAATTTCTTTATTGTTTTACGAAATAAGTGATTTGAAGATGGATTTTAAAAAAACCCTTTCAAGTGGTAAAGCAAGATTAATCGTTTATTTCAGAGGTGATTCTTTAACATGGAACGCTTATTGACATAGGTTTTGGCATCATATTTATAGTGAAAACATATCGACAAGATTGTGAATAAGTGGATAATCGCATTTTTATACCTTCTACTTATGTTCCACATGGTGTTCTTACTTCATGTATTTTATAAATGAGAATGAATTGTTAAGTCTTTCTCATTGCATGAGGTTCGTAAGAAAGTACACCTCCGTTTTCTCAGGACTTTCTTTAGATCAGATCTATACAAGGCTCTTGAAAAAAATTTCAGTCTGAAGACTTTTTTTCTGTGCCTTGCTTCTGCTTCCATGTAACTCCCCTTGGTGGCCTTGAAAACTTCCATGGCTTTTGACCTATTTAAACCATAATTGTCTGTTAAAGT